>NC_046227.1:8320955-9520955 GCF_009819885.2 Catharus ustulatus | reverse complement strand
AAGGAAGGACTAAAAGGGGAAAAAAGAGGGAAATTTTCCTGACAATGAAATTCAGCCATTCGATGTAATGATATGGTCAGCCAAATACTTTTTGCAAACTTGAGGCAGGAGCCTCCTAAGAATTGTGTGCCTATACTTCCTACTTCTTTTTAGGATGAAAATGACAGTTCATTTCTTTATGTCAGCTCTGATAAGAGCACATCTCTGCATGAAGACAGTTATTCTTTTTCTGCTCAGTTTTCATATCTCTCCACTCCCATTTGGGAGAAGAGAGGGTCAGAGAAAGGGAGGAAGAACTGGAAAAGACCTAATATATTTAGTGGAAAAAAACCCTCTATAGCTAGAGAATCATCACAGAGAATTAGAATCTATTGGTACTGTTTCAAAACTCCTGTTTTAAATACTGTTAGCTTTTGCTTTTGTCTTTAAACAATGTTTGTCTATGCAATATGGTATTGCTATATTACTGAATGAATTAAGAGATGGACTTATGTAAAAGCATTTTTTATTTTTACTATATTATTAAAGTTCCCAGATGCACACAACAAAAGATTAATTTTCCTTTTGGCTCTCTGTAGGGAGGAGGATGTGATTATACAACTCCAGTTCTGTTTCTCTTCCCTAATTTACATATGCTGGTGCTTCTGTTTATCCTAGGTTATTACGGAAGGTGATGTGGGAAATTTATGGTAACCAGGCAAATGAAGAGTTTAGAAATAGGAGGGTAATTGCCTAAAAGTCACTGGTAAAGAAAGTATGAAATAATCTCAGTGTTCAGTTGGTGAGGGAGCGCTACCAGATTCCTACAGCCGCAGTCTCAGGTGCTGTGAGGGGGTCAGCTCTTCGTGCACTGTCACCTTGTGCAGTTAAAGGAAGACCATACATAATTGGTACCTGCACTAGCTTCTCTCCATCATCTGGCCTGAAGCTGTATTTCAGGCAAGTGTAAAGGCTCTGGGCAGCGTCTCCTTAGGATTAGAGTGCTGTGCATTTGCTGAAGGCAGCACTGTGTCCCGCCTCCCAGACTGTTCTTCAGTCTGTGCACAATCACTCCGTATCTTCTTCCCTTTCCTCATTTACAGAACCCAGCCTTGAAGAAACCTTCATTACTATTTTACTTATCTCTTCTCATTTACTTTTTCCACTTTTTGGTTGTTTTCTCTCTGCCCACCCCCCATCCCCTGCCATGGCTTATAGTATTTTCCTTTACATTCCTCTCCTTCATATAAGTTTTCAACTTTTACTTATGGATCCCTACCAGGATTTGTCCCTGTCTTTCTCTGTTTTCCAGTTTTTTTCTCATTCCCTCATTCCTTCCTTCACATTTCTCTCTTATCTCCTTTATTCCTCTTTATAGTTCAGTGTCTCATTCCACTAGAAGTGTTGCTCTTTACTCCTCCTGACTAACTGCCAGTGTGAAAAACTTCACTAAGAAACAGGAATCTCCTAAAAAGCAGTGCTTCTGAGGGCTCTAATACATGTCTGCTTTTATAAACGTGAGAGAAAGAAAGCAACACAGAAATGTTGTACAGAAAATGGTTGGCCATTTTCTCAACAGGAGAGAACTCAGCAGACTTAGACCTCCTATTTTGGCATATCCACCCACAAAGCAGATACCATGTCAAGATATCAGAGCCTGATATTGCCAGGTACACTCTCACCTGTAAAAGAGACATTGGAATAAGCTGGGAACAATTCTGACCCAGCCAGTAATCTACATTATGTTAGAAGAAACCTGTGTTCTGGAGCTGCACTGCATGTTTCCCCAAATGCAGATGAAGATAAGAATAAGGCATTTAATATCTGCTTCTTTTCCTTTTTCCCGCGCCACACACTGTGCAAGTCAAATGCTGATTGGAACGGGTCTGTTGACCTGAGATCTGCTGCAGCTGTGAGTCTCTGGGAGCACAGAGCAGTCAGTCCTACAAGTGGGAAAGGATTCAGGTGGGATTAAATAACTGGGAGGTCAAAGTCAGAGAGAACAGGCATCTCTTGAAGATCTTCACAGCAAGCACCACAATGAGCAGGGCTGGCTTGAAGGCAGTCTGCTCATCTGTTACAGGCTCCTGCTGCTTTCATGTGTAAACATGCCACTTATGTCTGAGCTGCTCTTGTTTTCCCTCAGTGTGCAGGTGTAAATCCATGTAAAAGTGATGTCAGTGCCGCTGGCAGCGCTGCCATCAGACACTCACCAGGATGCTGCTGTGTGCCTGCAAAGCCCACTGGCTGTCAGTGCAGTGGGGTGCAGGGAGGGGGCCCAGGGGAGCTGCAGGCTCTGCCCTGCTTCCAGCCTGGCTTCAATAAAGGCAGAAGGGAGCACCCCACTGGGGCTGCGGGCTCCTGCTCACATCCATTGCTGCTGTGTGTGCACTCTGCTCAGGGAAACAAAGCAGCCCAAGATGGCAATGGAAATAAAGTGTTCTGCTTGCTGACTTACACCCTGTGAAATCTAGGACCCTCCAGTTATTGCTTCTTATTAAACAGTACACTACAACCTGAAAATATTTGTAAACCACACTGAAAATATTCTGTAAGCCATTGTATACTCTTGGGTCTAACTCAGTACCATTGTACATTTCTCTGTCTACAGCCTGGAGATGTGCTGCAGGAATGTCTGCATATTGAAAACGTCCAGATATTTTCTAACATTGTTGTGAATAAAATGCAGTGTGAGTGACATTTGTCAAGACTGAGGTCCAGAAGCATGGTGATGGCTGAATCATCAGTCACTCCTTGTGGAAAGATGCATAGGAACTTATAAGGGGAAGAAACAGTATTATTTCACTCTCCTTTTTAAATTTTTTTCCCCCTAATAATACAGAGGAACTGCTATTCTGCTCTTCAAGAGTTGCAAAAGTGAATCTATCTACTAATGTAAAACTATCTCTGGATTTGATTTTAATATTTTTCTTGTATGTAAACCTGACAACTCTTTACAAAAACAGACAGCATTAGTGTCCCTCTTTTGCAGATAGGGAAACGAAATAATTAATAAATGAAATACCACAAAAAGAGCACATGAAAATCCTTCCAGTAGAAGAACAAGGCCAGTGGTTGTTCTGGTGTATCTTAATCACCTTCTGCCCCAGACCTGTTGACTCCTACAGTTGAGTGGAATAACTTCTCAAGTCATACCTAGGTAGGGAACACTAAGGTTTTAGCCTTACTGAATGAATTCTCAACTCTAAATTCTCAAGATATGCCATATATTTGTACATAAAATCGTGCTGAAACAATTGTCTGGGCAGTGAGAGTTATGAGAATTAATATATTAATATATTAGGACAGAAATAATTATTGAAGTTAAAGCAATGAATACATTTACTCTTACTTGACAGTTTACATCATCCATGAAGTGTGCTGTGATTTATTGTTCACACTGGTTGATGAGAACTGAATATTTAAACTAACATTTCAGAAACTGCACGTGGCAGGGTTGATTTTCCTGCATTGAAATTCTAAGAGCAATTGCTCATTTTCATTTAAATGTAACTGTTGATACTAGAATAAATGTGAAGTAGTCTGAAGAAAAATATTCAGAGTATGTCTCGAAAATATGCCCTTACAGTTTTATTTTTGCATAATAAATACCACCATTGTATTAATATCATGTTGAAATTAATTGGGTGAGAAAGGTAATGGTAAGCATTTTAGTGCTTTCATAGGCAGCAAGTATTACTGTCATTATGTTTCATTACAACTCCATTAAAATCTAAGATATCTCAATACACATCTTGGCCAGGAGTTCTGTGCTACAGTGTTGAAAATGCTAGCTAACTGCTTTTCAATAGTTTTATAATTGCTTGTAATTGTATCAGACAGGGTTGTCAAAGGTGAGAATTTATTTTGGGCCCTTTAATATTTGTGTGGCAAATTTCATTTGCTTTAGAGCACTCATTTTCAAGAGATGAGCACTCTGCATTTCTGAAGTATCACACATTAAGAAAAATGCACACTTCATAGAGATTGAACACCAAAAAACCTCACAAAAGTAGTTCTTAAAATGCTGAGACATTTAAAAAAACTCCTGTCTCTTTCCTGGGTTGGTTGGAAGTACCACAGGAGTGTTATTAGCACCTCAGAACTTGTGCATTCAAATGCTAAAGAATTATGCAGAATCCCAGTCACAGAATATGCTGAGTTGGAAGGGACCTGGAAGGAAGAAAGCATCTTGGAGAGTTAAAAAAAATGTTATTTGAATGATTTTAGCAATTTTCTAAGGAACAGCTTCTCTGTCTCTCTGTTTTTAAGTGATTTGTTTAACGAACCTCTTTCCCTTACTGGTGAAAATCTTCCTCTAAATAAAAGCGGGAAAAAAACCACAACCTGCAACAGGTTTACAAACTGCAACAGGTTTACAAGTGGGAGTTAACAAGTTAACAGGAAGAAGTGAAATTTGGGAAAAGAAACTGTCTGAAAACATCCTCCTGCCTCATCAGCATGTGGCTTTGGAGATCACTGTGCAGTAGGTGTCCAGCCAATTTCCTGATTCTGCAATAAAGCTCATTTCTGAATAATAATAAAATTAATACCCTGCTGTTTTATAATTTGGTTTGTAAAGGAGTACTCTGCCTCATTGAAGTCAAATCATTTCAGATTTAGAGGGTCAGAGAACCATGAAATTTTAGCAGTATTGATAATAAATCATGCTAGACAAATTGTATTGCAGCCTTTGGAAAAAACCCAAACTTAAATGAAAGAACCACAAGAGGTGTAGGGGACAAATCTGTTGTTGGTACAGGGGCTCTACTGTTGACACTTACAGGAAAATGCACAGCAGAAAATTTGAAACCATTTCTTGTCCCACTTTAAAGAAGTGCTGGGGTTTGCATTCCACACAAGGGTGTTATCACATGTTATCACATGTTGTTTGTGGTTCCTTGTTCCCATTTCTCATGAGGTGCTGCAAGAACTGTTCGTTGTCACCTGAAGACATGGCTACATTCAATTTTTCTTTTAAAATTGCATTTCTTACCTCAGAAAATGCTGGGTTTCAACTCATAAAAAGTTTTGGCATGACATGGTCTTTTAAAAGCCAGCCTTACTTGTTTTTTCAGTTATCTATCTTTTTATTTCTGACAGGCTGCTGGCAATCCAGCTAGGATGACACACAGTGTTTGCTATCCCATGACTAAAGCACGTGCAGAATTCAGAAACTAGGCTAAATTAGGCTCACAATTTTTAATGAATTTTGAATTATGCAGTTAATCTATTTGTGAGTTTTACAACTCTTTCATTCTGAAAGAAAAAAATGGGAAGAAATGCAAACAGACAGTCAAAAAATGATATCTAGTTATTGGGCCACATGTGGTAGAATGCTGAGATTTTATTTTCTTCTGGAAATACTACCTCTTATAAAGCCCATCCATCATATGTAATGAGGGCTGTCAGGAATATTTAGCTGAGAAATAGCTACTTGATATGCTAATGGTGCTCCCTTAGTGAATTCCTTTGCTTCTGCTGCCTGACATTAATGGTTTTCATAATCTAATGAATGATGTGTGTAATAGAGGTAAGGCCACAGGGAATGACATTTTGAAACTAAGGGAAGTAGTATATATTTATTTTATAAATATGTGCATTTTTTATATATACACAAATATACACACGTATATACACTCGGAGGGAGAGCACAAAATTGCTTTTCCAAGCTAGATAAAATAAACACGAGGGAGAAACTACATAGATGGAGCAAATCTTTGCTACTGACACTTAAAATTCTAAAATATCTCTATTCCCAGGACTTCATGAAATATCCAGGAATGTAATAAGCAGGAAGACTTCACTTCCACAGTTCCTCCTGACCCCTGTTTTAGACACTGAGACCTTGTCCCTCAGCTCTTGCCAAGGACAACAGCTCCTCTCTTCCAGCAGGACCCAGGTGGGTGGGATTATTTATCCCCAATAAACACCTGCACATGGGAATGAGGTCCCTGCTGCAAGGCTGAGTCCAGCTCTCAGCCTGGGGTGCTGAACTCCCCAGCTTATCAATGCTCACCATTTCCTGGTGAAGTCCTGTATTTGTATCTCCCCTTGTCTTTTAATTCTGGAGGGGATGGGAAATGGATGCAAGTGCAACATCTGATGTTCCAGAGCGGAAAAATCCCTTGTGGGAGTTTTGGCAGCTGTTTATAACCACAAATTTTTGTGGCCATCTCTACCTGGCTAAAAAGAAAAGGAAAGTAGGTTCTAAGACAGCTCTGAAAATCTATTGGAAACCAATTTGCTCTTGAGACAATTTCATCAGGTGGTGATATTCCAAATGCCTGACAACCTCAGCTTTTAGATGCAATGGAGGTTTTGCTGTCCCTCCGTGTCACAGGTGCAGATGTTTGCAGGATTGATCCTGAGATTTGCCATTTTTCTGTGGCAGAATTTCCTGCTGTCTTTGCCTTCAGAGCACCTGACTGGTCCTGATCTCAGAACAGCTCTGAATGTCAATAGTCACAGTGAATTAGGCATTCCACAGTGAATTTCTATAGGCTAGTGATTAAAGCCCTTGATGATCCTGAGACATAAACAAGAAGTGATTTGGGCTCACAGAGGAGTGCTACTCCAACTCCAGTGCTGTCCTTGCAGACATAACAGCGTTAGGCACTGCGAATGTGATGGGTGCAATATGAATTACAACTAATTCTTCATGGATCTGAAAATGTGCACCCACAGCAACTGCTTTGTGTGTGGACATGCAATATACATTAGAATCCTGAAAAAGGATGAATCACTGAGTGATAAAGTAGTGGTGTACAAGAATTTTTCTTGTGTTTAATTTCATCTTAGGCAATACTTGCATCACTTTTTTTATACTTTTAAAAAGAGTAGAAAAATAAAATTAATGACAAAAAGATAAAATTAATGAAATCCATAGATGACATTAACTTGTGATGTGTTTCAAATATCAGAGACCCAAACCAAATTAAAAAGAGCTTAAAGTATAGACCAAAAATAACAGGCAAGCCTCAGAAGCCTTAGAGCCATTGAAAATTAAAGTATATCTAGAGGAAATTAACAGAAGAGAAATTCAGTAGGAGGGAGAGATCTAGGACAGCACAGCACTACCAATGTTCAGGGAGATAAGAGATCAGAAATTAGACATGATTTTGCAAAGTTTGGGAAGCGTGCAGTCATTATGCCATGGAGCAAAAAAATAAGGTTCTTTTCTGTAGCTTTTTAGATGTAGGGATATCTTCATTGGAGATAAATGTCTGGGTAAATTAAGTGAAGTTCAAAGATGTGCCATGGAGTCATTATTACAGTTGGAGAGATTTACTTAAGATGAAAATTAAGAGACAGAAACATGGTTTATTTTTGAGACAAGAGGAGATGCTAGAAACCAGTAATGCTGAATGTACATGAAGAAAATGGGAACAGTTCTTTTATAAAGGAATAAGAACAATTGTGATTAAGAAAAAGTTGCTGGGAAAGTCTCCAGTACATTAAGATGTATCAGCTAGGAAGTAAAGTAATCAATGGAAACCTCATGTTAATGAAAATGCAGAAATTTTCAAGTTAGGTTTTTCCTCATTGGGTATTTTACACTGCTTTTTAGAGCCTTGCTGAGGCAGAAAAGGGCCTGGGTTGGAAAAGGTCTCATTGGTGATTCTATCTTACCGTCTGCAGGTGCTTGTAAATGAGTTTTCATGCTTTCTTCCCACAACTCTTTTCAGGGAACTCGTGCAGATGTGCAGCCTGACTGCCTTGCTCAGGTTCTCTAAGGATTCCTTTATCAAGGTGAGGGCACTTTCTATTTTTAGCTATAGAACAGAACTGATTTTTAGGAAGGTTTTGTACAGCAAGATCCTGCTTGCTTCCAAGTTTTCAGTGAGTCCTGAGAACCAGCAAAGAGCAGTCCTCATGGTGTACAGGACTCATAACCTCCCTGCTCCCTTTACCTTTAGAATTTTTGAGCCGAGAAACATCACCTGCAAGGATTCCAGATCCTAAATTGTACTTGGGCTCCTACTTCCCCTTTAGGTCAAAGTTAAGAGAGTTAGGAACTTGGATAGCTTGTTCCCAGGCTTATAAATTTTCTAAATAATAGAGAAGATTTCATAAAATACTGTAATATTATTTAAATTAATTAGGTGACGTATTCCCCATTAAGTCTGTATCCCACACTAAATAATGGCAACAATGTGTTCCTGTTTAAAAAATGTAATGATCTCTGTAATCTAATATGCTGAAAATATTTCACTATTCCCAGAAAGATTATTAATGATCTTACTTGATTTTTATTTGTCCTTCTACCTGACATATGGCACAGTACAGATGGTTCTGCATCGTAGCATCTTTTTTTTTTTGCTAAATTTAAATGAATGCATTTATTTATACATAATTTCAACATTATATTTTGTCCCAGTTGAATTAATACTCAGGTTTATTACTTCATATATTGTGCAACAGAAGGAAGCTACAACAAGTGGGATATCTATGCTTTTCTTCTTTCTGACAAAGCCAGTGTCGTGGTTGATTTCTTAAGGAAGGGTCCTGACATTAATTTTCCCTGGGTACAAAGACAGCTGCCTGTCTTGATGATTAAAATATTTCTGTGGAGTTCTCCTCCAAATCATTAATTCTCTTTTATGTAACTATTAGAGAAAATGTTTGTCTCTCTCTGATTTGTGTTTGTACCAAGTCAGCACAAGGAGGTAACAGTCCAGAGCACTGTCCCTTGCTGCTGTGAGAAATATTTGTGTTTAGTTCAACTGTGATGTAAAAATAATGGCTGTCATTTGACTCCATGTGAAGTTGTCATAATTTTCCTTTTTCTATATTGGATGCCTCTAATCTTTTTCTTCTAAAAATTCCCAATATTTGCTTGCTAATACTTCCTGGGTTTCCAATTGTCAGGTATAATCTAAGTAAAATGACCCCCCAGTTCCATTATTTATTCTACGATGTTGTTAACTGTTAAAATCCTTTTTTCCCCAAACATGCATAAAACAGACTAACTTATGATGACATTTAGCTGCAGTCTAAAAAGATACAGCTGCTTCATGCTGTAACGTATTTTATGTCTCAAGAGAGAAAAATGCAAGTTGTAGCTTTTGCTTTAAATTCAGATGATTGCATAAAATACACAATTAATCCCAGATGGGTTACATGGGAAAACAGCCCCCATTGTCATATATACTTTACATTTCCAGAGCCAAAGTGTCACTTGTAAACAGTTTTAACAGCAAGTCCCATATGCTGGAGTCTTGAAATCATTCCCTAATGGAAGTTAAATGGAAAACCTCATTAATACCCAGTAAGGCAGAGGTGCATATGAGAGATTCCCACTGGTTGATTTACTGTGGCACCTGCCATGAGTATGGAAATAAAGGAGAGAGTTATTTTCAAGAACAGGAGTAGAGAAAAGGTAAAAAATCAGGGTAGTCTGCTATCTAGGGGAATTTATACCATACATGTATTGAGCTGCTGGGGGAAGACTCCCAGACACTGGGTTGGAAATCTCATTAATGGAATCTGGATAATTTTTTTTTTTACTATTTGATTCACATAATAATAATAATTTGATAAAACCCTTGATATTATTTATTCTTTCAAGCACAGTAGGACAAAAAGTGTGACCTTAAATATGAGAATGCATTCTAAGTTAGGCCCTTCCTAAAACTACACGTGGTGACCACCCACTGTGGAGCAAACACATATTTTTTTAAGAAGTCATTTGAAGTTATTCAGCCTCTCTTTGTGCTGACTTGAGGTTAATTGCATACATCTGAAAACTCCAGTGTGAACCTCAGAGAGGTAGCTGAGTGATGCTCACCAACAGTAGGTGAACTGCCTGTAAACCCACTGATCTAAATTGCACTCTAGGAGTAAGAGAAGCAATGATGTTTAGTTAAAAGGAGTTTTTAACACTGCTGGCTTTTAAACTCACTGCTTAGTGTACTCAAAGTGCTGCATTCATCTATTAAATAGGTAGAATACATTTGACTGGGCCAAAATCCTATATTGACATGAATCAGTGTAGCTGCTCAATAACTTCTACAAAGGTTTGTTACTTCATATTGGTTATGGATTTGGCTTGACTTCAGGGAGCCCACTCACATTAATGGTTATCCTGGATGTAGCCCTCCTAAAAGCAGCGGAGGAGTGCTCTTGTTCAGTATGTTCATCTCCATCCATGTTTACTTTTCCTTCTGATGTTTGTCACACTGGAAAATTTCATTAAAAACAAGTGGCCAGTGTGTACCCAGTCAGTTTTCTACATCCCAAGGTGCTAGAAAACTCCAGCAAGGATGCTGCAGTGCCAGCCCTCCCCTCCTCCCTCAGCTGCTGCAATGCAAAGCTCCACTGAGGAGGTGAAGAATATGAGCTGTACCTGATCCTAATAAGAATGAGAGCGAGTCCAGACATGAACAAATGTTGACACATTTAGTATGAAGAAAATACACTGCCACAAAAGAGGTGTCATATGTGGTTTCAGAAAGCAAACAAGCAAACAAAACTAACAGGCCAGGATATGAATTTGTTATTGCATTCACAGCATTATTGTATGGCTTCCTAAACTAATTTGCTGCTACATGATGAAGAGAGAGGGGAAAAACTTCCTGTCTCCAGCATGTCACCTTTCATTAAAATTGTGTTTGTCTGAGATTTTGTTATTTGCAGTTGCTCATCTGTTAAATTAGAAGTTTTAATTCTTCACAGTTTGTCACCTTTTTAATTCTGGTCTGTTGACACATACTTCTCGGCAATGCAGAAAGGCTTAAAAATGAAATTTAAAAGAAAATTAGGTGAGAAGAGGATAACAAAGTGAAGCATTGGTTCTTTGCTCTTTCTCACTAAACATGAAATGGGTCTGGGAGTCTCAGATGGATGGATAACTGCAGAAGTTGCCACCATGACACTGCACATACTTCTGTGTTTCTCATTTAGGAAACCCCACTGTCATGTTTCTGGGAAGCAGAGTATGGTAGACTTTATTTAATTATGGAATAGGTAATTCCTTTAAATCTCTGTTTTTCTAAAGGAATGAAGTGATTCTGAGCCACACATGGGCAGGCAAGGTCAGTGCTAAGGGTGGCCCTGAGCACAAGCTGAGTGGAATTGTGCCTGAACATTCCCTGGAGCTGGTGCCAGCCAGCTGGGAGGAAAAACCATCTGCTTTACAGAGCCTGGTGGTTCCTTACACCCTCAGCAGCATCAAGCTTGGGCTAGACTTACTTAATTTAATTTAGTTTAATTCAGGAGTGCTCAATAACCTCTTGTTTTCTGTGAAAGAAATAATCTCCTCTCTCTGAAAGTGCAAACACCTGCAGCTGCTGGAATCTATGTATTCCACTACTCTTTGGTCCAGTGGCAGGTGAAGATTCAAACGATTCAGATTTCAACCTGTCCCTGGAGTGTGACAATACCTGAGTCATTCAAATCTGGTCAGGAAGAGGAAGCTTGAGCAACACCAAACCCCAAAACTGAACCTGGGGCTCCCAACCATTGTGTAGCTCTCAGCAAAGGGCAGCATGCTCCTTACTGGGATTTGGGCACAAGCAGCTCTAAAATAAACCTTTTCAAGATTATTCCAGGCTTCCCCAAACAGAGGAATTGATTAGCTCTTGACTAACATTTTGGTTGGTTGTTTCTGTTTTCAGCTCCAGAGGGAATCAATGCGTGATACAAACCCCTCCATTCAAAACACTAGGTACCTGCTGGAAATCACACCAGACCAGAAGAGCCCCCCCTTCACCTTCTCCCTTCACATGTGCCATCTGGCTGCTCTGCAGCATCTCATATTCTTCAAACTTCAGCAGCCCTGTTGGCAAAATTTGGCAGAACGCTAATTTCTGATAAGATGGACTCATGTCTGAAAGTCAGTCTAAAGCTGCTTCCTTGGATCTTTCCATTAAGAGCAGAGAAAGATCCCAATCAGAATTTGGTTTCAGCTGGCTGGATAACCACACGCATAGATGTATGAAATAATTACTGAAAATGTAACTTTTGTAATTCAAATCTGATCTCACTGCAGACACAGCACCACGTGTACAGGGCAGGAATGTGGCACAATTGGTAAGCACAAGGAATACATAAAGGGAAAGAAGAGGGGGAAGAGAGAAAGAACTTTTTCTAAAAGGAAGAGATTTTGTAATAAGCTAAATCATGCAGCAAGGAAATATAGAAATGCAAGCCTGGGGCTCTATAGCCCTGCACACTCCTACAGCACCTCATCCTTTATCCATGGTGTAACTCTATGGAATGGGAAATACAGTAAACAATTTCTCCAAAGGAGAATAAGAACAAAACAGAGATAAAGACCCTCCTTAAACTCAGGAATGTGACCAGTTTAAACAGGTGATGGCTTTCTCTCTTGATCTACTGAAATTTCCACCACGGCTCTAGAACCAATTCAACTAAACTGACCAACTTTTGACAACAAAAACCTCTGTATGTGGCTCACATCTGTTCAGCTCTTTGTCCTTCAGGCAGCCAGAACTCTCACAGGTTCTACCAAAATTTTCCTTGAAGGAGAAACTGAGACACTCTAGAATGAACTTAATGAAAAAGCTGTGTGTAGAATATAGCATCATGGCCTGGAGTATTTTGACTTTTTAAAGTATTTGTGTCCATTTTTTCCCCTCAGATTTGAATGGTTGGTTTTGATATGGCATTAAATTGAGTAAGCCTTAGGAGTGAGTGTACAAAAGCTATCTTCCTACACATAATTTATATGGTTCTATGATGAAATAAATTGTAAAACTACTTCTGATCTAACTGTTTTTATATTTTTTCTGTCCTAATAAGGGACCAGGTTACATCCTTAAATTCCATGCTTCTGCCAAATACAGAAAGGGTCATGCTCAGCATCTGCATTACCAGTTACTCACTTACACCTGCACTCAAAATGCCCAGGAGGTTTCCTAAATGCATAAAATAAATGACATTGAACTGCCAGATGTTTTCTACTACATTGAAATAAGATTACAGCAATAAGAAACCAATAATTTTCTCTCCACAAATGAAAGGTTAGAAAACATGGAAAAATGTAAACCTTGAGCTGGATTTATTTTTCTAGATGTATTTTTCCAGATCGACTGCTAACAATTTCTTTTTACTACACTTCAGAAGCTGATATGCAGTAGTTTGAAGGAAGCAATGTAGTGCTTCAAACATGTAAATAAAATAAGGACGTTAATGGTTTTGATACACATAACTGGTTTGCTGTACAAACAAGACTCAAATATCAGTCAAGATCCTGTAATTAAGGGAAAGTGGTGGTTGCATTTCCATGGTCCTGAATCCCTACTTTAGTCTCATATTAAACCAGTAGAGTGGCGACACACACTTTGGTGATCAATTTCATCATCTTGATGTTTTCCTTAGTGTTTGAGTGAAATCAGTTTTGATATGTGTAGGTTCTTAAATGGGAAGAATACACAAAATATTTGAATTTTATTATGACTGTGGTTATCCCACAATATATAAGATTAAGAAAGAAGCTTCTCCTATGACTCTTGTATTTATTTACTTATTCAGATTAAAAATAATAAATTATGCTTATCCAGGACCTTAGGCACTGTAACACATCATTAATATTACAATAAAATCTCAGCAGTATTAAACTAATCGCTCAGTTCGACACACTCCTACACAGATTCCTTCTCAGTATTTCCTTGTGGGGAAAAAAACCCCACAATACTGCCCCAAAAATCATCTAGCTCAAACAAATTTTTGAACTCAAACAAATTGGAGGTAAGTCAATATATATAGACTGGGAGTTTACCTCTTTACTAACAAAAAATGTCCAGTCTGTATTTGTTGATTGTTTTAACTAATCAGCTCTAGAGGGGGAAGCACAGATCTGTTGGTGCCCCATAAATATCTTCTTGAATGGCATTTATTATTTTCATATGAGTCCATTAATTTAGCTGAAATTCTATCAGAGGTCACTGTATGAGAGAAAACCACACTATAAGGATATGTGTACAACAGTGTAATTATTTTCTTAATTTGATACCTTAATGAAGACTCTGCTAAAATAAGGATAGCATTTGTGTACTGCTTTGCACAACCAAAGCACTCTAATTATGACTCCGTGCATGTGTTGAATTTCCTTCCACACTTACATCAATTTTTCTGTCAATTATCTGAATCTGAGGTTACAAGAATGAGGAAACCTGTAAAAGCTATGACAGAACCATGATTAAATTTCAGTTGTGTTTCCATAAGTTTTCCATCAGACTATAGTGCCCTGTGGGAACAATTCAAAGAGCTGCAGACACGAAGAAGACTGCAGACAAAGGTGTTATAGAACACCAGAATATTCTGAGCTGAAGGGACCACAAATACCATGGAATCCAGCTCTTAGTGAATGGCCCATTCTGGGATCAAACCCACAGCCCTGGCATTATGAGCATATTCACTATCACCTCAAGTCCCACAAAACCTCCTGTCTTTCTTGAATATATTTTTGGACTTCTTTCATGCCATGAAGGCACAAGGGTAAGTTTTAGTATCAGCCATATGAAAGAGGAGAGGCCAAAATCCAGAAGGAAACACATCTCTTCCTTTGGAGTCTGCCTGGCCTCATCCTTTCCCTTCTGACCCACACAAGGAGGAAACAGAACAAGGGAGCCACAGGGTGGTGCTGATACTTCATTCCTGACACTTGCAGTATTTGATTCCTTTGGAGCCTGTCTTCCCAGCATTGGCTAAGTCAAAGCTATTTTGTTAATCATAACATCACTAATTTCCTTTCCTGCTGATAGCTGCATGGTGGTTCTGCTGCTGTCACTCCACAGTAATGAAATGTCATTGCAGGAGGTACAAAACGTGGCAAAGTTAAACAGTTGGGAGCGAACAGCCTTCTCACTTACAGCAGCTCGATGGCATGGATTAATTTGGGGGGAGATTCCTTCATATTGTCAGGAAGGTTCACCTCTGCTCTTATGCAGAATGTGTTGCATAAATGGTCTGTGAATTCCCACTGCTTGGGCTTTCTGTGGAGAGTGCAACAGATTTGGTTCCATGCTTGGTCTATCCCTTCTCACTAACTTGATCTTTTTTAGCCTCTGGAAGCCTCTTCAAAGCAGGGTAAAGCAACCCAGTGTGCTAAGGCAGCCTGGGCCAGCTGCATCCTGAGAATGGGTGAGAGAACACTGCACCTCACCTCTTCCTGAGCTCATGTGAGTGAAGGGAGAACAGCAGGAAGTGCAGCCTAAGTCCCAGCTACTTCCCAAATTATCTCCTGTGTGCCACAGCCCAGATCTGTGCTGAGTCCAACAACTCCTTTCAGTGATTGGAAGGCAATTTCACTCAACAGATGAGTTCAAGGCAACCACAATGTGCTCCTGGAAAACTGGAGCCCAGAAAGCAAGAAAGACAGATAAAAATAATGGGAAAAAAGTGAAAAAAGCCCCCTGGTGTATAATGAAATTGGAACCCAACAATTAAAATTCTAATGTTAATTCTCTCACCTCAAGTTATTTCCCAAGATATTTAATTTCTAAAGCAGTCATACATATAGCAAGGAATGTTTTAGGGGAGAAATTCACTACATTCCTGTTAGTCACCACATCTTAGAATTATCTCAGGTGAATTTAAAGTGCTTGTTCATCATGGCAGCTGTAGGAATAATATTCCAGGGGACCCCATTTCCTCAAAAGTATTTCTCAGAAGCTTTTGAGCAGAGACAAGGCACTTCTAATGGTGCTGCAGAAGCCTCCTGGGCAGTTTTACAGAGCCATTGCACTCAATCTGTGCATGGAAAAATATTGCCCTCTTGTAAAGCAAATAAAACCAGGAAAAAGCTTAGACTGAGACAATATATCTTTTTCCCCCCAATCTTCTATGCAGATCAATACAAATAGTTCAAGTTGATTGAATGTAATTCTTTGCCCAGATCAGATCAAAACCATAAAAACTAATGCACTGAGGTAGTCACCCAGTCTTGCTTTAAACATAAAACTTTTTTCCCTTGTAATGCACTAATTAATCAGGCAATCTGGTTGGTATATAGGAACCATCATTTACATTCCCATTTGCAAAATGTGTGAGAGCTTGTTACATAAATTCATATGTGATAACTTTTTTGAAGTTTCATTTTGATGCCAGTAGAGCTTAATAGTTCACTTTCTATATGCTTAGGTCAGAAATTACAGCCTCTTAAGAAATACATTCTGCTCAGTAGCTGAGTCTGTTATTGTAGAAGCACTACTGCACGTCCCACATAACCCAGTAAACACAGCAGCAAAAACAAGTATGAAATACTGGTAAAAAGTGAAACAAAACTAGACATAGGCCTACTTGAAAAGTGTCCTTCTTCCTCAGAACAGGTTCCATTAAAAATCTCAGTTAAAAGCCTCTATTAAAAGCTTTTAGGAGCAAAAGTGCCTGGTGTGGCCCCCTGAAGCCTGATGAAGCACCCACCGGAGTGATTTGTAGCTCAGGGAGGCACAAGCACCGCAGTGGATGTTATTTGCCATCATGGCAAAGTCTCTGTCTCCTTTTTTTCCCCCCGTGGTTAACATTTTATGGGCAATGAACCACAGGAAATAACTGCTACTGATTATAATGAAAATGCTGAAACCTCTTAAATTATGGCATCAGGCAGGAGCAGCACTGATGTAATTACTATGTTAATGATCATGTAATATTTAAGTACTCCTGTGTGCCTTCCTAGTATTTTTTAGTACCCATCTCTAATGTCCTGTGGAGGGTTGAAGAGCTGTTGCCGTTCCCCTGCTGGGTTCCCATGCAGAGACTCTGATAGCTGTGCTCAGGTCTCACAGCAGGACCAGGGCTCCTTCTGCTGCTCTGCTCCTGTTGCCCACAATCACCTCTAGGAGCCCCTTCATCCCACTGCAGGGGTCCAAGGAAGCAGCAGTACTGTGATTAGGGTAGGATTTTTATAGGAGACTGAAAGTCTCTCACTATTCCCCTCTCTGAGCCCTTGTGTACCAAAGGCAGAGCCAGGAGACAAAAGCTGAGGAACCAGAAAGGCCACATTGGCAAAGAAAATGTGGAACACACCCCCGTAATTCTGAATTTTCACTATGCTACAGGCTTTGACACATCTCTTGCAGACCAGCATCCAGTAGTTTTTGAAATACAGCATTTTGAATCTAGATACTTCTGGGAGGAAGAAAACAGAATGCAACTGTGGTTCTAGTCTGACAGCTGGCTCCCAAGCACACCTGCCATGGAGCTGCCTTAACACCAACTGCTCTTCCCTTGACAACCCTGAGCAGAAGGCTAATAATTATTTACTGGGAAGGCAAGTGTTATAATGATATAACAAAAACCTTTGTTCTTGTTTGCTTTGTTTGGTTTTTTCCCTCTGCTTTTTCTTTTTTATTCAAAGAAGTCTTCTGCAGGCCTAGTGCTACAGCTATAGATTTGGAAATCGTATAAATCTATAATTAGATCACAAGTTAAGGAAGTTTAATTTTAAATTGATATGATAAAGTCTTAGAATCCAGAATGTCTGTGCTAAAGTCAACAAGGCCTTTGGGCCACAATGAATTTTAGAGCCTCCTGCAGTGGTTACCAATTTTATATTAGCTCTCCTACACACAAGAGGATCTTTATTTCTGTTCTGCTCTTATTTGATGGGAAAAATTACCCCTGAAATTTTCACATGATATTTAATCCTTTGTGTATTTGTATTGTGACTATTCTGCTTGGGGAAACTAAGTCCAAAATGTCATGAGTGTGTAGCTGAGCATTGTGCCTGTCCCTTGAGGTGGGGGGCTTGCTCCAAAAATGGTGATCCAGGTAAAGCAAAAGATGAGTACTGTGACACATCATTGCTTTTCTCTTTAGAAGGAGCAACCCACAGCCCCCCTAATAAACTGATACTTGTCAGAGCCTGGTGCCCTCATTCTGGTGGAGCAATACAAACAGGACAAAACGCAATCCTGCTACAGTAGGGAAAGAACAATTGGATGCAAAAATGGAGGATTGAGCAAAGTGAATCAAGGAGACAGTTTGTGAAAGAGACAGCAATCTCAGAGCTTCTGCAGTTTAGTCATTATTTACACAAAGCTGACAGCATGACAAGAGAGCTTGAAGAACAAGCCAATAGCCTGTCCCCAGGCTGAGCATGCCAGGGAGGTTTATGGCTAATTAACTCCAGCTGAAATACTCCAGCCACCCTGGAGCTTTGCTGCTCTCCTTCCTTGTCCACAACTTTCCTGTCTGTATTTGGAGCAACCTGGGTATGTACTGACCTTGGAGGCACGCAGGTACACAACCTGAGCCCTGAGCAAGGACAGAGATCTCCCCAGGAGAAATAAGGGGCAGAAGGCAGAGGAGAAAAAAAAATAGTGTGAGTCAGAAAGAGCAACAACATCAACACCAGGAAAGGGAGAGGAAGGTGAGGACAGACCCATTTGACCATGGGTCCCCTGGGTGGGTGGGGAAGAGCTGGAGAGTGGGTCTGCAGGAAGGGGCATCAGAGCAGGACAATTCCTCTTCCTGAAGGTATAAACGGTGCCAAGCTCAGGAGCCCTCCCCACCACACCAGCTCCAGCACAGGAGAACCCTGCACAAGCCACAGCCATGGCAGGAGCACAGAGCTTCCCTGGGGTCAGATGCTCTCACACAGGAATTTCCCAGCCCCAGGGAAGGACTGGCTGGAGCCTGCATGGCACAGTCAGTGACAGACTGAAAAGCTGTACTTCAATGGGTCAGGCACACAATAACTGTCCTTGCTAAGCCATAAGGCAGAGAATTTTTTGGAGGCTGTGAACTGTCAGATTCCTACTGTCCCTGCTCAGGTTCAGCACCTCTGTCACAGCACCCTTTCTTTGCAGGATAAAGTTTCTGGAAAAATACCTGGCTCTTCTCATCCATATGCCTGTTCAGGGCTCTGCCTCCTTTTATCTGAATATCTTACATATCTTTGACCAACCAGAATTTTAGTAGACTTTTGACATACCACATTACTCACCGAAGATACCTTCTGTGCTCTTTTCATACTTGTCAGGTGTACTTGGCAGGGAATCCTCAGCACTGCTTATCTGTCATCCAGAAACTGCTGGAAACGTGATGGAGGAGCAAGTATCCCTAAAAAAAAACAAAACCAAAAAACCAGGTGACTAAAACACAAGTAAACAATCGAGATAATTTTGATATTGTCTTACAGGTAGACATGAGTATTTTGAGGACAAGTATTTGAAGATGCTAAATGGCAAGCAGAATCAGTTTTTCTGCAGCTAAATGCTTTTATTTAATTACAGAGAACTAGCAGACTTCCTTTAGTATTAATAGATGCTTTCCCCATAAAATGCCAATTCAGCAAAGGGATTCTTAATTTGGAAATGTGCATCACTGATTTTGATTTTCAGTCAATAATCTCGGCCTGAGCATAGACAAATACATTCAGCACTCACAGAAATTCTTGCATCTTGTTCTGTTTTACAGAAAACAGTTCAATCCTGTACATTAAGCAGATTTTGTATGACATTGGTAAGTATTGAAAGGAAACCTATTGTAAGTAATAATCAGAAACCAGAATTTTGCTTTTTAACAACACTACAGGAGGTCCATAAGCATATTTCAAATGATATTTTAATAACTGATGCTTAAATACTTTTAAAGCAGCACTGTAATTAGATGTGCCTCTTTGAAACTTTCAGTTAAATAATTGCACACTAATGTAAAGAAAAAACAGCTTTTCACTAAATAATTTTGCTTTCATCAGCGGGGATTAATACACTAAATAAGCAGCTGTTATTAAACTAAACATTCAATAATGAGTCATTACAGCTATATTAAATTCTTAGGGCCAAGTGCTGCAGCTTGTGCTCCTGGAAGTGGGCAAAGTTCCCACTGCCTGAATGGGAGCTTTTACTGTATATGAATTGAAGGACTTGTCTCAAAACTAGCCTAAAAACCAATAAGGAACAATGAAACTGTGCTGAAGCTGAGTTTGAAAACAGAAATTTCAGTTCTTACCTATTGCTGCTGCCTTAAGTCATGTACTTGCATTACATGTGAATATATCTCTAGCACCATTCATCATTTTATAACAGCTAAAAAGGAGGTTCCTAGTTCTAACTTAATGAAATTTCAATTTAACATAACTAAAGTCACCAGAGGAACTAATATCTCTGGAGATCTTGCTCAGTTTGTTTCTTCAATATAATCTATTTTTTTTCAGTAAGAACGCCATTCAGATCTAAAAATGGATCTTAAAATCACTCTTGAATTAATAAGGATTCTGCTAAAACCAACAAAATTATGAACTCAGTTAACTTAAAAGAGAGACTTTTGTAAAATTTGTCATCTTAGAGGCCACAGGATACATTCTAAAGTACGTATTTTTCTTAACTTTAAAGAAGAAAAAAATTTGCATCTTGCCTTTTTTTTTTTTTTTGTGAACTAAAAATCTTCAAAACTGATGGTGATCAGGTGAAATACCTGAATTTCTAACAGGAAGTTAAATGGTCTTATGGATAAATATTTTCATTCAAAGTGCAAAGTTCTGTGAACATTAGCAAATATTCTTTCACATTGTTGAAAATGCATTGGTTTTTGGTAATGATAAACATTTCAAACATGAAGAGGTCTCCAAACCAGCTGCAAAGACTTGCACTGAAGTTTAACTCTGGCATTTTAAGTGATCTAAGAAATATATAATGACAGAAAAAATATATAATGACAGAACTTGCTGGGGCATTCCAGTTAGCAAAGACCTGAACCAAAGGACTTCACTGGCCAGATATTATATCTTTTTATTTAATGATTCATTTTGCACTTTTTTTGTCCATGAAATTTGAATCTTAACTCTGAAAAATATTTTTACTAGACCAGAATTGGATATAGGAGTTTTAGGTTTTGTTCTTGTGTAAGATTTCTGAGCCATCAAGACATTTCCATCACTTGTTAGCAAGAATTAACTTTCCAGCTTTAAAGCACAAATATTGTACTTTCTGCTAAAGTGACAAGGATATGCATAGATTTATTATCCTTGTGGGACATGAAGCTAATAATTTGAATTTGAAAACAGTATTCTGTTCCTTTTAAAGTTCAATACTTGTAGTTAAGAAAAATTTAGTATAGCAGTAGTCCTTGAAATGTTAAAATGCTTTTGAGACTTGATCCCTGAATTACCACTATAAAAGAGGAATTACTCCTCTTTTTTTCCTCAAATAATGTTTTTTGGGAGTCCAGGCTGCACAATACACAAATGCCTCCGTGTGGATCCCAAGTGGAGTTTGTGCTTGCTATTTAAATGAGATGGTTTTGAGCTTGTTAAGTAGAGTGGCATTTGAGCTCTCAGCCTAGAGCTCTACAAGGTGAATGACTTGCACAAGGACTCCTTGGCACTCCTTTTCAATTTACCTTCCAACTCCCTTAAGCCTTAAAAAAATCAGTTTCACTATAACAAGAGTTTAGCCTTTAACATGCAAAGCTCACAAGCCCTTAGTCTTCAAAAGGCCAATTTAACAGGAACAAGAAGAAAACCCACAACACAAACTTGTTTTGTTAACTCTGCAGGTGAACTGCATAGTTAGTGGAAATTCTAGATTCTTCCCATGTGTGACATTGGAAGTTTGAACCTTAGAGAAGGGAAGGTTGGAGGGTTTTCAGCATCAGTGACTATACAGATGTATGAATTATTACTCAATACACTATAGGTTTATAGCAGTTTCAATGATTGACTAATTAAAAAAATCACTGAAGTATAATTAATGGAGTACACCATTGGTTCACCAAGAGCAGTAGTGGCAAAACATGCCACTGCCTTTCTTTGGGCAGAGCTGGTCTGTGGGTTTAGGGGAAATGACAGAACTGATTTCTCTATGTCCTACTAATGGAACTGATCCATCTCATGAGATTGTGTGGTTTAAGCTGAAGAACATCACAAGGATGGTAAGGAAGGTAGGATTCTGCCTAATGGGAAGCTAATGATAAGTCATACACACTGGGAATACACACTGAGGCTGCAGAGGACTTATTAGTGAAAAGGCTGACCTGGCATTTAGATATCAGTCAATATTTTCGTCAATTATATGACAGAAAATGAGAACATGCTATTGAAATTGCTCCTGATGTGAAGCTGGACACCTTCATCAACATAGGAAGTACATATTAACAGGGTAAGGAATGCCCTTAGGAGATCCTGTGTTATGAGCAGCTTTTTCACCCATCCCAGAGAAAGTTTAGGAAAATTATAATCTCATTCAGGGCTGCTCAGTTTGGTGTTGCATTTGCATTGCAAAAAGGTTCCAGAATCATAAACACCTACAAGTGTATAGTGCTCTAGCATTTTGAAGCACAAGGCTATTTTAAAAGGCAGTGATTGTGATGATCCCTGTGGATCTGCAAGCCCATGCTAGCACTGTAAGAAACAGCACATCCTTGCTGGGGACCAGGTACACACAGCCCTAACTGCACCAGCAGACCCCTTTCCATAAAAACAGAGAGCCAGCCCTCTGCTCTCATTTTTGGGATAACAGGCCTAATTACCTTCAGGTCCAGCTCATTGCATTCCTGTAGGAAATCTCAGCTGCAAATCTGAAACATCTTGCATTTCTCTTACAGCTGTACCAACCTGCAAAATAATACAGGCTCTGCAATAAATAATTTATAAAAATAATCATAAATTGTAATTATACCAGCACAGGAGAAAAGCATTACAGGTTGTATAACTAACCTGACAGAGACCAGCCATCCTGCTCTATCACCTGCTGTTGGGAGTACTTGGGCTGAACATGACCCATGCAAAGTCACAGACACAAATGCCTGCTGAAATATTAGGGTGGGAATTGCAAGCTCACCCTCAAGAATTTTTGGTTTTGGGGTGTTGTTGGAATCCGTGCTTAAAGACAGAGTTCATTAAAGTATTGTCAGACTGCTGCAAGAAAAGAAAAGCACAGTTACTTGGACTTTCCCACTCAAACCCATACTTTGAATATTTTCTGCGTTGCTCCTGAAATTTTAAATTACAATATCAGTCATGTCTAATATGTTAAAAGGTTGGTAAGGGAACTAATAGAAGCCTGCTATTGATCAGGCACATGCCTTGTTATAAAAACCTGCAATAATTTGAGTAGCAATGATGATTTCTAAGAGAATTTCCACATACATAATGCCAGTGATTTCTGGTATTTTCTGCTACCTGTGGGAGGATGGACATGTATTACTTGAATTTGCTGTATAACGATGCACAAGACAGGCCCTTCATAGTCCCAAATCAATTCTTATCTGTCTTCTTAGGATCAAGACTACATGTGACTAAACTTCAGAGTAGATACAAGTGCATGCTACTCCCACTCTAAAGAAATATTTCAAAAGCTCTTTAATAAGATCTGTTCATGGTTTTATTATTTCCCCTTTATATTACCCTTCATATTTGTTCTTTCCTCTTTATGCTTAACATATGTGTTAATAAGTCAATGAAATTTAAGAGTAGTTTCAAGAGACATGGATGCACCTTACTTTACTGAGCAGCTGGGTGCAGCTATATCAAATTACAGGGTAATGTCTTTTCTTACAGTGGGATAAATCTGAAGAAAGCTGGCTCAAACAAGTTAATTTTAATATATTTCTGCACTGAGATAACACAGCAAGACTTGGATTCAATGATTTGTCATGGCAAATAAAATGAGGAGGGCAATGTTCATTTGTGACAGGTACCTGAACTAAATGCAGCTCACAGCTACCACTCATCCCCAAAGAAACCTCCATCCCACATTGTATGTTCTGTTTCTATCAGAAGAGTCTTCCCTTGAAGAACTTCAGCTTTCCATGTGGTTCTGTAAGCTGGCAAATGGTAAAGAAATAAAACAAAAATAGGTGAATTGTGAACTTTACTATTGGATTGACTAGGCTTGCTGATAAAAATGCTGTTTCCAAAATGAAGCCATTATATTAAATTAATGATCCAGCTACCATACAGCAGCAGCAACATATTCTAGTTACAGTATTTTTGGTTGGCTGAATAAGATAGCTTATTTACTTGTAAATACTTAAATAGAAGCAAAAACATCCTAAGTGACTTACATAATGATCCTTCTCAGGAAATGATGAGATATTCACTTCTGAATGTATTCATGAAGAAAAACTAATACAACTATACCAAGAATGGGGACATTTACCAGCCAGATGACAGAGGAAGGTTCTAATAAAATAAGCAATACCCATAATAATGTCAATTTTCTTATTCAGAAATATTCCTGAAATGAATTGTTAGAAGTGGTTTTCCTATTAAGGATGTTTTTGTGGGTGATGTACAGAAAAAATTAACTAACTTAACCTTCCATTGTGACATTGTTCAAACTGACATCCTAACCTTGACCCATGTGCTCCCTCTTGTATTACATTAACTTGTTTTTTGTATATTTGGCTCACCTGTGGTATTTCCCCATGCCACATGATATTTTCCAAAGTAGCAATCATGTTTTGACAACTCTTGTAAAATTTGTACATAGAATTATACACTGATACATAAAGATATTTTAAAGGATGTTAAATAAAAAGTTAACTGAGAAATTGAGATGGTTATTCACTAGACAAAACTCTGACCCTCAAATGACTCTTCCTTCAGCATCTCGCTAATAAAGAACTAAAGAAATATATTAGAGCGCTTAACTTTTATTTTTTTGCAGAGTTTCTACCTCCCCAAAACTCGAGAGTGAGGTGATGTGCACAAACTCCCTGATTTTCAGTGAATGCAGGATAATTCTATTTAAGCACAGCCCATAGGGAAGGAGCTGGTGAACCACTCCAGTGAGTCCAAGGTGAACTGGAAAGCCATTTTCAAATCTGTGTTTCCCTATCCACGGTGGTTACAAACCTAAATCTGGATTTGCTGTGGGGTGAGGGACCTTGCAATTGCCCCTGCAAGATGACTTGGGTGCACTGAGGTGTTTAGATTGGGGGACACTTGGAAATTGTTTCAGTTCTTTGACAAGCACCAGGAGATGGAGCTCCAGACTGCAGAGCACAATTTCTTTGTGCCAGTACAATGAGACCTGTTATTTCTGCTCTGTTAAATGCTTCTTTCTTTTCAGCTCATCATTTACAGGATTTCTTTAAATCATCTTTCTACTTTTGGGAATTAAATGCTCCTTCTTTGAAGCACTGTATTAACCCCAGGGAGCAACTGCTAATGTTTTTCTTCATGGATCTACAGCCTAAAGTAAAAGAAAAAAAACCTGATTGGGGAGGAAAAAATCAGAACAGACATTGATTTAAAATAGGTTTTGGGGATTATTCTGGTAATATGCAGTAACTTTATCATCTTCTCACTTTTACAAGTACATGGCAATGCTCAAAAAATAAAATTCCTTGGAAAATATGATCAGGTACATCCCTACCATCTCCCTTTGGAAATGGAAAGCACAACACCCTCTATGTACAAGCACAGTAGCTAGAAAGGGGAGAAGGAAACACCATGAAAGTTCTCCGTGATACAGCCTGTGTATTCTCTCAGTGGCATTTCAAAAATACCACATTTTGGGGGTTCTAATAATGTTAGATCACATTTAATCACTTCTGTGAAGAAAAAAGTCATTGCTTTGTTCAAAGCAGTGAATTTTGGAGCTGAGAAATCATCACCTGCTATGTGAAGTCTAGCCAGAAAACTACTCTCATATGTAACCTGAGAGCAACATTCTATTAAATCCCTTAAAAAGTGAACTCTTCATGAAACTAAATTAGTTCAATCCTGGTTAGCCTCCCACCTCATGAGAAGCCTGATCCAGCAATTAACCTTGTTTTTAGCTGATATTTAAAGTGTATGCGCATGCTTTGATCTCTAGTCAGATTTTTGATACCAATCATGTGTTCAACATCCCAGAGCTGCAGGTTTCTCAGAGCATATTGCTATTAACATTTTCCCAGTAAAACAGTTACATGTTGAGAATAAAACTTTAGAAAGCAATAAAGAGGCTTAAGAACATAATTCATGCTGATTTTTACTTTTTGTGCATGTGTCAATATATTTTCATTAAATCACAGTAATTTAAACTGATTTTTCCCCCCCTCTGCTCTATGTAAGATTAGAATATAGAATAAAAAACAGATCTTGTTTTTATGCTATAGTGCTTCAAAAGTGTGATATTAATTCTGGCAAAAATAGTCTACAAAAGAGCTTTATGCTTGTTATAAATGTTTGACATAGGAAATATGTGAAAGACCAATTATGGGCTGATCAGAAACATCTCTTGACATTTTTAGAGTGCAATGTGAGAAGGGTTCACGTATTTAATTATGACTTTTTCAAACAAGGCTCTCCAACTCAGTGGGAGCTGCCACACTTACCGTTTTAAGGAAAGAATATAAGATTTTTATGATAGGAGGAGGGAGAACAACATGTCTTCAAGGCTGAAATGGTTATCAGTTTTTAGATCAATCACCCTCATGTAAGTTTTTCCATTGGTAGCAAGATATTAAGATATTTACAGCCAACATATATCACACTGAATGGATTGTATGAAGGAAGATGGAAAAATGAGAACATACTCAACATGCAAACTATAGAGCTTTCATTAAGAGTCTAAATAAGAGCTGTTAAATAACTTACCTCAGACTGTCTTGCCAAAGATTAGAGAATGAAGTCCTGCTGTAAGCTGAATATTCCTTTTTCATATTTTAAAAATTGGACTTACCAGTATATCATCAAAATTTCATTTTCCTAAATTACTCTTCCACATTTATACTTGGAAATACAAAACAAGAGTATGCAAAATATTTTTTCCTGATTTTTGAAATTTATGGCATGAACTGGCCGTTTGGGCTCCTAGAATTATGAAAAGAAGTTACATTGTGAAGGCCATGGGCTGCCCTCACACTTTTGTTACCACAGCACACCTGGATGTGATCACAGCAGTGCATCCTGAGTGATTATACAAATTCTGCTTGGACCCACTGCCCAAGGCTGCAAAGAAAAAGAGGAAAGCTCACTCTAGACAGCTAATTCAGAGCCCTGCCTGTGGTCTGACACCAACACAGGTACCACCCCTGTGTTCTTGTTCTGCTGCTGGGTCCTTGTGCTTATGTAGAACACAGCTTCCTCTTCATTAAAAAATATGACATTGGGCTCAAAAAAATGCCCCCAAAGTCAGAAAAATATTAGTTTAAATGTGTGCAGCTTCCCAAACTTTGGTCTGTTGTGGGTAAGTGGTGAAGAAAGCTAACTAGTTCCAGTTTTGGCTATTAAGAGGTGGTCAAATAAATAAAACACTGCTATATTTACACTACTTCAGATATGTTATGCAGACTTGAAGAGAAAAAGCCTCTTCTGGTCTGTTGAATTGTAAATGCTCCCTATGTGAGACAAATTTCTGTATCAAAATACAGTTAACAATGCAAAATGGTGAGAATTCCTGTTTCAGTATGATAACAGGATCACAGAAAGTGCTCTTGTTACTTCTAGGAAAGAGGGTGGGTATATATAGAATATGCCTGGTAGCAGCTTCTATAATTAACATGGAAAAGTAGTTAGCATTGTAATTCCCTGTTTTCAATCACTTATAGCTTTAGGAAACACCTCCCTTTTGTGCTGCAATTTTCATCCTGGATTTATGCCAATGCCAGCACTCTAAAATATGAAGGAAGAGCACCCTGTATGCCTGAGAAGACTGAAAACACACACTCACAGGGGTAACTGCAATCACTGTGCCCCAAAGTTCTGTTTGCATGTTGCAGTTTGCCAAGGATTCGACCTCGCCAAAGCCCAGAGCTTCACCCCAGGAGTCAGTGTTAGTGGTTTGCTCATATGGAAAAGGAATGGCATTCATTGAAGGGGCTTATGCTCAGGGAATTTGTAGCAATTATGTCAAGATGGAGACAACTGGCACCATCACCAGTCCTTTATTAAAAACTTTTCATGCCATCTCCACACATCATTGACTTCTCCCTTCAAGTTTCCTTCTTCCTGGTGCATAACTGGCTAAACGCCAACCTGTCCTTTTCCCAGCCACCTAACCCTGTCTGTGCCTCATACAGCATCTTCTTACCTTGTCTGTCCCTTCTTGTCACAGCACAGCCAGCAGCCTCCACCCCAAACTGCAGCACACTCTAAGTTCCCCTCAAGAGCAGCTGATCCATTATTTTATAACCCCCATCCTCACTGGGGAGGCAAGGCTGTGTCCACTCCTCAGCAATCAGTACAGCTGTAATTCATTGGGAAAGATTGCCTTCTCCACTATCCTTACAAACTACTCTCCTACACTTACAAACTCTTCTCCTATAGGAATTGATATAGGGTTTTTCCCCCCACTTTCACCACAGGAAGGTTTGTTTGCTAAGAAGATTAAAAAATCTGTCCAGGCCTCCACCTTTCTCTTTTAACTAGCACTAACATACCGACATACTGATAATCTTAGTTGCTTATGTTTTAGTAGCAGGATACATTGACACTTGAAAAGAAACCAGGCAAGGTTTTCATCTCTTTGCAATGCATTTAGGCATTGTCCCAATTAAGAGCAGAAAGAAAAGATTTTTGGTGTGATCACAGTTTTCATAAATACCTGCAAAGTGTAGAATTTTTGGTGTGTCTGCAGTCATAAATGTCTGTTAAGCATGCAGTTTTTAAAGGTCAAGTAGGACTCTTTAAATTTCTTGTAATTACAATCTCTATTCTGCAAGGGTAGTAATGTGTGCTTACTCTTAAACTGTTTGTGAAATATAGTAAAATGAAAAAATTCCCTTGGTGTCTAAAGCTACAGTTTAATCCATGGCAAAAGGAAAAATGTTTTGCCTGGCAAGCTGGTAGAACCCAGGATGCTCTTTTTATTAATTGATGTAAACATTAAAGATAAATTATCTCACCTATACATGTATCCCCTTTCTTGTGGAAGTGCACACCAAGAATCTGTGATGTTTCTTCCTTCCATGTTCAGTCATATCTTTGCCTTTTAAACAGCCAGCAAAATTAAGACCACAGTTTCATGGACAGTTGAAGGGATATGCTAAGGGTTTTTTTTTTTCTCTTACTCTTCACCTCCAGCATCTCTGCCACCCAGGGAAATCCAGGAAATGTTCTAGCTTTGAAAAGAAAATAAAAACTTCTGTATGGGCTGTTCTCCCCAGCTTGATCTGCAGCTTTTAGGCCCTTGGCTCTCTGATCCATAACTTATTGCTCTGAGCCCAGGTTCTCTCCAATGAATTCGCTTCAGTTCGTGTTAGAAATGGAAGAGAGAAGTGATGTAACTCCAAAACCATTATCTTCTCCCCTGTGGATTGGTACATGAAGATGAAATTGGTACAATGTACATGAAAACGAACCAACAAGCTAGCAGTGTCTACAGATTCCCTGCTATGCCAGCAGCTGTACAAATAAAAGCACATATATAAAGGAGTCATAATCTTGGCTAAGTATAAGATACAACAAGAAGAAAAAGCATCTTGACTAGCATTAATTTTAGCTTGACTTTGGGCAGGGAACCTATGGAACCTGTGGTGCTCACAGTTCCTGCATCACAGCTGAACAGACACCTTTGCACATCTGACCCTGACAATTTCTACAGTATTTACCTGGCATTCTTGTCTTAAATAAAGAGACAAGAAGCAGATGGTGTATTTTAGCCACCTTATTTTTCCCCCATTTAATTTTTTTTTTTAATATCTTTTAGCTAGTCTTTTAAATAATTTTCTCCTGACCAGCTCAGGTGCTTGAGTTGTGTATTAAAGGTACCTGGCTCCCTGTGCATCTCCTAGACTATCCTGGCAGTTCAAACACTGGGCCCCTTCAGCTGAGTCTCAGGCTTGCCATTGCAAGCCTTTTATTTTACAACAACAGTGAATGCCATGAACAGACTAAAATTTTTTCTTGATATTGTCTCCCTGATATTGAATTATGGTTTCTGATAGTTTTCTTCTTCTTTGGTTCCACAGGATTCTCCTAATGATGTTTCCCAATCAGGACTGGCACATTGAGCCCAACAGGAGTTCATTTGCACCCACAGTACAAATTTTCACTTGGGTAAACCAATTTTCAAATGAAGGAGAACCCAGTTCCTTGTCCTAATAAATGGTTTAAATGGCCAAATTCTCAGAGCTAAATAGTGGATCCAAAAGACTTCTTGTTTGATAACCTATTGCCAGCTCCAGGCAAAGAAAGACTTCTTTGGCCACATTAGAAAACTCCTGAAGTCAGAGCAACAGAGATTCAGAAGTGATACTTCCTGTAAATGATACAGCATATCCCTAAGGATAGGAAATACGAATCTGTGGAATTAAATGACAGTTTTGAGATTGGTTTTAGCCAAAGGTCAAGCCAAAGGTTAACTTTGTCCTTGCTGAGCAGGAGGTCACAGGCATGAGGCTCACAGCTGAGGTGTCCAATTACTGTGGTTAGATCAGGTTGAGCACTGCCCTTGGTGTGTGTTGGCTCTCTGCCAGCTCTGAGACAGTGCTAGAGTTAAGTTCTCTCTTTTAAAATCCTTTTATGGTTATTGATCAGCATTTGTCCAAAAACCTTTCAGGTTGCACTCAAGGGGTTACATGCACAACTGGCAAAAAGCCACAAAAAGGAACTTGGTGTGGGTGAGCATCAAGCATTCAGTGGTCTAAATTCGGATTTGAGCATTCACTTTGGATAACATTCATTACAACACTGAAAGCAGTGGCCATTGGAATAAGGAGCTTCTGAAACGACCAAGGGTCAAACCCATAACTCTGCTTTCACACATCTTCAACTCAATTTAAGGGTGTTAGCTAACACACACAAACTTGTAAACCTTTCTGTTTCTGGAGACAGTGGTAGTGCTATTGTTTGATGTATCACTAAGTAATTGCCAGATGGTTCTGCTTAAGCAGAAAATTTGACCTTTTTCTATTTTTTTTTTTTGCTGCTATCAGTAAATTATGCCCAGCTGAACTCTAAAAGCTTCAAGCTTTTATTCTTCTCTAATGAAAAAGCTATTTACTTCATTAGAATGATGGCAGGATCCAGAAGCAGAGTTTTCACATGGCAGTAAAATGGCATGTGAGTGCTTATAACAGCACTTCAAGATATCCTTCATATACTCAGTAATTTATTATTGTTCCTTTAATTATATGCTCAAGGTAGGTTAAATATTGCCAGATTGTCATCACCTTTATATATAAGAATATATATAAATTGGAGAGACCATTTTAATGTCAATATTTGCTTCCAAATAGTGCTGATGGTTTGCTGGAGACATGGCCATGGTGCTGGATGAGTTTTTTTCAGGACCCAACTCATGCTTGCAACACTGTGCTCTGGTACTCAGTGACATATTTTAGCTACCCCAGTAGAGGGGACCAGACTTTGATGACAAAAAATTGCAGGTTTGAGGCTTTCCAAGACCTCACAGAGTTTTATCTTTCTGACGAGACCCAATTTCTTCACAGTGAGTTAGAAATTTTGTACAAAGGGTGGTGATGCCACCTGTCAAACAAAATTCCTCATCCTAATAATTCTCAGAAATCAGCCTCACTTTTAAAAGAGCAGTGAGGTTTCTCTTCTGCAGCACCATGCTCTCTGGAGGCTTTTTCTTGACAGGTTGAGTATGATGGCTTCCAGTTGTTCAAAAGCATGTCTCTTGCCATCATTGTACATGGCTAATTGCATTTTATAAAAATGGTTTGCAAGTGATTTGTGAGGGAGATTTGCATTATAGCTTGCACTTCATGTTCATTTCCAAATTCATTTATCTCACATAAGTGTTTTCTAAAAGTCAAGAACTAAAAAATATAACTAGGAGTAGTTTTCAGAAGTCTATTACTGCAAGTTCTTCTACAGGGAAATGAACAAAATAAAGTTTAAATGCTTCTTCATTGCCAGTAGTTCCCCTTGATCCAATTATAACTTCTTTACCTAACGTAACACAAGACTGATTTAAAGATAACTGTCCAGATTGATCTGAGAAGAAATGCATTAAAACATTTATGTTATTACAATATACACAAAATGCATTAAAGTAATGAGACCAGCCTGACAGAAACTCACAAAATCAAAGACTTTCACAGGGGAGGTTGAAATGCCATTTTTAACACACCCAGCAGAGAGATTACAGCTTTTGTAGAAGATGAAATTACATGCTTTTTTGAGGCTCCCTAATAAAGAATCACTCAGGCATATTGTAATGGTTTCAAAATTATATGGTATTTTAATCCTCTGCATTTGTCTTTGTATTATGTAAGTTAGATTTCTATCAACATTTCAACACCCTTAGTCAAATTATTATATTTTCATTACTTTTTCTTTTTCATAGGAGTTGCAGTACTTATTATTGTCTCAGTTCTAGAGATCCTTCTTGTTCTCTCTTTCAGGAAATTAGTGGGAATTTTGTTTCAGCTTCGGTTTTAGATCAGCAGTAAGGTAACTTTACATACATTATCAAAGAACTTGGAAAATCAGCTCTTAAAACCTAAAGTCAGCTGAATGGCTGTTGGTAACAGCACAAAATCCTCAGAGTCTTCTCTCAGAAGCAGTTTCTCCTGCTCCAAGCCCCAAGGTAAGTTAAGCAGTTGCAACATGAATGCTATTCAATACTCAGCACAAAGTCATACCTCAACAAGAAGTTTTTACTGTCAAAGCAATGGTGAGGGATAAGATGGAGGTCTAATAAATACACTGGATGATTTGAGAGATATGAGTATTAAATATCAAGAAAAATCTGAGCATTTACATTTTGCTCTAATGCATTTTTTATGTTCATAACCCTTCGCATTGTATTATATTCTCTGAACTAAGAACTTCTGTGTGTCAGAGTAAATGTGAAGGATAAGGTGAAAGTATAATAAATAAAGTAGATGAGCTGAAAGATATGAGTGTTAAGCATCAAGGACAAAGCAAAGCATTTTACACTAAAGTCTTTTTTATATTAATTCTATTTCACTATTTTCTTATCCCATCTACTGCTGGTCAATTGTCAGTGAATGTCTGAAAGTTTAGCAAAAATATAAACCAAGTACAAACTATTTTTATAAATGAAGAGATAAGCTAAAAATTTGTTGTGAGAGGAGATAGCTTCTAGGCTTATCTGCAATAACTTTTCTGGGGTGGGTACAGGTGGGGCATGCCATTTTCACAGTGGGTCTAGGCTGTAGTTTAAGAGGTGCTAACCCCTTCCCATTTTCCCTGTTATTAAACAGCAACCTCAACAAAAGATTACATTTTTAAGATCATCACTGTGCAATTTCCAGAAAGCACAAATAATCAGCTTTTTCCTGATCCTTGCAGCTGGGACAAAGGAGAGTCTGGCTGACTCCTCTGACCATCACAGCCTGTGAGAGCTGCCATTGTCACTGACAGTCAAACACATGATGTGGTGACTGAATGGAGAGGGGCAGCCACCACTCACCAGGAAAAACTGTCGTGAGAACACAGAAAATTGTGTTCTAGCAATGCTCAGGTGCATCCAAGGGCACTTTCTAGGAGAAAGAGCCTTAAGGACACTTGGGGCTGCTTCTGTGTTTCCATGTTACAGAGATTCCAAATGCACTTCTGGTGTCACAGCCCCTTCTTTGGCTCGTGTTCTAGATGAGATGGGCTCCAGGTGAGAACCTTGAGTTCAGGATTTTATGCTCCCTCTGAGAGTGGATGCAACTGTCTGGCAAAATCTGTCCCTGAAAACTCAAGCTCTGCCTTGTGCATATTTACCAAATGCAGTGTGCATGAAGTAAGTACAGTAATGCTTGTGAAAAAATCACTCTCAGCACGAATTCAGGTGTGGCTCAGAATGATGAACTTTAAAAAGCTTAATGCTCATTAACTGCAGAGAGTTTATTGTGTCTCCCCAAACCAAGACACGTTGCTGCTAAAAACTACTTTGTTCTTGAGGATTGGTTCAGCCTAAGAGCAGCATGGAGTATGAAGGGCTATAGTTTAAAATAACTGCTGATGAAGAAACTTCTGTGGGAAACTTGCCAGGCTTATAAAAGGAAAAGATACCATAGCAGAATATAAAAACAGATAAATAATAAATTGCAACTTCGTCTGGAGCTGTGGAGTGTGCTAGTATTTACGGTTTTGAAAGGTTTTATGGAGAAAATATTTTATTTTTTATGTTGTGAAATATATAGCAACATAAAAATGTAATGGTTGGCTTAACCTATAAAGAGTTTTTTAATCAGTAAGCTCCTGACAGAAGGTGGAATTTGTATCTCAGTACAGAATTTTTTTTTCTTCTTTTAATTTTCGAAGTTCAGGATGCCTTGAAGTTGCCTGACATTACAGGATAAATTTTCAAAGCTCCATGCAGGAGAGATGCCAACATGAAAAACATCAAGCAAACGCTGAGTTATGTTTGTGCATCTCCTGTGTTGTGTTTTGATAATTTCTCCCATATATCTGCATAAAGATAGGGTTTGTGAGCAGAGTGAAATTATAGATTGAGCCAGTTATTTTCCTTCTTCCACGTTATGTGGAAATTAATAAAGTAATTAAATGTTACATTTACTGTTCATTGAATTACTTGGTTGTTTGGTAATTATTAGTGTGATTACAAAGTGACATAAACAACCGTGTGGCTCAAATGTGCAATTATGTACAATATATGCTGAGCTGACACACACAGAACATATTCCCCTGATTTTGCAGGCAATTAATAAGTGCTCATGCAAAGCAGCTTGTACTAAGAGCCGTAAATACTGCAACAGAGTCCATTTCTTTTTCAGCCTGTGCTTGTGTTTGCACTGAAGCACACTGCCAGTGAAGTCAAACAGAAGCAATTTGACTTGTTCATTGCTAAATGTCATTTAAGTGGGTGATAAAGGCAGCCCTGCTCACTAGCAGCTTACTTTGTGAGCTCACTGCTTTGTCTCCTCTGCTGGGATGCCTGTACATAGTGTCACACTGTTTTAAGAAAGTGGTAGTATTGAATTACTGGAGATTTATATAATTCTGGCCTTAATTTCTCTAGTAATGTTGCACAATTCTCAAAAAGAGAAATTTTCTATGTTTGCACATGACAATATTCATGTTATTCCTTCCTATTTACTGTAAAATAATACTACATGTGACTGCCACTACTACCAGCTTTCTGATTGGTGTTCTTCCGTTTCCTGAAAGAATTTTTGAAAAGACAGCAGTTGTTCATAAAAAATGAATGAACTCACAAGGTTGAACCACAGCTACCCCACAAACCATAGCTGTGTAGTATTTTGTAAGGCAGGTCAGCCACAACTAAACACTTTTACACCAGACATCTGGTGAGTTCCACCTTTGCTAGGAACAAATAAACACCTGTACATCTTCTTTAATGTATCTGACTGTGAGTATGGGGGCCACCTTAACTCTGTTCCACTTCTTTAACTGCACTGGCCTTGAGCTTGATTTTGCTGGCTGGGATGCATATTAAACCTAAAGAGCTAATGCAGGTAGCAAGGGTGACAGTAGGGTGACATCTTCTGTAATCCCTTAAATTATGCAGAAGAGAATGAGCCATCCTGATACCTCATCCTTTCTCCTCCTTTTCCTTCTTACATCCATTCTACACCATGCTGAAATTTTATGCTTTTCATTACAGTCAAGTGTTCGGCAGTTTAAGGCTGTGCATAATCCATTCATATGTCTCGACACACTAGTTATTCTCACTAGGCTGGTAGGGAGATAAAGAAGAGCAGCATAAAGCCAGGACTGTGCACATATGTAACAGATATTTTCTTCTTCTTCTAAAACCTCTGGAACCTCTGGGATCATATGACCTTGAAGAAAAATCTTCCCCCAGTGCCACAGCACAGTAAGTTTGCTTCACCCTGGGCTGATGACTTCAGCTGTATTTTCTGCATTGGCTCAGTAATGTCTATAAACCTTGCACTTTTTGCTGCTAGTGCAGGTCTAGGTGTGGCTTTTGGTGTCACTAGTCGCTGCTGTTCCTTCACTCCCTTTGGCAATTTGAGTCATTTCCTGAAGAACTCGTGCAGACTGATTTATGAGGGCATTTGGCTTCTGCAGAGAGGCAAAGCAGAAGAAAGCAAGGGAGGAAGAGGCTTGGATCTGTGTCCCATGCAGCTCTGGATGTGAAAGATTTTCTGTGCTAATCTCTCCTTGTAATGCCAGCTCTAATAAATGGCATTATGCTGTCCTCCACAAAGCCTCTGAAGCTTCCTTACTGCAATCTTAACAGCCCAGCACCTCCTGCTTGAAAACACCCACCCCCCTGGGGGATCAAGAGCAAGAAAACAGTGCTCAGATGAGATAACCTGCATATCTTATATATAGCCTTGGATGAGCTACTGATGTGCACTGTGACTTGGCACAATAAGCCCCAGGTGAAGGTATTCCCTGTGTATTATCATCAGCTACAAGTGAACAAGCACAATGGACCAAGCCAGGATTTATTGAGTCCTGATTCATTAAGAGGCAGAGGCAGGTAGGCTACAGCAATGAAGTAGGATAAGCCATGCAGGGGATAGCACTCAAATTTAATGCCAGGAAGCAGCTTCTGTGAAGATGAAAGGACAACATTCATCCTGACATTTCTCATGCTTTCAGATTTTTTTAAATGTAGTGGCAACCTGTGCTATTGGAGGCAGAAAATGGATGGTCTGAGTGGAAAAGCTGTAAAAGAAAGAGCTTCTGCTATGGCCCTGATCTGCCCTGCTGGGTGCACACAATGTGGCATTGTATTAAACCCTCACAAAGTGCTGCTGCCCTCCTAGGTCTGTGGCTTTTTTTGCAGGCTCATAAAATGGTATGCACAGGGATAGTTTTTGAACAATACAATCAAGCTATGTAAAATAGTTTGCAGTCAAGCAATTAGGCCAGGGCTCTGGACCATATTTAAAGCATCAGATTTGCTTCTGAATGCTAAGGAGAACAGAGAAACTCATGAAGAAAGAAATAGCTAATAGTAACCCAGTTTCTGGGTTCATTTTCTAATTGCCATGTTCTTGTTGTAAAATGCTTAGAAAAGCAGAAAGAAAATTCAGTGTTGCTCTTCTTTTACCCTTTGCCTTGTTTTATTTTGTCAGCACTGTGGTGTGACAGAGACAGGGATGAAAAACCTCTGATTTAGCTGTTCCTCAAACACAGCAACCACATCCAGTGCTTGGGAGCTTGCAGGCTGGTATCAGCTCTGATATATGTATCAGGAAATGGAGTCATCGTGTTGGTTTTGCTCACGGGCAAACTCTTCCAGCCTTTCAGTGATATTTGTGTGAATGCTTTCCTTAGCTCTTTTCTGCAGACCCCAACAAAGCATCCCCTTGCACTCTTAGAAGTGAGTGAGAACCAGATCAACCCTGTAGACCTTTACCTGCCATGCTGGGTAAGCTTTCCTTTCAAGAGGAATTCCTTTCTATGCCTTTTTCCATTACGGACTTACCCCTTTCCTCATTTTACTGCAGTAAATTTTGTGCCTGCTTAGTGGGCTGGTAGAAAAGCAGGGCTTAACACACATTTTAGATGTGGATCTCATCTCTTTCTGGAGATCTTTTGGAAAAAAAAATGATGGTGAACAGATATGGAAAAGTCAGAGGATACAAGTGTCACTGGTGTGATGATGTCACTTTCTGCTGTTGTTCTTCTGTAGACAAACCAGTAGGGTGTTCACCTTTTGATGGTTCTTTGATACACCAAACACCATCTTCCATTAATTTCTGTGGGAAAAAAGTGCACTCAGGGTAATGTAGCTTTGGCACTGGAGTCATGGGAATGATTTTTTTTGACCTCAGTTTGTTCTGGACAGGGTCCATGGTGTCCAGCAGTGAATTTATGGTGCCACCTAAACCCTTCAGGGTATGCATGAGTCATCTCCATGGTGCTGAGGCAATCTCAGTAAATAAGAAGAGACAGCTTCTTTCTCAACAGGTGAACCAAATCCCCCAAGTAAATTTTTTTTTTTCCCCAAGGAAGCAAAAGGTTAATTTGAACTGCTCATGGTCTTCCATGAATCAAATGAAGTAATCCCATGCCTGAGGTTTAAAAGCATCCGTAAATTAGAAGGGTGTAGTGTGCAGATCAAAAAGAAGGTTATCAAAGATTAATAAAAAGAGAGAGAGAGGCAAGAGAGGGAGAGAGACTCTGCTAGAAACCCTCTCATAACTCCAGCCTGGAAAGTACAGTTCATCTACCTGGGGTCCAGTTAGCACACACTGTATTAGAGAGCTCAGGGCAACAACATAAAAACATCAGAAGGAAGAAATAAGATAATTTGAGAATGTGAAAAATAAAGTCTGCAAAAAAAAACTAAAATGAGGAATGAGTTGAATATATGAGAATATGTGAAGGATAAAAAGTAAAAATCTAAGAAAAAAAACTTGACAGCTATTTTATCCCTTATGAAGCCTGGTTATTTTTTAATGCCAGCTCTATCTGAAAGGCAAATTATATAATGAAAAGAAGTGGAAAGCCAGCTTTTTTCTGGAAAGTAATTCATTAGATGTAATGAAAAATGGATTTCTTAGGAAAAAAAAAAAAAAAAGCTGGTCATGCAAAGGGAAAAACCTCATATCACAGAAATAGTGAAGACTCTGTGAAACCAACACATTTTGTGTTCTCTAATGGTGACAAAAAATTTCCCCAGGCCAAATTAAATTGCTAGGAATATTTCAGGGGACTGTTCATGTGTCCTGATTTTTAGCTAGCAACTAAAGTCCTCTACACCCCCTATGTTTAGTGTTAAATAGAGTGAATTAGCTCCTGCCACACCATGCAGGGTACTGGATGGGATTTAGGAGCCACTGTGCACGGCAAGCAGTGAACTGTGTCCTTTTGCAGTGGAGATGTCACAAGAGTCCCCCGACCAACAAGGCTTTGGTCTTGCATGTTCTTGCACATGCCTGACTTGGTCCACTTGGGCAGAAGCTGTGTTGTCCTAATCAGACAGAATCTTTCACTCACAATAAAAAAAAAATTGAAGCAAACTCATAATTATGCTATTGAAACACTGCATTTCAATTACTTTGCATGCTTGCCTCTGGTTAAAATTTTACTGAAGTGTACAATCTTCAGGAGCTCATATTTTGCACAGCAGTCTGTGTTGCCAAGCAGCAGTTGGGAGAGCAGAAGATGGGGCAGAAAACCAAAAGACAATGCAGACTGAATTTCCCAACATTGTTGAAGGGTGAGAGAAGTCTCATACCTAATTCATTTTTTCATCGATAATTGTTTATGATTGAAAAGCGTGGGGAGAAAACATTAACATTTGAGTTGGAACGTGCAGATTTAAATTTCCATCTCTCAGTGGCTGTACAAGTGTTGACTACCAGGACTGCAGCTGCATCAGGGTATTGGCAGATGAGGGGAGTGTCCTGGCACAGCTCTCAGCTGCCACACCCTGCCAAGGTGGAATGGCTCTGTGCTAAACAGGAAATCTCTGCATTTCACATCCCCAGCAGCAGAAGCAGAGCAGTTTTGTAGGAGAAAGAATAGATGGCATGAAGAACAAAACACACAGCAAAGACCTGCATATTTCATGAGCTCTCCCTTTCAGTGGAAGTGCCTGTATGTAAAGCTCTGATGTATCATCTTTCTGAGAGTTTGGCTGTGATATGAGAGAGCACACCATCTTGGATTGTGTTATCACACACAGCAAATGCTTTTCAAGGGTTTGATCTTGGCAAGCAGATAAAGGCCTTGACCCTGTGCAGGATGTTGTGTGTAAGCCCTCATTGCTGGGACCCAGCAGCAGCAGGAGCTTGTGCTTGTTAGTGCTGCAACACTGAAAGGCCCATTTCCCCCTTTTATTCCAGCTTAGCTGGGCTCTGCTGGTGTGTCTGCTCCACTGAGGTCAGAGCCTGTCTGACCATCTCCTAATTCTCTTAAATCTCCTTAATTTCTCTAGAAAATAATATATTTTAAAAGTTCTTTAAAAGCTGTGCAGGTAGCCTGCCCTAAAAAAGTTGTGTGCTTGTATAGTAAACTGGCTCTGCATGTTTATCAGTGGGGAGATTAACCCCTAATGCTGATATTTTTGGGCAAGGTGAAAAAAGGTGCACTCAAGTCAGCCTGTCTCCAGCCTGGTGCTTTTGCTAAATTTTCAGTTTATCCTGTAGCTTGTCACAGATTTAAACAATGTTATCATCCTTAGTGTCCTCCACTGGAAGTTCTTTCAGTGACCAAGGAAAGGATGGCTTTCCTCTCCTTTAGATCCTTTAAGGGTCTGATCCATTGCCCATGGAAGTATAAATGAAGTGCTCTCTTGCCTAAATGAGCACTGGTTCCTGAAAGGAGACCAACTCTCATCTTAGACTGTTTGGCCACCTTTCTTTGTTTGTTGTTGAACTTGCCTGCAAATTGCTGGAAAACCTGGACTGGTTATTTTAACAGCCATAATTGTGCAGATTGAAGTCATGTTAGTAAGTCATCAGCTAACAGCATCAGTGAATATGTTCAGATTATTTCCCCCTAATGTGATGCTAATTTATTGCTGAAGCATCATACTTGATTCTTTTATGTGTCAATAATTAAAAATAGTGATTTGAATAAGAGGCCCGGTGGTTCAATTAGAAAACTGTACTAGGTTCTGGAAAATAAAATAGAATAAAATAAAATAAATAAAATGCAGCACCATGGTGATAACAGGTAATTAACTTTAAAAAATCCACTCAAATCTGTCATTCAGTTACAGAAGTTGTCCAAAATTTGGTGAATAACAAATCAAAACAATTGTTCCTCACTATTACTATCAATTCAATTAAAGTCTAAAACAACTTCTCATCATGCCTATTCTGAAAGCTTTGAAAACTGCTGTATTTCAGCATTCCCATTCATGGTCTTCAGCTTCTAGAAATTCCTTTGAGAAAGCAACCAAAAAACTGAAACATTAAACCACTATCAACTTTGTATTCCAAGAGAAAGACATTTCAAAGTTTTATATCTACATTAATCACCAGCTGTCAGTTAAATAGCTAAATAGGCCAACTCTAAATACACCAAGATTTCACTGCTGATATTTTGAATCTGCATTTAAATCACCCTTCACTCCCATTCTATAAGCCAATGAATATTACTGCTATTTTCTGTGAAGTCATGTTCCTAATTTCTTCTGAGCCTGCACTGAGGCTGTGTCCTGCATGGTATCAGAGGTCATGCTGTTACAGCCAGATGTCAGCACATGGAACAATTCCTGCTGCATTTTGGGTATGATATAATAGCAAGATTCCACCTCCTGGAAAATATCTATTAGTACAACAATGGTTCTGTTTATTTGTAGCCCAGAATTTTCATTGCTCCTAAGCTTTTATTGATTTGTTTTTTTCTCCTCGATATTGTGCTTTGATTGCATAAATGCATGCAGGTCTCAGTATGCATCTGGAGAGGTATTTGTTATTTATACTGCATGTGATCACCAATCTAGCTATAAAACTTCAGTCACCCAGCCAGGGAGCAGAAATAGCCTCCCACAAGCTAAACATCCATTTGCACAGTGTGCTCCATGCATAGATAAAGCCAGGCCACTCAAAATGGGCACGGGCTGGGTTATGCCTTAAAAGATCTTTGTACTCCTACAGAAGATACTTAAACCATAACCTCTAGAGCTGCAGGGGGATTGCTCTCCAAAACAGACCCCTCACTTCCCTCAAACCCATTTTGGCTTGTCCAACAGCTGCTGCCATGCAGGTTTTGGCCTGAGGAAAGGTGTAGAAGGAGAAAGGCACTGCCAGTGCACGAGTTCTGCGGCAAAGGTGATGCCAGTGTCTGGCCAGACATGCTCAGCATGGGAGGCTGGGGCAGTACTTCAGAGGGAATGTGAATGTCATGAGAGCAGAAATGACAATGGCATGCAACAGGAGGGTGTCCTTTCAGAAAATGTGGCTTTTATGGTCACATATTTGAACAATGTGTATTTGATGCAAGGCTGCTTCCTAACAAACTCGCTCTACCTAAACTTTTGCCTATGTGCCATCAAAAATTTGGTTCTAAGTGGCTGTTCAGCTGCCTGAAGTGGTTGTAAAATGCTGTTTAAAAGTTACATATAAGTACCCTTGAGATTTTTACTCCACAAATCAAGGTAGTTTGCAAACCAAATTCTCATCTTTGAAAGTGTTACTGGGGCCTTTTGCACATGATGTGCTTATTTTGTTGCAGTTGTGGTAACAATGACAGACAAATTGAACAGGTGTGGTACAGCAGAGAGAAAAGCCTTGATTTGACACCCTTAAATAGTTTCAATCAACAGGAACATTCAGCATCTTGCAGAATAATCGAATGTTTCCTCGTACAAGTATGGATGAATACCAGCTCACAAATCTGGAGTGGCACAGCAATCCCCTCTCTGATTGTAATTGCCACCCACTGCCTTTGCAAAGGGAGGAACATGTGCCTGTGTTTGCACACCTGATAAAGAAACCCAGGCTCTGGCAGTGGTCTGATTGTCAACTGCACAGCTGAAGCTCTACTTTAACTACAGAGGGTCTAAAAAATTCATCATTGCACAGGCTGGAGCAGCAGTGAGTGAGCATTGCTGGGCAGGACAAGACTCACCTATCTCCACTGACTGCCCTAATCCATGTTTTCAGCTGCAGGGATAAGGGTAAAGAGGTGAACATAATAATTTTCTAATATGGAATAATTTAAAATTATTGTAAAAATAAAATAAGTGAAAAACCTTACAAAGAGGCAGACATTGTTTTCACAAGTGTTACATCTGGAGTATCTGTCTCTAGTTAACATATATTACATTTTTGTGTGGATTAATTCCCTATTTAATATATTGTTTCAATGAGTAAACTAAGCACAAAGAGTTGAGCTGTTCTATCTTCCTTGTGAGGAGTTAAAGCCTCTTGATTTTATGCTGAGCTGGAATAGAGTTGAGCAGGTTCTTTCATACCCTTAATGACTTTCCATTGTAATAATTAAAACTTCCAGCTGGGAATTTCCTTTGGGCTGAACATCAGAATCATTAGGGCTGGAAAAGACCTCCCATAGTCCTGTCCAACCTCTGACCAAACACCAGCTTGTCAACTAAACCACAGCACCAAGTGCCCCACTGAGTTGTTCCTTGAGCACTTCCAGGGATGGTGACTCCTCCAGCTCCCTGTCCAGCCCACTCCAATCCCTGACCACCCTTTCATTGAATAAACTCTTCCAGATGTCCAGCCTGAACCTCCTCTAGCAGAGCTTGAGGCCATTTCCTCCTGTCCTGCTGCTTGTCCTGAGAGAGGAGCCTGCGACCCACCTTTCAGGAAATTGTAGAATGATAAGGACAAGATGAACAGACCCACAATTTTCTGAAATCAACTGGAAAAACCCACAACAAACAAGCAAACAACCCCACAAGACCTACTTACATGATGAAGTAGTCCAATCCTCAAAGTGCTTCACTGCTTTATGATCTCAGTGTTGGAAAATCCCTCATTTTCAGCCTCCTTCTGCATATTCTAAGGTAGAGTAAAATATAGTGTTTTTTAAAAGGTTGAAATAATGGTTGTTGAAAAATAAAAATACTTGCTTTATAAATTCAAACTCACTACCATTCAAAAATGGCAGTTTATATCTTATTAATGGAGGTTTATATCTGCCCCCAGCAAGGACACTAGGAAGCAGTTCACAGTGGGTGAATATTTTGAAGATTATGAGGAAATGGGCTATTTTTCCTACATAACCATTTTGTAGCCTGATTCAAAGACTGTTTGTGTAACATGAAAAACTTGTCATGGTTGAGCATATACTGGATGTTTGCTATCTTTTATGAATTTTGTTTGCTCTGGAAAAGAGTAAATAAATACTCATTCCTTCTCCATAAACCTATCAATAAATCTATTCTGTGTACAAGTGTGCTAAATGATCTTGAAAATTCAAAGCCAATCTTCTAACAGATAAGTCATGCAGGCATGACTTATCCCAAGATACTGTGCAGCTGGAATGCTGGGTCTTACCTCAATTCCATAAATCTTGAGTTATCCTTTTGTTATCATTTGCTCTTTCCACAGAAATAATTTGTCACAAATTAAGTTCTAACAAATTGCCTTGTTATCTTTGCTGTACAATCAGTTCTTCCCAACTACAGGCACAAACCTTTGGAAAGGTTCACAGAGATTGATGTGGTGCGTTGGATGTGCATCAATAAGCCAAGACTGCTACATGTGATTGTTTCATAACAATTATTACAGATATTTTAAAGACAGCTTTTCTTTCTTTTGGAAAATGTGGGCTGGGAAAAGAAGCAGCAGACTTTTAAACAGACCTTATGATTATGACTAAATTATCTTTTCAGAGATATTTACATTTCAGCCTGCACCTGTTTTTCTTAGGAGAATCCAGTCTTTCCATAGCCTAGTTTCTTTTCTTTTGTTTTCCTTGCCCCAGTCTCTGGTCCCCCATTAATATTTGTATTCCTCTTTTAGAGCAGGGGATAACCTCAAGCAGAGGGGACACACAGACTTTCTGGGACCCATCCTGTGTTTACCCTCTGATGTCCTGTGGGCTTTCAAGTGACACTGCTCTCTTTCAGCCCCTAGTCATCCCCTGACAGAAATATTTAGTGTGCACATTTATATCCTTTCCTCCAGGATACTCACTCACAAGACTGTCATACCCACCCCAGACAAAAATATATGCCCTCAGGAGCAGGATAATTTCCTGAGTGAGCAAGCCTAGGATTTGAAAGGGTGAGTTATTCCCATGCTGATTCTGGCCACAGGATGTCAAACTTGCTTTAGTATTTTCAGGGAGCAATTTGCATAGCACCAGGCTTCACTGTAAAGGCTTCTTTTTTTTCTGTTTATATCAGCTTACCTGCTCTAAAAGAAAATATTTTGTTACTGTCCCCCTTTTTTATGGGTGCTGCCAGATGTGTGTGATCTCTGTGACCTCTGGAGCTGCCCAGGACCCTTCCAAGAGGATCCCTGCAGCACTGGCCCAGGCACTGGGGCCCCTCAGTTCTGGAAATCAAATTTGCACTCCTAACCTGATTGTTCAAAAGCAGAGGTAGATAAAATGCTTTGTACATAAAGTTCTGCCTGACCTTTGTGGGGAAGAGGGTCCACTGAGTTCAGTGGGGGAGGATTAGGACAGAGCATTTAAACATTCTGAAAACAAAAGCAATGCCTGCAGGGCTGCCCAGGACATCCCCACATTTTGAGTGACATCGGTTTCCTGCTGTGCACACATGCAAAACTTGAGAGAGCATCATATTTATTTTATGCCTGGAGAGCAAGCCAGCCTGCTGGCTCCTTAAGATGCACATTAGATTTATGTCTTCCTCAAGGAATTAATGAAACCTCAGGAATTATGATGAATGATGTGGAGTGATTTACGAATGTCTATCACAGTTAGTCATTTTGCTTGTTGAGGAGGTTTCAGGTTTTATGAACGCTGCTTTTGCAGGTCCATTGCCTCTTATATATGAACAATAAATGTCCTGTTTCATGGTGGAAAAATGGCTTGATAAAAAAAAAAAAGCAATGTCATAAGGAACATTTATAAACAGCTTCAGTGTAAAGCTGTGATCTGATTACAGCCATTCAGAAAAAACGAGGAACTGTCATGCTGGAAAGAGTCCTTCAGAGCAGAGCAGTGATCTGTAATAAAAACCAGTGCTCATATTGTGGATTGGGAACTTGCTGCTTGACCCTACTTGCTATAAAGTTTGATCCTTCAGTCTCTGATCTTTCACACTTGAAGCCAGTGGGAGTTTTTTCATCCTACCACTAAGCAAATCACAGGACTTCAGTGGAACTAATCTTTGGTCTGTATGTCAAATTAAGCACATGTGTGCAGGAGTGCCAAGAGAGAGCCAGAGCCCACCTGAATTAAAACATCCAACAGTGAGTCGTGGAGTGGAGCAGCCTTTGTGTTATGTGCTTTCACAGGGAGATAGATGGCTTTTATTAGCTCAATATCTTTTTTCATCCCAAGGCAGGCACTCAGTGCCTGTGGTCATGTTTGCAGTGTTGTATGGGGCAGACAAATCCAGCCCTCCTCACTTTCACCCCATGAATTTTCCCCTGATTTAATGGATCTGAGATTTTGATCCTTTGCTGAGAAATAATCCCTGAAAAAAACATTCCTGTTGGCTAGGTTTGTAGTGATGATTCCTGTACCATCTAATTGTATTCTGGTTTATCAGATTTGGACTGTAGACCATGTCACAAACCAAACAAACAACAAAAAGTCACCAAACAAACCAAAAAAACAACAACAACAAACAAACTATTTGAAACAGTTAAACTGTAATGGAAACACCATTCTACACCTCTCATTCTTCTTTCCTTCCTTTCAGCATAATATGGCATTATGGTCTGGGTAGCATACCTGAAATATTGCATTGATTAGCCTTGCAAAAGAAAAAGACTTCCTGAGATACTTGCTTTTGGCATTGTTTATTAGTTCTTTGGAATGTGAAGTTGCATAAAGGCAAGTTTAGTAAGTAGTCCTATGTTTTGGATTTTCCCTCAGTATAATGTCCTCAGGGAAATGAAGCACACCAGTGGGATCTGGAGGCTTTGGAAAAAGTTACAAATTCAGAATTGCCAAACTGCTTCTGGAAGGGGACAGCATGAAGATGGCTGATGCCTTCCCACTCTGGTGCCAGTTTTTACAATGTTCATGGCACTTCTGATGCTTAAGTGGCCAAATCATATACAGCCTGCACATCTGCCTGATCTGGTTCTGCAAAATGATGTTCTTTGTAACCTGTTTATGAAAGTGACTCTTGTTACCTAAAGGAAATCAATAAATACCTAGCCAGTGCTACTGTGCCCTAGTTCTTTTAATTCAGTGGGGCTTGAAATGTTTCTCTGAATTTTATGTTGCTTAATGAGAATTATTTTAATACCTAGGTCCTACTTCCTAGCATGAGGGTTTCTTAGTCCTAGGATTTATTAGAGTAAGTAGTAGTGGATATTCATAAAAGCTTACTTTGATTAAAACATGGTATGAAATTGAGATACACTGTGAGTAGGATCAAACTGGATAAAACCCTCCAATAACTGTCTTTTTCTGTCAGTAGCACCATGGCTCTGTGTTCTCTGTCTTAGCTCCAAATTCTAGTTTGTGTATAGGGCACGGAGTCAATGAGGCTTAGAAAGGATTTTTTAGATGAAAAAGTCACCTTTAATTTCAGTTATAGTGTCTGTTGATCCCCAGAATAAATATTAACTCCTCAAAAGAGGCCACAGCTTTATGAACAGGAAAGCTCTTCTAAATTACATTATATACTCACATAGTCCTTAACAAGGTGGCATGAAAAGTTAGATGTGAAGAGCAGCACAGATGTAGACTCTGTTCAGAGCAGAGCTGTACATTTTTAGTTCTGGTAGAGTGGATGACTGTGTGGTATTCCATGAGCTGGAGATCTGAGCTGTGAGTTTCAAAACTATGGGGAGACATGTGTGCCTGTACAGCCTGGAAAGAACCTAAATGTGGCAGTGATCTATTTTGGAGCTCAGAAATCCCTACAAGACAGGGATCTTTTTTAGGACTCACACAGCTCAATCCAGACAGGGTACAACTTGGTTTATAATGACAAAAGCAAACAAAATTGGATATATTACTGATTTGAAATATAGGAACATTTATATTAGTTTAACTCACAAAGCATGTTTTTCTACATATGTTAGAATCTCCATTTTTCAAGTTTACCATAACATTCCTGTCAATATTACTAAATTCTGTTGCTGCTACTCCCTTAAAAAAGACTTTTCTTGTAGGTTGTGCAGGGTTGTGCCAAATTCATCTGGGCAAGTTTGTAATGTCTGTATTTTTTGCATTTTCTGTATTTTCTTCCTGGTTTCTAGGTCTTAAAATGAAGAGATAATTCCCTTACTGCTATTGAATAAAAGTGTGAATTATTGTCAGCTGTATCTTGAAAACTATTGAACAATATGAGGGGAAGCCTGATTTCTGTCTTAAGAGAACTAGTTTTGGATGTACAGCTGCAGGATGTACTGTAACAATGTACACCCAACTGAAGCCCTTTTCTTTCCAGGTCTTGTCTTGCAATTTGTGATCGTTGTGACCATGGGGTCACTGCAGCTGAAATTCTGACTTTGTTCAGAGAGATAATGGCGTAGGTGAATTTGTTATGCTCTCATTCACTCTCTCACATACAAGCAGGAGATCCTATTACTGTTACTTCTTTCCATATTGGAGATAAATGTGTTCCACGCTGTCAGATGCAGACTTTATCGAGAAAAGTGTAATCAAAGCTACTGTAAAATAAAAGCATGGGGCAAGCCAACCTGCTCAGCAGCAGCAGCAAATTAAAGATGTGGTTACATTGCCTTGTGCTGCTTTTGAGAGGAGATGCCACTTGGTGGGATTTCTCAAGAAAAATATTTACTAAGCCACTTCTAACCATTGAATTATATTATTGAACTATTTTTCAAACTATGACATTGTGCTGGTCTGAAATGAAGGCCTAAGCTTTGAGGACCTATAAGAAGTTTTAATCTTCATTTATGTTAGATGTATAGCAAAAAGTGACTAACACAGGCTTGGTGATTATGTTATCATTTCACTGATACCCAGAGACCCCTGCTGATTTGCTTTGGTCCTGAAGTACAGATCCAGGTGAATCCCTAAAAGGAAGGTGTAGCTGATGTACCTGGGGACAGGCCATGGTGCACATGGGCTGTGAGCACATCTGCTCTGCCCCTGCCTTTGGGATGACCAAGGGGGACCCAGCTGAAGCTACAATTTCCTTCCTTTCATTCATACTTAAAATGACATACTGGGAAAACCCCAGATTCAGGCTTTCTCACTTTCTCAACATCTTCTGTCAGATTTCAGGAAAAAACAATCCCAAACCCCTTTAAGGTTAGTTTCTATTTCATTACATGTACCAGGTTGCTTAAAATTACCTTTGTTTTCCTGACATTTAGCAAAAGCTGGTCCACAAGGTGTGCTTTCTTTGGGACTCTACCTTCTCCAGGCAACTGTTTGTGATTTTTCAGAATTAACATTTATATTCTAAAAGCAGGGCTTGTTCTTTTACTTCCAAAATCCTTCATTTTTTAGTGGCATGCCCCAAAATCTGCAATCCTGTAAAGTTCATTATCAGTAGTCTAAACTGCATGTGCTCAGGGAGAAAGAAAAACTAGCAAGCAGGTGACCTGCAGGCTGCACAAATTTTCTGTCACGGGACAGTGAGATTAAGCTGATTTAGTCAGGAAGGATCCTTTATGATTGCTAATAGGTGTGGTTTTGGATTCATTGTGTATAATTGTCCCTGGGTTAAAAAGGGCCAATTCTAACTCCCATTTGTGCAAAATGCAGTTATTCATTATGATAAGAGGAGCAAACTTTATTTGGACCTCTGCCAGAGATGACAGCAACACCATCCTCTCCCTGTTTTTCATATTACCCAGTGTTTATTTGAAAAGCCAAGTAAGGCTCTATCTGAAGGGGCAGGAGATGGGTGAGCCCTGCCCTGAAGGTTTTTTAATCTCAAGATCTAACTGAAAAAAACATGAGAGAAAAAAGTACAACATCCATATTTCCACATCCCATATTTATGGTCTCTTTAAAAACAGCTTGAGCTCTAACCATAGCAGAAAAACTTGCAGGACTGTCAAGTGACCTCAGGGAATTTATGTTTGTTTCCACACTGCAATTTAACTGTGCCTAAGTGCAGACTAAAGGGATATTTCTGTGTCCCTGAGCTCTCCTTTGTGCTGGCATTAATAGCTGAAGGATTGCACAGGGAGCCACCTCACTGAGCCAATGCTGTAAACGATCTGGTAATTTCTGGCCAGGTCACTTTTTCAAGCAGACCAATTCCCTGGCCCAGCTTCCTCTGCAATCACAGTGTCTGCTCTACACACTGGCCAGGGTTTGGCAGGTTGGAGCTGCCTTCCTAGTAGCTGTTAAAGTACATTAATCTGATTGTGAGTATGCAGCTGGAACTCTCATTTTACATATAGGCAGTACCCAACCCAGAATAAATTTTAACAGGGAGTTCATGGAGGTGTTTTTGGCAGGAGCAGAGGGAGGAGTGTTCCTTGGCTAATTTTGCAGCCCATTGAAGGTCAAAAAAGCCCACTGACCCCAGAATGGCTATCTGATGTCACTGAGGTCCCTGGGAGTCTGGTGACAAGGCACTGTGTGATATTAAAGGCCCACTTTGTGGAGACGTCCAATAATATGCGAGTGGAAAAACTCCAAATTAATTCCAATGAAATCTGTAGCTGTTGCAGCTATAGGAGTTCAGGCATATAATACTGATGTTCCTGAGGACCCCAGAAACCTTATTGTGATGGTGTTCAGGGTCAAAGATCACCAATACTCTTAAGTTCCTGCTTTTTGAAGGCAGACTTGTCATGCTTGGGGTCCTGATTTATGATTTTTGAACATTTAGGTTGGCAGCAGAGAGAAAAGACAATCTCTAACGTGATTTAAGAAAAAGGCTTGTCTTTGGCCTCTGTAATTTGTATTCCTGCCTGAATACAAAAGCAGACCCTGAGCTGCCTTCCCAATTCTCCCCCTTGGCTCAGCTGTGTCTGTAACTTTGTGTTCTCATCCCTGCACCAGGAGTTTCTCCTGGTTGGGATCTGGGCTGAACAGGATGGGATCCTCATCAGTCATTGTCCCGTGGCTGACACCACCCTCACAGACACATGGACAGCTGATTCTTAGTCACTAATCTAAGCTTCAGGATATTTTCCTTCATTTTGGATGATGATGATGATGAGCAGAGCAATCTGTTTTTCCCCTGTACTTTTTTTTCACCCAAATTCTGTTACAGAATTTTAATCATTAAATAGGCAACCATTCATCAAGCAAATCTGGTGCTTCTCAAAATACCATAAAGCTAAAGGGGAAAAAAAAAAAGCATGGGAAGATAGATCCAACTGTTTGTTTAATTTATGTCCAAAGTGACTAATTGATTTTAAGTGATATTTTATAGAAATAGTTGATATCCAAAGCTAAAACCTCATGTAACAAATCTCAGCACAGATGGTATTGTGGTTGCAGTCAAAGAAAAATAGCATATAGTAAATTAGTAGAGAAGATTTCAAATCCAATATAGTAAGTCTTGAAAGACAGTTGAAAAAACAACACTTTATATGTTCAGAAATTAGAAAGCTGGCTTCTGACAGAAATAGCACAAAACCTGGTCTTACATGTTTTTATCTGCTGAACTGAGCTAAAGATACTCGGGGTAGGTGTGGAAGTGAACCTTACATAAGTGAGGGCAGGTAGGAGGCTCTTTGCTGAGTAACAAAATAAACCCCTTAGTCTGCGCCTAAAAGTGTCCTTCTTACTCCCTGTGTTATGGAAGGGCCTTTTGAGGAACAATATTGAGACATGACAATGTTGATTTTCTGGGTACAGGGAAATACCTGCTTTTAGCCTATGGAAAAAAACCCCCAGTTTTATGCCTGGACACTTTCAATTCAGCAGTTCTGAATTAGTATTCCAGGAATAAAGAGCCTCTACGGGTTCATAAGCACCAGAATACAAAACCAGACAACACAATAACAAAGCATAAATTTGTGAGTGCAAATATGCCAGTGTATGGAGGAGGATGTGACAAGGAGGAGTGGCACAGAATTAGAAATGAAGCCTGCAATGGTTAAATGGGCACAACTGGAAAACCTGCCTGGACAGAATACAATTACTGCCAGCTCCTCTGCAGAGAGCCTGGATCTACATGGAAATCTTGGGCTAAAAGACTGAAAGCTGAATGTTTCCTTGGCTCCAGGGGGAGACTCAGCACACTGTGGGATGTGCAGGGGATGTGATTAGGAGCAAAGACAGCCCACCCAGCTCAGCAGTGCCTGGGCTGTGCATGACTGGCAGGGACTGAGAGGGGAAGTGTCAGCCTTGGTGCCACGGGCTGCATTGCCTCCCCTGGCATCTGCCTCCAGCTGCTGCTGGAGATTGGCTGCTCCTTGGACAGTCCTGGGGCTGACCCAGGCCACTTCTCCTCCTGTTCAGTGACAGGGGATGAATGTTGTCAAAGTCCTTAACAGCAACAATATGTTTGGTGGAAACTTTGGTGTCCTTCTGGGAGGTGGACAAGGTTGATGCTTCACAGAACTGGGCAAACTCTTAGGCAACCAATTGAGTATGTAATAAATTCAATAAATAAATTTACCTTTAATGAATAGGAGCATTTTCAGTGTTGGGTTTGGTAGGCATGTACTTTGCAGACATATGTAGGAAAGGATTAGGTTTCAATTGAAAGAAATTAATTCAAACTCATTGACTCTAGCCTCAGTAACAATACTCTATCACAATATATTCACATTTTATGCTGACTGCCCATTTATGCTATTTCTTTTGCCTATTCCACTGCTGCTGAGGGATGTATTATTTGCTACAAGACTTTGACAGGCACAGACAGGCACCTGCAATGGGAAATTCTTTACCTCTTGTTATCTGTAGGTTTTGCTAACTTTTCTAAAATAAATCCTAGGACAGTTTGAGAGTCACATTCATTCATATTCTATATGGGTTCTGCAATGAAACAACAATTAAAATAGAGTCTGTGATGCTAAGGTTACTGATCACAAGAAGACAGCATTTGTTTCAGTTTCAGGATCATTTACAACTTCCATGATAATGGAACTGACATCTAAAGTAATTATTCTCCAAATAAATAATTAAACTGAGTAAAGCAGGGCAATTTTAACTATTTATAGGAGGTGTCCCAAAAGACACTAATGGCAATGATTTTTTTTTTTTCTTTAAGAAAATGGGTTTACAGAATTTCTGCAAGTCATTACACAGGACAAAGAAAGACAGCAATGTCCTCTGCTTTCAACTAGAAACCTTGAAGTGGCAATCAGTGCTTTTTTCACTGAAGTTCAGGCAACCTAAATGTTTTGTGAAAATTAAGGACGTTGGCAATGTCCAAGCCTTTTCTAGCTGCTTCTGCTACTTAGACAGGTGGAAAATTGTCACTGCTTTTATGGAAGGCTACAGATCACTAACAGTTAAAGGATTTCAGCCTGTGTTCTAGACTCATTTACTAGATCTCCACTGAATGTAAATGAAGCCCAGGATGAGGACCCTAGTTGTAGAAATGTATAATGGGAATGCATAAAATATGTTGAGCTGATTCACTGAAGTAAAACAAGGATAAGATTCCAAGCTGGCCAAGACATTTCTTTTAGAACAGTCATGTGGGTTTTAGCTTTTGTGTGTAGAAGAGATGCAGAGACACTTCAAGATAAATGCAATATAAAATGCACTGTGTTCAAGATTCATGCAGTAAATTACTCGTTCAGAATACTGCAAGGTGTGCTATTTGCATTCCTATGTTATTAAATCAAAATTCCAGTTTCAGGAATTCCTGGGAAGAGGAAATTTTCTTTGTTGTAGACAGTGTAATCGTACCCTGGGCACTGTAAGAGGACAGATCAGAATAAAGATTCTATCTACAGGATTTTTGAATTTTACTGTCTTTTAGTACCACAGGGAACTTTCTCTGCAGCCTGCTAGTCTTTTGACTTTTAAATTTTATTTTTTTTTAGGTAAATCCTTACTCATTAAATATAATTAATACCAAGAAGAATGAGAGAACTCAATTAAACCCATGTACTCTTGCTCAAACACAAACATTTTGCCAACAGTTTCTCTGGAATTACAACATCTCAGGTTTCAAATTAAATCTGACATCTAACCTGCCATTTGGGACACTAAATATACCACTTTCTCTAGAGAGAAACTGTCTGTTCAGTTAAAGTGCTGCTGCACCAGCAGTGACCTATGAGGAGAAGGAAAACGCAGCTCAGCCTTGCTGCCAAGCTGCTTTATATAGCATTTGAAAAACGCAAAGGTGTTGATCCTGGGAAATGGCTCCAATCTGCTGTTTAAAATTATAAGGGGTGGCTCAAAGATTTGCTTGTCTCACATACAGAGCTCATGTTATCTCCTGGCCATCAGAGTGAATGGCAGGAGTGTAACCATTGGTTGTATTCCAGATAATCCAGCTTTGTGAAAGCTCAATAACTTGTGAAATCATGAGCAGAATCTCCTGCTGCACTGCCACCTTGGCTCCCAGGGTAATTTGTGGTAAGGGAAAGAAGAGGAATAAATCTAAGTTCCACAAATGTTTTAACTTTCATAGCAAAACTTACGCAAAGTAGTAATTGCTCTTACAGGTGACAAGCCCTGCCCCAAAATTCCCAGTAAAATGCTAAACATTGGAACATGCTCTTGAGAAATTTGCATTTGATTTTTATGTGCCAGTGATGGTCCAAATCAAAGGGGATGTTTGCTGCCTATAAATCACCTTCACCATGGCACTTCCCCTGGCACGGAGCAGCCAGTGATCCAGATTGTGTTAGGATGGCAAGGAAATGGAATGCACAGAAAAATGAGTGTTTCTCCTCTTAGCCAGCTCACCCCTGGTGCTGCAGAGTATCCCAGACCTACTCACACATGCTGCAAACACGAAATTCGGGTGTTAATGTGTGTGTTCCCATGTGCACGGGGCCCTGGGAGATTGACCTGGCCTCCCAGCCAAAGTTTTCCAGGTTAATTTGAAGCTGAAAGGCTCAATTTGCTTCTGAGGAGCTACTGTAAAAATCAGAAGCCATGCAAATAGGCAGAGTGATGCATCTGCTGTCTTTTCCTACCTTGTGGATGATTTATAAGCAGTTTAACTGTTAAGAGTCAGTTCTTTCTCCCATCTCAATTCTTTTGCAGGTAGGATCATCCTTTTGGTCAGGTTGTTTTCTCCTTTGACTTATTTTATCAGAACTGTACTGTTAATTGGAGCCAGGGTTTGGCTCCCTTTACTGTGAAATATAATTCTGTTATCACTGCAACCACATTCTTCCCTAGTTGATTTCCACTTTGGCTTTAATTATTTTTTAATTTTTTTTTTTAATCCCATTAAATGTAAAGTATTTCCTTACTTGGGTAAGCTGGATAGCCCTTTGGTCTAAACACAGTTCTTTCATTTTGAGATTTCTGATATGCTAAACCTCTGTGAAAGTTTGATAAAAGGTAGCTTTGAGGTTTCTAATTAATTATGTACAAAAAGTTGACGGTACTCTACCGGGAGGTGTTCCTAATAATCCATGCATGTAATATAGTGGGAACATTGTTTATAAATATAAATGAATTGGAAGGTTTGTAACCTTGGAATAATAGAAGATGAGAAATCAAATCATGGCTGGCAACCTCACAATTAAATGTTCCAAGATTAAATGACCTACTTGAAAGCTACATTTTTATCTTTGTTTTCCAGTAAGTAGAGGAAAAATAATCCCTGTAATAGCCCCTTTAAGCTCTTACTGAGAGTGAAGCAGGGAAATGTTTGTTTTAATATTTCATATCTCCCACAAATGAAAAGACACAGTTTGGCCTAGGTGGAAAATGCACAGTTCATACCATGCTGAAAGAGAGGGTAGAGAAGGCAGAGAGGAAGAGGGTGTCAATAAATTAGCTACAGAACAGTGGCTAAAGGATATTGAAAGTCACAGGTAAGGAAAGGAAAAGCAGTCACAAAACTGGAAAAGAAAGTCTGTGGGGAAAGTGTTAAGAATGTTAACAAAGCAAAATGAATCCAAAGATGTAGAGGAAAGACAGAATTCACTTCTGTCATCTTAGCATTTGGTGGATTAAGAGTCCTAGTACCATTGGCCAGCATGGATTTACAAATCCCCACCTATCTCATCAGCATTGCACCTATTTTGCTAACGCTTGGCAGCAGCAGAGCAGCCACTCCTGGAGAGGAGCAGCACATCAATGGTGCTGGGTCAGGGCATTCAGAACCTCTGCAGCTCCTGCTTCAGCTCTGCTGCCTTCATTAAAGGAGCAGCCACAACCTGAAAATCACATTTCTGCCTGTTCCCATGCAACTTAAAAAGGATCACCTCCATAGTCTTGAAGTTAAAGGAAATGAGAATGAAAATTTATCTTTCATTGTTTTCTCTTCAATATTTGTTTCAGTGAGAGGTACAACTCCTTCACAAGGCTGCTGCAGTAGTAAAGGGCACAAAGTGCCTCAAGATTGTTACAGGGGGAAAATCTGAGCAAAGCCCACTTTTGTCCCTGCTGCCCTTTGCTGGGCAGAAGGGATCACTCACTGCAGCTCTGCACCAGCACCAAGGTTTGCCAGGCTGGCCCAGGGGCAGCACCACCCTGCTCACATCTAGAAAGACTCTTATGCAAGTTTTAGTCTCTTGAAAAAGTGCTAACTTCAAAAGTCAGCGAACTCCCTTTGCCCCTTTCTAGTCTTTGTGACAGCACCTAAAGCTTGAAGGTGCTGGGATTATTTTTAAACATTAATTTCAATAGAAAGCACTCGTCTTTTTCAGACATAGAGAACAAAATACAGAACCTGCTATCTGCTCCTTTCTTCATTAGCACATATAGCACTGCTGATGTGATTTTTAAAAAACCCTCCAGACAGCAAAATTCCCAGGAGCCATGTTATAGAGTTTTGCTGCTGCCATTCACCAATGGACCAACAGATTCAGGAAAATGCCATCCTGCTTTGTAAAAACACCAAATAAGAAACGAAAAATAGTTCACAGCTGACGCTTTCATGTTCATTTTCAGTATGTCAGAGGGAAATCTCATTTAAGAAATAGATGATTTTGTGCCTGATTTTGAAAGCAAAGCTCTGTTTGGGATCCATGTCCTCATTTCCATCTGAGTCACAGTAAGTTGCAAAGCCCCAGAAGCACACAGTGGGCTGCAAACAGCAGATGCTGAGTTCATCTCCAACCCATTGTGATTCCTTTTGCTGCTATGCTTGTTGCTCCCAAGAGATTTTTATCAGAGCAGACATTGCAGTTAATTCTTCAGGGATATTGAGAAATATCTAGGGACAGTGAGCCTTGAATCTCTCTATGTTTATTTAACAGCTGATTGTTATTTATTTGTTGGAGTTTTTTTTTAATATTGTAAATATTTAAAGAGAAGTACCTTGTTTTGGATTTCTGCTTCGGAAACCCAGGGAAGAAAACATGTGGCTGATATTTCATGACTGCATTTTTAACCTTCACATAGGAAAACTGAGAGGGAAATTTGCACTTCAAACTAGAGCTGGAAACAAACCACCCACATACAGAGATGATAAAACATCAAAAGGCTTGTGAAATATGCTGGCACATGTATATGTGTTTAAAAGTGCACAAAAATGAAGAAAATCAGGAACACAAAACTAAAGTTCTTTTCCAGCTGTAATATTGGTTATAATAAAGCAAAGCAAAATTTTTTTTTAGTCTTTAACTCAAGTTCAGCTGAAATGATATGGTAAAAATGAATGTTTTCTGTAGTATTCAGATTGCTGAACATAAACATATCTGCTCACAGGATTGAGAATATTGAAAGATGCAAACTTTACTCAACCTCATTAATTCTATTTGGCTTGAAAATTGCTATCTTGTGCTCTGGGGAGTATGCTGCTTTATTAAAGTGAAAGTTCTGAAAATGCATCATGGAAATGTTAATACCATATTACTCATGGTCTCAAGGCTCAGCACTGTTGTGTTGAACCCAGCAGAAGCTTCTTGTTGACTTCTGCCAGGGTGATGTGGCTGCAGGACCAGTTCCACACAATTCCCTCTCATTTTGACATGACAGCACAGTCGGGAAAATTAAATTCTGGAGAGTGGGCTGTCAGGTCAGAGACACCAGGTACTGGAGCACCCTGTGCCACCTCCTCTTGGTCAGCCAAGGACATTCCTGGAGGGGAAGGGCTAGCACAGCTGGAGATGTGGGAAGTTGGAGGTCAGATTAGTGCTCCTGGAACAGTCCAGAGGAGATTGCTGCTGCTGAAAAAACCTCCAAGAGCTTTTCTCCTTTGTCTGCTGGCAGTTTCTCTCTGGCCTTTCCTGGGTTTCTCTGTGAGCTGGGATGAAGCCCTGGGTGTCCCAGGCTGTCAGGAGCAGAGCAGTCCTGCTCTGCCCTCTGCTCCTGCCAAGCACTGCCACCAGCACAGGGCACAGCATCCCAGGGATTACTGCTTTTGGCATGTGGCCACTGCTGAAGTACATTGCCAAAACCAGAATTTTTGACCTGAGTTTTTTTTTTCAACTTTCTGTTTGATAGACTATTTTATTCTGCAGCTGTTAAAGTGTAGAGTATTAAAATGAAGGCTGGAAAAATCCTGTACAGTGAGCCATGCCCCAGTGCCTGAGGTCTCATTTTGAGGTAGATCTGTTATCAGACATGAAGCTGGAAATACCAGCTCTCACTTGATGGGCTTTTCTTTGGTAGAGGAACAAAGGTACTAAGCATCTGTAGCTGATAGTCATTGCTATTTTTATATCAAAGCTTCCTTATCTACTTGGCAAGTGATTCAGGGATTTTTCTCTCTCTCTTAGGTGCCCCTGCAATATGTTTGTTGTAATCTCTCACATATCCTCATTACACTTTTTGCTCCACATTAATAAGAAATGAAGAAGTCAGGTTGCATTAGCTTTCTCATCTTATCCATCTCTTTTAAGAATTCCTCCCCAAAAAGTTAAATGCCCTCTTTTCACTTGACTTTCTCATTTCCCTTTCCTACAAGCTTTCCTTCTCCATTCTGTGCTCACAATATCTCTGCTCTGTGACCTGATCTGACCTCCCCAAAGCTTTTAACAAAATTATTAAATACACTATTTTTAGCATTCATATGCACATTACACACACCAGCATTATTCTTACATGCATAAATATACTTCTGCTTGGTTCTTAATCCTTTTCTTATGTCTCCCTCCCTCCCCATGTTTTTATGCAAGTGAGTTTGCTTTATCTGTCCCAGCAGAGGCTGAGAGCTGTGCTGGGCTCTCCTTAGCACTCCTGCCAGTCTCTGCTGGCTGTAGTCAGATCTGTTCTGCTCTCCTGCAAAGGCCAGCTCTGATGCTTCACTTTGGCTCTGCCATGAAAAATTATCTCAAGTGCTGATGACTTCAAACTCACAAGAAACAGAGACAGGCAGAAGCTGTGATATTTGGATTTTAAGTTCTACAGAGTTCAGGCTATCTTAATCTGCCTCGTATAACGATAAAAGTTGCAAGTAAAATAGCAACTGAGGTATCTCAGCACTCTAATGATAAGGAAACTCAAAAGCCTTTAGCTAGGCACCTGCTTCTTCTATCAGAAAAAGTTAATTTCCAGGTGACCATTTATCAGCCTTTGAGTTCTTGATTAACAAACACTAGCTTTTGTAATGAGATAGGAAACACTGCTCAGAGACATGTGACTTTGTGAAACGTTAATGTTTTTCGGTGATGTGTTTCCAGGTAACCCTGACACAATCTCAGAAAAAAAATTGTCACCAAAGAGCAAAACAGCACCTCTGTGGCCCTCCCCAGCACTAAGAACCAGGCCATGCACAACTGACACAGTGTACATCTCCCTTGCCTGGGCAAATGTCCCAACTGAAACACCACAGGGTACATTGCTCTATCACACCAAAGATACCAGGGAATTTTGGTAAAGTGCTGATGCACAATACTATGGGATGGCTGCAGCAGCTGTCATTGAGTCACATTTTACTCCTTGCCTACAGTACCATTCTCTGAGCCCCATTACACAGACCCTAAAGGGGAAGTAAGGAATGCTGTAATCCCCAGTGTTCACAAAAGACACTGTTGTATGACAGAAAACCAACAACTTGTCTCAAATAATATTCCATAATCCACTGACCTGTAGGTTTCTGAGATGCCAAAAGATGAGGGGGCATGGCTGCAAAGTGACTTGGTCAAGGAGCTCCACCAGACCCAGAGGAAATGAAAATTCTGCTCAGAGCATGAACTGAATATCCTTTCATCTGCTGGTATTGGAGAGACCAACCTGCAAGTGAAAAAGGCACATTGACAAGCTGCAAGCCTTTTTGTCAGCACCTCCATTTTTCTAAAGCAATTCCTTCAAAACATACAGTTCCTGGATTCCTTTTCATGAGCTCTGTTATCAGTTATTATGTTGGTACATTCCCTGCTCTTTGTGAGCAGCAAGTGGTGAGAATATAAACCAAAGCGCTGCTTCTGAGCCCATGCCCTTAGTGAATCAGGTTTTTACATCCATTTTCTGTCTATTCACTTTCAGATTTTTTTTTCCTAAGAATACTTTGCTACAGCTCACACTAAAAAATCCTCTGTTCCATTGCTGGTGCTTTGGCATAGCCTCCAGCCTCCTGCAGTGAATTGTGTCTGATGCAGCTTCGATCCACAACATATCTCTTATTTCCCTTGAGCTGCTCTCCATTCTCTTTTAAACTGTGAGCCAATACTCCCAATTCTTGGAAGCACTTTTACACACATGCTAAAAGTATGCTTTTAACCAGGAACTCCTGCCTGCATGTGCTGTGAAAGACAGTGAGAAAGCATGGTGGGAATTTTCTGGCCCTTTTGAAGCCCTGCATGAATGTACTGCTTTGCAGGGATGGCGCTGTCCATGCTGAGGTGGTGTGCTGGGTTGAATGGGGGTGTGTCTCTGTGCAAACAAAAATGTTCCTTTTCCTTTAGCAGCTGTCCAGTAAGGAATCCAGCCATTCCATCAGATCATTTTCACACAAGGTCCACATACAGGAAGGGCAAAACCACATTATTTACGTAGACTGTACTTTCATCACAGTTTTGTAGTTAAGTTGCATAAACATGCAATCTCATTTAAATCCTGGGTACTTATCCACGTGTACAGCTTCTGAAGACACTACTACTGCCTCTTATGGTGTAATAAAATTGCATTTATCTTAAAATAGAAAATCAAATTTTGTTCTGAACGCCTTTGCAGGTGTTAAAATTGGTGTTCTAAATACCAATTCATCAAGTTTTGGAAAGTCTGTTATGAGGATCATGAGCCTTCTGAAGGGATATGTGGGGGTGTGTGGTGCTTCTGAATATGTGCAAAATTATATGAGAGAGATTAGGAACAGCATTTCCTTTTTACTGCCTGGAACCACAACCCTTGGTTATCCTGTTGGCTGCCTTCAAGTCTTGCACTGAGTAACTCTGTGGAGCGAAAGCTGATGTTGGGGGAGATAATAAGCTAGAGCACATTTTATACTCATGGGTGCAAGGCAACCTTCTAAGGATAAGAATTGTTTTTTCTCAAAACTTTTCAGGATGGTTCTTGTAGTAATTATGTCAAGGACAAGACTTGTACCAGCACCAGTCTTTTATTAAAAACATCCCATGCCTTCTCTCCTCAGACTCCGTCAGACACTTCTACACAGCACTGACTCCTGCTCTCCTCTCTGCAAGTTTCCTTCCGCATAACTGGCTAAACCCCAACCCATCCCTTTCCCAGCCACCTAACCCTGTTTGTCCCTCACACAGCATCTTCTTACCTTGTCTGTCCCTTGCACAACCACGTGTCCCTTCCTTATCACAGTCAGCAGACTCCATCCCAAACTCCATCTACAACTTAATGGCCAGCTGACCCACTCTTTTATAACCCCCATCCTCATTGGGCAGGCAAGGCTGTCTCCACTCCTCAGCAATCAGTACAGCTGTAATTCATTGAGGAAAATTGCCTTCTGCACTGTCCTTACAAACTATCTTCCAAACTATCTTCCCACAGGTTCTCGGCTAGGAATAAGATTAGCAGTAAAAGCTTAGCAGTAAAGACCCAAACTCTGCAAAAGAAGACTCACACCCAGAGCTTGTGTTCCCTCTGTTTGTCCAAAAGGAGGAGAATAACCAAAACAATTGTTTTGAAAGATTTAGGATTATTAGTGCTGTGCTGAGCTTGACAGACCATCTCCTTTCCATATAAATATAAACTGATCATAAAATATGCAACAGCTACAGATTAGGAACATAAACTGTTAACTTATCTGGCTTCATGTCCCCCCTCTCCAACAGAGAAGGAAGGGCCATATCATGGATGTGAACAAAGTAAATGTCAAGTAAAGGGAGAAAAATGAGTGTATGAATATTTGCATATGCACAAGAGAGAAAATCTTGGGCAATTTTCTTATGGCAGTTCTTTGCTCTTGAGATGAATTTTAAATAACAGGAAGTAATTCCCTCCAGAGTTTTCCATAAATGATGATTTATATAATTTTGCCTCAAGGCAATTCCTGTGATATATAGATAAAAATATATCAATATTTGTGCAGATACATCCCCTATAGATGATTCATGTTTCTTCAATTAAAAATGTATTCTTGCATTTCCAAGCATTTTTCTAAAAGTTGTCATGTTCACCCATTCATCTCCTGTTGCATCCTCCAGTTTTCCTACACTTAAAAGTTATTTTTATTGAAAGAAAATATTTGCAAATGTCCTGAAGACTTTTGTTAATTAATTAAGATATAGTAATAAATAAATGTATTTTCGTACCATTCACACTTCACGGGTGTGATTTGTGGTGAAGAAGAGCAATCCCATTCATAACATGTTCAGCACCTGTTCCAGCTTTCCATTTCCATACATCTGTGCTATTGAAGGCAAATCTGCTGTTCCTCTTTAGTGGGGTACACAGCCAGTCTTGGATGAAACAATGTTTTACAAAAATCAGGCAGGAATCTGTAAGTATGCTTTTAATGCCCTAAATCCAAAGAGCACAGTATTCAACTCTACAGTTGAATATAAGAGTAGGTTGATCAGTGGCTCCCATCTTTGGCATTTGCTTGTATTTTTGGTCATTGTTCTTGAAGTATGTTTTTGTATTTGCTTGACTGTCTATATGCTTTAAAATTAGGTACATATATAATTCAATCTCAGAAAAAACACAGGCTGGCTTGGATCATAGAATAATAAATTTCTAAGGATTTCTCAAGCTCATAGCAATTTCCTCAAATGAATGCATAACAAACAGAGAGGTTTAAAAACCTTACACATTTTGATTACAAGATGGTGGATGTTGTACAACCCTTTTTGCTGGTGTTTTCCAGTCACTTAGGAAAATTCTCCCTCACCAAAATTGGGTTTTCCATCAGGAATGTTTTAGTTTATTTGAAAATAATCTTGGGGAAGTTGATGAGGAGCTTACACACTATCCCAGAAAATAAAAAAAAAAAAAAATCTTTGGAAATATTCAAATTGTAGTCTTTCACACAAAGCTGGTTTTTTGAACAGACTGCATTCTGTCTTTCTGTTTCCCTTGTCTTTTTATAGATCACCATAGTATGCTTCTGTACAGAGTTAAAACATTTACTTCTCACTCTTATGTGATAAATAAAAGAACTGGCTTCCCATTTTCAATCATTCTGCTTCCTCAGTAATTTCCAACTGTTAATTAATCAGTGCGACCAAATAATTTCTGTAACATAATTTTAAGCCATTGCTCAGGGTAAATTTGAGCTCAGAAGTCGCACCAGTTCTGGATTAGCAATCCCTGTTGTCATCACCAGTCCCTGCCAAAGAGAACAGAGCACAGCTGGCCACACCAGCTCCTTGCTGAACCAGAGAGCAAAATAAGGATCGTGCAAAAGGAGTGAAACTCTGGCAGGAATAAAGTGAAACAGAGTTAAACCCTTCTAAGCTTCTGCTTCTTGTTTGGGCTTTGCAAACGGGAATTTTACTCACTATGCCTTATTGCTGTGCCAGGAAGGTCAGTCAGGGTCCCTGGAGCAGACTCAGGCTGCAGACAGCTCCTGCTCAGGACCAGGAGCCTGTGCTCTGCTCCCACATCCTGGCTGTCCATACACGGAGGGAGGGAGTTTGCCAAGAGTTTTGGGAAGGAGTCATTGGAGGGAACGGGGCATTCAGTTTTCAAAGGATGGGGTTTGTGACTTGTGACGTTTCTCACTGTTACAGATAATCATGAGGTTTTGTTTCTTTTCTTTCAAAGGCAGCAGAGGAAGAGCTAAAATACACTATAAATTGAAATAAGGAGCAGGCCCTCCAGATTCTTCATAGGGTAGGTGTTGCTGCTGTGCATGGGGTAGAATGCCCTGTACTTCCCCTTTTCTCAATCCAGGAGTGATGAACAGACACATATCTTAAAACTATTGCATTTGCTCCAGTAAAGCTGGATGTAGTGATACCAGAAATGGGTTCTGCAGGCTGCAGAAGAGATTCTTCATTGAAACTGGCAGTCACATTGGGAACCAGCTGCTGGCTGTAGGTAGATAATTTTAAAGTATTTTTGAAAAAGCTAGAGGATAATTCTAAATTTCTATAGCACAAGCCAAGATAATTCCCTGAGCAGTCTAACCAAGAAAATTGCACAGGTTCTTGACACAATACTACCAGATTTAATATAGCTTTTCTCTGTGATCCCTTGTACTGAAGAATTAAAGAAAATGGAATGAATTCTGTATGGGTATTGTAATTGGTATGCAGGGTGTGAAGGAAAAAAAATAAAATATATAGAATATGTTCAGTTACAGTCTCAGGAAGTAGTAAAACCTCCCTGGTTTATAGAGCCTGTAAAGGTGCTCTACTGCAGCTGGCCATCCTAATGATAAAATACATTTTACGTGATCACAGGCAAGTTCTCCCTGTGTGTTGAGCAAATCCCTCTGAGCTTCTACTTTATAGATAGAGCTGTATTTATCTACATTAAAGGTTGCTCGGAGACTTTGAGGCCTTTGTGTGAAACTCCTTATTGTAGAAAGTCAAAACAGTACTATGCAATCTTTAGAATAAAACCCAACTTCCAACTCCCAGGGTGTTGCTAGATGAGACAACTTTACCCAGGTGAGTGACACTGAGGTGTTGTGAATACAGTTTTGCTGATAAAGTAAATAAGCTACCATCTTTGTGGTATAAGAAGGATTTAAACAAGTAAGGCACCAGCTTTTCCTATTCCAGTCAGTTTAACATGAAAGCAGAAACTGCTCCCCACCTTTCAGGAAAGCCAAATAATACTACATAGTGTGTTTTGAGTAACAATTATTCACAGCTTTGGTAAATAAAAATAGGGTACTCCTAATTTTGAAACAAATGGAACAAAGTACGTAAATACAAATCATTTAAAGTTCCAAGTAAATACTGATCTTATTGTTAGAAATTTATTTATTTAGGCTTTCTCCTAGAAGTCCAGTTCTTACATGTGACTAAGATACAGAATTTTTGAAAACTAATATTAAAATAGCTGTATGTTTTGGAATAATAAATTAGGAACTATGGTACATTATAATAAAAGTAGTCTTCATTTGCATGTGCTAATTAATTTCTGCTTTATTATGTCAACATTTGGGAGTAGTAGCCTTATTAACAGGAATGAGTTTGCTTATAGTCTGAAACTAAACACTGAACAAACTCAGTGAAGGTGACCCTTTCTCCTTTCAATTATCAAGGTTAATTATAAAATTAATTAGGTCAATTTTTTACCTTTGATTAGGAGAATTTACCTTCTTTCAGCTTTGACACAGAACCTGGATCTGCAGACAAAGATTTTGTGACATCCTTTTTAAAAACCCTTCCATGTTTTTGCTACTCAGATAATGTCAGATTATTGAACTCAAATTAGAGACTGTGTATTTGTTTTATCTTGTCATTATCCTTTTCCTGGTCTAATTCAATAATGAAATCTGGTTTTATGAAATAGTTTAACAATTTAACAGGAAACAGATTAAAAATTAATTGGTTTCTGTTCTTTTCATGTACTGCCCGTTATAGCTGCAGTTATAATCTAGAGCACTGACATGAGTCATCAGTAGAATATTACCTTTATTTCTGATTTGCTTTTCCCCATAATTATCCTGATTTCTGTTCTTTGGCTCTTATAAATATAATGAGGAATAGCTGAGGACATTAATTTTGCTCGAATATTCTGCTGCTGTCTGGCACATTCTGAAAGCATTAACTGTGGTTTAATCTTGAATGGCACGAAGGCCCCAACATCACAGATGTGCTCAGGCTAAGTGCAGGCACTCTCCTCAAGAGCTTGTAGGCTAAACAAACATGGGTTAATTGGCAAATACAAAAAGGTCTGGAGAACAAATAATTATCTCATTCACTGGTGGGTAACAGAAATTTTAATTGATTTGCCCTCTGTGACAAATCTGTGCCTGAATCAATAGTTTAATCTGAGTCTGAAATTTATTGCCTTAATGAGAAGGACATCTTATTTCAGCTGTAATATGACCCTTTCCTGAATAAGCAGACTGAGAAAGCATTAGTAGTTAACTTCTGCAACCTTCTGCCTCTTAGCAATTAACAGAGAGACTAATTCTGCAAGGTAAGGAAGCCTTTCTGGGTGGTGGCAAATATTTCTCTTTCATTGCTGAGGAGTTTGAAGTCTTGGTAATAATAATAATAGTACAGAAATTCTGATGAATTGTCTGCCTAAACATGAGAAATAAAAGTGCCAAGTCATATAGGAAAGGGTTAGGAATGCTTTGCATCCAGATCATAAGAGATAATTAAGCAGTTGGACTCCAATTTGTCATTGGAGGGCATAAAGACATCCTGATGGGACAGCTTCCAAAGGAAAGTTCTGGTCTTTTACAGGTGTGGTTATCAGCCCCCCACATCAGAAACCAGAACAGAGGAGAAGAATGGATCCCGCTCTCTGCATGGGATTGGGAGCACCCAACACTCCAAAACTCGAGTCAGTGTCTGCAAAGGTCTCACACCTTGGTGAGTCCTTTTGTTTAACCTGTCCCAGCCATTCTAGGAGCAGAATGGCCTTTTTCATTTTAGTGTGACTGACAGGCAGCCAGAATGCTCATCAGCCTCGGTGAACTCCGCTTCTGTATGAGGATCTGTCTGACATCAACCATGAACTCATTCAGCACAACAAAAGTCACTAAAATATTTAATATTCTGCCTTTAGTGGGAGGGGCCATCCAGAAAGCACCAACCTTTCTACTGGGGTATTTACTTAATAGAATATAGATTCAACTCAATATGATTGTTTGGCTATCAGAGACAGGGGTCTTTAGCAATCATAATTACCCTATAGGCAGAAGAGGAGGATTATATATATATATGTAAAGTTGCAACAGAAGTCTAAATAGAACTCTTAAAATTTCCTTTTCCCCCTTTCTTATCAGTTTTTCTGTATAATGAAAACACTTTTTTATAAATTAAGAGATCATTAAAGCTTCCTTTCTCACTTAAATTATCATAGCTGGCTTTTAGCTGTTAAGCAATGTTTTTTCTCTATCTACTAGTTTGCACCTTCATATTATTTCCTGCTTTCATGTCACCACTCCATATTTGCACTCCTGTGCCTTCCTGTGGTTTCTCAGCTGTCATATCTTCAATACAAGAAAATCCACTGGCTTTCTCCCTGTCTATCATAAACTACATATGTGATTTGCTTTGAGTGTTAAAAGCAGGAGTGTAATGAAATTCAAATATTTGTTACTTCATTGGAGATGAAGACCAAATAAATATCTCCATGACTATGCCTTTACATTTCATTGCCCAAAACTATAGGCTATGGGTAGTAAAAAAAGATAGAGCAAGTTGTTTTCTTTTGTGAGCAATAGTCAAGGATGTCACAGCCAGTAAAATGCTGCAAACTGGCAGGCAGTAGCCCGGAATTTTGTTGGGAAGTGTCTCAGATCCACCTTTCCCTACACAGTGGTGAGAGCCTCTCTTCCTTGAGCCTGGAGCTGAAGCAACCTGCAGGTGAGGAATTCCAGCTGAGGAGGCTGCACACTGCTCCGGTGCCACTTGTTCTGCTGACCTGTGTCCTTTTGCTGGAGGAGATTAGGGTACACTGGCACACTGTGTAATCACAGGGCTCTGTCTGTGCAGCACAACTCACAGGAAAGGAGCTTACACTTTTCTTTTAATAAGTCAAACTTGTTTAAGCATGTACAGCGTTGGCTTGTCAGCTCCCTGCTGCTGTGGCTCAGGTTTTGTGCCTTGCCTTGTCCTCAGGCGAGTCCCAAAGGTCACTTGCCTACACCCCAAGCAAATTTCTTAACTGCTTGTTAGCACAAGGGAAACACTTCTGCTAAGCTGCTGTGTAGCCCTAAAAATGGAGCCAGAGGTAATCAAATAATGATAATTTCAGTCATTGTTTTATTCTTGCACTGAATATTTAGTAAGAACTTCGAGGCTTGGAAATATTCCTGCCAGGATAGTCACTTCTTGCCATATTCAAAATGTTTTTGAATGCAGTAAACAAAACACTTCCAAAAGCATTCTAAAAACTCAAGGAAAATGAACATTTTACAGTTATTTATGGAATGGATATATTCAATTTTCCCCCTCTACAGATGTAGAGAATGATCATCATAGTAATGCTGGTATGGATCAAATATTTGTGCATTGACAAGAGAAGGGGAGCCTCCAACATCAATTTATGGTGACCAAAACTGGGAACAGATCTGGGATTGATTTGGGATGAAGATAAGCCCAGTGGCCTGAGCACCACTGCCTGACTCTACAAACACAACTGAATTAAAGTGGAGGGAGCTGTAGGATCAATTGTACATGGACAACACTAAAACGAACACATTAGCTATATGAGCCTCCCAATCATAGCCAACTTTTATGTTTTTCCCTGTGATTAAACCTTTGTTTTATGGTTTATTAACTCACCATGCCCACAGAGAGGTGCTTTTGAAGGGAAAGCCACCAAGAATTACAACTGTGCTACTAGAGTGCATTTTTAAAATACAAATCAAGGTAATTTTGCAAATGGACAGTGCCTTCTCATTGAAAATGTATTCACCCTGTACATGGTAGCTCGAGCAGAGCTAATGTCTCCATTCATTTATCCTTTCATCTTGGGATGTTGCAGCTCAGTATGGAAGAACAGCAGAAATCAGTGCAGTGACTTTGGCAATTATCACAATATTTACTGTGCTTCACGTGAACGAGACTGATTTATGTGGTCTGCAGAAAGCCTGAAGGAATGGCTTACACAATTTTCTTTCCCCTGAATGCCAGCTCAGGATCAAGGCAGCAGACAAAGGGAGCTCTGCTACCCCAGTACCCTGTGCTCACTCTTCAGGCAGACTGAAGCTGCAGTTTGCTTTAGGGTACCCAAGAGCTGGGAGCAAGTGCTGCACTAGAACACCAGTGTCCACAAACTCAGTCAAGTTTCCATTTTTGCTGGATTTCTCTGAGAAATGATGACCCAGAAGTAGCTATGAAGACTTCCTCTGTCCAGTGAATATTCTGTTTATGTATTTTAAAGTCAGAATTTAATAGGAAACTTTACAGCATTTTCCCTGAATTATCTTGTATTAAAACCTGAAAGAATGCTTCTCCATGTGAGATACATTGCAAAATCACAGGCATCTGAATGACATTCAGTGTCCTTTTTACTATCTGCTCTTGGCTCACTGCATTTAGCTGCTTTTCTTCATGACTACTAGAAGGTTCAGACATTTCATCACTTCACTCCCATTCTAAGATCCCTTTTTCTCCAGCTCATGGGAATTGTGTGAAACAGCCTTCCATTCACTTTTTTTATCAAAAGATGGAGCCCTGCTGGGGCAGCAGCAGATCAGCAACATGAGGTTGCACCCACAGCTCCTCATGCACTCATCCTTCAACTCAATGAAAGGGACACTGCAGAAAATCCCACTAACACACAAATGCAGCTTATTCATTTAGGGGAGGAGAGCTTGCTTGTGGTTTGTTGTCATTGCTGGTGTTTTGAAAGGCAAAACAAAGCAACACAGCCTCGTTTGAGGGAGCACCAGAATTCAAATGCAGAATTCTTGTCCATTAGCCCCACTTGGAGCAATACACAGCAGTTTGCTCTTTTATTGACGTCCCACTAGTTTTGAGGAATCCCAGCTAAGAGGATGGCCTCATTTTTCTGTACCAACACATCTAGGAAGGAAAGTTGCATTGCAAATACAGTGACACTTCATGAGTGACAATAAGCCTGGACATCCTGAGTCTCTGCATGAGAGAGGGAAAGATGAAGGGACAAACCCAAAGTCACCCTGAGCCTGTAGAAAGCTGGCTTTAAGCATAACCTAGATATGATGGTCAGACAAATCTGTGCATATGTGGACAAATTTGGGCAGAAAAATTAATGTACTGAATCTAAAGAGCAGGAGCTATAAAGAGAGCAAGATATCTTCATTAGGGAAGAAAAATTCCTGAAAATGTTTAATGGGCACACCGAAAGACTGGAATTAAAAAACATTTCTAACTCACAAGGATATTGAGAAGAATTTGTATTCTGCAACAGAACTCAGGACAATTTGTACTACTTTCTTGCAATAAGACACCATAAAGAAAGAAATGGTAATTATGTGCACTTCTTTATATGCAGCTGATAGATACCTTTAAGTACTGTAACAGCTTGCTGATGTACCCCTAGTATTTGAATAAATACCTGAACTAAATAGGGTGATGAAACCTCTCATAAACTGCCAGGTGGGTAAGGGGTTATTATGAAAGTACCATAACTTTCTCAGTTTTGTGTTAGTACAAGCAGTTCCTGAGCAGGTCTGTAGGATCAGAGATTGCAGGCAGACACAGAGGTTCAAGGAAAACTGCACTTAGTTTCATGATGGAAAGTCACACAGGCTGCACCAGAATATGAAGACCAAATACGCCAAAGTAAATACCTGTGAGCTGCAATTTAGTTTTTCAGTAATTAATCTGGGACTACTGAAACTATAACCTTCCTCACCAACTTTATTGGAGGTCATTTGGAGGCCAACCTGAAGAACTATTTGTTGCTAACTCAAACATCTAAATGTGAGTTAAACCATTCAGTTTTACATGATCACGTGCTTTAAAAGATACTGCTATCAATTAGAGGATTAAAAGGATTAATTAGAGGATTGAAATTTCATAATTAAAAAAAAAAATCTTCCACAATGAAGCCTATAACTTTGCTTGTAATCATCTGTAGTAATTCTCAGAGCAGACAGCATGTTAGAGCCAGACTATGTTGCATTTCTTCTCCCTGTCTCCTAAAGGAACCAGCAATGAATCAAGCTCCTTTTGCATTCTAGGTTTCTCAGAAATTCAATAATGATCCCAATCTGATTTGTTTTCTTCCTCTCCTCTCCACTCCCCTCCCACCCCACCTCCCTCAAACATCATAGCAATCTTAAAATTTGATGTCTCAAAGTCTCATTATTCTTCTGAGAGAGTGACTATTTTCCCATTTCATGGTAGCTTACAAGGCTGATTGTTTTCTTGGAGCAGGCTGCATGGGGCCAGGCATTCAGCCCTGGCAGGACAACAGGCTTAGGTAACTTTGTCAGTGACAGTGCAAAGACAGGACTGGCTGGAGAAGCAAGAACCATGTGGCAGTGCAGCTTCTCCTGCTCCTAATGTGCCACCTCCAAGGTCTTTTCTGGTGGAACCAGCCCCAGCATTCTGAGAGAGCAGTCAAAATATTAGTCAGGTGTTTCTTCAGAGGTATGATTTTCATTCCTCATCTGCCAATTAGACATTTTATTTTTGCAATGCTATTTATTTCAAACACTTTTTCTTGGCACAAAATGTTTGTTTGTTATCTAAAGGTAAGCAGGATGCTCTCAAAAGAACACTGACCTTTAAGCATATGTATAACATCTGTAGGAAACAGCTGTAAAACCTATCACGTGCTTCTTCAGGTAAAAGTGCAAAGTGGTGCTCCTGCAAAGCTTTTTTCAACCCCCTTCTTTTCACATCATGCATCCCACAGCAGTGCTATTCATTAACAGCTGAAAAAATAATCCTCTGTTGGCCTGAATATTCTAACACAGAGTATAAGGTGCCCATAGGTGAAATTGCTAGTGCAAAAAAGAAAAAAAAATACCCAATGAACCTTTTTTTCCTACTACTTTTAGCTTTCAAGCACTCATCTGCTAAATAAGCTCCTTTTTAGCATCCATTTTTCTCCCTGCTAAAATAATTCCACCTGACTAATCATTCCTCAAGCATTTAAACACATTAGCTAATTGGTTTGCAGGGGTTAAAGCAAGTGGTTGGTAAACCTCAGATAATGCTGGCAACATTCAGAGATTCAGATGATTACCCAAAATTTACCCAAACTCATCTCAGGCAGTGTGTAACCGTGGCCCAAAGCACTGAGCCTGGGTCACATCCTGTGCTGCACTTACACCCTCTGTCCCTGCTGCTAAAGGTGGGGTAAAAGGCACTCAAGGATTTGACTTTCTCCTTTGGAAATAGATGAGCACTCTCCCATTCCCCTCTCCCCAAATTCTGGGATGGTATTTCATCACTATCTGAGCCATCACCGAAAGTTTAACCTGCAAAATTATGCGTTGTAAATGACAACCATTTTACTCTCAAGGTGAAAGACTTGGAGACAGACAGAAAGAATGAAAAAGAGAGAGCTAGTTTCCATGACAACCCAATGAAACTTATACACCATAGGAAAATGTCATTTTCCAAAAAAGATGGAACTTCATGGACAAGAGGTACAGTACATCAGAAAGGAAATTGCAGTTTAAATGAAAAGCTCATTTGCATTTATGGTTTTGAGTTTCATTCTCCAGTTACAAGACCCAATTGTGGACAATTTAGTAGTGAAAATTATATTCAGCATTTCAGGTGAATAATGTAGATCATGATCTAGCTCAGCCACAAGTTCTTCATGGCAGACTTGGGTTCAGAGAACACAGGTGTGGATGGGTTTTGCTTTAGCTGGGCTCGTGCTGCAGCATCAGAGAAGTTACTGACATTTTACACCCTCTAACAGACCTTGCACAGTCAGGACCTGTCTGTAGCTGTTGAGATTCCTGCCACAGCTTGCAATTTCAGCACCTGAAGTTATACCTCCTGGATTCCATGTTACCTGTGATACCATCAATCACCATCCCTTGTAAGCCACATTGCATAGAAGAGCATTTTATGGTGAGCATTAGCGTCGTAATATAGCAAAGAGCATTGTTAATGAAGCATGGAAAAAGAATAAATTCAGCTAATGGGTATATGTGTCAAATTTCAATTAGGGATATGCTGGAAAGTGAAAGAGAGCGACGAGCATACAAATTAAACCTTTGACCTTCAGAGAAAAGGGAGAAAAACCTGAGAGAAAAGGGGGATGTTCAGAGATGTTTTCCTAACTGAATGCTGAAAAGTTTGAGTACAAACTCTGAACTACTCTTTTCTCCTTAATTACCATTATTTAAGAAGTGACTCAGAAAAAATCTGTTTTGATTCACTGGTTTGTTGACAGCTCTATCACTGTTTGTGCTATTTTCTGCATGGGGGAGAGATAAAGATTGGGAGCAGTTTATGCTGATGGCAGACAAAATCTCACCTTTGTGAAGCCTGGGCAGGGGATATTAAAGCTTATCCTTCCCTGCCTGTGAAGTGCTACTGGAGAGAACCTCCTTCTCACTCCTCTTGGTCTTTCAAACAGGTCTGAGTTGAGTGGAAGCATGTTTGAATACATAATCTGACGTGCATGGCTTTTGAATGCAGATAAACAGGAGTGGGGGGGTTGCAGCAGGAGCAAAGCTGAGCAGGCTGCGAGGGCTGGACACGGTCAAGGCACCTGGGAATTTTGTAGCTCCCATTTGCTGTGACAGTGAGGGGAGCAATGGTTCAGATACACAGCACTGGGTTCACACAGGTGCTGTTGCAGCTCTGCACACGTGATTTAACATCAGCTGCTCTACCAAAGCAGGGTAGAATGAATTCAGCTTGAGTTTAATCAGCAAAATTGCCATTACATGTGCACATGTCAGGGCTTAATTCAACTCATTTTTCTGCATGAGGAGTGAGGGTGTGTTTCACAGAGCACTGAGGCTTGTGTGGAAAACTGCTAAGACCTGAACCCATGTCCATTGCCCTGGCAAAAGCAATGTGCTGAGGCTTTTCTGCCTTGTTGACTGCTAGAGGAAGCTTCCTGGGATGCTTTGTGTGTGAAGCACACCTGAGGACAGCACTGGGACAGACACCCCTGTGTGCTCTCTCAGATTAAAAACACCAGGCAGGAAGCCACCTCTCATTGCCAGCCTAGCAAGGAAACAAAACCCACTTGCATTGTTTCCCCACAATCAATTAATACAATTAATACCTTGAGGCTCCAAAAACAGTTGAACATTTAGCCAGGAGACCAACCCTTGATAGATCTCATTGTCCATTCTCAAGTTGTTGCATGGGATTTAATTTCCCACAAAAGTCCAGGATTTTGAGGATCTCCTTTATCTTTACTTTGCACTTTTTAAACCACAAAATCCTCGGGATCCTTGACAGTGAAAGTCATTCCTCTCATCTCTAGACATCCCTCCTGCCATGCCACTGCTCTGTGGGTGTGTGCAGCCAGCTCCAGTCTGTGTCAAATTCAACACAGAAGGCAAGACTATTATAGTTACTGCTGGGTAGTAAAACCTTGAGGGCATGAGGGAAAGGAATCTCTGTGTCTTGGGAACAACCCCAGGCTCACCAGGAGGAGCCCACATGGGCCTGAAAAGAAGCTTGATGCCATCTAGTCAAGTCTTTCACCTGTACATTTGTTTCCCATCTACGAATGTAGAGCAGATTTTTCAAACCTGGCAATCCCTCTTTGCTGAATTCTTTCTGAGTTTGTAGTAAATGTATGTAAATGACTGCTATCAAAAGCAAATTTTATATAGAAAACCATGTTTTGCCTCTTCAAAAGCTCATGTAAAGACTAGAGAAATGTTAAATTCATCATTCAGAATTACTAACATTTTTCTTTTTAAGTTTTCAACTAAGACAGGTATCTCAGAAATATTGCATGGTTATTCTTGGCATCTGATAATGGATATATGGGTAGCTAATTATCCTGTTAAATCATATGACATCACTTTTGTTTCATGACTGAATGATGTATGTCCCTGCAAGTAGGTAATACAGGAGTATTTCTAAATGACAAAATTGGCTTTGACAAATCCTGCAGCCCGAAACCTTAAATTGTCCTAATTCCCCTATGGCAGCACATATTTAAGACTGGTTTTCCATCTTTTGTATTCACTTTCAGTAGCTAAAAAGAAAATATTTTCAGAACAGTATTTTTCTCTGGTCTAATGGACCACCTACACTGTTTTTTATTACTATATGGATTGGTTTTAATAGCATAAATAGGTAACATTAGTGTTATTGGATAAATATTATTTTGTGGAACTTATTTCCAGTGTTGATATTCTCATTTACAGGTTAGAGAAGGAGGAATCTTCTGTGAACTTCCTGCAATATTTGTTTTCAGCTTGTGTTTAAATGAAAATCCTTGCCAGAAAACTCGTCAATAAAATATTCAGGGAAGTTTTATTTGCTCTAGTATATTGGACCACAGGAAAATCTAATCCTATTTTTGAACTTTTAAGAGCAACCCCTCAGTGAATGGGGGCTTTCTTTAAAGACAAGCCCCACACAAGCTGGTGTTCTCCAGGCACTGCAATGCCCAGATGCTGCAGAGGAGGAGGGATATCTGTGGGCAGATAGAGCAGGCTGGCACAGGGAGTGAGGCCCTCCAGTGCCTCACCTGGACCTGACACAAGGGTGGAGCAAGGAAAGCAGGTGAGGGATCCAGCCCTGAATTAACTCAGAGTTTTACCTGCCTGTGTCTGTGTTACCTAGGGGGAATTCTTTCCTGTTTTGGCAGATTTTTTCCAAACACCTTCAAGCTTCAGAGAACTCCTTTTCCTTTCCACAAGCAGCAGAGATGGTTAGATGGGTGCTAGGGGCTTAGTCCTGTCAGGTAAACTGCCCACAGCCACACCACTTGATGCTCAAGTCAGGGCTGGAGATCCTGACCCAGAGCTGCAGCTCATTTCTCTTGCTAGTGGCGATGGAGACCTGCCCTACTCGCCAGATTTCCTCCCTGATTAGAAACAACATGTAATGCAATTCAAATCTGACATTGGGGTGGTGTCACCAGACATAGAGACATTCCTCAGTACATTAGAAGGAGGGGCTGGGTGAATCAGAGAAGGAATTAGCCTGCTTTAATTTTGGGCTGGGCATGTACACTGCACCAACAGCTCAGTATGCTCAGAGAGTCAAATGGATTAAATGCAGCAATTTATTGCCAAGATGAAGGATTCAAGCACAGTGGACATGTGTTTATGTTTTACACCTCTAGCCTTGCCTCTGTTGTGCAGGCTCTAAAATTGCACCAGTGAGAAGAGGATGAGTATGGCCATCTTCAGGTATAAAACGGAGGGCTTAGGAAATTTAAGAGACAGAAAAAATGAATAGTATGGAGAGTCCTTCTACCACTCAAGGAATTTTTCAGGATCTTTCTGCTATTTGATGCAATGTAGATTTCTACTATACATTGTTAGGAGAATGTCATAAAACATAGATTAATGATAATATTTTCATCCTTTTGATGTGCCATTTAATGAGGTATATTCCCTTTCATACTTGACATCAAAAAGACAACCACTGGAATTCTCCACATATGCATCAAATAAGCTTTTGTGTTAACAGGTATAATCAACTAGGCCAGAGAATGCTGCTTTTATATCCACTGTTTTGCAGCTGATTTGATATAGACAGTCCAGTACTAGTGTTTATAGTACTAGTGTTTACTCACTAGAGTAATTAAAAATGTGCAAGTTCTGCAGCTCAAGCCCACTCTGCTTTGAAGCCCCAAATGAAAGGAAACGAGGTCTCCCTCTTTTTAAGTTGCCATTTAAAGAGTTTTTAACCATGCCCAGCATACTTTTACTTTACAGAATTTATAGCTTTCATTTTTATCAACATTCTCTTTAAAGGGTCCTACTTTTAACACTTGCAGCTTTTATCATTGTCCATAAAGTGAATACAATTATTCTGAAAGCTCTTGTTAGGTGGTATGTTGAAAAGATGTCCAGCTTTTCATAACAGGGGATTTTGCTTCTATGATTTAGACAAAACAATCACATCACAGGTATCTTGAGCAAGCTTGGGCTTGCAAAAAAAAAATTACCTCCTGGAAAAACTGACTCAGCTGTTGAAATTATTACATTTCACTCAAAAACCACGAGCATATTGGTTTTTCAACTCAGACAAGTTTTACAACTTTTACCACTGGTTGTGCCCTTGTGCTGGTCCAGGCACCTGTCACTGTTGGGAGCACATGGAGAAACTTCTTTCCTTCAAAGTACTTGTGCCCATTGCCTTCAAGCAGGTTTTAGCTGTTGGTTGGCTACAAGGGCAAGGTTTGAATTTTTACACAACTTACCAGTGGGGGTTCTGGTACACAGCCCACAGCTCTCACCTATCCAGGCACTGTCTTGGACTTGTTGCCAAGTTTGCTGCCATGACAGTTTTATTCCCTACCATTTCTGAAGACTTCAATATGGTTTGAACAAGTGTCCCAGTAGATAGCAGTGTTGCCTAAAAGTGCTGGGAATTTGTATGAAGAAAGCTTTCTCCTATATATTCCTAAAATTTATGCTACACCTTAAGACTATTCATTCAAACACAATATGGGCAAATTGCAGGATGTCTCCCAAAATATAAGCTGTAACAAATATGGATTTCGACATTCATTCCTACACATTTCTGCATTTAATCAACCTGTTCTTCTCTATGCCACCCAGTCATTTAGTGTTCACATTCTAAAGACGTTTTGCAAGACCTGTGGAATTATGTTTTAAAATATAATGAGAGAGAAAGCTGTGTTTTGTTTTCAGGAAAAAACAAATCCAAATAATGCTCTCCAGTTCTCCTTATAATGATTGGATATGCAAAAGCTGGTTTTAAATTCTCTTACTCATCTCCAGCAGCAAGCTCAGCTGGAGGAACACAGAAGAGTTCTTTACAGTTTTTTGCAGATACATCATTTTTCTGAACTAAGGTGAAGGTTGGTTTGCATAGAGCTGTGTGCAAGTGAATGAGCACAGCCACTGGTACTGCCATGCAATTTGTTCTTTCCCTTGTTCCAGGGAACAGCACAAATGCTTTTCTTTTTTTAAAAAAACCACAATATTTGGATTATATTAATACATGCTCATTTGTCCCCGACTAATTGCTCACCTCTGACCATAACTTCAGTTCCTAAATTTAACTATTGCTTTTCCAAGGTGGTAATAGGAAGGTGGTATATGTCCAAAAAATGTCTCATGTCTATTTATAAGGAAACCATATTCCTAAATAAGGAAGAGAACTGTTTACTTGTTGCTTTGAGAAGTGTTCCCCAATTTTGTCAGGTTTATTATCAATGAGTCCTCTTGCCATGACAATGTCTATATATATATCTATACCTCTTATATGTATATAAATATACAGATGTATCTCTTATATGTATATATCCATACATATATATAAATTTAATAGATGAAATCCTGAAATGTTACACTGAGAAGCAATGCTATCCACAGTGTTTGAAGATTTGAGCTAGAAGTCCATTCTTCCCACACACCTTAGATTGACAGGTGGCTCTGAATGAGTTTTTAAATATATCTTTGGAGATTTAAAAATAGTTTTATACCAGAAGGCAAATATATAGTAGCTTCTTCTGTGAAGCTTATCTTTCAATTGGCAATAAATACTGTATGGCTGAGGGATTTTTGATCTAGTTTGGCCTGTTATACCTGAATGGATTGCTTTAATATGCTATTGAGATGAGCTCCCACTCTGGAAGGTCATTAAAAGGTAATGAATTACCAGCTTTTCTTACCCTGAACTGAATCCCAGCAGCTCTCAGGCTGCAGTGCCATCACCAGGAGAGGCTGGGGAAGCTTTTGAGCTGAGGGGCTGTGGTCTGTGACAAAGGGCAGCCAGGGAACCTTCCCTTTATCAGCCATGCCACGTCTTCATCACACAACAGACTGTGTCTTTTCCCTGTGGCTTTCTAATGCTGACTTTATTGGGAAGGGTGACATTTAAACTCTCACATTTTTGTCTTTCATTTTGTCTGAGATACTTTCCTTCCCACACCCTCAACATTTCATTTACTTTTAAACAAGCACCCTGTATGAATACCATCAGAGTAAAAGTGATTTAAGAAAGAAGCAGAGTTTTGTTTTGCTGTTTTTTCCCCCCTAAAAGATAATATTATATAACAGTCATAAAGAACAACCAAATATGGTTGTTCTAAGCTGTACATAATAGCCTCTAATTGAAAACTTTGTGTACCCCATGTCTCCCTTCCTAAGTGTAAATGGATACTTAGTGAATAAGATATCTGACTTGAACTGAAAGGAAAATTAAGGTGAATCTTCATGAGCCAGGACCCTGTATTGTATATTGATTGAAGTTTTTCATCATTTGATGAAGGTAAAATAGCTTCTATTTCAGGATAAATATTTATCCCCTAAAAAATATAAAATTACCCATTTATTTATTCTTCAGGGCAACATGTGTCCTGAAGAAGAGAGTCTGTGGTGTTAAGAAATGCCAGCTAATAGATGGCATAGAAGACTGAAGGTGAACTACATGTGAATTTCTTTCACCCAGAACTCTTCAAATGCTGGCAGTAACACAATCATTCTGATAAATAAGCCAAAGAGTAATTACTGAGCACTGGGGTGGTTAGCTACCACCTGAAGGCATAATTCTACAAGACAAATGCACATGGATTTTGACACGAGATAAGATTTCTGATTTCCTACACAGCAGAAAACACTCCCCACCTTAACACTTTACAATAACATTACTTGTTTGATTATTATCATTCATCTTTTGCATTATAAAGAAAAGTAGTTCCAGTGGAGGTAAAACACCTTTGAAATTACCCCCTCTTTCTTTTTTATAAGTAAAAGCTATTTGTCCTTATACTCTGCTCTCATACAAAATCCTTTCAGTCTGAGACATGGGCCACATCCCAGCTGAGCCACAGGGCTCACTTTCAAGCCCAAAGGAAATTTCTGTGGGTGATCTGTCTTATTACAAGAGAGGAACTGAGCTGGCTGCAGACCTCTCACCAAAGCTGAAATTCATCAGGTTTCTCCTATTCTGAGTTAAACTACTGTATCTGATTTAAGAAATAAGCTAGAGGAAAAAAGAATCATGTTTGGCCTGTGCAGACACCACCTATAAATATAGTTAATTTTATACAGGTTAAGCATGGTTGTAAGGTTCCAGGAAAGTACATGAAGCATGAAACAGGCCTTCCAGAAAATAATTCTACAGTAAATTGTACTTTTGCTTATAATGAAGCTATATATAAACTGCACAATGAGGCAAGTCATGCCCATATTGAGCTGTTGAGTAGCATGCCAAACCTGTGATTATTACTTCATTTTTCTTGATTCCCTTATTTCCCACGTAATTCTCTTGTTTTGCACTTTAAAAATGTTATTTGCTCTACAAAGCTCACGAAGGTCAAGAAAAATATTACTATCAGTATATACTGTGAATAGACTAAATTTTTTTTGTCTTGTCCTTTCAGTCTTACAAAGTAACAGCAGGATCAAGTTTCCAAGATCCATAGATCCTGAAAGCCACAGCACCCATTAGAGACTTGGTGTGACAAGCAGGTAGAGTCTGCATCTTCACTTCTGCCTCCTCTCTGGTAGTGGCAACTTTTAAAAAACCTGAATATGGGGTTTATCATCCAGCCTAAGGAGGTGAACCCATGGACATTCTCCAGTTCCATTCTGTCTCACTGCATGAGAATGAGAAAGAAAAGGAAGAAAGAAAAGGAGAGGGGAAGGGGCTGGTCACTGCAGCCACTTTTCAGCTGTTCCTGCTGAACTCTGCACATCCTGGCAGACACAAGCTTGGTTTTCATAGTGCCATGTGCCTGTTTGTGTCACAAAGATTAAAGGCACATTTTAACAGGCATTTGCTTTCTAAAGTTGCTTATGAAAAGGAAACAATGACTTTTTTTCCCCCAGGTGATATTTTAACATAATGGGAATCATCACAAAGAGCAATCACTTTCTGAGCAAGTGCTTAGCTTCATTACCCTGTATTAGGAAATGTAAAAACATGATATATAAAAATGAATCTGGTGTCATGTAACTTCTAGTAAATGAAAAATAACTCCCCTCCTGTCAGTTAAGCTTAACCAACATTAATTTAGCACAAATGTGGTCAGAATAAGGCCCAGAGATTATTCAATAGATTGATGAAGTGATAGTGAAGTGTTTTACCTGCCATTTGCTTAATTTTGTGTTTCCCCAAACTACTCTTATTGGCATCAAGTACACTGAATATATTTTAAATATAAATACCAAATCACAAACCTGAGTACACTTCATCTGTGTAAGCCATGAGTTAGAACTTGCTCTCACTGCTAGGACTAGAATTATCAAGGTATTTAAATAAAGCAAAAATGATTGTAGGATTAATAAAACAGTAGCAAAATATGCACATCTAGAAGACCCTGCATTAAGGAAACAGTGTACAAAAGCAACTGAGACCCCAAGTAATTGTTGTTAGAGCAATGTGCATGCTGGAAGGATATTCTCTATGTAACACCATAAATTCAAAACTAAACTATTTTCTTGCTAAATTACCTTCAAAGACAAAAACTCTTACACTAATTTTGATGTAAATCCAATTGTACAGTAGTTTACACTCTTAGATTTAGTCTTAGTCTCAGTGTGTCTGTAGGAATGTTCTTGATTATTGCTTGCTTGCATACAAATTTCTATTAAACACAAGGACATAGCTGACACACAAAATTCACATTTATAAATAGTTTCTTATTCCCACAAACTCCAACAATCCTTGGAAGAACTCTGGCCTCAAACTGCTAGCCATGCAATTAATTGTTTTTCTGTGGTGATTGGAAGCCTCAACACATTTTGCTGTTTTTTTAATCAGAAACTGTTTCCAAATTAAGGATTCTCGCTCAGAATTTGTGCCTGTACTTTGTGCTTCCCAAGAAATTAATCTTAATAGAAAACAATCAAGTAAATGTACATGTGCTTCAAAATCCATGCAGTTTAGGAGCTGTGCAGATTTTTCATTTGTAAAGATGCAGCTCAAAATTAATTTGACTCATTGAAATGCTTCTCACCACTTTCCCTGTCCAGAGCTGCTTGGGCAAGACGGTGTAGACAGAACATTTCTCTTAAAATGAGGTTTTGACTGCATGGATATCTGGGCAGCCTCACACAAGGTTTTTTTATCTTTTACCCTGGTAACAAGGTGCTAGTCCAATTGCTGTAATTAGGGATTCAACACATTCTAATATTGGAAAGCAAATAGCATTCTTATTGCAAACCAAATAGCATTCTTAGTGCAAACCTTCACAAGAGAAAAAAAATAAAGAAACAAACCACACTAAGCTGCAATTCCCAGAAGTTTGGGAGAGAGCATTTTAAAGCTGGCAGAGCAGAGATAAATGAAAACACTTTGAATGTATGTTTCAAGCAAAACATTTCAGAGTGCTACCAATAGAAAACCAATAAGGGATTCTATTATCGCATTACTTCCCAATTGTAAACCTGTGCATGTAATTTTTCTTTAAAAGACACTCAACCACCTTTGGGGAGTCACCCCCCGCCCCCAGCAGTCCCAATAGCAGCTGTCTGGGAGTTCAAGAGTTTAGGTGACAAATAAAGTTGCAGATGACCTGAGCAACGTCCTGTCTTGAGCAAAATCAGGAAAAGTCACAGAAATGCACTGACAGGTTTTGTTTCTCAGTGTGACAGCTGGCAGAACAAAGTTAGCATCTCTTGGGTTTAAAGCCATTGGTGAGAGGAAGAACATCCAGGAAAATATGCGTACCCCTGGCCAATCAGAAGTGAGAAGATGGTATCTGAAAATATGAGAGCAAGTCTAAAGAACAGTCTGCAAGGTGGGTGGAGGAAAGTCCTTTAATTAGGGCACACACGCTGACTTTTGGGAAAAAAATGGTCAGGACCCATTTTGTCATCAAATACAGCATGGCCCTGTGAACAGCAAGAGCAGAGATCAGCAACACAGAAGCTGCTAGTTTGGGAAATCATAAATATTGCAAAAAGCATTGCCAGGGAGCATTTATTTTTCATATGTTCCCACAACTGATAGGGTTATCTCCTCCAAGTCTGCTTTCATAGTTAAACACCATGACACTCAAGAATAGCAGAGGAAAAGCAGCACACTTCACACAAGAGGCACCTTCAGATTCTTCTGACTACCCTCACAGTAAAACTTATACACATTAAAATGGCATCACAAAAGTTGAAACCACATCAGCCAAGAATTCATTCTGTTTTCTTAGAGAAGTGATGGATTCAAAAGAACTAATTCAGCTAGGATACTGACCATCAGAAAATACAGACTTCCTCTAAAAGTATAGTAGGATCACAACAGTACTAATGGTTCAGGGACTTTAAAGGAGCAAAAAATAGCTGGATTCTGTAGATGAGTGTAATTTTTGCATGCATTATCCAGATACCCTCTATCTTAGGAAAATGTCTTTGCAAAACCAAAATTAAGTTAGGATTTTTTCACAGCAGTTTAGAAGTGCTTGGAGCTACTACTTCCATTAGCACAAAATGCTGAAAAAAATAAAACAGGTGGTATAGTGAAATATTTTGTGGATCAGATAGCATTGCATAGATGCCCCTGATGTTGCTTTCCAAACCCAGTTGTCTGCACATGGTCCTGAATGTAGCAAAACACAGAATCCCAGAATTGCCTGGGTCAGAAGGGACCTTAAAGGACATCTAATTCCACCTCCCAGCCATGAGCAGGGATGCCACCCTCTAGAGCAGGTTACTCAGGGCCCCATCCAGCCTGGCCTTGAACAAATCTCTTTGTGTATTAACAGGTTCCTCCCTCTTCCAACACGTGGGGAAAGCAAGGTCCAAATCTCAGTTTTATAGAGCTTAGGTGTCACAATATTGAGGGCAACACCTCGAAAATCCCACTGAGACAGATGTCAGTTCCTGATTTCTCCAAGGGGAAGACACACTGCACTTAAGGTATTTATTGAGACTTTTTGCCTCAGGGTAGGATTTAGCAGAATCTCTTTAAGATGAAGGCAACTGCATAAAGACAAATTTCCTCCCAGATTTAGAACTAGCTTGATGAAGGGAATTATTGATTACTGATGAAATGCTAATACCATGCTAAATATAATTTATTCAAGAGGTAGCTATGCTGTTAATGAACAGAAACATTACTATGCCTCAAATTTACAGGACGAAGAAAAAAGTAAAGCATATGCTCAAGGTGGTTTTACAAGGTATTTGAAGATATTTCTTAGTCAAAATAGTAGATGAAAATTCAGGGCTGCCATTTCTAACACTGTATTGCTCCAAAATCTTTATTTGGTTGGAATACAGGAAAGAAGAAGCCTCAAAACAGGCATTTCTGTGATGGTGTGGAGCCATCCATGGGGCCTGGGGCAGGGCTTGGCTGCACTCCCTGGGTTTGCACCAGAGAGCCCTGGGATGGAACTGGGAGCCCAAATCCTGGGATGTGAGCCCTGCAAGGGGATTAACTCAGCCTTGAAAGGAGAGAAGAGCAGCTGACTTGCTGACAATGTGGTCTTTAGGGGAAATTTGTAGGTTTTGTGAGAACCACAAAACAGTCAAACGGAGCTCAGAAAGGTTGAGGAACTTCAGGCAGCAAAGTCAACCCTTCTCTGTGGCACTAAAACTCTACATGGAAATTTTTGCAGATGAATTTTACTTCTCTGAAAATAGAAGCTGATAATGAAACTGGACTTGAATTTAATGATCCCAGTGTGAAAGGGCACCTATAAAAATGATTTCTCCTTTTGTTGGCTGTTTCTAACCAACAGTTTAGAAAAACATAAACACTTGACAGCAACAAAAGGCATCTCTTTTTTTCCCCTGACCTGAATGCAGTAATTGCTACATTTATTTTATGATTCTCTTTTTGGAAAAAAATAAAATAGAATCGATGATGAGCACAGCAGAGGGCATTTGGAGCCAAACAAGATAAGTGACAGATGGTCACTTAATGACCACACAAAGTCATAACATCAGCGATCCTGGAAAGGACTCTGGTCCAGGCAATGAGTAACATGGCAGTTTCCTAAACTTAAAGAGGTACTTTTGAAGCATAACTCCAAAATCACCCTGAAGTATTTTTAAAACTCCTCAATATTGTGCCCGTGGGGGGAAGCTATTTTTTGTGTGTTGGCGGTGATTGCAGGAGTGAATTTTGGCAAGCTCAGCTGAGTTCTCTCACTGCACAGGATATAGTAAAGTTCATTATGATTATATCAAATACTATCCATTTTGTGCAGAATTAAATTTGATCTAATTTGGAAATGAATTCAAGCTCCTTATACCCAGGTGCATCCTGGAATCAGATTTTTCTTGGTAATTAGTCCGCAATTCCTTGATGGTTAATTTTAAAAATTTTGTACAAAACTCTTATTGCATTTTACATTACTGCTCTTTGTATGGAAAATATTTAACAGAGCAACAAATGGGTCCTCTAGTCTACCTTTTTTTGTTAGAGGCCAAGAAACCACAACAATGGATCACAAAGATTCCCCAAGCTCACAGTGCTTTGCTCTTGAAGAAGCAGAATACCTTTCCCATCTCCAGGGCTGAAGCTCTGGAGAGTTTTGAGTGTTAAAAGTTTCTAATCTTTTATTCTGCTTCACTTATCTGGCAATACATATTCATGAGGAAGGTCATTATAGCAGCACCCAGTAGTGTGGCTCCAGTTTAGAGCAGCAGCACTCAGCTCAACAGCCAAACTCACAGAAGCTCAGCAGTCAGGAGAAAGCAATATTCTGAAACCTAATGAAACAAAAAAAGTTTTCACCTACATTATTGGGCTACCAGGGGAGAAAGATCTTTTGAATTTATTTGTGTCTGTCTTCCTAGTGATTTTAAAAAGGCATTTTGCCTAGAGAGTGCTCTGGCAGGTGCTGCATACCTGTGGTTTTCAACAGAGGAGTGCTGCACAGGGCAAGGGGCACAGTGGGACAAATGTCATGGATTCAAAGAGCCTGGCCACCAAATTTCAGAGAAGAGTGGGCTGAGAAACAGTGCAAGGATCAGATTTGTTCTTCTCCCGCTGCGGTCTGTGCCCACTCCAGATGTTGGTAACAAACTTGGTGGTACAAAAAAGCCTTTGGTGTAAGACCCACTAGCAGCTAAATGAGCTTTGATTAACAATTAAATACAGAGCTGAGATTTTAGAGGAAGCTCTTGGAGACTCCCTCAGGCCACCTGAGCTTGAAGGAACTCTGCACGTACTGGAGGAATCCTGCCCTATGTTGGTATCTGTCTCTCATTTTGGAACAGGGGATCAAGTCTGGGTGCTGAGTGTTTTTTCCTCTCTCTGTTGTCAGTTTTTATCTCCTCTGCTCTGTGGGACTGGCTGCCTATGCACTGCAGTCAGGGTCTCCCACCTTTCATTTCAGTGATTTCAAGGTAAGATGTTATTGTATCCCTGTCACCGCTGAGGTCCTGGAGACAGTTTCTGTACCTCCCCTCACTTACCTGTGATCTGAAAGATTGCTGCTTCTCCTCTGAACATCACCTTCCCTGCTCCTGCCCATACCAGGGACTGTGTGTGACATCTGCCCTTGGCTTCCAAACCCATCCTGGGCAGTGACCAGCTCACAGCAGGGTTACCTGAACTGCATCTGGAGCATCCCTACCAGCCTTGAGACAACTTAATTTCAGGTGTTTTTGAAGGAAGAAGTGATTTTCCATAGGTCAGACAGCTTTTATCAAAATATTCTTAATATTAAGCATGATGCCATTCAACGAGTTAAAACTACCACCCTCTAGAGACTATTCAAAATTCAGTAACCTTGGCAACAAAATAAAAAGCAATTCTGATTTAGTTGTTTAAAATGGGGAAAATACACCCTTACATATGTGAACATATTGTTAACAGATTGGTTTAGGTTGTTCTTATTTTCCTAATTGCATGGCTTCCTTAAACATTCCTCTATTAGAAAATACCACATTTTATTCATACAAAATTTGTCCTACATTACAGAACATCACCTGATCAGGAAAAAAACCCAATCACATCTCTCTGAAACAGAGTCAGAAAACGGTGCAGGAGCCTACAGACATTCTTGTCAACTGACTATAAAAGAAAAATAACAGTTTGCACTCAGGTGATTTTTCAAGGCAAACTGAGTAGACCCTCATTATTATTTTCATATCTTATCTTTTGAAGAGTCTCTAAACTTGCTCTATCCCCTGCAGAGGTATTCATTTCAGGGTAGGAATCAAACCAGGAATGTTTCCCTCAGAGCTGAAGCTCCAGAAGATGAGCTGTGTGCTAAGAGACAAGTTGGTGAGTCTGGAGAATGCTGCTAAATGTGAAAATATCTGGGACCAACAGGAAAAGTTGGGTGGCTCTGTGCCCCAGCACCACCAAAGTGCTGCACACCTCCACAGGGCTTCACAATTGAATTTAGCTGCCTGAGATTTTCTTTTTGCTTTTGCAAATAATACCAAAGTATTACCCTCGTTCACTTTCAAGGCTTGAGGCAGTAAGCTCAGGCCATCTAACAGCAAACTGCTGAAAGTACTGTATGTTTTCTTTTTTTTTTAAGTTTGTGAAATAATTTGTTTCCCCAAGCTAGTGATAATATGGATTTGGAGCACAGCTTTCCCAGATTTATTTAATAGAGGGTTACCATTTTTCTTCTAGCAGAAACAATCAGAGAAAAGAAAGCTATTCTCCTCCACACAATGGAAAGCAGGATTATAGAATAAACGCAAGGGAGATAAGAAAGGTGAATCAATTTAAATGACCTTTACTCAAGCTTCATTGAAACAAATGAATAAGAGGATTTATCTACCAGAAAATAAAGCGGAAATAAGAAAATAATGGCTAAACAGCAAACGAAAGGAAAAATTCTAATTATACTGAAAGAGATTTGCTGGGCTTTCTTAGTTTAAAATTAAAAACAGCTTAGAGTATGTTAAAACATGTATAGATTAAAGCTGAGCAAACATAATAAACCCACTTGGACAGCTAAGCTAGGAGTAGGATAGAATGCAGTGCTTGCAGCTGAGAAAGGGCTTTGCCTATTTGCACCATTAACTTTCTAAAATTTAGTCCTCCTACCTTATGGATCAACTGTTTTAGAGATTAATTGGCTCGCTAATACCATAAAGTCCTATTCTTTTATTTCTCACGTTGGACAGAAGCCTAAATAGTCCATTGCAAAGCTAGACAAAAAAAAAAACATATAAATGGAATTTTACTGGTGCTACAAGCAATATGTGCGGGGCTCAAGGTCCAGAGCGTTGGCTAAGCCCTGTCCTGATGCACAGGGTTCTCAGCCTGACATTGTCCTGGCTGTGCCAAGCAGAGGCATCCCTGGGACAAAGTGCCAAGCGTGCAAATCTCCAGAGCTGGTGGGTGCAGACAGCACCAGCACCCCAGCAGCTCCTGGAGCCTTTGCTGCCCACAGCCAGCTCCACACTGCTGCTGAGCACCCTGAACAGCCTGTGCCTTCCAGTGCTGGGCAGAGCCTTAAGTGGGTTGTTTTTTCCCCCATTAATATTTTCTCATATTTGTAAAAAAAACCAAACCTTAAATAAGCAAACTGCATCTGCAGTTCTTTCAGTGCCTTTTTTTGTTTGCTTAGCTTAAACCTTAAATCTTTGCCTCCTTTTGATATGACAATCAACCAACTAAGACCATTAATTACATGGTGATAAATTTCTTTCTGCACACAGATAGCAGGGTAATAGGTTTAAGCAAAGTCATGGAATTTGGCAGCTTTCCTTTCCTAGCAAGATTATGTCAGTGCTCCTAAATCCATCGATCCAGTGAGACAGTAATTAGTTAATTTAATGAGAATCAAAGGATTTTAGCCTGCAGAATTTACAGTACTAACAAGACAGGTTATTTTTGGAAGCTATTTCCAATAAAAACACTTCAATCAGCCAGTAAGGATATTGTCTCTTGATTAAAAAACAGAGCATCATTTATCGCTATCACCACAGGGTTAGGCTAAGGCTGGAAAATATCCTGTGCTTACACTGGTTTTGGCTGCTGTTAAAGAGTGCCTGCTTTGTTTTAAGAACATTATTATGGATCACCCTTGTGACCATCTTCTTAGGATGCAGCCATGTACATGGATGGTTCTGCTTCTTCTCGTTAATTATTTTTCCCCCCAGAGAGGAGATTTCTGTTGGTGCCTGATTCCTGTGGCTGCCAGGGGCAATGCAGTGGCCAGGGGAAACAAGGCTCAACTGCAAAAGGCAGATTTGCTTCACAGTAAGATATGCCCAAGAAATATTGGTTTCAGCTGAGGGGCTCCACACAAGCGAAGCATGCAGGAAAACTGTGTTGAGCTTGCATGATCCTGGTGACTGCCTTTGCCATGTCTCTAAAGGACCACCAGTTGTTCTGAGGAGACATCCTAAGCCTGGCATTTAATTTTGCTCTGCAGAGATGCAGCACTTCTGCTGTTAGCACAAACAACCAGAGAAACCAAAATCATTTTGCAAAAGAAAAAACCAAATAAAACGAACCAGGAGCCAACAAAAGGACAAATGCAGCCCACGAGCCTCTGATCATTCATTCTATACAGGCATAGAATAAAAGCTTCTGAGACAGACAGACAGCTGGACATCCCCCACATCTCCCCATTCCCTCACTGCCCTCCCAGATTTTTGCTGTGCTTTGCCTTTTGCTCTGGTTAGAATATATATTCTGTGGAGAAGTGTTTTCTGCAACTGCAAGAAGTCAGGCATAAGGTAATCTCCACAAAATGTGAATTCTTGGCAATGCATACCTTTGCTTCTCTAGACCATGCTTGCAGCACATGAGCTGTGAACAAAGGTGGGAATATTGCTCATCTCTGGAACTGGCTCTAATTCTGGCTTTCACCACAAACTTCATGGCTCCTTTCTTGGCTGATTTTGCTTGTTCTCCAGTACATGGTTTGCAAACACTTCAGATGGCTCTAAGGAAGAAAGGTGAAGATGAGAAACATTTTGTGGCAAAACTTCCCTTAAAATATAAATATTTAGAGTGGCATGAGTTCCTGAGGTGTTTATTCAAAAGCATCTTCAATTTACAGACAGCTCCAGAATCACTGCATAATATCCCCATTGTGGAAGTAGTCAGTTTACACATAAATATAACATCTTTTTCTCTTGTATTTCTCTTTGCTTACACAAAGTAGACATTTGAGTATAAAAATATTGTGATTAAATTGGGGAATTAGTTGCCTGAGTACTTAAACAATTCCCCTACCAGAAAAATAAGAATTATTTAACTAAAGGAGTCAATGTCTTTGAGGATGCTTTAAAAGATTATTTAAATCTCATAAATATTTAAAGACCTGCATAGAAGTTAATGGATTTTAAAAGAAAAACAAAACAACAATGCGTTTATGAGCAACAGCATCTTATCTTCCACTAAACCAATTAAAGAAAAGAGTAAATCCTGTGTTGTGACTGTATTTTGAAAATTACCTTGGTTGAACTAGATTGTATCTCTGTTGAGATGCAGTCAGGACTTTGCTGAAAATACCACAGATGTTTTTCAGCTGACACAGGTAAAGCTCCTGCCATAGGAACATCACCTGGCCTTTAAGAAACAACGCGAGGATACAGGTTTGCCATCCTTCCCTTTCTTTGCTGTAAACAGCAGGCCCTGGCCAGTGTCTCATTGCCATGCTCATTTTACATGCCTGACACCCAGACCTTCATGGTTTAAAAGAGTAGTCATAATATTTCTGAGGGGGTTGAAAAAGAAACTAAATCTGATTAACTTTGTAAATAAAACTGCTCAGTGTAATCACTTGTTTCTCCCTGATGGTGCCTGTGATGAATAGATAAGTGACTGAGTATGTTGAATATATAAAAGCTTGTTTTTACACAGATCCTTGGGCATTTGAAGGTGGGCACACATTCAAGCCTGTGGAGTGGTGAATGGTTAGATGGGGTCTCATATGGTGTGAGCAAAGCTCCCCAATTTCTACAAAATCACAGCTTTGACAGAAGGAAAATAAATCCAAACATCTCCAACTTTTACCATTCAAAGCCACCTATTTCATTACTGCTCTCTGTGCTAAACAAACATTTCCCACCTGGTAATTAAGCTTATTCATGAAGACAAAAATGTCATTTGCACATATTGTTAAGACAATAGTAGTCTGATTTCATTTACTTCACCATAAAGCTGGTGTGCACCATGCCAGAATGAGAGGGGAGCAAAGGCCTTGATACCATTTCCCTTGAATCTGTAAGAAGTTTAAAGTGATGTGAACAATGGGGGGGTATTTGATTTTTTTTCAATGCTCTAGTCTCACTGAACACACTGACAAATGTTTAGATGAAACCTCAGCTGGAGATTCTGCAGAAATTCTGGCCCCCTAGCAACACTGTTACTATGCACAAGGAGTACATAAAACCTTATTCCCCTAAAAGACCGCGTTTGAGGAGGGAATAAAATTTTATATTCTTTTAAAATAAAGATAAGGTGCTTGCAAATGTTTCACGTGCCTCTAAATATTCTGTAAGCACAATTTGAATGGAGGCAGGACTCATAATATAAACTCAGAATGATGACTGGCACAGAAGCAGATAACTGGGGAGCCAGAGATACAGATCTTTTCTGTGAAAGGCACAGAAACCACTATGAGCTGAATTTTCACCACTATGAATCAGGAGAATCAGAGCATTTCTCTGAGCCCAAAGAAACAGAAGAGGACAACGGCATCCACAAAGGGGAGCTGCTACAAGGAATAGGAGAGGAAAATGAATCTTTGCACTGGCCAGATGAAGGATGTGCTCAGAACAAAGTGCCTCCAGGAATAAATCCTCTTTCTCCTCTCCCAGTAGCTCACTCAGGAACCAGAGCCCACACAGCACTAATGATTGCAGTGAGTTAATGAATATGTGCTCTAGTGGTACAGCTTATGAAACATCCAGCAATTCTTTTAAACTATGAATTATCCTCCAAGCTCTTGCTGAGGAAGAATCCTATCACTGTACATCTCTAAGCAAATTCTGTGAAGGTGTTGCTTTTAGTGATGGCTTATTTTGTCTTATGGACCTGAGCCTTTGTGAATTGGTGTACAGTGCTTCACTAAGATGCACAGGGTTGTGTCCTTACACATTTGGTCACCAGAAACAGGGAGGTAATTTCTCTTCCAACAGCACAAATGCACACACAAATCTGCTGAGAACTTCACTAAGGGTCCTCCATGCTGATATCCTGGGAAGAAAGACCCAAGCTCTGCTGCTCTCCATCACTGTGACACTGGCAGGGCTCTGGCACTGCCCAGTGAGGGCGCAGTGAATCATTTTGATATTGAGAAATGACTATTTTGCACCCACATTTCCCATGGAAGCAGAGGTCTGGGCCCCAAATAGGTGCACTGTAGCACTGCTGCCATCACCACCTGGCAGGGACATGTGCCCAACAGGCTCACCAGCTTCTGCCACATCCTGACAGAAGGAATATGAGCAAGCCTTAGGAAAAATGTGGGATTTTTTTTTAATCATCTCTAAAAACACCTTTTCCAGCAGCAGGCTTTGTAGCTTGTTTTACTTTTCCAGCTGAGCAGACTCAGTGCAGATGCAGCCCAAGGTAGTGATTTTCATTTTGTACACCCACATTCACAAGTCTCTCTCATTGTTCCTGCTTTCGACAGAGGTTACCAATTATACCTCGTGTTGTACATGGCAACTGTTTACCAAAAAAAATTACGTTGTTTATACATTTTTCCTACAGTTAACAAATTATCTTAAATGTCAAGTTGCTTGATACAGAAATAAGGGAGCTTACTCTACGCTTTAAAGCCCTACAATTGTTGGTAAATTGCACTCAGCACAGAATTACAGACATAATTCGGAAGGAAAATACTTTCCCAAGGGATTCATCTGACATCATAAACTATGAAAACGAAGGCTTAACCATTTATAAATGTCAGCAGAGCAAAACCACCCCGTTTTTTTTAGCACAATTAGTCAAGTGCAGTTAACTGTTTAACTCTTGCACTGTATTGCTATTGATCTCTGCTTTCATGAAATTAATTTGATAGCTGTTCATTTATCATTAGCTGTGCTGTGAGCTTCAGAAGGGATTGAGAGCATGAAGGAGGATGGCTCACAGACTGGACCCAGCAGTTTTTGGCATGATGAGCAAAAGTGAGCCACATCTCTCATTCTGCATGTATGAACCATCCATAACAATCATGTTTGTCCTCACCACTCTCTTTTGTGTTGCTCTGGCAGCAGTTTTTATCAGCATTAGGCAATGGAAAAAGTCAGTGTTTTCTTGTTTTCATGCAGAGGTGTTTCCATCCAGGGGCTGTGGCTGCCTTGCAATGCAGTTCAGGGCAGCAATGAGCCAGCAGCAGCTCCTCTGCTGCATGGTAGGAGCACCAGCACAGCAAGTCCATCTCTCTCAGCTCAACAGGAAGATTGGTGAATCCCAGCAGATTCACATAGCACTCACCACCCCAGGAAGCTGGTGATGGAGCACTTGTCTCACTAACCAGTGCCTTTCCTCCTCAAGGCTGACTCTCCCTGTTGGGAAGGTGATGTGCCCATCTGGAAACTTGCCATACCACACAGCTGTATGCGCGGTTGCCACTTCCCCTCACTCTCCTAATAGTCTTCCATAAAAAATCCAACTCTGGTGGGCAAAAGTACCTCATTTCAATGCCCTTGTTTTCCTCCTGGAATCCCCTTTACTCACATAATATAAATGAGAAGAGATGGTCTCCTGCTTCCATGCCTGTCACTTTGCTTTCTGGCACTGCAGTGCTGTATTGCAGCAGAGGGAGAGTATGGCCTCTTCCATAAAGTAACAACTTGCTGGTTCTTGGTACTTCTGATATAAATCCTTGTTTTTTTCCAGAGTTACAATAAAAAAGAATAAATATTTTCTCTGGTCTTAATAATGAGCATAATTCTAATGTTTCAGAAGAGCCTCAGTGCTCTTGCCTGTATTCACCCTATTTCAATGGAGTAGCAAATGGGATAGATGATTCACAGAAAATTACCCTGGCAAACCATAAACCCATCCCTGTATCACACTGTGGTGGTGTCTTTCTGTGCCTTTCCAGCAGCAGATCATCAGCCACTGCAGAAGGAGCTTTACTATTAATTATGATGGTAATGTAGTATGATTTGCACTTGCTTCATACATATTGCATATTTCAGATGGATAATAAGGGGAACAGTGTAAATACCCAAAGAAAAGGCATAATAGATTATAATACCTACACAGGGATTCCAGAAAAAGAAAAATATATTTGTTGAGAAATATTTTGGGGAAATCTGAACCAAACAGTTTTAACAAACTGACTCCAGAAAAAGGAATTAGAACAGCCACAAGAACCATGTCATTTCCAAGTATTTCCTTTCAACTAACTTGTGATTTAGAAGATGAGCATCTCATGCAGACTGGCGTTGGAAATGAGATTAAACTGGAAGGAGGGAAAGGAGAAAGGAGGGAAAATATTCAAAATGAGGGAAAGGTGAAAGAGATGCATGAATTAAGAGCAGTAAATTGTCACTCAAGACTCAGTGACAGGACTGTGACACGTAAACAGAAGGTTTTTTTTCCCCAACAACAGAACCATTTCAAGAATGTTTCACTGTCTCTTCTTACTTACATTAATATGTATTTGATCATTACAGACTATGAAAAATGACAGTAGCAATGTTCTTCAGCTGCAAGGACAATCAGAGTTTATGAAGGGAGATTGGGCTAGAGCCTCCCAAAATCTACAAATAGCTGATGACAACTGAATGGTCCCAGTCAAGCCACTGCACTCCATGTGTGCCTTTTCTACAAAGTGAAGATTGTATTTTCTGTGAGCATTTTATATGGGATACCAGCTCATATATCAGATCACATTTCATTATCTTTTATGGTAATGCTTGGGCCATATATCATATTCTCCAATAAATCTCAGCTTTGCCAGCCCAGCAGAGAATCATAATGTTACCTTTCAAAACACTGCTTTTAGCAGTGGATACACAGGGCTGCATCTTTCACATGGGCTTTTCTACAGTTTATCAAAATGAAACATGACATCTACTGTAAATGATATTCCCATTTAGTGCTTAATGATACATCTGCTTCCTCTCATCCACAAATTCTGATGGTTTGCTACACAGATATTTTGTTTAGTGACAACCTGTATGCCAAACTGAGGGTTTGTTATCCTCAGCCTATCAGCAACGGAAGCTAATGCAGTTATGAGTTGGGACTATGAGCTAAAAAAGCTCAGGTATTACAACAAAAGAAAAAATCACTTGCAAATACTGGATTTAACACCACACTGACTTCCAGAAAAAGAGATTAGCTTTAAAATTTTAGGTGCCATTAAGCACTGCAATTGTTTTCCAGTCTAAGGGTGTATAAAGAGAGGTGCTCTGCCAACAATAACTTGACCAAGAAGCAACCATTATTGGCATGGAAAATGTGAGAGACAAAAGAATATCTCCCCATTAGCTTCTGGTATTCTTGAATAGTCAAGTAGGTGCATTCAGAATTTCATGGGATTTGGGTGCAGTAGGGCATAAAAAACCCTGTAGCTGCAGCCCCAATCTGTGCCCTGTTCCACAGAGAGGTACCACTCTCTGCTGTCCAGTGGGAAGCAGGGATCAGCATCCAACATTTAGGCAAGTAGTTTCCAAGGATTTTTGACAGGCAGAGAATTCAACTTACAGCAGACCTAGAGCACGGTGTAATTTTTGTAAGTTAAGCTAAAAAGGGCCAAATACAGTTTATTAATTTCTAAATTAACTTGATATTTCTTATTTTTGTTTTCCTTTAGACTCTAGAATTTTTCAAAGAAATTTTCTGAACTTTGACAGAATCAGTGGACATCTCATCAGTGTAAATTAGCTCTTAGCTCCACTGAGACAATAACCTGAAGGAGTTAAATACACATGATTTTGTTGTCAAGCATACTCAGTAAAAAAACCCCACATTTACTTTGTGATTGGTATCCTGACTGTACATGCATAAAAAAGAAAAAAACCTCTGCTGTCATCACTGCCTTTTGGTGTGTGGGAAGTGGGTATGACCTTTTTTCTCCATTCCACTGACTCTGGAGGCCATCCCAGGGGGCAGGTGGCTCTCTGGCTATCACTCACCAGCCTCACTCACTCACACCCCTCTCTGAGAATGCATTAAGCTGTTACAGGCTGACCACCATCCCAAACATCCCAGAGACATGGCCTTGTCAAAACAAAGTTGACTTTTGGATGACACTCCAAATATTAAGATATCTGAGGTGTTACTGGAAGGAGGCAGAAAGTTTATTTAATGTGAGCCTTTCACCTGAATTTCCAACCACTGCCATGTTGACACCCAGTTAAAGGAAGGAGACAAATCATTATTTTTGTCTTACCTGTCACTCAGAACATTTCCTGCTTGGAAAGCTGATAGCTCGAGTCACACCCTTAGAACCAAGTTTTGGCTCCTGTTCCAATGAAGAAAGTACCAGTTCACTATTCTGAAAGGCTGATTGATATTTAAAGAGAATTTCATGGTTTTTAAAATATTACATCATCTAAGTGAGAACCTACAGCCGCTTGAGAAGACCATATCTATGCCCTTACCCAAAGTCTCTAGCTCTGCTAAGTTCTCTTTCTGCCAGGATGATCTCTTCCTTCCTGACCCCCCAGGAAGGCAGGGAATGAGATGGTCATGATGAGTGCAGCCATTTCTACACACCCCAGCCTAGACTGGGGACTGAAAGCTGGATCCTCTCTCCTGCCCCACCCAGGCCACCAAAATGATGCTCATTTCCCTGGGCTGTCCCTGTGCCTTTGTCCCCACAGTGACACTGGTGCTTCAGCTCCACCTGAGTGCCATCCCTCAGCCCTCTGCCAGCACTCCAGTCCCACTGCTCTGTGCCAGGGCACAGGGATGCTGCTTGGAGCTAAATCACCATGTTAACATTGCCTTCAATTTCCACATGCTCTTCTCCAAGCTGGTTTTACTTCTCTCCCTCCAATTCAGCTGTCAAAGGAAGGAAAGAAGTAATAAAAACATCCATTACCTCCGATGTCCCATGTAACTGTAGTTCTTTGCTCCATTCTCAGACCCATCCTGGAACTGCATGAAAACCTCTGTAGTTATTAGTGGAAATTCACTTCACAGGGACAAAAATCTCCAACTCAGCAGCAGAAGTTACATTAAAAAGAGTTTGTCCGTGCAAAGCTCTTGATGAAGGGAAAATGTGACAGCCAAATTGCCTTCTCTCATCTGTGCTCCTCCTTGGCCTGGCACAGACTTCATGAGGTGAATGGAAGGGCTCCCACTGATGTCAGTGGGCTGGGGATCCAGTTCTTGATGTCTGTGAGCAAAGAGCACCTTTGTACTGCCTCCATCTAGGTAATTTTAATTGTGGCAGTGGAGTAAAACAGCACCTGGACATAAAGGAGACAAAAGGGAATGTTAAAAAGGGGCTGAGAAGTGGTGCAAGACAGGAGGAACTGCCCATCAGTGAAAATAATGAGGAGACTAGGTGTGTTTGGTGTGTATTTTATAGAATGTTTAATTTTCCCTCAGGAATTTTCCCTGCAATTTTCCCTCAGGACAGAAGATCCAGTGTATCCTGCTGCTTGATCCTTAAAATAACCTCTATGTGTTCCAGCTTGCAAACCAGTTCAATTTCCTGAAGATTAAATTCTCTCTACATTAATGACGAAGGAAATCAGCTTTCTTGCAAGGCGTTTCTTTAACATTTCCCTTGGCTACAAACAAATGTAAGCTTTGAGAAGCTATCTTTTAGGAGGAATGCCTGAGACTTGGAAATGCACTACTCTTAGTGGTATTTCAGGTCACTGCCCTTCTCAGCACTTACCAGAGCTGAAACACTAAATAGCTTGTTATTTCTGTTTAGAAATGTGTCTGTGGTTGCACCCGCTAGTAACCCTAGTGTAGCAAGGAAAGATTAAACATTCAAGCAATTTAGCTTAGTTCCAGTTCATTTTCAATTAACAGGAGAAAATCCTCTCAGACATAATAGGCTATTTCTGGTTGGAGGTTAGTTTATTTGTCTGACTAAAGTTAAGTATTTGGGCTTACAAGTTAAACTCACTAATGTTGTTACAAATGTAGTTTATTAAATAAAAAGCATTCAGAAAAAAGCTCAGAAAATTAAAACACTGATTTCAAAACACTCATTTCCCCTATTCAGCTGCTTTTAAAGTAGTAAATACCCTTAAATGAAATCCAAACCAACCATTTCAGGGAATAAATTGTAGAATTAGATACAAGGTTTTATTTCCAAACCTCTAACATTCCTATATGTTCATTTGCTTCACTAAAAATGTAAAATCTACTATGGACCAGTTCTGCTTGTATTTTCTGATACCATGACAAGCTGGGAAGGGTTATCCAAATTCCCATTTTCCCTAACATATTAGGCAAGATGCTGTCTTCTGAAGACATCTTCCTGGCTTTATAAGCAAGACCAATATGAATCCAAGGAAATAAGGAGGTTGTCTGGCCAATACTTTCCACTGAGATTTAATATTTTGTCATCAAAAAAACCCCAAAAATTAGTCTCTTCGCAATGTTGATGTTAATTTGTTAGGGAAGGCAAAGATTCCTCTTCATGTGGCAAAAGAAGTCCAGCAGTTTCCATAGGTAGAATGTCAGAAAGTCTAAGTGTGGAGAGGAGATCAGGTGCACATCAAGAGTTTTTAGTAAAATCTCATATAAATACCTGATCGGGAAAACACACATATCTCTGTTTAACCATTTTTTTTTTTTCTATTAAGGAATCCTGTCCAAATGACCTTTCCCCAAAGCCAAAAGAACTCAGACTGCAACTTCCTGCTTCACCCATTCCCAAGCTGCTAACTTCTATGCTTTTGTGTGTTTCTTGTGTGTTACCCTGTCTTTGAAAATTTATAAATCCATCCTTTAACTTTTTTTCCCCCATGGAATCAAAATGTCTTCTGTAAGAGACAAAAGCCATTGATGGGCACATATCAGCGAGCTGCATTGCACTGCTGTGCAATGAAAGAAAGAGGATAAGAAAAAAGCATGAAAAATGCAGAAAGTCCCAGAGCATTTATAAGCTGTCTGATGCACTTTTGATTTACACATCTGGCAAGAACTCTGATAAGAAGTAATGAGAAAGTTACAAAGGTATGAGGAATCAGCAGTGCAGAGGATATTTTGCATCTGTGAGAAATGCAGGAAAAATTCCCACCATTCTCATTCAAGCTGTTTTGACAGAATTAAAAAGGAATACTTTCACAAAACAAGAACGCATCGTAATCACCTTTCCTCCAGCAGTTCTCACTGACCAAGCATTTCCTCTTGCCTGGTGACAGAAGGAAAAACTGTATTCAGCTCCTCAGAGACACAATATGCTCCAGTTCCAGGGCAACCTGTGCCTAGGAAATCAATTGAAATGAGAACAATAAACATTTAAGATCATTGGGGAGCTAATGATCCTCTTAGAGCCCAAAGACACCACAATTATTGTAATCTTTACACAAGACTGAGGCCTGCAGCTCCTACCCTGAGCACACATGGGGCTGAGTGCTCCAGGGTGACACAGGAGAGCTGTACCAGAGAGAAATGTAGGGCAGCCACTCCTCTGGGGTGAAAGCCAGGGCTGGTTGGTGCCATGCTTATGATAAATGGACACATCTTGTTGTCTGGAAGGTATTTTAGTCTTTTTTTTTTGTTATTTCTGTCTCACCTGTACATTAGGTGGGCATATTTGTACTTTGCCATCCCCCATTACAAAATGGAAAGATGAGGAGACAATCTAGGCACAAAACCTTGCTGGGGGGGCAGGATTTTCCTACAGAAACCTGCTTCTTTGGGGTGAGGTTTCCTATACAGAGCTGCCTTGGTGCCCTGAGACCCAGCCTCTCCCATCACCTTGCCATGCCTGGCCATTTCTCAGGTTCTAATCAGGAAATGCTGATAAGGTTCAGATGTGGAGTTGGCAGCCTTAAGTCCCAGCCATGCTCTGCCTGCCAGAAACTTCAGAAACCCAAACATACTGAGATTTAAAGGGTTTCCAGTGACAGAAGTTTGATTTTTCTTTCCTTTAACAAATCCATTTAGTCTTTCTTAGTTGTTCTGGGTAGATAAACACCAGTTAGAATCACACACTTTTGGATTCACACCTGAGTCAGAAACGTTGTTCTAGTTTTCTAATTTTATCCACTTGTCCTGCACAGCTTGTTTATGTTCTGTATTCTTCCAGCCCACTTCTGTTTGCTTCGTGATTTGTCTCTTAGCACACTGCTATTCCACCTCCCTAAAAATATAAACTCTTAATTTTCCCATGGAGTGCTCTGCCACCCACCACTGCAATTTATAAAGAGCTGTCACCACGTTCAAGTGCCAATCTTCCTCAGTGAGCTGGTGCTGCTCAGTGGTGCTATCCATCCTTGTGAAACCTCAGATTCTGCACTAGACAGACCCAGCTAGGATAGGAACATTTTGAAGTCCAAACTGGATGGATCAGACAGGAATCTTTCTTCTGGCAGAGTCTATATGACCCATGGACTGATTTTTCTGTCTGTCTGCTGTCCACATTCACCCTTTTTACAAGAATTCATCTCTGTTTTACATCTGCAGAAACAGAGTGCCATAAATAATTTACCACCTCCCCAACTTGCAAGTTGGCCTCTTTCTAGAAATTTGTGCAAACAAGAGACATTTATCAGGTGCTTGGTATTTGTTTTCCTCCTTATTCTACTTGTTCAGAGCCTACCTCTCCCTCCCAAGCAAAAATACCAGTGACATACTCAGTTCAACAGGAGATTTCTATTATTTACTTCAAAGGGCATAAAATATGAATTTGGAGTCGGAATACTAAGGTGGCCCATTCTGGATGAAAATATTTCACCTGAGGAACTGTTTCACAGAGTTATGCTGACAGAATTAGCCAAAGCTTGTCCTCCCTTCCCTCTCTCCTTCAATGCTCAGATACAGAATCACAATTTATGCCTTTTTGAAAACTACCTAGTCCTCAAACCACAGAATTAAATGGGTAGTTAATAAACTATCTCAAAGCTGAAACCACATCTTTTGCTTTAGTTGCTAATTGAATAAATAAAAATTTGTAGAAAGCATTCTCTGCAAAATAGGCAATTATATTTAAGAATATTTATCACTCTTTAAATGTACAGATCATAGAAACTCTGGTTAAAATGATGGTGTCACACCACTTTTGTCTGTATTTCTAATATAAGCCAAGGTTTGCACAGTAAGTTATGTTAAGCAGTGACTTAAATCAAAACTGATGCACTTTGTCTTTCCTAATCAAAAAACCTCACAGAAAATCTAATGACAATCACCACTGCAAAACCCCAGTACTGTGCTTATGAAAGGAAACCAAATGACTTCCCAGAAAAGAAGATGGGCATCTCAGCAGAACCATTTTAATCTGAAAAGTAGCAAATGGTGTGACTGAGTGATTTGACGCCAAAGCAAAATTTATGCAGTGAGGACTTCTGGGAACAGCTGGGTAATGCTCAGTCCAGAGCCCAGGAAAAAACTCAGGCTTTTTTTTCCCCTCAGATTCTTTTGAAAAACCACTCCAAATATGAGATAGAAATCTTAATTTTTCGTTTGCAAGAGGATTTTCTACAATTTTCTGATTGGTTTTTTTACTTTAACCTACCTATGCAATTTCCATCCTTTGACCTCTGTTAGATTTTACATATGGATTTTTCTTTATTGTTACTTAAAAACACTGAAATTCATGATGAGATTTAGGAGAAGAGACTTGAGGTTTGCTTTTAGAAATTAAAAAGTTTGAGATAGAAAATGTTTTTCTGACTCAACCAGAGCTCTTTTTTATGTGAAGAATTTGAGCCTGATGTTACTCTCATGCTGGAAAAAAATGTAAAGTCTTTGAAGTCACTCCATCAAAGTCAAAACCTACACAGCAATAAAGAAAAAAACAAGCTGTTTATGTTGTCTTTTTTGTTTGCTTCTTGCCTAAATCTGGAAAAAAATAATAAAAATCACCTGATTTATGTTTGTTCTTTGTGTATATAAGGCATGACAAATACATTCAAATATGCAGACCAAATACAGTTTTGATAAAAAATTCAGGATTCTTTCCTTTCATTTTCATGGACTGAGTTTCAGCTTTTCATTTTGATTTTGTTTTTTTTTTTTTGGAATTCACATTTACTAGTGTGGTCTCCTTTGTTTGGTTTATTAATATTTCTTATGCCTTGAACAGAAATGACAAATTCTGCTGCACTTTTGACACTGAGAATCAGAAACATAGCTTGAGTCAAAGTAAATGAAGCTCACAAGTTTCTCTCCATTCTGTATCTTATGACACAAATGTGAGCCACAGCTTTGAAGAAATTGTAAAATTGGATGCAGAGACTGTAAGAAACAAATAAATAAAGGGGAAAACTTAAACTCTGAAGAGGACTGAATTACTAAGGTGAATTAACAATTTTCCAAGAAATTAGATTAATTTAATTTTTTACAGAAAGATTTGGCAGGTGATTTCAAGTGGTAAAAGTGGAATATTGGTGTTTTACTCTAGGATGTTCATTCATTGGAAAAAAAAAAAAAGCAGAGTATTTAAAGTCTGAGTGTTTTTAATTGTGTTAAATTAAATTACGGTGATTATGTTGAGAAAAACAAAGAGATGAACAAGGTGCACACATTTTGGCAGGGGCTGAATGCAGCTATGCCAAGCTTTTCTGCACATAAAGATCACACAAGCAGATTTTAAACTGAGAAAAAACATCAGGGGGGTCTGTGGTACAACCACTGCCCAGCCTGTGAGAGGGCAGGGCAAGGGGAAAGGGCAGAGCTGGCACCCCTGAGCCCTTCCCAAGGGTCACCACAAACTTGGTTTCACCTTCACTTGGGGTTTGAGGCTCGGGCTGGCCTTTCCTTTCCTTTGCTCTGCTATTTCTGTGCCCACAGTCAGGCATGCAGAGAGCACCTGGAATACTTGTCAGACACTTCTGGTGGCTCTGTGAAGGATTCCCCAAACTTTCACTGGCTGAACCCAAATTTCATTCCTCATGCCATCCTGGAGACTTCCCTACCTTGCAGAACTGGTTTAAGTTTTTTAATGTACCACTGGCAGGAAATTACACCCATCATGCTGTTTTCAAGGCTTCATGGACAAAGGCATATATTTTCACTAACAAAATGTCTTTCACTGCAGAGGAGAGGTGTTCAGGTACTCTGTGACTTCAAATATACACTGAGCAAATGGTTTCCCACAGCCTCTCATATCTTTTGACTCTGACATTGTGCCCTGGAGAGCAGCTTTCCCATTTCTGCCATGGCAAGAGACCAGCAAGGACACAAAGGTGCAGCAAGAAGGTTACTGCAGCTGTCCCCAGAGCAGCCAGGACCTCGTTTCATCCATTGCACAGTTGGAGAGCTGGCACCAGCCAAACCCTGAGTGCCTGGACTGTGCCTGGACCCAGGGCTGGTTTAGGGACACCAAAAGCAACTGTGCAGCCAGTGTGATGGAAGGATGATTGAGAGATACTTTCCCTGATTTAAAGATAGAAAATATAGAAAAATAGAAAATATTCTTCATCAAATCTATCATTTTCAACAAATATACTCTTAGAGAAAGCATGAGGAAAACTATCAGCAACTCATAAGTTGCTCATAAGAAGAGAAGCAATGGAAATTGCAGTTAGGGATGTGATGGTCTAAAACCATGGGGGACAAGCCAGTGGGACACCAGCAAGAACATTTACAGTGGACATATCTTCATTTCTGAGGAATCTGTCCCTTTTAAGGGCTCAGCAACACCTGTAGTGCTTGGCATGCTGACCTAAATCAAACTGACTGGAGAAGTCAATTTGCTTTCATTTGGGTGGGGAGAAAAGACAGGTTTTCATATCCCAAATCTCTTTGGGGGGATCTGAATTACCTTTCTTCCCTTGCAGTCCAAAGAAATATGTGTTCATTTCCTATGCTTGTGCATGGTTAGTGGCTCCTGGGGGAAGGACAAAGATGTTCTCCTTGTTGCCTGGCTAGCATTTCAGGACTCCCCAGGGGCCGTGCACTCCTGTGCAAGGAGGGCAACTGGTGAGCATGAGAGCAGTGAAAGACAAAGCTCAGGGAGAGGGGAACTCTGCAAATGATCTCTCATCATCACACTCAGGACCTGGAGCTGCTGGCAGCAAGATGCAAGCAGCACCACTTTTGGAAGGTGACAGTCACGAAGCAGCAGTGCTGGAGACAAACACCAGCCCTGCAATAGGGGTGGTGGCACAGCAGGAGCAAAAGTGCAAGTTCTGGTACTTCTTCTACAGTGATATTTAAAGGAAGAAGAGGCAGAAGTGTCAAAGAAGTGCCTTTTAATTATGACATGGAGAAAGATTATAGTTATATATCAGCATGGAATGTGTAAAATCTATTTTGCAAAAGTGATTATTAAAAATCTGACTTCATGTACAAAAATGTTAAAAAACCTCTCCCATTTTAAGATTTTTCCAAAAAAAACCTGAGAGAAAGTTTTGTTTAAGAGCATAAGGCTTAAGTGCATTATAATTGAAAGATTTGATTTCTAATATAAAGGATAACCAAAATTAGAGAAACTAACAATATTTTGATCCCAAACAGACTTAATAATTTCAAAATATATCTTCCTACATCACCTTTCTGGCTCAGTTTTGATATCAGTGGCAAAAGCTATGGATGTTTCAGTGAAATTACCTCCTCTGATCAAAACAAAGGTTTCCCACCCTTCCCATGTCTTGCTCCATCCATGGTGGTGAACAGACAATATAAATGGACTGATCCCTTTCACTCTCCTCTGGCTGACTAAAATGCAATCAATACCTCATCATCCTTTCTCCTGCACAGCAGAGCACAGGTTATTTAGCTTCTAAACACAACTATTGAGACTGTCAGCATCAAAGGAAATGGCAGGATTGTTCTGCACTAATGTGATTCTGGCCCTAATGCCATGGCCTGTGAAAAAAAGTTGCCTCTATCTTTGATATCCAAACTACAACAAGCCTTTATCAATTCCTTCCTTTCTGTCCTGTAATTGCTTTCTTCTGTTGTAGGAACTGAAGAGTATAAATATTTCTTTAATAATCCTTAACTGAAGGCCTCCACCAGTTGCTTCAGCAGCTCATGTCTGAGATCTCCTGATGGGATCCACTCAACACATCACTGCCAGAACTGGGAAAGGGAAGAGGGATTCTGGGATCATGTACTTCCTCCACTGTGCCCAGAGGAAGGCTCAGACTCCTTTAGGAAAGTTTTCTGTGAACTCCCTTCCACTGCAGGCCAAGTTTTAATTTTCATGATGTGGGGATTGGTAGCTGACAGATCATTGTATGTTCTTGGAAAAAATAAAGAGGAAGCCCCACCCATTTCTGAATGGCTTACTCTTGCCTAGATCTCAGTTTCAGGATGAAGAAGAATTTAACAAGTGCACTTCTGCTTAATTTGATTCAAGCTCAGTTAATGCTGGGAGATTTTCACTAAAGAGCAGCTCTGTTGTGCTCCTTCTTCACAAAGAACACACATTTCTAGTGTTCAGTGCTATTACACTTCCTGGCAGTTCCTGTGTTCGCCAAAACATCTGCAGAACAGGTCAGGTGACCTTGTCCCACTGTGTGAAATATAATTTCAAGATGCACAACTCACAAGCACAAACCCATGCTCAGAGAACCTCAAAGTTTGTGTGATGGTGTTATCATACTCTGCAAAGCTGTTGACAGCTGCCAAATACATTCCACTTATATTGAAGTCTGAGAAAAACATAATTAGCACCTCATATTAAAAAGAAAGAGGCATGCTGTTGACAGTAAGCCAGGAAGTTGATAAACACAACTTCCTCAAATTAAATTTTCCTGAAAAACATAGATGAGCACATAAATTCTAAAGAGGCTGGTGTTAGCAGCTGTGCAGCACAATCATGATGAAACGTCAAACCCTAACATTATCACTTACTTTTATAACACATATTTTCAGAAGATTTTCAAATTATATCAAGCAAATATAGTGTTTTGGGTTGGGGGTCTCTGAGTAAAGGACAGTTTGCTAAAATTAACACCACTTAAACAAGAAGCACATAGTTGCTGACAAACTCTTGTAATTCCAGATTTGGTTGCCATCTGAGTGCTGCTCAATTCAACATCTGCTCTGACTTTTTGGAGTGATGTGGAAATGTAGCTTTTCAAAATTGTGATTCCCTTATCAGGCACAGCTCATAAATCTGAGAGAAGATGAAGGGTCTGATTGCTACAAGCACACCAGAAGGATGACTATTTTCTTTGACTTGGTCCCAAATGCTAGCCCCGGTTACACAAACATAAGGTTGGAGTGGGTGCAAGTGTTTTCAGTGATGACAACTGCCCTGGCAGAATGTCACATTTCTTCTGAGACTGAGAGTTGAGAGGAGTAAGGGGAGCACTAAGAACAGAAACTCCCATTTATCATGAATTCCAACAATTCTTGTGGCTATCTAGGTACACCTGACAGTGTGGTGCAGCTCAGCAGTGATTGCACAGAATTGTCTGCTGGCAGTGTGTGCAGAGGGTGAAGAAGGATTTTTCATTTCATGCATCATTTGCAACTCCCTTCAATAATTCAGCAAAGTCAATACATAGCCTTGCTGCACAGTTAGGAGAAAAAGCCTGAAGCAAACAAAAGTAAGTAATCCAGAGAGTGACCAAGCATAGCTAAATCCTTTTAAGCTCCGTTCCCCCCTGCTTCCCTGCCCTTTTGCTACATACTACATGAGAGCATGCAATTGTTTGCACAAAGTTCAACGCAGTCATGGAGTTTCCTTGACATAAATCATAAGGAACAGACTTCCCTGTATCCCACAGTGATTTTAAGGGATTTAGTAGTGCCTTTATTTGCTCAGACCGTTTAGGGTTCAGACTGATGATTCCCCCATAGTAGAGACCCAAGAGTGGCCTCTATTCAATCCCCAAGAGTAAGAGCAACCTCTCATTCAGACAAGTGTCTTTGCCTTGTTCATCTCTTTGTTTTTTTCAAAATACTCACCCTCCTGCTTCTCAAAAAGGAGTGAGAGATAGCAGAAAAAAATGGAATCCCAGAAACCAGGAATCCCTGCAGAATGACCCTACAGCCCATAGCCCCAGGTCAAACAGGTCAGGGCAGGCTTCCACTGAGCAACCAAAAGCCCAGATTTGAAACATACCTTACTTCCCAGGTGTGAAATTCCACCCTCAAGGCTGGGCATGCCATGTTGTCATCCTAGAACAGGTAAAGGGCTTAATCAACAAAGCCAGACCTGCTGTGAGACAAAGCACTTCTTTATCCTCTGAGGATTACTTTATTTTTAATTCAGCAATGTGACATTCAGCCTGCCATAGCATCAAGTACATGGATAAAGTCTGGTGACCTTGACAGCCTGCATGACTGCTGAGAAAATTACTAATGCTTCAGGCTTTAAAAGGGAGAAAATAATTCCATGAACATGACAAGCAGCTCTACAAACCCCATAGGACAGACAAGGGGAGGAGTGAGTCTGGGATACACATAAGGCTGTGCACATGGAGAGGAGAGAAAATTTTCTTACTCATCACAACACTCAATTACCAATGGCTTGTTTTCATTCTCAACCTCTCCAGACACTGCTGGTAAAACAAGTCTTGCACTGCTGGGGCAACAGCAAACAAAGCCTTAGTCAGCCACTGCACAGGCTGTTCTCAGAGACTGCTCAAGAAAAGACTCTTGGAGAAAAATGCAGGCAGTGATCTGGGGGTTAATTTTTCTCAAGGTTTTCTTTTAAAAGAGGTTTTTCTTTCCTGCTAGGAATTCAGATTTTCTGTCAGCTCCCGCTCCATTCTCTTGCTTCAGCAGGACACAGCAAACACATTTCATTTCCTTTCCTGCCTAGTGGGATGCTGAGGAGATGTGATCTCTGAATTGGTATATGTTTCAGCTGGCCCATATTTGCAGCAAAATTTATGACACATGCCAGTGCCTCCAGAAGCTGATTGGATACAGCCAGGGAAATGGAGAAAGCCTCAACTCGCTGAGCTTCAAAAAATGAACTTCACTTAAATGATGTATTGTTGTTTTGCAGAAAAAAGGAACACCTGGCTTGTACAGTGGGGACAGAGAACAAAATGCAACATTCATAAAAATGACTGAAAAGGGACTGGAGAATAAGGTTATTTTTTGCCTCCACACAAGAGAACAAGCCACAAAACAGGGTTTGCAATTATAATCTGGCCTATCTGTTGGTTTTGTTTGGCATGATTGCATTGGTATGTCCACTAATTCAGTTCTAATATTCATTAACACCTCCAGCATTTTTCAGAACAGATTCAGACTGTCTGATGCTTCCCATATCACTTGGAAGAAGTATCAGGAAATTATTATTGCTTTTGTTATGACACTATATAATTACTTCTATATAAAAGTAATTTATATTGTATGAGTGAGATTTTGGTTTTGCTTTTCCCACTGTACATTTTCAGCACAGATGTACTGGCTATATCCTCAAATAAGTGAGAGCAAAACTGAATCTAGGAAGAAAAAAGATTTTTATATGTATCTTCAGTGCAGAAGATTTGCAAATATTTTAGGTAAATTAGAGTTTAAAATGTTGATTAAGGAGCACACTGAATTCAGCTAAAGTAGGAGTTAGCTTGTAACTGGGCAGGGAAAAGTAGAGAGGCATGAGAAGAGAGTGAATGAGAAGAGAGAGCCCCAAGGAAATCCCTTATCTATTGAGCTCCAATCAGAATATCAAATGCAAAGTCTGTGTGTGTATCTGCTGGACAGATCTGTATTTATGTATACATACATAGAAGAATATGTAAATCAAGGCATATATTTTTAGCAGCAGGATATGCTGTGCCACCACATTCACTAATTTGCCTTTTCCTAAATGCTACAGAAAAGCAAATTCAGCATGAAAATATAGATGCCATAACATTCATTAAAGCCAGACCAGCTCTTTGCTAGTAAGTAAATAAACACAGCTGACTCTGAGTCCTGTTTACATGTAGACTCCTGCACTCTGCACTGAGCAATAAAAAATTAGATTACTTTTAAAGCTTAGGAGATCCTAACACCAACATGAGTGATGTTTTCCTGGGAGGGCAAGGGCACCTTATGGCTGTCCATTACAAGCATGCACATAAATGGTTCTGGCACAGGAGCTACTGCCTGGGAGCATTAACGGAGTTACTGCCTAGAAATCCTGATTGCAAATGAGCAGCTTCACCTAATTGGTCCAGCAGCACTAATACAATCAAAGCATCCCCATTTTCAGTGGGAAAACATGATGTCTGTTCTGGTCTGTGCTGTTCTTGGAGATAAAATTCGAGCCTTTGTTCTTGGGAAGCAGAATCCATTATAATGTCTAACTTATAAAGAATAATTGCTTGCCAGTAAGTGCTGCTCCTAAAAGAAATATATTCTGGATTGATTAGTACTCAACCACCCATCCCTGCATAGAGTTGGGGAGTTCTGTAGTACCTTTCATAATTTTTCAATTAGATTTTGATTTGGGAGCATTTTTCCTCCTGCCATGAAAGGAATTGTCTGGCAGAGTGCAATGAGGAACTGTGACTCCTCCCAACCCACTGCTGTCTGGGGGGCTCTGGCAGGCTGTGGTGCCCTACACCATGGGTTTAAAAACTGCTAATGTGGTGTTTTCAAAAGAAAAAGAGAATTAAACAGTGCTGCTTAATGCATGCCATTATGTGCCCCTTGGATTTTAGTTTTGAACATTTGGTGCATGGGTTCCTCAACTTCTGGAGCTTGGGGAGACACTGAGATAATTCAGTGATTGCAAGCATCACTGATCTCCTATTTCCCTGGTTACAGCTGAGTGATCTGCTAAGAACAATTCCTGAGACCTCTTTGGGCAATCCTACCCTTGTACATTAGTCTGTATAAACCAGGAGACACCCAAATTCCTGGCAGTCTGAGCTGTGGGGCCAGTAATTTTAGGGAAATACATAAGAGCTAAGCATTCCAATGTAGAAACCACAGACAAAAAGTTATTTGCCAATCACAAAATGAAATAAACTGGCTGGATAATTTGTTCACAAAAATAATTCCCATCAATTTTACCACTTGATCTCCCATCCCTCAAAAGCAGTCTGGAAAGCTCAGATGTAAACCAGTGTAAACATTTTTAAAAAAGTATTGTATGAGAAATAATCATCATAACATACCATCAACAAAGTTAAAAAAGCACCTTGAATTCATATTTCAATAGAGGAAAGAAGATGGTCATATGCAAATTACACAAAAATATAATAACAGTGATTTCTGTGTATTATAGAGAAAACAAGACAATTTCAAGAGGCAATTTGAAAATAGGATGCCAGGCACACTGCTTTCATCAAACCAAAGATGAATTGTTTAACAAAGGCCTGATGGGCAGACCAAAAATTAGCTGCTGTTTCATCACAGTAATTATAGCAAAAATTTGGAAAAAAAACCCAAACCAACAGACTGATAAAAATCATTACAGGCAAAGAAAATTCCTGACCTGCTGATTCCAAAACAGGAGCCTATTTCTGTCTTTTTCAAACAGCAACACAGCATAGCAGTTTCAAGACATTTTCAGGATAAAAGCCTGCTTCTTTCACAAGCAATTACAAATATTTCATTAACTTTGGGAGAGAAGGAAAATGAAGGACTACTATTTTACCTGTATTTCTATCTCTTACTGATTATGACAGCTTTTAAAGTCCCTTTCAAACGTGAATAAATTTTCCTAAACATCCTGATTCCTTCTCACAGCCTCCCTACGGTGTGGATGTGCAAAAGGATAGCATAATTTGGGAGACTGGGAAAAGACATTCTGTGCAACCAGCTCAGGATGCTCTTTCACCCAGACAAATTGTCAGTGGAGCATCTTTAGAAGCAGCCTCCTGACTTAAGTCAGGGCAATTTTTCCTCTGACGTCCTTTATTGCTGATCTCCCAGGCTGTTGCAGTTCTGGCAAAGGAAACACTCAGAGCTGCATTCCAGGCTCCAGGGAATGCTTCAGCACTTGCTGATACCCAGGAGATGCTGGGCCTGATTTGCTTTCCTCCCTGCTAACTCAGAGCTCACTTGTACAAATCCTCTCAAGCTCTTCAGAAGATACCAATTTCTGAGAAAAAGATGTGCAAACCAGCTTTAGACAAAGTTGGTTAGTATGGGAGAGAAATTTTAAAACGGGTGACAAATAAGGAAGAGATTCTGACTCTCCCATGCCTTTGCTCCTGGGGAGTGACACCACATTGCCTCCTCCTAAAAGCCACATCTCAGGTAGGGCCTGGCAGCACAGGACTGTCCCCAAGGGCAGGTCACAGGTGACACTGAGCAGCAGCAGTGGGTGACTCCTACCCTGAGCTGGGGCAGGGCACCCTCTACTTGGGGCTGACTCATGTCTCTATGTCACTTGGCAGAAAATTAATGTCACCAGGGCACAGACCTGGGTCTGACTTCATTGTAATTCCCATTTGGTTTTCTCTGAAACAGAGAGATTTCTTCCAGGAAAAAGCAAACTCCCTATCACTGCCTTCAGTTGCTCAGCTCTCAGGGAAGTGGCATCACTGCCAGGATCTCTTTTAGACTTCAAGCAGCCAGAGGGGACACACCTGAAGGACAGAAAGGTTACTTTGGGTTTTTTGTAGCCACAAAACACAACACCCACATTACACTTGGCAATTATCAGCTGTGTACAGAAAATAATTTTATATTATTATTATTATTATATTTATTTCCTGGCAAACAACATTACCAACCCCTGCAAAAATGCTGGAAACGAACCCTCTGTCTCCTCCAGCCTGTGGCCCAACTCTCTGGGAACAGTTGTCCTGCACCAGCCAACATGAGGTCTCCTAAGAAGGGAATTCTGCAAATTCAGCTTCCTCTCCTCCCATCCTGCCCTGGCTATGAGCTGAGCCTCCCTGTCCCTCTGACCTGACAATGGTCTTGGCCACTCACTGTTGTCTCAAAAAGGGCTTGATTTATTGGCCAGACTACAAGGTGGCTGCATGGATGTCTCTCAAAGCAGTTGCAAAATTGTTTGGGTTTTTTAGTTGTGGGGTATTGAAGATGTATTTTACATTTGAGGACAGATGAAAAGCTTGTAAAAGTGGTAATTTAGGGGGAAATTAGGAAAAAAAACCCCACCCAAACAAATTCAGATTTTGTGCAAAATGGAAAATATATTGCTCCACTTCTGTCACTGAAGTAAAAGCCTAATCCTAAAATAAAGACATCTTCCTTCATTCCAAACACTAAAGCCACAAGAGGTTGTTTCAGCTTTGGGATCAGCAGATCCTTGGATTTTTGTGGCAGTTGTCCCCCTGGTCCCTGCTGTGCAATTGAATTGTTCCTTGCATTGCTTGTGCTTTCCCAAGGAAAATACTAAAAGTGCAACAATCAAGATAACTTGTCTACAAGCAGTGACACAAGGCTTTTTCTCTATTTGGCATTCAGCTTCACAGCCTAATTAATTAGCATTTGTACAGCACTTTGAAAATATGAGATGCAATTGAAGTGCTAAGTATTATTATTAATATTAGCAGCACCACCATTTTGCTCTGCTGAATGCATTTGCCAACAAGCTTGCTGCAGAACTGACATGCTGCAGACTTGAAATGCACTTAGAGCTCCTTCACCACGTCTGATTACAGTGAGCCAAGTGGCTGGCACATCAGCATGGCTGCCTTTTCTTTTTTGTCTTAAAAAAAAATTATATCTTATATAGCACAATTTGTTGTGAATCTGCCAGCAAGGTAGATAATTATTGCTTTGCAGGGCAGTTTTGGGATTGTTTGTGAAAAGGACTCTGAAGTGCTTGACTGTCATTTGTATGTATCCAAATATGCCATCCAGAGAAAAAAAACCTGCTTCTTGAGCTCTTGTAATTGTACCTTTCTCCTTCAGCACAGGAACTGCTGGTATTTAAGAGGCACAAACGCTTCTGAATAGGTGTCTGATCCCTGTTGCCCTCAATTTAAAAATATAGCTGTAACTTGTAAACTCCAGAGCTCCTGGGACACATCTTTCTCCATTTCCATTTTGGTAGCTGCTGTTTTTGGCAGTGCCAAGAGGATACCTGGCCTTCACCTTCTGAATAATTTCATTTCAAAATCAATGACTTTTACCCCATGCTGGCTACTTGCTGCTCTCATGCTTGCTAACACATGCCCAGGGTAGTGGCTGCAACCATCATTTCTTCACCCAGCTGCTTATCCCCACCACATTTTTATTTCTGAGTGAGCCAGCCTGCTCTGCTCGAGGTAATTTGCAGGAGCTGAGAAACTCTTGGCTGCCTAAGGCCCAAGAAACTGCAAATAACTGAGAGACTAAAACCATTAATTTCCTGTGTTTTGCTTGTTGTGGTGGTCACAGAGGGGGACACACACCTGAGCGTCACTGGGCTGGGACAAACCTGACTGCAGAGGAGGTGAGTGCAGCTGCCAGGACCTGTGCAGGAGCACTCTGGGCTTCTCTGCTGACAGCCCTGCTCAGGAGCGCTGCCCCCTCCAAGGGCAGGGCTGACTGGTGGCAGCAGTGACTCTTTTTGGGGTCTGCTTTGGTCCCACAGTGCCTGTTCCTGCCTGGGATGCAGAACCCCTGGACTTGCAAGAGATGGAGCTCCCAAAGGCTTTCCCAGCTCAAGTGTGCTACTGCAGGAGGAGGCAGGAGGAGAGAGAGCAGGGGTCTGAACTGACATTTAGGACATGACTAAATCTAAGTATTTTGCTTATTATGCTGCAAGAATTTCTACACACACTGATACCAACTTCATTCCACTATTCTTTCCTCTCAGCTCCCACCAACTCCAGTTGTTATTGCCATGGGGGTAGGAGAAGGGATCTTTACAGTTGCAAGGAAGTAGGAGAGGGGAGTTTCATAGTTGCAAGGAAGAAATAAATGCCATTTAATTCAATAAAACCGAAAATTGGGCACCAAGGCAGAAAAATTAGTAATAAAACTGGAAACTGTGATGCCACAGACGTTGTGGGGCCCAAGATTGCACCCCAGACTGTAGAAACTGCCTGGTGTAATCAACAGGCAGCAAATACCCACAGCACAGCCAGGAGATGGGGCAAAGAGAAGTCAGCTTTTTGGACTGAGTTAGTCATGGATATGAGTCCAGGAAACCTGACAACAATTATCTCATCAGTCCTGAGTGGCTGATGGATCACTACAGACAGATAATGTCCCTCACAGCAGTAGCAAAACAGAGCAACCTTGAGCTCGGAGAGGCTGGCAATTGTCATTTAAAACATGTTATTCAATCATAAAAATATTTTGTGGTTTTAGTTCTTGCGAGTGTTTCACCCTCTTCTTCCAAATCCCCTGACACTGAGATAACACATCCCTTCAAGATGCATAAAAGTGAAATACAAAGATCTTTCAAATATCAAAGCTGTGTGCTGCAGCATGCAGCCAGCACTAAAGTGCTGATGGAGATTTGTTTGATAGCATTCTGATTTCTGGGGATATTTCCAGAGCCAGAAGACATTTTAGAGAGGCTGATTCATAAAGCAAAACCCAAATTCTTCATTCATTTCATGTGTAGGGTTCAAAGGAAAGACCCTGTGAAAATGTTACAAAGTACTAATAATACAAACCTCATAAAAATGAAGGAAAAAAAGAGAAAATACCCAAGAAACAAAAAGCCTCCAGAAAAACACATAATAGAACTTAAACCCTGCAAAGCTGGTCTTTGAATACAAGATTGGCATAATGCATTTTGAATCTTCAGTTATACAAAAATGCCTTTTTGCATATGAAAGGTCTTTGTAATTTTTGCTATCATCACTATAAGCCTCAGATGCATTTGCTTTGATTTAGTAAACAATAAAAAAGAAAGAAAAAATCCTAAGTGCTTTTCTATAGATGTGTAAAGATGCTTTTAAAAAAATGTTATTGCTTCTCCTCCCGTACCAGTTGCAGAGGGAACTGCCATCCATGACTGGGTTTTGATTGCTCTTTTTTATTTTTCTTTAAAAAACTCCCACAAGCCCCAGACTCTCAGCCTTGATGGCCGAATTTTTCTGGGGAAAAAAGGACGGGAGTGAGGAAGGACAGACAAGTGGAAAGAAGTTTATAAACTCCCTGAAAACAGGGGCAGTGGGGGATATTTAATAGCAAAATATGAACTAATTAAAAAATTAATTTAAAAGTATGTCACTTCCAAATTCAGCCAGAATAAACTATTAATCTTATTTTTTAAAGGTATTGTGTTTTGAAACCAGTGGAGAACGTGAGGCTCAGAGCTTCCAGTTTGAAAATCACTGGTATTTGTAGTTGCTCAAGAATTGTTTTCTAAGGAATTATTTTTCCACCTATTTCTAGTTAGGGTTTGAAAGAGGCATGAAAATGCTGCCCAGGAGGAAGGCTGTTTGGTTTTACATTGCTTTAAAGGAAAAAACCTATAAAATGAAAGCCTGAACTGGAAGTGCCAGCAGAATCCCACACCAGGTGCCAGCAGCCAAGGGCAGAGCTGCAGATCCAGGATGCTCCCATCTGCACCCTGCAGCTTCTCCCTGCTTCTCACGCACCAAATGACTGAGCAGGACACACAGGGATGTCTGGAACTGAGGTGGAGGGCAGCAAATGGATCCCATGCTCTCAACTTGCCCAAATGCCACAGCCATTACCCAAGGGACTTTGCCTGGGGTGGGACAGAAAGGCTGGACCACAACTGTGTTATGGTCAGCCACAAAACACAGCCACCAGGTTTCTTCAATGTGCTGTCATTCCCTGTGATATCTCAAAGCCTAAGCTGAGTTCAAGAAGCTCATTTAATTTTAATGTATTTTATCCCTCTAACCAGAACAATTTTTTCTTCAATTACCTTTAACAGAAATCTAATCTAACAAACAAGAACAGCAACAAAATATGTCATTACAAATGATTTTTACAATTTTGTTGTTGCTCTGATTTATTATGGTGTCAACTTTTTCTAATTTTGTTTGCTGATTGCACTTTTAGGAAAAAGCGTCTTTGAATTTGCAACACTTGCCAGCAACACCTATGTAAATATTCAGATGTAAAGAGGCAATTTCAATGGACATTTAAACAGGGTAAAACACCTGCTTAGATACACAGAGTAATGAACTCAGGTCTGTTTACCAATGGCTTACAAAAAATAATACAATGTTCTACAAGACTATTACAATGTACAGCTGATAGCCAGAATTTAAAGTGGGATAAATGCTTTCTGGCAAGGTCATAAAAGGAATCAATGCTGGAAATGTAGTCTTTCATCACAGAACTATGCAGATAATTGCCAGGCAACAAACAATATGCTGGCAATGACCATTTTTTCTGTCCTTAAGAGATACAGGCATATCTACCCTTGCAAATGCTGCAGTGCAGCGGCAAAGGGTCTAGGGAGGCAAATACCTCATGGGCCTGGGATTTGTGTTTAGGTTCTGCATTTCTGCTGGGGCTTGTCCAGACTTTGGATGGGGTGGATGTCCTGAGGGATGGGGGAGCTTCAGGACATCTCCTCAGGAGTCCTCCCAGGTCAGCACTCCCCAAAAGGCACCTGGGGCAAGAGGCAGTGATGCCACCATTTCCCTCACATCACTGTCTTCACCCAAAAGCAGGTGTGGAGGAAAGTGCTCCTGCCTGCAGAGGCAGCCCTGCAGTGCCCAGGTGTGACAGCCAGGTCACCTCTGTGGGTGCCAGCAGCACCTCAGTTGTTCCCAGCCCATCCTGGAAGGGGAAAACCCCCCAGGACCTGAGCTGGACTTCCCTTCCACAGGCAGGGCTGGGGGCTCTCCCACATCTCCAGCATATTCCCCTCTGCTTGATCCCACACACAGCCCCATGTGCCACACTGAACATTTTTTGGGACTCCCAGTGGATGAGTTAACCAAGCTCCTATTGCCCCCACTGTGACCACCAGACTGGAAGCATCTCTCCTCCAGCCAAACAAACACCCAAGGAAGATTCTAAAGGCTCCAGAGTTGCTGGAGACCATCTACTGGAGGTATACATGCAACTTTGAAGGTTGTTTTTCTAGCCTTGATTTCTGTTACTGTGTCTCAGCTGCAATAAAAATAATATATTGACTTTCATTTCAGACCCTGAAGAAATACAGAATGCAAAAAGCAGAATAAATTGCTTTTTCTTCAGACGTAAATTTTGGTTCCAAAATGGATATTGATAAAAAGAAAATATTTCATTGACTGGTGGTGACTGCTTTCAAGTTTACCTCACAGGAAATACTACTTTAAATATACTAGCAAGCATACAGTATGGAAAGGGAGAAAGGAAAGTCATGGAAAGCTCCAGGAACCTCCTGTTTCCTCTAAAGGTGACACCACACAACAAGTACCACTCTTGGAGGACATGCAACACTTAGTGGAAAATGCTTTTCTAAAATATATCTGCTCAAGGTTTGGGACATCTGGGTTTCCCAGCCCTTGCAGTACTCAGCTCACTCCAGTTAACTGGTCAACTCAAATAAAACCAAACAAAAATGCCCCATAGTTTCTTTAGTGTTTTAAATAATTTAATTTGCATGATGGCCTAAGACAAAGAAGAGGAATGCTGTGTGGATTGCCAAAATAACTATGCAACTCTTGCAGTGAATTAACACCTAAGAGTAACCTGACTAAATTAAACAGAGTGTGCTAATCACTTTTTGGTGACTTTGCTCTGTTTGTATCAAATTGATGATTTCTGTTTTGAAAGATTGAGGGAAATGATTAATAAAATCAGTTGGAGCTTGAATTTCTTCATTCAAACATTTCTTTGATTTTCACCAAATCAAAAAGAAGTGGTTATTAAATTTTTACTTCAACAACTTGTCAGGAATTTCCTTTGTTCTTCTCCAAACCTCCAGAGCCTGCTTCTAACTATCCACATTTGGTAAATAACTTATATAAACAGTTTCCTGATGAATATAAATATTTTACATTCAGGCAGCTTTTCTATTTCTACCTAAGTATATCAAGGTTGTTTTATTCTGTATTTATTCATAAAACAATCATTACTAGTCCCATGGGAAGACACCACCAAGGCCATCCTAGAGGCTTCCCAGCAGAGGGAAAAAAAGAAACCAAACCATGATGCACCTGAAAGGTCTCTGCTTTGTTTATTCCCTAAGTGAAAACATTTTTGAACTATATCCATTCTCCTTAAATTAGATGAACACAAAGGCTTTAGAAAATACTCTTGTGGAAAACAATTCATCCACAACCACCCTGCACTCCCTGAAAGTTGAAACATGAGTTAAGAAGGGTGTCAGAAGGCCAGCGGATACTTTTAGCTTCTCTTTCAGATGCAGAAAAAGGCTCAATTCAGCCTCTCTAGGAAAAAGCAGGACAAGAGGGTGTTTATAAATGCCTGTTACCATGCAAAATAAGATAAGAGTTGTGTTTCTTAGAGTCTGTACAACCACCTGGAAAGGTAAGCACACATTTGGTGAAGTGAAAGGGTCTTTCATGTCCCACTTCTTGGAGGTAAATCCATTTTCCCACAAATGTCCTTAAATAGGCAAAATTTTTCACTTCATAAGCAGAGACCCTGAACACAAGGTATGACATCCCTCAAGGCTGACACATGCAAAAGCAATTTAGTAGCTCTTCATGTTCATTAAAGACCTCCTTTAAATTCTTTTCAGTGAATGTGGATTTGTTACTCACATTGGTATATCACGCTGATGATTTTGAGACCTCCATAGAGTAAAAAATAGGAAATAGGAAAGGTTTTTTTAGAAAGCAACAAGAAAATCTGTCAAAATCATAAGCTATGGATTTTTGCTGCTGGCTTTTAACTGCTAATCAGCAGGAGGGAATTTTCTGTTGGTGAGCCAAAAGCCAGCTGTCCTTCTAGTCCTGCAATGTGGGGAAATGCAAAGCCTTGGGATAGAGCATCCTGCCCTTCTGCAGCTAAAATTAACACAGACCCAAGCCTCCAGTCACCTTCTGCTTAAGCTCAAGTGCTCACCAGGGGATGGAAATTTCTGCCCAGTTAGGAACTTGCTGTTCAGCTATCCAAAGGGAGGTTCAGCATCCCTTGGGGTTTATTTCCCTGGAGGCAGAGAGGCTCCTGGGTGCCTTTTGCCCTTCCAATTCAGCCCCCTGCAGTGCTCCCCACATCCACGCAGGAAAATCAGCGAGCTCTCTCCTCTGAGCAGGCACCACGCAGGGAGGGCCATATGTTGGCCCTTTCCCACTAAGCTCAGTTTAATGCTCCCAGGCTTTCCTTAAAATAGGCTGAGCAGAGACAGCACAGAGGACATTTGGAAATGCCTGATGGCAAAGTGGGAGCGTTGGATCCTTTTTGGCTTCACGCCGTGTGTGCGATACCCACGTCGCTCTACTGCAGACTTTTTTGAAGGACAGGTTTATTTTGGGGGGAGGTCACATTTTCCTTCCCCCAGCAGTGGTGTTCTTGTAGAACAAATTCACATGACACTCTGAAATGCAACAGCACTGCCTGTGGGCTGGATGCTGTTGCACAGAAAACAACAGGTTGAGCATGGGACTACGCAGGTATTTTGCCTTTCAGAAAGTGAACTGACCTTTCAACAAATTTTCACTTGTAACATTCTCAGCTGCAGTTTGCAGCCACTGATGATGAGTTTGACTTCCCCATTTCACTTGAAGAGAAACAGAATGTTCACATGTATTTGAATATAATCTATGACAATAATTAGGATGACCTGACACATTGTTCTGCTCTGAACTAGAGGATCTAAGCTCTGGTGAATTTATACAATGCCTAACTTGATGGGCTGATGACTTGAGTTTTTAAATCACAATTCCACTACTGAGAGTGAGATGAACTTGGGAAAAATAGTTTCATTCTGAAAAGATATCAAGAATTTGTGGGTTTGAGGGAGAAAAAGCAAAAGAAAGCATAATTTGATGACATTATGTGACCCAGTATATCATAAATTGCATAATCACAACATGGGGTTACAAATTGGACTCTGCATTTGAAGAAAGTGCTCAATCAGACCTGCCCTGCAAGACCACATTAGACAAGAAAAAAGTCTGAAAAGCTGAAATTCAAATTTACTGAGAAACCATTGCATTGTGTCTCAACCATGTATCTTTTTTTTTTTTTTAGCTAGACTATAGACAGCCTGTAATAGTGGTTTTTGAATGCCATCATTTGAACTTGACAGGCAACTGCCAGGTAAAATGAAAGGAGATTATCTTTTGGCAACTGCCCTCTCCATTTCCCAAAGTAAATGACCTTCAACCACAGCAGCAGTGAAAATCACAGCAGTCTAATCTTAAATGTGAACCCTGTGCTGAAAGAGCGTAGTTCATATTATAAATAGGATGCAAAAATGCTTTGAATCATCATCAGATTAGATGAAAAACGCCATTGTGTTCAAAAAGAACAGCTATTGCACAAAGAAATGTAATAGAAAAAGGCTTAACAATGTCATAGAGACAAGCTAATGGGCTTTCTCATTTCTCTCAGATTCATGAAGATATTGTTTCCCTTGTTCACCTTCTCAATGCAGATAATTTTCCATAGATTAGCTTTTGATCTAGTTTAATTAAAAAATAGAGGCATGCATTGGCTGATACATAAAAGCAATCACTGTAATTTCTGTATGTTGTCTTTGCACCCCTCTCCAGCAATCACCTGAACCTTTTCTATGACCTACATCATACAACTCGAAATGATTTCCTTGACATCCTTCTTCCAGTTCTCCTGAGTGTCAGTGTCAGGCATCAGTCACTCATTTTCACCTGCTTGCAAATTAGTTTTAGGGCTTTCACTTGCCATTTTGCTTTCATCAATTGTCTCAGTGTAGCAGGAATTTTGGGTAACTCTGTTCAGACCAGAGGACTCATCCTCTCAGTCCTTCCATCTCTACTGCACTTTGGGGCACTTGTGCCCTTCTTTGTTGCTGGAATTTCACTGTCAGCTGGAAGCCACTTCTTATTTTATCAAAGCACAACCCATCTGCTGTGCAGGTGAGGCAGCAGTTGATGAAGTTTGGGACCTTTCTGCAGTTTTTGCAGTTATTGCAACACACTATTTGTGGAGCTGAGCCTCTGTGGTTTTCCCACTGTTAATAATGCTGGTGATTCTCTGTCCCTTGCCAGGTAAGAGATGTGTTCTGTAAAACAGCTTGAACTAGCAGAGATGATCCCAGCCGGCCAAGCAGAAATCTTGATCCTACAGCCACCCTGAGGAGTTACTGGGGTAGCCTCATGCCTTTACAGGAGCACTCCATTCTTTTTCCAAGTTAAATGATCCCTGTACCTTTGGGAAGTTTGGATTTCAAAGGCAGAGCAGACAGCAGCGCTGGGTTCTGTGCTGCATCCCAAAGCATCCTAGCAGCTGGTGTGCAGCAGGGTCTCTCCTCTCTGCCCTCCCTGCTCAGATGTGTCCCTGCTAAGCTCTGCAGCAAGGAAAGCAGTCATTCCCTGTGCCAGGGGGGAAAACATCCTTGTGCTTGTCCTTGTGTGTCCCTCTGAACACATTGACATCCCATCTTCCAGTCAGAGCACGAGCAAGTTTCTTGTGTCAAGGGCAGCAGTAGGTACCTGAGTGGCAGCAAGAGAAACACAGGGCTGCCTTCTGCTCCCGAGCTCTGCTGAGTGCAAGCACAGTAAAAAACTAAAAGATGGGAAAGGGTTTGTTCCAAAGCTTTACTTCCAACAGCACATTAATGACCGAATTAAGACTGAATAGAGAACATGGCAAATCATTAAAATGCTAATGACATCACTGAGAGACATAAAAGATGAGGGATGCCCATTTTGTGCATGGTTCAGTGACAGACACATTGACAGAAGTGATATTAAGCAAAGACTGGTGGGGTCTTCCTAATGAGATTTTAAATGCCTGATTTTTTGGTAGGAGTTTTCTGCCTCTGCTCTATGAAATATGATCTTTGTTGTTGCTATATAACAAAATTGCCTTTAAGTTCTCCAGCAGAGAAGACAAAACTTTGGTGAAAGCAAGCACAGCCTAGCAAGGGCTGTTATTAAGACCTGAACTGCCCCAAGGAACTTTGAATACTGACAGTATTTCTGGGGAAGAATCACTGCATGGAATGGGCTGGTGGGAGCTGGGAAGCTCCTTACACTCCCTGCCCCACTCTGTCACTTCCTGAAATGTCAGTCTCAGATCTGTGCCAAGGCAGGTTTGAAATGGGATGTGAATTCCCACAGTGGAAGCATCACTGTGAACACAACACAGGGTGGAAGTGCCAGTGCAGGGCTCTTCAAAGCACACCTGTGGGTGGCTGAGAGCCCACATTCCCCAAAAGTTCTTCCACATTACAAAACCAATGCTCTGCTTTGATTTTGCACCACAAGCACCTGAGAACAACAGCTACCTATCTCTGCACCATCAAGCATGTTGAGTTAATGGCATAACATCTTCTAGTGGGCACCTGATCTGATGGCACACTGACTGTACACTGGAGATGAAAGCTCTGTCTATGAGATTGCAGATTTCTCTAATGCAGGTCAATATATCAGAGCCAGCCAGTACATTCTAATCTGCTGGACACACGACCTTTCTGTCATTCAGAGCAGCCCTTGTGCAGGCGCTGCTGAATGCTTGGAGGAATGCAAGTCTGAAGAGCCATGAACAAGCATCACAGAGCAGAAAAAAGCATCCTGTCTGGTACTCGGGTACTGAAATGTCAGCTGCAGCTTGGAAAGTGGTGAAGCAGCAGAGCACGGTCAGGGTAGAAAGGAATAAAGAGCCAGGGATAAAATATTCAGGATGTTTGTGTACTTATGGCAGCACTACTCGTGTGCCTTTTCACTTTTACACTCTTTTTTTTCCAACAGCTTCACTTTTTGGGGGGTTTTACCTCTAGCTGGTCAGCCCCAGATCCCAGCACACTGACAGGAATGTTCTGTTCCAGCTGGTCCGTAAGTACCGCGTGCTGGCCACGGACAGGGAGCAGGTGGAGACGCTGCACTCGGGAATCCTCATCCCCAGCCGGGCGCTGCCCATCGCCTTCCAGCCTCGAGCAGTTGGTGCAGCTGCTTTGGGACCTGCTCTGGGGTTTTTATTCTTAGGGGGAGTGTAAGACAATACATGTTTATCTGCTCTTGGTTCTCGTCGTGGGTCTCCAGCAGTGACTGGGACACACAGGGGGTCACCGCGGTGTCCTGCAGGCTGCCACGTGACCGCCACGCGTGGCCACCCACTAGCGACCATCCCACGCGGGTTTCCACGGGAAAGTAATCCACACGTGTTTTATCCACGCGAGATTTCTCCACGCGAGATTATTCCTTTTTTTTGGGTGTTTGCCCTGCTCCCTGTCCATGAGTACAGCGCAGTATTTATGGATCAGGTGCAATAGAACATCCCTGTCAGTGTGCTGGGATCTGGGGCTGACCAGCAGGTTAGACAAGAAGAGGAAATACTCCAGCTTTGTGTAATTAACTTACACAACATAACTGTGTAAACTCTGGGTAAGTCACACAAGGGCCCTGGAGGTTTGGTCAATGACTTATTTTCTCCTACAGAGTAAGACTGAGTGAAACAATTCAATTTTGTTCTTGCGCAGGATAAAAACAAGGTTTTCACCTGGTTTCAACTTGTCCTTCAAATCCTCCCCTAGTCCCAAAATTTGGGTAGGGATGACTCTCAGTGTTTCTCCAGCCCCACTTCAAAGGCAAATATTCCATGTGGGGATGGGATCTGTGCCCTGGCACTGGCAGGGAATGAAACACAGCCAGTCTCATCCCTGAGACCCTCCTGCACCCTCCTGGGCCTGACCCCGTTCGTGGAGCTGTGCAATTTGTTTAAAAGGGGATTAAGTGATGATTGAGTGATGGAAGATTACTGATTCCCTGAAAAAATTACCTCCTAGTACTGCTTTATTTTATTTGAAAAGAATTACACATTTATTTTCTTCATTACTAAAAGCTGAATCTTTGTATCCTCCCAGCTTCAGATAAACTCTCCCATGCAGCAACAGATAAAGGACGTTCAGAAATGAAAATATGTGGACTTGTATAAATACATAATGAAACAATTAGAAAAACATTACAAAACCTAATATCCCTACTGATAGGATAAAGAATTTGAAGTCCTCTTTAATAAAACTAAACATTTGGTTTCTTCAGAAGAAAAAGATTCTAAGGGGCTTAACAGCATTAAGAGAAGAGAATAAACTATTGTTAACTTAATTTACTTTATAAAAAGAGTTAATCCTGCAAGAGCCATTTATATTTTTCTGACTCAAAGGTGTTACTATGATTCACTTTCATTCCCAGCTCCATTTCAGTGTAATGGAGTTTAGATGTGCCTGTGAGACTGCTGATTTATCAAGCTGTAAGTTACATGTTCTACAATTTTAGACCAGTCACTTAAAACCTTTGCAGTGGTACCTTGTTCTAGGAATGAGTCTATTTTTTTCCCTCTTTTTGCAAAGACAGAAGAAACCATATGGCAAAAAAACGACACACAAGCCTCCCATAACACTTCCAAAAAGCACAGGGACTTCTCTTGCAATCTTTTTAGTTTTTTACTAATTGTAAAAGAGTTGTCAAACCCACTTTTCCAGTGCAGTTGCTGAAAGCATTGCTAGCTTTTTCAAGGATACTTCAGCTAAGCAGTGAGTTTTGGCTTGAAGTTTTTTGGCTTACAAAGACCCACCCCCTACCAAATGTCAATTTTTTAGTTTTTCACTAAAAATCAAAACCAAAGGCTAAGGTCTTTGTCATATTTCAAAGTATGAAGCATCATTACAAGATGGATATTCAAGCCTGGCGTGGCAACAGGCTTCAAAGAGTGGAAAATATTTTTTTCTGTTGGCTTCACTGTTGCTCTTCACTTTCACATCAGCTGGAATAAACATCCAGCTTTTCCACAGCATGAGTTGAAATTGCAAATTAAATTGCTTCCTATTTGCTTCATCGTAAGCTACCCACATACACTCAGAAACATATTACATTTAAACACAAATTTCTCAAGACATCCACAACAGCTTTTAAGAGACACAAAAAGATATTTTACAAATGTCATATTACTTATGAGAGATGAAAGAAATGCACTCGGTGGAATAATTTGAGGCTCAACACAAATCCCATCCCCACTGCAGGCACAGCACACTGGGATGCAACATTGCTTTTCTGAACTCTGCATGGCCATCCCAAAGGTCCTCATTTACTAACTCATTCCATTCCACAGGGAAAATGCACTTGGCAGAGCAGCTAGCTCTTATCTCACAATTTCAATTCTTCTCTTACTCATGTCTTACAGAAAGCGTCCTACAACTGAGATCCCTCAGCAACACTTTCACAGCAAGTGTACGACAGAGACAGAGGAAAGGAGTGAAGTTTATTACAGACTAAGCACCACAAATCCTGGCTTCTGAGTTGTTCTTGCACTTCTGCAGCAGAAGCCAGAAACAGGGAAAAAGCTTGGAAAAAAGATTTTGGTATGGAATATTTCAAAATACAGTTGAGACCTAATCAACACAACAATTAAAAATAAGCAAAGAGAAAAATGCTGACTTTGAGAAGCATTACCATCTCTCCCAAAAGAGATATTACTCTTGTCACATTTGAAAAATATAAAAACATGCAGTTTCTTGAACAGCTTGGTATTATTAAAGCCTTTCTCTTACCCCTAAAAAGGGGAAAACCTAGTGCAGTTTCAGGAAGTAACATATTGCTGTTTCCTCCAATTTGCACAATGACTCCAAAACTTCCCCCTGCAACTTATTTCACTCACATAAATAGGGAGATTTATGTCTGCCAGCCTGTGTTCAGCCAAGACTAAGATGAGGAAACCTCAACTTGGTTTCAGGAACTGCTGGTATCAATGATCAATTAAGTATTTTTTTATTCCTCTTTTCTACTTAGCCTAAAGTAAAGAACCTGAGATAGCCACCAGCCAATCAAGAAGGGTTTGAAAAACTCACGTTCATGCTCAATGTTTCATCTGATCAACTTAATCACTTGCAAAATTACATTCTTTCTCCCTAGCAAGAGATGGAACAAATTCCTAGCTCTCCTAGAGGCCATATAAAAATTTAATATGACTGCTTCCTGAGCACCCACCTGCCTCAGAACAGACAGTAAAAATGTGAACAGGAAAAAACAAGCTGTAATGCTGCTCCTGTTTTGATTTAAGTGTGACACTCATAAGAATAATAAAATCAGTTATAACATGGCCTCTGTCTGCAGTTTTTGGTTTCACCTTCTGAACAGATGCACCACTTAGGCTTTTACAATATTAAGCAGCACCAAATATCTTCAAACCTATCACTGGAAAAAGAATTTTTCTTCAATTATGATTCCATATGTATCTGCTTCTAATAGCCCATGCAGCTGTGTGTTAAACAAAAAGCTGTGAAACCCTTCACTGGCTCAAACTAAGATGTTTCATTCTGTGCGTCCTAATTACTTGGCTGTAAATCTTCAACTTGCAGATTTCACTGAATTCAGCTATTGAAAGTTAGGGAAGACTGAAAAGTCTCTCTCTGCACTCCAGTTCTACCCTAGACTCTTGCTGAATTCTTGCTTCCAGAAGAATTTCTGAATTACTGTCCACACTGAGGACTTTTTCCTTCAATGAAGGAAAGGCCAAGATTAACCTTAAATTTTACTATTTTTCTAAGACAATAATTGAGACAATCTACACAATAATTTTGCAGGACATCAATATACTTTAAGTATTTCAAGAAAAATCAAATCTCTTGTACCTTCCCACACTAGGGATTCTTTTACTCTTTGGATTCAGAGAATGCCCAAAGCCTTTAACCCAGAAAGTCCTAAATGAAGACCAAAAGCACTACTGTCCTTGATAAACAACACTTAAAAAAGTTTGTGGGGTTTTAAATCTTTTCTAAAGGAAGAAGGATTAACACAGTAATTTAGTTGGTTCATGAACACGAGAAGAACATCCAAACTCAGGAAAAAACAGAGAGAGAAAAGTTAATCTTCTAAACACATAAGCCTTAGGCCACTACTCAGCTGTAAATACAGAACTCACAGAAAAAGGAAGAGACCTTCAGTCAGGGAGAGCCATTCCAGCACAAAGTCCCCATCTTCCCTTCTCTGAGCCCCCACTGCCCTGTGGGACTCTCCTTTATAGCCATCATCATTCCCATGTTCATCTTTTGGACCTGGTTTCACTCCTCCCTGCAAACCAGCAGCAGTGACTCACCCACAGGCGCATTTATTTCTTCTTTGGGCTTTTCCTGTCTTCTAAGGAAGCATCACCTTGGGGAGTCAATTCACAAATGAGTCTATATCTGGCTCACCTGTGTTATGCACTTTTTCCTTTTCTTTTTTTTTTTTTTTTTTTTGGTGGGTGGAAAGAGCAGTAAATTATTTTTTTTATCTAATTTTTACTGGATTTTTGTGTGCTTCCTTTTAACTTGTTACAATTTCTTGCAGAAGGCACTTTTCTTTCCCCTCACTCCAGAAATGCATTTCCCATTTCCCACACAGATGAGTGCTCTTCTGCTCCAGTGTTCTGGCATGCTGGCTGAAAACTTTGGAATGAAAAATAAATGAATATGAGAGAGCACAAGGCACTGTTTGTGACACACTTCAGCAGTTTTTCCCCAGCAGCCCTTGTGTGCTGGCCCCAGGCTAAAGCTGCACACCACACCAGGCAAAAGCCACCTCAATTCCTTTCTCCTGGAACAGCACTATCTTTACACACTGAAAATTTCATTGTGTTTTACAGGCCCCTCCCCTGCACCAGCCTCCAGAGAAGGTGAGTTTTATCAGGCCAATATCATCAAAGTGATAAATAAGGGCACAGCCTGTTCCAGCACAGGCAGATGCAGAGCCTTGCTTAGCAGCACAGCCAAGTGCTTCAGCAGCTGATGATTGAAAGTGGAAGCTTAATGGAGTGAATGTGAACAAAGAATTGGAATAAACACCGCCTTTTGAAACAGAAAGCAAGCAGCTAAAGGGCTTGGGTGAGACAGGAAAGCAGATGTAGAGCAGAGAAGCAGCTCTGCAAAGCCAGCCTGAGTTCCAGATTCCAGTTGAGTCAACTTTGTCAGCCAGAGCAGTGACAGCCTCTGGGTGGCCTCCCGTGTGCCAGCAGGTGATGGGGAAACACGTGCTCCCATTGCAAGAGCTGATTTACTGCAGGAAATGCTTGTTTGCTGCTCTCCTGCAGAAATCATCTTCTAATTAAGCGTTTCTCTTTAGAACATATCACCCCAATTACCTGTAGACGTATACTAATCTTCAGACTGATAGATCTTCAGGCTCTAGCAGGATAAGTGTAATCATCTATGAAAGCTGGTCCCAGATAAAGGAGAAGAGAAGGATTTTGCCCTTGCACAATTAAAGCAGCTACAAGTCTGGGAAGAGATTGTGCCACTGAGTTGAATTGTGACATCCCACACTAACACAAATCGCTTCAAGTGCTGCAAATATAACAGCATTTCAAGAGAACTGATGCCTGTGGCTCTGTACATCCTCCTGCAGGAGTCCTTACCTGGTGGGGCTGTTCCCTGAACCGACACAGCCAGAAAGGACCACTGGGAATGGAATGAGTTGGACAGACTGACCCCTGAAGCATCCTGATCTGAAACAAGGGCTGGGTTTGCCCTGAACGTGTGATTAGCAGCAGGTATGCACAGGGCACAGGGGTGGGTGAATCCTCACTCTCTGCCAGAGCAGGCTGTAACTTGGCAGGAAAAATAAAAGGCCACACTGCCCAAGGGAAAATCCAGGGGAAACCAGGCTACTGGTGCAGGGATGGGTGAAAAGTCTGACCTGCTCATCTCAGTGAGCCTCGGGGATAAATGCCAGTGCTGGGAGGTGATGTTGGATTTGTGCAAGAGCCTGGAGCAGAGGCTGAGGTGCAACTGGAGAAGATGAATCTCTGAATGCCCAGCACACACCAAGGGTGAGACACACAAGGCCTGGGACTAACAGGACATAACCAGTAAAGTGTGTCTCTGTCATTTTTCTCTCAGTGGTTGCCTTGTAGAGCAGGTTTGATGAATATGAATAACCATAAGCCAAGAAGCGAACAGACCTTTGTGCAGCTTGAAGGCTGTCCATGAAAATAAAGGGCCAAATTTTAGTATAGATGAATGCTCAAGTAGACTTCATACTTTGAGAGCAGAAAATATTTGGCTGCTGTCTCTGGCAGTAAGGGCAGGGGCAGTGCCAGTTGCCATTCAGATAAGGCAGAGAATAATGGATTCTCACCATCAACCAGCCCTCACTGAAAGCTGTCCAAAGATGCCTGTATAGACAACATTCATTAGGCAAAAAAAAAAAAGAGGAATTTCTTTTCTAGAAGGGTGAGTTGGAAAGCACATCATTCCTGCACAGCTGAAGGAAAACAGATACTGCTCTGGCCTGACTTTTCTTCCCTGCCTTTGAACACAGCAGCAGGGCTGCTGCCTTGTCTTTGCTGTGTCGACAAGTAGTAATTATAAATATCTGTCAGACCTTTGGTGTTAATGTTTGCAGGTAGCCATCTGATCACATTTTGGAAATAACAGGCATGTTCTGTTCTTACCATGTTTTAAAATGGATTAAAAATTTTCCTTGGGAAATCAAATAAAAGTCAAGAGACCGAAGTCAAGTCCAGTCCTTATTAATTATGATTACAACACCATTTGATTTGACACAAAGGAGAAATTGCATTCAAATCACTTCCAAACTGTTTGCAGCACATATGAATCTAACCGGAAGCAGTGAGACACCTTTGCATATTCCAGGAGGGAATTACTGTCTACATACCAATGCCCAGCACAGGTAATACACAGACACTCTTTTTAACAGCCAGGTTTATGCAGCTAATTCCTTACATTCAGCACCGAGTGTACAATAATCCTTTTGACAAATGAGTCAAGAGGCAGGGTGCTGCTGAGCATAATATGCCTTATTGCCTTGCACACATCTAGGACATGGAGATGAGTGAGGATTAATAGTCACAATTAGGAACATAAGAGCAGACTGTGGATTGTAAAAATAATAAGCAGGTTCTGAATAGAATTTCCAGCCCCACAAAAATGTTTTAGTGAGGAATACATTTGAAACGGAAACAATAAAAGAGACTCGGTGATGCTGTCCCCATAATGATACTTTTGGGATTGTTAGGAGAGGATTTGAAAGCTTGCTGGCTCCTTAACACAGATGGCCCAATGCTCACAGACAGTCAGACACTGGTCTGATCTGGGGGTGGCAGGCAGCCAGTGGCTTCCCAGGGCAGACTTGGTCTCATTTTCCTGTGCTCTTGCTGTAAGGGTTGCAGCACTTCACAGTCCCCCAGGGTTTATGCTCCCCAAGCCCTCTGCTCATAGAGGAAAATGCTGCAGTATGTGAGCAGCTGAGCCACAGCAAGGATGGGGCAGGGTTCTCCATGCAGCACCTGGGCAGGTGTGTCGGAGGTGCTGCCCTCTGCTCTAGGATCAGGGCTGCTCCTGGTTCTCAGGGAGAGAGTGGCTGGACAAATCTCCTCCGCTTTGCTGAGTGTTTCCAGCTTCCCAATTTGGTCTGGCTTTGAACTTTTGCAAATAAGGAAAAATGGGGACACTCATCAGGAAGTTTCAATAATCCTGAAACTGTATTATAAATTTATATTTTTCAAATACAGTAAGTTGCTATATTATCTTTGTTTGACTTATGGCATTAGAGGAACATGAGATTTCTTCAAAAAATGACAGCTGAGATGTCCCCATCTGTCAGGAGTGCTGGGTTTGAACAGACACCCTACGTATTGAGAAGCCTTCAGTAAGGCACAGAGGCTGGTGAAAGGAGCAGTATGGAAGCAGCCAAATTTCAAGCAAGAAGCAATGCTGGCTGAAGGCTGAGCTGCAGGGTACCACAGCTGCACTGCTCGATGCTGAGGCACCTCCAGAGCAGAGCCCTGAGCCTCTGCCCTTTGCAGACCAGCCACTCTGTAGCTGCTTCCCAGGTGGGCTGATTTAAACAGCTAACATGCCATTAAGAAGATCATGAATCATTCTTGCTCAACAGTACTTGCCTTTCTTTACTGTTTGAATAGGAGACTGTTGATTATAATTCCTTAAGAAACGGCAGTCCATAATTTATCTTTCCAGAAAACTTTCCTCTCATTTCTATCCTTTCACACTTTCCAGAAGACAGGAATGGTGAAAATACTCTGACAACAAGTTAAGAAATTCCAGGGTGTCTCTCAGATGTCAGACTTTAACAGTAAAATGAAGGCTCATTGCCAGTAATTTCCCTCAGGTGTACCTTGCTTCTGGCAGGAGACAACTTCCCTCCAGCCACGGACTGGGCAGGGATGTCTTTGCAAACTTTGCAAGTCTCTAACTTGGCAATGAATAAAAACTTCTGACAGGAGAGGAGTGTATAATGATCAAGTGTAATGAAATGGTGACAATACATCTTGCCAATCAATAGGAACACTCTCTTTGTAAGAACTTATTCCTTATTTATAGATCAGCTAGCTTGTGCTGCCAAGGGGAGTCAACAACTTTCAGTCTGATTTAGAAGAAAGACTAACTGATGATGTGAAATTACCTGGAATAGTTAATCACAGAGATCAAAAAGGTTGGTTTGGGTATGGTTTTTGTGTGTGTGTAAGTTCAGCTTTAAAAATCATATTATTCCAATATAATTCCCATTGTTGCTGTCAGTGTGAAGTGTCTAAGCGCCTAATATATCTAACACAGATGTGCCAAAGGGCTACAATTAAATCACTCTGCAGTCATCTTCTGGTACCAATCAACTTTTTCTCCTCCTAATGAACAGACACATGCTGTTTTATACAGTCTGATTGACTGGTTGATATGAAAACATAAAGTGGCAGAAGCTGGTGAAAAGTATTCATTATTCTCTGTGTTTGGAGCTGCAATAGAGTGAGTAATTGTTTCTGATTGTGGCAGCCACTCTTGTGCTGACTGATGAGTGCTACAGCACTGGCACAGAGCTTGTGCTAGACAGGATGGAAACTCATTTGTGAGACCTTCATGGAAGTTAAAGCATCCCCAATGTCTTACTTTAAATGGTGAACATGGCTTTGAATTGGTAATTTTCTACTGCCTGGTCCACAGAAGTCATCTTCACACCTTTGGCAGATTTCTGAGGAGCCCAAATCGAATCTTACATTGGAATCGGGAAACTGAGACAGAGAGGGGAAAAGCAGGTTTCTCAGTACCTTTAGGCAGCCAAGTCAAAGTGACCCACACACCACAGGAAGTGTCACTTGGTACATCAGGAGACTCTGCTTGCTCATGTCAATGTAAGAAGAATTTTTCCAGGGCTCAAATACGTTGCATTAAAAATGAAGGTTGGTGACAGGACCAGCTGAAGAAGGATCCTCTCATCTCATGAAACACCTCCTCAATAGCTAGATCCCCTATAGAGACAGTAAGTGACCATGACCCTGTGCTGCTGCTCTGAAATCTCTTATGGTTGACTAAATTATGGTGCAAAAGGACATCAAAACCACTCCCTGGAAATGCCTGGCAATTGCAGCTACTTTTAAAGTTAACATAGTAAAGAGCAAATGCAGTGAGAAATGAGTGGGCTGTAATTTGGGCTAGATATGAAAGCAGTCTTTTCCTGGGGAAGATGGAGATGGGAACATGTGCCCACATTCACCACTCCCATGTGAGGGCAGCACATCCCCACTGACATGGCTTTTGGCAATTAGGCAAAAGACTAAACAAAACCAACAACAAAAGCAAACCACACGTTTTCACTTTGAAACAGGATGACAGAAAACATTGGAATTGAATCTCAGCATTGGTTGAGCATCTACATTTTGGTTGCAAGTACTCAACTTGCTTTTCCTGAATAGCAGTAAACTTTCCTTGAGCAAAACACTCAGAACAAGTACCGGAATCAAATTAGAAACCTGTGCCTTTTGGGAAGGCATTATAAAAAGGAAATAAAAAAATTCCACTCATAATTTTCATTTGACAACCAGTGGTTCCCATAGAGGCTGTTTTGATACCATGTTGCAATGACACAATTACATTAAATTCCTCAGTAGATAATCACAGTTTTAAATTAGTTAAAAATATTGCTGTGCTCTTTAGAGGGCTTTGCAAGTTGAACTGCAATTTTTCTGCTTTGCTTTTTTTTCATCTATTTTTGTTTGTTGGTGGGGACTGCCAAAGTTTGTGTAGATATTTAAGCCCAAGACAGCATCTTAGCTTAGCCATCTGTGAAAACAAAACCAAGTAAAAATATAGCTTTGAATAAATGAAGCACTGAGGGAATTTCATACCCGATATAAATAATTGCAGATATAGCTTGTTGCTATGCAGTTAAGAAAAACATCTCTCTTCTTGGTGAGGACTCATTTCTTTAAAAGGTTCCACTTTCAAACACAAAGACAAAGAAACATTAATATTTTTCCATCTTCCACTTAAAGTGTACATGTGAGATCGATGCCTTCCTGTCTGGTTTGATAAAAAAGAGCACAAAGGATCTGGACAGAGGCAGTAGAGAGGAAGCAAAGGCTCCCAGCAGCTGATTCTCACTGGCACCAACACTTCCTATGGCCTCAGACAAAGGCCAGAGGTTCCCAACTTGGGGCCCAATCCAGTGGGGCTTAAAATTCAGGTGCCCTGTGGAAGGTCCAAGCATGAGAAACAGAGGTTTCTGATTTTTGTGTGGGTAGAGGAGAGCTGGGAGGCACAAGCTTTGTGAAAGGGGCACTCATTTCCCAGGTGCAGCAAGAAAAGTCACTTTATAATTAGCACATGGGAAAAACCCTGAGGACACAGCAAGGAAGGGAAAGCAAAGGCTTTTTCATTTCAGCTCTTGGAAAGTGACACATTTTGTTGTAGGGCAGTGTTTGTAAGGAAGGGTTGGTTTAGGAACCTGTCCTTGAACAATTCATCACAACTGTGTGTTTAACCATGATCCTGAGCCACAAGCCTCAGCTCCAAACCCAAGCAAAGCACAGACTTCCCAAACATAATACACAGAAATTACAAGCTTGACTGTTTTGCAGGAAAAGGTGCCTTGTGCTGGCCACCCAGAAAGCACAAAACCAGAGCGACTCTGCTGCTTTTGAAGCTTTACAGGGCAAGGCTTCACATGCCCTGGCTGCCCCACAGAGCCCCTGCCTGTGCCCAAACCCCCTCATCTCCGTGGGGCTGGAGCACATAGCCCTGCTGGGGGCTGCCTGGTGCTACTGCAGGTACCCCAAACAGGGGAAAGGATAAATAATACAGCACAGCTCCTTCCCCACACGCTGCCTTCATTCCAAGCCTGAGAAGGAAGGCTGCGAGGATCAGAGCACCTGAGTAACAAGGCAGAAAACCAACAGCTATTCTGCTTCCATCCATTCTGTGTTTCCATTTCAAGCCTTGAAGGGTCTTTTCTGGTCATTGCTTTAGACCTGCTTGGTAACAGTGCACAGGGTTTGGCTCTCAGCAAAGCCACAGCTCCCTGTGTGAATGTTTGAAGTGCATATATGTGAGTACATTTATGCATATGCACAGGGGGAAGAGCAAAACCAATAGCTTTTTTCTGCCCTCAAAAAAGCTCAACATTTTTTCTTCTTTCTTGTTTGTATTGTTTTCCTGAGGAAAAAAACCACATTGGACTTTCTTGGCTGAAAGCTGTCATCTTCAATGAAAAGCTGATTATACCATGGAAGGAAATAATAAAAGCATGATTCTGTCTGTTTGTCTGGGCTAAATTCTTGAAAAAACCCCTCAGTTGGCACTCAATAATTTCCTCATGAAAAGCAGTGTTTTCTCAAGAAAATTGTGACAATTTGCTGTGGACCAAATTAACGAAGATATAATCTGTCTTCCCATTGAAGACGTGGAATTTGCATGTAAATAATTGTGGTGTGAGAACTGGCGGTGTCACACAGCTTTAATGATGGTTTGCAGTAAAAGTACCAGGAGAACAAACACGGCCTCTACAGCTTCTGCAGGTTGCCAGTGCATTATTATTGGTTCTGACCTTCTAATTGCCTCTCTATTTTCTGCTCCTGGCTGCATGGTGAATAACAGGAATGCTCTTTCAACTCCTACGTCTTCCCCGGGTGCTCCCCCCTCTCTCCTCTCTCTCTCAGAAAGAAATAAACTACCAATTTAATGACTAACTAGCTTGTACTCCCAGAAGAGTTTCCCGATCTTTTGTAAAAAACCTTTGAACATTTTTCAAACAGAAATCACTATTTTTATCTCTCTTTCTCTTAACTCTCTACACATGCCAGTGAGGAGCATTTTAGTTAGAGCCCTGCCAGTGGCATAACACAGCTCCCCTGCCTCCTTCTTGCTGCTAGTGAGGAAAAATGCTGCTCCCGTGCAGTGGGAGCAGCAAACAGCTGATGGAGCTGGAGAAACCCTGAAGAACAGGGCGGGGGGCACAGGGCGGGTCACGCCTGGCACCAGGATGCACTGGGATGTGTTGGGATGCGCTGGGATGCAGGTGCGATACACTGGGATGCACTGGGATGCAGGCGGGATGTGCTGGGATGCACTGGGATGCGGGTGGGATGCTGCACCGCTGCCGGGGTGACAAGCTCTTGGGACTGCGGGAGGCTCTTCCTAAAAATTAGTGTCGTGCGAGTGAGCCTCAGAAGGAGCGGCAGGGGCGGAGGTGACCCCGGTGGCCCGGGCTGGTGCAGCGCTAGCCCGGGCTGGTGCAGTGCTGGCCCTGGTGCAGTGCTAGCCCACAGCCGTGAGATGTCACTGCGGCCCCACGCAAAAGCGGCGCGGGGACACTTGGCCAGACGGAGCAGGAAGGCTGAGATGTGGCCTTGAGTGGCTGGCTGTCACCCTGGTCCCTTTCCCGTCGCCCCAGCAGCGCTGCCTGTCCCTGTCCCAGCCACCGCTGGGATGCATTTCTGTCTGCAGCTCCCAAACTGTGTCTGCTCCAAACCACCCTCTTCTAAAAAGAGACCACCAAGCTTCGGACACTTCTCTGAGAGGCTTGAGTGAAAATGATTATAGAGTCGTTCCCATCGGATTTATAGCCTGAGCTGACATTTTTAGAAACAGTAATGAGGGATTTTAAGCAGTGGTCTAATGTACCTGTCATGCCCTACTTGCTCTAGTGTCGTTTTTACCTCATCTGCAACCTTCTGATTCAGCAACTAGATTTATTTAGAAGGGCAGGATCCTCAGTGCTATTTTTGACCCACCTAGAGTTAGGCTGGATGTTGTTCAGCTCTTCAGTGTTCAAAATAAATGTAAACGTGTGCTAGTAGGGAGAAGACTTCATTTTCTGGTGAGTTAAATAACTGCTTTCCTGACATATCTCATGTGCTATCCTGAATGAAAAGTTCCATCCCAAGTAACTCAGGGATAGTTGTGCTTCATCAGCACTCAGAAATTCCTCCCTCCTCAAACTTTCAGGGCAATTGCATGCTTTTCACCCCAGGTGGAAAATAAATGAGGTTTATCCCTGCAGCAAATCCTTCAGAAGACTGGCACCGTCTGCCATTGCACGAGGACTGCAGAGATACAGATAAGGAAAAGCAAGCCTGGGAAGCCTTACCAAGGCATATAAATATGCCTTGTACTAATAGCTGCTTATTAAAACAGGTTATAAAACACATTTTCAAAGTTCAGATAGTGACCACCTTAGCCATGAATGTCCAAGGAATATACTTAGATCAAAGTTTTATGACCTCTATTTATTACAGCAGATAGCACTACCTGAAAATACCCGCTTTTAAAACCTTATTACTGTCAAATTCCTTATTTAGACCAGTGACTTGACATTCTTGCATGAGTGAACATTAAAGTTTTTGCCTTTTTAACCTCCTAATCCTGGTGCATAAATCTTTTATAACCGATTCTATTCTGTGTGTCTTTGTGGTGTTATTGGATTCTTATCTTTCATTCCAGTCTAGGTTTCTGATTTAATATATTAAAACTTCAGCTCAGCTTTGCTTTCTTTATTAAGATAGAAAAGAAGTAGAAGCTTATAGAATGCTGAATGAAAAGCACATTAAAAAGTTTTAGTTTAAAAAGAAGGTTGAATCACCCTCTAATGTGGCACCCCCTTATGACTGTCACACAAATGCAGAGACTTCTGATTTTGGGCAAGTGCATTTGCTCCCCCTTAGCTGATTCTGCTCAGATAGCAAGGTCAAGCCCTGCAGCCCAGATTCTACTGGGAGGTCTCAGCAAACTCTTCCTTCTCCAGAGTGATGCTGGAAAATCTCTCCCTGGGGACCTGCTGACAAGGATCAGAGTATGGAAGGATATGGACTTGCCTTCTTCTCCTAGAACTTACGCTAAGCTGGGTGAAAAAGCAAAATCAGAGCCCATTCCAGAAAAAAAGCAAAAACTTAAACCAAAACCAAACCCTAAATATTCATATGAGTAGCAAAACCAGGTAAGTCTGATTTGTGTCTCAGGAGTGGTCTGTTTTAAAGGTTTTCTTATGACAAAGAAGAGCTGGTAGCTGAAAGGCTTAAAAGTGATGAGAGAACTGATGGTTATAGGGTGATTGTATTTGGAAAATCCTGGCTATACCCATGACAGTCAGTAGGATGTCAGACTAACAGCCTGCCACATTAGCTTACAAAAGGCAGGTCTGATCCTTCACATGGGTACATCCGAGATGCCCAAGGGATGGATGAACTTGCAATGATAGCAGGATCATGCTTCAAATTAAAAATTTATCCATACAGAATTAGATGCTCGAGCCACCACTGGACATAGTAAGAGGGGTGGTTAAAATACATCTTTTCTGAAAATATGAAAGTATAGAATAAAGAGATTTTTATCCACATTAAGTTAAATTTACCTGCTTTAAAAAAAAAAAAAAAATCTTGTTCATGCCTGGAGTATACCCGCAGTCACATAAATTTAAACATCAAGAAGTTTTCCTTCCCTTTAAACAGGGAGGCTGATTAAAATTATATGTTCCACTTGTATCCTGCCTTTCTGTTGTGTGACTTGGCCACACTATCCACAATGACCCTGGCAGCAGGTGGAAAGAGCAAGACTGGGCAAACTCATACTTTTTATCTGGATGCACAAAGCATCACCCAGACACAAAGAGTAGCAGAGTACTACTCAGTATTAATGCCTTAGACCCAGACTTAACTGATTTAGCTAAAAGCAATCTGAAAGCCCTGCTCAAGGAGGCTGCCAGCCCAAGGTGAGATGGCAGCCAGCTGCCTGGGGTGTCAGGAGGGAACTGCTCACATGGCACTGCTGTGCTGAGTGCTGGGACAGAGCCACCCCAATGCTGTCCGTGCACTTTTCCAACGTCACTTACAAGGATGTCTGGAAAGTGAGCTGACAAATCTTCCTCCGAGCTTTTTAGGTTACCCTACTTATTTTCTGATTTATGATTCAGCCCTGTGAAACCCAAATCTGGAGCACATCTGTGTGACTCCTATCTCTGCACAGCTGCACTGAACCCAGATTTTTTGTATGGGCTATGGGAGACACCTCTGTCCTCGGATGCAGGCTTCCCCAGTGAAACCCAACTGTGATCTGATCCAAAAAATGGGATTCTACCAGCTTGGTTGTGCTTCCCACCCAGGGTGGTAAAATCCTGACAGATCTCAGCATCATTCCATGTGGTGCTGCTATAATTAATCCCTGGTTCAGCTGCCAGTTACTGCACATGCTCTTTTGCAGATAAAAGGGGACTTCCTCCTCACCCTCACCCCTCTTTTAGTTTTGTGCAAATTCCCTGACCTGGAAACCTGACATTTTCTGCTTCACACTTATGCACATTTCAGCTCTCCCCCTTGAGTCCTCTCTGGAATATGTACTGACAGAAAAATGGCACAGACAGTAGAGTCTGCATCCACCCAGAGGAAATGCAAACAACACAGCCTTGGCAGGATGGTCAGCCTCAGTTATCCCCCCTTTACTACCTCAACTAATGTATTCCAGCATCCTCTTCAAATCCTTGCACTCCTATACAGCATTTTCTACAGGCTTCCCAGCTCCACTAATGCCTAGGACAGCAAACTGAAAGATTCCCCCCTGCTTAAAACCGCACAGACTCCAGCATAAGTTTTCCCTTGCTTCTTCAAAAGAAGGGGGGGAAAAATAGGAAGTAGGTTCTGTACAAGCTGACAAGCCAGGCTGCATTCAGAGCACTGCAGCAAGTGCCAGAGAATACTGGATTTGCAGGAGAATAATTCTGACATACAGTGGCCAAGGTCAGTCAGCCTTGTGTACTGGGCTGGCAAGCCAAACTTACTTACATAAGCAATGGCCATTGGCAGTCAACTTCAAATCTGGCACACACATCTCCCCCTTCACCCCAGTGCAAAAGGAAAAAACATATTAAACTTGTTCTGCCTTAAGCTGTTTTTCCCTCACTTGTTTATTTTTTCCACCTCTTCCAGGCTGATATGCTCATGACTACTGCTACAAGCGTAAAATTCAGCTTTCAGCAAGGGCCTGATGGTTTTCCCAGCTTCTCTGCAGGCTGCTGGGATGTTATCTCATTAATGGTGTCGAGATGCCGATAGGGAAGGTCATGAAAATAAGATGGGTCATCACACTCGAGTGCTCCGATTTCATCATGCATTCCTCGTGCCCATCTCATGCCAAAACCTGAGGGATTTGTCACACTCTTACCAGTAGCAGCTGCTGCTTACAGTGGGATCACACGGGTGAGAGGGATGGCTCTGCTGTCACCAGGCAGACACAGGACACACACCTGTCCCTCGCAAGGCAGCAGCACACACGGGGCTCTGCAGGAGTCCCTGCTGAGCACCCTGGGCTGGGCTCAATGGGGCTCTAGACCAGGCTGGGTCCAGGCAGGTCCCACCTGGGCTGCTCTGGGCCATTGGCACCATCCCCAACAGCTACTTCCAAACTCTCTCCCCAGAGATGGCAAGTTGCAAATGGAATAGCAGAGATAGTGAAAAAGTGGTTAACAGGAGCTTTAGGAGAAGAATAGAAGAATGTGGAAATAAGCCCCCGCCATTTCTTACATTATCTGAGAGCTGTTCAGCCATGAATTGTCTGTAATAATTAGCATGAGAATATCTCCTTGATGACATTCATACTGCATAAAAGGGTCTGCATTTCCTCCATCAAAGTGCATATTTATGAACTGAATCTCCAAAAGACGGAGCCTTTGATAGTATTATTTTAATATTTTTTGCATATGATTTAAAAGCTAAAACTTCAAGAAGCCCTAATAATAAAAAAGACTATCAGGTTTCTGCTAGTCACCTCTGTTCCTAGTAAACACATATATATGGAAGTTTAAATATGAAAGTGATAGACTAGGCAAAATAGAATGGCATGAATAAATTTACTTTCGTTCTTTAATGATCTTGAGTAGAGTGGCTTAACAAAACTCAACCTTGAATACCAAAGCAATGACGTGATGTTTGGTGTTCTCCCTTCTCATTTGTTTCTTAACCTTGGTGCCAAACTATCTGAGCCACACTAAAAGCCCCTACTTTCTGTGTACACTTATGAATGTGTATGCTACTGTCCCTTCCTGTAGCTAGAGTCTTATTTTGTTCAAAAGCCAGCTATTTTAACTTGTGTTACACTTATATTACAAATATTATAATATTATATTACAAATATTACAAATATTTGACATTTGGCATGTATAGCTCAAGCTCCATTTCTTAAATAACTTATCTTTTATTGGTCAAAATAAATAATCTGTATTTAATTCTTGAATTCAGAGAGCACTATATTTTAGGCACCAACAAAATAATGACTAGTGCATTTCTTACTCTTAGGGATGATAAGAGTCTGGATGAATACTGGCTAAATCTCCATGTTACAGAAAGAACTAATATTTGCTAAACAAGTAACTATTCAAGGCATCTCAATTTTTCTCATAATACACAGAATATTCTGAATTAAACAATCCATGAAAAAAAATCTCTCAATGCTTAAAAAAAAGTCTGGTAACATTACAACTTTACCTGGAATACCCAAAATACTAATGCAGAAATTTAGCACATCTCCACCTTTTTTTTTTTCTCCATTCTGTAACAAAATAAGAAATGAATGGGTGAAATCAGTCAGAGAATGGACAATAAGGAGAAAATGTTGGCCTGTACACCACAAACCCTGTAATATGCTTGTCCTGATCAGAAAACAACCACATCATTCAGAATGTGCACAAGTGACTGGGTGTTTTCAGAAAATGTTAATTCCTCACCACCAGAAATTCATCTGGGAACACACACATCAGTTTTGAAGGATGGCTTTTCTTGGATCTGAAACAAAGTTTCTGATCAGAAAAAAAAAAAGAAAGGATAATTGATGGTTCAGGTGTTTTCAGGGCACCTGGGAATCATCCCCACTCTATTAAAATCTCCATTTTGCTTCAGAAAGGAAACTTTAATGTAACTCTCCCAGGTGAACATTTTAGCTATTGTCTAATCTGAGATAGGTGAGATCTCACAAAAAGAGCTTCACAGAGCCTTAATTGCATCCTGACTTTGTGCAGGACATCTTTAGGATGCCTCAAAGAGCTGCTGTGACATGAGAAGGTGTTTTTGAAGACTGGCAAAGGCCCCTGCTCCAGCCCACTGCCCTCCTCCCTCAGCAAAGTGAGCAAGAACCAGGAGCAAGCTTATAGTCTCATGCTTATAAGGTTATCAGAATAAAAATTCACCCACATGAAAGGAGGAAAATCCTATTACTGTTAGGGTTGATTTAAAAATCACAGTTGTTTTACTGATCATTCTTATCCATAATTCAGCTTATAACTACAAAAGATGAAGGGGAATATGCCCTACTTTTCCCTTTGTGATTTGACAGCGCCTCTGTTGAGTAGCTTTGCCATGAAAACCAATGGTTGCTCAGTTTTCCCTGCTATGGTTTTGGGTCTGCCACAACACAAAAGGTGAGAAGAATATCTGAAGAAGGGGGAGGAGAACACAAACGAAATGCCACAGGCAATTACAGCCCTCAGGGTGACTTTTGCCAACCCTTTTCTTGATGTTTGCCCAGAAAATGATCAATTGACAATGTGTTTTTCAATTAAAAGGAAGTATTTGCTCTTATCAATGACTGGAGGACAAATCTATCCTTTAATGACTGCGACTAAGAGTCCAAAGTCTGCAATCTCCAAGGAGCACGAGCTTTCAGACCATGTAAAAAGGAGACAATTGTCAAGTCAGAGCTGTGAAGGCAGAGAATGAGGGGGAAGTCTTTAATCACTCCTGTTGCCACTAGCACCCGCTTATTCCTGCTAAAGACACAACCTCTGGAGGTGGCTCTGACCAGGCAATGCCAGTGAGATTCCTCATGCTGTGCACACCTGGATGATCTCTGCTATTTGATGTCAGCCACATCTGCAAGCTTTCCCACTCTCCAGTCTCTACCAGGCAGGGTGTGTTCAGAGACATGGAAAGAACCTGCCAAAATGCCCCTGGTCACTTACTCCTCTGCCCATGTGTCACAGAGGAGCTGGAAAATCCATTCTCCCTCTCAAAACCTTCCTGGCTCCCTACCCTGTTGATTAATGCATCCCAGTGAGGTCAGCCATGTCTCTATGGGATTTTGTTGGCATATCCTTAGCCATTCCCAAAGAAATTGCTGCTTCCCATAAGTGGGTCTGCTGTACCTTTTTTTTGTGACTCGTGATGATCCCCTGCTGCTGCTTAGTGTGTTTGAGTGTCTGTGCTCCATTTCATAGGACTTCACAGGGATACAAAGTCCCCTAGGAGCCTTTCCTCACTCGAGTTTATTTTGTGCTGTGCTTTGGCAGCTGTCAATAAACATCCTCAGCTGCAGAGACCCCAGAGCAGTAAACATCTGACATGCAGGACACGCCCTCGCCTCTGCTCACATCACCTGGAGCAGCGAGGCTCAGCTTGCTCTCACCCACCTAGGATGCTTGTGCCTGTTTTCTGTTTGCTGAACCTTTACTTTGTACTGATTTCGCTCACATTTTCAATTACGGCATCAGTCGACCTGACAACACTGCTCATTCAGTTTCTCCCTCTCTGTAATTTCACATGAATGCTCTCCATACCAAGCAGGATCTATTTTAAAGGCCTTTTGCTCTGTGTTGTTTTCCATTTGTTTCTCTTGTGTATTCTGGCCAAGGAAAATCAAACAGAGACAGATTTTGCTACTTGCTCTTACTCATGCTACAAAATAGCTTATTCAGGAAAGAGCATTCTGCATGCATAAAATCACCAAAAATCTGTGCTTTTATCAGGAACAGAATTTTGTTGGCATGTTTCACATTGCTTGTGTGGTCTACACCAGAAATACAGTAGTGAGCTATTAGAATGCAGTCAGCAGTGCAGGTTTGCGTGTTGCTGTTTTGGGTTTTTTGAAAGTAGTGTCCATGTATCTGTTGATTCACAGAAATTGACTTACTTATGCATTTTGACATCTCACAGTTAAAACCAGTAATTTCATTTTTGCTGTGCAGTTACCCAGTCAGGCAGTGAGGGTTGCTCCCAGAAACTCCTGCACCAAAGAGCAGCGTTCCAGCAGGACTAGTTCATGGCTGCTCAGCAGTGGGATTATCTAGCACACACAGTCCAAAACTCATCTTCCAGCTGAGGTGCCCACCTGACACTCTGGGCTGGAGATCAGCCCAGGTAGATGAAAGGTCCCCCCTCTCCTGCTGAATCTAAATTGATATGACAGCCTTCTGTCATATCAATTTGGGGTCCTTTACAACAATATGGCATTGCCAAAAGTGACCCCAGCCATGAAATATTGCAGACTGTCTCCAGAGAGTGCTTCACAAGGATGGAAATGGGCACACCACAGACATTGGCACCACCTATTCCTGGTGGTCCAATCCCATCCTGGCAGGGACACACCTGCAGGAGCTCCCTGCTCCCACAGAGGGGCTGCTCTGTGCAGTGCAGCATTTATCCCTTTCAGTTTGGAACACTGCTGCTTCTCCCTGCCCTCAGCCCTGCATCATCCCCAGCCAGGGATCAGCTCCTCAGCAGGATTTCCCAAATCTCAGTGCATTATTTAAACCTGTGGAGGAGATGTGTTCCCAGGTTTACATGCTGGTCTCTCCCACTCCCATCCACATAACAGATGACACCATTTAACTGCTCGAGCACGCGATCCATCATTCCTTGCAGCACCACAGGTGCACTGGCTATGCCATATGGCAACTTCTTAGACTTGAACAGCCCCTTTGCATGTGCTCACAGCAAAGGGCATTTATTAATCTGCAGCTGGTGGCACATGCTGATGTGCTTAAGACAGGTCAAGTCTTTTAAGCCTTTCCCCACCTGTCATTTTGAAAGTCATGGTTTAAGCTGGGCTGACAATCAGCTGTCAGGGGTTTATGGCCTGCATTTGTCAAGCTTCTATCTTTCATCTGAGCTGTGGCAATAAAATTTTAAATAAAAATTAGTGGTAGGAATAAGACTTTTCTCACTTAAGTGTAGAAGATTTGGACATTTTTTCTTATGCAGGAACATCTGCCTTGGTGATGTCCAGAAGAGGGAGGGAGCCAGCTCCATCCTGACCTGTTCAGTGCCCTCACCATTGATCCAGGTCCCAGAGCAAAGTGGTAGCATTACAAGGGGTGGCTAAGTCCCTGCTCCAGACAACAAGCACTCACTGACTACACCTGGAGACCACAACATCCCAGGAGCAATCTTGGTAATGCTTTAGACAACTCTTTACTGCATGCTCCTCTAGAGCTCCATCCCTCTCCATTCCATCAGAAAAAGACTCACTTTAATCCCCCCAACACATCAACCTCCCAAAAAAGTACCCCCTAAGCAATATTAGTAGGTCTGATTTTTCTTCCATTGGTGACTTGCAATGTTCCAATTTTTAAAAACACTATGTTTCCCCCACAACACGAAATAAAGGAGATCTACTTGGTCCTTTTGCTTTTTGCAGTTATAAATTGCCCATCTCCTTCTTGGAAATTAAAACCAGGCACTGGTGATCATTTATTGTTTTAAAACAACACACATCTGATTTAGGCAGCAGTCTTCACTGTGGTTTAGGCACTGATTGTAATTCTGTGAAAGAACCAAGCAGAGGTGAGCTCTGCTGAAAACCTGAAGAGATTTAAAACAAAAAATTACTTTTCCATTTTATGGCAGGTCTTTATTAAAGTGATATTTCCCCTCATCTTATCCTCTGAAACCTGCTGGAATTTAAACTTTATTTCCCCTCTTTATTTAAATGGACACTTACTTCAACATCTTTAAAGCTATTTAAAGTGCAGATATTAAACATGAATAATTGCCTTCTGATTTCAGTGCATGATGAAATAAAAACTGACAATGCATGTCTTCTGGTGACATTCACACCTGCATCTGTGACAGAGACTTGTAATTTGATGAAAATTAACTTTACTCTGGGCTAGAAGGGCAAGTTTTTAACCAGCTTCAGTATCACATTCTGCATCACTTTTCTCCCTTACATGGGTCAGGGGCTAGCAGGAGGAAAAGAAGTGGATGAATAGATGAAATCTGAATGCTTTTCAGTCCTTTATCAGCTTGAAGCATCTCACTGATTGAAAAAGAGAAAAAGTAGAAAATGGATGCCTGAACATCTTATCACAAAATTCTTTAGAGAAGCAATAGGAAGAGAGAAGCTCCTTGATCTCCATCATTCAAAAACCCAAGTCCCTCTGCTACTTCCTAAAACAATTAGTAAAAAAAAAAAAAAAAAATTCCTCCCTGAGTCTCCTTCTTCCAGGCTGAGCACTGCTCACTAAAGAGTTGCAAAGCTGAGAAGTGAACCTAGACAAGTCCAAGCTCTGGTGAACAGGGCACAAGAGAAACAACAACAGTGACGGTGCTGTGTAAATGAGCCGTGAATTATTCAGGCCCTTTTGTGAACACAGTCAAGACCTGTGGGAGTTAAAGGATGGCTACCAAAGCAAAAAGTGTATTTTAATGAAATATAAATATTAGATGGAATATTACATGGAAATACTCTGGAGCCTTACAAATCATTTCCAGGGAAGGAAAAGGCATATTTTTGAATCTCTTGAGGTGCCAATTCATTAATTAGTACGGATATGAAAGATATATGCTGAAATGCATCAGTCAAGCAATTATTGAGGAAGTATAATTTGAGAGCATAGTCTGGCAATGATAAGTCACTTTTATGCTCATTTATATTCACTTCATTGACATTTTATTTAGCAAGATATAAACAAGTAGAAGCCAAGAAGGATCAAGTAGCTCCCGAACAAGGTCACTAAGGATTTTTTGGGGACATGGCACATTCCCCTTGCAGGGCACTGGTGTGGCATAGACCCTGCTGCAAGACCCAGGGCTCAAAAACTCTCCAATTGCCCAACCTCCAAACCTCTGTGTGTGCCCGTTTCTGTCCTCATTTCCTCTCTTCTGCCAGTGCTCAGCAAACCTCTTCCCTTGGGCAGACTGTGAGCAGGACAGTGTAGAGGATGGAAGTGCTGCTGCCATGAGAACACTGTGCCTTCTCTTGAAAATGTCTTCCTGTGAGGTTTGGAAAACTGTGAATCCTCTAGCAGTCACTTTTGCTTCCAGAAATTCCATGTAATAAAGGTGTTAGGAGTCAGGTCAGTTTTTATTCCCTAAACTTTCTCTACATATTAGCTGTGTAAAAGCAGTATGAATGAGGTAGATGACAAGGACCTTGTCCCTTTCCATGAGATTCTGCCTGACATAGTTGATTTACCTAAAATCTGAATAATAATTTCAGTCTATGAAACTTGCCAAGGTTAGAATATTTGTATTTACATTATGTTTGATACCCAACATAAATATCTGCCTTACAGTTACTGATGTAGTTATTTTGTACCAGTTCCCTGGACAAGATGAAGCAGTTAATTCTGCTCTTTTATTGTTATTTGTTTGCTGTAAATGTCCCAATTGCCATCTAAAATATAATTTCTCTTATGACTAGACCAGAAAGACATTTGTTAAAGTTATTCCCTTGCCAAGGATAAGCTCACTGTTATACTGGCTTTTCCTGCACCACTATTGGTAAGAAGGGAATGGGGAGGAGACAAACTCTCCCTCCCCTTCTCATCAGGATCAAGTCCTTAGCTAGAGACCTTTATTCTGTATCTGTGACAGTACCTACATTTTCAGTGTGCTCTTTCAAGTGTGCTGTAAGAGCTGTCCCATCAGTTTAATTTTCTTTCAGCTTCTGAAGTGATTTTTCAGGCCTTCACACACCTACCCTTCAAGAGGAATCTACATTCCTTAACACTGTCAACATTGTGTACTGCTTACACAACATGCATTGCTAAGCCAATGTGCAGCCTGAAGAGAAACTACCTTAATTCAGAATCTGTGAAGGAGTAGTTTTTTTGAGCAGCTCTGGCAGAAGAACTCAAATGACTTCTCCCACTAACTTCTTTCATCCACTATTTGAACTTTCCATACATTTGCTGCAGACTGATTTCCTGATCTACATTTTCCTTTGATAGCAACAATGTCAAAAGGGGATCAAAAAGAGAGGCTTTCCTGCAAAGCAGAGTCAAGCAAAGATTTCAGCTCTCTGTCACATGCCACTTTCTATTTCACTACATTTGGCAGCCCAAGGTGTCACAGCCAAACATGACTCATCCTCATGCCCCATAACACATGCAAGAAATGGCTTCATTTTCTCTTTTAGCATCCTCGAAGTAAAATGTGGTGCTGCAGGACAGGTTACCTTGCATAATTACCACTACCAAATTGAGACCACTTCCCAGCTTGTTCCTTTAACAACATGGGCTTTTTAATCTCTACATTTTATATATTTCATTGGAATTTGTCCCTCTGTTTCCTGAAGAACTGAAAGTAAAACATCTTTTGAAATTGTATGCCCACTGTTTCTTCTATTTGTGGCTGAGAAAGGCAATCAGGTATTTTGTGCCTGTAAACTACTGAGAGGAGTGACCTTGGTGCTGAGAAGAGCACCTCACTATTTTCTGAGGACTCTGAGGGCCTGTACTCAGCTTTCTTTCAAAAAAAATAGAAGAACTGGGTCTGGCACTGTTGTGAACTGAAACATCAGGGAAGGAAATATTTCCCCCCTGCTTTTCAGGAATATCACATTTCTGTTTTCTGAGGTATGGGTTAATTTGGGTCTGTTGTGTAAGACAGTTTTGTAGTGCTGCATTCAGTAAGTGCCTTGTGAGTGAGAAAGGCAATTGAGCCAGTGTGAACTTAGGCAATAGCAGCAGGATGCAGCAAGTCATTCAGAGAGGAGAAACCCAGCCAGACCTCTCTGGTGCATCTGTAACACAATTAAATCTCCATAACGACCTTCATTAGGCCCAGCATGTAAGTCAATACAAACAACTTTCGACTTGATTAACATTTTCCCTCTAAAAAGTAACATTTCAGTTCTATTGCTTTTGTACTGTTTTAGCCATATGCTAAATATTAGAATGCCTCATTCTCATTTACCCTTCACATATTAAGGTGAAAACTCTGACCTAGTGCATTCTAATTACTTGGCTTATTAGCTTCACATTATATCAGTAATGGTGCAATAGCCAACCTAATTACTAGGACTTGAAAAATTATACTTTGCTGTACTATTTCATGAACTGTGAGACGATTCTCCCTTCTTATTAACTTTCTTATTTAATGGGTGGACCAGATTTTTCATCTACCTAGACCATTGATCAAAAGGATAATTTTAGATTTAACTGCAATTGAGAAATTGCCCTCTAAAACAGTGAGATATATGTTTTTTTAGAGGAAAATACAGACATTTATTATTCTTCTGTGTTTCTTATGGACAGGCCACCATAATTAGGTAGTTCCTGCATGCTACTTGAATGCTGTTTTTAACTTTAAACCTTTGTGAAATTTATTCTTTCAATTTTTTACTTTTGTAGTCATTACAATTCTAGTTTGCTTTTTTTTTTTTAATTAAAACTTTTTTTCTCTGTCTGGAAGCAAATACAACTACCACACCTTTTTCTTGTTTAAGTAAAATGCTGACTTTCAATCCAAACCCTGGCAGGATTGTTGATTAATTGTTCACCAGTTCAGCCCAGGAGATGAATCTGATTCTGAGTGTTGTTCTGACCCCAGATACCTTTAGCTTAGAGTATGAAGATACAGAAAAGATTGGCTGGTTGTGTTGGGTTTTTTTATATGGAGATGGGGATAAGAGATTCCTTCGGGTGGTCCCACAACTGTCCTGAGATGTTTTAAGCAGATCATTGTTGCCAGCCCATCCTGAAAGCAACATCCCTGGTCCTGGCTGGCTGGGACTGCAGTGCCTCCTGTGGAATGTGCTTTTTTTGTCCTGAATGAGACTCATCCCTGTCACTTGGCCACTAAACCAGTGCTTCTGCCTGCCAGGGAGAATTTGCAGCCACTCTCACTGATGTCCACGTGTCCCTGACAGAGCAGCAGCTCTGAAGCATTTCTGGAATATTTGCTCCCACATCACTGATGCTTTAAGTTTTAGCTTTCATATTTCCAGATTTTTAACTGCCTTAATATATAACTCTGAACTTCATATAACGTGTTAGCAAGTTCTCTTCATAGTTTAGTTAGACAAAACAATCCTTTCCAGCCCAAGAATCAAGGACACCATTGCAGCTCCAGGCCCAAAAAGTACAAACAACAGCAAACTGAATGAAGAGAGCAAACTGGGAGGATGTGACTGCATAACCCGAAGCTGTAATTGAACTATTAACCCAAACAAGTAAATGGACCAAAACTTACACAAGTGTGAACACTCCTGACCTGCAATCCATCTTGGGTGTAGCCAGTGCCAGGCTCTTGTACTGCCCAAAGTGTATATAAATACACCTTTAATAACAGACATATTTAGTAATATATTTTATTCCTTTAACACTGTCTAGTCTCTGTTGTAGGTAGCCTCCCCAGGCATCACCACAGAAGCAGAGGGTCAGTGCACAAATGTAAGCCAGTCATTTCCAAGCAAGTCATCTCAGTAGCCCCTGGCCTGAATTAATCAGCAAACCATTGCTCCTACACTTTTTTGGAAGCAGCCACAGTAACCTCCTGGCTTTTGGCAGATGGACTTGCACTTGTGCAATGCTGTGGCAGCTGGAAGAGTTTGATGCTGTCTTGAGTCAACATATCAGTCAGAAGCTTTCCCTGTGGGGAAACCTATGTGTGTCTTAGGCTTATTTAGTTGGAAAAGAAACAAAGCTAAATCTTTAGTAGTTTCTTGGTTTGTCTTTCCCCCTCCTTTTTTTTTTCCTAGGCAGAAAAAGTGGACATATTTTTCACAGCTTACTAAATGAAAGGGAAAGTTGTTGGGAGAAAAAATGACACAGGACTTCAAGGCTCCCTCTGAGAATTTCAGTGAAGGGATACATCCCTTCATGGCACATCCACCTGACCAGAAGATAAAGGGAAATTGCATCCATTCACCGTGTGCAGCTTTGCTATCAAAAACATCTCCCGATTTTCCTGCACCTTTAAGCCAAGAGCATATGGTGCAGAAATTGTCAGTGATTATTTAATACATAATTAGAAGTTATATTTTTTAAAATCAGCTCTGAGCACCTGGAAATGTATTCTTCCTGCAAGATTTTAATGGGGTGCTACTTAATTCTATTGTGCTTGGTGCAATTAGTTTAACAGTTCTGATTTTTCTTGACTCTCTGCACAAGGAACATTACTATAAAATGAAGTCTAATAAAAAACTTCTAAAGGTAATATAGAGACAAAAAAATAGGTAAGAAGCAGTGTGAGCCTGAATGTGAGGCACCAGTGTTAGTCCAGATCTACAGGTGGCCTGACACTTTCCTACTTGAGTGATTAGGGCTCAGCTCATGCTGCATTTGAGATTTCTGCAGGTATAAAAGCCACAGCCCTCAATATTAAAGAGATGGAGGTGAAGGTTGAGAAATTTCAGTCCCAAATTGGATAAATTTGCCAAGTCTCTGGCTGCAGTGCAACACTCATTTATTTGCAGGTGAATTTAACAGACAGGGTGTTGAATGAGGAATTGCTTCCCAGTGGTGTATTGAGTTAGGCAGAATCTGCCTAAAGCCAGAACAATGGGTTGCTTTTGTGCTAATTTCTGCTTTAAAAATGATTAAATGCACCTGACATTTTATGTAATCTTATATATCTAAATTAATATGAAACTCAAACTGTTTTTTCAGAGTCCTTTTTCCACTAGTATGCCTATGCCATAATATGCATTGTGTAATATATAACTGTGCATCTTGTGGTTTCTTGATAATTTCAGCGAGAGAGGCTTTTAAATTAGCTATTAAATTACCATTCAGAGATTTGATCATCTTCTAATTTCCGTACAAAGCCCTCCACAGGGGATAAATCTAGTTTAAATGTTCTTTTCTTCCCCTGATTTTGTACTCTAGCTGTAAGATGATACAACATTCCTGCATTTCTAACTCAAATACATTACGAGAATCTTCAGGTTTTAGCTCAGTCTTGTCAAATAAGTCTATATTTCAATTGTAAATGTAGCCAGAACTAGGAAGGAAAACATGATTTCTGGTGGTGTTCAGTTCTCTTACCCTTGGTCACAGCTGTGAGAGCTGAGTAATTTAGGGAAGTACAAATGGTAGTGGGGTTTTAAAATGCTTCTTAATGCTTATTTTCTCCTCAAGTTTCCTTATTTACTAGAAGAATTGAAATCCTGCATTTTATTTCTTATGACTTTTTTTGGGCAGATGAACACTCGCTGCTTTTTTGGGCAGGAAACTTGCAGGGTTTCCTTGGGCTGAATTCCCTTGCATGGAACTATGGGAAAACCTGAAGGATAAAAATGAGGATAGCCCAGTTCTTATCTGCTTTGTGAGTTTTGCCTTGCAAGATGCTCTCTCTATCAAAGCTATTTGGGTTCTACATCCTACTGCAAAACACCTTTTAGTAACATGCTGATGACAGGGAGCAGGGAATTGTCATCTTCTTATTAAAAAATGAATATAAATAGAAAATACAATAAATCTGGGTTAACCTTGCCTATAACAGTTAAAGGAGTAATGATAAAACTGCAATATTGTATCTGAAACTAGACTGATTCATGGCCTTCTTTTGCAGCTTTATTGTAAAAATAGAGATTTATGCTGTTGCTAAGTGTTTGAGCCTATAATTGCAAACTCAACATGCAAGTTCAATACATACTTTTTTCCTGGCTGCCATAAATATTCAAAACTTACACCTTACATATCTTTTCATGATGTGTGAACTTTGCTCCAGTACCTGCATTAGCCCAGCAGAACTGTCTCAAGTGATAGGACAAAGCTGTAATTTTGATACTGTTCTCCCTTGAGAACAAAGCAGCATTCAAAGCTGCTTTTCAAATATGATTCCTTTCTTTGGGTTTACTGCTCTGTGTTGCCATGACCATTCACCATAGGCATGTGGTCTATTCTTTTTTCATTCTAGCTGAACAAAAAAATAGAATTCCACAGACCATAAGCTGTGATCCACTGCTAGAGCAAAAGGATAAAGATGCTTTTGTCTGTCTCTATAATGGACTAATCTATTCCTGGGCAGGTTCCAGAGTGTATTTCCAATAAATTCTCACTATCAAAAATTACCCAGACATATGTAACCCCCAAGGCTACCATTAATTTTGCTTTTATACAGATTATAGCAGACTAATTATTTGTTCCTCTTGAGGCTCCCGCAGATGAGGTGTATCTACATCCATTGTTAAAGATAAGCATGTGCCTAAGAAGAGTATTTACCTCTCAAGCTTTCCTTTCCTCCTTTGTTCTTCCCTTGTCCTCTAACACTCTCACAAGGTATTGTTATTGGGTACTAATTTAATAAAAATGCAGGAGATTCTGACTGAAATGATAACCACCAAAGCTATTCAATTGTTTTTCTGTGTAATGACTCTGATTGAAATTCTGGTCACAGCAAAGTCAAAGGCAAAATTTCCTTGGCTTCTGCAGGGGACTGGAATTTCATCTGAGGTGAATATTGTTTTTGATTTAGACACAAATATCTTATAACAGTTTCTGATTCACAAGTCCCATCTAGCATTATACCACATTAAACAAGCCAAGAAACCATAATCTAAAGGATATTGTCAAGTGGAGGCAGAACATATATTCATTTCAGGTGCTGTTTGCTAAATACAAATCCCTTTGCTTGGCATGTGACATCTAGGAGGAGATAATGTTATCAGGTGTGTCCCATGTGCTGCAGACATCCTCCCTTTTGAGGCAGAGGAGGACAGCAAAAGAAACAACAACACACCAGGAATGAAAGCAGCAGTGGAAGAGGAGAAAAGCTGTCACAGGGAATGCCTTGGAAGTGATCTAGAGATACTCCAAAAACGCTTGAATTAATTTCTAATGCAGCCCTCCCATAAGCAGGATCCATCGTTTCCAACAGACTCTCTGGACAAAACACATGCAAATAAATAAGAGTTTTGCTATTCTGCATTTCCCTGTGTACCTATGAGAGACAATGACACCTCAAACGAAAATACCTACACCTTAACCAGCTAGTTAGCTCTCACTGTTTGTGTAAACAGGTGAGAGCGACCTCTTTTGAATACACCATTTCTTTGCCGCAGGAAGAGCTATCTTAATTCTGCCCTTTAAAGAAAGGCATAAAGTGATTTAAAATACATATGTACATATATATGTGCATGTATCTACCTACCTATTTATATATTTAGGTCATGTGTGGGAGCAGAGGAAGGGATTTTTTCCTGTTCAAAGCAATTACCTACCCTTATCAATATGTATGCATTTCAGCACTTACTTTTTTTCTCCCCATGAAGCCAGACCTTGAATATACATGTTTATTTTTAAGTAATCGCAAATTATCCATGAAATGTTAAATAGGATAATGAACTCATTAAGCATTAATTGCTAAGGCGAGCGGCTCTGGTGCCAGCATGATCTGTAGCAGAGCTCTCACAGGGGGGTATTCCCAAACTAGGGGAAACTTAGGAGAAGTAAAGAGAGCTAGCAGGAGCCTGCAGCTGATGGGGCCAGGAGCAATAGCAGCCAAACCTCAACAAGAACAGAAGCAGCCCCTTGGGGAGTAAAACCAGGGCATGGCACAGCAGAAAGGTTCTGCTGAAAGATCTGGACAGCCTGGATTGATGCTCTGAGGGCAATCAGTGAGGTTCAACAAGGCCAAGTGCTGGATCCTGTGCCTGGGTTACAATAACTGCACAAAGTGCTACAGGCTGGGCGCAGAGTGGCTGGAAAACATTCCAGTGGGAAAAGACCCCATGGTGCTGGTGGTCAGCTTGCTAAACATGGGTCAGCCTGTGGCCAAGGAGGCCAGTGTCATCCTGGCTTATCAAAACTAGTGTTTCCAGCAGGACTAGGGCTGTCCCACGTGGGAAGGGGCTGCCCAGGCCAACGTGGAGCCACCATCCCTGGAGGGGTTTAGAAGACAGCAGAGGTGGCACTTGGGGACATAGTTCAGTGGTAAGGTTGGCAGTGCTGGGTTAATGCTTGGACTCAATGCTCTTAAAGAGATATCTTCTAATGTAAATAATTCCACAATTCCAAACATGCAACGTGGTTTTCAAGAAGGAAAGCAAGCTTTTCAACATGTTTCTTGTGAGTTAGCACGAAACACAGAGCTATTTGAGGGAGCTGGGAAGAGCAGCAGTTAAGGGGGCTGCACAGGACCTGGTGATGACAGGACATTCCATCATCCCCCTGCAGACGTGCTGCTGCTGCAGGATTGTGCCTCCCTCCACATCGTTAGAGGAGTGATAAAACATCTCAGTGGGAGGGAGGACAATAATTGCATGAGGGGATGGTGGGTGACACGTCTAATGAAGGCCATTAACATATCACAGTTAGATTTTCATGGAGCAGAAGAAAAGTCATTAGTCTTTTTGTGTGTGGCAGCTAGCAGAAAGACTATGGAGTAAAGTCACTTTCCCTCCAGGAATTTAAATTCCCACAGAAGAGAGATCTTTAGGTTCTTTCTGCACTTCTCCACAAAACACAAGGGGGGCAGCTACAGTAGCACTCTTCTGTTTGAGGATGCAGATAAAGCGAATGCACTTGTCAAGTAAGGTCCAAAACTGCTTAAGCTGAAAAGTCAGTGTAAATATTTTCCTTAAAAATACATTGACTTTGTTAAACTCTGAGTTTGGAATCGTTAAATAGGACAGGAAAATAAATCTTGACCCCCACCCCCCAAAAAAAAAAAAAAAAAAAATCAGGCCAGGGAGAGCATTCTGTTTGATACAAAGCCTTTTCTTGGGGAGAAGGATTACTTTAGTGAGAGGTATTAACAGCATGATCTGATCAAATTTAGAAGCAAATCATTAAGGTTTGCTGAAATTTGTATAGGTCTAGTGACAGAAAGCACTTATTTCACCAGAAATCCTACACATATTTGGGATCCTATCCTTGCAGACAATGCTTGAGTCATTAACAAATATTTTGGTAATTCTTGCTCCTCTTGTAAAGAAGTTTTATTTAGCAACTTAATTTTTACTTGTCCATCTCTGCAACCAAAATACTCATTTGAATATTTTTAATACTAAAAAAACAATTTTAATAATTAGCTGCTTAACAAACATCTTACAATAACTTCTACTTCGAGCAACTGTAAAGTAGTATCTTTCTATTAGACAACACCTTTCATTTCTGAGTATTTAATAAAGGGAATTAAATGACCAGTCTCTGACTTGAAATCTCAGATATCCTGAAGCCATACTTTCTGCTTCATCTGTGTCATGAAATCACATCAACCAGGGAAGATCGCTGACAGCTCAAAAGTGTGCAGGATTTGCACTTCTTGGTAGCCATTCAAAGCATGACAAACTGAGTCAATTTGTGAACATCAGAAATGAACTGTTATTGGACTAGGATGGTAAATTAAATCATATTCACATGAGTGTATAGCATTCCAGTGCCTAGAGAGATGTGCTGCAACTACAGCTTTTTTTTCATTTTCTGTAAGACTATGTATTCAAAAAAATGGGTATTTCATTGTTTTTGGGTGTGAAATATCTGTCATTGCTTGGGAATTATCTTTCATAAGCAAACAATAATAGCAAGCCAAAAGGGTGCTACCATGGAATTCAGGTTGGGTTGCTCAATCTTAATCTCACCCTTTCCTACAGACAAGCAGTAGTTAAACATAAACCCTTGACATACCAGACAGCACTCAGGATTTGGAGTCGCACATCACTTCCAGTCCCAGGCTTTAGGTGCCTCTTCTGTCCCAAACTACCTTAGTCAAATTCACTTGAGATATTTTACCTCACAGCCCTGGGAAATGAAAGCACTGTTGGACAAGGTCCAATGCTCTCCTCTCAGCATTGCTTTCCTGTCCTAGGAATGCTTCAGTCCTGCACATCAACACACACCTGACATAAAATATCCAACCAATCCTATTGATCCCAATCACACTGTTCTCACCCACAGAGAAAACCAACACCATACTGATTTCTGAGATTTGTGCCAGGATGCCATTAATGATCCTTGACCAAAAACTCTAAAGCATCAATCCAGTGGAGGCCAACATAGTTTCTGTAGCCATCACTGAGTATTACACAGTAGAAATGCAATGCTCCCAACTCAAAGCTTAACATGGAAAATTGCATGGCAATTTTGAGGCAGGAAAGTGTCAGGAAGCAGCAGAAATGCTCTCAGAGAAGAGGTCCCACATGATCCCCGTTGCACTGCACCCTGTCTGGGAGATGTAACACATGATGGTAATAATTGTTCACTCTCTTTTGGCCTATCAAATACCTCAAAACACAAACAATTCTGCTCCCTCCTCCTGATGGTCAGTGTACCTTATGGCAATGTATTTGGTACCTGCTTTACAGATTTCAGCATTACAAATGGTTTCCAGTAGTCAAGCAGTGTGAGAAAGCTATATTATATTAATCAGTGTTAATGACAATACATTTACACTCATAAAGTATTCACATCAGAGAATTACACATGCTAATTCTTAGCATAAGTACTACACAGATTTAATTTTTTACAAAAATTAAGGAACTGGAGTCCAATAATTTCTGAAATCATATTCTGTTAATCCAGACTTCAGGAAAGCTCTTTGTTGGCCAAAAAATGTTTGACCAGGCAGGTTGTGAGGTGCATTTGTTTTTCCTTGAAGACTAGGGGATATTGCTTCTCATGTGCTCAGAGCATGGGACAAGTCCAGGTTTTGACTTTGCATTCAGTTTGCTTTGCTCTGCCAAAATTCTGAAAAAAATCCCTCATACAAAAATGAAGAGAGAGATACTTTGACTTGCATCACTCATTTCTTATCTAATGCAAATTCACTAAAAAGAGAAAGAAATAATGACTTCTAAGAATTGCTGAGAAGTTGGCTATTTTCTAAAATGCCAAATGAGTCTATTCAAAGCAGGGCTCAGAATCTAGAGATACAGATGGCAAATTATTTGTAGTCGATGGATTATCTAACCCAATAGTGCTGGGAAGAACTAACTACAAAGAATAAACAGTTTTTTCCTCAAGTAAATTTTTTTCCTCACAAGGAATTAATACAATTCTTCAAAAATACTGAAAAAGAGAAAATAGCAGTAGCCCCAAAAGTTAAAATACACTTTGTAGGAACAGACTTGTTTTCCTAGACCTCTTTTTCACAAGCAAAGTGCTATCAGATGGCAATGTTGTCAAATCTAAGTATGAGTAGCTGAAAGTGACCTCAACCATACAATCTGCTCACTGAAAAAGGAAAAAAAAAAATTTCCTTCCATCCTGCCATCTTCCCTTACTGTAGAAGTGGAGGTACTTGCATTAAATACCACTCTCTAGTGACTGGCAGAAAGAATATTAATACCCCAGCTGAGAGGGTATTGCTGCCGTGGTTTGGGGTCCTTTTTAATGAGGAGTCAGCTGCAAATGATAACACTTGTGAGGAAGGAGACAGCAGCCAGCCTGTCCCTTATTCCCCATATGTTCCTGTAAATGTTTCTCCTTCACTTGTTAGTGTACTTATTCATGTCTGCAAAGACTGGCCATGGTCAAGCCCCATCCTCACTGCTGATGACTGCAGGCTCAGAGGGACTGGATCCTCTGGCTCTGGGAAGAGATCCTTCAAGAAGAGGTCAAAAGGAAGACACAGAAATGTTTTCGTTACAAAGCTCTATAAATGTTTTGTCACACTTCTATTCTCTCTCAGTGCATGCACTCAGCTTGCTCATAACATTGTCAACAAGACAACATCTGCATTTCCCTTCATTCCTCCAAGTCAGTTATAACAGCAATAGCTCTGCCTGCCATCATCTCCAAAACTGATTATGAAAAGAGACTACAAAAGCTTATGTAAGTGACTGTTCCATGCAGGTGATAGACTATAATTTCTAAGAAATGGTTGCCCCTCAGCTCAATCATTGAAGAAATGAACTTGAAATAAAAATAGATCCATTGAAGAAAGTATAATCTTGCTTCAGAAGGAAAAAAGGTGGAGGAAATACAATCACCATTAAAAGAAGTCTTAAACTGTCTGGAAGAAAATATTTTGAATGAAAGACTGGAGCTGGTAAACATACTGCAAAGGGCAAAGAGCAGAGCTCTCTCTACCTGACTTGGGAAGACAATATGATACAGAAGATAGACTGGAAGCTGCTTTAGTCCACGCTAAATGTTGCATCCTGCAGGGGGTTCAGAATATAACCACCATCTTAAAATTGTGAAACCTGCACAAGACATCAGCTTACAAAATTATCTTAAATAGGAGATTCACAGGTTTCAAAAGGAGCTTGTCTTATTGGGGAGGCAGCATTCAAAGCAGCACTTCAGCTCCCTGCTGCATCCATTGGGTGGGAAACGAGCAAGAATGATTAGTCCAGAATTGCCTTTTGTACTTCTGCAGCAAGGCTGGTATCAGTACTTATCAAAATCCTGCAGAACCAGGATTTTGAAGAGTTTTATTACCACAACAGCAAAAAGTTCTTTTCAGGGTTGTATTTGATTCATACAGCCCATGTGTGAGAGAAATCCTTTTTTCACAAATTTGGAAGATGCAAAATTGACTTCATTTTAGGTTGTGGATATAAATATTAAATAATTGGACATTTACAGGTTTTGGAGATTACTACATCGCTCTAAATCAGTACTGACCTCATAAATGAATTTGTACAATAGTCAAGTTACTACCATGGTCTAAATCAATGTTGATATAAATTAAACCAATAAATATTTATGTTATCATCATGCTCTGGGAATCCAGTATGACTTAATCAATAAATAGGGTTGTGATTTGTGCCAGGTGGCTAAAGAACACAGACACTTTTAGGCCTAAACATTTTATGACGCATAATGAAAAGAATTTACCAACTAGTCTATAATTATTCAGCTGCTTGGTTGGGTTGAATTGGCAGAACATTTTTTTAACCCAGGCAGGAATTACCTAATTGCTACCACAGCACAGGCAGCTCTGCCACGGGTATTTGCCTTTACCTATCACTGTTCAAGCAGGTATGGCCAAAATATTCATCTCCCAGCTTTCAGAAAAGCAAACAAAAAACAAGCAAAACACAGGTCTTTTAGTTCTCACATCCTTTCAGATGACACTGAAAACATCTATTTAGGATGCAGCTCAGATATATATACCAAAATATATTGCTCTGCATGAACACCTAGCAATGAATTTAGTTGTCCTTTTAGTTACTCCTTCCAATTGCAGATTTAGTTCCACAGAAATCCCTCCCCCCCCAAAAAAAAAAGCTTTGAGAATGTAGGTGCTAATTTAAACGTGTTCCACACCGTGATGCTAATTAAGTTCCAAAATGTCATTTTTCACGAGAAAGGTATTCACAATTATTGACCATTTCAAATCACTGCCAAATCCCCAAAGTGATCAGTTTAAAACAATAACGGAAGTATCTGCCAAAATTAGGGACTGGAGGCTAAATATATTTAGAATGTACAGAATGAGGAGCAAAGACATAATTTTCATGATTTATTTGCTCTGTAGCAGTACCTGTGAGTACCACGACAGTCCTTGCCCCAAGCACTGAGCAATTGCAGTGCTATTATAGCAAAATGCATTTAGTAGATGACATAGGTCAGGCCTGCATGGGGAGCACGTTGGACTGTAGCACTACTCCTAAAGTACTGTTAAAATACTTCTCAAAATACCCCTTGAGCCATAAGGAAAAGCAATCCTCCCTGAAATCCTACCCATCCACAGCACAAAGCCCTGAAAAATGCACAGGAATAAAGTCTAGGACTTGATTTGTTCAACATTTTCCTAAACCTCATACCAGCTTGTTGTGTGCCTCTGATGAGACTATGCTATCTTTTTAAGCACATACTCTAATTTATTAAACCATCACCCATATTGCCACTTTTTAATTTTCCTTTTGACACTAGACCTCCATACTCCTTACTATTTCTTTTCTGGAGTAACCTTTCATCATGTTTATTACCTTGCTAAGAGGACATTCTTTCCCTTCCCATCTTCTGCAAACAGTCTTCATGCACATTTTTTAACCAGATTCGTGTAATCTTATTAATGTATCAGTCATTCAATGGCATCTCTGACAGCCTGTGAATTTATTGGCCACATAGTCTGGTCTGTGACTGGCAGAAAAAAAAGATGTGAAAACCATTTGCACAGTTTAATACACGGCACATTCGATAACGAGCAGTGGTTTTCTTACACTCAACAGTGGGGAAAGATGCCAAAACCTGGGAATGCACTTTGGGCACAGTGAGGGACATGGAGCATTTTTCTCCAGTCCTGTGTTTGTGTCAGGGATCGTTTGTGTCTTGTGAACAAGTGTCTCACAAAGTCACTGATGAGTCAGCCTCAATCACACGTTCAGCTGCCTGTGGTCCTGAGGATATTTGGGAATTCACTGAAACATTTCCTATGGACTCCCACTGCTATTACTAAAGAGTCCCACTGCTGGCAGTGTCCAGCTAATGCTTCATGCTGACAGACATTCTTGCTCTCAGCCAAGGGTGAACTGTTCAGTTTCTGCCTAGGAAAATTTCTTGGCCCATCCCTTCAGTAAAGAGATTTTTTTTTTTTTGGTTACTTTTATTTTCCCACATGGGCTTGAAGTCCTCTTAGTATTCTGTTTATTTTCCATCTCCTTTACTGGTCGAAGGGACAAGCCTGAGAAAATTATTTTTATAAGGTGTTTCTGTCATCCCAGCCATATCCCTTGCCTGCATATATCACTCAAGTTGAGATTTACTATATTTGACTGTGCAGATTTTTCCATTCTGAACTAGATATTTTTCTGTTAAATATTTTCTAATACAAACCAAAAATTTACTTCAGTGCTTTATTTTTGCAAGCATTTATGTGTTGTTTCTTCTTGGTAATGCCCTTTATTGCATTTCCATCTAAAATCAGTGCATATTATTACACTTTTCTAAATCTGACCTTTATCTGGAGCTTGAATACCATCAGTAATTAGGAACTGAAATTGTTTTATTGGACAAATAAAAGATTGACTCCGCATAGCTTAACTTTTCTTTTTTCCCCCTCTTTCAGTCTACCATATTGAAGTGAAACTACTAGTTCCCTACCATGACCAGACAGCTCATTGTCTCTAACCCTGGCTGGCTTTTTTCCACCACTTTCTCCAAGGGGCTGTCTCTTGCTTGTATTGTCTACGTAATTTGACAGTCAAGCTACTTGTTTACCTGGTAAGATGGTATAAATTGCTTAACTTTACGTATGTACTGGACAGCAATGATGCCACTTTTCCCAGAGCAATATAAAAATAACCCCACTATTAAGAGTACTCATTCACCCTTAAATTCCCACTGTTCACCCAGGGGAAGAAATTTTAACTGTATACAATATTTTCTTTTTTTAAGGGTAGGAGCATGATCTAATGTAAGATATGGATAGTCTATTGTTATTGTTACTGTCTAAAATCACTGGATGTTTCACAGATGCTAAAGAGAAATCAGCAAAATCCTTATAATTTAGAAGCATCATTTAAAATGAACATTTACGTGATATTTGTTCAGAAAAGATCCTCCATACTTCTCATCAAAAAACTGGTAATAGCAGAAATGACACAAACATCACAGGGATGTTGTCCTGATATATTAATTTTTACTCTGGCTACAGTTTGCAAGTTAATGTATTCTCCCCACAAAAGCAGGAAATTTAAAGATGCAGTGTCCCTCACAGACCCCAATGCAATATATGCAATATTCCTGCAGCCTGCAATGTAGCTGGTAAAGCCTGTAGATATAACTTCTAGGAAAAAAACAAACCCAAAACAGACAAAGAGATTGGGAATGCTGGGTAAACTACCTGCCATGAGTCAGCACCTAAGTGGGCCAGAAAAATAGTGATACTTTGGACCACACCAAAAGAAAATGAATAAAGGAATTGGGGTTGCATGAGATGATTCGGGATGCTTGTACTTAGGAATAAGGCTGCCTGCTCTCCCAGCTGAGGGATAGCAATAATACAAAGAAGTCTAATGGAGCCTTGCCAAAACTCATCTTTCTAAATGGCAACCTGAAAGCTCACTTCATATGAAAATCAATATATCACTGTTCAAGATGAAATACAGTCAATTACCAAACAAACAGAGACACTTTGTTTGAGCATGGGGGGTTGTGCTGAAGGGAAATAGAGAAATAATCTTGCAAGAATATCTATGCTAAGACTAGAGAATGTTTAACCTTTGAAGAAGTAATTAACTCACTGGCCAAACTACCAGTCAGCATAAATTGGCAAATAGAAGCACACTGTTAGGCAAGAAGAAAACTTCAGCATTTAGAGATAATAAAAACTGAGAAAGATCTTGACCTGAGGTACAAGCTCTGTGATGCTCAGTGTATTGCGGAGATATTTGACCCAACAGCCTTCTGTTTGTAGGGCTCCAGACAAAGAAGAGTCTCCTTTACTTAACAAAAGTACAGTAATTTCACGATTATAAGCCGCACTGAGTATAAGCCGCACTTCTGGGTTTCAGCAACTTTTTGGTTTTTTGTCCATGTATAAGCCGCACCTGATTATAAGCCGCATGTTACAATACAGAGTGTGATAAAAGGTATCTGTTCTATCACCATCTGTTGAGAGTGGGAGACATTCTGCTAATGGGTCATCCACTGAAACCAGGCAGGGCATTGTTCTTCATCTTTTCACAACCCATCCTTCCTCCAGCGAGTCATTTTCTGCTAATGGCCATTGAGTCCCACTGTGGGACTGATAAAATTACTGCATCCCATTGGAAGTTGCTCCAGCCAGGGGGAACAGCCCAACATTTCTTACCAAGATAAAAACAGAGGTTTTGGGACACTAAGGGAGCCTCTTTCTCCACTGGCCTCTAGTGGAAAACCGGATTTCTCCACATCACCACTGGACCTCCAGAGGGAAACTGCGCCTTGTACAGGAGCACTGCTCCAACTGAGCCACATCTGTCACTGCAGGAGGATGCAGCCACCATTTAATGGGACTGCTACCAACACCCTGCCTGACGGGGTGTCAGGTTGTACTCTGACTTTGTCAGGGTTTGGAGTTTGTTTCTTTGTAGTGCTGTATTTCTATTTTAATTTCCCTAGAAAAGAACTGTTATTCCTAACTCCCATATTTTTGCCTGAAAGCCCCTTGATTTCCAAATTATAATAATTTGGAGAGAGGGGATTTACATTCTCCATTTCAAAGAGATGTTCCTGCCTTTCTCAGCAGACACCTGTCCTCCAAACTAAAACAGCAACTTTTTGTTCTTTGTCCATATATAAGCCGCACCTGATTATAAGCCGCACTTTGGGTTCGGACCAAAATTTTAGTCAAAATGGTGCGGCTTATAATCGTGAAATTACTGTATTCCTGCTTGTTCAGAAAACCTTCTCCTCCTGTAAGTACATTCATAAATTCACCATGGTCCACACCAACTATATTGTTTGCCACATTAGTTCAACTAGGAGGCTGCTCAGATTTTTCTTAATTGTGAAGATGCTTTTCTAATTCCCAGTCTGAGTTTGTGACTGGTCACTTATGTTGCCTGTCTAGGATAAGATTCTGCAAACGTCTGATATTTTTAACTCAAAAAAGTTAAATTACATTCCCTATTAGACCTTTCACTGCAAGGCTGAAGCCCCTTTCTGATAAGAAATCCTTCCACTTCCAGAAGACGTGCTGCAGATGAACCCCCCACAGGGTATTGTACAGCGCTTCTATTGATAAAATCTCCATCAGTCTACCCCACATTTAACTTGTCTCTTTTCAGGGTTTCATCCCACAAGATCCTGCTCTGATCAGCTCATCCTGCCTCCAATAGCTGTTCCCTGCTCATGGCAAAAAAAAAAAACTCTGACAGCAAAAAACTCGTGCACTGCAGCTCAGTAGAATGATCTTCAAAGTTATCCACCCTTTCTTCCACAAAAATCTCTCCATTTTTATGGTCAGTGCTGCTGTCAATCCTCATCCAGGCCTGGGACACATCAGGAGATGGCCAGGGGAGAAGCACAGGCTGCTTACTATCTAACTTGAGCAGGGATGCATCTAAGAGGAGAGCAGGAAGTGAGCATAAAGGAGAAGAGCATGGAATACAGGCATTCTAAGATGCACAGTGGAAATTCTGCCAAAAAATTATAATGGTCTCAGGGATAAAGAGCTGCACGGGTTTCTGAGGCACATTGATGTTAAAACCTCTAGCTTTCATTGCTGGAAACACAAATCCATGAGCAATTTCTGCTTTCACAAAATGCTTGAGCACCATTCTCAACCCAGCCCTTGAGGAAGTGTTTCCATACTTTACCCTGACATTGCTTTTGTACTGTCTGGATTTGTTGGTGGTTGTTCCTTCAGTCTACCCTCATCTCCTGGAGAGCCACCCTGCCACTCAAAGGAGGCTCCCAGGACCTCCAGAAAACTCTCAGGATCTCCAGAAAGGGAAGCAGCTCTAGCACCAGATTGTGTTTGCCACCTTGGCTGCTCTGAGCAGGAGCCACTGGGGATGCTGTCCTGTACAGCCACGAGGGTGGCTGTATTTCCATTAGAAATCCATGCCTCCACAAAATCCCCCAGCTTTCCTTTTGCTCCTGCTATTATAAGGTAAGACTCAAGAGATATACGTTTTTCTCGGATTCCAGCAAAAAGTCCTCTGATGATACATTCCTACCTTCTCCCAGACCTCAGGTGTTTCTGATAAATACATTTTGGGTTTACTTCAAACAGGGAAATCTAACCACTCTTAAGGTTTGAAGGCAGAGGTGAATTGTGTCAAGCTCTATTATGATTTATGGATAAGACTACTCAGTTTTATCACTGTCTGGTTAGATGGTGCTGCAGTACGTGACAGCCTGCCATGGAATTTTCCCTCACACTCTAGGTAAGTCCAACCCCTTTTTTTTTTTCCTTATAGATGTGGAAGACAGAAAATGTAAAATTACTGGGAGCTTAGCACTAAAAAATAATGATCCATTATAGTGTCACCATTAACTGCTTCTGTCTGCCTGTTATGAAACTCAAAAATGCATTTGGACAAAGATGTCTGACATAATTCAGGGCATGTGGAGAGGCTGGAATAATGAGGAGCTGCACCATGAACACACACACACAAAAGATCTCACCTTTCTTCCTGAGTTAATTATCTCAGAGAGATGAGGCAAGCTTGGAATTGGTATTTGCTGTTGTATGCAAGTATTTCATATCTCCTTAATGACCCAGATTTGAAAATAAATAAGTAATTTGCCAAAAAAAAAAATTATAAGCACTTTGTCGTGAAATTCCTTTTAAGACACTTAGGTTTGTTTTCAATTAAGCATGAACATAACCCCAAGTGAGTGTCAAAGGTCCATGGGGAACATTCAAGGTACTGCAGAGCCTGTGTCTTTGCTATAAGGAGAGAGTCTCTGGAGAAGTCTCTACACAGAACTCTTACAAAAAGAGTATTGACCTCAAATATACTTCTACCCAATGGAAAAATCCAGCCATACTTCCTGAAATAGAAAGCAGTACAATGAGTGCATAATATCAGTATTCAGCTTTCTAATGAATAACTGAAACGTGTCTTTTTCAGAAATTAGTACTTTAAGCTGTATGAGAACAACAGAAAGAAATAGTTTGTGATGTTTTTAAACTGTCACCCTCACTTTTCTGGTGTATTCAGCCATTTATATTTCTGTACATTCTAAGAGCTAATAAAATTCAGCAGAAAATGGATTTGACAAAGTGTTTACCCTGATAAGACCCATTTAGTGATGAAATAATGTAGTTGCTGGGTGGTTAGAATGCCCTTGCTCAGCATGTCCTATTCCCTCTTGTAATCTTGGTATTCTCCCCTTATGCATTTGCTTTACATGCCTGTAACAGACCATGGCTCACTCCTGAAGCGCAAATTTCCTCCCTTCTATGCTTCTCGTGTTCTTCTCTGGCTCTGTCACAATCTTTTTTATTTTGTCTCCGCAGTGTTTAGCTTGCTTTGCTCTCCTTTTTCATCTCATTTCTTATTTCAGAAGCTTCTCTCAAAATCCTTGTTGTCTTTTTCTCAACTTATCAATCTTCCCTTCACTTTGCCTTCTCCACATCTGTCTACCTCCACATGTCCCCTGGCAGTTTTATGAAACATTCACAGGTGAGCTTCAGAAAGGCTGTGGGCACAGCATCCCTGAGGGAGGAGGAGTGGAGGCCCAGGTACACAAGGCTGGGAGCCAGAGGGGTCTCAGCCCTCCTGGGACATCAGTTTAGCCATTTATCTTATATCACACCTCCCCACAGTGCCCTGTTCTTGCCTGTGAACTGCAGGCACATGTTCTATTTTACCTTGCACAGTAACGTGCTTGTGAGATGAATTCCCTGCAGATGCACTCCATGGATGGAGCTGGGCCCCCTCTGAACTCCTGTCTCAGCCTCTCTGCACCAGTGGTGGTTGTGAAGGCACACCAGGTACCATTCCTCAGCCACCAGGGCCATGAAGTGTCAGACTGATATGCAACCCAAGAATAAAAACAGGTATTACCAAGAACAAAAGCACATATTCATATATGGTGTATCAAACTTATCCAGATAGCAATGACCTTTATTTCAGGCCTGATCCTCAGTCTTCCTGTATTTACCATTTTATCGTCAGAAATAACAAATCAGTTCAAAACAGTAATTTAATCACACTTTTGCTCATGTGGTCCATTCTATTTGGCAATTAGGTCACTCACTGGCCAAATTTTGGCAGCCTCCAACTATCCCAGTAAGGAGTCAAAATACTGTTCAACTTACAACACAAACTTTTTGTACTCTATTTTTACCATTGCATTATTTTCTGCCTATTTATTTACACTCCCTGAGCCTGCATAGGCACTTTACTGAGATGTGTCTTGACAGGCAGCTTTCTCTGTTATGTCCATTTGTGTTGGTTTGTGTTTTTCCTAGAATGATTATAGCAGCTCATGCCTGGAACTTGCCATCAATGACATGTCTAATCTCTAGGTTGTTTTCCCGTGCTCTGATACGACAGGAGGCAGAGTTGTCTTTCGCCAGAGCAGATCACTGACTCTTCCTATCATTTATTTATGCATGATCTGCTCAAGAATAAATAAAAGAATTCTAACAGAACAGTTTCTGATAAATGCCAGGATTTTTTTTTCCAGTTTTGTTTATAGATTCTCCTCTGTATTTTTACATTGTGTTAAATCCACACAGAACATGATCCAAAGAAAGAAATATGATTTATTATTGTGAATGAATCTTTACCCCCATGAAAATTAAAATCCCTCCCATCAAGGTTTAATCTCTATCTATAATAGGCAATACATATTTGTGCAGTTAAGAACTTGCCTATGGCTTAAAGGGTTTTTAACAAAAATAACAAAGACAAAGAGAGGAAGAAAATGTTATCACCCCCACTACATTCCTCACTGGGCAAGGTAGATGGAAAGACCAGGTAGCACGAGACATATTGTGAGGGGGTTTGGTGGCAGAGAAGACTTGTCCTGGACACCCTGAAGGTCCCCACCACTAAGGTGAGTCCCCTCTACAGCTACCAGATATTATATTGGTTTTACTCCACCATAGGAAGCCAGCAGTCTGAAAAAGCCTTTTTTTTTTTTTTTTGGAGTGATACAGTGATGGGGTGAAATGTCTCAGACACCTTTCCCCACAGTTTGTAAGCTGGGGAGAAAACGCTATGACAAGACTGTAAATCACACTCCCAGACACGCCACTTAAATATTGAGCAGATTCATAATGTGTTGTTTAGCTGAAAAGAGCATCATCCTCAAGTACTTTTGAGGTGAGATTCCAGGCAATAATAGGATTCTGAACAGCAGTGTTGTAGTCACAAAAATAAAAGGCCAGCCCCCATTAATTCTCTCCTGAACCACCCAGTTCCACTCCCTACAGCCAGAGCCCTGCTGCACGCTGCCCTTTCCCAGTCACCCCAAAATTCATCACAGCCCCACTCCCACAGCCCTGACATCCTGAAAGCAAACCATCAGCTCTCTGGCATCTCCATTTTGTTTGACATCCAGCGAGACAATGAACCACTGTGACAAATTACTAACATCAGAAACCCCATCAAGGAATATTGTGACAAATAGAAACTCTGCAATTACTTCTTTCATAGCCCTCGACATCGTGGCTGCAAGTAGCATCAATCAGACCATTCAAGATATGATTAGACAGCCTCTGAAACCTCTCTGCACTCTCCAGATGTGCCATTACACGCTTTACTTGAGGACAACTGTTACTAATTTTAATACAGATCTTCTAATCTTGTATGATATTTTGATCTTTTTCTCCATTTTGTCATCATGGTCCTTTTTGTCAGGAGAAAAATCACAGAAAGGCTCTAAGGTGCATCTTTTCAAGGGTAGCCTCAAGTAATTTTACTGAACAATATAATAAAAACACTTCATCATCAATAATGTCCCTTATCTCCACTAAGACTTTTATATAAATGTTGACAATATATCTAAAGCAGATTGCTTTACAAAAGAACACACACAATGCTCAAGGACTGACATATGGTAAAAGTCCGGGGTTAAAGTCTGGTACAGTTATTGTACCTTGTGCCAAATAAATTCCAAGAAAGCATTAATATAGAGTTAATTCTTCTGGAACAAATATTTGAGCCATTCATTAACATATCTGATAAAGCATTAAAATAAGTATCCCAATTTAAAAAAACCAAAACTGATCCCAGGCAATGTGTGAAAAAATTTTATTGCTTATTCCTTGAGAAATCAAAAAATTGCACTTTTTTTAATCCTTCAGAGAGCCCTCAATGAAGTCAAACTTAACACAAATGGAAGCCTTGTGGCTGTTTATGAAGACCTGACAGAGCTAAACAGATCTTCTTGAAAGGCAAGTATGAGCTCCTGTTTGCTCAAGGTATTAATTTAAAACATAAGGATTATATAATGAAGTTTCAGGGATACAGATCAAATTTCATTATGGAACTTAGTGCACAGATAAAATTCTCTTCAGTTACTTCTAAAACAGAACAACTTAAAATTTGTATATGCTGTTAAAACTGTGCATACTGAGAAACCATAATAGCTTGGAGAGTTAGTTATTAGTTCAGTTTAGGTGCGATCCTAACACACTTCTGGTACTCAGATTTGAGTAACTCTGCCAGAGGCGTCAAGGAGTTAAAGCTGAGATAATTTATTTCATCTGTACTTGGCCATCCCACATTTGGGTCCACTAAAGCCTAATTCTAGAGGAATCAGGAGCATTCCAGATTTTGTCAAATATGCAAGTTGCACACAGTCCAAATGGGCAGTGAAAATGAGCCGTTGAAAAGTGCTATAATGTAAGATGTCAATATGACTATATATGCTCTACCAAGAATCAAAAATTCTATTAAGAGTTAACATTATTTTATATTTCATGAGAGGATTTCACCAGTTAACAGCATTTGTCATTTTCAGCTGCTTAATGCTCTAATAGAAGACACACTACAAAAGGAAAGGGTGACTCGCTAATACTCCTCATATCAAACACAAAAAATCAATTCATGCGAACAACTACTGCATGGGCTTGCTTCATGTTTTCACACTTCATTTCCACCGAGCTGCAACCACTCCAGACATTTCCAGCTGTCAGTTCTGTCCCACGGGGGATCTGGAATGTGCACTGAGATGCCTGGAGAGTTTTGGAGATAAAAGCAGTTGGGTGGAAAAGAGGGGCTCAGTACACAGTCAGGAGAGACTTTCTGGCAGCAGCAGGGAGTGTGGTCTGGTGTGCACAGTGAGCATAAAGATGTTATACAGCCCTTATGGATACCTTTTCTTGAACTTTTCTCCTAAAACTCATTTATACATGTTGACCTCTTGAAGAGCTATGCTGGTGACTGGCTAGCATCTATTTAAAAGGATCAGTTAGAAAGGTTTTCTAATGCAGGTAAGAAATTAGCCAGCTCAATAATGGGACCTTCCCAGCGGGCTTGGCACAGTCATGTAATAAAGCCAGGCCTGTGCTTCTCTACTTGTCAGGACCATCTAGCAAAAAAGAAATAAGAAATGACAGGTGGTGGGGAATCCCATACAATTCAAAGAGATTTACAATTTCAGAGCAAAAGTTCACGACATGTCTTTTCAAACCTCTGTCACAGACTTGTGGCTAAGCTCATTTCTGCTCATGTGGTCCTGAATCATTGCAGATTGTTGGCATTCTGTGAGAAACTGCATTTATCAGGAAGGGATTTGTGCTATCTGATGGGAAAGAGCCCACTGATTTTTTTTTTCAACCTGCTACAACAACTGCTCTTGAAGCTGAAGAGACCCTTTAATGCATTAAAACACCACAGATGACAAGCAATAAGTCAATAAATAATATTTTATGCATCCAGTAACAGCTTACACACAGCCCAAGATATTGAGGGATGACCCAAACCAGTGGTTTAATTAAGTGTAACCACTGCATTTTTAGTATTACTTTTCTGGGAAAGGGATAAAGGAGAAGTCAGATGAAAAGGACATGGGAGTGTCATGGGAGCCTTAACTCCACTTGCACCAGCACAGTGAGGGTATTCTGGATGCCAGAGAAGCAAACTGGATCAGAAGCTTTTAGAAGATAATCCCATTCACAAAGTCACTGAAGCTGGCAGGATGAGTGTGGAGCTGAGAAAGTAACTCCATTAGTTAGTGGTGTTGGGGAGCTTTATCCTTCTTATGAGCTTTGAGTAAAGAAAGGAGAAGGCTGATGAAAAAGTTTCTCACTGACAGCACGCTGGATCCCACCACAGAGTGAATTTTCTGCTAATTTGCAAGGTGGTCATCAGACTTTAATAAGGCCACACCACCTGAAGGGCCAAGGAAGGGCACAAATCAAGAGTGTGATGGGTAAGAGTGGAAGGCTTCATGAAAGTAATGTACTATACCATGGTCAATCAGCTCAACCATCATGATAATAGGAACTCCCATTTTCTACTGCAGCAAGTGAGTATGGCTCCAATGAGCCACTGAAGGTCTGTCTGTGGTTCATGGATTCATTTTTAAATGCTGTCAGCAATAACTAGATATTTCTTGGCTTTAATTGTGGAGCCAAGGCATTACAAGGCAGCCCAGGACAAACCAACTGAATTTAGTCTGTGTGTGGGACGAAATTCTCATATTTTAGGTCATTTCACACTCCTCTACCTCATCTACCTTTCATCCTGCCCTCCTTATCTGCTTCTATCCCATATCTTAAACCTTCCAAACTGAAATGCAAACCCTCATTGAACACAACTGACTTTGGATCACGCCTGTAGGAATTGATCAGCATGGAAATGGATCCCTCCTGTGATCTGCTCAGGGCCTTCAGGGCTCAGCAGCACCAACAAACCTCACAGGACTGATGGGAGCCTGAAACAGCTTTTGGGTTTCAGAAGCTGTGGCATATCGACCTACTGTATAGGCACGGGGAGGCTTTAGGGAAGCATTTCACAGGGTTGGAAGCTTCTTAGGCCCATCTCAAATTTTCATTTATCTTAATAGGTTTTTCCCCTCAAGCCTCATGAGGTCTAAGAAAAAAAAAAAGGATAAAAAATTAATTCAGGTTGATGTTCTTTTGTGACTGCTCCTACTGAGCACAATAAACTGACATGCTGCTTTTAATTAGCATTTAGTTAACTGCTCATTTTTGTGGAGGAACGACGCACCAACTCCAGTCAACACAAAAGCGCTGAACTGAGGACAGGGGGATTCTGTCTACAGAAGACTCTGGCAGGGTGGGATTATTGAACCAGCAACCCTTTAGATTCAGTGATTGGGCACTGATTCTGCCTGATATGAAACCATACAGATAAGAACAACATTTGAGCAGAAATCTAGTTATTATTGTTAACTCACCTTAGGTAACAAACTTGGCTATCAAGGAATAGAACGACAGAATACGCTGAGTTGGAAGGGAGCAGTAAGGATCATCAGCATCCTGTGCAGGACAGCCCCCAAGAGTCACATCCTATGCCTGGGAACATTGCCCAAATGCTTCTTGAGCTCTGCCAGGCTTGGTGCTTTAGGAACTTCTCTGGGGATCATGTCCCTGTGTCCAACCACACTATGTGTGAAGAACCTTTTACTGATATCCAAACTAAACCTCCCCTGACACAGCTCCAGGCCACCCTCGGCCCTTTCGCTGGGCGCTACAGAACAGAGATCAGAGCCTGCCCCTCCTCTTCACCTGACGAGGAAGTTTTATCAGCTGTGAGCTTTCCCCTCAGCCTCCTCTTCTCCAGCTGAACAGACCAAGTGCCCTCAGGGCTGCTCACCATCCTTTGGACTCTAACAGCTTAATGCCTTTTTTGTATTGTGTCACCCAGAACTGCCCCCAACACTTGAAGTGAGGCCGCCCAGAGCAGAGCAGGACAATCCCTCCCTGGCCTGGCTGGCCATGCTGTCCCCCCACATCCCCCAGGACAGGGATGGCCCTCCTGGCTGCCAGGGCACTGCTGCCTCCTGTTCTCTTGCCAGAGATGAGGCTCTCCAGGTCCCTTTGCTCATCTGCTCTCCAGCCTCTCATTCCCCAGTCTGTACATCCAGGGCTGTCCCATCCCAGCTGCAGAATCCAACATTTGCCTTGCCAAACTTCACACGGTTGGTGATTACCCATCTCCGGTCTGTTGAGGCCTCTCTGCAGGGCCTCACCCACGTTTGGGGGAAGCCAGCAGCTCTTCCCAGTCTTGTATCACCTGCAAAGTTACTGACTATCCCTCCAAGTCCTGCATGCAAGGTGTTTATGAGATGTTGAGGAGCACTGGCCCAAGGCAGAGCCCTGCAGAACCTCGCTAGTGGTTGCACATTAAAATATAATGGTCCTACCAGTACAACCCAAAACTGAGCTCAGCCATCACTGCTCAAAACCACAACAAATTAAAGATGAACAGAAAATTAAAATTCTTGGCAAAAGAGAGAATGCATCCAGCTGTTGGCTGAATTCATAAACAGGGCAGTAAGACTTCTCCACAGACTTGTACATGCATAAAATGGAGATACTGGTATGTGAAACTTGCATGCATTTTCAGCTGAGGAGAAAACACAGCTCTTGCCATTTCTTTCAAGAGCTGGGAAATCCTAAAATGGTATCTTTTTTCCCAGGTTGAAGAAAATACAGAAAATATCGATCTCCTTGTTTGTCCCACCTGCTGTTTTTGGTCCCTATTCTCCAGACAGGAGCCTGAACCCAACAGTGAGTGGCATTAGTTGGAAGCCACTGGTAATTTCCCTATATCCTGTCTTTACTATCATGGGAAATTCAACCACATTAGCTGTCTTTGGAAAAACAACAAAAAAAAGAGTATAACAATCTCTTCCAGGCAGAAATAAAGCATTTATGCTTTTAAACTGATAGGAAACCAGGAATTTTTTACCATTATTTCATTATATTAATACTGCTAAGCATAGCTTGGTGTACCTGAGAAAGTCTGTAACAATCACCAAACACAACCTTTTACATGCCAGTAAATCAGCATTTTTGAGTCTAAAAGGTTGCTGGAAAGTCACTCAGCACTACCAGACTATCATTTCATTCTTGTAAGCTTGGTTGTATTATTTTCATTAAGAAAAAAAAAAATCAAGATGGACCAAAAAAAGATGTACTATTGCAGAATAGTTAAAATTGTAGTTCAAGATATTAATCACACTGAATCCCATGAGTTTTTGGCAGATAATAAATGTGTGATAGATTGATCTCTAAAATCACATGCATATTATGAGCATAATCCTCACTTTAATGCAGGGTCATAGAATTTTACAGCCTCATAAGCTTGCAAGGTTTCACCTGGAACATCAAAACAATTGCTAAAAGCATAATAAATTCTACAGCTAGCCATCTGCTTACCCTCCTGACCTTTCAAATCTTATAAAAACCCAAGCTCATAATTTTTCACTCTATGAATTTCAACCTTTTTTTGTTTAATACAGTATATTCAGAAGGTTACTTCATCTTTTCCATGTAATAAAGGGGATCCATTCCATTTGATACTATTTTGTGGCACTAGACATTTTTTCTTGAAAGGATTTTGAGTGCTGTCTCTGGAACTAATGGGATTGTGGGGCATTGCCAGTTGTTTTATCTGGTTGGGAACATTTATTTTGAGTCATGCTCCTCTTGTATGGGTTCAGCCATCAGTCCCTATTGAAAATTACATCCAGACAGTGCCCTGGAAGAAGGTTAAATAGCACCAGTGTCTGTTTCCTGCCTCAACCTCTGGAACTGTGAATCACACTGCTTTGTTTTTCAGAAAGCCGTGTAGGTTAAGGTTTCATATTTCTCAGCACTGAAATATCATATCTTCCCCTGATATTAATATTTCTATTTCAGATAGACAATTGGGAATATAAAACCCATTGGTAAAGTTTTTAAGACATCATACTACACCAAATACATTTATATTGCCAAAACCCCTTTCTCTAAAAGTGATCCTCATTTTTTTAGGACTTGAAAGAAAAATTTCCCCTATAACAGTGGCAAGTACAATATACATGCTCCTATGGATATCAAAGAGCCACTACTTAATTATCAGAAATACAAAGTGAAAAAATTCTTGTTCTTCACTTAAATTAATTTTGACAGTTCTTTCAAAGACTCATTTATCCTCATCAAGAAATTGCTACAAGAAATCTAAGTCCATATGCAATTCTGAAAGTTTTGAGTTTGAAACAACACCAACAAACTTTTTAGATTAGCATTACCAATTTTCCTCTGCCCCAAAAATACATTCACAGTCGTGTTATTTCATCCAGTTTCCTGACAAGGGGAAATCTGTGCAGTCTCTCCATATGGCTGTCTCCCTTAATAACCCTTGAACTTCCTGGTCACTTTTTAAAAGGCATAGCTTTCAGAGGTGTGAAACCACTGCAAATATAATGAAAACAGTTGACTGTTCAAAAGGGATCCAAATTATTGCCTCAGCTGAGGGAAAGATCTTCCCCCATTCTCAGAGATAAGAGCCAGAAAATCAGCACATATGTGCTCTGAACGAGCCACAGCAATTTGTCCAGCCAAATGAACTGGGGATGCTGCAGGCAGATAGGCTTCCTGCAAGAGGGAGATTGTCAAGGAATAATGAGACAACCAGAGGAAACTGGTTGTAACTGGCAGTAAGATATTAGGGAGTATAAGGTAAAAATCCTGGAAAGAACAATTTTTAAAAGCAGGTTCTGCTCACAAAACAATTTTTCTTTAAAATAATAATTAGACTACAGTATGTTAATTCATCTCTTTATGAGCATTACTTTAAAATACTTTTAAATTAAAGGTGTGAGTGAGTGTTTAAAAGAAACAAGAGAATACCTGTGTTTGCACCATACTGTGATGTAGGAATCCCCTTCTGGGAGCCATGTAGGCAGAACATGCCAGGAGAAGGAGTTCTCAACTTGAATTCTTGACACATTCAGTGAATTAAGGTAGCCCGTGGTTCTGCCTGACAGCAAAAATATTGTTTGCTAATAAATCTGCCTGTTGTACTGCATTAGGGAAGCACTAAATGCAAACTCCTCCATGAGAAAGTGGAGGCACTTCCAGGGGCTCTCCAGGCACAGGAGAGGACACTGCCAGCTGTGGAAAATGACAGGTTCCATTGCTAGCAGGAAAATCTGTTCCATCTGTAAGCAGTCTGACTAGTTGACATTGTGAATTGGAAAGTCACAGAAAGGATTGCTCAGTCCCAAAGTGAACTCACTGGCCCTGTGTTTGTGACCCATTAGCACTGCAGCCTGCAGTGGGGTAAACTCAGTTTAGCAGGAGAATATGCTGAGTGTTTGATACACTTGGATAGAGGTTCCTTCAATGTACTTCCCTCACTCCTCCCTACATCAGAGTCCCTATCTGCCCCAGAGAACAAACCTCACATTTACACAAATATTCTGAGAAAGAATCACAGACTCTGAGAGCAGCATGGATGCAGTAGCCTTTAGACACCAAATAAACATGAAAAAGGAGCTCATCAGAACTGCCTGGGCAGTAAGTTCACCCTCACATTTCAGATCTGTGTGTGTTGGCATTAAACAGATTTCAGAAACATGCTCTACCTGCACCTTCTTTCATTCTGTGAGACACTCATCAGCTTTGGTGCTTCAGCCTAATTTGAGTAATTCTAATTCTTCCATGCTGATACTGGGTTTGCTTAAAGGAAAATTATTTTATATTCAGAGGAGAAAATCACAACTGTAACTCAACCAGAATATAGCTGATCTAATGTAACAAAATAATATCTTGATATGAACAAATAGAGCATTATAGTCACACATGCTCCAAATAGAAAACCAAACCCATATTACACATCTTTTATATTTACTCCACATAGGTTTCATAATATTTTCTATTAATTTGGTTTTATCTTTCCATAACAAAATTCTTACACACTGGAAATCATCCAATAGCCACTGTATACAACAAAATCTTAAACTTTCCAGATCCGGTATAAAACCCTGACTTCTAAGAATTACATCCTTAAAGGGGAGGAGAAAAGGAGAAAAACTGAATAGACTATTGAGGTGAATGATTATTGTTGAAGGAAATATCAGTTATTTTCTTTTGGTCTGTTTTTTGAAACAGTTGAGAAGCTTCATAATCAATACAAATTGTTAAACAAATTGCTACCAAACCAAAGAGCAGATTTAGAGTGTAAAAAAAAAAAAAGGGAAATAATCCAAAAATCAATACATGCAACTGTTGATTTTCAAAAATGTAAACTACCTAATAGCCTTGGAAAAACTAAATCAGCAAAACCACATGGTCATACAACCTCCTATGTCATCCTAGGCTCCCTTCCTCTCCAAATTTCAAAGCTGAAAGTTTGATTCACAAAAAATGCATGTGCCCTCTGCAAAGGGGAAAAAAGAGCAATTTTAAGAAGCTCTCTACACAGCAAAATAAACTCTACCTCCTTCTCCCCTTTTTTCCTTGTAAGCAAGTTTACTTTGAGCTGGGATGGAGTTTTGACTTGAATTCAAAGTGGATGAGAAGGATCTAATCCTAAGGCCTCATCAGTCTCCAAGGCATGCACGCAGCATTTTGTCTTTGTCACACTACTTGCACCAAGTGAGAGGATCCTACCACAAACAACTCAGTGTTGTCCAGCAAGGTGAAGTGCTCACAGAAATCTATAATTTCATGCAAAGTTTCGTTTGCAGAGTTTATGAAAGGACTATTACGAAGTAGAACAGAGGTTTGACAGGTTGCTCTACTAAAGCAACACAGTGGTGTAAAGTTTGTTTGCAGACTGAGCAGTAGATGAGTACAGGGGGACAGGATGGCAGAAATAATACTCAGGGCACATTTTTACATTGTCTTTAATGACATTCATCCATTCATCCCAAAGGCCAGCAGCGAGCTTGCTTTGCACCCTGAACCCTTGATCTGGAACCTGTTTCACTGCACAAAATGACAGCTCTGCTTCCTGCTGCTTCTCTAGCAACACTTTAAATGGTCCTCATTCTCTAAAAGGAATACCAGAAACCAAAAAGAATTCTCAGATCTAAAAGTCACATCAGCAACACTAGCCAAGCTAGGAAAAGAGAAAGATGTGTTAATATCTCTGGAAGGGCCTAATTATGAAAAAAAAATGGGGCATTCTTGTCAAAACACTAAGCACTACCTGTGCAAATACATGTACAAAATTTATTCACTTTAAGAAAACATGGCATTACTCCCTTGGAGAAGTGAAAAAACCTAGAGCAGTTTCAGGATGGGGAAAACTTTCCACAGAGATATCTATCTTGTCAGGGTTATTTCTTGTACACTCTTAGTGCAATACAAACTACTTGCCAAAATATACCACAGAAGATATATTTTTTTTGTTGTTGGAAATCCTCCTCACTCTCTTTTCTTGTCTTTGGGCCTCCTGTTCTCCTCATTATTCTCCAAGTTCATTCCATTCTGACTTAAAATTTAAAACATGGAAGATGGGGAAATTTGTCAGCTTGCTGAAGGGAGCAGCATAAATCTTGGGGGTAAAAGATCCTTAGGCAATATAAACATATCAAAGCTGTAAATGAGGAATCTCCAGTGATGTACCATGGGCAGCTCCTACCTCCTTCCATTTGCCCATGGGGCATAAGGGCCGGCAGGTTTGGGGTTCTTTTTGAAACCCTGTATTGTTCTAATTAGCTAGTTATTTAATCAGTGCCATTAGACAAACTATGTATGGCAATAGATGCAAAAACAAATTAATTATGGATAGAGAGCTGCTATCAGGCTATTTCACTATATCTCCTTGCAGGATGCAGACCTGTAGAACAGCAATTATGAGAACATCCCAGCATTCAGTAATTAAATGCTAGATGTATGTTGCCCCTAGAATATATGTGTGACTGAACAGCAGCCCTTCTTGTTTACAAACACTTGAGTTGGAGAGCCAATATTCAAGGGTACATTTGCCAAGTGTCTGTCCAGGGCCACACCACATGAGGTTCTGAATTGTGAAAGAGTTGTAAAGGAGGTCAAGACTTAATTTGCTTAGATTCTTGCGGCTGTCAGTTATTCAAACTCTGTGGAAGAGCCACATACTTTGTAGATCTAGCCTGACCAAAGAACAAAATAGTAGCAGAACTGAGCACTGTGGATTAGTGTGACAAGTAACAACCTTCAGGGCAAAGATTTCACTACCTACAGGCTACAGCAGATCAAGAAAAACCTTGCTCTTGACTGCATGGCTCACATGATTAGTCATTTTTAGTGGCCTGCTAAAACTAATTTTTTATGTAAAAGTAGTATTTTTATTCCCTATTTGCTGTCTTGGTTTGCAGTTATTTCTTCCTTTTAAGTTTTAAAACACAACTCCACTAATCACAGTTACTCCCTTTGAGAGAAAGAAATTACTATAGCATTTGTTCATATTTATCCTTATTCCAAGAATTTATAATCATTACAGTAGTTACTATCAACCATATTGTAGTAGTACACATTTTTTTCCTCAGTGGTCGACAGCTCTGATTAATAAAAGTTAAGTGGTTGTAGGTGGCCCCTGATTTCCCAGCCCATTGCTGGCTTTCCTTTGCATGCATCAGTGTACTCCAAATCCTCAGGCTCCTCATTCTGCTGCCTGCCAGAGACAGAAGCTGTGAGTAGCAGAAAAACCACATTCCCTAGTAACTTCTACCTTCCCAGGCTGCTTTCCTAATCTTGTTGTGAGGATTTTTCCTGGCAGATGTGCTCTTCCACATGGCCTCTCCTCTCATGGAAGGGAGGAGCCCTCACCTTTGGTACCTATTTCCTGTTAATCAATGTTGCTGACCAGTAACATCCTCCTTTTCACCAAGCACACCTCCTTGTCATCCTGCAGTTTGAAACCCAATACATTCTCAATTTCCTACTGCACCTTGATTACAAACCCCTAGCCAAGCATCTTTAAGCCAAACACATAAACAGTCACACTCATTTGTTCAGGTTTAGTTCATGATATCTTGTAGCACCCCTCTAAATGGTTGCTCTGCTTTCACACTTCTCTGCACTGAAATGACAACTTGGTCTCTTCTGACACACCTGAGGATATCAGAGTAGTGAGCTTTCACAAGGTGCTGTTATATATCTAAGTTATGCCCTTGATTTTTTGTCTATCTAGAAGACCACTTATGTTATACATAACAGCTGAAGGAACAATTTAATTACTTTTCATTCTCAGGTTAATTATAATCAGGACACATCCTTTTTGTTGCTGTAGAAATCAGAAACAAGCACACCATTTTTTTCCTCATACGAAAATAAATATAGACCATTTTATGTGGTGTTTTATTCACTGTTATTATCCCAGACTGAAAATCAGAACATGAAAGGACAGAGCTTAGTGTGGGAAATCAAAGGAAGGACAGAAGCACAAATGGGTGTGGAAGGGACTCTGTGTTTTCAGGCTGTACAGGTATCCGCAGGACACATGGAATTATGATGGTGTGATACGGAGACTTTTAGGCTGAGAATTTTTTTTTAAACTCTTTTTTTGGGATGCACAGTCAAAAAATAACACTATCCCCTCAAGCTTTACTAGTGGGTGCTCCTATGGCCCTACAGCAACACCATTTTTCTCCAGAACAGATTCATTGCAGCCGTTAATGAGTTTCAAGAGCAAGGAAAGCAAAGACATTTTCCCATCAGGTTCCTATTGCAAAAATTGTGCATGAAAATAACTGAGGCAATGAGAGTTTGGCACCAGTGTGCGTTGAAACTGAGATTTACCTCAAGAATTTAAATCCATGATCTTTGATTCAAAAAATTATATCCAAGATGAGAATACCTTTTGGGTAGAAAGATTCCTTCCCAGGGTAAGAGTAGGACAGTTTGAGTCTTTTGTCCAAAGTATTTTAATGGACAGTATTGGCAGAGGCTGAACTCACAATACTGTGTGTATTTAAGGTGTTAGTGTTGATTTCAATTTCACACTCCTCACACATCACTGCTTTTTTTCCTCAGATGGAGATAACTTGCAACACAGTGGGCTTTGTGTCATCTTGTGCTTCCCAGTTCCCTCAGAAACCCTCCACTTGAAGGATTTTTTGGTTTTTCTTATTTTTTTTTCATTCTCTAGGACAAAGCAGTATGAGGAGTCTTCTCTGGCACTAAATGATGCTATTTTAACTGGAGTTTGTCACTCTTAGCTACCAGGACACCAAAGCAAGGGGGGGAAAAAAAAAGAAATACCAAAACCAAGAGAGAAATGATGGATTATTCTGAATGTTTTGCATCCCAGATAGACCCACTGAACCTGCCAGCTTTTCCAGGGCACATTTGAAGACTGTGAGGATGGATGGTAACAGGTTTTCACAACACAGGGTGCAGGGAAAAGAAATATCACAAGCAGGAAAAAACCCAACTCTCTTCAGTGACAAATGACCCAATTTGTTCCTCCCCAGTAACTGTGGCAACTTGGTGGAGCTTTGCAAATCCCTGCCATTGCTGCTGTGAGTTGGTTGCTCTAAATGGATCCTCACTTTTCCAAAAGCAAGGCATGGCAAATTGCTTCTAAGTAGTTTTGGGTCAGGTACACCAATTTTCAGCCCGGAGTTGCAATTATTTTTTCCAGTTTCCACTTAGTCTCACATAGCCTTCGCTCAGCTTAAAGAGAGTCAGCATATATAATAATTTGCATTGCAAGAAATGTGATACAGCAATTAGAGAGGATGAACCTTTCAGATCAGGTTTCTTTCAGTTTGATTCTCTTCTGGTACTTTCACTGTGCTTCTCCAGATCACACCCTCAGCTCCAGCATTTTGTAGAATCTGGGCAGCCTTTCAATTGTCTGACCTTTCAGTAAGCCCTGTTTTCTCCAGATACTAAAATTGAATATAATTTCACTCTATTCAGTATTAATAAACTGTAAACAACATCATTGCCTAATCTTGGCAAAGTGCCTGAATTAAATAGCTTTCTTAATGCATCTTCTATCTGTATTAGAGCTATTTAAAAGCAATATGCCAAGTGTGCTGATGATAAAAAGACCATTTTTCATTCATCTGTTTGCTTTTAAGTTCCACATATTCCCTGTGAATATTTTCCTTAGCATAAGCAGCTGCCAATAGGAGTCTTTGTACTTAAAATACATAAATTACTATCTAGCTTTACAAAGAAACTATTATTTTCCTGAGCAAGATTGTCAGTTCTCCTTAGTAAAAGCCACATTTCTCCCCACTCTAATGAAAATATCCAGTTGGACAACAGATGTGACAGAAGTTCTTTTAACTACGTGTACAGGTTTGATCACTTTTGGAAAATATCAATTTTAATTCATACAGTTGCCCAGCAGAATTTTTAAGTGAACAGATGCTAGAAAACTTGGAGGAAATTAATATGAAACCTTTGTATTAATGTTGACTATGAAACCAGATAATATTCAGTAAGCCATGCATAATCAACAGTTAAACTCCCTTATTATAGGTCTGTAAGGAGCTGAATAGTCAAATCCTAAATCCTCTATCTTGTGGTTATTTTAACATGAACCCTGAACCAGAGAGATTCAATCCTGAAGCACAGAAGTCCCTTCTCCCACTTGGTTAACAAAATTATGCCAGGAGTGAGTTTTCTGTTGTATGTTTAACAGATACTTTGAACACAGTTGCGAAGTTTGCATCTTTCTGTATGAGGAAAAAACAACAAAAATTAAGATGTAATAACTAGAAAAATATTCTGTCTAAATAATAAAAGGTGTCTCCTGCCCCATTTTAGAAGGCAATACAAACACTAAAAACAAAACACAAAAGCTAAAGAACAAGAACATAAATTCAGCCCTTTTACATCAGCAGAAAGAAAACCTTCCTGAAAACCTGGAAACTCTTCACTGCTTAAGGGCCCAGACCTTGGGTTTCAGGTGGCAGCTTGGGAGGACCCGAGGCTGATTGTGCAGCACGTGGCACACACTGGAGACAGCCAAGGCTCTTCCTACAGTGCAGTCACGTTGTTAAGTAATGAAATCCTGATTTGCATCTTTACCCAGTAAAATTCCATATAAATATAGGTGCTGATAACGTAACATTTATGGATAGCAGCTGGTGTATTCCCCAGCTGTTTGCTTGTTGTCTGCTATAACATATGTTAATTTAAACTTTCACCAAATGTCATAGATTGTTTGCAGTCCTCCAGCTGCAGCTTGGCAATTTTTTCCTTTAGGTTTCTGTTGGCTCTGGAAGTGATTACACAGACAGCCCATAACAACATAAACAAGCCTTGTGTGGCTGCTGAGCTCTTCCTTAACTTGGCTAAGTGAAGGTTTGCTGGAACAAGCAAAACAGGGAGAGAACACATCTCACAAATTTTCATTTTTCTGAGGTATTTCTGGATGCTGTCAGAACATAGAGGACACTGGAGTAAAAAAAATATCTTTCAGTTGAAAAATGCATCACACAGAACAGATTATCTCCCCAATGGTCCTAATTTAAAATAAATATTATCTACATTTTTGGATAAAGAGTATTCCAAGCACAGTGTTAAAAATGAGATCCTCAGTTTACAAAGGCAACCTCAGAAATTAACTTGACCTAACATGTGACAAACCTCACAATCTGCCATATAATATGAAGGAAAAAATAGTACAAACTGAATATCACAGTCTTCTGTGATATTCACAGAAGGACAACTTCTAATGTGTTGCACTGCACAGTAGGGAAAAAACCCCACGTAGCAATGAATAGTCTAAAGTGGAACACAAGGTGGAGAACAGCAAGGAGGATTGACAGGACTTGTCAGGCATCTTGGTTTCCTTTCTCACAGGAAGCTTTCAATCAGAATAAATGCCATCTGCATGCTGAAAGCAAAGGCTGCTGCAGAGGGGAGGCTCTGATTTCCTCTACAAGAGCTTTTCCATCCCTTCTGTCCTGTGCTGCCTCTTCCACAGTGGGACACTGGCATTTCTGAGATGTGCAAACACTAAAACACCTCCTGCTCCCAGTGCTCAGAAATGATATTTAAATTACACTAAAGGTCAGCCTTGGCAGGCACACAACTGCTTTTCAGAGCAGGGTAAGGCTCAAGACACAGAAATGGGACTTACACAAATGTACAAATGATAAGATGATGCCAGCAAGCACAATACAAATATTGATCAATTTAAATTGAGCAGAAAAGGAGAAAACATCTGTGATGACAAACTGACAAACAGGCTGGCAGCTAATAAAATGGATGGTGAGATGGGAGATCATTCTTGTTCTTATTATTTATCTTAACTTAATTCCACCCTGTATTATCTCTCAGCTTTTCATCCTGTTTTGAAAGCACATTTTAAAATTACCACAGAGCAAAATCTCAATATACAGATCATGCTTTAGATTATGATGCCAAACCTCTGTAGAAGTAAAGACAGTGGAGCAATAGAATTCCTATATTAATTACACTAGAATGTAGGTGTTTCATGCAGCAAAGAAAAAAGTTTTAGGTTAGATAGTTGCCTGGTGCTGTGGTATAACTTGCCACAGCCTGGCATTACTTATTTTAACCAAGACCTGCAGAACTGGAGTGAGAGGCTTCCAACTCAGTTTAGGTCAATCAATGCACTAATACGTGCCACAGGACCCCAGGCTTTTCCAGCATGGGTGGCTCTGTGTCACTGACAGAGCTACAGGACCAGCCTGTGAGAAACCCTGTGCAAAGTGGGATCTCTGCCTGCAATGCACCCAGGGGACAAAACAAACATTCCCCACTCCGTTACTCCAGCCAGGGACATTCCTTGACTCACTTCAGCGCTGTGGGACATTTTAACTACTCTGCAGTAAGGATATTTGCCCCAACTAATTCAGTGTTGATCAGCAGAGAGAGGGCCAGTATCCACCCACCTCTCTTGCAGACCTCTCCTACAAGGAGAGCTTTACAAGCTACTGAGCTGCTCTAAGCTAAAACTCTTCCCCTTCAGCACCATATGCAGAGGCTGGAGGTACTTAATCCTTCTCTTCAGCAGCACTCCTCTGCCAAAAATTGCTGAATTAGAAAAGGCTTCAAGCTTGTTAATATCCTGCCAACTGACACAAAAATTAGATTTCATCCAGTTGAATAAGCCTCATTTAGTCAAGGGCCATTTACAATTTTTTGGAAAAGCTTGATTGCACTATCACAGTTAAATACAACAGCTTATCTCTGATAGAGTCACCATACTCTTAATATTGGTTCTTAATCCCTGAATGTAAAGCTTCAAGGAATGGATATTGCTGAAGACTGATTCTACAAAATGATGGTGCAAGAAACTCATTAGAAAATAGCTTTTTAAAAATTTTGTGTTTTAAATCCTTCAATCCTGAAGACCAAGTTTGATAAAATGCCACCTCAACCTTCCTCCAGAAGCTTTAGATCTCAGATTACATGGGGTGGTTTAATTTCTGCTTTCAAGTTGAAGCTTGTGTTCATAATTTCCTGATTAATGTTCATAATGGAAGTACTACAAGTAAAACAAAGAATGGAACTGAAAATGAGGTGCAGCATGTGACTTAGCCCAAAGATGACTTCTCCCTGGAGATACAGTTAATTTAGTCTGAATCTGAGCACCCTGTCTGCTCCCAGATGATCATCCCTTAAGAGGTACAAACTTTTCCAGATTATGCAGGTCTCATGTTATAGCACCCTTTACCAAACAGTCGGAAATGTGATATTTTGTTGATACAATCTGTAATGAATAGATCAGGACAAGAAAAACAGCTTGTTTCCACTAGTACCCACAACAGAACTGTGTTACTCTTGCTGAGCAATCCAAACCTTGACAATGCCGCTGTCGCAGAGTCAGACATATTTCATTGAAATAATTGGTAAAGACTCAATGCAATTCTTAAAAATTCAGCTACTTTATCACAAGAACATTTTCATGTTTGTATACAAATTATTCCAATAAAATATTTATTTTCAAATAGAAAATGCTAAAAGCACTTAAGTAACTGCAGTGTCTTTAAAGCTGTAGAATGTTATGGGTTTCAGAAAAGTTCCATTACTACAGACTTACTCTGAAAAATCATCATTTGACATGATAATCAGACACTGACACATTACTAGACCTTTGATACTCTTTATCAGAGCATCAACATTCAACTGAAAAAGCAGACAAAAAAGAAATCCTTGACAGAGTTGAAAAGAAAGTGAGTGGGAAGAGATGAATATCTGAAGGAATTTGTTATTTGCATTATAATAAAACACGAATTTTTGTGAAAGCAGCAAGTGAATTTTCATGGAGGGGGGTGTCAAGAACACCTGAAAACCTTTCACTGAAAACCTTGGAAATAGCTCACAAATACTGCTGGTTGGAGGGTGATGAAAACAAAGGGGAGAAACCAGAGCTGCTGCCATGTGAGGATCTTGCCCTACATCTGCCAAACCTTCTGTGACTTGTTCCTACCTGCAAGACAAGACAGGCAAGACTGAATTTTTGGGAAAGCTTTACTGGGTTCTTGGGCTCAGAATGTGCTCAGGGAGCAGACCAGAGACATCTCAACCAGGTGTAGGACACTGCAGGTACCCCCTGCACCAGCAAGCCCTGGCAAGCAATGCCTAATAGAACACAAATATCACAAGCACCAGCAATCGTGCATGACCAATCTGATGCCTTAAGTTTTAGCTTTCATATTACCCAGATTTTATACTGCATTTATATGATGTTCAGAGCTATATATTAAGTGTTAGCAAGTTCTCCTCACAGTTTAATCAAACCAATTATTTTCCAGCCCAGGAGCCAAGGACATCACCACATCTTTGGGCCCAAAAAGTGCAAACAATAACAAATTGAGGAAAGCAGACTGGGAGGATGGGACTGCAGAACCTGAAGCTGTAATTGAACTATTAACCCAAACATGCAAATGGGTCAAAACTTACAAAAGTGTGAAAATGTGTGATCTGTCATCCATCTTGGGTGTAGCCTCGGCCAGGCTCTTGTACTGCCCAAGGTGTATCCTTTGAAGGCCTTTTAATCAATACCTACTTTATTCCTTTAATAATGTCTAGCCTCTCTTCCAGGCAGCCTCTTCAGGCATCAAAACATTGATCCAGGTCACACCCCACAAATAATGGCAAAAAAAGGAATAAGACATTGTTTATCAAATACAAGAAAACAAGCAAAACAAAATGTCTTGTACAGCAATCAGGTACATGAGATGAGCATGTACTAATGGAAGCTGGAAGTGTATTTGCACCAGAAAATACTCTGAATTAATAATAAATATATGTGCTATACAGCCAGCATTAAGCAACCAAGAAGAATTCAATATTGACTCTCTAAGCTGTTCTTTCTGCAGAAGGTCTAAGTACACCCTTGAAATGCTTTAAATTGCAACATATTTGTCACCTTTCATCATAGGAACATCTCTTCACATGAGAAATAATGTCTTCTCCAAAAATCTCTTGGTAACTTGCCATAAACAAGCAAAGTTTCCAGACTAATACCTCAGCCCATTTCTCTAGAAAACTTCTGTTGAGTACATCATTCAACAATCCTGACAGCTCCTGAAAGCTGCTTAGATTTTACTTTTTCCTTCCCAAATAATTTGACATCAAATATTTTACTATTTGTCAACCTTATCTAGGAGCTATTAACAGACCAACAAGTAATTACTCCCAATTTGTCCTGATAAAAAAACCCCACAAACCTTAGTCTCACAAGAACACAATAGATGATGGTCACAAACATTATAAACACAAAAATGCTCTGAAAAAAACGCTTTTTTCTTCTTGATAGTTACTCTGCTCTTGCTTTTCTCTGGAGAGAAACTCCAAGAGTTGAGCACAGTCAGTGCCCTTCCCACCCTCATCTCCCATGCCCAGCTGCTCACTTGTCCCACAACCACTCCACACTACCCAGTATTTTCAGGCTACCAAGGATTTCAGCAAGTCCCTGCTCTGACCCAGTTGTCATGAACAGATTGCTGCCAAAGACTCATCCAGAAGTTGCACTCCTTGTGAGCTCTGTAAAGTTGCCTGGTGTTGTGTTTGAAGATGCCTGAATAATTAATTAACTCCTTGAGTGCACAGTGAGGTGCATCTTGTAAAAACATATGGGCTGACAGGATCCTTTTCTTTGTGTCTCTGTAGGTGGTTTCTTATGTTGGCTGAAAGTCAATCCAATATTAAACTACACCCCAAGATTAGATTTTTCCATGGTAAATAATTCAAGTTAAATCAAATGGCTGCTCCTTTAAAGCTCTTGGGATATTCCAGTTAATTCCTTCCTACAGAATAGCAGCAATCTGCATTAGCTCAGTAGCCAAAGGCAGGATGACAACTGCATCTGGCACCTGAAGGGACGTTACAGGGAGCAGCAGGGTCAAGCAAGCAAGAGTTAGTTCTGACTTCTGTATCCATGTCCATGGGGATAAAGATGGAAATCATGATCTACAGATCAGAAAAGATTGGATGGTTAAGATCTAAGGAAGAGGTAAACTGATAGCATCCCAAAAGGATAGAACTGGTGTAAAAGCTGGTCCAGGCTCCAGAAATAACAGCCTTTCACTCAAAGGGAAAGGCTCCCCAAATACTGGAGCAAATATCCAAACAATGCAACAAAGTCCATCCCTAAATGCCTTTGTATGAGTGCTTCTGAGGTTTTCCTGTGTAATCTGTTGCTCCCAGCAGCACTCTGAGCAAAAGACATAAAGGGTTAAACACTGAAACAGTGATTCCTATTTTTGTATAATTCCTCTAAATACTGAGTTTGGTTATTCCTAAAATGTTGTCCCTACTTTAGTAGCATATCATGACCATTTATTTCAGCATTCTTTTGTTTTTTTCCTTCTAACACTGTATGCAAAATAGAGGGTTTGAGGATGAATTATTTAGCTGGCTGCAGAAAATGTGTTTTAAAATCATCTTCTTAGGGAATATATGCACTGAATGCATATATTACCCTGGAAAAATTCAAATCCAGCATCTGTTGTCCTGTGTGTTTTACTGGCTAATGATGAGAACCTGGGGGATTTGTTTACAGTAGGGTTTTCTGGATTTTTTTTTTTTTGTTTGCTTTCTTTTGTTTCTTTCACTCAAAGACAATAGGAAATTGAAAAACCTTATCAACATTTTAATGAAACTACTTAGGGGTTTTTGACAACCTAGTGATTAACACCCGTGGTTTCCAAACTGCCCTCCTTGACTTGTGTTTCTCCAAGTTGCCCGATTTCTTTTTTGTTGCCCGATAATCTGATTTTGTAATTTGCCATCTTAGGGACAGGAGTCCTGAAGCATCTATTCTTGTCTAGAGAAAAATACAGTGAACTCTAAATCCACAGGAAAAAAAAATAGGTGGAAACGGTAGTTCACAGGAAAGCAGGGAGGTTGTTCTGGTGCACGTGGGTATTTGGGACAAAGTTGCATTTATTGTGAGAAATGGTCTCTTACAGATTGGTTAGGAGCAGATTTCTGATTTGCCACTGAAACCAAAATAAAGGCCAAGTGCACAGGAAATGACACACTGCATATTTCTGCCCTTCAGGATAAGGGGAAGAGCAACTGCTCGGTGTTTGCTCCAGAGGCAGAGCAGTGCCTAAGAGAAAGAGGAAAAAGTTGCTTTTGTCTTCCCTTTTCTTCCTCCACCCAGGTGCAGAGATCACAGAGTGCAGAATGGTCCCAAGGTCTGGGACCACAGCAGAGCAGGACCCAGCCAACTCCTCGCAAAACAGAGGATGCTTGTGTCTGTATGAAGCCTCATTGGTTTCTCTTTTCAAGTTATCTTTGATTTTTTTTTCCCTAAGCCATACTGGATAACTTTCTGTAGAGTTTATGTCAAGAGTACCACACTAATTCCAAGAGGAATTTATTAAATGCCCTACAAATCTAGCCAAACATCTGCAGATCAGAAAGGACTTGAACAAATCTGAGTGGATGAATCCCAACTCTTTAAGACTCACCAGGGCCCTAGCACACTCCAGGGCCTTCATGGTTAACCTCTGTTCCACCTGCTGTAATGATTTTGGAGAAGATGAGAAGATTTTGAAATCAAACCAGTAAAAAAAGAAAAAAAAAATAACCACAGAGGGAAAAAGTTTCAAGAAGTTCTGTAGGTTACAGTTGCCAGGGAAACCACTCTGCAACAGCCATATGGTCAGAAAATCTATTTTCTTTGTTCTCGTGGGAGAAAAAAAAAAGGAAGGATTTTGGTGCAGAGGGGAAGAAAAATCCCACAAAAGCTACAGAGAAAAATATTTGCAGATACACTTAATCATTAATGAGAAAAGATAAATGATTTGCCAAACTAAGCTACAGAGATCTAGCACTAAATAGAATATGAATATAGGGGATGCAAGTTCCTTTCTGCTTCATGTTTGTACTTTGAAATGAGCAGCTCCCCTTGGTATCAAAGCTCTTTACTATAGGTGTGAACCCTGCAGACCCAAAGATGATCCCAGCACTGGATTTAATTTTCTTTGTCACCATTTCTCCTGTTGCTCTGTGCTTTCAGCACTGGCCCTGCTGCTCTAGCAGGAACCATGGACCATAGATGTGCCTTTTAAAGAATTTACCTTTCAACCTTCCTTATTACCAGGTTTAAGCAGAAAAAATGAGGGAAGCATGTTCCTTTTCCAGCCCAGCAGAGGAGTGCCTGCATCCCTGCCAGCACCGGGGACCAGAGCAGGGGCAGGTCCCATGGGCACAGCACCCTCATGACCAAGGGGCTCCCAGAGAAGAAACCACATTTCTGTTTGAAAATTGCACCACAGCAAGCTGCTTCTGGGCAGTGATGCAGAGCAGTCCCAGAGATCCCCATAGGCCTGCAGAAAGAGAGGATGAACCTCTTTTTTGCTCATCAATAGAAAAAATTTCCTTTGACTGCATCTCTTTCAGCTCACAGAGTTTCCTAGTAGAATTGCTTTCAATGCTATTCCTGCTAAGATGTTTGGAAAAGTTTAGCTTCCCAATACCAGCTTTTGAGGGGGGAAAGGTCTGAAAATAAATAACCTGCAAAATACAAATCTAGTTTTACTCTGACCACAGCTATTCAGCCCCACTTTTCATAAACACATTGTCCTTCTGCTCAAACTGCTTGACTCTGACAGCAATACCAACAGAAATGCTAATGGTAACAACCCCAACAGTTTCTGCTCATTATGAATAATGGATATTTACATGCTCTAACAGTGCTACCTAGTCCTTCTCCAAAACCAGGTTTGGACACACACACAGAGTCACAACTTATGTTGTAAATCACAGGCTACACTGGCTTGTCTGGTGTTACAGACCTGCCAAAGGAAAATCTAAGGTGAAAACAAATGCACACTACAGCTCAGATCTATTTCTGATTCTCCATTTGCCCCTGTGTAAGGCAGCAATAAATGAAATCCTAACTTCCTTATAAAGTTGGTGATGCTGGGATTTACAGTATCAGTAATGCAATGGCATTCTCTCCTTCCCAAGCAGGGTTTCTGTGGGATGCTGAGACATGGTTTTCAGAGGAAGTGATAAAAGGTATGTGGGTATCAGCACACAGGGGATTTGTCCTGGCAAATCTGCAAATATTTACAGGAATAAAACAATTGATGCCAAGGCCGGCAACCAGGATGCAAGCATGTTCCTTTCCTCTTAGACTCACACTGATTTTTCATCTGAACCCTGCACCAAGCAGTGCTGAGTGAATTAATTATGGCACCAAAGTCCCAAGGTACCCTGTTGCCTGTTATGAGACATGATAGGCCTTAGAAAGGATGCTCAGAGCAGGAAACTTGGATTCACAATAGACATCTACACCCTGTGAGCAGGGAAATGGTTGTCTACATTTTCAGAAAGAAGTGCCTGAAAATCAGGCATCTTCAGAAGCAAAGGAATCTGCAATTTAAATGTGGATTTTCTTTCATCATCTTTTTGAGCTAAGATTAATATCTTTTTAAAGCATCTTTTTTTTTTCCCCTGGAAAGCCTCCATCTCTGGCTCTCACTCATGGCCTTCACCCAGGAGCTGAGCAGTTCACAGCCATCCTCGGCACTTGGCAGCTGCTGTCACCTATTGCACCCTGAGCCAGCACTGAGGGGCAGAGAACACAAGAGTTACCCAAAAGGGCACCAACACTTGAACCATTCTCCTCAAGGATCTGTGACTAGGCAAGTAAGGACATTAAAAATATTTTTGCTGAATTTTAAGCTTTCATCTGTGAAATTAAAGAAAGCCTCTAAAGGTTAAAAATACCACCTCTAAAGAACACCCCGGGGACCAACCCTGCATCAAAATATTCCTTGGTTAAGTCAACCAAATGGCAAAGTGAGAGCAAGGACCAGCCAACAGTGGCAGACGTTTCCAGGTAATATTGCTAGAAAAAAATAATCTCAAATGCTCCTGTTATTCACACACCAGCCACTTCAATTGCAAAAGAAACCTTTTTTACCTACCTAGCCCAGTCATTAACTGTGGCTTTCCATTCTGTAACTGAGAACATAATTTTTCCAAGAGCACAGCTAAAGGCCTGGTAGCTTCAAGAGGCTTTTTTTCTGCCAAATGAGATCAGGGATGAACAAATCAGAGAAAAGATACAGGAACTGGATTGCTCCTTGTTTACTCAGACCTTTCCTCAGGCCTAGTGCCAGCTTCCCCAGTCTGCGAAAGGAGAGACTTGGCAGCAGTTCTGTCCCTCTTAACATTTATTCTGGCAAATTTAGCAACTGATCTTCTCTTTACCTGGTGCTTTTGCATTCAAGTCCCAGTTGAAGCTTCCAACTGAGAGCAGTTTGCACAAGTTCCTGAATTCAGACTTTGCAATCTCTGCATCTCATTCTTTAGACAAATGTGAAGATCGCTCCTAGCGATACCTGAACCTAAAATGAACCCAAAAAAATGTATAACAACTTTAAAGCTTGCCAGGCAGTGGAGGAGAAATTCACACCAATCCCAGCTCTCAGAACAGCTGTTGTGACAAGGTGATATTGCTAAGGAGTCTCAAAATAGAAGCCAAGGCAACTACTCTCACTGTAAGGGTTCTGCTGTGTTTTGCAGTCTCCAGCTGGAATCTAATTGCAATTTAAACCCAGAGCACAAACCCCACAATATTTCCCACTTTTAAGAGTTCTTTCAAAGAAACAGAGAAAACTACAGAGAAAATAATAATTTAGGTTTTCTTTGAATCAACATGGATTCTCCAGAGATACAGCAATTCAATTAACTATTCAGCTGAGCTTAGTGAAACATTTTGTTTCCAAGTATCACCAAGGAACAATAATACCTTATTTCATATACTTCCCATTATGCTCTGTGGGGTTTTTCTTTCAAGTCATCAGCAGATGCTAGGTATAGCTGAAAATATAACAATTTCATAGACATGTGCTCTTTGAAACCACTTCATGTTTGAACTTCAGGAATTTTTCCACATCTCCAACAGTAAATGATCTCAAATGACATTCTGATAATAAAGATGATGGACACAATTGTATTTATACTTGCTGCCTGCATTCTATTCTCAAGGGTTGAAGGTGCTGCTAAAATATTGTGAGAACAGATGGGTCCATTCAAACACAATATCCATGTCTTGCATGAATGTATTTTCCTATTTATTTTTAAACCAGGCTGTGTTATTTGCATACATCTGTATTAGCAAGGTAACATCTACACATTTCCTTGTGGCTCTGTTGGATGTTTGTTGAGGAAGGACTGCATATTTCTGCTTCCTGATTATGTGCTGGGGATAATCTACTCATGCAAGACAAAAAACAGTTGGTTTTTCCTGTCCCAATTTGCTTTATCAAACACAAAGTATGAGTTATGGATGGTGGCAGAAGGCTCTGGGTTTGGGAGTTCTTTGTGGACCAGATCACTCATCCTGTGCCCATTTTTAAATTTTCTTCCTAATGTGAATTGAAATGATGTGGCCTCATTTATTTTTCCCTACCACCTCTGTCAGCATTACTTATGATTGCTTAACCACGCACCTTGATCAATACCCAGAAAGAGGCCCATTAAATCATCATAAAACCATAACCAATCAGTTAGCACGAGATCAGTTACACTTTTCCTTTCCAGCCTTCCCAAAACATGGAGGTGTATGACCCTAGAACATAAATAATATCTTCCTAATAAAGAGGAAGTTATGTCTCCTGCAAAACAGAGATATTTTGGGAATTTAGCCTCTTGGCTGTTAGAAGAACCTCCTAAAACCAGGTTAATTTCAAAGTCCAGACACTGTTTTTAAAAGCTCTTAGATATTCAAATGTACAAGAACACACCACAGATGGACATTACTCAGAATTTACCTGAACATTTTATTTTCTCAGTTTTGTCTCCTACACCCTCCTTAATAAAAATATTGGTCTAAGACATAATGAAAAAGCAAGATTTAGCCAGAGTATATTTTGCTTTGAGGTAAACTTGGGCATTTTCTTCTTTCATAAATACATAGGAAAATTCATCGCAACATCCCTGTTTGATGAACATCATCTCTGCTCTGTTCTCTTATGACCAATACAACCTTATTGATCTTCTGCTAGGATTATATTGGGGTATGCATTTTATTTGGTAATGGACACTATTAAGTATAAGGGAAGATGTCAATTTAAAATCTCACCTTGCATTCCTATCTACGTAGTGCACGTTTGCCCATATAATTTAGAACTTCTGATGCTTTTCTGCATGTTAGTTCAGGAGTTCCCAGGCTAATGCCTTTGCCATCATCTACACCAAACACTTTCTTTCCCTCTTTCTCTGAAGGCAGGAATACCTAATTTTCTCCAACTAAAACCACATCTCACTATCATTCAGGTTTTGAAGACAGGTGTTAAAATCTGTATTGAAAATGAACAGAAGTGCCTCAAGTCTACAGGTTATTTTTGCTTCAGTGAAACAACTTGATTGACAATTTGCTACAATTAATCCAGCTCATTCCAGCAACGTTAAACATCTCAAAACAAGTTTCTGAAAGGAGGATTATTTTTAGCTGAGTGAGTCTAATTACCTTTCTAGATAAACTGAGAATTTAAAGAGATCTTGGTTCCCTCCTTCACATGGCTACAAGATAAAGGAAACAGTAAAACTCACACAAATTGTTTTTTTTACAAAAGAGACACTTCAAGTTGCAATTACTATTTTTATACCATTATTAGTAATAAAACAGGAGTCATGACCCCTTCTCTATTATCATTATGGCACTGTTACTTCTCACAGCTTGACCTGTAGCTCTCTTACTGTCCAAGTAACAAATACTCCTAAGTGATGGTTTTAAACACAAGCTCTGCACTGAAACCTGACATTCAGAAGAGGACTAACCTACTTTTGCATTGTAGCTCTCCCTTTGATCATGATACATCTCTACAGAAGTAGACCACAACCTTTTGCTCTCTTCATGCTCTAATGAGGGCTAAACTAATTTGTATTATTACCTTAATACCACGTGATGTCAATGGTAATAGTTTAATCAGTCTGTACCTTTTCTTGACTAGCCACACTAATTCTTTCCCATTCAAATGAACCCTGGGAGTTAATTGAATTATCAGTTTTTAGATGGAGATCATTATTAGGCTACTATTTTTATTTCTCCTATAGATTCACTTCCAAAACTGCCTTTCAAACAGTGCCACTGCTAGCAGGAGCCTGTAGAGACAGTGTTTTCACATTAAGAAAAAGGTGAAGATACTGGGAATGTCTCTTTGTTCACCCCAGCCCAAGGGGATCCTGCTGAAAGCACAGAACTGGGATGGGTTATGCAAACACTGCACTGTTTCCTCCACCATACCTGCTTGGTCAGGATTGTTGACTTGTTATATGGATTAAAGAAGGAAGCAAACACAAGTGGTGAGGCACTGCCTTGACCCTGGATTTATATCTGATCCTCAGGTTCAGACAGGGGCCATCACAGGTTTAGCTGCTCTGTACACACTCTGAAAAAAAACCCATATTTTAATAGACAGCTCTTGAGCCCCAACTACCAGTCTCTGCATTGGAGTGCATAAAATCAAAATGCTCAGTGCAAACAAGGCACTCAGAAGTAGCACAAGGGTCACACAGCCAGAATTCAGCTCAACTCTCCACATCCATGTAGCTGGGTAAGATTTCACCGGTTTTTCTTTTAATCTACCTTACCCCAGTTTTGCTTCAGCCTGTGCTTCCAGGTACTTGCCCTGCTTTTGGGTTATAGTTATTTCTAGCAAATGTAGAGAATGCAGAAATTGAAACAAATCCTGAAACATGCTGGAGCTTTACATCACAAGTGCAAAAAGGGTTATTGCTCATCTGAGCAGTAATTACAGGAAAATATACAAACTAGACCTACAAGAAGCCTCAAATCCACACAGTCCCTTCCTTTAACTACTGACAGGCATTTGTCTACCTTATTTCAAAAGACTCCTCAAAAAGCCTTGTGAACTCTTGGCTATTCCAATGACTCTCCCACCACTTTTCAGGAGCTTTTCCAGTCTGTCTAGCAAACATTAATGCTCATCCATTACAGACTGGACATGGAGAACACTGTTACCCACCTCTTTTTATCCAGCCTTTAAGTGTTTTGAGGATTATTGTGTCTTATTCTTCCCATCTCCTTTTAGATATTTTTACTTTACCAGAGGACCTTACAGCACAGCAATCAATGCTCCTGTCAAAAACCAGCTATGCTATTGAAAATCCTGTTTATTCCACCTCCATTCAGCAAATGTAGCTCCAAAACCCTGCAGTTCCTAAAGCAAAGCTAACCTGTACACAAGACAGCATAAATTCAAGACACTATTCATAGTCACTGCATTCTGTAATCAAAGATAATGTGCAGGGGACTTAAAAAAGCTTCCAAAACCTGTGATCAAATTGATGCAAAAGTAGCAACCCCCACTGCTTCCTCCTTCCCCCAGCATGTTACTCAAGTGCACATCAAAGGAAGGCTGGAGAGCTGACAGGAGATGTGATTTGCCTTAATTTGTGGAAGCAGCCCATTGCTTTGGTGACTAACACACACATTTAATTCATGCAGCCTCTTCCAGGGTCTGAAATACAACTCCTGGCTGCAGCTGGAGGCTGTTTCACAGCCAGTGTCACACACAGGTTGCTGTGTAGCACATGGGGATAACAAGCTTGGTTCCTATCACTTCTCATTGCCCAGGATCTATCATTCTCATGTGCTGGACTGTGGCACATGCCAAGTGAGGAGAGTGCTTGACATGGTGAACCAGGCATTTCTGAGATGTCTTTTAATAGAAGGTGTGCATCCAACATCTGAGAACGTCAGGGTGCTGCTTTAAAAATAGTAGAGACAGACCTTTAGAGCTCATGGAAGTGGATCCAAGTTCTGCACCCATTGGGGGGCCACAAAACCCAAGCACCTGGTCAGATACAGGAGTTTAAACCTGTTCTCTCAAGATGCTGTAATTGACAAGCCACAAATCCTTTTATTCTGATGGACACACATCCTTGTTCCTGGAATGCTCCCAGAAGCCTCATCTGTGGCAAGACTGTATTATGATAATTGCAAAGTTACATTAGACTGTGTGGAGTCTGTGTAGCAACGTTAAATTAAATTTCTCATTGGCTTCAAGGCTTGCTATCTGTAATTAGTGGCTTCTGTTCTTTATTACACTGATCAGTAGTGCAGCACTATTCATCACCAGTCTTAGTTAATTATCCTTGCTAATGATTTTCACTGAGAAAATTATCTACAGGTCCCATTTGCAAAGATTGTTTGATGTTAAAATGATGGGCTGGTAAGGCACCATCGTGTGTTGACAAGCTGGAGGTAGGGAGTTACTTAGCCTGGGAGATGGTGGCTTAGTTCAAGCAGTCAAGAGAGGAAGAAAGCATTATGACTTCAATTTGGCATCAGGGCTGTGACTATTATCTACCAGATGTGTGAGAGGGTGGGAATGAGATGTTGTAACAGAGCACTGAGGGGAGCAAAACATGAGACTTCAAAAGTCCCTGTAGTTTAAAGCAAACACTGCTGGTTGTCCTACAAGAGCCAAAATGTACCTTTATGGCTAAATCTGTACTCAACAGAATGGACAGTATCTCCTGAGGTTTAAAGCAGAGGTGTTCTCTCTGCTAAGAGATTTTTGCCCTGCAGATGGGAGGTTTAGCCAAGGATGTGGCTTGGTAGAGATTGGCTGTAACTCAAAACTGAGATGTGGCAACACTTGCTCAGGCTAGAGGAAACTGGCACAGAGAATGGAGCCAGCAAAGGACAGCCCTGCTTCACTCTTCATACAAATACAGGTGATAAATGACTTCCCCTTTCCCAAGGATCTTCCATCAGAATCAAATAAGCTTTGTTTAACAATTGCTTGTGATTACCTAAGCCCCTTAACAGCTATAAAAACCCAAAGATGAAATTTGTCATGCAACAAGAAAACCAGACTGTGAAATGAGACAACAGCCTGCAACCTGCCTTCTGCAATCAGAATTTGTTCTGCACTTGGGGATAGGAGCAACACACATCAATTCACAGTGCCCTCTGCACATGCAACTCACACTAGTGCTGTGAGCAAAGAGGTGGAAGGACTTGCACAGAGCTAATGTCATTGGTCTCTGGAATATAGGACATGAAATCACCATGATCACAGGGGCTATCAGATATACATTCCACCAAGAAAATAGAACCTGCCAGGGGGAGCAGAGAGAATGAGAAGGACAAAGCTCAGTGACAGATGTTCTTCAGAAGGAAGGCACCTCTTGTGACTTTACTGAGTAAAGTCAGTAAAGGTGAGGAAGGCCAAGGCACAGCTGGAGCTGAACCTGACAAGGGACACAAAGAACAACAGGAGTTTCTACAGCTATCTCAGTCAGGAAAGGAAGACCCAAGAAAGAATTCCTCCCTGATGAGCAAAACTGGGAAACTGGTAGCAATGGGTGAGCAGAAGAATGCTCAGCTTTGGCTCTGCAGGCAGCAGCACAGATCTTTTAGGGTATCACACACTTAGTCAACAATGGTGAGAATCCCACAAACTGCACAACTTGTATCTAGCAGAAAACCCAGAGAAGGAACTCTCAGCTCTTGACAAGGGAAATTCCATCTGCTTATGGAGTTTTCACAGGCTGCAAACCATGAGTGCCCATTTTTGGAACTTGAAGCTCTTGTAACAATTAACAGAAGTCATTAGCAAACACCTTCAAATACATTGCCAGTGAGGTTTTCACTAGCACAGACTTGTGAAATTCCTGCAAGTACTTTACTGCTGAGCACACGACAGAAAATCCTTTCTGTCTGTGAAGACAATCAGGGAATTTACAGTGCAGAAGTTTGGGTGACAACACCTCTGTGTAGCCCCTTGATAGGTTAGGAATAAACTACATTTTGCCTTTTTCAACCCCACAGGTTGTGGAGAGGTATTGAAAATTTTGTGTGTGCGCAACTGTTTATGGCGCATCTGCAAAAAATTCAGCTTGGAATATGAAGTAACTTTTTCATCCTAAATGTGTCCAGTGCCCAAATCCACTGCTTTCCTCAGGTGCTTGATTTTTCCCTGTTGAAAAATACTCAAAAATAAATATGTTTATATTTCTATGTGTTTTCTCTCTTCAGCTGCTGGGAGCCAAATGAAGTGTGATGTTGATTTCAATCTGCTTTGCATAAAATACACAGAACAGACCTTTGCATTTCTAATGCTGGGAACAGCACCAAGTGAAAACTGCTTTCAGGGGAGGCTCAGGGACTGTGTCTCCCTAGTAAATGGTTTGCTGGGTGTTTCCAGGGGTAGCAAGATGTCCAGTTTGCTTCTCCTTTCTGTGCCATAGTAACACACATAGTCACAGAGGGCTCAGGTGTCAGAGAAGCACCAAAGGCTCACAGGTTCTTTGGACAGCCCTCTGACAGCTGCCCTAGCCAGTACCAATACACAGGTAATTCTCAAATTTCGTCCTAAAGAGTCGGCTGGCATTTACTTCTCCCACAGGTGCTCCTGGAAGCCCCTTTAGAGCTTCTGGGAATTCACTGAAATCCAGCTGGACTAGTACATGCCAGGATCACCCTGGGACAAGTCTAGTTTCAGCCTTTCTGTGCTTAACTCACTAGGCCTTTTGTACCTGAGCATCACCTTCCCTCCCAGCCTTCTCTGAGCTCAGACCTGAAGGTCAGGTTGCAGTGACCTCCAAACCTGACCCAGAGCACACAAACAGCTCCCTCCTGCAAAGTGTACTGAATGATGTAAAACTACAGATAATAAATCACAGGAATGCACGTGGGAAGATTTGAGAGCAGCAAAGAGGGGCTTGCACCAGGGAGAAAGGAAGCAATGAGAGAGACACTGAATTTGCAACAGCATTGGATTTCAAGCAAGATGCGAGTATGAACATTGGAGATGTGAATAATGGTGACAGAAGCTAGTTTGTTTTTCCTTCAAAGAGAAGAGAGGGAAAAGATGAAGAACAGCAAAACAGAACCCCCAGTGGTTCCATGTCTTGGCAGGACTAAGTTGAACACACTGCTTTGGGAGTCAAACAACACTTCTGCTTGCAATGCAGGACAGAGGGGCTGAATAAACATCACTGAGAAATACTGAATCATGCTGCAAGTGATATTCTGCCAGCATTTCTATTTGCAGGGCTCTCTAATTCCTTCCTGTGAAGCTTCTTGGTTGCGTTTCACCACCAAGTTAAGAAACAACATTAAACCCGGTGGAAGAGAGCTCAACAATCCATTCCACAATGCTCAGGTAACACACCAGGTCAGATACCACAGCTGCTCCCAAGTCCCCAACGTCACTACATCTGCATCTCTAAAGCCAAACACAGTGCCACCTGAATCTTTGTATTGTTCCAATGTATTGTCACACCCCCCCTCACCCCATCCCCTTTTACCTTCTTCCTTATCACTCAACCTGAAAAATTGCCTTCTAGTTTACAATCAGAAGTCCAGAAGGAAGTATTATAGATTTCTGGCTAAGTTTTTGTTTTCCTGAAGGCCTTCATTGTTAATGAGCCTTTTTATTTCCCATCACTCAAACAATGTCAGACTATGGAGTGCAGTTAAGCCATAATAACTCCATGCAAAACCCAGCACAAACAGTTTCAGCTAGACATTGAGTCAGGTCCTAGACAGTTACATTCCTGGATTTCTTTGGATTATGAGAAAAATATGATGAATTAACTAGTGTGGTTTTTATTTTGGTTTTCCATTAGCCAAAAATTCAACTACTTTCTAATGCCACTCAGGACTAGCACATCTGCTGAAGGGTATACAAGTCACCAGAAGCAATAAAAGCAAAGGGAAAACAAGGCTTAAAGTGTTATTTACAACTTGGTTATTTATCAATAAATGGCAGATGTATGCAGATAAAAAAGATTTGAGCATTTCAGAAGACGTCCAGTGGCTTCCATTACTGACAAGTGAGGAAAGACAGCAAATCCCAGCAAGGGATTCTCAGTAAGACAGCAAAGATGCATTGGTTGTGAAAGTTATTACCTTCCTGCTCCCAGAGAGTCGTGGAAGGAGGCTGCCACTGACAACACAGCAGATGAACACCTAAGGAAGGTGACAAGGTGGAAAACCAGCAAGCAGCCAAGAGAATCAATTTGCTGCAGGGGGTCTAAGACTGGAGCGCCACACATCAAATCCCCTTCCACTGCCTGCAGGGAGGTGATCGCCTTCCCCACCCCACTCTCCTCATTATATCTTTAAGTGATAAATTTTGAGCTGCATGTAGCACAAAAAATAAACTGCTTTCTGTTGTCCTCCTTTTAATATTTAAGAGGAACTGGGTCATGTAATTTATCTTACTCTGGTCATTGTGTTCAGCTTGGAAACTTTCTGCCTGGAGATAGCCAGGCAAGGTTCCACACTGGAGAGCTCTTCCAATCCCTCCCACCTAGGCTGGGCTACATGCACATACCAGAGCACTTACTGCTAAGAAAACAAACCCATCTTATACTACCCTAAACATGCATGAAACCTTATCAAAAGGAGAGAAGAAACACCTTTCCACACTTTCACTCATAACTTGGGATTAGAATCAATTTTTTCTGTTCATGAAAATGAAAAAGCACATTCCAGCTGCAGAGCTGCTTCCTTCCTCAGCTGCAGCAAATCTGCACATCCCTACCAGGCAGGTGAAGGTCCCACCAGCTGGAGAGCTGTCCCAGATGGTTGCCCCCAGGGAAGAACACCACAGGCTGCACTGCAAATAGATTACACTCTGTTCCATTGGACTTGAGCAGTTCTGCCTCTCTTTGAAGCAGAGCTAAGTGCTGGCAATTGCTTTTCCCACTTCCTGTGGCACCATAAACCCCCTGTGACAGCTTCATTTAAAGCTTGGCCCACCATTTAAAGGGTTGACCTGGCTGCTGGGGGAGGAAGGTTTGCTCAGACCTCAGAGGTGCCCATGGGAGAAGGAAGGACACAGCCTGCTGCATGGCAAGCCTAGGACACGTTAATACCAGGAATATGTAAATGCAGTGACAAAGGTTTTTAGAGTATAAACCCCCAGTTCAAGCCCCTGTTCAACAGGGGGTTGGGTTATTATTTTCACCCTACCACGATGAAGGGGTGATAGAGGCTGTCAGGGCTTCTGCAAGTGCTGAGCAGGTGAGAGCAAATGACTTTGGGTACAAAGGAACCTGGTTCACCTGTGCCAGCCACCCACTGCCACGCTGTTCTCAGGTGACAGAAACAAAACAGATTAAAGCTACTTTTATTTTGAGCTCTGTTGTTCCTGAACATTACCTTCCTGCTTTCAAAGGTTCAGATAAACATTATTGGAAGTGTAATTCTTGCTATTGGAAGCATAATTCTTGTTATTGAAAAGAGGTTTAATGCATGTGAAGAAAAAATACACCTTGTAGCGATAAGGTAATAGCTTATTTTAGGTAGCATTACAAATTATTAGCACCCCGTTAATAACTTCCCCTTCAAAATAGGTCTTAATGTGAAATTCTTGAGAAAATTCATTCTTATTATTGTTACATGCATAGGAGACATGGGCTCTGCTTTAGTAAATTGGGTTTTGTTAAGTCTACTACCATGTTTGTACCAAATCCGCTTATTTCCATCTTTGAAGGTTGTTTTCATTTTTTCTGAATTAATATCTAATATAGCAGGTAATGCAGACAGAACACCAGAGTGTCACAACAAATTGTTATTTAATTGTCTACAGTTTGGAGATAGGGTTTCATATTCATCTTCTGTCAGATGTACCAGCAACTTGAAATTTAAAAGCAGGGTTTCTAACTCTTACAAGAAAAAACAACCTCAACAGAGCCTCAAAACAAGGCACTGGGGATCTCCACACTTATTACTGTATTGGGGGACAGAATTCCTCAGGTTCTGCCCTCCCTACAGGTAGATTTTCTAACTTGGATAGCAAAGAAAGGGATGTTAGCAGAGCACAAGAGCCGCAGGAGCTGCTGGTTGATCCATACTGTTGAGCCAGCTCTGTCACAGGGAGCACCAAAGGGCCTTTGCCTTGGGCAGCTGGAGAAATGCCCCAGCTTTCCTGCTCAGGCAGAGGAATGGCTGCTCCCCTGGAAGAGGACAAATCCACATAGCACAACAATTAAAGGTTAGAGGCAGATCTCACAATCAGGCTGATGTTACTATTTCTTCTAGTTGAAACAGAAGATCCTCAGCTCTTCCAGAACAGAGGCACCAGGACAGAGGGCAGTGTGCCAACAAGGAAGAGCCTGAAGCAAGATGACAAATCTTGCCTTTCAGCAGGAGGAAGCAAGAGCAGCCATGGCTGAAGGAAACCCCAGTGAGAACTCAGACTTTCTCTCTGAAACAAGAGCCAAGGAGGTTTGGGCACTGCTGCTACCCAGCAATGGGCACCCTCCAGCCTCTGCCAAGTTATAAAATACTTCAGTAAAAAACCAACTTGATCCATGCTGAAAGATAAATGCTTTTTAAAATTAAGTCTTCCAGCCATGAGAAAGTTGAGACCATTAGTAAGTGACCTAGGCTGGAAAGTAATTCATTTCCTTAACATTTTAACAAGTTTCAACTGAAAAACAAAGAAAAATATTCACACATCACAAAACTTGAAACTCTTTTCTAGTAGTTGTCTAGACAAAAAAACCTGCCATATTGTCAGGAAATCTTTCACATCATTAGATAGTGTATCTTAAAGTCAGTGGTAGAGCCAAATCAAATCAGAACTAATGATAGAACTGAAGATTTTTTTTACAGAGTCTTTAAGAAAGATTTGTCAAAACTAACTTGGTAGAAATAATTTTATTTCTTGAAAAGCCATATTCCAAGATACACCTGAAATACTAAGTGACTGAATAGCAAAGTATTTCCCTATGTAACATTTTCAAAATATGCCTTACTAATGATATGCTTCCCTCAAACACTTTACTGTGCTTTTCTGAAGTTTTTGAGTATAGTGATATTAAATTTAACCATGCCTTGCATGTCAAGATATCTAGAACTAACACAAGTATATATATATATACACTAGTAGACTGGTAAAGTAATTTATGCTGAGTGTTAGAACAAACCTTGACATTTCTACTAAATTAACATTAACTTACAAAATTCTAAGTTACAGCCAGAAAAACAAATTCTTTTCTCAATGCTTTAGGTGTTTGACAGTTGTACTTGGTTCCCCCCTTCCTAAGTAAGGCTAGATAATCTAGAAGAGGCCAAGAACCAAATTCCCTTCATTAATAATGAAAGCTATACCCTGTTTGAAAAATACTTTCATGGTCCAGTTAGCAGGTTTTTCTGCTTTTCTCAAAACTTGGCAAATTCTCAATAGATAACATGATAGGCAATTCTTTCAGCTGAAATTGTCAGTCTAACACTGCCAGGAACATTAAAATCACCTTCCTCAGGAAGCCACACAAAAATTCAGAAGATCAGCACCAATCACAAAAACATGGATGTGTCTAGATGGCAAAGTATTTCACTGATTCTGAGATATAAATTTCAAGCAACAGTGATGCTCTCATATCAACATCTAAGAAATTGCATATAATGATCTGTGCTTTCAGAGATGAAAGAAAAAACAAATGTAAGAGGTTCTAAATAAAAGGAAGATGACACAGGAAACTTGTTAAGTGCTGCTTAGCAAAGATGTATTTGTGCTATTTGTATGGATGACACACACATTATCTACTTCCACATTTATGTTTACCCAGAAAAATCCAAAGGCTTTAACTGATGCACTGCTGGCTGGTTCACAGCAAACTGGTCACCCCTGAACTCCTGGTTCAGTACAAAGTACTGAAACACACACACAAAAAAGGAAAAAACACCAAGCAACTTCACTCAAATACTAGTTTTGTTTTATTTTCCCTTCTTTTATTGTTGTTAGAATAACATAGTGGGGATATTTGAAAGGATGTTTTGTTTCCTGCTCCCTCCTTTTAGCCAATCCTTTCTATTTTTTCCACAGCTTACAATTCTGCAAACACTGAGACCAAAAATAATGCAAGCTGTTCTATACCTCCAGCTTTTATTTTCCACAACAAACTTTTAAGAAGCCTCCAGGTAAAACAGAAGTTCAATCTCTAAGTATTTTGATGATCTGGACATATTTTCAGAGCTGCTTAGAACCAGTAATTGAAATACATCTATCAAAATGAGATAGAAGCAGAAACGCATCCTAACTGAATACAAGACAATGAGATTTGTTGGTGTGGCATTCTAAATGAGTGCTATGTAAAAAGGCACAGACCTCTTGGTTATTTACCTGAAGTGACAGCATGAATTTGAGACGGGCTCTCTGCTGCAGATCTGATCCTGCACTCATTGGTGGTGACACCCTCTTCCAGGCCAGCAGGGCTGGCCATGCCATGGGGCTATGTCTCACACACACCCCTGCTCTGAGACAGCAGGGAAAATTCACCTAAGTTTTCCTTTTTCACTGACATTAGACACCTGGTGGTTTCAAAGACTATTGTTTTTTTCTGCTCCTCCCATGGGAGCACAGCATAAACGCCAACAAAGATGAGACAGATCATCAACAATTACACTGATGCAACTCATCAATATTTTAGCTTCTTAAATTATAGTGGTGGCTCCTTGTTTCCCTTATAATCTTTCTCTTCTAGCAGGTTTCCTTCAAACATTGGAGGAACTCCAAAGAAGGTTCACACACAGCACCTTCCCCCATTTCCTCAGCAGCTCACAAACCTGGTGGGCTGTGCAGCTCCAGCAGGGACAGCTACGATGGGATCAGCTGCTGGGCCAAGGTTGTGCAGCAAAAAACCCAGTCACTGGTGTGCAACCAGCTCAGGGGGAAACAGGCAATGTGCACTCACAGCTGTAAGGCAGGGACAGCAGTCTTAGAGAAAGTTATTGCCATTACAGGCAGGGTTTGGGGTGATGGTCACCACATTCCCCATTGCACAGTGTCCTAAGGGCAAAACCCTAATGATCCCTCCTGACAGCAAAGCTCACAATTGCACGTCAGCCAGCTTTGGAATAACATTGGATTTTTATGCCTGAATCACTCACGTCACTGTAAAACAACCCCTCAACCTCTACAATATTATAAAGCAAAACACTAAATAGCTCAATCAAGTCACTCACAGATAGTGACAAGACAGACTCATCTTATACAAGCTAAAAATAAAGAATGATTCTCCTTTAAGCATTAGCTGCATTTGCTTGGCACTCCAAAGAGTGAAAGGTACAGAATTAGGTGGTGCTGAAAAATATTTATTCTGACTGAAAATACCTTCATCATTAAGACTGAAAAGCTGAAAACACACAAAGTCTTCTCCTATCAATTAGAAATTTATATTAGATCTTTTCAATCAGACATCTCTCTCCTGTTCTCACTGTACACCTACAGCATTTTCTCTCTCTTAGCAAGGTGGGAGGCTTGAGTGCACAAAGAGCACCGAACACCTTGCAGGACTCAAGAGTTTTGGAGGAAACAGGATTACCAAGGGTTGCTGTGCCTCAGGGCACACCGTGTGTTTGTCATCAAGTGCCTGTTCTCAGACACTCCTATTGATACAGATCTTAAGGAATAAATGTCCTAAACCAAGAAACTGGGAAAACACTGCTCTATTACTTCTCTAGTCTGGTATCTTCAATCTGTCCTCCTGCTAATTAGAGTTGTTACTAATTACCAGGGCAAGGATGGCAGAGCTTAGCTGCTTCCCCCCATCTGAAATGCAGCTAGAGACCAAAAGGTGCTAAATGAGACAGCATCCCCTGTGCTGCAAAAGTGCCCACACTGCTCCTGCCTGCAGCACAGAGAGCACAGCCCTGAGGAGTTGGCACAGCCAAGGGCAGGAGCCTGGGAGCAGCCACAGCTCATGACACCCTGGTCTTTCCCAAAGACTCTTCCACACAGTCTCAAACACGAGTTGCCTCTACACAGAGGGTTAATGCAGCAAGTGTAGCCTGGCCCCTTCCAAATCTTCATACAAGTCTCTTTTCAATGAGCCAGATCCATCCCCCAAACCCAGCTGCATCTTCCCTCTGATAACACCTCCCAGCCTGGCTCCAGCATGCTCCCACACAAGCTCATCATCACTGATGTTTGTGTTCACCTCTTTTCATTCTGCCATTGATTTTTTTTAAATTGCTCTGACAGAAGACCCAGCAGCCTGTGAGGGATACACCCACTGCATTTTTATTTGCACATTTTTTCCATGTATGCCTAACACAGCAATGTGTTTATTAGTCTTGCTGTTTATTATGTGTTGTTGCCTGAGTGACTGTGCCTCTAACTTCCATTAAATTAACAAACTCAGCAGTAACATTAGTACCCCCTACCCTACTAAATAAAAAGAAATGAGAGTAAGAAAAAAAAACCCCAAACACATACCATGGAATGTTCCCACTCAAAAAGCTCTCATCCTATAAACGTAATTAATTTACAAGTTTGAAATATAACAATTTATTAGATAGAAACCATATAAGGCATATAGACACGTAATTTTGACCCACTTTGTCAAGTGGTTATCATTGGGTACCTGTTCCCTGCAACAAAAAACTTTCGTAAATATGAGGACTCCAGTAGCATTCTCAAGTCAGTAGAACCTGCTCCCTTCTAAAGGCTTCATGCTCCATTGTCACACCTGGAACTAAATGTGCTTCAGTTTGACATTATCAAGTTCACTTGGGGAAAAGATTTTGATCCAGATTTTAAATGACTTCAAGTCTTGCTATAATGCATCCTTTCACCTTTTAACTGATTCTGATTTTTCAAGCCTTCATGACAAAAGCATTCTGAATTGCATATTTTTCACAAGCTCACAGGTGTAGTTTACTATGACTGTGAGCTAAAAAGCTTCAGTGGATGATGCCAAATGTGAAGAATTACACAACAAACTCAACATCAGTGACCCTGCAGGCTAGTTATAATGATCAAGAGAGTTTAAAAGCTGCTGCATGAAAATCAATAGAGTTTTGAACTCTCCTTCCATCACAGTAACATTGGGTAGTCCCTGACAAAGAGCCTTTAAACAAATGCTTTTTGATAGTCAAATGTGAGAACTTCAGAGACATCAAACTTCAGCTGGAGACTCAAATACCTACTGTGCACCTGAAGTCCTGGTGTCATTACTGAAAGTGTCCACTTCACACAACTCTGCTACACAGAATCACCTCTCAGGACGCAATGTCAGGTATGATGCTCGAACATTTTCATGCCTCTACTTGCATAGGATTCTGCCAACTATTGTAATTTTGCTGTTCAGGTTAAGCCAAGACAAGTTTTGAAGACTGAAATTTAAAAAAAAAAATAAAAAACAGAAATCCCAGAATACTGGTTTGGAAGCAATAGGGCTCAACACTCATATTGTGATGACGATGGATGAAGGACAATCTCAGTAAATGCAGAGCTAGACTCTCTCATGCTGAAAGGCAGGCTACACAGCAGACTACCTGAGCCACCTGGAGCACCTACAGAGCTATTTAAAGCAGGGACTACATGAGGTTCTGCTGAAAGCTGTGTTTTACTGCCTCCAGCTACAGACAAAATCACCTTCGAACAAGCCCAGGTGGGTTTTGCTGCAGCTGGGGATGGTGCAGCCTCCATGAACAAAGAGATCACCTTCAAAGGATGCAGCTCTGAGGCTGAGCTGGGAGATCCCACACAGGCACAGAACTCAGATGATGCGTAGCACTGCAAATATGTAAACATTGCCGTATTAAACTAGAACTGTTCAGGCAAACAAGCTGTTCTACCACTTCTTCAGATTATTGAGAGCAGAAGCATCACATGCCAAATTTAATAATATATGCTGCATTTGTTACCCAGCTATATTATCTTCCCCATTAAATTTAACAAGTGTTGATCTGCACCCTTTGTCACATTAAGTTTTGAATCCATGTAACCACCTAAAGACTGCATCCCAGCTTAACCAGAAGTGATGGCCTCACACAGGAATTGCTGGGTGAGATTTCTATGGTGCATATAAAGCAGAACGCCTGAGCAGCTGATCTTCATAGCCCTCCCAGTCTCAAATCCAGTGGCACCTCTAAACTCATGTAATGAGTGCACATGCAGCATACCACTTATCATCAGGTTTGAGACTACAGATGTAGCCAGCAAGTCTTCCTCATGTGCCTTTTACATACAAAACCGAGTTAGAACCTGACCTTATTATAGAAGGATTTGATGGTTTTATTTTCAACACATCCATGAAAGATCATTAAAAAACGATTTCACTATTATAAGCCACACTTTCGGGTGTCAGCAACTTTGTCCATACATAAGCCGCAACTGATTATAAGCCGCACATTACAATACAGAGTGTGATAAAAGGTATCTGTTCTATCACCATCTGTTGAGGGTGGGGACAGTGATCCTTATCTCAATGGCAGATAATCTGCTAATGGGCCCTCCATTGAAACCAGGTAGGGCATTGTTCTTTATCTTTTCACAACCCATCCTTCCTCCAGGGAGTCATTGTCTGCTAATGGCCATTGAGTCCCACTGTGGGACTGATAAAATTACTGCATCCCATTGGAAGTTCCTCCAGCCAGGGGGAAGAGCTCAGCATTTCTTACCAAGATAAAAACAGAGGTTTTGGGACACTAAGGGAGCCCCTTTCTCCACTGGACTCCAGAGGAAAACCGGATTTCTCCACATCACCACTGGACCTCCGGAGGGAACCTGCACCTTGTACAGGAGCACTGCTCCAACTGAATCACATCTGTCACTGCAGGAGGATGCAGCCACCATGGAATGGGACTGCTACCAACACCCTGCCTGACAGGGTGTCAGGTTGTACTCTGACTTTGTCAGGGTTTGCAGTTTGTTTCTTTGTAGTACTGTATTTCTATTTTGATTTCCCTAGAAAAGAACTGTTATTCCTAATTCCCATATCTTTGCGTGAAAGCCCCTCGATTTCAAAATTATAATAATGTGGAGGGAGGGGGTTTACATTCTCCATTTCAAAGAGAAGTTCCTGCCTTTCTCAGCAGACACCTGTCCTCCAAACTAAAACAGCAACTTTTTGTTCTTTGTCCATATATAAGCCGCACCTGATTATAAGCCACACTTTGGGTTCGGACCAAAATTTTAGTCAAAATGGTGCGGCTTATAATCATGAAATTACTGTACTGCTTGTTGTTTTCACACTAGTGTATGCTTTTAGTTTAACTGCATGCAGATAAGAGACTCATGCTTGGTAGATAATCCTCTGTACCACACTGCTAAAGGAAAAGCTCCACTGTGCTTGCTGATACTCCCCAAAAGAGTTAATGAAAAGATTTCTGACATATGGGAGTGGTCAGAGTTCACTCTAGCATGAGGAGGCTCAAAAGATGAAAGTAGCTATTTGTGAAGATACTAATTTAACCTGATAGCAGTTTTAATAACAGCACAGTTTTCCCTCTTAATGTCACTTCTGCTGCATTACTGTCTCTCCATTGCACAAATAGGTTAATTGTTAAAATTACACTTCAGGATAGAAAATAAGGTTAGAGATTATTTGTATTTTTTGATACTCTGTTTAATCACCAATAAAAGATGGTAGAGTTTCACTAAGTAAGAAAGAAGAGAACTTTAGGAGCAATGCATAGGAAAGCCTAAACATGAAAGAAGAGGAGAAAAAAAAAATCACATTAAATTGGAAAAGTCACACACAGTTAACATTAAAAACCCACAGCATTACAAAAAGCCAAATACAGTGCTGCCTTCTACACAATTAAACACAAAAATAGTTCAAAATCACTGCTGCCTATTTCTTTCAACACAATCCTGACATTAGTACACTTTACTTTTCCTCTTGGTTTTGTTCAACTCCACAAAGAAAGTCCACTGGGAGAACAGGATATATGAAAACCAAATAGATCACTTCTGTCAGGCTGGATTCTCTCCCTGGTGAGACTGGTGGAAAAGCAGAGTTGCTCACTCAAGTTCTAATGCCAAGTGGTGCAAAAAAAACAACAAACTCCCCCCTTTCTAACTCACCCTGTGACAAGAAAATAATGACAAAAGACTACTTCATGGATTTGTTTTTCATTTCTCCATTTCCAACTTGCCAATTACCTGCCTCTACTGCCCTTTCTTGTTATTTTACAACTCGCCTTTTAACATGCCTTCACTAGCTGCTTCTTCCTATCAGCTTTCTTTCAGTTATGGCTCCATTTATCCTAATATTTGGAACACAGTTCTTGGATTTTACATGCCCAAAGGCTCAAATTAAGGTAGATTGCTGCTCTTGCCATTCAGATGTGCTGTGTACTTCCACTCTCCAGCCCAGCTCTGTGGATGTTCTGTAAATGTCAAACCATGTTTTCTTCTTTCCACCAGAATCTTTCAGCTGTTCTGTCCTTACCCTGTATTTATCACCTTTGTGTTTTATGAAGCTCTTGAAAAGAAAAAAGCCACCCACAGCACTGTATGAATTTCCTTTTTCTTCTTCTTCTGCCTCCCGCAGTCTCCTTTCACTTTAATCATTAATACAGTTTCAAACTACTTATCTTGATGACAAGCTTCAAGATATTCATCCATGGTCAAAAGCCAGAGAAAAACATTCCTACTTCTATACATACTAGCTGTCATTATTCATTCAGATACTCCAAATTCTTTCATCAAAACAAGCTTCTTCCTTTATCATCTGCCAACCCTGAGAAACTAAACCCCTTGGGAGCTCATCTGCTCTGTGAAATGCTGTCTTAGATACGCCTTTATTCTGTATTTTCACAAAAATGAAAAGAAAGTTTCAGGAGCTTTATCAGTGAAAAAAATCATGAACCCTTGTGAGTGTTGTCAGACAAAGAGAAGGGAAAAAAACCCAATCAACTTAATTGTTAAAGTGTTCAAGATGCAACATATTGGCAGCTTTGTTTACAAGATTCTTTCAGCACCTCTCAGCACACTTACATACAATATATATTTCCAGCTACAGTTCTACTATTTATCAGGATATAAAAAGAAATAGAAAACATCCTTGTGTTGCTTCTTGAGAAAAAAAAAACAGAACCAAAAAGACAACAACAAACCCCAAAGTATGCTGTTTAAAACAAGTTTTTCTTCAGAAGCAGAAACTTAATCTGGATTTCAAGGGTGGCAGACATAATTAGCTTAAGAAAACACAAGCTTTTGTTATTAAATATAACCACAGGATCTGTCAGCAGCATCACCTGAGTGATTTATATACAGACAAAAGTAAGGGAAACAAGGTCAAGCAAATATCAACAGATTCATTAAGCAAGTATGAATTTCCCTCCTATGAACAACCACGAGGTGAAGCATTCCACCAAAAAGGAGCAGACACAAGACTTGCACCAATTTCACTGCCTGCTAACAAACTTTTGATTCACTTAACAGTCAGGTTGGAGCTAGGCTAGACTCCAGCATGCACAAGTCACACCATGGAACTCTTCTAAACCAGAATAAAAAAAAATGAACAACCGAGCAAGGACAATAAAGTCCCACACTCTCCTTAAAATTTAAAGCAACCCCTTCACATTTTGTCCCTCAAAACTACAAAACAACTAATTTATGAAGCAGCATCACTGAACACAACACCAGGAATCCATAAAACAAGAGTACAAAAATACCTTTAGAAGACAACAGAGGCTCCCTCCAGCACAGCAATCCCGAAGACAGACCAGCATGGCCCTGTGCTTGCTGGTTCTTTTGTAGTTTGGGTGTGATTTGTGAACTCTTTCAGCTGAGGGCAGCAGCTGTAGATAGTGAACTTCTGATTAAATGACAAGGCACAGCTGACGTGCAGTGCCCAGTCAGGGCAACCAACAAAGCAAGGGGTGAACAGGGTAAATGGGCACGTGTGCATTTGGGGAGATGGGACTTCTCAGAGTGACAATTCTATGACCACAGACAGCCCATGTATCACAGTCTCCCCTCCCTCCATTAGGAAATGTGTTGCTTTGTTGAATTTTAGCTCTTTCACCTGCATAAAGGTACAAAGATGTTATTGCAACATCATGATGACTGCCTCTGGACTACAGGAGCAGAATAACCATCAGCTTATCTTCACCTTTTTCTGCTAAGGAAATGTGTTACAGCCAGCTCCCCAGTTTGTATTTCACCTCCTGTTGCAGATGGAAATTTCTCTTTGTTGCTCTCAGACCACTCACAGTGTACAACAGCCCTGATTCCATGCTGTCAGCAATGAGTTTTTAATGGAGATGCTGAGAGTGGCTTTTCCACCTGGCCCTTGGAAGGTGGGAACTGGTGAGATATGAGGGCAGTGACGGACACGAGTGCACAGCTGAGCTGTCTTCAGCCTTTGCAGCTGCAGGAACTCAAACTCTTCATCAGCACAGCAGCCAAGGAGCAGCCTGATTTGGATCACACAAAAGCCAAGTGACATTCCAACTTTGTTTAGAAGTGGTTAGTGCTGGACACAAAATGTCCTTGAGGCTCTCTGCTGCTTCCAGCTTAGAGAAAACCCATTTTAGTAAGACAGAGAGGATGTTCTTTGCAGCAATGATACACACTTAATGTCAGCAGTGGAGGCTAATGTGCAACCATTAAAATGAGATGCAGAGTTTCATAGCTGCAGTTATTGTCTGACCACCAAATTTAACTTTTTTCTTTTCTTCCAATATCTATCTCTATAATTATGCATCTAATCTCTTCACTATGGATTATTTATAAGGTGAAGTTTTCCCTGATTTTCTGTGGGACACACTGGCAGCCAATTGCTAATTTAAGAGCAGTGTCTCAGCTTATGGGAAACATGGAAAATTTTGCCCCAAGTAAAAAAGTGTATGTTATTATTTCTTTTTTTTTAGAATAACTCCACTAGCCCTAATGTCTTTTTTCATTAACACTGAAGTTACATTTGAACCTTTTACTTCTTGGGAAGTCTGTAAAAGAGAATGTATCCTCTGGTTTGTGGACAGTGATGAATAGCACTTGTTCAGCCTCCTAATACACCCTGAGGTGTCAAAAATATTTGCACATGTGTTTCATTAATAGATAAATTAGGGTCTAGCTTGCAAAGAGAGTGAGATTAGCAGAGGCAGGATAAGAACATTAAAGCCATTCCTTGCTGGGATGGAAAACCTGCATACTCTAGCTTTTTATATTGTCTGAATGGCATCTTCTTACAAAACATTACTGAATCTCTATATTGAGAGATCTTGTGCTCTTCCCTTTTTTCAACGCTGCCTTGTCCAGTGTTGGGCTTTTTTTTTTCTTTCTTTCTTTTTTTTTTTTTTTTTTTGCTACATGCATTTCCCTCTTGCTTTTGAAAGGAAAAAGGAGTGGTTTTCTTACTGACTCTAACACCCTGTCAGCTGAAATGCTGAATGGGAAACCATTTTTCCTCAGCAGTTTGCACATTTAAATGTCTGCCCATAGGTTTATTTCATAAACTACATGGTAAATGAGCTGAAAACTCACATCTTTCTAACTCCTTCCACTTTCTGCTGAGTAAGGTGACCCAAAATCTAGACCTGAAGATGTTTATTCAGCACCAAAGTCCTCTATCAAAAGCTTTTTCTTCTTCTTAAGTAATCCAAGTGCTGAAATAATGCTCAGTCTCAAATTAACAGACCTGGTTATACCCACACAAGGTTACAGAAATGAAGAATTCCCTGCTTCCAGAGCACTGATTATAACAGCACCTGGCAGCATCACTGGAGATAGAGGCCTGTCAGCATTTTCTCCAGACCCTCTTATGTAGACATTTATAGCTCAGTCATTTATATTTCCGTCAGCTTAAAACTTTATAGAGAATTTTTAGTGGCACTTGGGCCAGGTATGCTTTGTATGGCCAAATTCATTTATTCAGCCCATGAAACAGAGGTTTTGATAAAATTGCAGGGGTGGACTGTAATTGGTTCTTTTCCCCCGAGTATCTTTAAAGAATAAGAATTGTTAATGAATTTTTCAGAAAAAGAACTGATTTTGTGTGTAAACTTGCCAAATATATTTTTTGAAGCTTTGAAGAGTTTGAAGACCTAGGAGTAACATCTTGCTCAAAATGACTGGATCATATTTAAAAATACATTTTATATAAATATGTATAAATAGCAAACATAATAATAAAAAAAGCACAAGCACACCAACTCCACAACCTGATTATACACTTTTTACCCCATATGTGATATGAGGAATTACACAGTGGATCTCATGTTTGGCTGTAAAATGGGGTCATTTCTGTGAAACTCAATAAACTATTTCTAACCAAAGGACTGAATTAGAGCAGAATTCTATATCCTTCCTCCTGTACCCCTCTGTATTTTTTAAAGGAAAAAATGAATTCGATTATCTCTTTTAGACTGATACACTAAAATCAATTCAGCCTTCAAGCTTGAAAAGAATTCATGTCATTCAACTTAGCTTAATCCATCCAACCTGTCCTTAACAAGAAGGAATTTATAACACTAGAGAAATATTTTATAAAATCTAGATAAGTAAATGGTACCAACTGGCTGCTACCTCATGGTATACCTTGTTCATTTTGTTTATGTAATTTCTGGTTCTCTTAAAAATACACAGTTAATATTTTATGTAATTCTAGTTCCATGCACAGATTCTGTTGCTTGCCAGAGCTTTTCTCATGCTCCACTAGAAAACAAAACAAAGCAGGGAATTATATTTTAAAAATTAAAATCAAATCAAATCAACACTGTCAATGTTAAAACCTATGCATTTCCATGGAAGGTTAACCTGTTAACTTTATGTCCACTGTTCCAGTGTTTCTCTGGCAGTCGTTGTCATTCTGACTCCTGCATCCAGCAATATATAAAAAGTGTGTCAATTCTAGAGCTAAAAACCAAAATGCCCCACTGAAAATAACTCCCAGTTCTAAGTTATGAAAAAGCCAGGACTTAAAACAAAAAACAACCAACCAAACAAAAATCCCAAAACAAAACCAACTAAACAAAAAACCAAGCCACAACAATAAAACACTTAAAACACAGTGTGTTTTAAACTTTCTTATGAAAAGAGGACCGATGTACAAAATGACATAAATATGAAAATTATCCTATTAAATTATTATCCTATTTAATTATGCTATTAACCTCCAGAAGTTGTCAGTAGACCCTCTGCAGTGACACAAGAGTTGCCTTAGTTTCTGGTGTTTAAGGAATGAGAGAATGTGGAGGTGAGGCTCAGTTGCCTAAAAGGACTTGCTAGCACAAAAAGAGGCAAATCAATGACATCAGATGTCCCTAAAGGCTGCCCACTGCCCTTGTCCCCCACTGGTAATAAGACACTTCCTGAGCTTCATGTGGAGCAGAGAGCTGTGGTGAACATCCAAAAGAACTGAATGCATCTATATTTTAATTAAAAAATGTAGGTAAATCTAACTGCAGAAGTAGGAAACAATATTGAAAAATATTCCAATACAGAAGGGGTTAGCTATGAAAACAAAAACCAACAACAGCCTTAATGATTTCCAGCAAGCAGTTAAATGAATTAACCACTTCATGATATAATGAATAAATGAGAAAGTTAGACTGGATTCTCTTGCTGCCAGATGATCAAGGAGAAATTCTCTCCATTCCAAAAAGCCTAAATTTTGCTGGATGATGCTGAGTTACAGTTGTGTCCCCAAGCTCTCCCAAAGTGCCCCAGTCCCTGCACAGGGGGCAGGACCTGCACTGCTGGAGGGAGGGAGGGTTTGCTCTGTGGTTTAGAGCACCCTGTCCCTGCAATCAGATGTCAGCTCCTCTGTGGTCCCCAGGGTCAGGCTGAACCTGCAGGGTTTATGTGCCCTGATTATCCTGCAACATCAGTGTCTGGAAGAGGATGGGAAGGACCACACAGGGATTGAACTCACAGTGAACATCTATGACTGTTTCCAAGATTATATTAATCAGGCTCCTCCTAATCCTTCTGGTATCCTGGTAGCTGTCTCAGTATTCCCATTATGAGTTTTTTAATTATTAATTCATTAAGAAAGGGGTTACAGCACTGGGTGATTCATCAAAGCCTTCAGCTCAGCTGTGACAGAAGAATCTTTGTAGTCCTGCGTTGAAGCTCTGTGTGTGTGATGAGGTTTTTTGTCTTTTGCCCTGAGGCAGAGTCAATGGTTTTTCACTGGCAATAGTTTTCTGCTAACCCTGTGGACAAAATTTATTGGATTTGGACCACTGGTTGTTAAGCCTCTGGTCAATAATCCATCTATTGCATTGTTACAGTTTCACACTCTTCTTTCTTATCCTCTCTTAGGCCTTGCTCTGTCCCAGTGACATCTTTTATTTCCCAACTAAACTGGGCCCCCAGCATGCTTTAATTTGCTCCTGAGTACCAAAATGTATTAATTTGAAATGAAATTTCAAGCAACATTCCTCTCTGATACTAGCAAACAGCTATTATATGTTCACCAAGGGCATCCAAAATAAAACAGTAGAAGATTCTCGGTTTTAGGGTGTAGAGTATGAAAATATTCTGCAGCCTGAGTCTCTTGCCTGAAGATAATCTGCTTTTACCACCAGGGCAGGACCTCTAGGCTCCCTGATCACACCTCACTGACATCATAAACACAGGAAGGGAAATCTGTGATGTATCTCCACTGATTTGGGCTGCTCAGAAAAGCAGCCAGGCCCTTCAAGCATTAGCACATGGTAATTATCAGCTACACCATTCAGAATACATATTATATGACATATTATATTCCCAAACCATTTCCTAAACCGTGATATTTGCTTTTTAATGAGCCATTAGAAAAGTAAATGAAAACCTCCAGGTGTGAATGCTAAATGAAAATGTTTTATAGAAAAAGATATTTAACAAGAAATTATCGTCTGGTAATAGTGTTGAGAGAATCAGGTGGTGGAAATGCTTTAAAGGCTCAGCCAGAGAACAAGTGACATTTCCTTTGGCAGGTTGAGCCAGAAGGATGTGTACCCCATAGCCCATCTGAATGATGGGCAGGGCAGTCAGCACAGCAGCAGAGGGACAGAGCTGGCCAAGGAAAGGTAAGGAGCAAGGACACAGCCCTGCAGCCCCAGCAGGACACACCTTCATGGGCAGGAGAGCTGGGGCAGCTCCTGCTTCCTCCCCTCAGTGCTTGTCACAAGGAACCCACCCCTGGTAGGGGCACAGAGGAGATCAGAGAGTTCAAGTGGAGACCTCTGTGAGAAATGGGAGGCAATGTCTCCATAAAGATGCTGTGTGAAAGGTGCTCAGAGGTACAAATATGTAATATATATTCGCTTATTTTTATGAGCATTCCCGGCTGGAGATTTACTGCCTCAGCTGCTACATAAATCAGATGAGAAGTACAAAGCATTCATGATCCAGGGTACACTTGTGACATGTCAACACACACCAGGACACAAACACATCTCCATATTTATATGTAGGACATGTAAAGCAAAGCAGATGCATTCCAGACAGCCAGCAGATCTTGCTGTTCCTTTCAGGAGTGGGCTGAGCACAAAAACTCAATCCATGTAGAAAAACAGATATATTTCCTTGTGCAGGAGGTTAAAAAAAAAAAGCCAAGAAGAAAGATATTGCAAAACATTTCCAAGTAAATTCCAGGCAGTTTCTCTAAACTCAGTTTAGTCAAGTTTTCCCCTCAGTAGTTATTTGTTGGTCTGTGTGCTCCTGAGAGTCCATTGCAGATCTGCTGTGAGGCTGTAATGAATTCTGCTTTTGACTTGGACATACCCAGTTTGGGCTCCAAGAGGATGGTTACTGCATATCAAAGGATGTAAATAAGACTGTGTGACTAATGAAGCCAGCCTTGTTGACCAGATGGCAAGGAATGATTGGAAGATTTGAGAAAATTCCACAGGCAATAATTTGTTCACATAAGTGATCTGACAAACACTTATGAATAAGGAATGAAGTAATAAAAGTCACATCCTTCTTATGGATATTTTGTAGAGCTGGAAAAAAAGGCTAAATTATTTCAATAAATGATTTTTTTTGAGGAACAGTTTGACCAGATGCAGATGTAATAAATAAGGTGATATATGACCTCATTGGGTGGCCATTAAATCAGCTAGTGGAGAGCAAATAAACATGCTCACTAGTGAGGTAGGGACCATATGACAAAGATCTTCAGGAAAAAAATGGTGCTTATAGTTGGGAAAAAGTAATTTGCTACATTTAAGTTGAAATAACAGTTTAGTGCCAAGGTACATACTGAATAAAATGTCTCTAAGTACAGTAATTTCACGATTATAAGCCGCACTGCTTATAAGCCGCACTTCTGGGTTTCAGCAACTTTTTGGTTTTTGTCCATACATAAGCCGCACCTGATTATAAGCCGCATGTTACAATACAGAGTGTGATCAAAGGTATCTGTTCTATCACCATCTGTTGAGGGTGGGGACAGTGATCCTTATCTCAATGGGCAGATAATCTGCTAATGGGCCATCCATTGAAACCAGGCAGGGCATTGTTCTTTATCTTTTCACAACCCATCCTTCCTCCAGCCAGTCATTTTCTGCTAATGGCCCATTGAGTCCCACTGTGGGACTGATAAAATTACTGCATCCCATTGAAAGTTGCTCCAGCCAGGGGGAAGAGCCCAACATTTCTTACCAAGATAAAAACAGAGGTTTTGGGACAATAAGGTAACCCCTTTCTCCACTGGACTCCAGAGGAAAACTGGATTTCTCCACATCACCACTGGACCTCCAGAGGGAAACTGCACCTTCTGCAGGAGCACTGCTCCAACTGAATCACATCTGTCACTGCAGGAGGATGCAGCCACCATTTAATGGGACTGCTACCAACACCCTGCCTGACGGAGTGTCAGGCTGTACTCTGACTTTGTCAGGGTTTGGAGTTTGTTTCTTTGTAGTACTGTATTTCTATTTTAATTTCCCTAGAAAAGAACTGTTATTCCTAATTCCCATATCTTTGCCTGAGAGCCCCTTGATTTCAAAATTATAATGATTTGGAGAGAGGGGGTTTGCATTCTCCATTTCAAAGAGAAACTCCTGCCTTTCTCAGCAGACACCTGTCCTCCAAACTAAAACAGCAACTTTTCGTTCTTTGTCCATATATAAGCCGCACCTGATTATAAGCCGCACTTTGGGTTCGGACCAAAATTTTAGTCAAAATGGTGCGGCTTATAATCATGAAATTACTGTATATTAATTTTCCCTTTCTGGTTATTACCTGCTCCAATACTTGTACCGTAAAAGAAATGTATAAGATGCAGCCCTCAAAAACTAATTTTCATCAAACTAAAATCATCCCAAAGACTGGAAAACTGCAATGTTGTGACTGGAATGAGAGTTAGGGACTTTGGACTGATTTATTCCCTATACCAACCTGTTGTGTCTTTGAGACTATTTAACATAAATACGAGATGAAATCTAACAGAAACAGTTGGCCAAGAGGAATTGGAGGTTTCTGACATGACTCAGCCCATGTTACAGAAGTTCACAGTCAGAACTCATCTGGAATCATTTTGAAGATGGCTTTCAGGAGAAACCTGCAGCTTTAACACCTGCAGTTATCCCAAAGCCATGTGGTTGTTCCCCAAGCATTTCTTATCATTCTTTCTTTGAGCAACACAAAATAAATTGTACAGCTAAACAAGCTGATAGCAGCGATAGAAATGTCCTGACTTTGCTGAGGGATGCTGAAATCCCCTGAAGAACTTTTTGTTGACAAGCTTGCTCTACCTCAGGGGCATAATTCCATAGCAAAAAGTTTGTCAGGCAAAAAGGTTCTTCACCTGCATCTATGATGGCTTAGAGGAAGAGACTTAGGAATTAAATGGTGTGGGGGGTTTGACTTAGGAAATTCTGCTTTTTATCAATGATTGCTTTTAATACCTTCAGAGTTTTATGAGGAAAAATAAAACAGAGAGAGCAGGTGTCAGTGAATCAGGCATTGGCTCTGCAGTTTCCCATAGCCAGGAAGAGCCCATTCCCCAGTGGGAGTACCTGAGCTCTGGGTGACAGCAGTGGCTGCTGTACATCCTGCTGATGGCTGCTCTGGTGTGCAAAGCACTGCAGCACCTTCTGCACTGCTTCATCTTTGCTGTGCCAAGTGTTTCACTTATGGGGTTCTTACATTGGTTCTAGCTCCTGTTTGAAGCATCCTTTAAGCAATGGCCATTTTAGCAAATCAGATTAAGAAAACACTGGAAAACCACCCCAGCAACCTCTGCTGACGATGCCATTCCCTGCTACTGAGTGAGACTGCTATGAAAGCCTGGTCTCACATTGAATATAAACATGGGCTTGTTTTGGGAAGAACTCACAGCAATCCAGCAGCCACTTGGAAAAGTGTTCTGGTTTCAGCTGTTACTTTATTTTCCTATTTGCTATTACAGTACTGTATTTTGGATTCAGAATGAGGTTGATAACACATGGATGTTTTCTGTGCTGCTGAGCAGAGCTTACACTAAGTCAAGGGCTTTTCAGCCCTGGCAGTGATAGGGCTGGAGGGCACAGGAAGCTGGGAGGGGACACAGCCAGCCAGGACAGCTGATCCCAACTGGATAAAGGGATATTCTGCACCATATGGTGCCACACTCAGCAAATAAAGCCTGGGAAGTTGGCTGGGGGTTACAGCCCACAGTTCAGGAGTGGCTGCACATTGGTCAGCAGGTGATGAGCAACTGATTGCACATCTCTCATGTTATATATATTCTTTTAATTATAATTATTTCTTTTTCTTCCTTTGTCTCAGTCCCTGGGTGTTGCCTTTTTTCCAATTCTCTCCCCATCCCGTGTGTATGTGAGCAAATTGCTGCTTAAACCACAACAAAAAATAAAACTCTGTTGCCCTTCTTCATATGGACTGACAGGCTGCTAGAGGTGGAGAACCAGTAGCAGAAATACAGGATTGCTCTGATCTCTTTTGGAGGCATCAGAAGTGTTCCCTTTGTCTGCTAAGAGAGCAGGGGTAGGCCTAGGACAAAACAGCTTCAGCTTCAGGGATCCTTTCAAGGGTCACAGATTCTGTGCTTCATAAAGGCAGTCTGAGGTTTTAATTAACATGGTACAGTTGCCTCCATCAAACATGCATGCTGTCTTTCACCTCTAAGATTTTTCTTCTGAGGTTTGCTGAATCTTAAACTAAGGGTAATTCTTGTCTTCAAGCCTATATTCTTCACTGAGCCATGTTTATCAAATTCATGAGTTGATCTTGAAAGTAAGGCCGAGCCTTTTCAACTGTATAAATTAAACATGTTTTTCTCCCTGCTAGAATAGCAGAGCAGTGACTGTTCTAAACATAATGGTTGCAGCAAGGGAGAAAAAACAGTGCAATTGCATCTATAATCTAATCTAAATGTTGTGATTAATATCCTTCTCTTTTCATAGCCAGCCGTGTGACACTTATCCATGTTATACATTTTTTAAAGCTATCAACTGCATAGGTTTTTTTTTTTTTCCCTAGGAAAATTAATCACAGCCTTGACTGCATGGATATTCTTAGAAAAGAATCAGTCCTAAAAACCTCAGAGCATTGGAGTTGTTAGACTTTGTGGAAGAAGGCCAATCTGGCAAATAAATTCTGTTAAAAAACCCCCCAACGTTTGAAAAGCTTGTCATTTCTGCATCTACAAGAAAATTAATCAGAGACAGAACTAAGTGGGAAACTAAATGTAAAAGTAAATGATAGGGAAAATGTTAAGTAATGTAAAAATTGGTAGTAGAAGGGCTGAGTTACACAGTTTAGGCCTATTTTTACATCCATTCTCTGTATGTAACTCTGTGTACAGCCATGGCAGATACCTAAAGCACAAGGTGGTACCAGAAGCAGAGCACACAGACCCCCAGAATTCAACTCTTGCACGTCTCTGTTTGATGCAGAGGATAGTGCATGAGTCCTAAGGGTGGTAGGGGTGGGTAGGGCAGGTGCACACATGCAGAAAGCTCTCAGAATACGTATACAGATAAATAACATCTGAGCTCTCAGAATACATATACACATAAATAACATCTGATTTGGAGGGACTGATCGGTCACAGGGCCATTCAGCTCCTTGGAAAAAACCATGGAGACTATTCAGATTCCTTCCTGAGATATCGTCAGAGCATTGGACTGGTAATTCAGACCTTTGCACCCAATCTTGCTAAGGAAAAAGATTTTTAAGAAGATTAATTTCAGTTTTTTTTCAATACAACTCCTCCTCATCATCCTCTGTGTGTTCATTTCTTCTCACCATCACCCTTAGCCTGATTTGATGCAATTAATGAATACAAGATGCTCTGATAATCAAACCAAGCTGGTAATTCTTTAACAATGTACTAATGGAACACTCCAATAACATCAGGCCCTAGTGAAAAGATTAAATTTGTTGTTTGTTATTTCAACACCAACTTACATCTTCATTTGGACCTATTTCTGACTCTGCTGCGTACAGGAACCAGTAAAATTGTTCAGATATAGAGTTTGCTGTCTGAGGCCTTCAAAAAACAATTTTAAGTCAAAATAAAATGGACAGATGGTTAATGAAACTGCTGGTTAATTTTGAGTGGCTATTTGGCTATTCTATGGGGGAGAGAAATTCCTGTACAAATGTACTGCAAGAAAAATTGGCCCAAGAAACATTTCATAAGAAAAGATGACTTTCACAAATTTCTGCATCTCCAAAGCAAAGCATGGACAATTTAAATGTTGCCTAAATTGTACTTTTGGCTCAACCTCTGGTTAATTTGCTAAGGTGGTCATACAATATTGTTGGAGTAAAGTGTGATAACAATTAAATATCAAATTCTAGGGATCACTTTAGGATACAAAACAGCAAACAGACATTTTTGGATTGCTTCCCTCTGCACACAACACACTACTGAGGCTCTCCATGCTTTAAACTCTCATCAAGCTGGCAAAGCTCTGTTCATTTTCCTAATTCAACCTCAAACTCAGAAATGTTTGACGTTCTTTTATTCTGCTTATCAAAACTGAAATGTTCTTCAAATCACCAGTGAATTTAAAGCTTTTTTCCCCCTTGTTATCAGTAAATGTTTTGTTTCCTGGTTTAACAAAGGCTTTCAGTCTGCACAGCAAGTTCTAAGTTTTTTGCCCCCATTGCACTCAGGAAAAACACCAGCTTTATCTCATCAGCAGTGCTAATAGAGGTTGTCCAGGCTTTTCACAGAGCATACTATTGAACTGTCAGACAGGTCCATTTTCCCTCTACAACAGGCATTTTTAATCCCCTCACTCTTTTCCTCCCTGCTTGCAGTGGGATTTTCATTGAGTATGACACTGCATATGGAATTTTTGCCCATTTATTGCCAAACATTCCAGCTTTTACCTTCCTCTGGCACAAAGTCAGGACACAAAAAATATGCAAGCAATTTAGATCAGAATTTTGTGTGTATAATAAATATAATGAAAGGCTAAGTTATATTCTTATCACTGTGATAATTATTTTCTGAGTCCTAAAACACAGAACATGGCCAACAACTATTTGCATGGAAGTGGTTTGAAGAGATTAATTTCTTCATATACCCTGTAGGGAATATTTAAGCTCCAATTTCCAGAGAACAGAAATGGGTAGGAATTCATCATGGATGATAGGTTATTTGCTTATTTATTGCCTCGGTACCTCATTATGAACACAGATTTAAAAAGCATGAAATTTAAGAAATTAATGAACAAGTAAAAAATATGCAGCTTTGCATATTTTTCTGTTCTCCTTATGTCTCCCATGTTTTGAGTCCTTATTGCTCAGATGAAGTAACAGATCTATTTAAAACACTATGTCCTGACAAAAATATTTACCATCGTTTAAATCTTTAAAAATGCTTATTCTGTTATTTGGTCACAACACAGAAGTATGTAGGAACAAATTAGTGGCATCAATTCAGAAAGTAGGAAAAGTTTCTTCCTCTAGGGATCCTAATTTCCATAAATGGGCACGTGTGCTGAAAGACTCCTTATTCTGTTCTTTTGGAAGTCACAGTGTGTGACCTGGAACTGCTGCATTTAACCATGACTGAACAAAAAGAATGACAAAAGGTGCTTTACAATTCACTCCAACCCAATCTATGTATTTCTAATGCAAATGGAGACATTCAGGAAAACACATTTTAAAAAAGCTTTTTTGAAAGCCTTCCAATCTGTAGAGATGTATCTTTTTATTATGGGTGCTTTGGGTTTTTTGTTTAGTTTTTTTTTTCCTTTTTTTCTTTTTTTCTTTTTTTTTTTTTTTTTTTGTAATTTCTAGTAGACTGGTAAGGGAGTTTATATTACTTACTAAAAGCTAAGACTGGTGAATTATGGGTGTAATCACATAAAGTATCCATTTTTTCTGTGCTGATTCTTTGTTCTACTATGTCACAAGAGTGCTCTTCCATTTGTAATGCCAAATTTCTCTTTGAAAAATAAATTATCCTTCAATTGTAAGCCTTAAGTTTCTCAAATTTACAAGCTCTACAAGCAGTGCTGTCACTTGTTCACTAAGTTTTCATGCCATGTAAACTCATTTCCAAATAAGCTTGTGCTGCCAGGAAAAAGGAGAATAAAAATTTCCAAGTTCATGGGCTATAATATAGCAAGAGCTGCTCTCTGGGAAGTAGGTTCCTTTCCCTTTGTTAAATTGTCATTAAGAAACCCTGGAATAGTACCATTTCTTGTTTTTGCTCCTCATGCTTATCAAGACAAATGATTTTGATTACTGCTAGACCAGACCTTGCTACAACTGCTCAACAATTGCATTATCAGTCATTTTACTATCAGTCTTTACACCTCATCAGTTAAAATACATTTTGTCCTCACAGTGTAATTTCCTGGAGTTTCTTTGTAGACTTTTCCCAGAATTAAATTAATGAGTTCTGCTTGCTAAAAGAAAACACTATATCCACAGCTCCATTTATTTGATGAATCCAACTAAACACAACTCAGCAATTTGACTTGACTAAATGGTTTCTGACAAGATGCTGGAGTTACAATGAAAGAGGCACCTGGCATGCTGTGGCATCTTCTATCCAGTGCCTGGAAGGTGATGCCATCAGTTTGTTTCTACAACACCCTGTGTTAATTTTAGTAATTCCAATGTGACCAAGAACATTAAAAAGTCATTTTCTGTGTATGCTTTTCATTTTCACTAGGCCTTTAAAGCAAAATTAACTTCATCAGTCAATGTCAAAAATGGCCATTCATATATCAAATGATAAAATCTCAATAGACACAGTATATGTTTTTCTCAGCCTCATGGTTCTTGTCATTAATTCTTACATAAAACTTGAGAACAAGAGGTCGTTTGAATAGCTTGAGCATATTGGTCTCCAGTCACCAGTGGGTTATATCAGCATGTAAGTGTACAGCCTGTGCACAGGTTGTATGATTTATCATAGCACCAGGGAGAATTATTACAATTTATGTACCTGGGCAAAGTTTCTTGGTTTACCTGGCACTGTACGACTAAGTCATGAATCTATCAGCATAGTCTATTTTCCTGTATTTTCAAATTACTGGGTTTTTTTTTCAGCAATAAAACTTTTTGACTTTTCATCCTCTGCTGCACGGATTCTTACAGGCTCCCAGCCTCTTGCCTTCCTGCTGCCATCCCTGTCCTTGCTAGATTCCCTGGGGAAGCAGCAAGTCTCCAAAGTAAAATGAATTGTCCACATACTCCAAGACTTTCTCATTAATTTTAACTCACTGTAACACACGTCACATCTCTCTTTGTACAGAACTGATAATGAACTGATAGGAAATTTGACCTTTTAGTTCTGTCAGGATGCAAGTAGCTGGGAATTCATCACACATGATCAGACCCTGTGGTACAGGCATTGCTATCACAAAGTCATGTGCCACAGGCCAGTATTAAAAGACAAGAGTTTCATTAGTACTCACTACAACTAGGATCAAAATGCTATTGATTTAATTAAAAAAAAAAAAATAAATCCATAGTTTCCTAAAGCCTTTGGGGTCTTCTATTTGTCTTTTTAAGAAAATGAAAATTATAATGCTGGAACATGGCAGCCCTTTCTGGTGTCACTACATGTGCTTTACAACACTGATATTAGGAATTGATAGTAAATATACACAAATGCAGGGTTTGGACTAATCTCTATATACAGCAAAATATCATCTCTCTAGAAATTGCAGTTATCTAGGTGTTATTTAGCTTTATTTCTCTCACTGATTTTATCCAAACATGCAGTTATGGGATTTCCTACTATGATATTTTTTCATTTCACCTTACCCTATTTTTAAACCACTTGATTTAATAATTGCTATACTAATATTTTTAATTTTCTGCAGCAAATTAGATTGAATTTGAGGCAAGTATATTTACTTATTCTACAACAAGACCAGACCTTTAGTCATACAAAAATGTCTCTCTGCCAGTGTAATACAGGCTAGTAAATCACCCCTGTGACATCTCTGCCTTTGTTTCTGTGGAGCAGGCAGTGTTTCAGGAGTTTCTGTCACTCACAAGAGCATCTGTTTTTCCTTGTGGATGTTTCCACCCACAATTCATGGGGTGTGTGCTCAGAGATAACAGCTGATCTAATTTCATCCAGGAAAATGCATTCAGATAAGGTGAGAGGGGAGTAATTGAGTTAAAATCTGTCTGCTGTGTGACAGCAGAGATCAGATACACACTTCATACATTTTGCTAAAATTGCCATTAAAAACCAGGGATGAGTGAGAAATGGACTTCATTTTACTTTTCTCTGAATGGTTCTGCAAAGCAATGACTTTCAGTGGTCATTGCTAACAGGAGCAGATGCAAGTTGCTTTGTGGTACAGTGCCAAACTTTTCAGAAAGTAATGTAAGTGCACTGCTGAGAGGTACAATAGACAGTTCAAGTGGGAAAAATGCTGTGGGTTTCTGTAGTGCTGGTTTTCTGTGAATCAGGAGTGGATGGAGTTTGTTTTGAGATGTGTTTTTCTCACTGACGTCGACACAGCTAGGTGAAGAACTTGCTACGTTTTGGTTTTTTTCCCCCCTTCCTCAGGATCACAATGTGCAATTTCTTATTTGTCTTACCAACTCCAGTACCCACAAGGCAGCAGATGGGTGTGCCTGTCTTACCACAAAACAGAACTCAAGATCTATTGCTCTCCTAATTGGTCTGAACAAGACATCTGGTCCCAGTTTTTATTCAGGTAGAAGGCCAGCATTGTGTACCACTTCTCTAAAAAGGCCAGCCCACAATGAATGAGGGGTCCCCAAAGCAGTGGTGGAGCAGAGCAGTGAGAGACTGAACTTGTCCATCCCAGTGTCACTGACGGTGGGATGGAGTGAGAGGTTGAAGAGGGGTGTGAAGAAAGAAGATTCTGCTGCACTGGGACCTCACAGTGACCCTGTCAGAGAGGAAAGTCTCATCAAGCCCTGCAGATCAAACTGATTCCATGTATAAAGGCTGCATCTAGAATCCCTCTTTAGCATCTAGGTCCCACAAAACCAACCAACCAAAAAACCCAACAAAACCCCCAAAGAGTTCCCAATGCCTCAGTACATCTTTTGTGCCTTTTCCTGCAACATGCCCAGGTTTCAGTGTAACATGTTGGAACTAACCTGAACTAATGCTAATCAAGGGAGCTCAGAGCCAAGTTCTCAGCAGGGGAAATGAATTCCCAAGATTTCCAAGTAAACTTGCAAGGTTGATTTTGATCCCACTGTTATTCGCACACAGCTTTTCTTTTCCTGTGGGATGCAATCTAATCTGCTAGGTGCAGCAAATTCCTAAACTGCAGATTTCAGGAAGCTGTAGAGGATTCAGAGAATAGCACTCTATACTTAAGGTGCTCTTTTGGCCTTCTTGAGACACCCACTGATTCTTTTTCAGGGCCACTTTAAAGAAGAGATAGGGGGCCAGATGGGCCAGGATGGCCATTCCTGTGTCAGGTGGAGCACTGATCTGTTCTTCATCACAGTGTGAGCCATCCCTTTCCTTCTGCTTTGCAGTCTCCCTTGAAATCATTTGTCAGAGGTCACACCCTGAGTCAAAGGATAGCTGAGAATAGATACAAAGAATCTGAACTTCAGTTTGTACCCTACCAACAGACTTGTCCTGAAATAATCTCAGATTTGAGGCTTGGAGGTAACGTTCCTGCTTTGTATTTGACACACAAAATATTCCACCCATTCAGTTTCTGTTATTTTTTCTGAAGAAAAGATTATTATTACTTTCAAATGTAACTTCATGGGCTGGTTCTGTTTGTTAAGCTATATGAGAACCTGCAAGCAATGAAAAATTAATATATGCTAGGAATATTTAAATGTACCTGCAGGTCTGATGATTAGTGAACTTGAATTATCATGTTTTCTAACAACACAGGAATTTTATCACCAAAACCTTCCCTTGGTAAAATCCAAATCTGGATTCTCTGTATGTGGATATTAGCCCTGAAGGCCTCCAGCAAACCCAAGACAAATTTGGACCACAGGAAATGTTGACTACCTCCACTTATCTCTGCATCCATCTTGATCTGCTTTAGCACATGGCAGATTCTCTATATGAAACCAACTGTTGACATTTCTTAGACTTTTACGTTTTTCACTGGTAATTTGAAAAAGAAAAAAGTATTTTGGTTTTTCTTCAGGAATTTCTTGTTTGTTCACGGAAATTAGGGTAGTTTTTTTCCTACTTAAAAGCTCGATTTTTAAAGCTGTTTTTACCCACTTTGTGCTAAATAAGAGGATGTGCTGTCACACATATTCTGAATTTAATTTTGTGATCTAAATGCATTAGTCATTAATATGTCTGAGTGGTAGGACTTTCAGGAACACTTCACACTGGCCTCACATTGTTACTATAGGTTTCTGATTATTAGACTTTTTAAAACAACATACACTCATGTATTACTTTTGGCTACAATGCTGAAATACTTTAAAAAATCCCCACTTTAATATTCTGCACTTCTACAAATGAATGTAATTTCTTTATAATTCCTGATGCATCAGATTAGTTTAGTGATCTCATACCAGTTTATGCCGTGAATGGGCTAATAACTTCATTCCTAACTAGCATCAGCAACAAAGGAAATTTTGATTCTGTAGCTTTCTGAATTCTTTGGGATTATATATCCTCTCCTCCTTTCCAGGCTCACAGTGAACATTTAATTTTATTTTCCAAAGGTTCCTTACTAGTTTACCTTAGTCCCACGCAACCATTCTGTCATGAATCCACTGCCATCAGGTGAATTTTAATTCTTTCTTTGACAGCTTATCTACTCAGGAGTCATTTCAAAGCCTTTTAACACTGTCACTTCATTTGACTCCATGTCCCTGCCACCAGCCCCTCTAGTAATCTGTCCCTGAGTCATGACCCCCTCAGCTTCTTCCATGAAGTTTGAAACAAAGAAATGAACCCAGGCTTCCAGGGATATCAACCTTATCTCTGTCATTAAAGTGTTTTTCATGACCTCTTGGCTCCCTGTCCTCACTGACATGAGCCTGGATCTTTGCTGCTTATGCTGCTCACACGCTCCTTGTTCCCTTCCTTTTGTATTTCCTTTGCTGTATTTATGCACTTTAGTTCCTTATCAGGTTTCTACACAGGTTTAGCTTCTAGCTTTGTATACCTTTCCTATTCTTTTGGCATTTTTAATTTTCTCTAAGCTGCTCTCTACTCTTACAAATCACCTTGCTAAGCTCCTCACTGTGCTGAATAAATCTTCCCTTAGTCATCTCTTCTCTTGTGAGGACCTCTATCCAAACAGCAGCTCCTTGGTCGTGCTAGCCACCAGCAAAGCAGTGCAAGCCTCTGGACATCAATCTGGAGAGATTTTCCAAGTCCTTCAAGAACTTCATCACACCTGACTGGTGTGCCTGGGCAGACTGGCTTTGTCCTGAAGGATTACATTGTGAGACTCTGGAGGTTCACATCCTTTGGGAAGGTTGGTGCCTTACTGTAAGGCAAAGGAGGTAAACCTCCCTTACCTGAAGTTCAGCAAGCAAGAGGATAAATTCAGATTTAGGTTAAAAATGGGTGAGAATGGTGAACCTCAATTCTCTCAGTGACTGCAAATAACCATCTCCAACATGGCTTTTTGTGGGATGTGGTGGGTGGATCCAGCAAGATGGATGATGGTTTACACTTTTTCACAGATTTGGTCCATTTACATACTGGGGTTAATTTCCCAATTGCAGTTTCAGGTTATTAAGCCCTATCCTCCCAGTTTTCTCTCCTCAATTTGCTGTTTACACTTTTTGGGCCCGAAGCTGTAATGGTGTCCTTGGTTCTCAGGCTGGAAAAAGATTGCTTTGTCTGATTAAACTGTGAGGAAAACTTGCTAACCCTTTATATGAAATTCTGAGTTACGTACTAATGAGGCTCAGAATCTGGAAATATGAAAGCTAAAACTTCAGCATCACCTCAGCTCCAACCTGCTGTGCAGGCTCAGACAAGTTATCTTCTAATATAAGCAATACAATAGTTTATATCTTTAATTACCTGACATTTCTCTGGGTATCCTCTCTTGTATTTTCTCCCGTTAGGGAGAACTCTGTTTAAAACAAAAGCTGATGCCAACCTGACAGGAGAGAAGCCAAATGAATTCATAAAATCTCAGGCATCCTGCTGAACAGATTCCAGTGCTATTCAGCTCCTGCAATCTGAACCACTACCAGCACACTGCAAAGACCAGCAGGTAACTCTTCACCACTTTTGAAAGCCTGTTTTGACAAAAAACTTGGCTTCTGGTGCATTGCAAAGTTATTATGATAAATGTAGAACTTTCCAACACATTATATGACAAATTTAGCATGAGCACAACAGGTGGATGTTAGAGTGCTGCTCTATCCCTTGATCAGACTCAGGATATTGAGTCTTCTCCTTTGCCTGGGTCATGATGCCTGTGCAAACACAGTCAGTCCCAAAGGGTTGCTGCAGAGCAGTGCAATGCATGCTGCAAAAATTGGGCAGGCAAAGCTTTCAGGAAATGAAAACAGAGATGCCAAGCCTGAGGAAGAGAGAATGGATACTGAATAGAGGAAGAAATATGGAAAGGAGTGAAAAAACCGCATCAGTGGAGAATGGGTTATATTTTCCCCCTGAGTTTCAGATTCAAGGCAAGAGCCCTGAACTTGGATTAATAAGAGGGACAGAGCTTCTAAAAAACAGCAATTGTTGTAACTCTCCTCCTGGCGGTTGCTTTCTAAATTTGCACACATCTAGGCAAGTAAATCTTCCCTATCCCATGGGCTGTTAGTGCTTCAGCATGGGAGGAAATAGTCATCTGTGTTTCTTTACTATATATCTGTGTGATTGCAGATGCATGAGACTCTGGGACAGAGGGGCCAAAGGGATGGCAGGGACACTGTGCCTCAGCCCCACCCTGTTATGGGTTGTGCTGCTCAGCAGAATAAACCTCTTCCCTGCTCAAAGCGAAGAAAAACACAGGAATGAAACCTTCAAACAAAGAGTGACCCTTCCATTCTCTCACTCCCATCTGTTGCTTCTTTACCTTTCCTTTTCTCTAATGCTGGTGCTGGCAGACACAGCAGGATGGAAAGAAATTAATCTTCACCCACTAAAATATGTTTTCTCAGAGTGAAATCTGTGACTTGAAAACCAACTCGACTTTAAAAACCCCAAACACACATACACAGGAGGTTTTCACAGTTGTCTGATATATTTTTCAGATGTTTACTAAGCCACCATTTCTTTTTCTCCATCCTTCTAACAAAGGTTTGTTAGGCAGCTGGGCAATAATGAATTGCTCTGGGTGAAAAACAAGCTTCTCTAAGAAGTGGTACACTGAAAAGGAGTTATTTTTCCTAGGCACTGCTGTGTGGTCAGCTTGGTTAAACAAGTGCCTTCCTGGATCATACACTGCATTTTTTTATAAATAACATACCTCACCAAAACATGTCAGGTTAAAATGTTTAGTATTGTTTTAGTTGATTTTTTAATAACTTGAAGTGGTAGGAGTTTGTTCCATGTCTGTGTAACCATGGTGTCCCTCCTAGTCTCCCTCAGCTTGGATATCTAATCCTGTTTAATTACAAATATTATGGCATCATTGGTTGGTTTGATATTTCTGTGCTGCTTGCTTTCTCTCTCCTGACTAGGTCAGGACATAGGCAGAATAGTTAAATTTTCCATTTTATTGATAAAAATCACTAAGGAATTTTTCTAGACTACTTACTGTGACTGTGGGCTTTTTTTTTTTCCTGTTTTAAACATTTTCATTTTCTGTGTTCTGGCCTAATAACTTTTAAACTACTTGGATAATTCCAGCAAAATTTGGCAAAGAGAGAGTATTTTCAAGCATATCAAATTGTGATTAGTCTAATGAAAACAGAGTAGCCAGAACCTATTAGTACTGAGGATGAGTGAATTAATTCAAGTTGGAGATAGATCCTGAAAGCCTTGTGTCTTCAGAGAAAAAAACATAACACAAATCCAAAGGAAATGAAACTATTCACTGAGTTACGCATTTTTCTTATCATATTCAACATTGTTGGACACTTATTTTTCATTCAATGCATGTTTCACACAGTAATTCTTATCTGCCAAGGACATAAAAATGTTTCAGAAGACAAAAAGGAGATTTTTTTTTTTTTTTGTATTGCAGACACTACAACCTCCAGCCATTGGACAAGAATATTTGGAATAAATCAGCTACCTCTGTAAAAAAGGCCAATTCAACCTTTCATGTATTGTCCTTGGGAGAATATTTACTCTTAGAAGATACAAAGCCCTTAATTAGCTGCAGCCAGGTAGTTTGAGGCAACTGGATTCCAGCTGAATTTACCATGAGCCCATGGACCTGCTGAGCAATGCATGAACACCTGCACACCAAAAAGTGCTGGATGTCCTCCCACAGCTGCCAGCCCATCACGGGTGTAATGGTTTTTTTGAAAGCAAAACCTGTGAGAAACTCCTAGCCAGAAATACAATTTAATACCAAAAAAAAAAAAAAAAAAAAAGAAAAAAAAAAAAAGAAAAATATATGTAATAGTACAAAAGAAAAAAAACCTACTGATAGTTAGGGTGGTGGTAGCAGTCCAGATGAACAGGTCTTCTTGAAGCAGTAATCCTGTAGAAAGTTCTGATAGTTCTTGGGTTCTGGAAATCAATGAGCAAGGGCTACTCTGGTGCTCCAAATCTCGGTTTTTATCTAGGTAGGAAAGGCTTGGCTCCTCCCCCTGGGTGGAGCATCTCCCAATAGGATGATGTAATTTTATCAGTCACACAGTGGGAGTCAATGGGCCATTAACAGAAGATATCTTCCTGGAGGAAGGATGGATCATGGGAAAGATAAAGAACATTGCCCCATCTGGTTTTTAACAGCTGGCCCTTTAGCAGAGGCTATCTCCCACAGAGATAAGGATCACTGCCCCACCTGGTTTCAGTAGATGGTGATAGAATACATACTTTTGGGCACATTTTTACATGGGGTAGCAAGGAAACACAAGGAAAAAAGCTCCTTAGGATGGGATGTTCTGAGCAAACACTTTTTCATTCACATTGTGGCTTCCATCTTTACCTGTCAACCCTCTTCCCTTGCACATTTACTGTAATAGATGCACAAACCAGCAATAATCCCACCTCATCCATTTCTTTTCAATCTTTTTCATACAGGTTTTAGTTACCTGTGTAGGAAATCCTTGATTCAGCTGCCTACAAACTCACATTTGGTTATTGGCATGCTATTAGTAAGCATATCCTGAGGAACAGTTAAAAGCTGCTGAGTTACACATGCAATGTTGTCTTGGATATTATTTTCTCTTTTTATATTCTTTATGTTTTAGACTGCTGGATGTTGAGCCAGCAATTCCTTGACAATTAGCTGGGGTTTGAATGGCCAAGAATGGCCTAATTGGTATCGAGCTGCGAGCAAATGACATCATTAAAAACATACAACTGTTTTTCTGTATAACTGCTTGTAGCTTCAGTGCTATGGAATGCCTGGAAAGCTAGAGATTAGTAAAATATATGGCTGATATAACAAGAAGCTGAAACAGTTCCTGTTTTAAATTCACTTCTCATTTGAGAGGAGCTGTGAATGAAATTCTTCTAGGCTGGTGGTAGTGATTTTAAATTTTGAACACCCTGATTCACACTTGGCTTGGTTTAATCATATGTTATTTATCTAATAATTTCATCAAGAGCATAAAAATGTGTGCACAAGCACTACACTGATGCACTTCTGATTTCTGTCTTTCAAACCCATATAGATGGGAGGCAGGTATGTTTATTTTTTAATTTTCCTTGTGTGGCACATGCAGTGTGTGCTTTGCAAGCACGTGGTAATTTTATGCCTCAGGAGCTCATGGACAGAGTTACAAACTAAAGAAGCTGGGGCTGTGTGTTTGAGTAGGAACTTGGACTTTGGCAGGTGGGAAGAGAAATGCTCTTTTAAGTGTCTGAGGATACCCTAAGAAAGTTGCTACATCAAGTGTAGGACTTTTGAAGAAAGCAATTTTAAAAAGTGAGCTGAGAAAAAAAATATGAAAATTTGGAATAAAAGAGAGTAGAAATTAAGATAGGAAGAAGTTCATCAGGATTTTGAGAACAAGTGTCAAAGGTGTTTGTCAGGAAAACCCCTGATACCAAGTTGGACTTTCTGCTTGTTCACAGAAATGGATTCCTTTATTATAAAATTTCCTGTTAATTTAAAATTGAGCCTGATGCACCTTGACAGATATAGAGGATTTAAGTTTCATTTGGGAGGTCTTAGAAAGAAGAGCAAAGCCAAGCCAGGAGAGAAAGCTGCAGGTGAACATTATATTCAATCTCTGCTAACCAAAGCACATCTCCAAAATCTGCATTAATTTCTTGCTGTTGCTTTCAACTAGAATCCAGTTTAATATCAAATCAAGGGTAGTTACCTATTTGCAGGGATGCTAAGAAAGAATAAAGGCTTGGAGCAATGATTCCTTTACTAATGTATTTTGCTTGCCATCGTTGCTTCTACTCCCTATTTTAATTTTCTGTTACACCTGTTTAGCTGACTTTGCCACCTACAGAAAGAGACATTAATTTTATGAGTGTTTCCAAACAAAGTCCATGAGGTGTCTGCACAGTTCTGCAGGAAGCTCTGGTGGCAGATGCAAGGATACAGCTGCAGGATGGAGCACACAACTCAGCTTTGTTACCCACTCGTTATTTCCTAATTTGTGCGCACATAAAGCAGAGACTTTAATTCTATCTCTACTGAAAACCTTGAAAGTCAGTAAAAGTCATAAAAAATGTTTGTAGGGTAGAACATTGCCTAAGTACAACTTTTTAAGCAGATGTACTGAACACCATTAGGGCTGTGCTATGATGAGCTGAAAACATTTCAACTTTTCAAAATAAAAACATCATGGCTAATGTTATGCAAATTACAACAATGCTGAGTAACTTTCAGCACCATCAAGGGCTTCTGCTTGGAAATGGAAACATCTGTGAAACTAAATTGACATAACCGGGTTGGTTTTAGTTTTTTTTTTTTAGAAAACAAATTTGTTCCACTTGCATTAGAAGGTAGCAAAAAACAATCAAAAACCCAAACAAACAAAGAAAAACCCAGAACCCCCCCCAAAACTAAGAAAGCAACAAATCTATGAATCTCGTGGTACCCCTCCATGCAGAGTTCAGCTTGCCTCAAATCCAGTTTCTTGAGTAAGACATCCTGAAAGAAGTTTACAAGGTTCAGTGGTTTGAATGTTTTCTGATGCACTTACAGTCCAGACTTTCCAAGGCATCAGCTCATGTGACTGTCTCTTCTGTGCTGGGCTCATTCAGAGCTGTGTTCTTTCTTCAGAGGGTTTCCTCCACTGACCACCTGCGTCATTCAGGGGGCTGAGGCCATTGATGGAACCTGTGTCAAACATAAGGTCAAGCATTTTAAAGATTTTTTTAAGGGAAGTTTTGAAAGATTTCAAAAAGAGATTTTTATGTCATACAAGTGTATTTTATTTTCACATCTAATCTCTGCTGATGTGGAAAAGAGAAGACAGATATTGAAGACAGACGTATTTTTAAAGTTGGAATGATTCAAGCTGTCCTCTGTATTTTGTGGCTCAGATCAATTCTTGTTTTATCTCCCTGTATATTTTATTCTGAAACTGACTTCCATCTACATTTTGTTGTGCTGTGCTTTTTCTTTATTGGCATATTGTTAGCAAATGGAGAAAGGATAAAAAATATCCAGCAGACTTAAACATATTTTTGATTTTAGTATCCATTCCACAAAATAATTCCCCCTGATGCAGAGGCCATGATAAAAAGGGACATCTTTACAATTTTTTTTTGGCTGGGAGCTGTTTTTGACGTTGAGAAATTCAGCTCATATGTTTTATATTCTTTATTGGCTGAAGATGTGCTTTTTGCTGATGAGGTTTGGGAATCATAATTTCATGCTCTGTCTCAAAGCAAGAGGCTGAATTCAGTCTATTTTGTGCCTGTTTATCTGTCAGTGCCATTAGAAACTTAATTCTGAGGAGATGCTCAGAAATGAGGGCTCCTTCTGGACACTGCTCCACCCGGGGACACCTCCCCAGAACAATGCCCACCTCCCAAAAATCTTTCTTTGTTCTTCTGTCGTCATAGTGACGTGCAGTGAAAATGAAATACAGCAGAGGAAGCACACAACCTTCCCATAGCATCTTTTTACTGATGCTTGAGCCAGTGCTGGCATAACTGTGCCTGCACAGGAATCCTCTGGGAGGACTTCGCTCCAGGTTCACAGAGGTATGCAGAAACTTGAGGCTGAACGCTGACAATGTGTGGGAGACAGTCATGAGGTCCCTTACAAGGCAATGACAAATCTTTTTCTGTTTTTCCTCATGTTATTCTGATGGTGACCAACCTACACTTATCTTGTTTTGTACAATATTGCTCTCCAACACATAAACACACACACATCTCCTGCAGAATTTTCAGTTGAAATTTCCATGAGCTAAAGACACTAGACCTGACAATGGTTCTTTCTTCTTAGACATTTGAAAGAACACTTTGAAGATCTTTTAATTACACAAGTTACCAAGAACTTGTTGGGTTTTTTTTCAGCCCTTTCTCATTGCTGTATATCCTTCTGCTGTTGTACATCTGAACACATCCCTGCAGCTTTTTATCCCTCTAAATCAAAACTGCTGCATATTTATCACAGGAAGATGCTTATGCCTCAATTATAAAATCATGAATTATGCTGTATAGCTCTACTTTGGAAGCACCCAAAGAGCTCGAGTTTTGCTCTTTCTGCATTTCTAGAAACTGGTTTATTTTCCTCAAAAAAATTGTCTTAATAATTATTTATGGAAAATGATTGATTGATTGATTGATTGATGTTAGCTTTGCCCCAATAACGTAGATTCAGTGATGGAGTGATGGAGCAATGGCATTTATTGAGTGTTTTTCTCTTAACAGCACAGAAATCAGCAGTTTATTATAAACTTCTGTCTGGATCATCAGCTGAAACACACATCAACAGGAGTTCCTCCATGAATTTGTCTAATTTGCTTTTTGGAGACTTTTTAGATTCTGTAATTTATGATAACAAGTTCCAGAGTTTATCTGTATATTGCATGAAAAGGTTTGTTCTTCAATTTGTCCCAAGCCTATCTTCTTTTATTGTCTTTGTTTTGATACCATGGAAATCACTGAATGCCTTCTTTATTCATGATGCATCACTTATTTTTGTTTCAACACTAAGAATTCTCCAAACACATGAAGAGCAGCAGCAGATGTAATCTCCTTTTTTTTCCCCAAATAAGCTCTATATATATTACTTTTAAATATGTCTTCTCCTGCTGAATTCTGAATATTTGATACCGTAGTTTTAATCCAAGTTATCTTTGGTAACCTGAGCTGTACAGTTTAGGAGGAAGGACAGCTATCAGCTAGTGTTTATTTGCTGTATTAAAAAAACCCCTGAATAACTATTCTGGAAACCAGAGAATAAATTATACTCATAATGCCTTACACAGAAGTTTTCAACACACAGTTTCATAAGAAAGTTGAACCTACCAAATCCTCTTTCAAAAATCATCATGCATTTGAACCTGTGCAAAGTGGTGTGTGAGAACCTGACTTGCTGACACCAACAGCATTTCTCCCACTGTCTTGGGCAGTGTCAGCATTTTTGCCGATTGTTCATTTAAGATCAAGATTATTTGTACCGTGAACTGAAAACTGGAATTGGCAATCAGCTCTCCATTTTTATTATTAAAAGAAAAAAGAAAAGAAAAAGAAAAAGGAAAAGAAAAGAAAAGAAAAGAAAAGAAAAGAAAAGAAAAGAAAAGAAAAGAAAAGAAAAGAAAAGAAAAGAAAAGAAAAGAAAAGAAAAGAAAAGAAAAGAAAAGAAAAGAAAATCGATGACTTCTTGCTAAAAAAGAGAAATAATCTGTCCTACTTCTGGAAAGAGTTGAAGAAGGATATTGCACAAAATGAATAATTATTTAATTGCTGACTATTTGATTGGAAGATAATAACTCTGCATTTGTTAATCACACTTTGTTGTTGCTAATGCCTTTTTTTCTATTGGTCTTGCCTTGCAGAATGTTGACTGATTGATAAATTTTTGTAATTTACTTGCTTGGATTCAGCAGTGTAGACCTGCTATATCAAACTGTTATCACTTGTTTTTAATGCATTTTGATTTGTATTTGAAGCAGCACAAGAGTTTATTGATGGCTTCACTATTTCTCTTTTTACAAGATACTGTAAGAAATTGTTGCAAAATTTAAGTCAGATTTGGGTTTATATTTGGTTTCAAAATAGTGCAGTAGCAACCACTCGATATACTAATCCCAACCTCATGCAAGATATCCATTGTGATTTTGTGCAAAATACCAGCAGCAGGAGTCTGCAGATCTCTCTGGGGCTGCACTAGGGCACAATCTTAGTGAGAGTCACAAATGTTTAAGTCACTGGGTAACATTATGAGGTATTGGACACTATCTACCGGATCTTCTTCAAAAAAGAAATCTGAATGGAGATAATTAATAGAGCAATAATTCATCAGAGATCTAACTTTGAAGGTATTTTTGGTATCTCTAGTTTCTTTTTAGTCCAAAGTCATCTTGATTTCTGTTTATTTTCCCTAAGAGGCAAAAATACCAGATAAAAGTGTCCTAATACTGAATACCATGTTTACATCTTCCTGTAAGTTCCATGGCAAAGAGTAAAATAACCTTCTTAAGCTTATTCCATTGGTTTGCAAGCAAGCAATTAAAATATTTTACTCAATAATCCAAAGCCAGAGTAGAATGAAGCAATGCATGCAGTCACAAAACAGTGGTGCATGCTCACACACAAACCCCAGTGTTACTTAATACCATATTATTGCAGCTAATTAACATTAAAAATGCATCAAGGACTATATAGAACAGGAAAAAAATGGTGCCTCCTTAAAGAATAACAAACAAATGTAAATAAAAGTGATTCTTTGACAAAACTCTAAGCATCAATTATCTTGTATTAATTATTATTAATTGTATTAATGTATTAGTAATACCCATGTATGTACATGCAGGTATGAGTGTACTGAGGTACACACACTCATGTATTTTCCCTGATTACACTGTTCTTAGTGCACACACTTTTCTGTGCACATAGAAGTCTGTTTTGTGCCCTGTTGGTATCCTTCTGCATATATTACTAAGCATTGGGCAAAGAAAAAATTCAATTAGCAATGAAAGAGTTACTGTGAGGAAGAAACTGAATGCTGCAATGATGATTTTGATCTTACACTTATCATACTCCTAGGGAGACACTCAATTACTGAATTTACAGAATATCCAGAAAATACCATGCAGTGAATAAACATTACCTATAAACATTACCTTTTTTTTTTCTAATTCACAAATGTTACATTGTGTTTTGTGTAGAAAGCTTATAATAGAAACCTGTTCTACTGATGCTGAAACTACTCAAACTGACTACACTAAGCCCTCTGCTGGAGAGGAGTTATACAAATGCAACATGAATAAAGTCATGATAAACACAAAAGAGAACTCGAGGGGACATGTGCAGTATTTATGCACGAGAATTAAATGAGTCAAAACCAGAAATAAATATACTTTTCTTTACATCCCTGTTTCTTGGGTTTTTTAAATGCTTGAAACCATATTCTTGTTCCACACACAACACTTGAGATACTTGGCTCTTTGGCTCCAGGAATAGAGCTTTTTATATTCTCTTTCTCAAGCACTCTATGAAGAAGACAAACACTGTTCTTCTCACTTGTAACAGGAATATATTTAATATTCAGGATCATCTTGAACTTTAGAACATAGAAAGACTCGAAATTGATTTACCATAATAATCTTAAGATCTCTGTGGAAATGAACTTTCCTTCTGTCCTCCCACTTTGCAGCTGTTGGGTAAAAAATACCCACATTTCCAATTCTTCAGAAAGAGAAATGGATGAAAAGTGTGACAAAAGAACTCTTACAAAGCACAGATGACTAAAGTGAGGCTGGTCATCAACTCCATTACTCTCTAGTATAAGGTCTGAACATATGAAGAGGATTTTTAAAACTTTCACAACTATTTCAGAAAGAAGGGAGAGTAAACATTTTGTTCAACTGTGTAGGCATGAACTGACCCCAGCCACTGCTTTGGGGTGTTTTTTCTGCTCATTTCTAGTTTCTTTACCCCATGCAGAATTGTTCTGGATGAAGGGCTGGCCCCAGAAAGACTTTGGAATTGATTTCTGGTTAGAACAGGTAGATGAGCTCACTTTTGGGCTTTTTCAGACTAAATGAACATGGGGAGCAAGGAGGAAAGAGATAATTTTAGAGGCGAGGTAGAAATTGTTACCTTGATTGTTTGATTGATTGATTGATGCCTCTGGCTCCCAAAGATAGGGAACAACTTGTGGTCTGTGCAGATGATTCAGCTCACAAAATATATTTACAGGTAAGGAAGGTATAATGAGTCTGTGATGTATATTGTAGTTTAAAATGCATGTAGAATCTGCAACTTGATTTGCAACATTATTTTTGTAGGATGGGAAATGTATTAAGCAGAGGCAGAATAGTAGTATCAGAATTTCTGTGACACTTTTATCTTTCAGCCCTTTAGCTCAAGTCGAGTTACAGGCATTAACAGACATGCAAGAACATAACTGAAAGTTTATATTTTTAAACAACCATTGTATTTTTTTTTAAATTTTAAGTTGACTTTTTTCTCATACAATTTCTTACTAACAATGATATTGTGCAAACCCCTGTCTTAGGGTATTGCCTGGATTCCAGCAATCACATGATCTTCACTTGTTTTGACACTCTTTCGTTCAGCTGTCTAGTTTCTGAGTGACAGCGACCACTTAGAAATAGTGCCAATGAGGTGAAAAATAAGCCATTTACACTCTGAGAATGTCCTGTCCTTGCAGGCCAAATGCGTCCCTTCTGAGACAAAGTTTCACTTGCACAGTGAAAGCCAGTGAAGTGTAGCTCATTGACGTTGCATATATTTTTGACCAGGCTATATAAAGGCAAAAACCACAGGCCTTATGCCCTTTGGTCTTATAAAATAAGGCAGAAGATGATAGAAAATTGGATTATAAGAATTCTGAACATGAAGTTTCTCCTTAGTACATATTACATATGAATGAAGCATTCTTTTCCACTGCAAATTAGTATGAGCTTGATGTGAGCGTAATAAAGAAGGCTGCAGGGAGTCTAGAAGAATATTGCCCTTCTAGTCAAAATCCAAGCACATAACCTTGTGTCAAAATTAAAATATACAAATATTTTCTATGGAAAAATTTGTGAAGGTATTGTTTAGGTCTTTTGTTGTTGCTGTTCATTAAGTGAGAAGGAAAGAAGCTTCAGGATTTCTTCCAACCTTCCAAAATAACACATAGGATCTGCAGAGGTGCTTCAGGGTTTGATAATGGCTTTAGGTGTTTTGACCTCCCCAGACCTCAAACTCTGTGAACATACTGCAAATTTGCTGTTGCTATTTACTGTTGGTAGGCAACAGCCAGTGCAGAGCAAGTGTAATTAAGGTGTGCTGCAGTGCAGCAGAGGGAATGCTCTCCTCTGCCTAAAGGAATTAATTCACTCTCATGTAAGGGAGATCAACTTTTACACCTTACTCTGGCTATGAGTAATAATTATCAGCCTTGATAAACTCCTAGGTCCTGCCCATTAACATCAGCAGTCCTTCACACATCTGGCATCCCACTGATTTGCCCACTGAGGGATACACAGATGTGTGACTGGAAACATCCCTTGGGACACTTGGTATCGATCACATCCCCTACCATTTGCTGCTCTGAAAGGTGGCTATAAATAAATACTTAGAATGTAGGTACATCTGAGGGATACCCATGGATATACAGGCTGAGATTGATGAGAACCAATGAATCAATGCACTGACAATTTCAGTACTAGTCTGTAGATGCACTAAACCAGAAAACACTGTGGGGAAAAAAAATGACCTAGGCATTAATTAAGAAAGCCCTGTAATGACCTCTGATTCTCTTCTCTACAAGGGTGCAGAGACCCTTTCTGCCAGGCCAGGTTGCAGGACATACTGTGTCAGGACTGCTGAGCTGCCTGAAAGAGCATGCAGAGGTAGGATGAGGGTGAATGGCTTCAAACTGACTGAGGGCAGGTTTAGATTGGATGTGGGGGAGAAATTCTTTCCTGTGAAGGTGGTGACACACTGGGACAGGCTGCCCAGAGAAGATGTGGCTGCCCCATCCCTGGAAGTGTTCAAGGCCAGGCTGAGCTCTGAGCAACCTGGTCTAGTGGAAGATGTCCCTGACCACGGCAGGGGGCTTGAAATGAGATGCTCTTTAAGGTCCCTTCCAATCCAAACCATTCTATGATTCATGAAATACCTGCCTCACTGCCCCTCATACTCATGTAGGCTTTCTGGCACCCACACAGCAAAAGCATTTATACAGCCATGGGAACTAATCCAGCCACAGAGAAATCTTTCTCTTTCAAAATTGTTTTTCAGCCACAAATACCTCTTAATCTACTTCACAACACCATATTTAAAGGCACAACGTGTGTGAAAATGAGTGACCAATGGCTTTTGCCACCAAAGTAAGACACAAATCAAATATCTGCCACTGCCATACCCCCTGTAAAATCCTCTGAAATCATGCTATGGCTCAGACTATATGAAAAGAACAAAATATGATGCAGATTATTCATTTAGGTAAGGAAACCAACCAGCCATACCTGAAACACTACAAATGAGCGCTCCAAAGCGTCCAAGGAAGAGATGACTCAGCTCTGAGGAAAGAACATATCTGCAGCAAATGGGACTGGCTGTGCTTCCTTGCTTCCTGTGAACACTGCTGCCAGAATGGTGATTTATTGGTTTCTTGTGTGACACTCCAACAATGAACATGAGAGACTCTTTTTCCATAGGAACTCTTGTAATGACCATCTTCATGATATGGGTGGATAGTATAGCAGCAGCATCCTTTTTAAACAATTCAAACATAAGATGACTGATTTCTTTTTCCTGACACTGTTTTGGAAACATAAACACAAGAGTAATTTTTCTGACATACTGCCAAGACTGCTCCAGGCTTGGAAAAGTTTTTAAGAAGTAAGGATGTCTTTTCCATGCTCTTCATTATATAACTTGTACTTAGATGAGTATCACAGAGAGCCATACAGCAAGAGAGCAAATTATAAGTTAAGGAGAAAACTGAAATTTTTGTAGAGAGAGATTAAATGAAAAGGTGATTTATTGTCTTGGGGTGAATAAAGAAAGAGGGAGTTCCAGATAAATAGGGAGAGAAAAAAACCCAACCACAAATTAAAAAGTGACTTCTGATCTCAGACTCAGGGAAAGCGACAGAAAGGAACTGGAGGAAGGATCTGGATTGGATAGACTATACTAACAGGTGCTTTTTATTCTAACAAAATAACCCAAAACAAAACACCTCAAAACAAGCAACAAAACCTGGTTCTCCTTAGAGATAAGAAAAGATCTATTATTCTAAACATGCTATGTGTCCTAAAGGCAGCAAGCTGCTGAGGGTAAGGTAAATCATTAGTTCCTTTATTTCGTATGTTCTACAATGGGTGTGAAACTGTATTTTCATCTCTTTCACTGTAAGATAGTATCTGAACAGCAATGCTCTAATGCTAACACATTTTAAGAGGCTGTCCTGAGCATTGATCTGAAAGTATTTGCACTGAGACCTCTTTAAGTGAGTGAAAAAAGAATTTGTAAAGCACCAAATATCAAGTTCTCCTTTTGAGCCTTTCTATTTGAAGTTGTCATGGACATTAAAGATGCTGACGAATCCGTTCTTCAAACATCTTTTCACAGGGTGCCATTTCTGTAGAAAGGAGGAATATGCACAAGAGATACTATTTTTTTTTTCAGGTAGCTCATTTATTTAGCATAGTTTGCAAGACATAATGCCTTGAGGGGGTTGCTCAGAAAGAAAAGCTGGTCTTCTTTAGGACTTAAAATGACTAAGGTTTCTTAGGGTTACAGAATCAGTCAGAAGTACAGACCTCTAAGAAGGTTTATGGTGAGTCAGTTGTTTGCAAAAGTATTTCAAAGAATGCTGAAATCTTTACAGCCAGGGAATACCACAACTGAGAACTGACTTGTATTCCTGATGTGCATCTTTACCCTGGAAACTCTGTAGGGATGAAGTCTGGAGAACCTGTAAAAATTCTCACATCCTCTCTTTTTGAGAAAGTCATAAGTCATAGTTGACAATTTCTGTGATCTTTACAACAGAGTAGTGACCGTTCAGTACTGGGGAGCTCCAAGGATATTGCTCCTTCATGGTAACATTCAGAGTGAGTGAAATTTTGACTTCTGGACTACAGACATTTTTGACTATGCCAGATGAGAGACTGATGTCATGATAATTGCCCATGTTTCTGAAGGATGCATTTTGTCCTTGCCATTGCTATCCAAAAGCTATAGTTGCTTCCACCCATGAGCCTTACCTCTGTCAAAAGTAGATAAAATACAGGGGAAGGTAAGATTTATTTTTTCAAAGGGAATGAAGGAAGTGAGGCCTGTTGTTCCAAGGACCTTCATAATTTGCTTATGTTTATTTATCAGATTCTTTATTCAATAGAGCACTGGACACCTGGGACCATGGAAAAGATGAGAAAAAGGACCGGAAGCAGTCACAGCACCAAATGTGCCAGAGTTTAAGAATTGTTTGGACTATATGCTCTAATGCACGTGGTGGGTTTCTCGGGGCTGTCCTGTGCATCCCTTCCATCACAGGATATTCTATGATTTTTTGATTAATTGTGAAAAACAACTGCAGGAAAGGGCAATATAACAGGACGAGAAGTACTCTCAGATAGTGGAATACTGCAGTTTAAAGAGCTGCCACTGCTGCAAGAAACTACACTGAGATAGATAATCTTACTGTCTCTCCTATAAGTTCTCACATTCTACCACACCCAATAATTTTTAAAATTCTCTGTGAAAAGCTAAGACTCAGAGCAGCTGCAAAAATCGTTACAGGGAAGGTGAAGCAAGGAAAAAAGTATTTCATCCCTTCATGTTTAGCTGCACTGAACATTTTGTTTGCAGTATGCATTTGCATTCTATACATAGGAAAACTACATGAAATACCAAAAGGGGAAAATATGAAAATGCCTCTGAGAGGCCTCTGAGAGGCTTTACTCTAGTAAAACCCTTGAGAAGCCACTAACGGTAAAACTTGAAAAAAACAGAGCTGAGCATGGCCAGAATCAAACAAAGCAAATCAGTTTATGCATAACATTTCCAAAAGATTGAAAACTGCAAATCTTGCATATCCAGAATGAAAATCCCATGCTGAAATCATCACACATTTCATATATGGTAGCAGGTAAGTAACTGTAATCAGACACAAACAGGGCATTGAGCATGGTTGTGCTGCGAGGTGAGATTGCTTCTTCTGTTGCCAAGACAACTCAAAAGATGCTAATGGTCTAAGTTTATTTGGCAGCACTGCTCTATACCACAATGTGGATATTAATGAGGGGCCTTCAGGCATACATAAAACATTTTAGTTTTTTATTTTTGTCATTTTTAAAGCAGGCATTATATAGACACATGTATAAAATGAACACTGCTGTCCATGGAAAATTAATAGTGCTCCAGCAAAAAGAAAATAATGGTAATAAAAGTAAGTATACAGATCAAGTGAAGGATGGATTCTGGATCAGGGTGTCCCAGCGGATCCTCGCTGCGAACAAAAGTGCGGCTATAATCCAGTGCGGCTTATATATGGCCAAAGAGCGAAAAGTTGCCGACACCCAGAAGTGCGGCTTATAATCAGGTGCGGCTTGTAATCGTGAAATTACTGTACTTTGTCTTTATGCTTTTTCTTTGTGTGGACTCTCAGGTGCTGGGACACTGACTTGCTATGCAAAAAAAAGGGTAGTCTTAACACCACTGTTTCCTCACTTAGCAATACCCTGGAATTACTCAACCTTTGAAGCACAGGGTAGAAATTAAAACTTGAGGGTGATTAAAAAATCTTACAAAAAATGTGAGACGTCACCTTGCATCACCTTGCACAATCAGAACAGTAAGCAACTGACTCTCACAAAAGCTTTTAAGACTTCAAGTGCCAAGGTCCACTGAAGATGGGACCAGCTGGAGCTCCAGGTACAGCTCTTGCTGGTCAAAGCTCAGCCTGTGGCAAGCTCCAGGAGCTCCTGCCATCTCCTCCCTGTTGGCAGCTCCCTCCCTCCATTCCTCAGGCCCTGCTGCCGTTCTCTTCCGCGCTCTGTTCTGTGCATGGACAGAGAGGAACAAGGGCAGCTCAGGCTGCAAAGGTTCCTGTCCTGCAGGTCTCCTTGCACAACACCGGGGAGTTAAAGGTCATGCTGAGCACACTGGAGGGGACAAGGAGCCTGGGTTGTAGAAGAGCCAGCCTGAGTACGCTCTTTGCCCAGCCTTGAGGGATTCCCTGGCAAGAATCCATGGACAGCAAAGGAGCTTGCAATGCTGGAAGTTTTCACAAAGCAACACGTGGAAACAGACTTGGTGTAGTAAAGATATTCTAGTAAAGAGATTATTTATGTTGTTTAGGGAAAGAATATGTCCGACAAATACTGACAGTAGCAGTGCACTGTAGCACTTCCTTACATATTATATAGGGAAAGGTGAGACATATGATTAGGTCTTAACATAAAATCAGATGTAACACTTCTTTTTTTTTCTGAAAGGCAATTTTCAGGAGATTAAGATCGCCTAATGCATTAGAGATAACTTGTTCTATCTATAGTTTTAAAACAACCTCTCCACTGCTGATACATGGTATGGTTGCAAATAGCTGAAGTGGAACAGCTCTGTCCAAACATATTTCTTACTGTTACAGATCAGTGTGTTTTTCCAGTAGCTAGGTAACTGGAAACCCTTCAGCTTGTTGGCCTTTGGACTCTTGTTTTAAGTAGAGAAAGAGTAACAAATAAGAGGTTGGGTTAATAGATGTCTGTGTAAAGAGACATATGCACAACTTAGTCTCCTCAAGGGTGGACCAGCCCGTGCTGTTAATATGCACTGTGCAAGGGCTCCTGAAGCCACTGAAACTGGCTTTGTTCTGTCATTGGACTGCTTTGGAATTCTGCTTGGGAAAACCGTCATTGACAATTTTGAGGCCACAAATGGGTTGAACTGCATTTTTAATCATTGAAGTTCATAGGAAAATGCAAGTAGATCCTCAGTTTGACCTTGAAAAATGAAATGCTTTGAAGTGTAGTATTTGCTTCACAGCAGCAATGTAAGAACTATGTCTGCTGGGCTTTAATTTGGTATTGTCTGAATCTCTTTTATCTTACCAGATTTCCAGAGGACATTTACTTTCAAATCTCTAGGGAAATCCAGATTTCCAGAGGACATTTATTTTCAAATATCTGATGAGAAGGAACTAAATTTCTATTCCAAACACACTGAAAGGCAATAGAACACAATTCTGTGATTTTTCCCACTGATAAAATAAGAATGGTTATTTTTAATGAGAACAGAGGAGGTTTTTTGAGCTGCAATGAGAACCCGAATAATTCCATCATATTTGTCCTTGGATTTCTGAATGGTTTTGCAAGGAAAAATATTGAAGTGATTCCAGAGATTTCTAAATTTTGTGTTCAGAAGGGAAGATGTTCACAGCAAGAGTATATGGTGAGATTTTAATGGGATATATTGTTTTCTGCAATACCTCTTGGTTGTATTTTACTAAAGACTTCAAAATGTGCTTGAAGGACATCTCTCCATATATATTTCCCCTCTATTAACTGCAAAGATAATGAACCTTCTCCTATTAGTTCTGTGTTCTAATTTGCCATCATTAAAGACAGTAATAAATACTGACATCATCAATAACATTAGATACCAACAGAAACATTGGTTTGGAAATAAGTTAAGGCAAATAAATTCAAATATACAATCATTTTAAAAGGAAAAGCTCAGATGTAAATCAATCCATCCTGAAAAAGAAAAGAAAGTACTCAATTTCCCTAGAAATTCGATATCAAATTCACTTTGCAACTTTTATTGAGTATTGCTTTTCCTTTTTCCTCTGACATTTTAGGCTTTCTGTGAGAGACACTGATGTGTTTTCTGCCAAGTGTTTTCTGTTTGGCAGAGCTTTTATCACAGGCATACAAAACCTTTTCTCCCCAGAAAATGTTTCCAGATCAATGTTTCCAAGTGATCTGTTCAGAACCCACAGGTGCTAGAATATTGATTTTCTGCTCAGGACCAGAGAAGAGGCAAATCAGGATAAGGTAGGAGAACAGGGCTGATGTGCTGTAGAGAAGCTCCTCCACAGGGAGGCACAAACTCCTGATGCAGCAGCAAGAGAGGCAGCCTTTCCAAACTACACCCCAAAGGGATTATTTTGAACTGGGAACCCAATAAGGTTTCAAATCCTAATGAATCACAAAGTCAGCCACCATCATTCTTATCATAGCAGCCTTAAAAACAGGGCCCTGCTCTGCCTCTCCTGTCATCCTGCTTCCAGTCTGTTCCAACTCACAATATGCCCCAGTGTGTGTGATGATCTGGTATTTGAGCTTATTTTAGTGGGAAACATTGTGGTATTTCCCACTGAGCTTCTGAAGCCTCACAGCTTTTATTTGAATGATCTTCATTGTTTTCAAATAATTTCAGCGCCTAAGTCTTCTGCTGCCAGACTGAGAGATAAATGGTTCGTTTTACATAGTTTAAGGAGTTCTCACATTTCCATGTGGTATGGCTACTAAGGATTGGAATCTGTGCCCTACTTCCTTATCTTATAACACACTCTACAAAACATACTCTTAGGTTTGCTGAATATTTTCATTGGCCTACAGAGCAAGCAGTCAGATAAAATTCTGGCTTGGACCAAGAAATTTGCAGTGGACATGAATTCAAAGAAGCAATTTCTTTCAAACTTCAGGCTGAATGCAAATTTAAATTTCTATCTTAGAATCCTTTGCAGTGTGGGTGAAATCAATGGTGTCCTCTTGCATGTGCAGAATGATATAGCCATCAAAAAAGCAGCAGTTTTCCTAGCAGCAGTTGAGTCATGAGCAACAAGTACCAAACAGCTGCAAATAAAACCCTCCACATATTCCAGCCCTTTTTCCCTGTGAACATGCCCATGGCTGAAGTCTTAGGATGGTCCACTGCAGAGAAATAAACAGTGAAATTTAATAAAAGGCAGCTCAGCTGTTTGAGAAAACATGGGCCAATTTAGAACAAGTTTAGATAACAACAATGCAGCTGCTGGTTGTGTGACACTGAACGGCTTGACCCTGCTCAGTCTTGCTTTCCATAGCTGTTGGTCTAATCTTTGGACAAAGGAACATGTTGTAATCTGAATTATTATCTTTAATTACAAAAGCAGTAGCAAAACAAAGGATTCACACTTAATGATTTACCACTGGAACCAGATAAGAAAATGCATGGACAAATTCTTTGTAACTATTAAGCAAGGTATAGCATATCTCTAATTTTAGGAATCTGCTATTTGTTATTGACTTTGCCTTGAACCAAACTGAAATTCTGAAGGCTGAAATGGTCAATTAAAATCTTCCAATTTTAGCAATAATCCCTTTTTTTTCTGTTCAGTACAGATTTTTATAATTAATTTTTCCTGATACCCCAGTATTTCTTCAGTAGAACTTTCTGAAGGTGGAAGATAAATGTATCATTTTAATGGAAATTCTTGTATGCACACATTCACAAGCACTAGCAAGTAACAAAAGCAAACTGGTAATAACTTCTTTAGAACCTCCTCAGAACAGAAGTCAGGCCTTAAACTGGATTTCTTATTGCTAGGGCATGCAGAGATCCAGTCCCATATTCATTCATGCTCATATTCACCCCTCCCAGTGTAAGGGTGGGGTAAGGAAGTCAGGATGTCAGCCTTGGAGAGCCTGGCACTCACAGCAGAAAGTTGTCATCCGTGCAGTGGATGGCAAGAGGCAATTTAAATGGCAATTACTGTGACACAGCCAGCCATACCAGCATTTACAAGTCAGGTGTAAGGACCCTGAGAACACAGATTTCCCCTTTGTGGAAAGCAAGGTCAGGATGCTGCCGTCCTTCCTCAGCAACCTCATCCCAATCACATCCCCACTCCAGCAGGGCTTCCAGGCAGGCAGCTACTCCTTTCCCCTCCCTTCATGGGAAATGTAGAGGCAGGAGAATGAAGGAGCTGGACTACTTGCTCATACCTCTCCCAACACACTGACATGTATTTTTGGCATTGCATGTGGCTAGCTAGCAAAAAGGATGGGAATGCTGCCCTGTTGTTTGGTAAGGGGCTCATTGTCTTGCAGCTTCTCTGGCTACAGAACAGAGAGAGAAGAAAACAAAAACAGCAAAAGAAAAAAAAAGGAAATTAAAAAGAAAGGAAGAGTAAAACAAAGAATAGGAAAAGGGAAAAGCAAAGGCAAGTCTGTTTCTCTGAACTCTTTAATTTCTCTGTAGGGCCAGACCTGCTGCAAGTCAGCAGAAGGTGTTGCACAACGCTGTAGCTAATCAACAGAACTGGCATCTTTTTTATTTAATTGCTCATAAAAAAAGCAAAATGAAATAGTTTGCTTGGTACTTTGTTCCCAGTCTAGCTGTCTTCAAGTAAGTATTTTCCAAGGAATCAAAAGATTAAATGCATTTTCCTTGTAACTGAGCAGCCAAGCAACACATCTAACACTCACTGTTATGCTATTAGCCACCACAATGTATATGTAGCTTTTTCTATGCTATCTTTATTACCTATTCTTAACAATAACTGGTTAATAACTGGTAAGTCTGTGTTTCTGACACTTTGATTGTGTTATCATACTGTCTTTTTATGGCTGTTGTTTTGTGTGTGTGTTGGGCAAACTACCCTGAACCGTGGAGAATGCTGTGACTTCCACTGGCAGGGATCCTAGAGGGAACCTCAGAGCCCCTGGGATGGATGTGAAAGCTCCTGGGAGCTGAGCAGGGTGCCCATGGTAGGGATCCTGGAGGGAACCTCAGAGCCCCAGGGATGGATGTGGAAGCTCCCAGGAGCTGAGCAGGATGCCCGTGGCCCCTGTGCCCCCCCAGCACCCCTACCTTGGAGCAGGAACACCACAAACACGCAAACACAGAGAGCTCAGCCCCTGTCCTGAGCCATGGGGAAATGTGTGTCTGCCACTGCTGACTGAAAATTAGGGTAATCAACTGCAGGATACATTTCTACTCATCTAATACACACAGCTAATTACATTGAGCTATAATCACCTAGTGCTAATTTCGACATGATACGGTGAATGAAGTTACATAGACTGTGTTAACGCTGGCTTAAGGTAACTGGAAGATCTATTTCCTGGGAGTCAATAAGAAGCAGAAGCATTTACTCAAGCATATATATGTGTATGTATGTGTGTGTGTATGTATATATATATATATATATATATAAAGAAAATCAAATAATATTTTCATGCTTTAAGACAGATTGGTACAGATTTCACCTATGTCAGCTTTAAGTTAGTGCCCAAACTGTTGCAGTAGTACCTGCGCCATTTGTGTGTTTTATAGATCCTATTTATTTCATGGATAACTGGGAAAAAAATGAATCCCATAGTTACAATCAGATAGGTTCACTGGAATGCATTGTTCAAGCACATTATTCCTCTAGACATCCTTTCAAAGTAGCAATATAATAGGATATTGACTGCATATGAATTGATGGAAAGAATAAAGGCTAGTTGTGACCAAATCATTGAACTTTTCTGATTCAAGTTTTGATCAATAATGTAATAATTTAGAGCCCTGAGCAGAAACCTTTTACCTTTTTCTCCCTCTCACGCTTCTCACACTTTCTATCTTTCTTTTATCAGTCTCTTATCTCTCAGCATTTAAAAGGGACCCCATCATGGTTCTGTGCAGTGAAATGGAGGCAGTGAAATTGTGAAAGGTTACCAAATTGTAACTTTTATATAAAATGTGTTATTGTGTTGCTGTGAAAAGACTTTTTAGTTATTGTGATACTGGAGAATTGTGAGCCAACTTTGGAGCACTCCCCCTCTTATTATCAAGCTAACAGCAAACACCATCTTTTCATCTGCTGGCATTTGCCTTGGCTGATATCTTTCATGTCCCAGCCAAGCTGTAAGATTCTCAGCTCTAGGCACCCTCTCAGAAATGCTCAGCTATATATTTTTGGATTATTGGATTCTGGAAAATATAATTTCTGTCTGGTGGTAGCAAACAAAATGGAAGGGATTAGATTAGATACCGTTTTACATGTAACGATGTACTTAGTTATTACAGGAATTACCAAGAGTATCTAATAGCTAAAGAAGTTATTTTTCAATTGTTTTCATAGGGAAATCTCAGAGCTGATAAACTTCACTGCGGTTAAAGAAATCCTATATCCTGTGTGTCATAAATTCCCTGTGTGACTGTCTACAAGTCATTGTGACTGCCAGTTAAGAAAGCCCTGGAACAGTGTTTAATCTTAAAAATATGTCCTTGTTTATTCAACAGGAGTAACACATGCTTAATATGAAACTAATGCCTTTGTCTTTCTGACCAGGAAGCCTTTGTCTTTCTGTGCCTGTATTAATTATATCACTTCAGAAGATCACATTATCAGCCAGGTTTTTTCATTTTTTTCCTTGCCCCTGGAAATGAGGAACTCTGAGTAATTCCCTGATCTGTCTTTCCACTTCGGACTGTAATCCACGCAAAGTTCCTAATTTGTTATATAATGGAAATGTCATCTAATGTGAGGCAGCCTGGTGCCACTGTAATACAAGTAATAAACAGCAATATCTCATAATCTAATGGCTTTTTTCTTCTACAAATAAAGTCAGTGGCAAGGTCTTATAGAAAGATTCAATGGGAAAAAATACATCATGGTTCATATATTTTCATAATTAGTCTCACAATGACCTGCAAACATGGTCTAATTTATGTGATTACCTGATCAAGTGAAATAGATCTCTCTAAAGACTGTGATCTGCAATTACTGAAGACAAAAGTGCAGTACATTTGCTATGCATGCTTTAGCTTGCAATGGAGAGGTTGCTTCAACGAATTTCTTGCAAACTTATTAAGTGTTTTGCATAGAATTCATAACTATTAGGAAAAAATGGAGAAGTGTAAAAGTTTTTTTCACACAAAATACCCCATAGCACATGAATTTTAAATTAATATTATATTCTTTAAATACAGTTACAGCTGCAGTTCACTTTGAAGTTAATGGATCTGCTCATAGTCATACTGGGAATGTATTTATGTACAAACATCCATACCTGAAATCATCCTGGTAGGTTCTTTTCATCCTATTTATCTAAAATGGTTTCAAATCTCTAAGTTCAAGAATAAATCACGGAAAGGGCAGGGAGAGACACTTGAAGCATTTTGGTGTTCTGTTTCTGGTCAGAAATACATTTCTAAAGTAAATTTTATAAAACATTATGCCAACCACATGCTGGAAGTGACATTTTTCAGGGAGCACAGTGCTCTATCTGTCTCTGCTTGGGAGGAGGTGAAGGCAATTAGTGCAGTTTAGATCCAAAGGCAGACAAGACATGCCTTGCCATGCTCCAGTGCTGATGGGAATTCACAAACAGGGAGATGCGTTCAAGCAGATTTGTTTGGTGCAGCTGAGAAGAGAACAAAACTCAGCTATTGACATGACTTTAGAGCACTGATTCCATATATCCATTTCCCCCTTTAAAAGTAAGACACTGCTATTTGGTTTGCATGTAAAATATTAAAATTTAAGGATCTGGAAGGGTAGCTGGACCTGATGTTAACAATGAGAGTTGTTCCTCCTGCCCTACACTGCTCATCAAGGCAGCAGGGGAGAGAGTCAGAGATCCCTCTAGGAAACCTCTCTTCCAAAACTCAGTTTCCACAGTGCAGTTAGTGTCCTGGGCTCTTCACATCTAAAGACATTGCTACAGATTGATCAATATGGATTTATAAAGCTCCATTAGACTCCTAGGGCACTTTGGATGAAATTTGGATAACTCTCCAACATGACCAGTCAGATGCAGTACTTGGTCAGATGAACCAAATTTTCCTTTTTGGAAAGGTTGCTATGTCACAAGAGAAAATGGATAAGAGGAAGGACCTCTGCAGATCATTATCACCTTTAAGCACAATTTACAGAGGTCTGTGTGGGTATTTTTGAAACGTTTTCAAATGCTTTTGCTAACTTATAATGGAGTCAACATTCCTGTCTTGGCAATGAAGGCTTCATGCTAAAACTAATTCTCCTGTGTTTTGCTCTGCTTTGCACTTTATCCCATTCCTTTTTTTCCCCCATGATGTGAGGCTGCAGGCAGGAAGGGGCTTGGCAGGAGGGCTCCTGTGAGCACAGGGACCTGCTGGACCAGGTTGGGCCTCTGTTTGACTTGTGGGAGGGAGAAACATCCCCACCATCAGCTCAGTGTGCCATGGCCAGCCTTCATGGGGCTGTGCTCAGGTAATTCTCCCAGCCTCCCTGCACACAGAAAAGTGTGCCAAAATCCAGTCCTTGCTTTCTGCAAGGTGTTTTGAGAGCCTAACACTGAAAGCACAAGAGAGGAACAGAACATTAATCAAAATAGCTTGCTGCTGGTAACATTTCCCACCAACTGCATGTTGAAAGCGTGCTGAAGAAAGGTGAAAAGGTTTTGTTTCTTCTGTGTGATTTAGTAAATAAGAAACAGTTTGTAAAAGCTGATAGTGAGTGATAGTGGGTCTGGCTGACACAGAGGTAGTGTTGGGCAAAGAGATCACTCCAGAAGTTCAGCTGCCACAGTAAAGCCTGCATAAAGATCTTACATGTGCTCCACTTCTATCGCTTCTATGAAATACAGATCACTGGGAAAAAAGTGAGAGAAAGTAAGAAACAACAAGGGACTGAACACAAGTGGTATGAGAAATGCAGAACATGAGAAAAACACTGAAAAAGAACATAATTCAATAGTATTCTCTTTTTTTCAGTTGATGTAAGTCTGCTTCTCAAGTTGGGAAGAGGGGAACATTTGGGAAAAAAAGTTGCACAAGAGACTTTTTATGTGAGGTTAGCCAGCAGAAATACAAAAGTCATCTGAATAAAACAGATCCTAAAAACTAGCCTAAAATCCTAACAAAACAGTAATGTGTTAAAGTGACTTCAAACCTCCCCTCACAAACACCCAACATATCAGTGAGAAAAGCAGATACCAGATTTCACTGGACAGAATGAGATAAGTGCTTCCTCCATTTTGGTGTGGGTTTTTTTTGGTGGGTTTTTTTTTGTTTGTTTGTTTTTTTGGTTTTTTTTTTCTGCTACGATGCCAAAAGGAAGATGACTTGCAAACAAATGTGTTCTTCTCTAAACCCAGTGCTCTACTCTAACACTTTGGCTCCTGGGAGCCAGTGAGGAATATACTGAGGAAAAAAGGGGATAAAAAAAATTTTCCTATTTTAATTGTTACAAAGTAGTGACTCAGCAAAAGCTAATTCCTGCCATTTTAGTCATTCCTCATCTCCTCAGGTTGGTCTCAGCTCTTAACTCATCATGTCAAGTAGATTGGGAGAAATTTATTGGCCTTGCCTTGACAAGGAGTAGAGTTTTAGGCTGAATGCACACAGGACAGCTATGAAACAGAACTACAGTGAACCATGGGCAGACAAAAAACTAGGAAAAATTCCAAGATACTTGCTCATGAATAGTGTCCAAAGTCCCCAACTCTGTGAAATGAGGTATATATGCTTCTTTGAATAGTTATTTTACTCCTTCAAACACGATCCTGAAAATGGAGTTACTTTTGATACTTCCATTTTCTTTAAATAATTGCAATTGTAGAGAAGACATGAATATGCTAGTGGTATGCAATGAAATCTGAAATTTGAAACAGATTATATATTCCAAGTGGAGAACACTGCAATTGATTTATTCAAAATGCAACCTATCATTAGGAGTCAAGGACTCTCAGAAACATAAGTGTTCTGAATTAAAATGCCAATTTTTTTTCCTTTAAAAGTAGAAATTAGCCATCTTTCCTTTCTCTATGTATGGTCTGGCTTAATTTGCACAAGCCTTATATTAAATAATACACTTTAATGAAGATAGTTTCTTGCTAGGAGTGTTAACTCATTTTGCCATTGCCCTAGGCAACACTGGCTCTGCCTCCACTGTAAAAAAAAAGCTCTATTTTCTAAGGCTAGGAACTGGCATATTTTATTTTACCTGCAACACTTCTATATATAGAGAATAATTTTTAGAGTGGTCTATGTTTAAACATATATTTATCACATTTGCACAAAGGGGAAGGGTGGGCCATGATGGCTGAACTAATGCAAGGTTTTGAGAGATCTAGGGTTCATTTGATGATTTCTACTTTATTTACGTAATTATCTTCAAAAACAATTTGCAGCCAAAGTGTGGCATGGGTGGGATTTAGGTATTGAAGTCCAGAACCACAGTCCTCAAAATCCTGCCTTATTCTCTGCAGGATCTTCATGTCATTGTCTCAGAAGAAATATTGGGCAAGGTCTGCTTTCAGATGCTTCTCACTCATCTCTAGGGCTTGTGTCAAATGATGAATGTACAGAAATAAGTCCTAGAAACCAACATGCTTTTTCACCAGAACTTCTAGCACCATTTCAAAAATATTAAATCAGGAGACACCTAGTTATTATTTGGACTTTGGTTAAATTCCCAAGCATTTTTTTACCCTTAACTAACATAACTATTCCTTTTCATAAATTAGCATTCTACACTAAATCTTACTTTAGTTAGTTTTTTGCATAGACTACATCTGATTAACTTCTATAAAACGTTGTGTTTGTTTTTCCTTGTTGATGCATTAACATTATTAAGAGATTTTCAATGTATTTCAGTTTTGTGCATCAGAAGTGTTATTTTTTTAAATTACCTTATAAATGTTCAGCATCTGTTTAGCATTCAAATGCTAAATACTCAGGAGGCTGGATTTGCTTTCCCAAGTACATTATTATGAGACATAATAAATCATAATTAGAATTTTAGTCTAATATATTATTAAAGCAGTGCTGCTTAACTGTTCTGGCAAATGCCATTGCTGCTGTCTTAGGTCTTCAATGGGCAGTATCTCAATTTAATGGGCTCCTCATAAACCAGTTAGAAATTTAAAATTTATTTTTCTTCTACATTTCCTAAGTAATTTTAAGCTTCTGGTTCTGTGAAACCAAAGACTTTTTCCCTTCCATAAAGGCATCTGAAGCTTAAATAGAAGCAGACTAATTTTTAATAAAAATTAATCACAAATTAATTAAATTTTTGGAAAACACATTCTTGAAGAAGAAAAAGGAAAACCAAAATTACCAGGAATGATTAGCCCTTCTACATGTACTTAAATTAAGGTTTTGTAACCTAGGGATCATCAGGATTTATGGAGGACTAGGGTAAAATTTACAAAAACTTTGTGTCAGGGGTAGGCATTTTTCTAGGAAGAACAACTTCCCAGTGATCTGTGTCAAATGTAGCAAAACTATTTTACAGAGGAGTGTATATTTTTTTCCAATTTTTTTCTTGTGAACTTTAAAGATTCTTTTCACCATATATAGAGATGAGGAAAGGAAATTATGCTGACAGCTACTGGTCTATAGAGGTTAATCTCTTTTAAATGAAAGTGAGGCCAGACCTTTCTTGTTAGCTACATAAGATTATTCCCACAGGTTTGCCTATTTTCAGTCTTAAATATCAGGCTTTCACTTAATTGCTTGAGAACATGTATTCTGGAAACACTTATTCAGAAGAAACGTTCTGCAGACCTCCTGCATGCGCTGATCTGCTGTAGTGCGCTTCATCCATTTAGAGCTGATAATGCCTCAAGCAAATTCCTGTGAAAGATTTTGTGCTGCAAGGTCCAAAAAAAATTTTTTTTTTTACACCTGTTAGGATTATCTACTGTGGCTTTTGTTTAATGCTCTTACCAGTTTCGTGTTCCTAAATAATCCTGAAAGCCATGTTGGGATTCCTTTGCTTATTTAGTTGTACATAAAGTTTTAAGGAACTAAGCTCAGATTTTTATAGGGAGATTATACACCAGCATTTTATTCCTCTTTTTCACATCCTGAATGTTTCCAGGATAAGATACTATAAATCAAACTAATTCAAATAGTAATCATATGGGAAAAAAAAAAGGGGGGCTGTATGAAATAGAAAAACTAATATTATTGCAGTTAGACAGTGGGTATGCATGCACTCTCAACTCTAGGGAGACAACCAAAATGCAATGCAAACCAGGGTATTTCCAGTCTCAATTTCTTATGCTTTCACCTAAATACATTCTCACACAGCACTACTCTACTACTCTTTCCACTGTGTTTGCTCATTTTTTATTCCCCCTTTTTGATACAGAAAACTCCTCATAGCTACAAGAAGGAATCTGCTCAGCCCCTCCAAGCACGCAGGGCTGAATGAGCTGGGAGGGAGAAGTCTGTTTTACTTGTTCACTGAGAACTTTCAGTGCAGAGTGACACAGAGAACCCAAAAAGGACCCCTGTAAAGGCACTGTCACAGGGCCAGTACAGAACAGAGCCTCGAGGGAGTTGGGGGCAGTGCCTGGGAGCTGATCTCAGGGCTACCCAGGGCTGTGAACGTACAAACACCTTCTGTACAGAAGCCTAGGAAACCTCACCAGTACAAAAAATAACTAAATAACCAAAGGACATGAAGCATCAAGATATCCAGCACCTCAAAGATACAGGTTTTACACTTTAACTGCACTTATTCTCTTTTAATACTTAGATTTTTCAATGTATATTTAATACTGGCATTTTAACGTGTTCTGGTAATTATATTTCATTATGAATAATACACCTCTGATTGAAAGATGGAGCTGACACTATTAATTAGGATTTTGACCCCACTTCTTTTAAAGTCAATGACAAAAATCCCATTGGCTTCAAATAGCAAAGGATAAAGCTTTAAAGAATAAGTTTTCTTGTATTCATATCAAATAAATTGCTAATACCTAGACACTGCTGGAAAGTGATGGGTATTTATGGGGGGATACTGGGAGTCAAGACTCTTGCTAAAGAGGCTTCAATTCCAGATTTCTTTAGTATTGTAGACTGAAAAGATGCTGTGGTGGGTTGACCTTTACAGACACAAACTGTGCATAAGCACAGGCTTGCCACAGAAATGAGATCTGTGTCAAATGAAATGAAAGTATTTTACAGAGAAATGTTCATTTTCTGTTACTGTGAATTCCAAAGTATCATGGGACCTTTGCTACTGGCTTCAGCATGTCCCTGAACTAATTTCAGAAAACTGGCAGATTTATGGAAAGTAGATTTCAGTATGTTGTTCCTTCTTCCCTTACTTTATAGAGCAACAATATTGTATTTATAACATCTTGCTTTCTGTATGCACATATTTCCTTTTGCACAGAGGAAAAAGTCTATAAACAATGGCCCTACTGGCATGTGGATAAGGAATTGTCCTCCATCAGTGGGACAATTAATTTTTCCATGTCAGAAATGAGAAAGGAAAAGATGCAGGACTGACGCAAGCAGCACACTTCCCACCAGCACAAAACTGGTGGGGGGTTGTTCGGTGGGACTGATGTGGAAAATACATTAGTAGGTACTCTACAGCATGGAAAAATTTGAGTCTGGGGTTGCAAAGACATATATTTTCCCCACAAAAAAGATGGCACCCCGGTCCTAACCCTGTTTTTGTCACCATTCACTTTCCCTTGTGGGTATGCATCTTGTGGTAGTGTTACAGCCCAGTGTCACTCAGAGGCAGGAACAAACAAAACTCCTAAGATACTGGAGGAGATAGAGAACATTTAAAGCAGATTTATTCATGGAGACATACTTCAAAGTACAGAGAGAAGAATCATTTATGTGTAAATCATTGACTCATATAGTTTGCATATATAAGTTGAATTAAATATAATGAATCATGAATCTTGAAGTATAGTCCCCTCACACTCAGAATAACAGCTCTCAGTATTCCAGCCATAGAATTAATATGGCATCAGTTTTTATGCAAGAGCTGTTTTATAAAATATCAGAAATATTTTAAAATAACACTGACATGGGCAAAGTGATTTTTTTTCATTTTTTTTTTAAACCATGGAATTTTAGAGGGTTATTGGACCATGACATTTTAGAGAGTTATTGGAACAGAGTTGGGCTCATGCTGCTGCAGTTGGCAGATGTCAGGTACCTAGTGGAATTCTTCACCCATGGGGTTTTGGGCCCCTGATAAATCATGCTTGAAATTAGCCCTGGTGGGAGGCACACCTTCAGGAGGATAGAGAGCTAAGCTGATAATCCCTTTTCCATGTTGTGGCTTTAGCATGGTGGATTAGAAAGTTCCTATTTTGCCCTCCTGAACATCTCCACCTTTGCTATCCCTGGGATGCTCTGATATTCCTTGTCCAGGGGAGGTCATGCCCTTGGCCTGCCCACCTTTGAGAGGAGCATCTACTGCTCCAGCCTGAATTTCCCTTGTGCAAACACACCCAGGACCTGCACAGAGGGCAGGGAGTCGTTACCTCCCACCACGTGGAAATGATTAAAGAAATAATCATGATCTGCACTGTCCAACTTATGGCCCTTCGCTTCCCAGATGAGTTAAATTAGTACAATCACAGCCTGATTAAACCACATCTCTTGCATCTTAATTTCCTTCTGGTGTATCTGGTTCAATCAGGCTCCTTCCAATAGATTCACATTTCCATTTAGAGTATCACACCAGCCTTGCAGATCAAAGTGGACATTTATCAGAGTCCTTTTCAATGAATAGTTATAGTATAATGGAGCTCTCAAAAACTAATTTAGGGTACAGCAGCCTACATAGATCTTGTTTTCATAGCAAGTTACTTTTAAATAAATGTCTGATAATGCTAAGAAAATGAAAAATGAATTTGCATAAGATGGGGGTTTTTAAGTCTTCTAAATGTATGCAGAAATATATTTATCTGATGGGATATGGAAGGGAATTGGATGAACAAAAAGGTCTCTTCTATCTATAAAGTTATGTGGTGGTAACCAATTTATGAGAAATTATATATAGTGCTATGTACTTGCTGATGGAAACTTAAGAACATAAGTCAATGATAAAATCACAATTAAAATCTCCTTAGATTATTTTTCAGGGAAATGTAATTGTATTGTTAAGTAGGTTTTAATTTCCACACTACTTAGGCACATAGCAAAAAAAAAGAAAAAAGAAGAAAGTTATTAACATATATAGAAAGATGTAGAATTACCCTAGCAGGGTGCAGAAATGGTTTTCTAGGACCCTAACGAGTTCATTTTGATGGACTGTTGAGCATTTTTTACAAAAAAAAAAGTCACAAAGGTTTGATTTGGGAGGTTATTTCCTAGTTTGCAAGAGACATTTAACACAAATACCTTAGGTGTTAAATAGTAAGAATAAAACCAAGAAGACACATAGCTACAATGAAGAGTCAATGTTTGTTTCATTAGTTTGTTCCTCAGATAGGATGGGGTGGACCAGAACTTTGCATGAAATATGAGTCTACTGTAAAATCTTGGTAAAATATAAATCTCCAGCAGCAAAAATATTTGAATGCTGCTATGATTAGCTTAGTTCTGAAAGAAGCAGAAATGGATGCTCCAGGATAACAGGAGAGTGTAATTAAGTTGCATAGATATAACATATTAATTACAAGCTAATAATAATAATTTACCTATACCATAGCTGGAGGCTTACAGAGATGTTAGAAAATGCATTGTTACTGTTATTTTTACTTCTACCAAAAAAAAAAATTCTGAAATATTCTATAGCTGCTTTTGAAGGGTTCTGAGTTTTCTATTTCCTATTTCAAAATGAGGATGGGATTTCACAAATAAAAATACATTGCTAACAACAAGCAATCAGTTAGAAAACAATTAACAGGGAAATGTGCTGCTAAATTTAAAACGTACTTTTGCCATTATTGTATTACTACTACCTTCTCTGAATTCCAGCTGATCTTTTCTGTTTCCTTCTAAGTGGGAAACAAATTGTTCAAGAACAGAAACTGGGCAGCTAAATATTGGATGTTCAGTGTTACAAGTTGAGTTTGTTGTATGCTGCTCACATGGGGAGGATGGCTTTGTTATTTATGTACCTCAAATGTAAAGCTTTCTACACAGTCATATAACGGGTCATCTCCAATTTGCAGTTTCACCCTGTTTCAAGGGTTTCTAAATTGAGGAGTTGAATGATTCTCAATAATATCCATAGTGTTGATTTATTTTTTTGGGTGTGTCAAGGTCTGATGTCATGCTATTATAATATTTTTATTGACTCTAATAAAAGAAATAAATGTTTTGCACTTTTTGTCTTAATTTTTTAAGATTAAAGGTCACACAGCTTTTTACTATGATGCTGAAATTCAGTTTCATTTCTAATAAATAAGTTAAAGAAATTAACTCCATGATGCAGACAATCCTTTCATCAATAACATCCTACACAACAATTTCAAAAATTCTGCCAGATTGAGCAGAAGAAATCAGAATCTCCAGTCCATTGAGGTCATCCAGCCAAAGGGAGTGACTTGACAGGCTGTTTATCCATCCCATTGTATTCCTGACTTGTGTCTGACCAGCAAGGTTCAGGGACACTCAGGATTTATTAGAAACAGAGGCCATTCCCTAAAGTATATGACAGGCTATTTTCAGGTCACTCGTGTTGAGATAGAGAAAGATGTTGTCTCAGGTGAGTCAGGGATTTAAAAGCCTGCTAATATGTCAGAGAGGATCTGTGAGGTTTGTCTCCACTGAAGAATTATTACAGGGGTAGAAGCATTTGCTCGGTGTTATGGCCAGGTACTGAACATTACTGAGATCATCTGAAGATATTCTTTGCCTTTGGCAGCAGTTCACATCTTGCTTCTCACCTAATATCACACTTTCAAATCAGTAGACCCAGCAAGAATCTTATAATAAATTGTTTATCAGGGTCAAAACAGCCCCTGGTGCAATACCCAAGAAACATCAGTAAATAACTCTGCCATACAAGCACAAGTTTTAAGGGACAGTAACACCTGATGGCAACCAACTGTGCCATATTTGACAATGACTCCTTAGGTCAAGCTCTTTGGCTATGATATGTAGAGTATTAAATAATTTGGCTAATTATATTCATGCCTTTACATTCAAGTTCTCAAGTAATTCAGTAATTCTGTCCTGAACTGATTGAGTTTCCATTGGGATGTTCTTCACATAAGAACAGTTTTCAGAATAAAATTGGGACATGCATCTTTTATGAACTCTACCGATTTTCTTTTAAGAGAAAGAGAAGGAACTAATGGTGGTTGAGTTACTTTTTGTTTGCCAGTAGTTATATCCATGCGATCAGCTTTGCCTAAGCATTAATGCTGGATACCAATAGCATATTGCATAATTCATTTTTTTTTCACAGGTGACCTTGTAAAAGTATGTGTTTCTGGGATGCTGAAAAAAATTCTATTGCTTGCCTAGAAGAAATTTGAAGATTTGACTCACAGACACATTCCTGATACACCAGGGAACGTTGGGAATTACACTAGATATTAAGAACAAGATGGTGAAGGTATGTTGAATCACTACCCTGTACAGAATAATTTTTGATCACACATATTTATGTTTTGTCAACATAAATTTCACCTGACCTTTGTCTCCCAGATATACCTAAGTTAATAATTTAATGTTTACTGATATTAATATTGATGGAATAACACCTTCTGCAATCAAGGGATAAACCAAGGTCTTGCAAACTGATTGGTAAAGAAGAATTTGTGGTTTCAAGATTTAGAGAGATCTGTCTATCAGATGGTAAATGCTTAACTCTGGCTGTGTAAACATTACTAAATTAAGCATCCAAAGAAGGACTCATAAATATTACTCCCTTTGTAAAAAATCTTGACCCCCATTGTGACTGCAGGGTAGATATCACAGCTGACAAGGTGCTAAATGTGAAGTACCTGAGCCTCTTGACAAGTCCACAAGGTGAGAAGCAGTGACACCTAATATTACTGGGCAGTTTTGCTGGGTATGTATTCATGTACAATACTGAAATGATAATGACACATTCTTTGCATCTGATTAGTCATGATAAAAAAGCCACAGGGAAAAATATGCAGTCATAAGGACGAAGATCCCAAGTGTTTTACTTTTGCAGCATTAGTGCTATTTCTGCAGATTCAGACAGGATTACTTTGGAATTATTGCAAATGCATCAACAGCACTAAAGCTGGGGGTCCAACACAAACCAAAGGATTAAATGTACAGTCCTCTAATATTTACACTGACATAAACCCATCAGCTTCATCCTGAATTCAGTTTTAATTGTAAACCACTCAATTGCCAACTGGTATTTCAACATGTGTCCCAAGCTTACATACAGTAGAGTCTCTAAATTTGCTATTTCCTAAAAGCAGTGTCTCACCCTGAGCTGTGAAAAAGCTTCAGCTTTCAAACCTTATGAGCTGGCATAAAACACTAAATTAATATTCAGATGCTATATTTATTATACCTGACAAGAGATAATAAGGTGTTATTAATACATAATAAGAATCATACGTTAGGAATGTAATGAAGATGCAGGCTCTGACTTTAAACCAATTACATCATTTCATCGCTTTAAGTTGCGAATTTTGCCCAAATTTTCTAAAGAGTTCAAACGGAATAGAATCAATACTTCTTGAATATTTTGTTTGTAGATCTGATAAAAATGCTGCCAGTCTTTCTCATGAGTCTCAGTAGTATTTTCTAACTGAACTCAGAGACAGACAGATGGATATATTGGAAACCCATCTTTGCCTTTAACAGAAGGATGTTTTTGCGAAAAACCCCAAACTGAATGTGGGACCATACCTGCAGCCTAGAAGGTCTGAGAGCCAAAAGGTGAATTCAAAGCCATACACAGTGTCTTATGGAAGCCTTACCCCTGCAATTTCTGTGCTTGAGAATGGCAGTATTATGGATGAGAGAGAATACCCTGTTTCCCCACTTCTTCTTCCTCATGTAGCTTTTTCAATATTTCCTTTCATTAACCTTTAATTAAGATTTTAAGACTATAGCTCACTGGAGCAGCTCCAGATTCCAATAGTAGGTAAATATTAATATTATTCATCACTGTCATTCAAACCTAATATTCTTTCCTTCCTCTGTTGGTGTCCGTATTAAAAAAAAGCATCCAATTGAAAGTGTTTTATTTAACTAACAAACAAGCTTGCCTGTGGTAGTTCAAGCTAAATATTGAGAGGAGGATTTATCAAGCGTACTGTATTGAAAATTTGCTGGAAAGGAAGATGCTGCTTGAAATAAGCCCAAGAACAAAAATGTGTTATGGGCTAGGGTTGCTGCTAATAATTATTTTTACAACTGTACATCAGTACATCACACAGTTATAAGCACAGCTGTGAGGAGCAGCAATGTCTCAGACTGTGGGGGAACTTTATCTTGAGAGATTCTAAATATGTCATGGATGGAACAGACTGCAGAACAGGCTCTTGGAAAAGAATGTGTCCCCTTGTTTGCTTGCAGGAAAGGAGTGTTTAGAGAAGAGAACCTATGCCTAGCCCAGAGGTGATTAGTTAATGCAGAAACTGGATTAACTGGATGTGTGCCTCAGGGCCCACAGATGATTTAAGGTCCTAGGAGGAACTTTTGAGCTGTGTCATATGTGAGCTGTGTCACTGTAATTTTTTGACCAATGCAATAATGTTTGAACATGTACTGACTTCCTTGGATTTCTCTCTCACGCGTAGAGGAAAGACAAAGCATTCCCAAACAGCTCCCAATGCCATCAATATTCCCTAACATCAGGTCAGAGCAGCTCACATATTCAATCAGAAGAATGAAGGAAATGTAAGAAGCAACCAGGATATATTTTACTGGTCTTGATCTAATGAATTTTTAGGCATTTCCAAACCAACGTGATCACCAAAATTCAAACCTGATCCACCTTATCTGTTATACATGAACATAATTGTGAGATTTTGTGCATTGGAAGCATTACTCCAAAAAGAGTAACTGCCTTATTTCAGTTCATGCAGGTAACTTGAGGTGAAAGCAGCTGAAAATACACCACACACATTCTACAATGCCTTTCTTTCTTTGGGGAGGGGAGGAGACATTTTCCTTCAGCCATGGGCTGCAGCAGCTCTCCTAGAACAGTCTGGCACTGGTGGGAAGTGAGAGGGGGGAAATGAGAGAGAACATTGCAAGACAGAGAAAACCAGGGCATTTTCTGTCACTGAACCAAATTTCTCTACCTCCTTCTGTACCTACTGCCTAATAATCTGAGGAAAAAAAATTATAAATAAAAAGCTGTGCTAAGCAAAGTAATCTCCAACTGATGCTGAAAAGGTCTGAGATGCTGCAAAGCTACAGAAAAAGAAACATGGTAATTTAAAACAAGCTATACAAGGAAGATGGAGTGATTCAGAAGTCTCTTGTAAATCAAAGGTCTCACTCTTCTGAATAGATGACTTTCATTAATTTCTTTCCTGCATGAATTTGAAATGAATGAGTCAGCCTATTAAGATCAAACAAGAGAAAGGAGGTACTGTGTGCTTAACTTTCTCTGCTCTCTATGAAGTTATTAATCCACTGTAGAAAACAAAATCTTCACAAAACCCACTTGAGACACACACCATTAGACAACATTATGTTTTGAATTCTATCATTAGACAACACCATATTTTGAATTTTGTTTTTTACTTTTGATTTAAAACTTTAGCAGGAATAGTTTGTTAATTGAAAAATGAAATTTTAACTCATTCCTAAAAGCTATTGTCTTGCATAAATAGACAAAAATATATTTTAAAAGGGTGTCAGTATTTGGGTTCCCTAAAACTTCTCTCTTAATGAAAATTTCAATGGCCTTCAGTAGAGCCTATCCACAGAACAGAGTCAAACAGTTCCAGTATCTGCTTTTCCCTCCATTTGTGGAAATAGATGCCTGGGGACAGCTTCTGTCAAGAGAAATAAACTTCACCAGCCAGATAAAAGTGGGCAAGCAGGAAGCACATTAAAAGCAGCATCTTGCACTGTGAAAGGCAAGTGATAAGAGCTGATCCTCGCTTTCTATGGCAGATGATATGCCTGTAAACGAGCATTTGGTTAATAGTACCTTATCTCATCTCCAGAGAACCTGTCTGGACAATATGATTGCAGGGTTGCTTTGCTTTGTAGTAACATTATTTTCTGTTTTAAAGCAAAAAGAATCTGTTTTCTGCATTGGCAGAGCTTGGACTGCTCTTATGAAGAAGGTTGGCGTCATTGCATTTAAGCAGAGGTTTAATTTGTAAGGGCTTGCATGTGCAGGAGCTCTTGCTCCTCCAGGCAAACCCCACCAGCCTGGATGGGTATGGCAGCCTGAAACCTTGCACTGCTCTGGGAATTCAGGGCTGCTCAGCATCACTCCCCTCACTGTGGAGGCAAAGATTTCTCAATAGGCAGCAGTGTTTAAATGGGAAGGAAATCTCACCACTCTCCACATGGAGCAAGACTGCACCCATGTCATGGTCAGTCACACAGCCATTTCTAATTTGGCACCTTTTGGATACAAAGCTGCAGAAATGACATACTAAATGTGGACCACAGCCTTTGTGTGCCTCTGCCAATTTTTGGAGAAATGCTTGCTGCCTGTTGCAGTTTGAGCTGCTGAGGTTCTGTACTCTGAGCCAAGGCAGTGCCTCCTGCTCCCCCACTGTGGGAGCCCCACCAACATCCACTGCTTCAGCTCAGCAGGACACTGTCTGAGCAGTTCATTCTGCACTTCCTGACTGATTGGATTCATAACCCCACTGAAGTCTTCTTGGAAAACAAGATCTCATTTTATAGCACATAATATATCTAAGAAATGAGCTGTTGGGAATTCATTAACATTGTAAACTAAAGGGGTTTGCAATGTTGTGAACATTACCACATGACATATTTTAAAACCATGTCTTGCTTAAGTTTTCCTCTTCGTCCTTTGGAAAAAGCTCCTGATGTCTAGGCCATGAATAGTAAAGTCAGATGACCAACAGGAACCTCCTCTATTGCTGAAATGAAGTATATTATATATGACCAGTCGGGGTGTCTGGCTTTTAAACTGGTACCAAGAAGAATTATTCTTGTCCCTTTGGAGAGATAGATAACATCAGAGCTGAGATTTTAAAATCTATCTCCTGCTCATATCTCACTGCAATTTGTGCTGCTCTGCTTTTCTGTCTAGACCCTTCTGAGCAGAGTCCAGCTCACTGAGCATTAGTCAGTTAATGTCATCCCTGGCTCTCTGGGCTGTGTTTTACCTTGAAATGCATGCAAAAAAGTAGACAGTGTGAGCTAACCTATACTTATCAAGGCTGACAAAGCAAGAGGAAATTCTGTTGAAGGAAGACATGGAAATTTAGCATGCAGATGACAGACAGAAGATATATTAAATTCCCAGGGTTGTGTGGCCAGTGATGTCTCTCTCTCTCTGACAGATCCCCATTTGTTATTTTGCTTGTTGCCCTTTTGACGGTAATTTGCTTCTTCATTTTGGTCATTCTCAGACCTCCTGATGACAGGCACATGAGAAGAGGAGTGCAGAATATTTTTCTTAGCCTTTCTGGACTCCTGGGCACTTTTTCAAGGAGAAAAGAGTAATGAGAATTCAGCCTTTTTTTTTTTTTTTTTCCCCCTTCTGAAACTGCGGCTTGAACACTATGAGGAGGAAAAGCAAGTGCCTTGTTTTAATTTCACACACACGTGTGCATGCAGACACACACACAGAAGCAAGTTCTATGCCTGCAGGGTTCAGGCTGAGCTGAAGAACAAACTGTTTTAATGAATATTTTGATCAATCTTGCCAAATTGATTTAGAGTATGAGCACAGTCTGGGAATTTTTCTCATTAGTAGTGAACTTCATGTTGGAGGAACATGGAGTGGTGAGCTCATTAGTCTCAGCCTGCCTGTGTCTGAAGGCGTGCACGGTGACAGGATGACACAAGTGACGAGACACAGGGGCTGTGCTGCTGCATGTTAAAAATATCCCTTGCAGGGAGGCTCTGAAATATTAATTTTACTAACATAGTTCTTACAATCAGTTAGCAAGAATTAATAGAAGAGCGAGTTGAGTTGAAAGCATTTCCCTAAAAGGAGATCTGCTGGCAAAGAGTGAAACAAATACTGGAACATCTGCCTTGGATTAGCAGCTTGTTTGCTTCAGAAAGAGGAGCATGCAGCAGATGTGTTACACAGCAAATCACAGCTATTCCTCCTTACTGAGCAGAAGCATACACAGGATTGCCAGGCTGGCTTTGTCTGTAGTACACCTGTGCCAGCAAAACAGCGCTGCACAGAAATGAATGGGTAAAACTAAAAGCAGCTGCAGGAGCACAGGTGAAACAGGCAGACCTGTGATGCCAGGATGGACTGGCAGACAACCTCATCTTCCCATGGCAGCAGCTCCAAGGAGCCCTGCAGGGGCCATGACAACAAACTGCCAGCTGAAAACACCCCCTCCTAAACCCCCTGAGATAGTGGCTGCCTTATGGCCTGAAGCACTGGACTTTATGTCCCCTATAAAAGCACTTTATGCTCTCTAATGTAACGAGGTAACTTCTGATTGTACATAAAAATGTCCACTCTTTCTAAATCCTGCTACAGTCTTGACCCCAGTGATACCATATGCCAACAATTTCCAAAGGTTAATTGTAAGGTTTGTAAGAATGTCTTAATAGGTTTTAAATCTGTTGCATTTAAATACTTTTGAATACCCTCTTCCCTTGTAGAAAAGTTTATATAGAAGTATAGATGCTCTACAATATGCAGTTCTTACATATATCTCAGCATGTTCCTTCTGCTATGCTTGAAATCACCCCAAACTCACCATGAACTGAGTATTTTATAACACCAGTTTTTTAACTGCACTGCATCTGTCCTGTCTTTGAAACAGGTAGCTCAGCAATCAGTGTGTCCTCCCAAAAACAGTTCTTTATTTCAGCCATTTTCATCACTGGTATTATATATAAAGGTGGTTCCTTTTTTGCTACATCCTAATATTTTTGTATTCCCTTTCACTGACTAAGACACTTAGAGCAAGTAAAATGTTGCTTTTTTTTTTCTTTCTTTCTTTTTTTCATAAATAGCTGTTTTGAATTCTGAAATTCCAGGTGTGAATTTATGACAAGCATGCAAGAAATTATTTAACCAAGGTTAAGGAAGTGTATTTATCTTTCTGTTCCAAGATCAATGCAGCAAACAAAGAACAACCTTTATACCTAATGTCAGTGATGAAAATGGTTAAAATATGTGGAGGTATTCTTTCAGAGGTAGTTGCCTTTTTGGGATGACAGCTTGTGGGTCTCAGCTTGTGGGTTAAAGAGAGACTAAGAAATAATCCCATGTATTTTCCAATCATCTACAAATCAAAGGTAGCTCTTGGTCAAACTCAATTGTTTGGATGGCACTGATTTTACAATTCAATTAAATGTTTCCTGATAATTCTAAAATAATATTTTAACCCAAATTAATTATTGCTACCAAGTGTTCCTTGACTATTATTCTGCCTTTTTTTGGTTTTGATTTTAATAAAAATTTAACAATGTCACCATTTTCTCATTTTTAAGCGTATAATAATCCTCATTCTCTTTTATCTCTGTTGCTGTATTTTAATGCTGTGCAGTATTGCAATGTTTCACTACTCATATAATTTACAATTGTTAGTCTCTGAGCAGGTTCTGGTGCAACTCCATTTCCTGTCCTTTTTGTGACAGATGCCTTCCCCCACTAATAGACAGGGGTTTTTTTGTGTATGTGTGTGTTAGTAGCTTTGCATCAGACCTGTTTTAAGAGCACCATAAAAAGTTATGTGCTAGTTTTCAACAGTAAATTTTATGCACGCTGGAATTATTTATGTACTGTTAATTGACATGAAACAATTTGCAATTCTTTTTTATAGTCAAATCAGTAATTACGTTGTAAACAACCAAATCATCTGCACTAATAACTTAAACATAACTGTATATACTTTTAATGATCAAAGATTTTTTTTCATCTAATTTAATTCTCTGTGATTTTAGACGCTTACTTTCAAACACAACCAAGTGTAAAAGAACACACCAATAATTAATTTTGAGACAGGACCCAAATCATTACCTTTGATTTATAAGTAAAACTATCTGGGTTTAAGAATATACAGAATAAATAATATTCCTAATAAAGTATTTCTTTTTTATCAGAAGCATACAGGATTGATTTTTTTTGTCTGTGTACTACTTAATGTGAAGTTATCAGTATGATTTCAGACATGCTCTGCATTTTTCTTTCACCTGTCAACAGACTGGCTGATGTGTTTGCTCAATACAGCTATGGCTTTAATCAGGGTAAAAAGATGTAGCTTGACAGAGTGTAATTATTTTAATTGCTGTGCAAAGACAGAGAACTAAATTACAGGAGGAATTTGATTTTCAAACTTAAGTGTGTTCTAGAACTGAAATAAGATTTCAGACACCTAACAAAATTTTGAACTCTGAGGGTTGTCGTTTCAAAACTACAATAACTTTTTCTAAAAGGACCCATCCAATAATGAAAAACAATTCTTACATATCTGAACACTTGTAACTTTGAAAAGATTTGGTTTTCAAGCACTTTTAGGGTTTCTGTCACACAAAATAAATGCCAAGCAACTTGTTCAGCAACCATGCAATCTTCATTGTTGTTTGTCTACCCTTAAACACTCTCTGTCACAAGTGGACCTATGTTCATCTGACAGTCACACTAAAATGAAAATAATTTTGGTGGCTGACATCCCTCCACCCCTACAGGATGTTTTAAATTGTCAGAACAAAACTAGAAAGGAGTCTTTGGGCTTCAGGTGGGAAACAGCCATTGCTGAACAGGGGATTTTTGATAAACGTTATGTTTCTTTCAGACTGGGACATACTGGAGCCTTTGTCAGATAGCCAAAATTGTGGATTGTTTTCCTGTGTTTGCCAGGAGCAAAGTCATCCTCTTGCAGCCCATAAGTCAAGAGGTTTCTCAGGGGTATTTCTGACTAGGACATGAAGGTGTAAGAGCTAGGCAAGGCCAGCATTTCCATTTGCACACAGGAGGCAGCAGCCCTAGCTGGCCCTTCCCTGTCCTGCCCAGGGGCTCTGCCACACCGAGTGGCTGATTTACACCCAGGTGTCTCCAAACCCTGTAAGGCCACTCCTGTCATCTTTGTTTACATTCTTACACCCTAAATGAATGTGCACTGTTTTCACTTTTTGACAGCTTAAAAGAATTCCGCAATTTAAAACAAAAGACAGTCAATTCTTTTCCTGCCTGGAAATGTCTGCTCTTAGCTCCTGCTCTCACCCTGCCCACATTGGGCTTGGTCCTCAGCTGGCAGGACGCTTTGTAGCTCTAATAGAAGACACAAACAGGTTTTATTTTTTGTCTTTTCCACGCTGTTTTTGTGTGAAAAGAGAAACTCTGGGAATTTTTTGTTTGACATCCTCAGATGCCAGAGAAAGCACCATTATGGCACATAGTTTGGGCTGTCACTTGGGTCACACAGCTTAGCATTGTAGCAGTCTTTTCCTCTGAGAAAAAAAAAATAAATTTGAAACCTCTGCATTCAGAAATATAAAAGAGAAGCAGAAGAGCACAGAAATCTATCCCAAAGAGCTTATGCCCCTAAGTGAAATGGAGTAGGTGAGGCATATTTTTTATTCTCTTTGACAGTTTCCCACCAATTTCTTTGATTTATCATCTATTCATGAGAAGAGAGGGCCTGATACTGTGTTAAGGCAGGCTGCACAGAGCAAAGGTTTACTTCTAAGTAAAGCTGATATAATTTCAATAAATACAGTTGGGGAAAAAAACCAAAAACCCAACGAAATCAAAACCACACAGGTTTTTCCATGCAGTAGTTTTGGTTTGGGATTTTTGTTTGGTGGTGGTTTTTTTTTTTTTTTGTTCTACAGCTATATTTCTAATCAAAACTACTTATACAAGGAGTGTATAAGTGCATTTCTTTATACAATGTATATTTCTTTATATAATGCTGCAGACAGATAACACTCACAGAAGTTCTCACATGCTTGGGGACTATTTCCACAATTCCATGTACTGAAATTGGCTGCAAAAATAATCTTAAAGCCATTTGAGTAATCTTGCAAGTGTTAGATGATTACTTGGTACAGAGACTGATGGAAAAGGTAACACTTTTGTTCAAGTTGTCAAGTGACATCTGGAATCCCTAAAGTACTTGTTAAAAATCAGTTTCACTGCAGATGCTGCCATATAAAAGTGCCTTTTTTTTTTTTTTTAAGAGAAATGGTTCATAAACCCTGTACATATTATCCAGTTACAGACAGAGTCACTGCTATTATTATTAGCTTTTCCCTGCATGGAAACATGGTATGAAACACTGTTTGAGGCATTAGAATTGTCAGTGCCTTTTTGAGTGACACAAGGGGAGTAATCTCTGTAGAGGTTTCCCAATGTGCTTTGTTTGTGGTGGGAGACAGGAGCATAAACAAGTAAAAAATCAGCAGATGGGGGGTCCTATTGCTGGGTGGTTAAACCTCCTGGAGCCCAGCTGCAAACAGAAGAGTATTTCTGCATGAAGTGATTTTTCAAACCAAGATGCAGCACGCCTGCTGGGGGTGGTGAATACTGCAGTATCCATCATGGGAATACAGCCTCAGACCCTGTGATGGCCTCAATCACTGGGCGAGGTGTCCTCTAACCTTAGCAGGGCTGAATCAGAGAAACCCCCTAGAAATGAAACAGTTGTCCTGTGACTAATGTTATTGTACAAAAGCATCCCTGTCTTTGCCTTTCCCTGACTCTTCCACATCCTTCTCTACAGCTCCTTGGGCATGTCTGGCTGAAACCCATCAAGAATTACAAAGCTCAGTGGAAATGCACCCCTCAATGAGCATGGCAGAGAGTTCTGTCCTGTTCAGGACAGGACACTTGGGCACTGGACCATGAGAGCCTGGGAGGAAACAGCCAACAAATCTCTGCCTCTGCAAGAAATCTGGAATGTTTCATTCTATTTCTTTCACATATTAATGTTGCATTTAGAGCTGGTCAAGCTTACAACATCTTTAATTGAAAGGTTAAACGAGAGACATGGAAACAACATCCCAAGAAAAGGTTTCTCTCTCTTTATAGTTATGCCATAGGAGTTTGTGTTACCCAGTTGCAAGTCTTGCTAGATGCAATTTATTCACAGTGAGTACTTAAAGCTTCTTGTAACCCTTACTCCCTTTTATTTATGCAAGACTATTCAATACAACATCTGCATCCATGCTTCCTAATAGCTTCACCTGTGGCTCTCTGTAAGTAGTTTCTTATGCATTGTGAGATGTACACAAAAGGTTTGCTCTTGATTACACATATAATTTCTTGTAAGTCAACACTTCTGTTGTAAAGAGGTTCTATAGCAAAACATATTTTGAACTCTTCTTTTTCAGGCACTAATTTCTCTTTCCTTCAAGTTTAATTATAATGTATCAACTATTTGAGATTTTTTTTCCCTTAAAAAACACACCCAAACAACAACAAAGAAAAAGCATACACAATCCTTTAGCTTTAAAGAGTAACTGAACAATATGGATGAGGAGAGGAGCTGAAATACATATTACAACAAAATGACTTGCTCTCCCATCCAGTGTCTCAGCAGCCATCTGAGATAATTACTTTTTTCTTTATTTTTTTTTCATGCAAAACTAAAAAAGCTAAAGAAAACTGCAAAATAAAGGGAAATCCAACACAAATTATGTCTTTTCATGGAGAAGAGTTGAGAGAGTGCAATTTAAACCTTCATTTCTCCCTAAGCATGTGTGCAGTGTGATGTGCTGTTGTGTGCACAGCATGGGAATGAAAAACATCCTTGTCTCTTTGGAGATTTCCCAGTGTTCCACCCCTACCTTTCAGAACATTTAATTATGTCTCACAGGCAACGGAAAGAACTTTTTAGGATTATTAGATATGTCATTATATTATTAGATAGGTTTTTTGAATATATGGGCAGAGCTGTCATTTTGTAAGTTTGTCAGATGGCAGGAAGCAACAAAGAATAAGGGGAAAAACATCAATTCCTACCTCCACTTAGCTCATACTGCTCAACCAATTACCCACCACTTGGAACTGGGAATTTAGAATGAGTATTGCTAAAAAAGCCTTGGCACTATTTAGAGCAACCTTCAGCTGCCATTTAAAAGCTGTGGGCAGTCCAGGACATCCTGCCCTGGAAGTTTGGACAGAGATCCCAAAGATCCCTGGGCTTAACACCAAATTCTAAATTTCCAGTCTGCACTCACTGCTGGTGAATGGATATTTGCAGAGCCTGCACAACAGCATCTTTATAAGCTCAGAAATAAATAAAAATTTAATTCATAATCTTTGTGTATTCTTCAACTCAGAGTTAAAATTGTCATGTCTTTTCCAATTGTACATCTTCTACTTCTACCACAGTCAGTGATGTTATATCACTATAGAAGGATATCTGTTACAATTGTATTTTACAAGGCAACTGAGTGCCAGTGTCACTGTGCAGAGTCCCTTGACAATTGCAGAGACATTTTCCTCCAGAATACTGAAATATTCACTTATACATGTGCATTTCCCTGGAAGCTTATCCCCTGGAACATCTATATTAATGTCATATTAATATAAATTAATTCTCATCACCACGTGTGCAATTTCGTATTGTCTGCTATAGACATTGAGTGTGAAGGCACACAAGTGAAAATGTGACTTCCCATCCTGTGAAGAAGAGCTCTGTGTGGGAGATGTTAGGACCTGAGTGAGTTTACACCAAGGCAGAACAGAAACGTGTCAGAAGGTGACACAGGATGGATTCTGCAGAGCCAATTCCACCAGATCTGCTCCAACATCTTTTCCATACTGTGACTCTGATATCCACACTTTGCAGCACCTCTCACCACAAGAAGCACTATTTCGTTCCAGAAACATTCCATCCTGCACTAAAGCATGGCACTGAGAAACTTCACTGACAGTCCTTCTAAATTTCTCTTTTTATTCCACTGTTTTACCATGTTGCTCTCCTTAATCACATCTCACAGATTTAGACAAGTATTCTTTTACTCATTGAGAAGTCAGATAGAGGGGTATTTTTGCAGGCAGTACAAAAGATGAATTATAAACTTACACTAGAAACATACTCTGGACCAGATATTCATATCAATAGCAGATATAAACATGAACAGATCCTAGATCAAACAAGAGGTTCAGGTACTTGGGCTTCAGTTGTTTTGGTTTAACTATCAGCTTGTCTATAGGAATAAAACAGTTGTGAGGACTAGAAGTTTTTAGCAGAGTTTGTTTTTGTTTTTGTTTTTTTTTTGCAATACTCTAAATTAATTTTTGTCCCTTACCACAATATTTCCCATAAGTTGACCAGACTGTATCACAATATCTCCAGGCAGAAAATTGATGAACAGTAAAAATCCATGGGTAAGGCCTCTCCCTGAGCTGTGGAATCACCACATATGGGGTTGACACAGCCTTTTGGAAGGAATGGGCACGGTGCCACCACAGTGATGTTTCCATAACCAAGGGGCAGATGTGAGATGAATGGCCAAGATGAAGGCACTGGGGTGTCCCAAGAGTAAAGTAAACCCACTAGGAAAAATCACCAGGAAAAGAAAGAAAAAAACACCCAGGGATGTTCATGCACAGGCACACACACTGATATTTCTCAAGGTGGACTGGTTTGATAAAAATTATGACCTTTTTTCCTCTGCCCTATTTCATTTTCCAGTACTAAAAATATTGCAAGTGCCTGAGGCGTAAGTCGGAGCAAACCTCCATTATCACTCCAGAGACTTGGCACTTTGCTCGTTAGGCTTCTTAGGATCTGACTGAGTGACCTTGTTTGGTGGGAAGGCACAGATGGAGGCTGTCAGTAAATCTTGTTAATGTAGCAAGTATTCCTACTGTTAGATGAGGCTTGCACCTCATTTCAGTGTTTCTAGCCCGAGTAAACAACCACTGTTCCCTCCTTCCAATGTCAGCCCCCTTATTTCATGCCACCAGGTACTCCTCCAGCATTTGTTTTTGCTGTGAATTACCAAAAAAATAACATCTTGCTGTGAGCGTGGGATGATCTTTCTCTCAAAGGCAGTCGTGCACCTCCCTTCTAGAGAAACTGATGTTTGCTTTGAAATTTGGATGTGTCACCTGATAAACACAAAAGCTTTCTTCTGCTGTCAATCTTTTCCTGAGCTTGTGAAATACTTTTATGGTAGGAACGCAGTTTTTTTCCTAAAGTCATACTCACACAGTTGTACTATAGAATATAAATCATAAATAACAGGTTTATCTATGAGCCAGTTTTAAGTGGTCTAAAATTTCAGGATGTAGCCCATTTAGTTTTGGTGAGAAAATAAAAAGCTGCTTCTAAAGGGTGATGCTAAAAATGTGGCATCACCTTTGTTCAATGGATGCCTTTGGGTAAAAGAGGGATACAACAGTCACTGAAATACTTAAGTAAAATTCAGTGTTGTGACCCTGAAGACCAGCAAAGCTAAGAGTGGTTGAACTGGGGACTCCCATTTTTCAGTTCTGTCTTCAGATTTATTTAACTAAGTTTCCCACCCAAAAGCAGTTGTGAAGACATCATTCCAAAGCAACAGATTTGCATATTTTGAAATTATATTCCATCCTGACTTGCAGATGGAAGAACCAAGCTTGAAATCAGAAACTGGGATGAATCTCTATTGTCTCTTCCCTAACCACTTGGTTCTACAAGCTAGTTCAGGGCTCCAGCCCTCAGAATTTTGAGCCCAAATAAAAGAAAAAGAAGTGTCCTGTTTGCCTGTGCCTGTCCCTGCAGGAAGGGCTGCCTGCAGTGGGGTCTGTCACTCCTGATGGCTTGGACTGCTGAGAAGGGAGAAAGACAACAGGCAGAAGCAACCACACTGCTTTTATTTCTGCCTCTCCACCCCCTCATCCCTCTTCTCAAAACCAGCAAGGTTCTGCAATGGAAAGCCAGCACTGGTCACAGCCTCACTAAGGTTTATAGTGCCTGCTTGTTTGCTTATAAATACAATAATTTATCCTGTTCCATGTGTATTTCTGCCAAGTTCTTGTTGCTCTGAGGTTCCAACACTTTTTATTACTTAAAACTCCTCTGTGCTATTTGCTACTGTAGGGATTATGAAAAGAAATTAAATTTAGGACACCAAAGATCATCAGAGGCAGAGCAATAAAAACCTCCCTGCAAGTTTAATTAAAACAAGAAGATGGTCTGATAACAGATAATATGTTGCTAAGTAGGCACCGAAGGTAGGAGCAGGCCTGCAGAAAAGGACATACTATTATTATTAAAATCTTTAAGTGGCATGGAAGCTGATGTCCAGATCCTGATACCACAGGAATGGTAAAGGCTTCTCAGGATCTGGTAAAAAAGAAATTAGCAGGGTTTGTTAAACACATAAATAAGACAGAGAAAGTTATTCTAGGCAGAAATGTGCTGAAATGTTTTGAAGCAGAGTCCTGGCAATGTGTTTTCAACCGTGTTGTTGGCAAGGTTTGAGTAACACTGGTGTATCTTGATCTTGGCTTCAGGTTTTTAAGCAAGTGAAATTATGCACTGGTATGATCCATGCCTTCAGAGATGTGCCACTTTGCTGTGCCCGTGCTAAGGGGCCAAAAAGCCACTGAATCTGTGTTGTTTGCTCATTTGAAACTACTCAGTAGTGTAAGAAATAACTGCACCTGTTTTCAGACAATGCAACTTTAGATAATGCCTTGGGTAAAATCCTGCCTCAGTGTGTGCATGTAGATGATCTGCACACTTCACAGAAAATACATGATGGTCAGCATAAGTTCTGTAAAGGAAATCATAATAATAAAAAATGTAGGAAAATTTATTTTAGGTTTGCCTTTTCCTCAGTGAGGGCTAATTGGGACTTGCTTGTTATGAAAACTTTTTAAAGACATGAGATGATACTTGTGCCAATTTTGCTCACTGGAGTGCAAAGTCATATTTATTATTTCTGAGATTGGTAGGTCAGGATTTCTTTCACTTACTCACTTGAGCTATTTTCTTGTGAGAGTGGCTCTGTATGGCAGTGACCAGAGTATTCCAGGTGTCCTCTCCTGCATTACTATTACTGTAGGTGCCTGCAGTAATGAAACAGCAAGCCTTAGCAATTCTTCTGGTAATAGTTTGTTCTCATAGTTAATTGACACAGCCATGGAAGTAGAGGCTCAGATTGCTTCTGTATCTCTGCGGACACACTCGCAGGGAAAATATTCTGGTCCTAGGAAAACACCATTCCCTTCAACTGATAGACCCTGCAATGAAAGCCTGGGGCAGCTGGAAGAAGTGGAGCCTGAAATTCAGATTGCCTTCATTTTATCAAAGCAAAACTACATTCTTTTTTTCCCCAGGAAATTCATAAAATATTTCCATTGCTAGTTGATTTTTCCCAATTCATCCTAAACTATCCAGATTTTTTGGTGAGGTGGGTTTTTTTTATTATATGCAAATGCATTTTTCTCTGAATAAAAATTCTCCATTTGTACTGTCTTATTACTGCTGTGGTTTTTTTAAACTAACTTGCTAAATTTAGAAATAAAACCATTCAGCAGTGAGTCAACTATTCTCAGACCAAAAACTTTAATGCAAGGACTATATTTTTATCTCCATGTTTCTGTATTGAGCTATACTTGAATGATTGAGATGTTGGTTTGTCAAACACCAGAACAAATCTGCCACTGATTGTGGTCACCTGGCATTGTCCTGGAGCAATATTTCACTTCACAAGGCTGGATTTGCTGCTAACAGTGCAAACTTATTTACTATTTATTTGTTGAAATAAATGTCCTTTTTTCTACAAATTTGGATTAGACTAGTTTATTTCACTTCAGAAATTGGTAACTCACAAAATACCCATCAAATGTTTTCAGATTATTAAAAATACTAAAGGGGAAATGAAAAGCTATCACGACATTACTAATTTAACCATCATTCTTCACCTTCCTACAGACCACTGTCAACATCTTCAAAGCAAGCTCTGAGAGCAAAGTCAATGAGTTGCTGTTTTGGAAGGTTTCTGATTTCATTTAAATCCATGCAAATCCAGTGTAACACCATTCAAGTGTATTGATAATTTAAAAATACCACTGAAACTAGTTTTATATCTGCGGAAAATAATATTTTTCTACAAAGCTAGTTGTCCTTCTTTATAAAAACCCAGCCAAAGAAAAGGAACAATGGTCTGATTTTCATGGGAAAATTTAACAAAAAGTGATCTGATATTGTTTGTCTGTAGTCTCACATGATATATAAAATAATCCTACCAGGAATCTGGAGCTTGTTAAGGGCTGGCATCAGCTCCAATGTCCTTGGTATGTGTCATGGCATGGATTATTGCTCAAATCAATACAAGGGAATTTCCAGTCAAGGGAAACAACTGTCCATGGGTTTGTTCTGATCCATTTTCAGATACTATCCCCACAGGCTCCTGTGGATTTGCAGCTGCTCAATTACAGTCTAATTGCATGACCCCCATGGAGAGACACCCAAGGAGTGCTCATGGCACGTGGTGACATTCAGAACAAAGCAAAAAGGCAAATACAGTGAAGATTGCAGCTCACACAGGGAGAGAAAGCAAGACTATGTGAAAATAAAGATGTCATGGTAACATACATTGCCACATATGTTCTTGTTTGCAAATCTATGGGAGGTTTGTATGGCTCTAAAATGCCCACTCTGCCCCATCAACTTAAGACACAAGTTTGTTTGTTTCTTATCTACAAAAGAAAGAATAAACCAGAAGAAAAGAAAATAACCAGGAGCTTTCATAGCAAACTTCTTGGAGAATCTCCTCATTAAATCTAAACAAACATCTTTTAGCAAGGCTGATGTTCTAGACAACATCATTGGGGAAATTGAAAGGCACCTTCAGTCTTCTAGAGATTCCAGATTTGGGAATATTTGCTATAACAGAAACTGGCCAAACATAGCAATTTTATGGCAGGCAGCCTTCAGACCTCTCCATACACTACCAAGTACACCTGGGCCAGGGAATAATCCTTTTTGTCACACATAATTGTATTTTGGAGTTACAGGAAATTGGTTAGACAGAGAATTTCCACACAGTTCCCAGGTCTGTCTCCTGTGATGCTTGAAATCAGGTTTAATTACTCCATTTGTTTCTGGCAGGATGTTTTGATGGTGTTATGCCAAAAGGTTTGAAGAAAGCTCACTTATAATGCAGCATTTATGGTGTGGCTTTAGATATTTTACTGCTTATTTGAAGCAATATTTTGACATTTGGCTATCCACTTTGGAAAAAAAACATTTTATATACATTTCATATTACATTTTAAGGAATGTCTTAAAGTAATTACTGTAACTTAAGAAGCCAACAAATAATATATATAAAAATGATGTGTGCATAAATAAGACAATGGAGAACTAAAAAAAATCATTCCACCAGCTTATATCATATTTTTCCAGACTAATGTTTTAAAAAAGCAGCACATTTTTCTTTGTGACAAGGCTTTTCTCCTTGCCCAATAAGATTCTCCTGTGTCCTAGGGGTAATACATGCAATTTGAAGAAACAGGTGAAACACAAAAAGATGGTTTAATGAAAGTAACAGACTGACAGGGAAAGAAAGAGTCTGTAAAAGAGAGTTGTCAGTGCTTGTTATTATCATAATTTCTATCAGTGATCTAATATAGAACATGATACTTCAAAATATTAACGATAAGCCACATTTTAAGTACATGAGCCAATCCTTTTTTCTTAGAAAATGTGTTTATTGCTTTTGTAGTTGCTAAGACTCAAGCACACACTCCAGATGCTTTCCTAAGTGAGATTACAGTGGGAAACATTATATTCTAGAGATCTTGCTTCAAGTGTTTCCACTTCTGATTATACCTCCACTCCCTCTCTTAAGAAACCCTTATTATTCAGAAATAAATCCCTCCAGAGCTTTCTTGGAGTTTTTTTTAAAGATAAATGTTGTAGAAGGGCAGATGTGTGCCACATCAAATTGTTGTAAAATCATTGCTGCTAGGAACTGAAATTTAGAACAAGAACTGCATGCTCAGATATCACAGAAGTAGACATTTTTGCTATCTGGGCAAGCTTATTTTAAAACTAAGGAATATTTTTATGTAAAAAGCACTAAAATACCGTAACTGACAACAAAACCATCTTCTCATATGAAATATTCTGAGCCAACTTCAGATTTAAACAAAATTTTCAATTATTACTAAATGGAATATGACAGCCTCAGTGGTGCTGACTACTTCCAGTCACCTAAGCAGTACAGGAAAAACAGATGGGATTATGATTTCTTTTTCCAGGTGTCACCCCAAATCCTAAGTTTGCAAAGGCTTCAAACTTTTTAAAATAGAAATGATAATGTGTCTTATCTATTTCCTTCTCATCCTGAAGCTAAAACAGTTTGATTACCTTACATGTTTTTGCTCTTTTCTCCTTGCTTGCAGTATGGAAGAATGAGGAAATGTGGCTTCCTTGGGGCATGGAAAAAGCTGACAGAAATGTTTCTTCTCTAACTTGACCTTGTTCCTAGAAATATTCCAGAGTCACCTGGGGGACAAGCTGAGGGTCTCTGAGTCCCCAGGGTTTCTGTCTCCTATCCAGAACTGAGACCACAGCTGAAAGACTGGAGCACAGGCAGAACAGACAGCCCCAAAGTGCAGTGTGAGTGTTGGTGCACTTTCCTTGGGCAGGATTTGATACTGCAAGAGAGTGCAGAGGCTGGAAGAGAGGTCTGAAGTGATAACAGCAGGCTGCATTGCTAAACAGCCACTCACATTCCACCAGCCACAGCCTTGTATTTCCAGTTAGTTGAAACTACAATTCCTATGCCTGGAATACAGACATCTTGACACAAAGACAGAAGTACAATCTCACCATGTTCTAGAACACAACCCTCTTGGCAATAGCTTCATTCTTTGCTGTGCAAATGTTCAGGTTAACCCCAGCAAGCAGGAGCCTTCAATACCTGCCCTGAGAGTCCATCCTACCCATGGGGATAAGGATTTCTATTTAAAATTTTACTGTGGGCAGGATGCACTGGATTGCTTTACCTCTGTGCATGGGCTACAGGATTGATAGACGTGAATGACCACTTCCAATTTTGGAAACTTAGTTAGGATCCTTAGTCAGAAATCATAAAGCCAGTCCTGAATGCTGCTACTGATAACAACAACAACGACAACAACAACAACACAGGCTGCATGTACATGCTGAAATGGAAGTCAGAGAACCCATGGGAACTCGTATCAGTTGCATTTGGAGCAGAAGAGCACTCCTTCCTAGGGATAAAGAAGCCATTTAGAGCCTCCATCTGCTGCTGAACACACAGCCCCGGCTTTCAGCTCCTGTAAGGGACTGAGACAAGTCAGTCACCTTAGACTGAGACAGATCAAAGGGGTCAAAGCCTGGAGTCCTTTCCATCACTCTTCAGGAACCAGCCCTGAGCCAGCCAGGAATTAACATACAGTGCTTCCAGCAAGTGTACAATTCCAGAAATCCCTTTTATTTTGCATAAACACACAAATACTTACACATACCAGTGTAAGCCTGGCTTTGACACATCCATTCATACTCTGCCTCCTGTTTCCCCAGCCTCTCCCTGCAGCTTTCATGGGCAAAGCACCCTCTGACTCCCTGGCATTCTGCAGAGTCACACTCACCAGTCTGTCAAAACAATTATTTTGTTGTTGTAGCCAGGAATATGTTTTCTCTCTCCACAGAGATACCAGGTGATTTCTGAGTTTTAAATTGTACTAGATACAGGAGGTTTTACACAGGGTCACCCACTACTGATTAAAGAGAATAGCTTTCCTTCTATGCCATAATTTAATCCATTGTTCCTTGCAAGTCCTGTACCTCCACTTGCTAGGCCTGTTATTACCTTTTCCCCAGTCCTTTTCTACAACATCCTTCTATCTACAGATAGGAATGCAAATACTTTTGCTAACACTGTAATATGATTTTCTTATGAATAGGGAAAATGTTCAATTAAAAACCTTGACATTATGTTTAGAATAATGTAGTTTCTCAGATGCCAAGCTGATAGAAGGCAGCATATATCTAAAGAGCTTACAATCATATCCCTGTGTTATCTTAATTAATGCAGTAAGACCTGTGCATATAATTCCCTATTTCCATATGATATTGACAGCTGACCTCATTTCCCCATGGCATTTAAAAAATGCATTTATTGTGCTGCAGCCAGTGTACAAGCTTAGAGAAATCCCCTATTATAGAAGAAATTCACATATTGTAATATTTACTTACAGTATTTAGTCTCAAGGTGTTCTGAAAGATACAAACCAAAGGAATAGAATGAGAGTTCATGAAGACAACAAATGAGCATAACAAAATGTTATGCTGGTAGTGTTTGTCACACTTTTCATGCATGAAAAGGAAATAAAGGCCTTCCACATCAGCCATTCCTGTTGCTGTCCCTTTTTAAAAATTCTTTTTCCTCTGGCCAGTAGTTTCAGTTTGGTTAGGATAGAAAGAAACAGAAGAAGAAAGAAAGGAAGAGAAGGGAGAGAAAGAAGGGAGAGAAGGAACCAGAAACTTCTGCTTTTCACTAATTCAGTTTTTTAGTGAGAAGTCCAAAGGATTTTCTGGACTAAGATGACACACACTTTGAATTGCATGAGCAATAAAAACACATTAAGATGCCCTCCTTTTCTTTTGTGAGTTTTTCAGCTTATCCAATTGACATGTGTTCACAAAAGGGCCCAAATCCATTAAGTGAGGTTATATCATCCACACAGAGTGTTGGAAATTCTTGTGACTACTCTCTGGTACTAAGAATAGCAAAGACGTGAGAGATTTTGCCCCTCTACTAGACTTTCCTCATGTGAGTCACAACCTGGTGTGAAGGGCAGCACTTGCACAGACAATGGGCGTGAGTCTGCCCCTCCTGTGAAGCTCCTCTAGGGCACAGGTGGGAGTGGAATTGTGGTCACACAGCTCTGGTTTGGCTTCTCAGGGAGCTTCAGCTGCTGAGCACCAAGACTTCAAGCTTGAGAGCTGTTCTGAGCTGTTATTTGTGGCCAGGTGGAGTCTGTTCATGTAGGGTGGGCAGCTCACAGCCTGGCTGCTGGTCAGGTTCCTGATTTTCACAGTCAGCTCCTTTTCCATCTGCCTCTTGGGGCTGCACTGGTGCTCTCTTTTGTCTTTCATGCTTCACAAAGGGACGTTTTTAACATGGCCATTAACCCAAAGGCTGACTCAAAAACAGAGCTTTTCTGTGGAGCATGAAAAGCAGCAGGGAAAAGCAAAGCACCTATGGTTCCTGGGGAAAACCTGGCAGGTGGTGAGAAGCAGAATCCTCTGTACACTGAAGTTAAATGTCTCAGATGGAGTGAAAGGACAGATGGAGTAAGACAGAAAAGCAGTTCCAATGTTGTAGAGCACTGAAGTTTAGAAAAGAGTGATACAGAATTTAGGAAGAAGCAACCAATGTGACTGGAGACATCAAGGGAGGGAGAGCATTGTAAATCTACATTCTCACTCAAACAAGATGCTGTGAGTATCTTGAAGCCAGTATAAGTCTGAATTCTTCTACAGTGGAAATTGCTAAAGTGTATCATACCATTAAAATGTCCTTTAGAACTTGGGCTTGTGGCCACATATGGACTAAAAACAATAAGAATGATTTTCTCACACCTTGAAACATTCCACTGGAATCAGCAATAATATGTTACACAAGGAAAAAAAGGAGACTACACGTTTCAGCCAACACCTCCTCCTCCATTTTAATTGTAACAGCCTCCCAGAAGGTTTGCTCTTTAAAACTCATATTTTCATGCAATTCACCACACACTCTTCATATTGCTCTCACTGCTCTCTTCTTCAACAGCTTCCTGAACACTTAATAATCTTGACTCTTGACATTTAAGGAAGTGTTTTGCTTCAGAAAAATGCCAAACCCACCACACTAATCTCCATCTTACCCACCTCACTGCTCCCTCTCCCATTTATGCTCCAGATGGGCCCAGGAAAATTTTCTCCATAGTTTTTTTTTTTACTTTTCCTTTTTAAGCTTCCTTATCTAAAAAAAAAAAAAAAACCCAATGAATTTTTTATATGAAAATCTCAATTTGTCTCCCAATTTTCAAGTCCCAAACAGTTCATGCCAGATACAATTTCCTGAAGCTGCATTTAGTTTTCACTGTCACACAATTAATTCTCCAAAACTGCTATCAACTGCTTCTCAACCTTCTACATAGTTTTGCACTCAGCTTTTACAAGTCTGGGTGCTTTTCCATAGTGGCCTCCTTATTATCTAAATTTCTCAGGCACGTTCTGTGATTTCTCCTCCAGCAAAGTGCTGACAGTGGCAAGAGAGAAAAAGAAAAGGCCAGTGCAGCTGTTCCAGTCTCCTCCCATCCCACTCCCCTGGTGATATTCACACCTTCCTCTCTTCACAGAGGACACTTTCAAGTCTGATTTTTTTTCCAAAACATCATCAGATGGTTGCCTGTGAGTACAGGAAGACTCTGTGGAGAATCCTATGGGATACACTGCACTAACAGTTTTGTCTATTCTGGGATTTAGGAAGCTTTTCCTTGCCAAGCAGGATTTTTTGGTCCGTTACAAATAGAGTCATGAGAAATACGTGTGTGCTCCTGTGCCTGAAGCTGCTAGAGGTCAGGCAGACTTGTCTCCTGAGTTTCAGACAGTTGGAATCAAGACCAGGTCAGAATTTTGAATCACCACCTTTCAGGATGTTTTGGTTTCAATCCATGCTTGAATCCAGTCTCAGACCCATTGAATTTCTATTTGCAAACAATAAATCCCCATGACGCACTTCACCACTCTTGCAACTTGCCCACTAAATCAGGGCAAAATAATAATGGTAAAAAAAGTGAAAAATGTCACCTCTCAGAGCTCTCAGATATTAAGCTGGCTACCACTGAAACTAAGATCCAGTTGGTTGTTAGTAATGCTAAAATATTATATTTATCCACATACTCATGCCTACATGTACATCTAATCATATGTGTTTGTATAAATATTATTGCACATACAGGCACTCTATATAGGTGCAATAAACATAATCAGAAGGAATTTTATTCACTAGTTGAAGCAAAACATTGAGGTGTGCCGGAGTCAATAAACAGAGCAGGGGAAGCTGTGTTTTGTGTTGAGGAAGGACTTGTTCCTCTTTTGTTCCTGTTTCTTGTGGGAGCTGTTATTTGTTAGTTCATCTTGATCCTACATGAAAACAAGTGAAACTTGTGAAAAGGAAAACAAACAAACAAGTCTCTAGAAGTTTGAACACATTTGGTTGCTCATGCTCTGTTGGCCAAACCAAGTAATTTTTAATTTGCCAGTTTTCAGGCTTAATTCTATATTCACATTTTGAAAATACTATTACAAAACCCAATTCACTGGCTGTGAACATTTCATCAAAATTTTGGTTTTCAGAAGCAGTTAGTCCATGCCCAGGACTTAATGGACCCCAGTAGGAGCTGTGAAGGATTGGGTTCTAAATTACCAAAAAGTGAAAACCAAACCAGGTACCGACAGCACATGGCCAAAGTGTAATTTTTCACATCTCCCCTTTTAACCAATTTATGTTGTGATATATCGTAGATGAATAAAAGCAGCGTTGTGTTTTGTACAGAGGTTGCTTTCTACTGGACATGCGTGTGGGGAAAGCACAAATGATATTTCCCTCATTCATTTTGGAATTGCTGTGAATTACACAACTGAACTTTGTGTATTCCAAACAGAAATGAACTAAAATGAGCCAAACCAACTCTTTAGGGATGCTCCTCATCTTTTTGAGCTGGTTTTACAGACATACAGGCTGTGTGGTGCTGAGACAGCCACTGGAGGCTTAGGAAAAGTTTAGCCAAAAAGTTTAAGAAGGAGAAGCCAAACATCACCTTGCATTTAACTTGCTAAAAGGTTACAAGAAGATAAGGCTCCATAAAAGAATACAGCTCTGCACCTATTATCCTACAGCCTACAAAAATTAGTAAAAGATATATTATGACCTAAGGAAGAAAATCTTTTTAATTTGCCATTCTCCTGACAAACTAAAATAAAAATCCCTTGCTACTGATAGCTGGAATTTACCCTACCAGCCCTACCCTCTCTCTAGGAAAATCTACAGTAAATAGACATTAAAATAAACGGCCATGTTAATCTGTGTCTCCACACCAAACCCTCTCAAATGGAAGAAACTGAAGAACATGGCACAACCTCGTTATATAAAGCTGCAAAGCTCAGTGACAGACTGAAATCTTCCTCCTCCTTGTGTTGCACCTACTGCAGCAGTTTTCTTGGAAGCAAAAAGGCAAAAACTCCAAGGCCAGCTGTTGCCAGTGCTCTTTGTGAGTCACTGAGCAGCAGATGCTGAAAGTGCTGTGTTTCTAAAGGCAGCACCTGCTGCTGAACCTGAATTTCCAAACCACAGCTTTATACAGGTACAGAAAGAGCAGCTGACCAGGTATGTGTCACTAATAGCCACTCTTAGGGTAAAATCAGAGAGATTTGTCAGCAGGAAACGGTAACCAAGAGCTCTGAAGCCACTACAAGATTTGCACTAGTCCAATGGCACAGAATTTCTTCAGAAAGCAAAGAATTGCAATTATTTAACTTGAAGACCACTGTAACTTTTTCAGGATATACCTGTGTCTCAATTCAGACTCAAATTCAGTACTGTCTTAGGCAGCAATTTCAGAAAAATGCTGCTTCTGTTTGCAAAAGCAATATATAAAACAATTAATTCCTCTCTTCTTTATGTATACAGGGGGTTTACATGGTTATCATATAAAACTGTTTGCTGAACAAATTCAGTAAAAACCCAAATATTTCTCTCTTTTTGAAAGGAGGGAAAGAAAGCAAAGATTATTTCTGAAATGAAATAAATTTGTTCTTCTGACCTGCCGTGCAATGTTCAAAAAGTTTATATTAATATTAATTTTTATATTATACTTTTTTTTTTTAGCAGTGTAGAAGTGATTATATTTTAGTACCTGGGAGAAAAAGGAAATTGGAGCACAGGCAGTGCTTTAAGGCACCCAGTTTCAAAACACATGGATTGCAAAACTGTGGCCCTACTTGCAGGTACTGTTGAGGGTCCCATTGTCCACCCAGCCTCCCTGCTTGCCTGGGGACTACATGGGCAGACTTTTCAGAGTGGCTTATTTCAAATTTTCCAAGTGTTTGTTGTATTTTTGGTTACAAACTACTACTGCTACCCGCTCCTGGCAGCTGTGCACATCCAGTATCTCCTGGACAGAAAGCACAGCAGAGTGACCAAGTGACAATGTGTCACCACAGCTTAGGAAGCAAGCTTGGCTCAAACAAAACACTCCTAATCCTCAGAAAGATGGTTCCTTGTGATCAAAGGAGAGAACAGTGCAATGTCACAGCTAAATCTCCTCACCACCTTTCAGTACCATGGTTTGCCTGCATCTCCTTTTTGTTCTCAAAGTGTTTTCCTCCCCAGACTTATTCCTCCCTTTCATCTCTGTTGGTCTATAATGCTCCACTGCATTTTGCAGCTATTTACACCTGTGTGAGGTACGTGGCAAACAGTGCTGAAGGTAAAGATCTCTTGGCACAGGAGGTGACTTTGTGCATTCAGTGTTAGCTCTGGGCCATGTCTGCTCCCAGGGGGCTCACTGTGCATAAGAGGAGCAGACATATACTTGTACTCCTGCAAGAAGAGGAAAACAAAATAAAACCAAATTTTTAAAGCTGTCTGAATATCCTGCATTCATTATCCAATCCCAGCCAGTGTAAGGTACCATTGTAAAACAGAAGCCAGGCAGAATTTAGCAAACTTGACATATTTTCTCAGCTCTGCACGCTGGGAAAACTGTAACACTTATCACATTTGTCTCCTCAGTGGTGTGTTTCACCTTTTAATGTCACCAATGCAGTAACATACCCAGAGTTGTAGTGTATCTGCACTTGTGTTTACACTCCTGAAATATTTTTTATACATGGCCTGACATCATAACTTCACGAGTTGCTCACACCTGTAATCCCAAAAAAAGAGTATAACTTTCTTCTGAGGTTTTTTGGTGTGTTTTTACATTTTTAGTGTGTTTTTTTTTTTTTTTTTTCAGGCGGGGAGGCTCTTTTGACAATCTCAATTGTAAATTAATTTTTCATAAAATGTATCATTATAAGTGCACATAGCTTTAGTCATAATCTTTTAATGATGTAGCTCAATTGTGTGTTCCTAAAATCTCGACCTGGTATTTTATTCCATGTACAGCATTAAGCACAAATAGGGTGAATTTGCAGACCAAAGCCATCCCTCATAAGAGCAATGCAATGAATTTGACTCAAATACTTTTGTGAGAATGTGTCCCTAGTTTTAAGTGCACTGCTCAAAGTGATTTCTGTCAGATTGAGTTACTGATTCCATGGAAGCAGACTGTATTGTTATTTCATAAATTCAGTTGACAGGTTTCTTTGAGCAGGTTTTTATTGTGTTGCCTACTTACCCCACAGTAACAAAGCCCCAGTACCAACATCACCTGAGTTAAACCAATTAAAGCATCATGAAAGGCTTAAGTACACATGGGAGGGAGCTGCTGAGCAGAACACTGGTAATTAATGTGGAAACTTGATAAAACTGCTCAGTTCTCCTGTGAACCTTGAACTTTGTCTGTCTACTAATTCATCACTCTAAGAAATTATAATGTATTATAATTATAATGTATAAAACCTTCCAATAAGGTTTGGAAGCATAGCAGCACTGGTCTTAATACACTCTGTGATGCACTCCTGACTTAGGGAATGTTAATTTACTACAGCAAAGTGGTGTCTATGGTAACCACAAGGTTTATCCCCCAGTAGCTACAGCCTATTACAGTCAGAGTCTGCAAGGCACTCACCCTTACACACTGAATGGAGTTGTTTCTGTGTCAAACAACAGCAACAAACATCCCTGCCTCACTGCTGCGCAGCTGTGTTCCTCAATTTCCTTTAAAAATCATGTTCCCCCTACATCTGATAAATTACTTATTTCTTTAATTCAACCTTATAAAAATCATGGAACAATTAATTTGCTAAAACTGAATGTAAGTTTTCTGCCTCTGTAAGCAGAGATAAATCAGATGTCATGGATCTGATCTGGAGGCAGCTGGAGACAAAACAGTTTTAACTTTAAACTCTTTTTAAACCCTTTTGCCAATTCTGGCCTCTAAAAATACATTTTTGAGAGCAGAGAAGACTGATTATGGCATATTCACAGGCATGGGTGTCTATTCAATCCTTAAGTCTTGCAGAATTACTAAAATAGGAGATTAAATTTGCCCTTTTTCATTTACACATTGTAAAGGGAAAAGATGAGGATTTTAAGAGAAGAGACTGGTTTCCACAAAAGCTTCAGTAACTCAGCTGACACTCCTGTTCAGTTTTTGCTCAGAGGATGCCCCGTTGCAAGAGGCTCAAGTGACCTGAGATGACTCCTGGGGCTCTCAGGCTCAGGCACATTTCTGCCCACACCCCTCTGTGTGACAGCTCCTTCCCCTGTGCCCTGATCTCACCCTGGAGACTCAAACCCACGGGCTGGGGACATGGTCACTTACAATTGCAGGAAATACCACAAAATTGGGATTTCCTCTCTGACTGAGAGGTGACTGCTGCTGCTAAAAGAGCTAAAACTTGGATGTGCTGTCTCCTAAAGCCTTCTCTCCTGGTTATATCTGGGTGACTTCTGAGGGTGGAAAAGGGCTTTTTTTTTAGTGTAAAGTATTCTGATCCTTCCATAAAATTCAGTGGTAAATTCAACAGCAGCAGGTGAATGCAGACATATCCTTCCAGCCCCACACATCCACAGCTTGAAGTGTGGGCACAGGAAGTCACCTGCATTGGATTTCAGAGTCTGGGGCTCATTCTGGTTGTGACTGTTCAGCTTCCTTCCATGTCTGTCCAAAACAAATTGCACGTTTCAATTATTTGTTGTTTTTTAAACTTGGCCCATGAAACTCTCTGGATGATGGGGCACTAAGAGGTTACCTCGGGCAAATTACTACCTTTTTCATTATTATTTTTAAAGCATTTTGGGGTTTCTTAAAATCTTTGACGAATGTAATGATCCAAAGCAATAATTTCTACAGACTTTCCATGAAGTCTCTGTTTGCTAATATGTCTCAGTTTATGGAGTCACTTCACAGTGTTAAAAAGGTGACAGTGCTAAGATGGCTTTTTCCAAAAAATTCAGTCAGTTTTAAGGACATATGGGTCTTGCAGTGGCTGCCTATGTCTGAATGGGAATGTGCATCTTCACTGTGGCAGCTGTAAGATTACCCAATAGATTTTGTTCTCAGTTGCTTAAAAACAGAAGCTCATCGTGATGAGCTAATTTTAACTTCTGTTATAATATTTCTAGGCTTATTTTTAATTTTCAGAATGAGCAATTGTGGTGCCCCAGGCCCCTACTGGAGTTACACACAACACCACAGCCCTGCTGGGAATACCTGAATCCTTGGACAAGCTGGCACACCATGGCCCTGATAAGAGCCAGAAAAAAAATTTCCACCAGTCTGACATAAACAAACCCCTCTCCTGTCTCAGCCATTCTTTCTCAATTTTTCTCCTAGCTAGGAACTGTGAAGTTACAGTGAATTTTACTCTCAAGTAAAACCATAAATTGTAGAAAGATACAACCTCTTTTTGCTAGTTATCAGCCAAGAGATGGCCTTACAACTATTTGTTAGTTTAATGATTTTATACACATTCTTGTCAGGCTGAGTGACAGTAACAAAGATAAAACAAAGAAAATATAAATAACAGGAAACAGAAAATAATACAAACACTATTAGGAGCTCCAATGGACCACAGACTAAGACTGAGGATGATGAATGTGATAACCTGAATACAAATGAGCTCCAAATAATTCTTCCTTGTTGCTCACACTTGCATTTATCTACTTGATTTGGGTAATTTGTATAACTGGAAGGTAATTTCCTGTTAAAAAACATGATAAAATGCTTTCATTCCAGCTTGTGTATCTCCATGCATGAGCTAGTCTGTAAAAGTCAGAAGTATGGTAATGAAGTAAAATTTTGAAGTCTGTGTATAAATAAGGAATAAATAAATTAACGGAGAGAAAGCAAGTGAGACTGCCACTTTCCAGGAGTTACCCGCTCTAAGAATCACTGGTGAATGTAACTCCAGGAATCTAACTCCAATTCATAAAATATCAAAGACAGAACTAAAGTATGCTTATATTTATCCAACTTTTGAATAAGTTATACAACCAAAGCCTTGACCAAGAAGGATTATTAAATAATCCATGATCAATTTGGTAAGTGACACTTATTAAATATGAAAGACAGTTGGAAACAGGTCTTGCACAGAGGGCTCAAAGGCCCTGAAAAGACACTCCACCATGCCCAGTTTACTAAAGAAGAAAAAACTCAGCTACAATCTGACTCATATCAGATGGAATTTAAGAGTGGGTGAAGGCTACAGTCTCTCTTGCATTAATTTTCATCAGATTTATGCTCTCTTTTAACTGATGAAGCTTTGCATTACTAAACTGGAATCCCTTACAGATCTATCTCAATTTCTGTTGCATAGAGAGTCAACTGCTTTGTGCAAGTTGATGAAGAGAGGAACCAGAAACCCACCGTTTCAGAATGAACAATGGAAATTTGTGTTTGTAGCAGCTGAAGCTGCCTGATGCTCAGCTCCAGGTTTCTTTCAGAGGTTCTGTTTAGTGGCCATAAATGTTCACAACTATTAGTCACTGAAATGTCAGCATGGTTTAATTTCACAAATGCAAGAGCCCCCTCTGGTCCTGATCAGACTTTGTCATGGGCCTTTAGCCTTTTGCACAGACTAAAGTCCATATTGGTTCATCACCTGTAAATCCTCATTTTAAAGGAACTCCTGAAACAAGGTGCCTATCCTGGGGCCAGTAGCTGTGGCATACTTCATGCCAAACATTAAAAGCTAAAATATCAACTCCTATTAGTGACTCTGTCTGTGTCTTTCGAGGTCAGTTCCTAGGCACAGCAATGGGACTTCCTCTCCTCTTACAGCAGGGAGCAGACACTTTGGAAGATTAGTACTCAAGGATCAAGGGAATTTAAACTGGGGCTGCCCTGAAGGTTTATTTTCTAGAGTTAAATAGTGGCTGTGAATCTCCAGAATGGGTCTCTTACTGCATCAACACTAATTGCCTCTTTAGGTGCTTAAAACCACTGAGACCATTTCCCATAGCTGGAGATCCAGCCCAGAGGCTGCTGACCCAACAGCTGAGCAAACCACTCCACTGAAAGGAACAGATCCTGCCTTGGGAGCTTGGAATTAAATCTGGCTTCACTGAAATACAAGTTAAAGTTCTCCTTGAAATCAAGGATCCAATTTCATTTCAGGTGGAATTTTCCAGTATAAAAAGCACCAAACTCTTCCACCTAATACTACTTCTGCTATGTTACTGTGGATACATCTTTCACTAAAACAACAAACACATTTTTTTCCTTTTAATTTATAGCACCAGTGAAATTGTTTTCATGCAAAATCAGTGTGTATGAGAACAGGACAAATCACTCACCCAGAATTTCCTTTCCTGTCTGTAGGCGTCACAGAACTCTGGTTTATGGAAGAAATCTAAATTTTTCTAAGGTTTGTGTGATTCTTTAGACCAGGACTCCATGGTCTAAATATAAGTCCTTAGGTTTGCTTCAATTTAACACAAGAATTTGATCTAAATTACAATAAAAATGAAAGAAAATCCAAATTTCAAAATCAATAAACAATTTAAATACCTCAAAATTAATGCAAACAGAGATGTACATTCTTCCATGTGAAAGCTCTGAGGGTTTAGTTGAGATATTATTTGTTGACTGAAGGTAAATTAAATAATAAAATATGATCTCATTATTATGGAGTACTAACTTTCACCTGAAGTATTCGTGTGGTTCTGTTTTTATGAAAGTGCTCAGAGCTAAGGATAAGCAGAATTTCTGAAAACCTGCTCAGCTGTTTGACATAAACAACATTCTTAGCAGAGATGTGTTGGTAAGTCATAACCACAGCTCCACAAAGTCATGTCTGCACTGGCCCTGCCAGATCTGCTGGTCAATATACAAAACAAAATCTGTAGGAAAAATTGCTTCAAGGTGTCTGGCAACTGCAAAGGCATTGTGAACCTTCCTACTCCAGATCTTGTCAAGTGAGGTACACCAGTCCAAAGAACGTTTATGAAAAGTTAAAGATTGACACAACCTCCTCTCTTCCCAAGCCAACTTAATGGGTTAACTAAGTCACAGCCTCTCCACACAGGACCTGTCTTGAGCATAGACCCTGCTTTAGTCAGGATTAAAACATTTAGTGATGACTGAAGTCCAGAAATCTACCAGGCTAAGGCTGTAAGTCTGCAAAAAAGTGGTAATTCCTAAATTTCACTGCAACACTTCCTGTAGTTTGGTTACTCCAAAGCAGGTTTCAAAATCTGTGGATCAATGTTATCATGTAGTGTGGTAATAATTTGATGTGTATAATTCATACAATTAACATAATTACTCAAGGAAACATTTCCATGATTTAACTCTCAGCACATTACACTTCAATACAGGGAGCACTGCATTTTCTCGAAGGAGAGGCAGATTTGCCATGTTTGCTGTTTCTGTTGAGGTTGGGAGATCATAAGAGCTTCTTCTCATCCCTACCCTTGTTAAGCTTGGGGTGGGGAATTTGTAGAAGTGAGTTTTGAATGAGAAAGGAATAGAAAGAGGAATGAATTATATCCAGCGGCCTCAGGCCTTGGCAAACACTAGTGGGGATTCATTGCAAGGACAAGCTAAGATCCTTATTTTCTTTACTGTAAAGCTGTGAAACTTCTTCATTTTATTTACCTGATTTTTCAAATAAGAAAACTAGTCGAGCACTCTGCACCTAACAGCCACATGGGTTGAGCAGAACCAGACCAGACTGTTGGCTCCATCAAACACCCAAGCCATGGAGCCACAATAAATGCAGGGGAAGGCTGCCAGCACTCACTGATGCATTGCCATTACATGTAGCGCAGAGAGGGATCACACAGCACGGAGACAAATCACTTTTTCTGCTTTACGCCCTTTTGAAATCTCTTACTCAATTGCTCCCTTCTCCTGGGAAGTGCAGGGTTTTCAAAACACAGCCAGCATACTTTGAGGCCATCCAAAGAAGATAAACAATTATTGATATTGCACTTCATTCCTTGTAAATAAAATGCTGTGCTACAACTCACAAGAGCATGCTGAATACACACTGGAGAGCAAAGAGGAAATGCTGCCCTGTTTATTTTTCATAAATGATTGAATATGATATTTCCTTTATGTTACTTTACATTTTTCTCTTTGAAAGACATTCTAGCTGGCCATGCTGTAGAGCACATTTAAATGGCCACTATTGCTCCATTTTCACTGCTCAGACCTACTGGCACCAAATAACTTACAGCCCACTGGGTTTAAGCCTTAAGCCTAGCAGTCTAAGACACAGCTAACATGAATTAGAAGATGACACAAAATTATGGAAAAATGCATTTAATAAAGCACATTTCTCTATAGAGCTGGTGCTAAACAAAATTTCTAATTTTTTGGTAGTGAGGGCTGTGAACCTGACAATGCTGCTATCCTACTGTTTGCACAAACTATGATTCCATGTCAATAATTCGTGTTTCATTAACAATACTAATAGAAGCTGGAACCATTGCCAAAAATAAAGTCTCTCAGTCACTGTACTAACATTCAAGTAATAGAGAAAGTCCTTGTTTCAAAGATTTTTAAGTAACTACTTAAGTTTACTGAATGTGGTAATATGTGGTTCAGCTAAAGCCTGGCTTAAATTAGCTAGTAAAAAAAAAAAATCTGATTTGAATTGTGCTGGATCACACAATAAATTGATAAATCCAGTCATATTAGCTAAGATTAGGAATATAGTAATGCTGCTTTCCACAAGTTCTCCTCTATCATGTTGAGTTGAACATGTACTCTATATGCTTCCTGAAAGCACTTTGGACTGTTTCACGATGAATTTAATGTCTTGTTGGCTCTAATTCAGGAAAACTCATAAACAGAATTTAAGTAGGTGAATAATCCCTCTGAGCTTCAGCAGGATTTCTAACATGCTGAGAATTAAATCTTTATCTATTTGGAAGTCAGCTGCAATAGAATATCTTCTTGGTGTGCTTCCTACAATGCACAGTGCAATTTTAAAATGGTCAATATATTCGAATTGGACAATTTTATTTTATGAGGGAAATCAATCGATTAAAGTAAAAGACAGTGAATGATTGGAAATTATTTTAAATAAGAAGCTTTATCATTTTTTCTCATTTATCTTCTTTAACTTCATATTATTATTATTATCTTAAAGGCTCTTCCCCAATTACCATGGCTAACATGGAAAAGCTGCCCCTATTGCATGGCCATCTGATCAATCTGTGTGGATGTATTCCATCTGAGCTTTGCAATTTCAGGAAGTGATAATAAGTTCATAAATACCCTAAGACCAACAAAATTCATTAATAGGCTAAGTTTCAAAACTGATTTTGCCATCTACAGCACAGGAAACTGAATAAGAAAATTTATATATCTCATTTACAAATGTTCTAGGAAAAGAAATGGGAAATAAAGAAAAGACCAGCATTACTTAGGATTGTCTGAAGTAGGGAACAGAGGCTTGAAAGAAAAAGGAAAAGCCACCTGGAGAACCCCACAATAAGCCTGTTATGTATATAACTGTATTTCTTTGTCTTTTTCCCTTCCAGGAAAGCTGATCTGACCAAACCACTTAAACGCAGACCGAAATGGGCTGTGATAATTCTCCATGAAAAGTCTGACTTGCAATTATTCCAGATAGATTTCTTCACAAGGTTCAGTGTCTCTTGTCTGGCAGCAAGCCCACAGCCATGGTAGTTCACCTGAGGCTCCAAGCCTGTCAGATTCTCCTGCACTAAAGGAGGTCAAGCCAGGTCTCTGCTTAAATAAGAGAACATGACAGATTTGAGTCACTGTTCTGCTAACAGTGCCTGCCTTTGGATGATGCAGAGAAAGAGCTGCTTTTGCCTCTGACAATCCCATTGCAGTTGTGAAATGATGGTCTAATAGCCTCTGTGCTCTGGCTGGATTCCAGTGGAGATGATTGCCTTTACATTGTGTAAAAATCCTTGGGATTTCAGTTTGGTTGGGTTTCACTCCCTGTCAGTCCATTCCAGTGGTGGGTGAAAACCCTGCATACAGAGGTCAGAGACATCTGTGAAAGTGAGGTTATTAGGTGATGGTATTTATTTATTGAGTGCATTATTAAGTTATTTCATCTTAATTTCTTGTAAGACCTTTTTATTTTTTTCTGAAAAGCTGCCGAAGCAAACTGGGTCTGCAGTATTACATCTGGGAAAAGGATAACAGTTCTAAATAAGCTTCTACATCCAGTTATTGAATTGAAAAATGTTAGGATTACATGTTCTCATATTTCAGGAAAATGTCTGTTCTACTTTTCAGGTTCTTATTCTTTCATCCTTTAAAATCACATGCCATATATATACACCATTCAATAGCTTTACTCCAGCTTATTTCTCCTCTTTTCTCCCTTCCTTTCTGGCAAATTTTTTTGAACATGATTTTGAAACCTTATGCTGAATTATGTTGAATATTCTTTCCTTTCCTTCTACATCTCTGAGAAAACAGGCAGACATGATGGAACTCTGCTTGCATAAAGACTTTGAAGTAAGGACACAGAATTCTCCTTTTAACAGCGAGCATTTAAACCCATTTTTAGAGAGTGTAGCAAGGGCAAAAAGTAGCAGAAGGGGGCATGCCCCAGATACTGCTCTCAGTCAATGATTTCTTGTCATCTAGGTTGCAGTGAGACACAAACCTGAGGCTATTGCAAATTATATCAATGGCCAGGCTTCAGATGCTTTAGGATCAATGAAGAATAAAGATGAGTTCAGGTTGCCCTCAAGGAAAACAGAGGCTGACTTGAGTGTTATATCAGCAAGCAAGGTACAGCTTTCTGCAGAGGGTCTGGCACTAAAATTTGGCTTAGTTTTCTCCTTCTCCCACAGATGTCCTGTACCACATTCAGCACACCACCCTCCTGCCTCACCTTTTCCTTGTTTACAGGCTGCTGGAAGCAGTTTTCTTCATTTCACAGCATGCAACCAAATGGCTTTGCTGCCCTGATTGATGCAGCATCCATTCTAGGAACTTGTGGTTCTGCTGAGGAGCTTCCTGTAGCTTTATTTTTGTCATTGTTATCTGCTGAGACATTTTCAACCAGCACTGAAAAGGAGTAAATGTCCTCTGGTGTTCAACACTCAGCTCCTGCTCCCAATATGACTGGAGGACTTTTTTTCATGGCCTGATCAAGCTTGACATGGACTCAGACACTTAGCCCTACTACAAGATTTTAAAAATCCAAAATAATTTAATGCAACTTTGCAATTTCTTTACATCCTTTGTATGCTCTCATGCCCTATTGAACAGAAGTGATTTCAGAAGTGGCTTTATAAGGACTTCCACAGGCAAGGAACATTTGACATCACAAAATAAAGGGAAAATATATGCATCTGGAAAGAACAATAAGCAGTGATCATGTCAGGATGGAACAATGCTTACCCGTAAGAGCAAAATGCAATCAAAGGGAACATTTGCTCTTGAGATATTTAGAACATTCTCTGCTAGAGTAAATTAGCATAAATTCATTAAAAACTGCAGAATATATTGATTTAAACTACCAAGACTCTGCAAGTCCTTCAGCTTTTTTGTGTATGTGGGAAGGAAAAGTAGACCTGGAACTCACACATGACTATCTTGCACTTTAGTATGACAGTATTTGGGAAGCAGAAATGTAGAAAAAAAATATCGATTTTTTTCTGCTGAATTGTATGTTCTTTCTAGGAATGTCAGAAAGAAAAGAAATACACATTTTTATGTTGGCACTGACAATTTTTTTTAAAAAAAGAGTTCAAGTCAAGCTTATTTCTGCTGTACCTTAAAGACATGTTTTGACAACTCAGTGTTTTCTGGTATTGTGTAGCTTTAGGTAAGAAAGTGAGTTTTTGTGGCTTTGCAATTGTATGTGACTTTATTTGCAAAGTTATAGAAAAGCATATTACAAGCTACATAGTAGGTATATTCAACAGTCAAACTACAGGGTAATCTCTGGACAGTTCTTGCATTTATTTATCTGTTTGAATCTCAATTATCTGTACAATCCTGCAAAAGGAGACAGAGCCTCTAAGAACAGGCAAAATGCTTGATGGATTTATCTGATGTACACTTTACTCCACAGCTTAACTTCTTTCCATCTCAAACCTAACACAGTCCAAGGACTCCATGAGCGCTGGGAAAGATTGGATCCAGCCTTCAGCTGATGCTGGAGAAACCACCCATGCAAGACAGTCACATTATAATTTAAAAGTTCAAAATGCCAGCACATCATTTTGCTGATACTGGTGAGGTTAAAGATATTGAGAGAGATGGAGAAGAAACTTAAATATAAGCTGGGAAATTTCAGCAAAAGCAATATTAAAGTTGTGATTTAAACCTTTTTATAATCTGAACTTTTTACTTCCTTGAGATGAGAGAAACTTTATCAGCTGGACATGGAAGCTAATAAAGTGCTGAAAAGACTTTCATGGGAATGGGTGGAGTTTAACATAGAAGAGCACTGTGAGACAGATTAATCTTAAGGCAGAAAGTAAAACTAAATCATTAAATTAACATCTCTGTGGTAATTTGGGTAACATCAATTACTTCAGCCTAAATTTTAGCTCTTGAAATACATGGGAATAAAAAACCATCAGACCTTTTCCTCTAGAACAGCTTGTGAAGTTCACTTGCCAAATCCTTGCCCTGATTAGGGTAAATGAAAAGAAAAAAGATCTCTGCTTCTTATCTTGAAAGATTTTCTTCCTCAGTTTACCAAGTTTCTCCTTTCCATTCCTATTTACTCTTCAGGGGAACTGTAAATCCAGCAGGCTGTATATGCCTTTGCAGCAGGATTCAGAGTATCATATAAGTCCAGATATTGTCTCAAGCTCCAAAATTCTCCCAATGATAAACCCTCTATTTGAACCCTGTTAAAAGATATGTCTTTTTTGTCACATCCACAGTTGTATTTCTAAAAGATGAGAGCAGCCATCCCTTTCTTTGGTACAGTGGATCCCACTGAGTAGAAAAGGTTCAACAGTCAGTTCAGATTATTTCTGAATTCTGCTAGACATTTGTCTACAAACTGTGACTCGAGTCTGGTTTTCCTCTTTACACACAGAACCAGCCAAAGTGCCTAAACACCCTGAGCCATGTGGGAGCTGTTCTCTCTGAGTGTTCACTACTTGCTATTTGTGCTGACACATTAGAAGACAAGTTCTTATTAGAACCAAAATAAGATCAAGTCCTTTTATCATAACAGAGGCTTACCAAGCAGCTGTGTGCTATTTGTTCCCATGCTCTTCGAGCACTGGGAGTTTTATGTTTATAAGCCTAATAATTTTTTTACCAGAAACATAGAAGTGTTTAGTAGATCTTTGCAGCAAAAATGCACAAAGCCCTTGAGCACTTGAGAACTCCATGGAAAGGGACACAGGCATAACCACTGAGGCTCCATTTGATATAACACAATTGGGTTTGAATGGGCTTGACTGCAGAGGTCTGGGAAGGATGAGATTAGCACTGCAGGAAAATTACAGAGGCTTTTATTTTATTGCTGGTACTACAGAAACTCTTATAGGGGTGGGATTGCTTCTTTGAGAAGCATGCCTGGAGCAGGGAACTGATTCTTTCAGCATTTTGGCGTAATGTTTGGTGATGCATTCAGCTGTTCTGTTTGATGAGCTGTCACCATCTCCATCTTATCCAAAAAGAACATCTCAATGTGATTTCAGCAGTGCTCTGGAGAGGAGGATTCCATGAAAAGCATTTAAGTGCATCAGACAGCCCTGAAAGGATCCCTGCTGGAATGCTGGGGTTGATGAGGAACACTGTAATTTAGAGATGTGGATCAAAATGCAGGTTCAGAAGAGGGTAATGAAAAGTGATCCACAGCTTAGAAATGCTAAAAGACATGGGACAGATACATATTTTTTTAAAAAGAAGAATATATATAAACTGCTGCTAAGAAAAAGTGGAATAATCTTCCTAAGACATCAGGCAAGAAATAAAAGTATAGACAGCATTTTAGAAAACTTCCTTCTCCTATCTCAGCAGCAGAAGGATAGAGATAGAAACTTTAATCAGAGGAAATTTAAAACCACAAGTTAAATCTGCCAGTATTCTCATTGCTTAAATTAATTTGGGGAGGATTGCATCATTGATTTCCTGAAACTCTCAACCTTATTTTCCATAATATTAGCAGTATGGTGCTAATCATTCCAACTTGGATTAATGACTTCAAGGAAGAAGATGCCCCTATTTCTTATTCTGAGAACAAGATGGAAAATATGGGGAATACAGAAATTTGCAGTTATTCAGCAAAGCAACAGAGTGCTCATGCCCTGCACTGAATAACAAGAATATAGACCTGCATGGCATTTTGCTGCTTTGCACTTATGCTCTTGGCACTCAGCAGAAAAGCAGAGACAAAAACAAAACAAGAGAGAAACAGAAACAAGGAATTCCTAAGGGAATTAACCAACATTTTGGTTAGGTCTTGTTGGTTTCTTTAATCTACTGGAAGCTTTAGCAGTTTATTTCCTGCAAGGAACGATTTCTACATAAAAAAGTTTAAGAATTTTTCAGGAACTAATGTAACTTAATGATTTTTGGTTTTTTTTGAAGACAGAACTAGGGCATTTCTATACCCAGTTTTGAATCTGCTCTTTTTAATAACTTTATTAAATTACTTTGCCTATGTCTGTATCAGTTTCCACTTTGTATGGATGCTTTATGGAATGCCACAATAAAAACCTCAAAGGCTACAGGATGTCCTGTTGAAAGGCAAAAAAGGCAAACCATTGACAAGAGATAGCTCTAATTATCATCCTGTAGTGGCCAGAGCCTATTAGCTGCCCTCCTCCAGAAGCAGACAGTTATTTAATATGAGATTTTCAAGAATGTTCAGAATGCTTTAGTTCCCACAGACTGAAGCCACCACATAAGGAAAAAAAGGAAAAGGTAAATAAATAAATAAAAAATAAAATGAACAAAATAAAATAAAATTTGAAAAGCCTGACCTCAGACTGAACTGGAATGGGTCTGTTGGGCCAATGGACACAGCAGGGGATGCCCAAGGAGAGGCTGCTAAGGGCACTCATGGTCAGAAGGGCTGATGCTGAGAATTTAGAAAACCTGTAATAATGTGCTGCTGCAATGTGTAACCAGAGCTTTGCTCACCTATTTCAGCTGTGGTCTTTTCCTCTTAAAGGGAAAAGATGATGTGCTCTGGGAATCTGCAATGTTTCTCAAGGGCATGAGAAAGCAGCTATCTTAGCTGGATGAAGAAATTCAGAAGAACTGTAATCCGGACCATTAACTATTTTTAATACTTCACAATTTTTTACTGATGCATTTGGGTTTTCCATTATAAGAGTATCCTCCCCTTATCCCCTCTTCAGGATGTGAAGCCTGTTTTATTAGAGCATGAAAAGGATGTCCTCTTTTTGTGGCTGAGAGGAATAAAAGATGGCTCTGATGATATACACTCTCAATTGCACTAATAACATCTCATTTTTCCCCAACTTATCCTGCTGCTGCTGATAGAAGTGTTTCTGTTACTGCTGTGAGGCGTCACTGTGATTATTGCTGTTCCCTTAGTGTCTTTTATGCTCTGGGATCCAATCCAGAAAAGCATTCTGTTGCAGGAGATTTACGTGGCCAGATTGCACAAAGACAAATGATAATGTGAACAGCAGCCCTATTTTTTACAAGAACATATTTACAAGTCTAAGACGTCATGCCTGAAGTAGCTTTCCTTGTAACACACAGCTCACTAAATCTCAAACCCAGCCCAACCTTTGGGTTTTCTTAACTCTGAGTTCAAGAAGTTTCAATGTGGTCATACCTCCCTATAAGCTGAAGATTACAAAAGTTTCCAAAGAACAAAAAAACCCTAACAAATTAAAAACCCTCTGGCAAAACAAACACCACCACCCCACATACACACATTTATAAGCATTTTGACACATTTAACCTCTCTGCATCAGCTGTCACAAAAAACACTAATCTCCCAGGTAAGAATGCTTTTGCTGGAGCAATGTCATGATGTTTTCTGTGAAGTTACTGGTTTAGTTATTATTTTGTGCTTTGTATTTTTGCCAGTATTTTGGTAGGAAACAGATTTTTGAAATACATTTTTTTATACCTTTAATAGTTTTGAAATATTTCTAAGTGTCCCCTAGTGGCCCTTGTGATTGCAAAGCTGACAGTCTTAAGCGCACACATACAATTCACATGTATCTGCCACTTCACACCTGCCTTCCATTTTTGATCTGCATTTTAATTACTTTAGACTGTTTTGGGAAATAAGTAATAGGAATCTCATTCCTTATGAAGTGGATAATATTTCTTATGCATGCACAATGCTATTCTTTTTACAGCTCTTCACAACTTTTAAGATCTTCTCTTACCAATGGGTTGCTATAAGATGCCATTTTGTCCTTTGGAAACAACAAACCTCATCAATATATTTTCATGTTTTCATCCCAGTTTAGAACATTCTCTGGGCCAGAATTAGACTGTGAGCTGTATTACAGCCATCAGTATGCTATGCTCATCTGAATAAACACACCTGTAAACCACTTGCTTCCTGCAAATAGTGTACCAACAACTATAAAATATATTGCAAATTCTCATCCTAGTTAAACTGGTGTAAATTAGAATGAACTGAATTGACTGCACCATTCATCATTGTTGCAGGCTTAATGCTTTTCACTGTTGTAAAACCAAAGCAGTGACATTAGCATTTTATACTTCTGCATAATAGAACAGAAAAGAGAGAGCACAACTAGTGTAAATTATTATATTTTATACAATAGTGCTTAATCAATATACCTGTCCTACTTTAACTTTTTTTTCCCCAGGATATTCTAAACTGACACTGCCAAAATCTCACTACAAAACAGCAGCACCAGTAGCTGGGGCAAAAGAAGCAGCAGCTTGTTCATCTGATGCAGCCCTGGCAAATGTAAGTGAGGCTGAGGAGCTGAGCAGAGCAGGAGCTGTATCAGAGCACATCCCATCTGTGGCACTGCTCTCTTAGTGCTCTGCCCCAGTGACACTTAAATTGTGCATCTGCATCCTGGCCTCAAGGGAGGATTTCAGATATTCTGATGCATATCTGATGGCATCCCATTCATGTCACCAGTTTCCCTTCAGGAGCTGGGGAATGCCATGATCCTTAGCTCACTTGGGGATGAAATAATGAATTTCACACGGGTGCTGAGGGACAGCAGTCCCTCTTGAGCTGGGGACACACTCACACCATCAGCACCTCAGTCCCTGGCAGCTCTGCACCCACATCCCTCTGAAGGGGAGCTGTATAAAGAAATCTGCTTTCAGAATAACACTCTCTGACTGGTTTCCTTGTGGGTTTGCCTCTCAGCAGCCAGCAGAATTTTGGAAAACTCACAAGGCCACTGGCACGCCAGGAATGTGCAATTAGTTCTGATTTATAATAAATTATCTATGAATTCACAGTAGTTAACATTATGTTTACATTCCTGGGAGTTGTTATTGCTAATACAGGCACAGTTGGAGAATGTACATTTTTCCTATCCCTGAATAATTGCATTGAATAACTCCTATAGTGTCACTGTAGGTGTACAAAAAATCAAATACAGAAAAAAAAAAAAAATTCTGCAAGTGGAAATCTCTCCCTTCATTCTCCAGGAAAAGAAAAAGGACAATTTTACAAACAATTATTCTCCCTTTCCTTTTCCAGAACTAATTCTAATGACAGCTAATGTGGCTAATAAAGTAATTATAATTGAATGATACATTTCAGGTGTGTCAGAGTCTTCCCAGGAACTCAGACAATGAATCCACATTTAAGCCTCCACGTTTTGAATTACTTCTTTAATGGGATGTGCTGCAGCAGGGCCGATTTACAGCACATCCTTGTGGATGTAATGGAGATGCAGGGACATGTGTGATGGCTTTTAAGAGAGCCCCAGAGAAGCTTTCTACAAGGGCTAGAGCAGTGAAGCAGAATAGTGCAAATTCATTGCTGTCATAGCAGGCTGCTGCTCAGTCTAGCAGCCCAAAGGAGCCCAGGCAGCTGGTTTGGAAGAGATAGTTCCACCTAAGAGTTTCCTTAGTTGTACATCCTTCCTCAGCAGGCTGCCTAAAGGACAAATGAAACAGCAACAAAAAAACCAGAACTTATTTGTCTTCTAAAGGAACAGTATGTATAACCTAAATAAAACCAGGTAGCTTAGCAAAGGGTAGCTGAAGATTAGAGATTTGGAAACTCTCTCCATGGGTAAATATTGTCTGAGATGTTATTTATATATTTTATCTAGTGTGTGTGTCCAAAACACATGAAGCAAGGAGGGAGCAGAACCTGGGACTTTCTCTGGCTCACAGATCACTAGGCAATAAATTTGTAGCTGTCTGAGAACTTTCCCTGAGATTCCAGAACTCCCAGAGAACAGAGCTCTTTTCCCTGGAGCCTGGAATTAGCTGCAGCTTAAAAAGTCCTTCTACAGGTGAGGAATTGACTGTGATTCTTCCCAAAGACAAGTGGTAATTAAATTCTGCATCCTGGGGAAGTGCTCAGCCAGTAAATTATTGTACAAAAGCACAGCAACAGCAATGCTTCCTCTGGCCACATTTCAGAAGGGAAAACCAGCAACTTCCCACTTCTCCAGTGTTCTTCCCAGCTTTGTTCTCAAAATAAAATATAATCCCAACTTTCCCAGAGTCCTAAAATTCCTGGATTAAAGTTTATTTGGGAGCCTCAAAGTTTTATATTAAACAATGCAGTGCTTAGATCCCTCAGGTCTAATCCTTCACATATCAGCTAAAAATAAAAACAATGCAAAAGACAAATGTAAATCTTTTGCAAGCAAAATTCTGGCTGGGATGAATAAATTTCCCAGTCCAGAAAGGACAATGAAACAAGTAGCCTGATTTAGTGCTCAGAACTAGTTACATTTTGCTGTGTATTCACACATCTCATTCTGGACCAGTGTAAAATACAGAATGATAAACTTCACTGGAGACACAGAAGGAAGAAGGGTATGAGAAACATTACCCTGGGACCAGAACTGACCTGAAAAATGAACTGGCTGTTTCAGGATGATCCACTTAATGGAATAGAACTGTAGGGAATGAATGGTGATGGAGGCCTAAGGGTAAAAGCTGAGTGATATCAGAAAAATGGAGATGAAGTGTGAGTTTGGCAGGCTCTTACAGGATTAGGTTGCAAATATTAAGGGATTATCTGCTAATCCCTAATTATTCCATTATGTGTGTTACCTGTTATGCATGAAGTACTACTGCTATCATTACCTTCTTCATCTGAGTGGCTATTTGGATTACTAAGATAACTAGCAGAAACTACACCACCAAATGCAATTCAAAACAGGAGGGCTAAAGAGAAAGTGCTTTAAGTCTTTCCTCCACAATAGAGTATTTATTCCCAGAGGATTAAAGGAATGAAGATTTTATTCTGTCTAGAGTTTGGTTTTAAGCATTTAGGGCAATTTCTCTGGTGCAAACCAAGTGTGGCAAGGCACCAACATAATTTCTTCCACAGAATGTATTTGTACCAAGGATCTTGTAAGACAGATCAATGTGGAAGGTCTCATTCACCTTGACAAGTAACAAGCATTTATTATACACCAAGTAAATTCTAGTCACCAGTCTGACATCTCAGTTCTGTAAATCTGCAACTATCCACCATTTTCTACCTGAAAAAAAGCCAAATAACTGTTCCCTCCTTCTACTTAAAAGCATATTATTCACAGTCCTGAGATTCTAAGTATTAATTTCATCTCATATTACCTTACTGGAAAAGGGAAAGGATGTTATTAGAAAGCCTTTAAGAGCAGGCAGTTGCTCCTAGTCTTTTGTAGGCAGGTTGAAGTGAAATACTTTTGGATTTGGAAACTAATTTTAGGTCACTTGCAGACACTTCCAAAATGCATTACTTAAAGTGGTTTTCTTGTATGAGTTTGTGTTTAGTTACCCAGTAAACAGGGCTAGTTAGGCAATTAAAAGTAAAGTTTTTTGTTGTTCATTTCTTTCTATTAATAACTAATTGGCAGAAAAAAGACTAAGAGGTGGCATTAATAATTGGAACTGTGTTCTGTATGGATTCAAACAATTACAACAGACTAATTTAAAAATAAGCACATGTATTGTAATCTGTATCTGTTATGGTTAGAAGTATGTTATTGTTCATTTTAACACATGTATATGCTTACTGAGAAGCACAAAAATAGATGAATTTCTCTGTGCTTTGTGTAGAGTAGCTTAGATATTATCCTGAGGAGAATATATTGCTTTAATTACTGTACCTTGGCAGGACTAAATCTGTGCATGTATTCCAAGTCCCTAAAAGTACACACTGAAGTTTTCTATAATGCTAAAGTCTGCAAAGGTGGTGCAACAAAAATATAAAAACTTCTCATTCCTATTGCTGGGCCTTAGTAATTATGCAAGTTAGAACAAAAGAAACTTCCAGAAAAAGAGAAACAAGGAGACAAAGGCCAAGATTGTGTAGCCACTTCTATCAGGTAGGTCCCTCACAGCAAATAGTTTCTGGGGAAGATGCAAAAACGTGGGCTTTGCTGCAGAGCAAAACACATGGCGTGCACTGAGGTTCTTCTACTTCAAAATATTGTTAGTTCCATCCCCAATATTATCTATGAATATTAATTTCCTGTGTAGTGGGGAATGGGCAAACCAAAAAACCCAGAGTTTCCTACATTCCTTTGTAGCATAACATGTCAAGAATATTTTTCTCTCTCATATTCTGCACATAGCCCCTAGCACACAGAACAAGGAGTAGCTTCTTAAAGTTCTGCTTTGAGCAGAAAAAAATGTATCCAGAGGCTTTAATGCTGTGGAAAACCGTGTTATGAGAACTCTAAGATGGACTTGGTGTAAAGATTTATTATTTGTTGTGATCCCATGGGGCAAATCATAGGCAGCAAGGTTCCCCTGCAACCTGTGAAGGTCTCTTACAAAGACAAGGAAGACTGATTTGCAGAAACAAAAGGAAGAAAAGTTAGCAGGAAGTTCTTGTACACTTTCAAAAAGAAGTGTTTTCCATTGGAATGCTACAAATCACCTATTCCTTTGAAGCTACTTCCAAGCATTTTCCTGAGAAAGAATGAGCAAGTCCTGAATATTTGAGGGGTAGAATTCTTGGGGAACTCTTAGATAATATCAACAGTACAAATTTCTGTTAGTCCAGATCTCTGAGAAGGTGTGTTCTCAGTGACACCATTCTGCAGGCACAAAAACCCTGGAGCTACATTCCCTGCCTCTTCTACTTCTTGGAAGGATGAAGGGAACAGATGGAATTAATTGCACACTGTAAAGCACAGTTTTGTTAAAATAATCTATGCTAGGAGTGTTTTGCCTGGATCAGCTGCAGTGTCAGTTTGATATTAATCTAAGTCTTAGGTTAAACCAAGTTAAGGCAATGCTTTAATTTGGTAGAAGGCTTCTGAGCACAGTGTTGGGTTAATACCACAAAAATCTTTTGTATGAATTTAGTTCAATTATTTTTAAAACTTCTGTTCACCTCTCCTTTGCGTTACTTCTCCACAAAATTAGGAGAAGGGTCACCTTCCACTAGACCACGTGGCTCAGAGCCCTGTCCAACCTGGCCTTGAACACTTCTAGGCATGGCTTATGAAACACATTTTCTAAATGTGGCTCAGGCTTCAACAAGGATCAGAAGAGGTCTAAGACATGACAGATTATATGACAGGAATAATTGGTGATTATTTTCCAGAAATTATTTTTTTTTTCCCTTTTTATTAGATTTGAATTGGACAATCTTCTCTTTTGAGAAGTAGGCCCAGCCTAACAATGCTTTGGTTGTCACCATAAAAATACTAGCAATATTGATAATGAAAATGGTGTTACTTTGTCAATATATTACTACAAGAATTTAACAGCATGACCAAAGTTTTAAAGATAAGCAATAAGAAAAATGTGATGTCATAGTTTAAAATTAGAGCTTCTCAAATTCATGCACTTTTGCCTGTCCCCTGTGCATTCACAGAAAGAAAAAAAATCTGCAGAATGTGTAGCAGAACCAGTAGAACAGAGATGAGTATCATCTATATTTGTATTCAGTTGTGATTTCTGCACTGTCTGCTTGCCTAATCTAGTTCTAGACTACCATTGCCAGCAACAGAACACAAATCTTGCAAGATGAGTGGCTGGGTGCATGCATGTCTGTAATGTAGCTAAATGAACAGACTGATTTGGTAGAGCAGCTCCTACACTCATTCTGAGCATGAATCTGGACCAAGGGGCTTTGGCTTGATGTAAAACAGATTTATAGAGAACATTTTACTTCTAAGACTTATTGTCATGCTGCTGTCAAAAAAAAAAAAAAAAAAAAAAAAAAAGGAATATGTGAAAGTACTGAACCAAAGGCAGGATGCCAAGGAGCTGTGTACTCCATCACTTTCACAATCTCCTCCAGTTAGGCTCAATTTTAGGTGTATTCCTTTTGATTTATGACCTCTAGGGCAGAAGCCTTGCAAAAAAAGTCTGACTCAGAAAAGGGGGTCATCCCTAAGGAATTTAATTATGGTTTCTTAGTAAACAATTCTGCTCTTTTCCTGTGGCCCCGTGGTGCCCAAAGGTTGCACCTGGTGTATCTCCTGTTCCTATGATTCCATCAGGCTCTGCATCTGGAACCGTGCTGTTCATTTATCCACAGTTGCTGGGTTCTGAGCTCACCCAACTCCCCTGACACAGCCAAGACACAAACTGCTGCCGCCTTTCTTGAACCTGTCTTGTGGTGATCAGGTTCCCTGGGGAGCAGGCACTCCAATAAAGGGCTCTCCTTTTTTATCTCTGAGGAAATGACAGAAAACAGGTCATTTTCCCTGTCATAATGACACCTTTAAGAAATGAAAGAAATATTAAATAACTATTACCATACTTCAGCAATGTTGTACCTTCTGCAGCCCAGGCTCTCATTTTAATTTCCAATTAGAACAGAACACAAAAACTTTAATTGCTTAACAATGATCTAGAAGGAATGAAGAAAGGTTTAAAGGGCAGAACCAGTATAATCTAAATACTACATACTTGTTTTAGACTTTGAACTGTACAACCATTAATATTAAAATATGAAAACACATTGAGGTCTTATTTTTCTCAATTTACATATTTCTTAATTGGATACCTTGTCCTCAGGTGATCTTGTAATGTTATCTGTCTGTTTTCAGACAGAAGCCTGAGTTATGGACTACCTTATTTATTTCAGTTGAGGATTGGGATTTTTTTTTGGTTGCTTGAGTTTTTTTGTTAGGTTGGTTTTTGTTTTTAGTTGGAGAACTACAACACATCATGAATATGTTAGAAACATCAAGCCTTCATGGTTAAGTATTTGAAGGGGAGGAAAAGGAAAATAATGTTGTTATCTAGATCATTTTTTCAAGTTTCTATTACTTTGAATACTTTATTTATTCAGAAAAGTCTCTTTTAAAACAGAGGAACTGCACTTTTTTTTTTTTTTTTTTCTGAATATGAACAGAGTTGCTCAAGGGAGCTTGTAGCTGAACTAGGTCTAGCTTGACCACAGGTGATGGCTCATTATTGCCTTGAAATTCTGATCCAAGACTTTTAGCCCATGGAGTCTTCAAGGCCTTTAGAAGAAGAAACTGAAGAACAGACATGAAAAAGCAAGTAAAATGCTTTCAGGTTTCAAAGAGAATTAAAAATTGTAAAGGCAAAGAACTTATAAGTTTAAAGCTTTGAAATGTTTTACCATCAATCTTAATAATTAGTAGTTGTTATCTTGCTCTGTTTGATAATGATGAACAAAACTAAGCCCCTCTGCCCTGACAGGATTTGAAGCCTCATTTCTGAAACAAAAACAACAACAAAAAAAATCTAAAACTTATAAAGCTCTGTGCACAGTGCATTGCAAATTCAGATTTGGGAGGTGTTGCTCTTGGTTATCTGGCAAATCTTCCTGCCAGGAGATGAACAGTTGGGGAGAAAACTCAGAACCTCCATTCCCACGTGTGAACTGTGATGGTTGGGAATGCTGCCTTTGTACCCCCCTGGATGCTGATGCTGATTCACCACCCAAACCCAGCCAAAACAGCCAGGTCAGGCCCGCCTGATCTTGCCACTCAAAATACACAAAGCACTTTCTATAGAGAAAATACGGTCTCTATCCTGGAAGTGGAGGACTGGGACAGAAGTTGTAACAATCTGTGGCAATCTTAAATTAAGAACAATGTGCTTTCTCTTTTTGATGTCTACTGTGATTTCTTCTTGCGTGTCTACTGATAATGGAAGAAAATAAATACCAGTCTAGACACTGCTTAGTGACAATATATGTAATTGTCTTGCAATATGAGGATTTTTAATTTGATCTTGCATGGTCTAAAAAGATTGTGTTGAATTTATAGCATCTGTTGTCATTGTTGTTACTCAATATAACATGAACTCCACAATACAGTTAAATCATCTCAGTTCTGAGCATGATACAGACAAAGTGCAATGAAGAGTTCCTAATCAGAAATAGGTTCTTCACAGATGCAAAATGAATACATTCATAGTCAAACAGCAAAATTAAATTGCAGGTTACCGGGAGAATTAATCTTGATTTGCAGCTATTTATGATAAATAGGATTCATGATGCTGGTGTCAACAAACTGCTCCTTACTGAAGGGAGAGATAAACAGCACCAGCAGGACTTTAGGAGAATTAGCTCCCAGACTTGTTAAAGTAACTGAATGATGAGGTGCACCAATTAAAAATCATTTAGCAATTTGCATATAGGTAACTCACTAAAAGATCACAGATACCTCAGTTTCAAATTTGCATTTTATCTCCTTGAAGTATATAGTAATTAAAATGGCCATTAGTGATAACAAGAATTAATCACATAATCCCTCTCATTCATTTATTTGACATAATAGAACTCAAAGTCTACTTAGGTTGTTTTTTTCCTTATTATAATCAACTCTATAAATCCACAAATTATGAAAATAAAATGCCTTAAATTCCTAGAAAGTCAGAGAAAAGTGTTATTTATGCATCATGCCATAAGGATGTAGAGAAAGGTCTGTCTGTGTATGAATGTACCTGGCTCTTAAAGAGTACACAGACAATAGGGAATTTATATCTAGACTAAGACTGAAAGATACACCAGCCTGGAAACCAGTACCAAAATCCTCTGTCTCTGTTATGCAAGGTAATTAAATGGCTTAATTAAGAAATTCTTCAAGGAGACCAATTTATTATAAACCACAGAGTTCTGATGATTATCAGAAAGGTAATATACTGCTTTTGAAGATCCAGAAAAGGAGGACAGATCACTTTAATTTATGAATCAAATAACACAGTACTAAATATATAAGCCAGCTTTAGGTACACATATATTACTGAAAAAAATGTCTTAAAATGTGAAAAAATAACAACAAAATAGGAGTGTTTTAAAAAGATAATTATCTAGAACATGCTTTCATGTCTGAACACAGCTTTCGTACCCTGAGTAAAGAATAATTTTGCCTTTCCTTCATGCATTCCTAGAATGCTTCTGCTGCAACGTATGATAGTATTTGCTTATGACTAGAGACAGTATTTGACCAAAACAGCAAAGCTCAGGAATTTAACAGCCACAAAAACATTCTCCAGACACTGTTGCATTTGCCTTGAAATTTGTTTTTCATGGGAAAGTAAGGTAGCAGATGTTGATGCACACATATAATTACTAAACAAGAATCTTTAATTTCAAAAAAAGAATTTAAAGGCCACACAAAGGCTGGACTGGCATATTGCCAGGTACCTGCCAAATGACAGTCATTTAGAGTGCTACCAGAATTGAGTTCTGTTGTACAAATAATTGAAAAATGACGTTTCAACGAGACAAGACTAGAATCAAAACTTTACAATCTACATTCAGGTAAGAGCACCTTTCCTCATTAAGGAGCTGAATCAGATGTATATTTAGAGAGGGATGAAAGTTTCATACCAAAATAAATGTTTGTGTATGTCTGCATGTTCTATATATGGCTCAGGAACATTCCCATAAAAGTGAGGCTGTATTTTAAAACTAAGTCCATTATTCAGGTGTTTATGTGAGTTCCTAATTCACAGCATTGACTATTCCCCTTGAAGTAGCATTTTTATTGTTGTGTCTTCTCTCTAATTTAATTGAGTGCTCCTCTCTTAGGTAGATTATTTACAGATATGTTTAGAAAAAAGAGAACTCTGTGTGCAGAGACTTCCATGCCAGAGCTCAGCCTGGGAATGTTGTGGCCTTTTAGACTCACTAATTGCATGACAAAACTTGAAATCTTTCCTCACAGGTGAATGGCTGAGAGTTGCTTAAAGGCTACTTGAAAATTCTGGTGGAATGCTTGCAACAGAGTTAGGAAAGAAACACTCTTTACTTCCTTTATGATCAATAAGAAAATTCTTAATTGGCAGTCTCTCCCACTTCAAAATAAGCTTTGAAACACAGGTAAAAGAGAAACTAAAAAGATGGAAATGGCAACAATCTGATCTCTGTGTTTAAAATATGGAAAAGTGAGGGGGGGTGGGGAAGCTGGGGCTTTAGTTAAACCTTCTGCTCCTAATAGAGTAATATTTAATAAAGATTAATGGGTTGAAGAAAATATGCTAAACCTGTGCTGAACCCCAGAGACATTTGCTTGGAGTCCAGGAGCACTCTGCACAGAAAATATCTACTAAATAAAGCTTATGTAGTGCAGGCTTCAGAGGAACTTTCCTGTGGGAGAAACTGCTGTCCTAGGTTCTGCACATACATGGAAAAACATGAACTGAGATTTTCCAATTTGAATATTTTAAATATTTTTGGATGAATCTTGCCATTGCTAAGCTTGTCACACGAGCATGATGTTACAAAGAACAAAACCCAGCCTCAAAATTTTCAAAAATACACATCAGCCTTCTGCACACCCCTTCTGCATTGGTGTCTCTTGTTCTGCCTTCACTTTGAGTCAGGTCAACGAGGCAAAAATCAAGATTTTGTATCCACCACCAGAGGCTACAAGCCAGGCTTTGAGCCAGGGAAGGGAAGAGGCCAAGAAGCAGGTTCTGCAAGGTGGGATAATACATTTATGTCAGTGAGATCAACACTGCAACCACAACTGACCAACAGACATCTAAATTACAACAAAGACTTGTCATTGGCTCCATAAGTTGTGATATCTTTCCACCCTTTTTCTTTTCCTTACACATTTTTTTAAGCATTATTTTTATGCTTTTATATTGCTCTGTTTCTATAGATAATAACCAAAATGGCTACATGACATAACACAACTTTATTAAAAATATATTTTAATATCTGATGGGTGATAAATTGATCTTACATATTAAATGTAAACAGATCATATTAAATTGTCTGGTGCATATCATGGCAGTAAAAAAAAAAAAGGAAAGAAAAAAGAACTCTGGGCAGTAGTGTAAGTAAAAGACATAATATAATATATTCACATTCCTACAAACATCCTCAGAGGCAACTTGCATCAGCAAAGCAACAGGTACAGAGTGCTGAAGTGGCACAGACAGGGTATTCAAATACAGACTCTATGCTTATATTTAATAACCACAGCAGGTGAACAATTGGATTTGAAAGGGAAATTAAATAGGCTGACCTAAGAGCAGAGGCACTTATTGTCTAGCTCTGTGCTTTCTATTCCATGATTACTGCAAAGCTCTTTTGTAAACCAATATGAAGGAACACATTACTGTGATCGTGCAACAGCTAAGCTCAGTAGCCACAGTAGGAAATACAAAAACATTTTTAAAAGTCAAATTCAATCAGGTTTTACCTCCAAGCTTTTATATTCCCTTTTCTTTTAATATCTTTTCCTGCATGATGCCTGCTTTAAGCCTAACTCTGCTTGAATTAATGCGGTTTCTAAATGCCTGCTAACACAATAAGGGAGAAAAATTAGCAAAGACTAAGAGGGAGGCAGAACTCTCATCCTAGCTCCCTCCAAATTAAACCAGAAATTACAATTTGTTTGGAGCCATAAACAGCCAGTGACACTCAAATTGCAAGATTAATTCAAAACGAAATGAGGACAAAAAACCTTCATGAGTTCTACAGTTTTGCAGATGAAAAATAGCTTTATGAGTTGTGACCATTAGAATAACCCTGAACATGAGATGTAGCCAAGGAAAACAATTGTGAAGTTTCCCATACCTGAAGACCATACTTCAGAAACCAAGAAAATAAAAATACTTAAACTGGGAAAACATGTCAAAGTTCTTGTAGAACTACTAGTGACTAGTTTTGCCTTCTCTCCTGAATAAACGATTTGCAGCATTTAGCCACTGAACATTACACATTTTGCTGCCCCTAATGCAACTGGCAGAGACTTCCATGGGAAGCTCCCCAGACATAAGCCCACATTTCAAAACACAATGCAAATCATTGAAACCACGAGCAAAATAAAACAGATTATCTAAGTGAGGAACAGAGGATATGAAAGCAGGACAATGGGTGTCACAGGTAATTATAAAGATGCATCTGGTCCCTAGTTACTTTTGACAAAGCTGGTTTTGTGATTTATGGCAGGTGCTTGTTTATAAACCTATTTCAGCACAGACACACTGAAGCACATTCATCATTCTGCCTGGTCTTCATTATTGGATAAACGTCATTTAAACAGAACCTGAATCCAGGCTTCGGCTACCTTGACATAAAAATCAGGATCTCCTATTTGCCTGCATTTATTTATATATTTACATTGACCTGCAGAGGTGCAGTGTGTTTGACAAAGGCTCTACACTTACACCACAAGGAAAGCAAATGAAAGTGAGCTGAACGTCAGGAAAAAGTGCTGGCAAGGTGTAGTTCTTTTAATATTGATATTTATTTTTGTGCACTGCAGTTGTGTTTTGTGGAAATGCAGGATAACCAACGTGCAAGTTCAAGCAACTGCAACTCTCTTAAAAAATCAGAATGATTTTGGGTTTTTGGGGGGCAGGGGTGGACAGAGGGAGGTTGGGAATTTTGGGGTTATTGTAATGCCTTTTAAAATCCACTTTTCAAAAACTTTACATAGTCCACTGTGAAATTTGACAGTCCAAAATTTTTCCTATCCTGTACCAGGGAAATCTGGACCTGAGGAATTGCTTCATTACTGTAGCCAAGAGTTGTGCAGTTGTCTCAAGTGAACAGCACAATTTTAGTTCCTTAACTTTATCTCATGGAATATTTCTTGCTGGAAACAAAGCTAAACAAAAGTCCAGCAAAAACCAGTGAGAACAGAACCCTTTGTAGATTGCTACAGTAATTACCTAGAGTCCATCTTGCTAGGAAAAGTAAAGTTATACAACAGTATGACCTGGGTTTTTAAGTTTGAACTGCCAATAAACAGCCAAATGCAGAAAAAAGGAAGTTGAACAATTTAGAAACTGTGCAAAAAAAAAAGCATATATTGAGGTTTTTAGGAAAAGTTATGGTAGTAGAGAATGTGATTTTTGTTAGCTATATATAGTTATGGGTTTAGTGTAGAAACTTTGAGGTAGCTTATTTTCATGGAAAGAGGAATGAAGATATAAGGGAATAAAAGCTGAATGTCTAAAACTCAACTCATTCAACTGCATCATAGTCTTCCTTTTCTCAGTGCATTAACCTGTAAGTCCAAGTAGTTCCCCAACTATTAATCATTACAAAAACTAAATAACTTATTATGGAATAAAGACACAAAGGAATATATTTTCTAAAAGAATAAACAAAAAAAACCTTTCAGTCACAATTAAATCTTCAGAAACCTCTCACTGTGAAAGCCAAGCCAATATAACAATATTCTTCAAATCAGAGCACTGATTTCAGTAAGCAGAATAGAGATATATTTTCTGAATGGAAACAAAACATACCTCAAATACTATCTGCTATGAAGAAAGTCATCAAGTACACAAAACTCAAAACTGAGAGAATGTTTAGAAATAGCTAAACATGAATGGATCATCCCAGGTATGGAATGAATGGCATGAATTTTTGCCTGGCTTGGGAGTAGTTTTGCTGAACGCTGACAGATTGACAGCATGACAACTGGAAACTTACAGGAATTATAAAGAAACCCACCGGAAATATAAAGTAAAAATGAAAGACTGTATTTCATTGTACTTTCAAAGTAACACGGTGTATCGGACTAACACAGAAAAAATAACTCATAAGGCTTAACAAAAAAAACCTTATTGGCAGCAATGATAGATTCTGCAAGATTAGTTTTTTGTCTAAGTAATTTCTTCACTTCCTATTAAAGACTGTCCATACAATTTCAGCTGTTACCCCTTTTCTGTAATTTGGTTGCTGAATGCAAGTCAGCTGGAATAGTGCTTACCTGTAAATAAAGATATGCAATAACTTCTTGTTTCAGCAGCACAGCAGAGTTACTTAGAACATTTATTCATCATGAAATTGCATATTCAGCATGTGAATACACATTTTGTGACACTGATCTACTGACAACCCCCGTATTTCTTAATTTCAGTCCATTTGCCATAACATAATTTGCTAGCAGAGATAAACAATTAATCTTTTGAGTTGCTATTCGACTTACTGCACAAGCCCAATGTCTGAAATTCATACTAAATCCAAATGCTTTTGAGGGAACTCAAGGCCTGCTTTAGCACAGCACCACTGGAAAGAAAATCACTGAAAGAGTATCAAGAATTCTTGGCTCTTGTCCTGCCCCAGCACAGGATTAAATGTATTTATATTGTTCAAGAAAGACACTCATTCTTCCTGCTGTAAAGACCTTCAATGTTGGTGTGAAGTGGCCCCAAGCCAAAATTAGAGTCTTCAGGTCAGGCTATATTGCTTTTCATTAAAGACAGCCTGTCATCTGGAAAATTATTTCCAATTTCTACTCTAAGGGGTTTTGTTGTTACTATTATTGCCTGGAACAACATAACCCTTGAGATGGAGAAAATTTAAAAGAAGAGGCTTGAAACAAATCCCTCCTAAGTCCTTTGTGTTCTTACAAGGTAGGTCTCTCCCTTCAGGTTTGTCTTTAATCCAAGAACCCAGTCTTTTCCTGAAGTGTGCAGTCTGAAATTAAACTGAGCAGCACACAACCACTCCATCCTCCTTTTCCTAGTCAGAGGCAGGCAACACAGATGTATTTTTCATTTTCCTGATCCCTTGCCAATCCTCCACACATCCTCAAAAATGAAAACTGCAGACCTCAAGTATCCACAGACAAAATTCATCAGGCTCACCAGATTTAAGAGCAGTTAAGGATTCTGTTTTTTTGTTCTTTCCTTCATCAAGTTTAAAAGGCTTTTTGGATGTTGTTTTTCTCCTCCTCTGCTTTCCTCTGCTCAGCTTACTTTTTTGTAAAGGTTGATGTGGGGGGGGGAAAAAAAAAAAAAAAAAAAAAAAAAAAAGAGTTCAGTGCACGAAACACTCACTTTCTTAGCATCATCTGTCAACAGCCTTCATTCACTCAGCAGCAAGTGCGCAGATTGCAGCTTTGAGTTGGCCACCACACGTGCTGTGCAAGGGAGGGGAGGGTTTCTCCACTTTGTTACACTGCTGTACCTCCTCACAAGTGCCAGATACTCCAGCCAAATTTTAGTGACAACTTGTACATACCGAGCTCCCTTTGGCATTACCGGCAGCACTGATTTTTGCATTGCTAACTAAAAATCGTGTGCCCTCTGCAATGTTTCTAAATAAAGAGCAGTAGCAAGATGACCTATTTTCCAACGTGTAGAAAGCCCCAGAACCACTCAGTCAAAATTCTTACCACAAACTCCAGGTACACAAGCAATTTAGTCATGCGTTAAGCTTTTATAAATCCTGTTTCTCACACTTTTCAGAGACAGTTGTTAAGGTGATGGACAAAGTAAGAGCTATAGACCTGTGATTACCACTTTATTTGCATTCCCTCTCTCCTTTTTTTTTTTTTTTAGGATTTTTTTCCTGCTTATTTCACTGGATTTTTAAAATTCTCTTTCTTTTCAGGTCTTGCTGTATTGGATATTTCTTTAGGGATTTCAGTTTCTAGGTTACAGAAGGAGCACTCCCCTTTCCTTAAGGTCTCATGTCTATTTTTAAACCTAACCTCTTTCCAAATCACATTTTTCACCTTCTGATGTGGAAAGAACCTTCTTTCTTTCAGCTTTACCATGAAAAACAACTCAAAAGAAAATTCCCTCATCTTTTAGTCATGTTTCAGTCATCAGCAGTTGTTACCTGCCATTATTACTACAGTGATGGACATGAAAAGGCCTAAATAGATTGTCCTGCTGTTACCTATTTAAATTCTTATATAAGCCACTTCAGCATGGATATAGTCTGAATGTACTACATCAAAAAGAATGCAAAAAAATACATTATTCTGGCAATGGGTTGTACATAGGAGTTCACTTCAGGATGAGCTTGCATATTTTTCTATGCTCAGAGAAGGAAGTGAGTGACACTGTGGGGACTGAGATCTTGTTATGAAGGAACAGTGATGAGGTGTTTAAGCCTGGAAGGGAATGGCCTTGCATTTCTTTCTTTGAGCAGTGCAGGGTGTCCCAGCATGCCCACATCCTCACAAACTGCCAGATCAAAGGACATCACATGTAAAGGTTAGGGCGAGGATTATTAAACCAGACTATGTTAAAACTTTCTGATAAACTGCAAGTGTGAATTTGAGAGAAATCTATTTTAAAATATTTGGGAATTCTTTTAGAAATATTCCCATTGATATGACCAACTAGGAGCAGAGAACTATAGACAGATGTTACAAAAGGGAACAAAATCCTTACAGTTCACTTAATCTGCTTGAGAACCTGATCCTCACCAGGAACCAAAAGTTAATGTTTTAATTTTCCCCATCCAACATGTTGGGCATGGGAGGAAAAGGTGAAGTCAGGGAACCTGACAGATAACATGAAATGAAAAGAAAAAAAACAAAGTGAAGGCAGAGAACACAACCTGGTGCAGCACATGGGCAAAAGTTATTCTCAGGTCAGTAAATGATTCTTTGTATCAACCTTTCCCTGAGAAACTGGGTGCTCAGAAATACTCACGTAATTCTCACAACTGTTCATGAAGTAAGACTAAGCCTGGATGAACTGTTCAAATCCCCCTTTGCTTTCCTCTTGATGACTCAAGACATCCTGCATAGCCCTCATTTTATTTATGGGGTTTATATGGCAATAATATTTTCAGATCAAGAAGTTTTTAGCTCACATTCATGCTATGATAAATACAGATTCTTTGCCCTTTTTTGCCACCTTTGCTTTGTGATGCAAACAGTCCTTTCTGTCTGTCAGGTTGATTTTAATGGTCTGCTCTCTTGTACTAGCCCAGGAGAATAACTGTTGAGGTGACAGACAGAGGTACCAAATGCTGAGTGCAATACAGGTCATCCTTTGTCCTGGCCTCTCTAATTTCAGATTGCAAGGACTGAGCAACTAGTTGAATATATAATTTATGTGCCTTATAGATGCAAGTCAATCCTTTCAAGGTTGCCAAAAGAAGATGGATTCTTCTATGCAAATGTAACAGAAAATATCAATTATATTTGTAAAGTTGCAAACTTAAGTGTAAAATCAGAATAATAACATTAGAATACACTACCATTGCTTGACACACACTAGCTTTCATAAATATTACTGAAACCTCTCGCAGTTCTGCAACAGAGCAGCCATCCTCACTGCAAGACAAACTACTTCTAAACCTTCAAGGAGAATGGATGTAGCAACTCTAAATCTCAGATATTAGATTGTACAGAAAACTGGTTGCTGGTGTAACTTTCAGAAGTGAATGCAAGTTATATTAAGGGACAGATTGAATCAAGAAATAAAAAGAACATTATTAATTTCAGATCTGTTTAAATACAAAGATTTGTTTACAAAGGAAATACTGTTTGTAAAATATCCATAGATACTTGTAGAAGGTTGTTTCTCTTCTCCCCTCCCCACAAAAAAAAAAAAAATCAAAACAAAACACCAAAAAACCCAAAACAAAAACGCAAAAAAAAAAAAACTCCAAACAAACAACAAAAACACAATGAAATGGGGAACCTGGGGAAAATAAAATTTGAATCCTCCATTGTTTTGTTTGTACGCTAAGGTTTTTATGGAAATAATTTGAAAAAATATTAATCTATATTAATCTGTTAAAAAACAGAGAATTTAGACAATTCTAACTGCAGGAATTGTATAGAAATTCTGTAAGGAGAGTAGTTTGTAGTCAGAGTACCTCCAGTCATTTATATTTTTATTTAGTGATCCAAAGATGGTGTGATGACCTGGTGCTGTCCAGCCTTAAGACACCCATATTTTCCACCCCAGTCATACCAGTAAGGTCCAAAAGAACCTGTAGCCCATCCCTAGCAAGCAGGACATGCCCACACTGTACATTTTGTGGGGCACAACTCCCAACTTCTCTGAAGGAACTTGTGTCACACATGATGCTCTGTGACCCACAGCACAGGGAAAGGCAAGGAGAGAGCCCCAGCTGGCCAGAGAAAAAGCTCTGTCCGTTCCAGCACTGCCCCTCTGGTCTGGTGTGAGTGAGGGGAGCAGTTAGAAATCTTTTCCCTAGAACAAGTGTCACCATCTCTTGTTTGTAGAGATTTACTACAGATGTCAAAAAATTAATTTAAAACGTTAATGGAACTGAAAATGGGCGATGATCTCTGTTGGCCACACCAAATCCTGCCAGTCTCAAAGGCAGGATCGACAACTCGGGATCAAACTCCCTTGGAGAACTAGACATCTGATAACAAACTTCATTTATTTTGAAAATTCGGTTGAATGAACTTTGTGAACTTCAGAATACAGTCATAACCCAGAGTACTTGAGCAAGCTATCCTGGATGCACAACCTTAGAATCTAACGTGTGCTATAAGGGAGGGTCAAGAGGAGGAGCCAGCTGATGGAAATGTGAAAAAAATGTACTCTAACTGTACCTCCACACATATGGCGAAGGTGGATACTTAAACAGGCATGTTACTGAGGAAAACCCTTTATATTTATAAGCCCCAGCCTGTAAGCAGACCTTTGAAAGCTGCATGCATTAAGTGCTTTCCCTGCAAGCCTGAGAGAAATTAACTGACCATGCAAACACAACCACAATGCTCACGTGCTTTGCTCAGAGTAAATTCCCACAAAATACAGCAAGCTCTCTTTGTGAGAGCTCAGCCTCGAAGGCTTTAATAAATGTGACTCCATGGCATCTTAAATAGCCTATTACCAGGAGCAGAAGATCAGAGAAAGCCTTCATACCAAGCAGTCTGTGTGACAGGCAACAACACCATGCACATGTTCTGAATACTCAGCTGGAATTGTCATAGCTTCAGGAGGAAAGGCAGGCAAGGTGGTAGAGTGAAATCTGCTTGTTGCCATCAGGCACACAGCAAACCTGCATCAGGTAACTCATTGCATGGAAAACATCAGCCACAGGATGAGGCACAGGGTGGAATTGGTAAGAAATGAACTTCATGCCTGCATACATGGATTTTACTTGGACTGATAATCAGAATAATCTAAGATATAGCTCCAAACTAGCTGTCTACATTAATGATCTAAAAGCAATCATAATAAAATAAGACAATCTTAACTATTCTTGGGCTGCCAGAGAGCTTTCTAATTGCTCTATTTAAGTTGTTCCATTTCAATTCAGCTGAGGAGGAAAAAAAAGTAATAGAATTAAGTGCTTCACTATTTACAGTCCTTGAGTGAATACAATTTACGTAATCTGTGCAGGATCCCTATTAGCAGGGCTCACAGTAAGGAACCACAGTGATTAAATCATTAAATCATATCTAGGAAGAGAGAACATTCCCATGGAAATAGGAAGCCTTGATGAGATGTTAAAACAATTACAACCATCAAGTACTTTTATGAATAGCAAGTATTGTGAAGGCAGAAAAGGTTTTCAAAACTGAGGGTTTCACACTATTTTTACTCTAATACATTTTACTTTTACTTTGGTTCATTATCACTGATATAATTTGCATCCATTTTCAGTCATTAAATAGTAGTTCAGCTCTTCAGTATTTCAAGCCCTGGTCATTAATGTGAATTCATACAACTTATTCCCTCTGCCCCTCCTATCTTTTCCTCAAAGAGAGCACCCTTTTCAATAAATGACTCTCAAATTGCTGTTAGGATAGTAATTTCTAATTTCCATGGTTACATTTCCCAAAAGAGGTGCTGCTTCTAAGAAAAACACATTGGAGAATCAGAGAACTGGAATAGCGTAGCTGGCTCTTAGTTTTCATACAGATAAAGGGATGGAGGTGTTGGTTGCAATTCCTTAATTTTTTTTTCCACTTTTTAGTAGCTTGGTAGGTCAGACCCAAGGCCAGTAAATACACCCATCAAAACATGGGTCTTACTGCACACATCTTGAAAGTAGTGACTTATTCTTTTGTTAAACAGCTTTAGAACTATTAGAATAGAGAGAAAAGTTTACCAGGAACACCAAACCGTCCAATGCCTTGCCAAAAGTATCACTGTGAGATCAGGTTGTGGTGCCACACTTCACAAGTGAGAACAGCCCCAGCTACAAGATCAGCCATGGTCATCTCACACACATGAGGTTATAAAAGAACCTACAGAGCTGCTACTTTCCCTGGATGTATTTTATAGCACATATTGGACAGGTGTTACACATTTTAATTCCACTTTTTTTTTTTCAGAATTAAAGATGCACAGTTATTCATACTGAGGATTAAAATGCCAAAGTAATTTTGTCTAGAGGTCTAGGTTTGCATTATAATATCTTTACTTTCTCTAAAATCTTAGATCTGTCCTGCAAAAGTCTCTCTAATTTAACTTTGAGCTTGGCTTTTACATTTTAAGCTGGGCAGCTGAAGCTGTTGGTCAGACAGAGGATAAAATAAGATATTGCTTATGCTACCCTTGTAAAAGATCACACTGACTTCAGGTTTGCCACAGAAATTCCGCAGCTCAATCTGATGTGCCACGTTAAAAATGGCAACATGATTTCAGATGTTCCTGTTGACACAATAAACAAAAAGCACCTTTGAAGTGTCCATTGCTTTATTTGGAAATCCTTCCCTGTTCATGGATCATTGACCAGAAAGACAAGTTTAGCAGAGAAATACTGATTTTCCCCAGTGGCATAAAAATGCTGCTAGAGTTGTAGAGGTTCTCTTTAGTCTTCTCGACAAATTCATGAGGCTTGAAGTTCTGGCCATCAATAAATAAAAATCTAAGAACATTGCCACTTGGGAGTTTGTTTTTCTCTTTCCTTAGCAGAGAAGAATGCTACTACAATTATGTAAAATAAACCTATTTTAAACCTAGTGCTTCCCAGACATGATGGAAAAGATGCCTATAAGGAAATATTTTATTGATAATTTAACTTTCCTTCCAGCATAGCTGGAAATTTCACACCTCCATCTTTGTTTAGGACTGGTTTATCTATTAGTGTGAATTAAATGTGACCAGCATTTCATTTTGCTTAGCAGGAGATGATTAAGGAAGTTATGAAAACTTTAAATTGTGGCACTGCCTTTTAAAAAATGGTCAGAGAAGTAACTGGGAATATTGCTATTGTTAAAAACACCCACTGTCTACACAATGTGATCGCAAACTTTGGAAGAGAGAGATCAAATAATCATAATACCTCTTCTTTTCCTCTGCTTCTATACTTTGTGTGCCAAAAGCAGGTTTATAAATCACAGCTACATTTTGCAGCCAGGTCCCCTGTTTCAGTGTCCCCCTGTCCTTGTTTTTCTGTGGCAGTCCCTGTCATCCTGGTGCTTGCACTGCTCATCCCTGCTTCAGCATGTCCCTCATTAAGTCACACAGGACCAACTTCATGCTGAGCTGCATCTTGGCCAGCTGCACTGTTCAGAAGTTTAACTATGGATAATTCTCTGAAGTCCAAGAGTCAGGACCTCAGCACACAGTTTCTGTGTTTATTTGCTTTTCTGGACAAGCCCAGTGAGTTCATTAAGACCAGCAAAAATAAAAAAACAACTGTCTCGTAGCACTGGAAAGTTTCAGCCAGCTTAAGAGCTGAAAAAGTCTTGTCCCTTTGATCAACTGCAACAATAAACTTTTTTCATAATAGTCTGGTTCTCTTAAAGAAAAAGAAAAAAGTTTGCACTTCATTGTAAATATTTCCTTTATAGCAAGAAACTACCTAGAATGTTCAAAGCATTTGTCTTTCAAGGGGAGTTTCACAGACATAACTAGGTGGAAAAACACATTAATGGTTACAGAATAACTGCAAATATTGGGAGAAGGAGGAGTATTTTTGCTGCAGTTCTGTGAAATTGTTCATAAATCTCTTTCTGTAGGAGAAACTGGCTGTATTAATGAGGATGAGTGCTCTGGTTCAAGGTTTCAGGATGAGCTGATTAAAGCCTCAGTAGGTTCCATGAATTAGGTAAATAAATCATCATCTGAGCATTCCCATAGCTTCTTAAATTGAACCAGCTCGTGCTAAAAGGTACCCCAAAATCCCTGCACTAACATATATATTACATAGGGTTTGAAGCACTCATTTTAAAATGTATTGATGATTTTGTTATCAGCGTATATACCTATAAATGCAGAAAAAGTTTCCACCTTTTATACCAGCTCCTGCAATTACAAACTATTGCCTACTCAAAACAATTTAAGAGAGAAACTTCAGAACAAAAGGTAAAATTGACTTAAGCATTTAATTATTTTGCCATAATCTCTTTGCCCTATCCATTTATGTCTTACAAAACATTAATGATTCTGTAAATATAGCTATTACTAACCTAATAAAAATGCTGTGCCAAATGGAAAATGAAACCTGAATAAAAATGTAGATGGGTACTCGGGAGAGATGATACTCATTGATCTCCCAAAAATATGCTTGCCTGTATAAAACACAGCAGTTAACAGTGTTTTTTATATGATTCGTAAGAGACTGTGTGGCCATGAAAATAATGCTTGTAAATGATGCTTTTAGGCAACACTAAGGTGAAGGCATAATGGTTGCTGCTAGTTTAGAGGACAGCAAAATAAATATTATCATATTCTCTACATTTGTCATAGGGACAACTTGAAAGTTAATCCAAGTTAACAAGAGGTATAAATTTAAAGTGCATTCATTAAACAGTATTAAATCTTGATATTGACACTCTAAGGATTAGAAATATGGCCATGTTACTGCAGTTTAACAAGCTAAGCCCAAGTAACAGGCTTTGTATGTACTTGTGCATTATAAAATGTAAGGTGAGATGAATTCATTTAAACCTCTTAGGTAAATATCACATTTGCTGTGTGCCAACCGCATATGCACAAATACATATTCCAGTTAAGCTCATGTCTAGAAACTAATTAGCAAATGCCTATGTATGAATATTTAGACCCACTCTGACCATTGCAGTTAGCTCTTATCATATGCAGCCACTAGAATATATTTAGAATATGTGGTGATTCCAAAGAGGTAACTTCATAGTCCTCACCCCAAAGTTTCTTTCATCTGTAAAATTCATGTTCTTCTGTCATTAATAGTGGCATTCACATGAAATCGCCAAACAACCTCACCACATCTGCTTTCCAGCATCTACAGCTTGCTCATCCTTGAGTCTACTGTTCTCAGGACCAGCATCTGCTGGTGGAAAGATGCATGGAGTTACCCAATGACCAATTCAATTGATTCTGGAATACTTTGAATAGTTCATCATTGCCTAAGATTGCTTCTTATAAAGCCAGCTGCCTTACAATGGAATACTTAAATCTTTAACAGAACAAAAAAGAATAAAGAATGGTGTAATGATTAGCACTACAACCAGCAATCAGTTCTGAGCAAATCAATATTTTAAAATTATTTCATGTACAGTATCTTGCAAATGCAATGAAAAGTGAACAAACTGGCACTGCAAGCTGAGAACTATACTTCACTTACTGCAAATCTGAGTCATTAGTGGGGGAAAAAATGCATTCTGGTTGAAGACACAGTTGAAATAAATCTAATCAGTGCTTTAAGATCCTGAGTCCTTTCTTTAAAAGTATGAGGCTATTTTCATTAGGACACATGCTTAGCGGGAAGATAGTGCCTTTTTATCAGGTCTTAAGTCTAATTTTGGGCAAACAAAGTTCTAAACATCCTAAGGAAAAAAAAACTATTTTAACTGACACATTTGGTTTGTACTGAATGACTCTAAGCCTTCCTAAAGATTTTGTGGAAAAGGAAGGGAATTGGGCAGATCAGAAAATTAAGTTCTTTCCTGAAAATCACTTCAGAGGGATGCACCACACAACCTCTGAGGAGAACAGCCAGACAATCTCCCAGCTCTTCACCTGGATCCAAGGGCCACCCCATGTCAGAGACTCCACAGACAATGATCAGTCAGGGTTTTTGAAACCTCTGAGCAGATTCCAGTCCTTCAGAGTGCTGAGTTTTCTCTTTTATGAATGTTTTTAACCTGTTGTTCTTCTGAGGCTAGAGACACTGCTGGAGCTATGCAGGCACTGTGGCCTTTCTGAGGACTGAGATGTTCAGGATCTCCTCCCAGGCTACCACATATAAAGTTCTGCAGTTAGATTAATTTACAAGCAACTTTTCTTTGTGCAGTAACACACTGACTACCAGGAAAACAGCAGAATTTTTTTTTTTTAAATTACTTTACTCTGTAGGATCTCACTTTCATAGATACCCTTAAACCAACCAATAAAAACACCATTATTTGGAAGGAGCAACACCTCAGATTTGAATATAAGATGTTCAGTCTAAAGAAATAGGCATAATTCCCAAGGCCTTATAATCCATGCCATTACTATAATAGTTCGACCAAACCACATCTTACGTGGGATTCTTATTATTTGCATTGTGAAATGCTACATCTGTTTTAATTTAATCCCATATCTTGGCTAAAGGGAATGTGTTTGACAGATTGCATATCAGACTCTGCTACAAAGCATACTGGTCATTTACCTAAGCCATTATTAGGGAATCTGAAATGCTTTTCAAAAAAAGTCTTTGGTAACCTTCCCACCCTTGGTTGTTCAGTCAAAAAGAAGAGGAAATTAAAAATTCACAGAATTAAAAGTAAAAAATATCATGAAATTTAGCAAATTTTTCTGCTTGCGCATTTCAGGTAAAAAAGAAATTACCAATATAAGAGCATTGGTAATTTCTCTCCTAAGCCTATTTAGATAATCAATCAAAATTTTCTAAGTGCAATAATTACTATAGAGTATTTTGGATATTATGCAAGTAATTATTCAATCCCAAAGCAATTTGTTCCCTGACAGATGACTTACCTCTGCAGAAAAAAGAAGGGTGTGGAAGAATCACTGATAATTGATTGATTCAAATCAAAAATGGGACCATAAGATGAAGTATAAGATGGGTGAGTAAACATAAAATCAAAGAAAAAACATAAAACCAAAGTGTTTGCATTTAGCAGCACAGGTTTCTCACTCCACACATAAACCTGTGTTTTCTCTTGATTGAAAGTAAAGATCAGTAGAACAGTCTTTTCTGACACAGTTGAAATACATTTTTCCTTGCCCATTTCCATATGGAATTGACTTTGCAAGTACACGTGGGGGCACATATTAACATATACTTATAAAGATCTGTCCTTGTAACTGCATATTTCTAACTCTAGACTTCAGTGACAATTTATATTTTTTAAGCAATCAACAGAACACCTGTTTAAGATAAAACAACATAATTCTATTCAAACTCGTCAGTGTGTTGTGAAAAGAACATCCATAACTGTTTAAATATACATCAGTGACCCTTTCTCACCACCAGGCCTCTTCATGTGTATTAAAAATACCAAATTCATCCTCATGCCAAGTCCTCCAGTGGTAGCCACACATTAATAAAGCCTAAGCTTTACTAGATTTCTTAAAGTGTCATAATTTCTCCAATAATTAAATTATTTTATAATGCCTACAGTGCAATTTTATTACCTTTTAAGATTAAGTCAGCTTCAAAAGATAGCCCCTTTGGCACAGGTTTTCTTAAATTTTGAAGGACAATCAAATTAAAAGATTAATTCTTTTGTGATTTTTGATATTAAGATCCAAAAATAGTTAAGCAAAAGAATCCTAAGGAAAGCAGTACTCATCTCTCACACAGAATGCATATCTGATCATGAAATTAATATTCTGTGCTTAAGAAAACAAAAGCAAAAGCATTTGAGAAGAAAGAGGAAGCACTAGCAAAGTTGTTGTTAAAGGGCTATAGAACAAATTTTAAAATGCTTTAAATATTCTGAGCAGCCAGTAATTTTGTTCCGTACATAAAGATGGGGTTTGTATACTCCACACTTGAAGGAATCTACTTTTCTAACTCAGTTTTATCAAATAATGAGGTTAATTACAATAGACTAAATTGAAGCCTGAAAATGTTTAGCAATTTACTTGCCTGAACATTGAAATCATTCCTTCTAAAAGTTAAGAATTAAAACTGTGGAAAGTCAGAGCAAAAAGTAATTCTGAAAATGTGGTAGCTTAGCAGAAAATACTAAAAGAAATGAAATTTATAGTTTGAATCGTGCTTGGCCTGAAGATAAGAAACCTGAATTGCACTGGAAGTAAGCAGTAGACTAGATATGGTCTGAGAAGAAATTAAAGTGAAATATTGCCAGAGTCAAAGGAGTCCACAAGGACAGACACAACATAGCACAGAGAGGAGGTCACACCGTGCTATAAAGGCAGCAATGAAAGATCAACTGTTAAAACAGCACAGACAGCAAAACACATACTGCTCCTTTGTGCAGGGCAGAACCCTGGACAGAAAAACTATTTCGTGAAATTTCAGCAATAATGGGTTTAACTATGGAAGAAAAGTAATAAAGAAGGCAAACGCTTTCACGTGGAAGCCTTAACTAGGGATGCTTTAAGCTGTGAGGAGGAGGCCACTGCCAAGTGCAACATCCAACACAGCAAAGGCTGCTTTGTTCAGCTGGGGCTGCTCTTTGCAGGGTATGGCTACACCAGTTTGGCATTCCCAGCCAGAAGTGAAGCCTCCACCAACAGCAAAGAGCAGCTGCTCTGGAGCAGGATGCGTGGAAAAGCAGCCTTGTGTTTGCTGAGCCCTCCTCTCAAAGGAACCAAAACATGTTGTGCCTCTTTTCCATCACCACCACTCCCTGAACACACGAAATGATGGACCCTGAGCGTGACCATCACCTCACAGTAAACTGGACCAACACTGCAGTAATTGTAGACTTGAACCCTGTAGACCCATAAAATCTGTCAGCTCTAGAAACAGCAGCCTCTCCGCAGTCATGAAGTAGCCTCACTATCAATAAACCTCCAAATATAAACTCTTACAGATTGAGAATTAATAACCAGTCAAATAAATATTTTTAAATTATTCAGAAAAAAGAACCCAGTCATTCCACCAAACAAATGGGTTTCCTATAGCAAGTATAGCCAAACAGATCTTCACAGCTGGCATAAATCTTTACATTTCCATTAACTTTAATAGAGAAACATCAACTTCCATTACTGGGATCAAATATAGTTAATATACTTGTCATACATTATATGTCTCCTATATACCTTTCAGGTGAAAAATATTTGTGCCAGATTTCATGTAAAAACAATAAAAAACCCCAAATCTCCAATTACAAAATCAAAAAGTAACATTGCAAAGAAGACATAGGAAAAAAATATGAATCACTTTAAAAAGTGAAAAACTTTCATAATGTAACATGCAATTAATAGGTGTCAAATTTACGATGTAACGAGCGGCAAAAGAGTAGAAAACATATGGCAAGTTCTTCTTTGATAGATGAGAACAAAGAAAAGAGTTACGTCTGAACATCTTTTTCCTCTGCTCTCATCTTCCCTCATCCAAGGTAAGGCTTGACTCACTTGTCTCTAATTACCACGATGCCAGATGAAAAAAATCCTCAAAAAAAAAATCCTCAAGCAAAAAAAAAAAATCCTCAAGACAAGAACAGAGCAAAAGGCAAAAGCAGCAGAACTGTCAAAGTGGCAGCAGAGCCCCCAGAAGAGAAGAAAGCTCCCCCAGCAAAGGCTGAGTGAGCTGTGACTCACCCTGTGGGAGATCAGCCCCTGCCTCAGGATGCTCGGGACACGAAGGAAGCACTGCACCCCCACTGGCTGAAGGAAAGCACCCTGAGGAATAAACAAAACAAAGAATAAGGTCATGCCAAATTCAACTTTCTTCTTGCATTAAAACAAACCGGTGCTGCAAATGCCTTTGCTGTTACTGATCAGAGCAGCGTCAAATTTTTATGCACATAAAGTGCAAAAAAACCTTCAGTTTTGTTTCTCACTCCCTTTTCTGCAGTTTTCATTTTGCTTGTAACTTGGACAAGACCTTAGGACTGTGTTTTAGGAAGATGCAGTGAGCTTCTGCCAGGGCTCAGTGCGGGCTGAGGGAGGATGGAGAGGAGGCACCAATCAAATAATGCATAATCACATAAACAGTAACTTTAAAATATATAGGTCAAATATAAAGTAAACAATAGCTTCTAGTTAATCATATTAATTAGTAATTTAAAAATCCTTTATTCCTACACCCAGCTCTGCAACCCCAGGTCTGCCAGGCTCCCAAAGCTGAGGATCCAAAAGATACCAGGCTCCCTCATCAAGCCCAGGGTACCAGCCAGCAAATCCCTGTCAAAAATTGACCCCAGGTAAACCCCACAGAGGGGATGGATTGTACCAATAGTATCTGAAAACATTTTCAGAAACTATATATTTGTAAAGCTGTAAGCATGAGGAAAGGATGCAGGAGGAAAAAAATCCACAATTTTTTAGAAACTGACTTCCATTTTATAAGAGGAACAGATGTTTTATAGTAATTAAAGCTCATCTTTTTTGTACAAGGTGACTCTTGGAGCACATATAAACTCCAAGTAAACAAGTTTACTGTATTGCTGTCATATGATGGTGATGATCCACAGTTTTCCTGTAAACCTAGTTTATACTCAAAGAATTTATAAAAAAACCAAAACTCTACTACTGCTCACATGGCTTTACATTCTATTGCTTACACTCCTTGCTAAGCCCTAAGTAATTACTTTTACTTAGTCTGTCTTCAATATTTATGGAAACTTCCTCCCTATAATATAAAAATGAAGCATAGACATCTGAGATTAGTAACCAAATGAACCCAATGTTGAGTTGATTAAAACCTTCTTAGCAGCAGTGTACCACATTGTCACACTCATATAAGCAATTTCACATAGTTAGAACTATCCAATTACTTTTCCAAATATATTAGCAAAGCATTGTAAACAGTGCAATGTGCTGGTTCATACAGCACACAGTAAAATATGTATACAGTTTAGTAAATCACCGCGTCAAGTCTGGCTCTTTTCTAGCATTTATTGTGTCAAAGTCAGCTTGAGGTCAAGTCCATGTGGCAGCTGTAGGACATTTGCCAGTGGGAACCCACTGGGTCATGTTCTGCAGTGCAAGGAAGGAACAATGAATGTCATCTAGAGCAGCTCCTCTGTCCCACCAGAGAATTTACCAAGGCCATGGACTTCTGGCAAGCCAGCAGGGCTTGCTAGGCAAGTGATAAACAAGGCCATCTGTAGACTGAGTGTAGCTACCTGACCTGTACAGCAAGATAAAGATGATAAATTATGCGTGCCAACTAGGAGAAAAAAAGAGGTTGAGAGGTTGCTCCTCACCAAAACTACCACAGAACCCTACAAACATTACAAACATACACATTTCTGCAGCTGTGGTTTGCTGCTGTACTCTTCCCCAGCTGAGGGCTGCCCTGATTGCAGGCAATTTTCTGTAGACAATGTCAATCTGTTGATTAAAACCTACACGTCAGAGAAAGTGAAAACTTGACTGTGAATGTGTGAATGATTCATTATCCAGATGAAAGGAGAGCTGCGCTTGACTGGGTACAAACATCACCAACTTGTTTTCTTCCAGTTTTATGACTATCTGCCATTTTATTTCACCAAGAATAGCAAAACAAAAAGGACTGGTGTTCTTTCTCCCTTTTCATTTTCAGCTGGAAGATGGTGTACGTGGCTGACAGTTTTCAAATGAAACATTTGTCACGTTTAAGTCAGAATAACATTAAAGTCAGAACCCAACTTGCTTTTGTGAGAGCAGGAAAGTCTACACCTATGTTTTTTCTGCTGGAATATGAAGGCTACTCACTTCAGGTGATGGTTTATCTGGAAGAAAAAAATGCAACAGACCATTGCTCTCCCAAAGTCTACATCTTGAAGCTTTCCTGCTGTTTCTGTATTAGTTGTCAGTCTGAATTTCATACATCTGAAATTATTTAAATGCTAAAAGACTAAAAATGCATGTCAAATCATAAGTACTCAAGTCAATCTTCTCTTGCATGCCTCAGCCTTCTATTTTTTTTTATTCTACGGACATTGGGTTGATGTACCACACTTCAGATGGTAAGGATTTGTCTTTGGCTTCAGTGAATGCTGAGAATGCTCAGCCCAGTGCTTCTGCAACTGAAGTGATTTCAAGTGGTTTTACTAATGAATTCTTAATCTAATTTGGTAGAAATGCACATTAAAAATAATACTAAGTTCTGGGATTAACATTTCAGAAAGAAAGAAATGAAATGCTTGAGTTCAGAGCAGAGTAACAAAAGGTGACCAACATTTTTACTTATAAGGAAATATTAAAAGAACCAGTGAACACAGAGCTGCACTGAGCAATAATTCAGGGGTTATAGTGGTAGTGTAACTTTTCAATAGCAGTCCTCAGAGAATATAAGACAGAAAGGAGGTCAATGAAGAATTTAAAACAGCTGAATCTAGTAGTAATGAGAAAAATCCAAGTAAAATTCTGAGAAAATGCTGGGGGGAAAAAAAGAAAAAAGCCAGAGTGGTCTCACGCAATAATCCAGCAGAAGAGAGAGAAGTCATAGAAACCCTACAGCAATAAAGATTTCAAAAGTAGATCTAACTGTATCATGAAAAATTTCCTTTAAGTGACATTATCAATATATTAAGTCTCATCTGTACCTGCTTTGTGGCTGAATACTTAGCTCTATTTTTATTTTAACACCATTAGTCAATAGCATATTGTAATGCTTTACATGGTGGTGATATTTTTGAAAAGATTTTACAAGCATCTCTGGGAATAATAACCTACAAAACATTTGTAATTTGCAATCTAATGCTGGCACAGTTTAAAAAGCTCTCTATTAGAAAGTGCTGTATAGATTTTAAAAGGTTATTTTTCAGATTTAAACTCCAGTCTAGTTTTCTTACTGCTCTCAAAATAGCTAATTCCTTAACTGCAAAGGAAGGTGAGGAAAATTTGTGCAAAATGAAGAGTAAGTTGCTCTATTTTTTAAGGGAACAGGAATTTTAACCACTTCTATGTTGGCTATTTTGTTATAAGTCATTGGACAAGCACATCTTATTTATAGTTGTTCTGATCAACATCATCTAGATAATTGCTTTTACTTCAATAACCTCTTCTGGAAACAATGCTACAATCTCTTAAAATCTTATGCTTTCTAATTCTGCCTAGATATAAGTATTGCAATGAATGCTGGAGGCTGGCATAGGACAGCAAGCGTTGGCAAAGATTTTATGTTCAAGATGCTCGACAGAGAGGCAGGGCCCAGCTGGAAGTGTTTCACAGGTAACTGCTTATTGTGAGTCCTCATTAATGCTAAACTGGAATGCAATCCTTATGGAAACTTGTAAAAACGATTTTAAAATAATTGAATTCAAAGTTATAGGGCACTTAAACTGTTCTCCAGCAACCAGGGAGCAAGACTACAGGAAGGATAAAGATGCAACAAGGAACTTTTGCTGCCTTAAGAAGCCATCACCTCTGAACTGGCTAGATACACTTGAGAATGCTTTTAGCTTGATAACTGTGAATTGCCAATAATTGCACTAATGCCACCATTTGCCATAAGGAATTCAGCTTCAAATGGATGACTCAACACTTAACACAAAACACCTTTCAAACTGCATTTCACATGTGTGTTCAAATAAAGAAACGCGACAATTCTATTAGTACTTCTAGAATTTAAATGCTAAAAGTTAACAGCTAATATAGATGCATGATTTTTGATTTTACTCTTCTGCAACAAGACTAATGAAATTAAAAAGTTTTGAACTATCAACTTGGAACTTTACTCAAAAATCAACTTTTTCCAGATTCTGACTCTCTTAATTACAGATAAAATAGATTTTATCTGTTAATAACTCTTAGTTATAGCAGGTCTTACATAGGTCTCAAACACAAAGAAGTAGTAATTCTACTCAAGCTCCTTTCTTCTTCTTAGGGAGATCAGTAACATTTCGCGTCTGATGAGAGCATGGACCTAACAAAGATGCCAATGCAAATTCTGTCTTACAAAAGGAAATTAGTTCTATAGAACCAAAGTTGTACATTTCCCCAGAAGTGACTGTAGAAGATATGCCAGTGAGGGAAAAAAAACTAGCTTTTACTTCCCTAAATTTTGATTTTGGAATACAGTACTACATCTTCTATGTGATTGGATGCCAAGTCACATCATAAACTGAACATTCTGAAATAATGGCCCTGCTTAGTTTGTGTCTGTTGTGATTAGAGATGGTGAAGAGACAAGGAGAACACTCAGAAATAGGGAAATTAGTGTTTGTCTGTAAATGGTGGGCTCTGTGGTTCGCAATAATGGATGGTGTCTCATACTCCTTTCTTATCTGCCACCTAAATGGCAGCTACAGCCATTTCCTCACTGGAAACTGCAATCTCTTCTTTATTTGGCACTAAAAATATTAGCTCTTTTAAGGAGTTGTAACATGGATTAATCAATACAAAAGCTGTTTATATAGTCCTGATAATGATCCATTATCCCTTAATCTGATTCTTGAACTTCCTCAGGGTATGAAGGCTTTTTTCCTCCTCCCTTTTAAAATGAATATCATATCTTTAGTAATGGCACATGGAAAACCTAAGTAGGCACTCTCCCCAGGCTATATTACCCAAATAATTTTGTCTTTCAAGACAAGATTCATTTATGGGCAAATAATTATATTCAGGAAAGGGAAGTAATAATGCAATAATGTATCCACCTAATACAAACAAGTTTAAAGTGAAGCCTGACCTAAGTGTTTGCTGAAATGCTGGAAATAAAAAACAAGAAGTTCTGTTTGGACTGATAAATGCTATCATCTGCTAACATGCCTGAAATAGCGTGGGGAGTGTTAGACTCTATTCCTAGACACAACTCTGTAGTGTGTGGATTGCAATCAGTACTACAGATGTGCTCTGTGATAACTTAAATATGATGGTTTGTCACTTTGTGTATGAAAGCCAGCTCTTGGCACAGTTTGGCTTTTGAGTTCAACTTAATGTTTGTTTTAACTTTGCAATTCTGTGATTAATAGTGTCATATCAAATAATAAAATAAAAACGACCCAAAGAATTCCACCCAAGCCCTCAGCACAACATGGGAGGAAGAAAAAAGTGATTAATGAAGTAACTACGTGACAGAAATCACAGAGCAGCGAGTTCTTGAAGAGGCACACTAAACATCTGCAGTTTGGATATCTAGGGATGGCTGTGAAAACAAAACTAAAAAAATAAAAATATTAATGCAAATTAATGTTGTCTTTTTTTTTTTTCCAGACCCTTCTCATTTCAACATCAGTATTGGGCTAAGTGGGGAAACTATTTAAAAGTTTTACAGGTCTGCTTTTGAGCAGAAAAGGAATGGACTTATGTGAACTTGACTCTCACAATGATTAAACATGGATCCAGAGAAGAGGGAAAACAGTATGTGAATTATCAATTGTTTCAGGAAACTCAGATCAAACTGACTGTTTAAATCATAAAGAACACTTCATTCTTTAAGAATTAATTCAAATAGGAAATGAAAGTACCAAAGCAAATTTTCCTTGTGCTCAAATTCTCATACTTCAAGGTTCAGTGCCTCTACATAAAAGCATAAATATCTTTATCTCAGTCTCAACACTGCATTGATAAACAGCATTGGAGGATGTGCACCCAAGTGTAACATATGACAAGCCTTGACTTCCCTGAAAAATTCTTTTAAAACCTTTTCTATTTCTTTGATCATTTTGGTTTTTCCCTTTATCCCCTAAAAAGCTCCTAAAAGTGTCATCTGTTTAATTAAAAGAGTTGCTGTGTGTTTTTACTCAAAGATATGAATTGGTGAGTGAGGTCTTGCAGCAGAATTATTTGAGACAGGTAGAATAAACCTTACTGGTGAGAGAGACTTTCTGAATTACCATGCAACATTAAGAGCATTTTAATCAAAATCTAAAAAAAAAAAAAAAAAAAAAAAAAAAAAAAAAAAAATCAGAAAATTGGAAGGGACCTCTGGAGGTCATCTCATCCAGCCTCCCTGCTAGAGGAGAGGCACCTAAGGTTGCTTTCTCAGGACCATGTCTAGTTTTGAGTATCTCCAAGGGTAGAAACGTCACAGTCCCTCTGAACAACTTTCAGTGCTTGATGAAAATGTGGGTTGTGAGTTGGGTTTTTTCCTCAACATCTTTCCTCAGTTTATTGACACAGCTTATTTAGAAAAAGTGCTCTTTCAAAGGCAGAAAAAAACCATGGACACTATGGTTCTTCCTATTTGTTGGTACAGAAGTGGAGTCCAACTGGTGCAGCTTTAAACATAGAAATACATTTCTGAAAGAGTAATCTTTCAGTGACATAATACACACTGTTTATTCTGATGTTATTTTATACAACTTTTCTTCTTTAATATAATAACTTGACAGTCTAATAAATTTTCACCAGGACAGTGTTGGGTTAGTAATACACTCAATGAATTAATAATGTATAGTAATTTTTAGTGATAATAATCAGCTGTGATTGACCAAGTGCAGTCTTGACTAGGTCAATATCAAATATGGCAAGACACAATTCAGGCCAGAATAATATACTCTACAGCAAGCAAGGCAATAAGAGCTGAGTTAGTATCTCAAATCAATTTCTACTAATAGGCACTTTAAGAAAATAATCAAAACTGCCTTACTCCAATTTGGGATTCCTTTGTATTAATTTATACTGCGCTTCCATAAACCATGTTTACCACCACCTTCAAAAGAATCATTTCCCTTTTTCATTTATTCTGTCATCATTCCATAAAACTTTGCTCACAAACTTCATAAAACATTCTGGGTTAATTTATCATGAGTTAGCTAAAAGGACAGTTCACTTATGTCTTTTTGTAGGGAAAACAATTCTTCTGAATTCAAGGCATTCTGGGCCCATATTGCTCCCAAGAGAGTCTAAACATTTAATTCCTATCTTTCTAATGAGAAAAAGATACAGGTATTTCATGTATAATATAAATATTTAGGTACATAAACATGTTTATATGAACAGAAGTGAAATATTCCCTCGTTTCTTCTATGAGCTATCCATACACAGCCTTAAATGTGCAAAAGCACAGTTGTGATTTAAGTCTTTTCTTTTGCTCTCTTTTCACCGTACTCTGGGAGAGTTTATCCTTAGAAAGACATAAGGGTTTATGGTGTATTTTGTTGATAACAGGAATATTATTTTGCTTTTCTAATTTCCAACAACATACATAAAGAGAATGCAAGGAGAAAATACATACCAGCAAATAAAATCCCAGAGTCTAAGGGCCAGCTGAGAAAGTCTTTATTTTTTTTTTAAATCTCAGGAGCTCAGTTGTCCCTCTCTGATGAACTGAAAGCACAGATTGGACACCCTGAGGCTGCCGTTGCACAAAGGAGGGGGATACAGCAAGAGAGAGCAAGTGGAGAGTAGCCCTCAACTCCAGCCCTCAGGAATTCTGCTCAGTGCAAAAAAACAAACCAACAAACCAACCAGAGCCCAGGTACCTACAGCAGCTCCATCAATTCACTCCTGAGAGATGAACGAGCATTTGCATCTCTGCCTACCTTTTCAACTTTAATGCATCATTAAATATTGTTTCTGGACTTCTCTGACCTTTCAGTGATTAAGTAGTCGATCCCTATTGCACCATAGAGTATTTAATTACTGGAAAAGAGCATTCTTAGAAATGGTAAAAACAGCAGCTTGCAGGTCTCATACACTGTATTTAGATTGTATATGGATTCCTGATAAATGTGGGATGATACAACTGCTAAACTCCTGCTTTAAAAGTCTAAAGCAATATTTCTTATCCAAACTTCCCAATCAGCAGCATTTGTCAAATGGCCATGACAGGATGGCACGAATGTAGTGTGGGAAGCACTAATTATAATAACTGTAAGCTGGTAATTTTGCATTTAAGATCTTTTCAGAATCTTTTTTCAATGTAAATAATTTCCCTCTCATTTTCACAAAAATGAATTATCTTGAAATAAAAAAAATAAAATAGTCCTTCCAAAGAATCTTTCCTATCACTATGGAGATCATTGCTTTTCAGAAACAGAAAATTTCTTATCTACATTCATCTAAGGAGAAAAAGCTGTTTTTTACCTCAGGTAAGTGAAGTAATATTTCACTTACCCTAAATTATTGGTTGAATTGTTTGGTGATTTCCAAGGGAAATGAAATTGATAGAGGTAAAAATGAAGGGTTCTGGCCAATCCTTTCCCTTAATAATAACAAAAAATACAATCATTCCAAATTCAGTGCATGATCATAATCCTCAGGCACCTAGCAGGTAGCATATTCAGGGTGAGGTCTGCAGTGCTCTCACTATAAATTTAAAAAGCACAGAACTATTTTACTAGGGAATGATCAGCAAAGACTTTTTGATGCACCAAATGGAATCAGAGAGGACAGAAGGGAAGGAGGAATGAAAGGTTAAAAGAACAACCTAATTGATAAAGTCTGGGAAAAAACACCCAGAAGCAGAATGTAATTTTAGAGAAACATAAGTGGTGGAGATAATGTCAAAGCTGGTTATTGCTTTTTGCACAGCACAGGCGATAGGACAGAAGGCACACATAGAAAATGCAACTTGGAGCCAGTCAAATTCCAGGGAGAGGAAGCTTTTCCTCGTTCCATGTTAATCCATTTCTGGAAGGTAGACATCACTCTTTTCATTGATTTCTGTTTGTCTCAACAATTAGATATTCTTCAGCAAAAGCAGGTTATAAACACTGGCTGAAGTTCTAGAGAAATCACAACATTAACTTGCAGAACTACAACTGTCTTTAAACAGCACATCTTATTGTGACTTGGACCTAGAATCACAGTTCATTTGGGAAACTGCTTCCTAAAATACTCCAAATTATTACAGTTGGATTTAGGTCACAAGATACTGAGTTAGGATGGTTTTGAAATAGCACTGGAAACAGAAAAGTCCTTATCTCTTCATACTGTGCCACGTTACTTTGTACATTTTGCACAGTAGTGCAGAATCTGGAGTATACCAAATATTACTTGGATATACACAAAACACAATTGCAGTTTATAAAAGCTCTCAGCCTGATGGGAATAAAGAAGACTTTATGTTCCTTTAAATTCCTTTAGCTGCACTTCCTGTCCAGGAGCACATTGCCCACCAGAACCTGTGCTGTGTTTGGAACTGGACGCCACAGCAAACCCACTGTGTTTGGGAGAGGCAGCAATGGGTCTCAATGAATCAGCTTCTGGCAAAAAGGAAAAACATTTATTTTTTTCCAGAAGCTGCTCTTGTCCTTTTTCCCCTCAGAACATCTGACAGTCACAACTCATACCCTAGAGCATGGAAAACCTACAGTAATTTCACGATTATAAGCCGCACTGATTATAAGCCGCACTTCTGGGTTTCAGCAACTTTTTGGTTTTTGTCCATACATAAGCCGCACCTGATTATAAGCCGCATGTTACAATACAGAGTGTGATAAAAGGTATCTGTTCTATCACCATCTGTTGAGGGTGGGGACAGTGATCCTTATCTCAATGGCAGATAATTTGCTAATGGGCCATCCATTGAAACCAGGCAAGGCATTGTTCTTTATCTTTTCACACCCCATCCTTCCTCCAGCCAGTCATTGTCTGCTAATGGCCCATTGAGTCCCACTGCGTGACTGATAAAATTACTGCATCCCATTGAAAGTTGCTCCAGCCAGGGGGAAGAGCCCAACATTTCTTACCAAGATAAAAACAGAGGTTTTGGGACAATAAGGTAGCCCCTTTTTCCACTGGACTCCAGAGGAAAACCGGATTTCTCCACATCACCACTGGACCTCCAGAGGGAAACTGCACCTTCTACAGGAGCACTGCTTCAACTGAGCCACATCTGTCACTGCAAGGGGACTGCAATCACCATTTAATGGGACTGCTACCAACAGCCTGCCTGACGGTGTCAGGTTGTACTCTGACTGTGTCAGGGTTTGGAGTTTGTTTCTTTGTAGTACTGTATTTCTATTTTAATTTCCCTAGAAAAGAACTGTTATTCCTAATTCCCATATTTTTGCCTGAAAGCCCCTTGATTTCAAAATTATAATAATTTGGAGAGAGGGGGTTTGCATTCTCCATTTCAAAGAGAAACTCCTGCCTTTCTCAGCAGACACCTGTCCTCCAAACTAAAACAGCAACTTTTCGTTCTTTGTCCATATATAAGCCGCACCTGATTATAAGCCGCACTTCGGGTTCGGACCAAAACTTTAGTCAAAATGGTGCGGCTTATAATCGTGAAATTACTGTAGTTTTCTTTCAGAAGCCCTGTTTAGTGTTTCAATATTTACCATTATAACTGTGGGGTTTCCTAACTCCGTCTCATAAGCTGCTAGTCCCGGACCTGTGTAAATTCTTCTCTGGTCCTCCTGTTTCTTTTTTCCCTTTCTTTCTCTGCAAGCCTGGTGCTCAGGCTCAACATGTAAAACCCTGCCACAGATCATCACCCCTGCTGGAGTCATTGACACCAGCCAGGAGGTATTTCCTTGGCAGCAAGATCCACCCTGAGATCCAAGAGACCTGGAGCCTTTGGACTCTGCATGCTGCTTCAGTAGGAAGAACTGCATTAAGTCATCCTAGCAAACATAGAGGAAAGAAGGCAAATTATCCAAAGGAAAGGACATCCCACTGCTCTGATGTATTTGTGACTCTTGGCTACGTTCCTGTTGCACTGGGAATAATATTTAGCTGTTATTTGCTGTAACTTTGTGAGAAACTTGCAAAGATGAGCTTCGTATTTTGAGCTTCCAATCTGTTAAGAGCATTCCTAGAAGAAAAGTTGCCAGAGGAAGAGGCAAGGGGAATCTTTATTTAGCACAGAGATGTTCTGAATTAAATCAGACAACAATTTAAGTTTTAGTCAACCCTCACTAGCAAGCATTTTATTTTGGGTAGAATTAAGCAACACTCTGTGTGTTTAGCCTAGTAGTACTCAGAATTACCCCCAGAAGTAGCACTGTAACTACACATGTCAGGATACATTTTTTTGCATTTTCGTACTGTAGTCTACACTGGAAGGTAGAACACTGAATGATGCTGTGGTGCAAAGATCAAGAAACTATAACCAATGAATTATTTGTTTTTAAATACCTGTGCAACTCAGGATTTTTTTTTAACTTTTAAAACACTTTAGGAATTTATGACTATTATTTTAATCAGCATTTTAGCACACAGGTGCACATTTTTAGTGACTTAACTGAAACTATTCCCTCTTGATTAAGATCAGAAGATTATTATTATATCTATGTTGTATTTAAAATATCATTTACTTGCCATGCTCTTGGTGTTGAAAAGTCTGTTGTTCTAAATTTTGATATACATTAGTAATTTAAGATTGTATTTAATTTTATAAACTTAGGAAGAAAAATTATACAAAATGGAAATTTAGGGGGAACAATTGCAGATTACTCTTTTGACTTCAACTTTCTCATTGTGCAATTAAGCCCACAGATGTTTCTGAGAGGTGCCTTAAGTACCTCTACACCAAGAACTAAACAGAAGAGAATTGAATTCCTCAGGATTTTGCTAAGCTTACAAAGTCAGCAAGACATTCTACAGAACAATGACACCTGTCACCTTTTTGTAAACAACTTGGTGTTATCCTTGATCTCAGATTCTTGCAAATTATTTTTATTCCTAAAATTATTCTATAAAAGTATAATAAAGAAGTTTTTTTCAGGTACTTGCTTGGATTATATCGTCATGTTTAATTGCATCCTTTTCTAAGTAAAATAATTCTAGCAGCACAATAAAAACAAAGAAAAAAGAAAAAACCCCAAATACTTAGGTTATCCCTTCTGTTTATAGGGAGAAGGATCAAAATACTCCTCTGGTCTGTTTAGAAGTGCCCTGTTTTTAAAACCACACAGCTGAATCTACAGGTGGATGCTCTCACTCATGGGATGCAACCCAAAGTTATCACTAATCTTTAAAATAGGCTTTTCAAAATTTATAAGCTTTTACATCTTCTTAAAAGTAGGCAAAAGGACTTCCCACAACTTATTCACTCAATCAGCATTAAGAGTCCCTGGATTTTCTCAATTTTCATTGTGGGCACTGCCCCAGACACAGACTAGGCCTGAGATGGTATTTCTTTGGTTTGACCGCCCCTGAGGGTGAAGGCAAAACAACAGAAACATTCATTCAAGCTGCAGAATTTTCCTCAGGATGGAAAAGAATTACTACTGGCAGAGAGCTGTCTCTAGTCTAAAGTTCTGTTCTGTATTAATTAATGACAAAACCCCAAAAACTCTGATTAATTCAAACCTGAACGATTTCATCCAAAGCAAAACATTACTGAAGTCCTTTACCTGCCACATTTACTTTTCAATTTACAGAGGCATGACTTAGAGGCCATAGCCATGAGTTCTCCCTGGGCCTCAGCTGATCAAATTTCATCTTAATTATTTACTTGGGATAGGCTGGAAGTTTAAGCTTTGAGTGATAGAGCCAAGCTGTGATAAGCACAGGAGAGCACTGCCTGCTCTGAGGAGCTGAGCAGAAGTGCCACAGCTGCCACCTTCCCTCTGAAAAAGAGTTGCATCAATTATGGAAAAAAAAATAAACATAAAAAGCGACAGCAAAATTTTTACATGTAAGACTTCAACATGGGTTTTCAGAGTGAGGTAGAAAGCTCTATTTATACTTTTATATATAAATAGAAATACAGAAGAGAGCTTTCTGCCTAAAAGTTTCCACAAAGAGACAGGACAGCTTCAGTTCAGAGATCCCAAGCCAGGCACCTGCTGGAGGGAGGTTCAGCCAGTCTTTAATTAGACAGAAAAATTCTAGATTTATCTTGACATGTGCAGTTACAGTGCTGCTAAGGGGGCTGGTTCTGAGGACTGCCTGCCTTTTGTCCTCATGGATAAAACTGGAAAGCCTCAGAGGAGTAAATCCTATCCTTAGTAGATTTAATATCATCTTAATAGCAATTAGCAACCACTTTTTCTATCCTCCTGAAAGGGAAAATGGCCTTACAGTTAATTGTCACTGTGGTCATGCTACATGCCTGAACTAAAACATAGCATACATTTAAGATTTATTTATGTGAGGGAAAGTTTTGCTAAGTTTATGGACAAGGCTCTGTCCTTGTTTGAAATAATTCTTGCCAAACTCTGAAAGAGACCAACATGAAGGGCAGTCCAGCAAGGTGTACCTCATGCAAATAACCCCAGTGAGGGAAGACATCCATCCTAGTAGTGCTTGATCAGGAAAACCAGGGAAAGGTAAGATTATTCTGCTTTACAATGCCTTTTTTTTAAAAAATGTGGTTCACCAAGAGAGGGTAATTCAATTTTAAATGATCAGAAGTTCAGTGAGAGAAGTACACTAAGTGTTTAACAGAAGTTTAAAAAAAAGGTGAAACTCTTGGCTCACTCAAAGCTCTGGCTGGCCCTGTTCCCAGGAGGGGCTGGATGAGGTCTGGTGGTCCCTACACACCTCAGATTCTCTCAACTAACAGGGCTCTGAAATTCAGGGGAAATAGCTTTGGCTGCTGAATTAAAAGCTGCTGTTTCCTTTGACATAAGGATATGAATCAGAAGTTCTGTCTTGGATCTTTCACAGATATTCTTATCCATGACAACCTTAGCTTGCACAACAGTGCAGACTGCTCTCAAGGAGATAGGTCAACTTGATAAAAATCAGATTATTTCCTCCAGACAGACCTGCATTAAGCAGTAAGTGATGCCATGTCTGTTCTGCTGAAATCTCCCCATACCTCTTGTTCATTTCCATGTAAGGCCCCTTTTTATCCAGTATTACTTTCTCAATTTGCTCTGAGCCACGGAAAACAAACATCTTGCTTTGCCACTGTATTCCGAGAGAACCATGAGTGTTAAAACATGGTTTCTGAATGCTAAAACTATTGGACTGCTATCACAAAACTGGTAGTTTCCTTCTACAGCAGTGGGTTAGAGAACCAATTGCTTGTGAAAAAGCTAAGTGCTAAATGACACTAGAACAAAGCAGAGTAGGATAAAGTCATTACTTCAAGGAATTTTGAAAAGGATTGCAAGGAGTGTTGCCAGGACCTTAAAACATCTTTTTCACTGGCTTCTCACTCAGATCCTCAGCTATGTCACTTCAGCTCTCAAATAGAAAAGAGCCTGTCTGTACCTATTCCCTACCTCATTTTGGATGAGAAGAGGGCTCTGGTTCAATAGAATCTACTCAGGAACACAGAAATCAGAACAGTCCTGCCTGTAAAGAATTTGTTCTTCCATGAAAGAGTTTATTAACACAAATTCCACCAAATAAATTATTCTCAAGGGTCTAGCTAGCCACATGTAAATATGTTAACCACAGAAACGTAGAATGTTTGAGTTGGAAGAGACCACAAAGATCATCTCATTCCAAACCCCTGCCATGAGCAGAAGACCTTCCACTAGACCAGGGTGCTCAGAGCCCCATCCAACCTAACCTTGAGCACTCCCGAGGTGGAGAGTCTACATCTTTGGACAGCCTCTTCCAGTGCCCCATCACTCTCACAGTACAGATTTTTTTCCTAACATCTAATCTACATCTTCACTGTGTTAGCCAGAAGCCATTCCCCCTGCCCTGTGATTACATAACCTTGTAAATAATCTCTCCATACTTCTTATAGGCTCTCTTCAGATTCCAAATCACCCTGAAGCCTCCTCTGCTCCAGGCTGAACAATCCCAGTTCTCTCAGCCTTTTCTCAGAGGGGAGGTGCTCCATTCCACTAATCAACTGGGTGGACTTCCTCATCTATAAAAGATAGATGGAATAAATAGGAACAAAAGGTTTAGTTAACAAGTCTGTGTTTGCTGCTGGAGACCTACATTCAGTAAGGTTTTTAAATGTTGGCAAAAATTATTCCATGAGCCCAGAACACAGACAGAAAGGTCTTAGACTGCTGTCTTGGCCTGAAGGAATTGCATAACCCAAGTTGCTAAGAGATGTCATCAGATGACACAAGAAATCCTCAAAACTGCCCTAATTGTGAGCATGATTCTCCACCTTTCTGCACAAAAATGTGATGTCTAAGGTGGTTTTGTGGAAGATGTGGAATATGTATTGTCACTCTCAGCCAGCAAATTCCGGTATCTCCCTGCTTGTCCTCCCCAAACCTCGAGTAGCTGATGCACAGCATCTCTCACCCAGGGGCTGTGCCATGCCAGTGCATTCTGCCTGGAAAGTACTGGCAAGTACCAGAAAATCACTGTCTAAAGGCAGTTGGGACTGTCATGCTGATGAAAACTGGCCTTGGAAGCATTTTAGATGCAAAACAAAGAGATATGTTACAATTTCAGATCTTCAACCTCTGTGTGAGACGTGCTCTGTGAACTTAGAATTTGCCATACCATGAACAGCTCACACACAACAAAGGTTTTACACATCAGAAAAAAAAAAAAATTAAAAGCCTCTATTATTTCTCACCCACACCCCTCTTGGTTTTTGTGCTGATATTTAGAGTCACCAGAGGAAAATCACATTTTCTCTTCCCACACCAGAGTTCTGCTTCCTTTTGAACTGAAGACAACTGATCTGTATCTCCCCACTCCTCAAGTCTGTCTTTACCCATGACCAGAGAGCACAGACCAAAAATAACAAGTTCTTCACTCCCACTTTCTGACCTTGAGAAAAAGATTTTTTTCCTGCACCTAACTGCAAAATAATTGTAATTTCCAACACATGCCTCTTTCTCAATAAAACAAATTTAAAATACACACGTGCAGGTCTGTGAATATTTTTCTTGCTAAAAGTTCCCATCAAATGAAAAAAAAAAAAAAATCAGGTTTTTACCTCAAGTTATATATATATATGTGGAGCTGCAAAAAAATAGTAAACATTAGATTATTACTTCCCAGTAAACAACAACAAATACAAGTAATGAATATATTTTATGACACTGCTGCTCCTGCATTCATCTTGGGAGTGTTAGAATGGCTACATGGATTTTGCAGTCACGTCTTCATGGGAAGAAGTAATTTATGGCCTAGAGGAGTACGTGAAAGTGATTAATAAGATCTGGAGCAGTTTAAACTTCATCAGAAGAAACTGCAAATGTTTAGTAGAGCTTAATCTATCACTTTCTGAGCACACATATGCATTGGTTGTTATGGTGGATTAGGATAGAGTTCTACTTTCAGTTATTCCATATGTGGATTTTTTTACTCTTTATGTAGTATAGAGGACTTAATTTTTGTTGATGTTTTTCATTTAGTTAAACAGCAATGTTTAACTAAACGATTTGGGAATAAAGACATTAATACACCCAGTTTATTTTTAGGGAAATTAATTCAAATGTTGTATTTTTCTTATGTATTGTTAGTGACTTGTGCATTCTTTAACAACTGCATGCAAAGAAAAAGCCTTTAGAGACTATTCCATGTCTCATTTTCTCACTTCTTCCACTTCGGTTAAACACGCAAAAGGGATTTGGCTCAGCTTGAGCCATAAACTCTAAAAACAACTGTTTTTGCTGTCTAAAGACAATAAAACCCTTCCAAAGCACCATTACTGCTTTGTTCTGTTTCCTCAGTTTTACCTCCTGCATAATTCACTCATGTAATTCCTATTTACAGCAGTTTCTGCAGGGTGAAATCCCATCTTTGTGCTGCACATGAACCCTGCGTGCTGAGGTTTTCTAAGGATGGAAAGCAGAACACAAAAACTCTCACAAAAGAGCACCACAGTTAGAAAGGTTTTTTCCTCCAGTATTTAAGCAAAAACCACTGGTCCCTCCTTATATAAAAACTTGAGAAATAACCAAGATCTATCCCTATCCACAACAAGCTCTCCCTGAGCACAGCTTCTCCTTGCTGATAATATGAACATAGCATGGATGTCCTGCTGCTGGCACACGATCCATGAGCCCAACACCACAGAGTCCAGACACCAATTCTCTGTGTCCAAGCTGGGTCACTCCAGCCCAGCTCACCCCATGTGCCCCCTCCAGCACACACAAACACATCACTGTATGGCACACAGAGCCAGAGCATCCCCCCTGCCCCTCATTTACCCCAGCTGCCCGAGGGAGACCACTGAAGAAAAGCAAGCACCATCCATAACCCTGAACTGTAAGCAGTGGGAAATTTCCCTGCAAGATCCAGTGCAGAGCAGTCAGAACTGAGAAAAGTCATCAGCAAAGTTACCAGGGACTGACATCTTCTGTGAGAAAAACATGAAAAATAGCCCCTCCACAAGCTAGAAAACAAAAATTAACTGTATTGTTGCCTAAACTGTATCATTCTTTCATGGCAGCCAGGTTTCTTTGTCTTGTACACATTTTATGTGTTGTAAAAAACACAAGGCCATAACATTGCACTCATTAGTTTGGCTCCTGGAAAGGCAAAAGGGTGAAAAAGCAAGGCTGTTCTACTTCTCTCATGCCACCAGCACAAAGAGCCCCACCTTGCCACCAAAATCCCTGCAGCCCCAGGCTCCTCTGAAACCCTGAGAAGGTGGAATTGTCTTCAGGCCACAGGTGTCCAGCACACAGAAACCAGCAGCAATAAAAGCAGAGGCACCCAACAGTAATGAATTACCCAGAGATGGCAGGAAATGGTTGCACTGCTGCTCTGAGAACATGTCATTCTAGCAAGTCCTGCTCTTTTTCCCAGAGCCAGTTTATTTTTTACTGATTTTTTACATGTTGTGTAGGCATAGGAGCTATGTCACAGGAAATCTGGATGTCCCTGGCTGGTGTCCCGCTGTGTGATTTCAAGTAGAGCAGCACTGCAACCAAACCAGAGTGTTCACCATCCAGAGAAAAAGCAGTGTGTGGGCAGAAGTGCTTACTCAAAAGCCTTACTCCCCTCTCTGCTCCCCACTCCAAAAAAACTTCCACAGGAGATTTTGGTGTCCAGCAACAGTGGCCTCCTGATAACCAATTTTCCTCAGTTTCATTTCACTGGCTGGTGAATATCAAAGCATTCAGTTCATTTTTGTTACTTTGGAAATGCAATTGTGACTTTTCCTTTTGGGCTGTCTTCCAAGTTTTTTGCTGCATAGTAAATGATGAAGGTGGTGGGTCAATAAAGTCAGATGTTAAATGAGGCTTAAGGGTTTTCTTGCCATCGTAGTGAGTTGTTATCTTTAAACAAGTTTCATTATTGCCATCACTTCCTGGGGGGTATGTTGGGAAAGAAGAAGAGTATTGGTAATAATGACCTGCCACAGCTTTTGTTTTCTTTCTTGTCTACTGCATGTGAACATAATTCCTGACCACTACATTTCTTGAAGAGATTCCATTCATTTATGAACATCCCTGGTGATAGATCCAAAGGATCAAAAAAATTTTCCCTTGCCTACAACAGAAAGTGAGAGGGGAAATCTACAGCTAATGACCTTTACAGGAAATTAGATTTTAGAGAGGTACAAGATTATTTTTCTTTCTCTAGTTGTAGAACATGTGGCATTTTAACAACAGAATCAGAGGGTTCAGCAAATTTTACAGATACCAACAGAAATTTGAACTCTGTTCAGCCCATTTTGTCATAGCTATACCTCAGGGTGGAGAGAGAGGATCTCATTTTCCCAGAACTGCTGCAGTGGAAGATTGATCCTGTCACCAGTTTATGGTGACATGAATTCCATGAATTCACAGAATGTCTTTAAAAAGCAGCAGGCTGGACCATCAGCATGGACACTAGGGACACTGGGGTTTAGTTGAAGTTTGTCGAGAGGCAGAGGGCTCCTGAACCTTCTCTGTTTTATTGTCTGCCTTAATATACCATTAAATTTTCACTAACATTTAAAAGTTGAAACCATTTCATAATAGCACATTTTTGCTAATAGTGAAATCACCTAAGAGGTCCTAATGGTGATTCCCTTTTTGAGACACAGGAATCTGTCTGCTTGCTACTTCAGCCACTTTACAAATTCCCAGTGTCAAACACTGTTTCTGAAAGAGGTAGACTAGGGCATTAAACACCTACAAGTGCTGTAGTGGTTAAGAGGGCCTATGAAAACATACTTCAGCTATCCCTACCTGTATATTTTAAATGGAAAGTAATTATTCATAGCCATGAAATAGGGGAAAAAAAGAACTATCCCCATTGTGTTATAATCCCTATTCAAGAATTTAACACATAGAAGTACACAGGAAGAAATTTATGCCTCTCATCATTTAGACAGGAGTAAGAATTATGGGAGCAGTGAGAATAAAACAACACAGTTTGGAGGGTTCAGGATTTCAGGGTTCCATCAGATAACAGAAAATGGGAAGGAGAAATCAAGTGATGTCACAGGACAACCAGTGTTCACAGAAGAGAGGCTAAAATGCACAAAAAAGGGGCACAGATCACATGATGGGAAGCATGTGTAAATATATCATAATCTTACATAAAGCATTGTAGTGTTTTGTCTTTGCCTCTGCAGTGGATTTCTATTCACTCACAGCTAATTGGCTGACAGCCCTGTGCTTTACATTATGTGCCTACCATTACAGCAGCTATGAATTATAACAACTACCCATAGGTTATGTCATATCATATTACTTTGGTCTGACATGCAAATCATGAATCTTGTATTTTCCCATTGCCAATTCCATGGCATATAAATTTTGCATTTGTGCTTGGCCCTTTACAGCTGGCAAGCAAGTTCAGTGGCACTTGACTCTTATCCTGTGGTTAATTCCTCCAGTGAAAGGCTCATTCCCTTTGCTGTAACAGAGCCTTTCCTGGTTATGTTCTAGCTCAAATCCTGGATGAAAAGTAAAATAAAAAGTAGACTAAATGACACTGAGGCTCAAAGCCAGGCCCTAAGTTATAGTTGGAAACAGAGGGCATGTGTGCACCTCTTAAGTTTTTTCAAAAGTTCTTTTACTGTGACCTAACTTGCCATACTCAATGGTTTCTGAATGAAGTAGTAACTATGAGACAATTTTAAATTGCAGTGTTCATACAACAAGCAGAAGATAGCCATAAAATTTGGGGATTTCTCTGCGGCCTCCATGAAGATTTTGAATCTTTTACTGTGGCACATAAGCAACTCCTGGTACAATCTGGATGATTCTACAAGAACACAAGCTGCTCTTGTGATAGCAGATATGCCTAGAATTTATACTCCTAGAAAAATCACTTTTCAGGTTTCTTTCAGATTTCCGTAAGGAAAACGCAAAGCAAGACATAAGAAACCACACAAAAAACGTGGCAAGAACTGAGTGTGCACTATGTAGATATTTTTATAGCTAGAAGTTGTCTCTCTCACAAAGGCAGTAAAGAAACCTGCTAGAGCAGGATTTTGACAGAGGGTGGGCATAGAAGATAGGAGGAAGATAAAGCTACTAAAACAAAAGCCCATCCACTAATGAAAACCAGGGAGAATCAATGTGTCACCTGGATGTGATCTATGGCTGCAAAGCATCTCCAGACAAACCTTTTCCAGCACCACCACTGATTCCAGAACAGGTTGAGGAGATTAATATGTGATTAGAAGCAGACAAATATGAGGATAAAGGACATAATGAGGAAGGCAAAACATGAAAAGGAAAAGAAACCTCTCTGATAGCAAGGATAGATTCCTGGTAGCTTATTTCATAATTTTTATTTCCTGCCTAGATTCATATCTGCAGTACAAATAAAGCTTATCTCACTTTCAGTGTCTTCAGTAAACAGAGTCAGCTGAGGGAGAGAAAAAGCTCATTTACAATACTGCACTCAAATTCATGCCACAAAAGAGTGTTGACTGTCTACATCACTCTCAGTTTTGAGAGCCCTATTCAGCCAAGCCCACAAGTAACCCAGGAAGTCCTGCAGGAGCTTCCACAGCATCTTGCTGAATTTCCCTCACTGAGGGGTAAAAAACAATCCTCACATGAACATAATCATCTGCAGCCACATCCTCATTTTTAAACAGATTTTTGGGAGAGCAGAGAACCACATGAACCCACTAGGGTACAAACTTTGTCAAACTTGACCTGCCATTATTCATCTCTAAAGTATCTTTCAGCATAGTTTCTCTCAGAACTGTTGTAAAAAATGCCTTCTCTTTGTTCAAAAGAAGAGGGCTCAAGGGACATGATCTGCACCATCCCTGCATGCTGAGGAGGGACCCAGGGTGCTGTCACAAGCTGTTCCTGGGTGTCTCCACACAGCTGCTTTCAGCACTGTGGTAGAAGAATTGAAATAAAGAAGCCTGTTACAAAGAGCAAACCTCTACTTTTATCCTAATTACCCACCACACAAATCTTTGACACAAACGACTTAAAATTTGCCTAGGTTACTCTGCTTGATATTTAAATCTCTTTGTACAATAGCCTTGAAAAATTAGCAAAGGAAAACACATTTAATATACTGAGCTTGAGCCCTGAACACATCAATACCAGGGTTGGAACATCAGCAGGACAATTCCACCTGCAACTGGACCTTATCCTTCCTTACAAGACAAGGCAGACCAACAGAATCAGATGCTTTTTGCTTTGCCCATGAACACTTCTCTAATCCACGTGCTGTATGGTTTTCCTATACTTGATGCTGCATGGCACCTAATATACACTTAAACAGCAGAGTACATGGATTTTGACTGTAGTGGTAATCTGACTTGCAGAATACTGTCTGTCACAGAAAAAAAACCAACGTATTTCATAGTCATGACTGTGTGGGAATCAGCCCATGCTGACTTTTTAATGCCTTTTTTAAAACTTGTTATTCTAAATAGTTGTACAAAAAAAAAACAACCCTCAAAACACTATTCCTGTGCTAAACAGAACTGTGATGCTTCCCCCCACTGTTTGCAAAGTAGTGTTTCAATTGCAAAGAATGACAGACATTATTGTGAAGCAAATATATAGAGCAACATAAAGATTTCCCTGCCTACACTTCTATTCCTTACACACCATAATAATAATATTAAAAAAGCTAAACCCTTTTACCTTCAGACCAGACAGATAAATGCATGGAACTGCAGCCTGCAAGTGGCTTAATCATACACCAACAACTGCTCCACATGTCTGAGTTCAGAAATAATTGGTTTTTTGCGTAGACAAAACCACAATTGTTTGTGCATTTATAGTGCTTTTGAGCAAGTATTTCATCATGCACCATTCCTTTTGGAAAAGGCTGTCCAAAACGCTAAATATTTAGCCATCACAAACACGCTAGTCTTAATCTTCTTGGCATAAATGCAGAAGGCTGTCACCTCCTGAGAATCAGCTGGGATTCTGTCTCCATGTTTTTTCAAGTGATAAAGCAAAACTCCGGCATCTTATCTAGCACTGAACTCACAGAGTGTTAGCCACATGGGAACAAGACTTTAAACATTCATTAAGGTTTTAAAAAAGGGTCATGAAATGCAGTCAAATAACTGTGCCTGAGGTTAATTTATGTTTTCACAACTACATACAGCAGGATGACTTGATAGTTTATTCTTCATGCTCTGGCTGTGAGAACAAATCTGGTGCTTCAGTTTGAAAACAAAGTGTTGGAGAACAGCTAAAGCAGGCAGGCAAAATGCAGCATTGAGTTCTTCAGGCACACAATTAGCACCACTGTCCCTGAAATAAGAAAAATGCAATATACTGTGCAAATTTTCCGTATTTACTGTTCTATTGTAATAGTGCAAGAACAGAACAAAGAATAGATTCACAGTTAACTGAGAAACTGGCATAGAATCCTTGAAACAAAAACTCCATGGGCAAGGGGCATTACAGCCACCTCAGCACCTGGCTGGGATTTTACAGGCACCATGAAATCATGTTTTGCTAGGGCATGCCACTCTTGTCTGGGCACACCTCAGACCAGGAGCTTCTGTAAAGCACAACCTGGCAAATGCTAGTTACAAGAAGCTAAAATCCACATGAAAAAGCTGCTTTTTCTTAAAATACACATTTCAATTCACACAACTTTGAAGACATTCGTTTTTCAGAGAAAGCAATCTTCTTCAGTTTAAGGTAAACTTTATCCTGCTCAACTTAAGACACACAAAATGATACCCAAGCTCAAACTGGCCCTAAAGACAGCATCAAACTCTGCCAGAACCATGGCAGATATTCAGCAATGCACTTCCAGTGGTCCCCTTCACATAAAACACCGATTTCCTTTTCCTCACAGACATTTTCCAATTCTTGGATGCATTTTTCTTTAAAAAAATCTTAGATTCAGGAAGATATAATCCTTTTAAGTACATCACCACAGAACTCTGACACAATAATTTATATGGAACATTAAGCAATAGAAAAGTTATAATGGGAAGAACTTCTCTCTACTTCTCTTGTCATCTGTTCTGTGAAGCTGGAAGACAGTAATTTTAAGAGCCCATGAAGGTAAACTTGCCACCACTCAAAAAATAATAAGCCCACAAGATGTTATGGAATGAGTATCATTGAGACAAAAAAATCATCTCAATTCTTTAAAAGGGAACAGATGTTTATTTCAATGAAAAGAATTTTTAGAGACGCGATAAGAAGATCCAAAAAGTAAAGTTCTGGAAAGGATTTGATGTATTTTATCACAAGATATGGTAGCCATAAGTATAAGTGAAGTGGCAGAAAGAAATATCTCCTGTGAAAGCAATTATCACAGTGTTTCTCATATCTTCTCCTAAAATAACCAGCACTGGCCACTGGCAGAGAAAGATATTAAATTAGATTGATTCTGCTTTAGCACAGCAATTTCTTCATTTCATCTCCCTCATCCTTTCCAGTACTGAGGATTTAACTCAAAAACTTATTCACCGTGGTAAGTAGTAAAGCTCCTGTTACTCCTAGTTAAAAGGATGCCATGATTTTTTTCAGGGAGGAACACTAACAAACCTCCATTTCCAAAGAAAAGTACATTAAAAATAATATTAGGATATTAAGAATGACATATATTAGGGCAGTTATTTTTCATTTTGATTTATTATATTATTAGCAGCTCGTGCAGATTCTGAATTTGTCTGTGTTATTTTCCAGGAATTCAAGCTTTATCTCCTTCACGGCCCCAGATTGCTAAAAAGTGTTTGTACAGCAGCCTGATAAATTGGGCTGGGGCACAGAGTTGATTGGTGCTGATTATTTTTCATGCTCACCTGGGCCATGTGAATGCATGGACAGCAGGGGGATGTGGCACTGACAGGGCAGGGCTCTGCTAGGAGAGGGGAAGGACAGGACTGTGCCTTTCCATGGCAGATTTTCATGGATCAGATATTTCCTGTGTCTCTTGGTCATGCTTATTACAGTGTCTATTCCTATGGATATCTATGTGAAAAGCAAAATGCATTTGCGATTGAAGGATAAAAATTTATCAGTGCCACGTGCTACCTGGTCAGCACATTATCCCAGGAAGAGCTGAGAAACTCCAAAGGCTGTGGCCAAAACAGGGAAGAAAACTGGCAAAAAAAAAATCAATTCAGGTAACAGAAGTTTCCTTCCACCCTTTCTCCAAGCTAAACACAAGCTAAACACAAGCACACCTCTGAACGCCTTCAAAACCATTTTCTTTCTTTTTCCCCCCAAAACCACAATAAAAATACACGACTTCAGCTTGGAGAAAATAAACAACCCTCTTAGTTCTGCACCCTTGCATACCATTACAACTCAGAGTTATGACAATCAGACCTCAAACTATTAGAAATCTCCTCCCCACTATGTCCCCTTGGGGCTTCTTTTATATGAACCCTTTGTGTGGTTAGGTACAGCAGCTGAAACACCTGAAATCACTCAGGCCACAGAGAAAAATATTTTTATTTTAATCTTCCAAAAGGTCAGTAAAGCTGAACAGGAGTAAATTACATTGCTAAAAATGCATTTTCTATCAGCACAGCACACCTTCCCAGCAGCTGCTTTCCTCAGTTTTGCTGTCTATTCACTGCAAGAATTCTGCTGGGTGAGACATAACAGGTTCATTTTTATTTAGAGTATATTTCAGAATTTGTAGGAAGCAATGGTACCTCTTTTGAAAGGGAGACTTCTCTCCTCCTTCAATAACACACAAATATTTTTATTTACTCTAGTAGTTCTAGTGGAATACTTGACTTTTGTCTTGCCTCACCGTCAAATGACAAATAGCAGCCCTAAGCAAATGACTAGTATGGGAAAATCTCTGCAATCAAAACAGAAACTGGCTCCTAGTCCTGTCTGCTCTTAAATACCTGAGCAGCAGCAGAGAGTTTGGACACCCAAATCTTCATTTTGCAGGAGGTGTTTTCACGGTGAACAGCTGCCTGCTCCAGCTCAAGGTTTGACATAAGTGCTCTCAAAAGGGAACAAGGGCACCTCTGCCCTGCTCCCCCAGCCCCTCCAGCTCCTATCCCCCTTCTCTCATGGAGCCTGGCGATGAGGAAATGCCAGTTTAGCTGGCTGATCTGGTAGGACACTATCCCTGCCAAAACCCACAATAGATTCCCACTGCAGCAGGGAGCTGCAGGCAAGGGGCAGTCAGTTCCCATCAGCCACACAAACCTGCCCACAGCAAACCAGAGACACCTGCTTTCTGTCCAGGCACAGCCCAGCTTCAAGTGATTTTCAATAGTCCCACACTATTATTAACTAGGGATCAAATAATGTAGCTACATTACCTGGCAGAATAGCTTACACCCTCCTTACGCATAGTTGCAATGAAGAAAAACTTAAAATAGAATTTTATTTTTTTTTTTTAATATTTGAGATGAAACTCTCTAATGCAAACAATGTCTTGTCAGCTTATACTAAGTATGATGGCAACAAGGGCTTCTTGTGTCCTGGAGACTCAGCATAAAACCATTAAATGTCATCAGGAATGAAAATCACAGAACTCTTGTTTACCAGTTAAGATCAACACTTGTTAAGGGGGATATTTCTGCATAAAAGCAGCTGTGAAGTTATGTTTTAAAGAAGGTTTTGTTTTGACACATTTCTATCTCATGATATATTGTTATATATGAGAATTTCTAGGCTAACACAAATATACCTTGCCAAGGTATGCAGTATCTAAACTTTTAAAGAAAACTAAGAAGTTAACTGTACTGAAACCTAGAACTAGAAAGTTTATAAGGTTTATCTACATTCATGTAAAGTTGTACAAAAAAGCACATAAAGAGGTTTGAAAAAGGCCTTCAAAAGACCAAAGATGACATGTGACTTTTGTCCTCAGATTTATACTGCTATTGCCAGATAAATCAGCTGCAAGAATGTGCATGCAAATACATTTGCTAATTAAGCAACTTCTTTTCCTCCCTAAGCTGCTCACTTAAAAGCTGGTACACCCTTTAGACAGGAGCAAATGAGGTGATTCATATTCCCACAGAAAAGTGTCTTTACATTTGTAATGTCACAGAAGTAGATCTGCTTTCCTGTTGCTTCTGCAATAGCAAGAGTTTAAACTCCCAGCTCAAGAACATTGTTGTCTTCTCTCTCTGCTGTTACAGAAACCACTCAAATAAGTAGAAACTACAGAACAAACAAAGATGAGCCCTTTGCTCATCTGTTACCACACTACCTGAAGTATGATTCAATGACTATTGAATACATTTTTTAGATTTTTCTGGACAATGCACATTCTCAGAATGGTCAGAAGCCACAAAGTGATAAGCAAGGCCAAATAGAGCATCAAATCAGCTCTCGAGGATGTGCAACTTTATCATTTAAGAGCTAAAATGGGAAGGAAGGCTTAAGAATGGATCCTCTCTCAGCTAGAAATATTTTTATGGCATTCTTTATTTTGTATTACACACTAGGAATTTACATTGTCATCAAAGATATGCATAGACTGTCCTTTTCCGTGCAGGTATTTATTCTGTACACTAAATTAAGCTAATCTACTTGTCAGTTGTTGTGCATTACAGAATAAATGCTTTTAAAACAGTTTGGGAAGGGGTGTGTATTTATTCTCTAATGTTTTTAGTGCTTGAGAAAATGCGACTTGAAGAATAACATTAAAATATCACTAATCCAACACTCACATAAATAACGTTCCATAAAATGATGTTGGCACAAAGACATTGTTATTTCTCTGGCTTTGTAAGAATAACTCCTTGACATTTTCTTGTGCTGTTTCCTAACAAACAGCTCAGCAGTGAACCAGCACAGCACCATGGCGAGCAGAAAACACAGCACAGCCACTCCTTTAGGGTAAAACAACTAATTGTGAGAAAACCGTCTCATTCTCATGGTTGCAAGACTCTTATCACCAAAACAAGTCAGTCCATTAGGGGAAAAGTGACGTTAAAGGAAAATTATCTTGGAAGGTTGGTCAGGTAGGGAAAGGCCCTGTCCCCCAGCTGTGCTCAGCAAAGACTCCAGAAATTTTTGTTCCTAATTCCTTAGGATTATAAAGCCAAAACATAATTGTTTTTTATTAAAGTCTGCCAGGAATTTCCACTTACATATAATATTTATTCTTATCTGTTGAGTTAAATAATAAGACTCTCTTGAAAGATTTTCATTTTTCCACTAGTGCTAGAACACCTCAACATTTAATAATTTTAAAATCACAATTCACAATAGTTCACAGAATTACTTGAAATTAATAACACTACCCGCTGGTGAATTAGTGCTGTTAAATTAAAAACTGTGCCATGCCAGCCCTAGAAAGCTGCCTCCTGCCTACATGGGAGCAGATAAGGAATTACTTCATTTAATCTAATTACAGTGCTGTAAAAGAAAAGAGAAATGAGTTCTAAATATTGCTAAAAATGCTCTAAGTGTCTATTCTCTGATAGATGGAGACATACAGGAAGCAGCTATTATCTCAGATGTAACTGGTTTATTCTCCTTTCCCCTAGCCACTGTACACTACTGAGATGTATTTATTAGAAAATTGCACCTACACCATTCTAGTGTTTTAGAATAACAGGGGTTTATGTTTGTTTCAGATGTTTATGTCATTTTAGCTAACACATCTATCCCAAGTGCATCAATTCAGGCACAGCTCCCAGAGAAGGACTATGATAACAACATAGATATCTTAAATGCCAGTGCCATTCTGGTTCTAGATAGTTTTACATGCAATTCTTTAATAAAGAACAACACTGGGAACTCTTTCTGTCAGTTGTTTGCCTTGTAGGTGAACTACATAAAAAGGGTGATTGCCTGTTCCTCACAGAAGTCTCAACTCACATCCCTTCTAGATTTTACTTTTTGATGAAAATGTTCCCATTTTATCCAGTCTTCTTTGCCATCGTGACCTTCAGAGCTTTTTTGCTTTTTTTTTTTTGTCTATTCCTAAATGGACCATCTTAAAATGCAAGTCTATTATATGGCTACCGATGCTAGTCTAACTCAGGGTGCCAAAAGTGTAATAAAAACAGTTTACAGAGTTCAGTTTTCATAGCTCTGATATCTTCACATAACACTTTTTCAATTAGGTGAAATCATTGCAAACTACAGAATTGACAGTTTGATACACAGCCTTGGTGGTCACTGGTGTTTCAAATGAGCTGTGCTGACTTTCCAAGCAACAGGACAGAAACTTTTTCCTTTTAAAACAACTGAAAGCAATATCTCTCAGCTAACACCAGTGGACTTGCACTGTCTCACAAGAACCCGGCCCACAAATATCACTGGAACACCTCACCTGCAGCGCACTTGCCAATTCCCAAGGTTTCTTCTAGCCCTTGGATCAGGGCTAAGGGACTCTTTGTCCCAACTCCAGGAACACACACAGAGAATGGGCAGTGAAACTGCATCTCAGTCAAAAACTTTTTTAAAAAGAGTGGTTTTATAGTTTAGAGCTACACAAAAACAAGACTATAAAAAGGCACCTTGCTGATTTATTGCCATTTAATCTGGCCTATTTCTACCCAGAAAGAAATATCATTTCTCTGCAAATGTTTGTTCTATATTTAGGACCAAACATTAAAAGGAATGCTGGCTGAGCCTGACATGCAGTTGCTAGGCTATTTGTTTATCTACCAGTTACATCTTTCCTGGACCAAAAAATAAAAACCCAACCCTTGTCTAATGTAGCACATACAGGTAAAATTTTCATAAGCAGCCCTATTATCCTCAATCAATTCTCTCTTGTACCCATCTTCTATAATTTTGATATCTTTTGAGCTGATAAATGCCCAGGTCTTCCCCAAAGTATTGCTGTGATTTTGAGTCTCTCCATCAGCCATATTTGCATACTTATGCAGATCTGAGTGCTTTTTCTGCTTTCTTGCTCCCTTTTATGGCTCCCTCACTTGCAGATTGCAGGCAATCTGCAGGGTTGTGCGCCAAGCATTCAATCTTGATAGATACCAATTTGGTGTAATATACACAGAGGGCATCTGTCATGGCTTCTCCATATAAATTAGATCTAAATTGTGTGGAGATGGAACATAAATCATTCATTCAAAAAGTCATAGGTGAGTAGCTGCATAGTTCTTGACAACAATATTTTCTCTTTGTTGAAAATTAAAAAACATATGTTCATATGTCACCCCCCCCACAAGTTTACATTCAAGCCTAGATTGAAACATTTATTTGGAAGCACAGTAGCGTTTGATATATATTTAGTGCAATAGAACAGCAATTTGATTTGTAAGTACTTCAGATTTTACTGTTGATGCATAAAGGCACTTGTGGGAGCAGTGCAACACCTGGAGAAAGGCAGAAGGCACCACTGGTTTTAGCTACATGAACATATATGAAGATGCCATCTAATGGCTGTTCAAATTTGGCTTAAAGATCCAAAAATATTGTCCTTGCAGAACACTGATTAGGTCGAAAATACTTAAGCTATAAATTTCATGTAACAACAACACAAATTTTCAGCTCCAACTCTCTGTCCACATTCATGCTCCACCTAAAAGACCACTTCAGACAGTGCATTCTAAACAAGAGGCTTATTTTTCCTTTCATCTGTTACCTTTAGCAAAACTCTAAACCTTTGCACACAAATAGGCATCACTAAATCATCTCATTGCTGAGGAACCACACCAATATCCATTACAATTATTAGATTAGACTTTAATGCTGAAAAGCTAAATGTAGCAACCTATTGATGTAATCTAATATTATTACTGCTTGCATTCTTCCTCTCATGCCTCTCAAACTCTCCTAAAATGCCATTTCACATGTAAAATTTTAATATTAACTTTAATATTAAAAATGCCTGTTTGATCTAATTTCCAGAATCAAAAAATTACTTACTGTTCTCACTGCTTAATATGCTTCCCCAAAGAATGAAATATTTTAATTCAAAGGCAGTTATAAAAAGTATTGTTGGATTTTTTTTCCCCCTTTTATTAACATTTTCCATTAAAGACATGCCTGGTCTCCAGTTTTACAAGAGCTCTGTGCCACTCCACTGAGCCCACATCCTGCAGCAGCACGCGCTGTCCGTGACTTAAGTACCTCTTCTTTATTTCTAAAGCCATCAACAATTATTAAACTCTGAGAATAAATCTCCTTATTAGCATGAAGATTAGAACATCTTGGGTGCAGAAAAATGTCAGCTGCTTGTCAGAAGTCATTTTGAGAGTGCTCTCTTGACCCATTCCCAATTTAAAAGCCTGTTCCAGTGGAACAGGACAGATAATGAATGCAGCATGAAAACAGCCAGTAAATGAGCAATACAAGAAATTTGTCTTTTTAATTGAAAGAGCATAAGCTAAAATTATAGTACATTAGCTAACTATCCAAAGTGCTAGAAATGTCATGAGAAATAAATAACTTCATCTTGGAGTGTCTTCCTCAGAGGAACAGAGGAGACAGCACTTCAGGATAAGCCAGAGGAAAAGCAGCAGAACGAGCTAAGGTCACTTCATTTCTAAGTGAGGAGCCTACACAGGATGCTAATTTGGTTTGACTTGTTTTAAGCTTTCCTGAATCATCCCATAGATAAAATCTTAATGATTCTTTCATTCAAACAAAAGCATCAATGTTAATTCAGAGAATCTTCCATGAAAGAACTCTGCCACATTGCACAGTCCTGAGGACAAAACCACTTGGAATTGTATAAAGGGATTTTAGTTCTAAACATCAGGAAGACATGAAAGTTGGGAATGAAAGTGTATTCTAAGAGGACTTTAGAAATTGCAAGTCCACTAATGAGGGCAGAATGTAAACATATTAATGAAATTTGATAGCGCTGCACAAGTTATTGTAAGCAAGGGAAGCTGTAAGATTTGGTGAATATAGTACTGCTCTAGAAAACTTCTTTGGAATAATTATGCTGCCAAACAAACGGCAAAAATAACACTTAAGTATACTTTTGAGACAAGACCCAAACAAAAACATTGGTTACATAATTTTATTTTTTGTTTAGGCTTTTCCTTCTTAAAACACCAGTCTAGAAATCAGTGTGTCCAATGCTGTAAGGGAGTAAGCCATGCCACATATACCTTTTGTAGTGTTATAAATACATAGGGAAAACACTACTATTAAAAAGACTTAATAAAGTGATTTAAGGGAGAATATTTTGACAAAGACTGTTGTGAGGTCACAATAGTGGTAGGAAGGTTCTGCTGTCAAGAAGACAAGTTGTTACAATCATTAAAGTCATCTGTTTCACCAATTTTAAAAGTGGGTGGCTCACTATTCTCTGACAAAGTTTACAAGGAAATCTCCTCATTCTACCCTTAGGGACAACCCTCCAGTCTTGTCTTTTCAGATATGAAATAATCTTGGATTTTACATTTTTGACATTCACCTTCTGAAATAGCTTCCCAGGTGTTTGAGCACTGCTTTCACGGGATTGTGAAATGTGGATGATTTTTTTCATATGTGTTCATACCATCCCCGTATACAACTGAGGAAATGTTTTGTTCAATCCTAGAATAATGCTTATGTTGAACATAGTTATTTTTATTTTGAAGCTGCCAGCAAACCTGTAAAATCATTCATCCACACAGCAGTTGTGCTTTAGTGCCTTGCCTCTTCCCTGCCCCCCATTCATCTTGTGAGGCTGATAAACACGTCTCCTCTCAAAGATATTATCAGATGCTGCCTAAAACACCCCAGGATTCAGCCCAAACACAAACACCAGGTAAAAAAGAAAAAGTTCTGAGAAATCAATTAAAAATGCCACTTTATCTCTAGCTGACATCCTGAACGGATACAGCTGCAAAGACACTGGAAAGAGAATTATGTCTAACTCTCCTGACAGCTCTGACAAGACTGCCCAGGATGAAGCAGCTTTTTCAGACTTCTTGTGTAATAAATTTCTTCTTTGGCTGCAGCACCTGAGAATGCTCAGAGTGATGCACTGGGTTAGACAACCTCAGAAGTTCTGCCATCCTTTCTGTAACACAGCTCCTCCTCATCCCTTTCTGGAGACCTGAATTCACTGTTAACATCCCAAATACAGCAAAGAGCCTTTCTTTAATATTAAGATACTTTCCTTCGCATTAGTTCTGCCACAGAGGCCATGCAATTTTGTAAGGAATGTCTGTTTGCACATCCTCTGCAATAATATTCATTGTCAAGCCTCTGTGATAAAACTGTAAGAGTAACACACAGGGTAACAAAAATAAATATGATTGAAGAGGTTGCACTGATGGGCAGAAATCAACACACATCCCCTTCAAACATGAATGCAAAGAGGTGTTCTGCATTTGGTGTTACCTTATCTACAAAAACACCAGGACTCTTTATCTTAATATTTGAAAATCGGAAAAATATTAAAAAAAGAGTTAGAATCAGAGATAAGATTGCTGAAACTCCTAGAAAAGTCATGACTTTCTGAAAGCCCTGAGAACACTAGTTGGATTTTTATTTTCTTTTTATCTGGTCCCTCTTTCATTTCTAATTCCAGCTCCTCACAAGAGCAGGACTAGGGACTTAGGTGTAACTTCTAGAGCTTCTGCTGCTCTTTTAGTCTGTAAAATCAGCATTATCCCATCTAAAATACTAATATTTGGGCACTTACATGGGACCCCTGCTTTTCCACTTGAAGACATTCCAGAATAAATCTAAACTCTCCTCCCAGAAGCTGTATAAGATGTGTGCCAGTTTTTCTACATTAAAAAATTGTACAAACAGAGGCTAACTCACTCTACTGAAAATACTAAACAAAGGCTTCTCTCTAATTTAATTGTTTAGTGACAATGCCATTATACATTTTTCTTTAAGATGCCCTTTGCATTCTCTGGAACTACACATAGCTTTTGTAACTAGTCAAAACCAATAAAACTGCCTCCCCTGCAGTGAAGCATGATTTTGTCAAGCTGAATTTAAGAGCTGCAGAGAGCAGTGCCTGGCCCAACCCCTCCTTCCCAGATATTACAGGAATGCCTGATATTAATGCCATTGAAAGAGAGGACTTCATTTTACAGAGATGATGCTTGATTTGGTTCAGTCACATTTAAAAAGACCTGCATTTTATCTTTAAGTTGAACATATGTTCCTTGCATTAATTCATCTTAGAGTTAAAGGGATATGTTTCAAGGAAACATCACTTCAGATCCCTCAAAAAAAAACAGCTAAATTTTATTATGTTTTCCATTAACCATAAGTCTTTTGGCAGCACACCACATATGTATTCAGTAGGGGAAACATAAAACTGGAAAACATTAATTCAAAAAGCATTATATTATAGAACATTAGTAAATGAAAAAAATCCCAAGGAAATAATGGGGAATGAATAGCTAATGATAATTACAGTACTCACAACCACACCACCATTAGGCAGAAACATATCAATAAGAAATTGCAACATAACTATTCATTTATGAAATATACTCAGTGTTTTAATGCTATAGTGAATATATAGCAATTATCTTAGCAGTTAAGGTGAATGTCAGCTATTGAATATCCCTTAGTTAAAAATTGTCATTGGACCCATTTTAAAGCAAACACAATTAATCTAACACCTAAACTTTGTGTTGTAGAGTTGCTAGAAGAGCATGTTCCTTTTATATAATACAGGCAGTTTTGAACTAATAACTCAGCCATTTCACAAAGGCTAGCACTCTACATTTACAGAATGCATTAGAGTCAATCATGCTGGGACTATATAATTACAGGTGATTTTACAGTTGTTTGTTTCATTTCTCAGACCATGATGGCACTCAGAGTAATGTAATTATTCACCTAATTATATAACTTGGTTGTAATAAAGCATTTGGACTGCTCAGCAATGACAGCTGAGAATGTAGTTCAAACATGTGATATATGTACAGCTTTAAAATTATCCTACAATAGAGGAACATCTCAAGGTAAAAAGTTATCCACATCTTAATCATCATGAACTATTTGACAAAGGCATAATAGCATAATTGGATTAAGTAAAAGCTCAAGCCAGATTTCTCCATTTTGAAATAGTTTGGAGTTTTCTTTGTCTTATTTTCATCTTCCAATGATGATCTTGATTTAGGACTCATTGCAGCTCAAGTCCAGACAGGGCTTGCTGATGGCAGAACTCCGAAACAGAGGAAATATTTGAACAGGCTGCAATAAAGGTCTACAAAGGTTCAGCATGGAGAGTTTTGAACTGTGCTGTGCAGTTATTTTCATCTAGCATCCCACAATGCTATTTCTCAGCTCTGCTGTGAAGGAAGATGTTAAACTGGGCAGAATGCCACTGTAATGTGGCTATACTGCTTCCCCTATCGGTGCTAACTCATTTATTGCAATTTATTTGTCCTTCAGACAGCCCAACAAAGCCTGTAGGAACAGGGTCTCTGTGTTGGAGAACAGGTTTCTCATTCCACTTAACAGGAAGAAAGATTGCTGGTCACACCAAAGGTTTTATTCAAAACTCTAATGGATATGAGCACTCTAATCCACACAACTACACTAACAGGCCATATTAATTATCTTATTAATTAGCATATTAATTTAACTGACCAAAGCACCCTTCAGGGCAATGCCATAGTGGTTGGGAGCTCTGTCTTTTCCTTTTGGCCCTTCCCTTGACTGCAGAATCTGCAGCCTTTTCTCTACACAGCCTTCTAAAGCCCAGGACAACTACTTCACCCAAATATATTTTTGTATTTGCTCTCTGTCTTCAGAGATCAATTGTAACAAACCATCAGGCAGGATCTGGTACTTGGAGATATTTCTGTACCAGTGTTTGTCCTTGATATACTAGATTCATTTTTGAAAGAAAAATATTTCCAGATGCTTTTTGCTTGCTGACCCATCTTCCCCTCCTTAAAAGTCAACACACATTATACTCACAAGGACTCAGAAGCTGCAGCTTTGGGCACTGCACAGTCCTTGGGGTGGGTTAGTCAGGGGAGTGTCAACAGGGTAGAGAGCTCACGTGGTCACTTCACGCATTCCAAAAGTTACTCAGCATTTTTAACACGTCCCAGTAGACCTCACTAGATTTTGTCTCTACATGGCATTTTCCTTCCCTGCCTTCTCCATGTATTCTGCTTCCTGCCTTTCTTTGCTCAATGTGAAAAAAGGATGCACATGTCTTTTCTGCTAATTCTCACTAGAACCTGCTATTTTGAAATTTTCATCGATCACAAGGCAAAGAAAACTCCCCTCAGCAACCCCTCTTCACAAAGTTCACTTCTGTACAGCTGCTACTGCAAGTCAGGTGTTCAACTGGAGTCCATCTAAAAATGGGAACCTCGAGGGCAATATCCCAAACCAGCACAGCTCACAGGACTCCTCTCTGCCAATGTGAGCAGTCAGTGGATCTCAGTGCAGTAGGATGTGGGCAGGAATAAGGTGCAAGCTATTTCACCAGGCAAGGGCAGGAATAGAGAAACAACACCACAAGCAGTGGACTTCAAATCCAACATTTTCTAAGCATTGAGAACATCTGACACTAGGAAAGCATTTTTCTGTCAGCAAACTCCAAAATATAAACAATGACACTGACTTCTTGGGATTAACGCACTCTCAGAACTGTTTGGTTTCTCAGGGTAAGAAAGTCTAAGATATTGTGAATAGGTGAATTACCCTGCATGAAAAAAAGGCTACTGGTTGGAAAAGTGAGATAAATTCAAATGAGACTTAATTCCTAGCAAAGCTCTAAGCTCTTGGATCTGCTCAAAAGAAAATAATTTGGCCAACAATGATCTGGAAGCAAAACGAGAACCACACATTCGAAATGCAGCACAATTGACTGGATGTCTCACCTCTTTCAAGAATTATTTAATTCCAAATCAAACTCCTGCATTTTGGATGCCTTTCAAATATATGTTTAAAATGCCTGTAAAGGGCTAACACACAGGGGATTTTCATTCTGGAAACAAACAGAACTGAGACATTTACAACCTTATCTGTGAAAGGGAATTGCCAGCTGGGGACAAGTATTTGGAACTTGCTGCAACAGCATTCTAACAGAATGAAAAAACAGAGCACCCACCTCTGTACATGATTTCATAGGGTTGCCTCAACCTAAGCAAGAAAGGATTCCTCTTTCTAATTAAAATTATGTTCTGCATAATTGTGATAAATGGGAAATAAAGTGAGATTGAATGTGTTTAATCAAGGTAATCATTCACAAGAGAAATACAAAGTTTCATATCAAAATGATGGGTTTCAACTCCCTATCAACTGGTTCTGATGATGATAAAGTGTTCTATAGAATAAACCAGCTATTCAAATACTTGGGGAAAAAAATTGTAAAAGGCATTTTTCAGCCCAAACTGTCAAAGAACAGAGAAAAACTAGTTCTCCTGTGCTACAGCATGGGATCATTTCTGGCTGGACACATCTTCCAGCATCCTTTGGCCCCAGCTCGGTAAAGGCAATTGTTTGTGCTCCTACTGAGCTCCAGCTTAGGCTGCATTAGAAATAAAGATATTTTGCAAAACACTGCTAGAGAAAACTGATTTACAAGCAGGAAAAGAAAACTTGTATACATATGCACCTGCAACAACACAGTAAAGACTTGGACAATATTCTGATTTCAGAGGATGACGAAAACATAAGAAAATAACTTGTTCCTTGAGTAATCCTCTTCAAAATGCACTAAGAAAACAAAAATTAAAAGAAGATCTATATCCTGCCATTTTAGAAACATTTACTTTTATCTAGAACTGTAAATCACAAACATACAACCAAAAACTGGGTGAGCAATCTAGGTCCTCTTCTACCTTTTAGAACTGGAAACGAACTAGAAAATGAGAACTAAAAATGTGGCAGGCATAGTTTTAAACAGGCAAATCATAATTCCAGAACTCACAGGAGGGCAGAGGGAAAACCTGCAGAGCAGAAACTTGACCTTGAGTCTCCTGCATCGCATATGACTGGTTTAATATAAAACTTCCCTCTCATACATGTTTTAGCTATTTTTTTTTTAAACCTAGCATTTTAAAACTGATTTCCCAAATAAAAGATGACCATTAGATCAACAAGAAAGCTGTACTATAAACTGAACTGATATGCAGTTATTTACACACACAAACATGAGCACAATGGAACCCCTTCCATCTGACCAAGATGCTGAGCAGAACTTTCTGCCACAGGTAAAAGCTGCACTGACCATTCTCCAAAACATCTCATGTGTGACAAACTGCTTCCAGCTCCAGATGCGAGATTGACACAGCAACAGGAGAGAGGCACCAGCATTTCCAAAGCTGTCATTGATCAAAGGAACCAAGTTGTTTCCCTGGGGTTCACTGATGCCAGAAAAACAGTTAGGGTTCAGGATTACTCAAAATCATCTGCACTCTAAGAGGAAACCTTAAATAAAAGCTTAATGTGGGAAAATAAAAAGGTACATTGAGTGCCACATTGGAAGGCCAAGCCATTGTCTCAGAGGTTAAAAGTCAGTCAGGTGATTTAAAAGGGTGACAAATCAAGAGATGCCTTCAGCACTGGTGTTTGAGTGTGACTTGAGCACCTGAAGTGGGAGACAGCCTCACAACTCATGGCCCTGCCTTTGGGCAGGGATCCAGCCCCCCTCACATGGGGACCCCCCTTTCTTTCCAAGGAGAAAAAGTCAATACTGCACTAAGCTTCAGCCCTTCTCCTCCTTCCCCTGATTTTTTCAGGTGTACAAGTACCTGCCATTAGAGCAGGGCTTTAAAGAAAGAGCCTGCATCTGTTTCTGCTGTAGAAACTATTTTTTCCCAGTTTTTTTCAGGTTTTTTTTTCATTAAAAATGCATTTGTAATGGAAACTGCAATAAACCCATAAGCGTGAAATAGGGTTTGATACCATCATTTTTGCTAGTTTGAAATCCCCAATTTGTTACCTCTAAAAATAACACACTCCTGTAATATTTGCCAGAATTTATTTTGGTGTAAAGGTTGTGCAGTTCAAATGGTGGGTCCATCTGGCTCCAGGTTTATTACTCCACGACAACATTTTCAGTACAAATTTCGTGGGGAAAAGTGAAAAGCACAGTGAATTATTGTTGTCCAGAAGGAACCAGCCCATCTGCTCTTCTCAGGATGACAAGATGATATTGCTTGCATGCAGTGACATATGGACAAAGGGGACTAAGGAAAAGCAGTTTCTTAATCACCTTCCATGATATAAAGAGATGCACATTAAAGTTGAAATGTTAAAACTTGGACTCTGGCATAAGCAAGATAAAGCTGGTGGCAGCACTGAGACGAAGAATATTTTGCATAGTCCATGGTTATCCTGTATTTTAGTTTCCTTAGGCATCACTTCAGAAAAGACACTGGCATGACTTGTCATCAAATATCAAGATTTTCACTGTAGTTCTATATACAGATCCCTTAAAAATAAAAACTAAAAAATATTTTGGTAATTAGAAAAGTTAATTGGTTTTAGCTACTACCTAGGGTGCTTTCTGGCTCAGATATATGGTTTCACATGTGAAAAAAGGCTCAATTACAACTTCATGTGAGGTCAAGAAAGGAAAAAAGACAGTAAACTAACACAAGATGGATGTTGTATTTATAAAAATAAAAAAGAAAAAATCCTTGACAAGAGAACTGAAACAAACAGTATTTTCTGTTTAACTGGGATGTAACAGGTAAATTAAGAGCCAAAATAGAATTTCCTTTGCCTAACAGAAAGTTTTCTTATCTGCAATTTAGTTCACATTTCAACAATTCCCATTTCTAATACACTCCAGGCATAGCAGAAAAGGTTTCAAAGTTGCCGACAGTATATTCCTAATAAGATGATTTTGCCTCACACTGAGAAATATAAGAATATTTTTCATTGCTGAATTACTTACAAAAGATATTTTTAGAGATGTTTAAGTTGTTGTCAGTCATTGACACTGGGGAGAAAGCAGGTCTTATTCTCAAGGCGAGTAGCAAAAAATTTTTGTCAGGGATTTCCCTCTTAGCAGGAGCTGACCATTTAAAAATTTAAGACCAAGGAAAGCCATCCATGCTGCCAACAATACAAAAGGTAGATTGCAGAATCTTTTAAGTTTATAGCAAAACTAGAATGAGCACCCTTTTAAAGACATGACTCAAATTCAAAACACCCAAGTGCAAAGTTGTTGTGAAATCAAAGTTATGTTTCACAGAAGGAAAAGGCAGCTCTAACCGAAGAGCTCCCACTGCACAGGAGGTTATTACAAAGCTGTGCAGAGCACAAAGTGCACCTATAAAATCACATATAATTCAAATAAACTGAGAGCCAGGGTCAGACCTCCTACCCACATCCCCAGCCAGTCACAGCCCCCCTCTGAGCTGCTCTCAACCCCAGGCACTGATTTGTTGTTCAGCATCACCAGCACAGCTGAGAGGCCACAGTCACCCTAAATCCCTAAAAGACATCCCTAAAAAAGACTATTTGCTAAACAGTTTATAAGCACCAGGCAAATAGCAAGGTAATTGAAGCAGCAATAAAACTGCTGAAAACAGGCCACAGAGCTATTTTGGTTTCCTTGGCAGGGCAGCTGAGCTGGCAGACATGGGACAGCAGCAGTTGTGATGTGCCCTGAATTCAAGAGGGTTTTCTGGCACTGCCTCAGGTGACAGTGTCCTAAGCAAGTTCATGAAACAGGGCACAGCTCCTGGAAAATTGTACTCTTAAAGTGTCATCAATAGTTGGCTGTCAGCTTCTAAGACTTAAATTTGGTCTTGAAAAGGGTTCAGCCTCAACTGACTTCAACAATTTCTTTATTAGCTAATATTGAATAACTGTGGAGAAAGAGTGCCTGCTAAAAGGCAGAGATAGCTGAGCTCAGTTTCTGGCATAATTTTTTAAACAGTTTTCTTGGTGAGTTCAGAGAAAGAGCTAAAATGCTGGAAAACACCATTTCAAGAACAGCTGAAGAAAAACAGTTTTCTGTAAAAAAGGAAAAGTAGAATGCCATGTGGCCTTGCAAGACAAAATGAAAAAAGGTGCTAAAAAGACAGCAGTCAATAGTCTCCCATTTCCACTTGAAGAATGCATTAATTAGCTCAATTTGGACAAAAGAGATTCACTTAAAACATCAGGATTGTGCCAACATTGGAGGAAATTAAAACAACACACTTCAGTTATTTGCAGAGACTTGGGAGTTCACTTGTGCTTTCTCCAAAGTCCATTTCTACCAGAAGTGTTAGGAACAAGTTCCTAAATTTCAGTTTTCATTGTGAATGTTAAATTCCAAGCTTTACCTTGTTCTGATTGCTAATTGATGTTAAATTAATGGCCTCGTTCTGTTTCAGTCCCCAATTATCTCACCTATGTGCCCTTTCCCTTCCCTCAGGTAATGCTGCTGCTGCTCCCCTGAAATAGTGCCTGTGAGGAGGGTGACATCATTGATCTGTATGCAAATGAAAGGAGTGCAAAGGACACTGGGACACCATTTAGAGTTAAAAACCCCTTAAGACAATGAGCCCAAATGACATCAGGGACTGAGGATAGTGTCCCCAGGTTGGGGAACCAGTGCAGAACATGTATTTATCATCCTGAGCCGCTTTGATTCCATCACTATGACCTAAACAGCACTCTACCAACATGACCTCTCGGGACTATGAGCTAAAATTGGCTTCCTTGCGACTCTTGTTGAGGATGGAAGCCCCATCTCTGCCTGAAAAGACAAAGCTGCTCTCCTCCTCCTCTGGCTCGTCCATCGGGAGCAGTGGTGGCATGCACAACCCCTCAGGCTCCCCACCCAACTGATTTTCTAATAAAGGCCTTACAAAGGAGCAAGTCTCCTGGCCAATTTATTTCAAGAACCACCAGGGAACATTTAATTCTCATCACCCCAAGATGCATTAGATGATCCTCCTGGCTCTTCTCCCCTTGTAGCAATTTCAAGGAAATCCAGTGCAAACTCTGGTGCCATGACTTACATTACATGGAGGATGCAAAGATACTACACCAAAAAAGACATGAATTAATTCATGTTTCACACCTGCAGGCCTTGCTCAAGTTAGCTGCACAATGGCATTTACAGCAGAATTTAATCTGGATTACACATGACTTACAACTAACAAATAATGCCATGGATTCATGAGGGGGTTTTAAGCCTGCTGCCAGTTCTGGACTCTAAGTAGGCAGATTACTTTCTTCCAGGATGTTATGGCTCCACCTGGAAACCTCTTCTCTAGTGCTGCTTTATCTTTCCTTCAAACTGGTGCATTTAAACCAACCAGGGAAAACCCCACATGGTCACTTTAGGGAATACATGGATTAAATCAGAAGCTTTGTAGGGAAAAGCTACAAACAAGACAATGGGTTTGCACCTCTGTGATAGACATAAAACCACTTACAAAACAAATGGTGTGATCTGCAGCATAAAAACAGACAGGAGGAGGGAAATCTGCACTAAATGCAGAGAGACAATAATCTGCAGAGGCAGCAGAGGTTTGTTAGCCTGTCTGATCATGTGGACTACAGTAGAGTTCTGTTCCTACAGCCTTTGTGGAGTGTGATAAGAACCTGTAAGGGCAGTGAGATGCTACTGCTTTAGAAACTGCCCAGCAAAGGACTTTGGCTTGCTCAGGTCCTACTCAGCTCCAAATCTCTGGTGTCAAGTTAAACCCAAACTGGTCCTTTCCAAGGGAAACCATTTTGTGATTCCATGACTGTACATCAGGAAGGAAGCAGGGTGACACACCGGGATCGGAGCCATCATGTGGGACAGATGCTGCTGAGAACCCAGCATGGACTGCACAGAGTTTTTGGGGCACACAGGAGGACAGGAAGAATTACATCGCAGTCTGAGTAGAAGTGCACTGGGTGAGCTCCCAGTTTGTTTCCACTCAGAAGGAATCCAGTGTGGGTGGCTCCCAAGGATTCTTCTGAGAGAAATTGCAAAATTCACCCTTTTCTATGAAGACATTTCCTTAAGGAGCCTCTACAGACAACACAGTGATTCAGCTCTACCTTAATCAGCTTGGGAAAACAAAAACAAAAATAAAAATGGCACTACTCAGTTACATTTACTGCAATATTGGGCAATTTCCTTTCATATTAAAACCCCTACTAAAGCATCTATTAAAGCACAAAGAGTGCAATAAAAGTTCTACAAGCTGTTTTTATTTTTAAAGCAAACTGCAAATCAAGCAGTATTGCTACACCTAAAAAAAAAAAAAAGAAAAAACCAAGGATTGTTCTGCTTTGAAACTGATGAAGACAGATTTGCGTCCTTCCTACTGAGGGACTCTGGAAGCTAGAGGGTGCCCTGGTAATGCACACAGCAAGAGATGCTGATTCTAGCTCACAATCTTTAATGCATTTGGGACAAGAGTAGATGACTCTTATTCATGCTGTTTATGCACCTCCTCAATCCATTGTCTTCTAAATTCTCAAGAAATCGGATAAAATTACTTGATCAATAAAAGCTGGAAATACATGTAGAGGATTTCTTTTGTTTTTCCTACAACTGACATAATAGCAATGGAATGCATTTCAAAAGGATGGGGAACTCAAGGAAAAAAAAAAACCTCTTACACTTCACTCCTGGTCAAAATAAAACTGGCTTAGCAAAATCTTCTGCTGTCCATGTCAGAATATCTTTAATTTATTTTCTTTGACTTTTAAAGTCATGTCAGTACCAGGTTAAATTTATATTGCACATCAGCCATGCTGAAAGCTGCCTCCCAGAAAGAGGCAGTGTTAGTGATTCGAGTCAACCCAATGGATTTTAAAACAAAATGATTAATCCTTCTCAATAAATGTACTTTTCCCACCTTTAAATTTCAAAACAAAAGTAAAAATGACAGCTCTGAGTGAGTAGTCTTCACAAGGGATAGCTCCTACAAGGAATTTGCACTACTTTTACTCAGGGAAAAGCTGGTTGGTGGATCAAACTCTCTGTGCAAAACTATTTGGAAATATTGATCAATAAACAAAATACTGACCCAAAACATCATTTTGGTTCAGCTGATTTCTGTCATTTGCTGAGAATCTAAACAATCAAGTGGAATTGGTTGTTCTGTTAGAGTAAAATTTTTACAGGAAATGCTTTTTTAAACTTCCTCCCATCACAAAGTTGTTACTATACCCAATATGAGGGGGTATTGTTACTTCTCAAAATAGTGTTAAGTAGATGGACAAGCCTTCAGTTTGATGAAATGCATTGACCTAAAAACTGTTTGTAAATTTCCTCTGATATATACTCAGTAGAAGAAAATTCCCCAAACATTAAGATAAATTCAGCACCAAAAACCCTAAGATTGTTTTTCTTATGATAAAGAAGAAGGACTCTCTTTCTTGGAATACCTCAAAGGGGAAATCCCTAAAACTATAAATTATATATATTTCAGACAGGAAACGGTAAAACATGAAAATGGCGAAAAATACCTCCTGCTTTAAAAGATGTGTAAAATCATTAGTTTTTTAACTGTGGCAAACCTGGGAAGAAAGCAAGTGGATTTCTTTATAATTACAAAATTAGTTTGGAAAAAAGCCTACACCAAACTTTTCTTAAGATCTCTGCTTTTAGAGTTACTCAAACTCCAGATTTTCCCACCAAATCCTTTTACAGCTGCTAGAGTAACTGCTGCTCTGAAGGCAACTTTCAGCAGTTTTTGAAAGAGAGAAGCACCTGTCCTCAAAAACTGTCCCTAACCCAAGATCCACTGTTTTCAATACAAAATTCAAGCCAACCAGTTTATTTTCTGAATAAGACACTCAAAACAAAAAATTAAAATGTTTTAACTTGCTCTCTCTACAGACCATGTGAAGGATATATTTGAAAACACTTGTGAAAGATGCAGAAATCAGAGATTTTCCAGAAACATATTTTGACAGAAAATCCTTACCTCTTCCTTTATACTTATCTTTTGATTTTTCATATCCCTTGATGGAAGCATTCCGGGCATGGCTTGACAACACCCCACACAATTTCACCCAGGGCTCTTTTTGTTAAGAAAAGTCTGGACAAGTCTCCAGCAGTACTCCCATCTAGAATTTCCTCTGCTTGCACGCAGGTTTCAGACCCAATACCTCTGGTCAAAAAATAATTACTCATTTTACACCCACATTGAACCAAAACCAAATTATTCTGGATCAAAGGATAAAAAAACCCAAACAAATAGGACAGAGTTGTCTGAAGAAACTCCACTCTTTGCACCCATGCACAATAATTTTTAAAAATCCTTCTTTAGAGCTAGTTTTCTCTTTGTGAAAAGGTCTAATCAACACACTAGGTTACTCTTTTTTAAAATTAAGCGTCAGGGTAAATGGATTAAAGTATTCACAATTTATTTTACTAAGCAAATTTCCTGTATTACTTCATGCTTATTAACCACTCTAACATAAAAATAACAAGGTTAAATTATGCCTATGAATCCATTATTGGATTCGTTTCGCAGGTGTGCTATAAACACCTTACACCTCACAGAAAATATTGCCAAAACAACTCCAAAACAGTTGAAAACAAGTAATTTTTCCACTACGAAAGTGTTTATTGTACACTGGCTGCTACATAACAAAGGATTTCGATTCAGTTGCTTTTGCAGTATTGTTTTTGTTTTCAGAAATTTCTGGAGGAGCTGATCTGGTTCAGGCATGCCAGGTTCTACATATTTCATAGTTTAGTTTTTAGGGTCACATTTCCAACTTGCACCAATACCTTCAAAAAGCCCAAGGCTTTACATGAGTGTGGTTATTGGAAAAGGTAGAGGAACAACTCAGGAGAGAAAACACACCTTTGTTCTTGCTTCTCCGCTTGAACCCAAACCCATACTCCTCATGTAAACCATGGAAAAGTAGGGCCTGACAGCCCAGAAAATAGTGATTTTCTAGAAGTATGGCTGTTGCCTGTGATCACTAAAGACATGATTTCAATATGTTCCAGTGACAGAGTATACAAACTCTGCCTGGGACAGAAACTGCTTAAACCTGAATGGGTTCATTGATTTATTTTAGGCTGCAGCACCATGAATTCTGCTAGGAAAGGTTCTGCCATCACACAGGCAGGTCACTGCACAACCTGAGTCGTCTGATTCAGCCCAGAAATGCAGCAGAGAGTGACAGGATTTGCACCAAGGGCCCAAACACACAGGAGCTGACCACAAGCACTCAAGAGATCACCTTCCTACAACACTGCTGGTTCCTGGGGGGATTTCAGCTCAACAGTCACCAGGAAGTTTCCTCCATGCATTTATTTCTTTAAAAATCTAGAATCCACTTCCAAGCCACCTTCTCCACACAAGAAATGCTAAAAAAATTGCTTGTACATAAACTTACTGAGAGCAGCTAATAAAAAACCCATGAGATTTTTACATGCCTGGTGATTTCTTACTGCCATTTTCTCTTGCTCTGTAGCAACCCATGAAAGCTAAAAACAAAAGTCAAGGTTAAAACACAGAAAAGCAACATTTAAGAACAGCTAATTAAAGCAGTTGTTTGGGGTTGTTTCTCACAATTAGATGTTTGGTGCAGCCCATTCAGAAGTCCAGACCACAGCTCAGCTGGGGAAGGAAAGGTGCATTTGGCAGAGCCTGGGGTTCCAGTGGAAATAGGGTAACTTAAACTAGCACAAGTTTTACACACAACCTGAACCCCAAATCAATTCTTTTTCCACGAGAAGAGCTAAATCTCAAATCAAACGTCTTATTTGAACCCTTGACATATGAGTAATGATATTTATACAAGAGAGTTAAATTTACTATTAAACTACCATGGAACTATCTGTTCAGGATACTATAAATTTTTTTTTTTTGCAAAAGTAGAATAAAATTTTTTCCTTATGCACGCTTGCCGAAACAAAAGGAAGTATGCTTAAAAGGCTATAAATACCTGTGGTTTGCAGAGTTCATTGTAGAGTTTCAATAATTACAGGATAGGAATGTAATGGGAAAAATGTCTTTCCCAAAACAGATGGCAAAGTAATGTATTCTATACTGCTAGCACATTGGGAAGCTCTCTGGGAATTAGTTCAAACAAACTTGGAAAACAAGAATGTAAGCACAGCCAGGGAGAAGAGTTACAACATTTTACTAATTTGAGAAAAAGGATTGATTGAATAAGAGATCTAGGTCAGTATTACCTACTGCAAAGACTAGACAAAGTGAAAGAAATTAAAAACTCATGGAAAACTTTCCTAACTCCTGTCCATAGCAGGAAAGCACAGATTTAGTGAGGCAATTGGAGCCAGCAGTTTGATCTGAACACTCTTTCCTTTCCCTCTGGTGAAGGGATTTCACAAACAGTTCAAGCAAAGGTACTCATTCTGATTGGGATTAAAAATCCATTTTGAGGTTGGCCACAATAATGACATGCAAAAAGGGATTAATCTAGTCAAACTTTTTTTTTCATACTTAGTTATGTAGAATGTGAAAAGCTGCTTCAAAGTTACTCTGCTTTATGTAGGCAAAAATTAATTTCCCTGTACATAGATGAGATGAAAAAAAACTCACATCCATCTTTGACTAAGTCTAGCATTTCCAGCATCATCACAAGTACTCATTCACAGCCATAGTTTCTCCCTTTGCTTCTCTTCCTTCAGTGGCAGTGGTCTGCTAGACTCTGAGTGGTGCTTTCTGAACCACTCCCAAATAAACTAAATTACCCAGCTTTCAGTTTATTTAACAGTCAAACAGCTAGAGACACAGCTCTTCTCCAGCACAGTAGTTCATCCTGAATTAACTTATTCAGGAGAGCAAAGAATTCTGAATGAAGATGACCTCAAAAAGTAAAGAGTTGATTGAGAGAAGGAAGTGTTTGTATCTTTGCTTTCTTGTTTCCTTTCCAACTTACAAATTGAGACATTTGGTAAGCTCTGATGCAGGCCTGATCTTTCAGCCTTCTATTTCTAACAGTTTGCATTTCTAGCTCAGCTTCTCCTTGTTCTCTTCTTTTTGCAGTTCCCTGCCAACTACCACAGCAAATGCTCTTTTAACTCACAGAAGTCTCTTATGTGTCTCCACTGGCAACACAGCCTCACTTTTCCTTCTTGTTGTGAAAGCACAATCATGTCTGCATGCTTCAGCCTGAGAACAAGCAACTCCAAAAGCTCACTGTCATCTTTCCCTCTCATCTCCAAAACCAGAGATGCAAAAGCCTATTTGTTTTTTTTTTTTTTTTAAGGGAATTTTACCACCAAAAATGTCCCAGAAGAACCATTTCACTGCTCTTGCCTTATGCTCAAAATCCTTTTTCTTGACAAGTTAAACATGTCATTTGAATTGTGTACACAGCGCATGTGATGTGTTCCCTTACTTCCAGAACAGTGTTAGAGCTATAGCCAAGTTAACATCTGTGGAGTAACTGTCTAGTTCAACAAGTAACTGGATTTTGTTTTATGAAAGAACTCAAAAATAAGAGCAATTCTGCTCCAGGGACACTTCTGCAAGTTTTATTCTTCCTAAAGTAGCATACCATGACTTACACACTCTTGGTTTTTTATTTATTTTCTTTCCCCCTTCCTCCTGTGACAGCTGTTGCACAATTACTTGTGCTCCTTTGTGATTTGTCCCCAAGCCTGAAGTCAAAATTAAGTTGTCAAAGAGCAGTGAATTTGACTTACCAGTTCAGCTCTGGGCAGAAAAGCTGCTCTGCCAAGCTTGACTTGCTATTAAACATTTGTGGCCAAGAGCCAAAAATTATGATCCTCTGAAAGCTAATTGTGAGGTTTTGTCTTTTCTCCCAACAAATTGCTCAGTAGCTCTTCCCCCACAAGGTCACTCAACAAGCAGCCTCAGTTCACCCAGAGAGATGAGGTTTCATTTCCCTGTGCAGGAACTGAGCCTTTGAAAGGTGGGAATCACGCATTCCTGCCTAAGAGAAGCACTGAAAATTTGTACAATCAGCAGTCCAGGGGTTGCAGAAGTCTGCGGTGGATTGCTAATCCTACAGAGCAGATGACAGACTAGAAAACCACAGAAAACAGCAACGTTCTGGGTTTTTTTTTTTTTCCCCCCCTTTCCAGAGGCAAGCTTAGTAAGTTTTCCCTTAGATTTTCAGGAAAATAAAAGTTAAAGCCAGAATCAGAGCACAGCTAACAAATACGTGGTTTCATAAAATAATTTCTTAGCACTGTGAGAAAGGTGGCTGACCTCTCCTCCTCCCAGCCCTTGCCATGCTGTCCTTACCCTGGCAATCACAGACACCTTTCAGTTTGCTCAAACTCTCTGCACTATTGTCAAGCCTGGGACAGAGAAGATGCGTGCAAGTAAAAAGCCAGAAGAAAGAGAAAGAAACTGAGGGAGTCCAGTGTCTGGCATGAAATACATGTTACATTCAAAATCATCTGATATATATTTCTAGGCAGTCACTGTGAAGTTTTCTTAAAGCTCCATTGGAAGACTGGCTCAGAGAGCCTTCAATGAAGAATTACCCACTGAAACTGGTATTTGTCTCATGACAAGAGAAATCTCTTCTCAGTTTTAGGACCCCCTTAAAAGCTCCAATGCCAAGGAAACATATCCTCTTCATCAGTGCAAAATGGCTACTAGTGGTTCCTCCACAAGTTTTGATAAAATCAAACAGACCCAGGCAGCAGCACAAAGCACAGCAAGCTGTGTGCACAACAGTCCCAAACAGAGCACTAAAGACTCACAGAAAGCAGATAACTGAATTATCCTGGGCTTACTGAAACACCAAGTTAAAAAAAAAAAATAAAATTCTATCCCTCTGCCAGTCCCCAAGTCGCTCAAGCCTTTTGGACCCCATTTTGCTTTGCAAGTTTCACTAACATGTGGGCAGCACATAATCTTTGAGGGGAGATCTGCTCAGCAGGTCTTCCAGGTCTACTTTTTTTCCCCTGAGATGGTGAAAAGTAGATTGATTTGCACTGATACTTTGGCCAGTCCCTGCCTTCCCATTTGCTTCTCCACAGATTTTATGAGACACGAACCGCGTCAGCTGCCAGACTTTTATGGCTTCATCTGCAACATTTACCATGTGCCTTTCCCAGTCTGAGCCTGTTTGCTGCAGTGTCAGTGTCTGCCAGGAAAGGTGAAGGTTATTTTATGGCTGCACAGATGATTGCCTTGCTCTGTGTGCTGGCAGTGATGTCCCCTGGTTTGTCATGCAGCTCCCTGCAATACTTCCCAGGGATTCCTGATCACTTCCCCTGCTCTTCACATTTTGCCATCTGCTGTCACAAGGTTGGGGTCTTCTGGTGAGATGGAGAAAAAAAAAGTCCTAATTCTGCATCTACTGACCCATTTGTTACTGTCTGTTTTTTTCATATTCTGTAAGCTTTCTGAGGGTGTGATACAGAAAACAGTTCCTGCGTCTGCAATAGACACTGCCCAAATTAAAAATATTTTGGCCAGCACACACAAAAAAGAGAACAGAGTCCAGGAACAAACATGAAGAAATGATGAAGAAACACATTCCCCAAAAGGGTCTAACATCACAAAACTGGCATTCTAATAAAAGCTGCTGTACAGAGAAGAAGGCAGCAGTACCTGTAAGAGAAGAGTTACAAGAAGCCACTAGAATCAGTGAGACAGGAAAATGCAGAGTCCAGTTGAAGAATTTGAAAAGTTTTCACAGCTGCAAAAAATAATTTACAAAGCATCAAAGACAACCCAAAAGCTGCCTACAGTCACTGCAAGCAGCCCCAGGGGCTATACTTGCTGTTACTGCCCAAAAGCAAAAGATGAGGTGACTTTGGCACCCTGCTTTCCCCTTTTACAGTTTCATGTCTTGTACTCAGCTGTGTTTCACAGCTACAGCACTGCATGGAGACCACAGCACCTCCAAATCTTTGGTATAATAATCAAACTGATTGCGATAGATCCCCCCTAACATCTTGACTGAGCTGCTTTTCCAGGGAAAGCGATTTCTTTGGAGAAATGAGTTGCAGGTCCCAAAGACTTTCCTTACATGGCTCCAAATTACAGTAATTTCACAACTATAAGGCACACCCTTTTGACTCAAATTTTGGTCCAAACCCAAAAGTGCGTCTTATAGTCTGGTGCGCATTATATAATGTACAAAGTTGTGACATTTGCCAACCTGGAAGTGCGAGCCCGCAACACCCCCAAGTTGAGCCCGCTCAGAGGTGGTGGGGCGAGCCCGCCCCTCGCGACTTGGGAGGGAGCCCGCCCCGGCCCGGCCTGAGCAACTTGGGAGGGAGGGAGCTGCTGGCCCCGAACCGCCGTGAGCTGCGGTCGCCCCGCACCTCGCCAGCCGGTTGGGAGTGGGCAGGAGTGCTGGGTCCCACGGCATGGGGAGGGCGCCTGGGACTGCGTTTAAAGGCTACACCAATCTGTGAAAAATGTTTGCAAATTGAGCACCTGCCAGTAATTCGTTACTTTTTTGCGCACGGCGCAGCTCCTTACTGAAAAAAAAAGTGCACCTTATATAATGTACAAAGTTGTGAAATTTGCCAACTCCTGGAGGTGTACCTTATAATCCGGTGCACCTTATAGTTGTGAAATTACTGTACTTCGAAAATAAATATGGCCTCCAGATTCTAAGTAGTAGCACATTAAGCAAGAATGTGCTTGCATTTGTTAATTGTGCCCCACGGTCTGTAAGCACTTGGGAGAACATGAGTTTCCCAGTACTTTTTGAGGTCTGCATCACTACTCTTCTCTGAGAGTGACCATCAACTGATTTCCCCCAAACTCTTACCCAAAAATTACAGCTTCTTTGTCATATACTGCTCAAATCTGGCACAAAAAGGGGAAATACATTAATAATTTACAGAATAGAATATTTTAATGTTAGGATAGCGTGTATGCATGTTTGTGCATGAACATATGTAGTTTAGAGGTACACCAGAGAAACTGGAGTGTCATATGCTACATTATTTCCCGTGTCCATTCTCTAATTTGGAAGGAAAAATAGGTTTTAGTCTCAGTTCAGGGGCTTATTAAAGGGAAAAGTGAAAAACACTGAGCACTTACAGCCACTCTCAGCAAAAGTTCAAATAAAATAATCATGAAAGGGTATGAACAAAGTATTTTCTGATGTACCATCGTTCCTCCTTTCAAGTATATTCTGCTGCTTCCCTCACCTGCTGCGTGGGTTGCCCTTATCATATCACATTTTCATCTCAACTGTTTCACTTTATGATTGCTGTAAAAATACACAGCAACTTAGAGGAGGTGAGTGGTGACTGAGGTTACAGCTGCTTCATCAAATACTGCCTTGATGAAGATTTGTACAACTGCTGTGCAAAAATATAAGCTAAAAGCCGACTTTTGCTCATGACCATATAGATGAGAACAGCTTTTGGGTGAGGGTGATCTCTGTAAGACACTTGCATGAAAAAAACTTATGATTAGCGTGCCTTTTGCAGCAGTGCTTCACAGCCACTTCCAGATCTTGGAGTGTCCCTGCAGCAAACCCCAAAGTGTGCCTGGGTAAGAAACCTCAGCTGGTCTGTGCACCTCAATCCTCAGCTCAGGGCTGAGGAATCCTCTCCCTGGTTCTGATCTGGCAGCTCTTGAGGCATCATCTCCTTCCATGCACATGACAGAGGAAGGATGAGCACTCCCACTTCTGACATGATCAAGTTAGAGACAGCACTCCCACAGCAAGCAAACTACAAATATTTTTTTAAATTATTACATCAGAAAGTTTACCAAAACCAGAGATAAACCAAGTGAAAATCAGATTTTCCATATAGAAATTTGATTTTGTGTCTAGCAGGATGCTTCTTGCCTCCCTTCCAGATGTTCCATCATTTCCATAACAAGAGTGTTACACTGCGTAACCTACAGATTTGAATATTTTTTTTATTTGAGGACTTCAAAGTGCAGGCAGTACCAGAGCATCTTTTTGAACGTTTAGAAATATGTAGAAATTAACTTTTAATACTTAAAAAAACCCATAGCAACTCCACCACAAATTCAGTACTGCTGTACAGTTATCAATGAATATTTACAAAACTCCTACATCTCCCTCCTCCCTTTTGTAAACAAATATCTCAGGACTGAGTGGGCAAGAACCATGAGCAGAGTTGTCAAGAAAGAGCAACCAACCATTTTCCCTGTCATGACTGAACATGAAAAGCACATTAATCTTGTTCTCTGCAAGATTTACAGTAAAGGACAGACAAACTGTTTTTCTCTTGTCTGAAAAAGCAGCCTGTAAAGCGACACCTTGATGGGAAACTCTTTGAAGTTTTAACTAAGATGGCTTCATCCATGGAGCTAAGATAAGGAAGAAATCAATTTAAGAGGGAATGTACAGCTTAACACCCATGAAGAAGCATCTTTGAAATAAACTCACATTGTCTCACTGACCATCCACCTCCTGCTCTCATTTTGAGACAGAACCTGAAGAGGACAGACTTTCTCTTGAACACTCCTGAGGATGCTGCAAAAGCACACAGGCTGCCCCAGGACCTGCCCAAGGTGGCAGAGGGGAGAGAAAGGTGACCACTGGTATAGAAAATAAACAGTAAGAAAATATGAAAATCTGAGTGATTTCCCAGCCTTTTCCCCCAGCTGAGCCTTCTGAGGACCTCAGCCTCTCTAAGAAACGTGGCCCAGCTTTAAAAGTGTCCCAGGCAAGAAGAGAGCTACCGCAGGCTTGGATAAATTTCACTCAGACCTCGTTGCATTCTGTTGCTGCTCTAAGCTGCTGCACTACTGCACCAGTATAAACCAGAGCAGTTAAATAATCATGTATCTCAGAAGGAAATCAAGACCTTACGCTTATTGGTGTTATACAAAAAGTGTTTGGTTTTTGCAGTCAAAATGTTAATTAGCTAACATAAGATCTTACAATAATTACTTTGATGGTATGCAGGTAATCCCCACAGTTTTGGCTAAAGTAGCCTGTCATCATCAGCAAAAATCACTTAGCATCAGCTATCCCTACACAGAGCAGTGGAATTGAGGAAAGCTATAAAAACATTGTTTTGCTGGTCAGTTCCCTCACTCTACAGAATGAGATTTTCACATTGGTTATGAAATCATTACTAGAAAAAGAATCTATGACACCTTCTCCTCTTCAAAGAATTGAGAACATAGTAACTGTGATTGTTGTGGATGGTAGGAACAGGAGTGACAGACAAATGGGGTTTGCACCTGGAAGGTCTCTCCTGAGCACATTAGAGTTACTCCTCTCTGCACAACAAGGGTCAAAAGCATAGTGCAAAAATACATATATCATAATGCCAATGTACTCTGACTCACAAGGATTATTCTGCAAATATTCTGATATTGGTCCTTTACCTTTCATTGTGTTTATCAGAGACCTGAATATTAAAGACTTGGTTTGAACTGGAAAGCACAAATTCTGTTATTTATTCCCAAATTATAAACTCCCTCTGTCATTCTGGACACATGATATTTAAATTATACTTTTTTCCCTTCTTACCCTGTGAAACGGACACTGATATTTGTGACTAAGGCTATGGTTTGGATGTGACTACAAATATATTTCAGTCCATTTATGAAATAATCACTATGAGATCACTGAAAAAGAGCTCAGATATATAAAAGTATCAAGATAATCTAATACAGGAATTGAGAACACAAAACTTAACATAAAAAGTTAAAATAATCTGGAACTCTAAAATATTGCTTCTGCTGAGAAGAACTAGGCTTTTCCCACAATTTTCAATTTGTGATGGACTTTTTTTAGGATCATACAGACTCTCTCAATTCCAATTAACGCATACTTCTCCTTTTAGTTAGTGATTTTCAGAGAAGCCATGAACAAATGAGTTAAGTACTCATATATTCTAACTTTTGTTCAAAGCCTGAGAAAACTAGAAAAAAAAAGAAAACTAAATAAAAGCCCATTGACTAATGTACATGGTGATCATTCCAATATGCATTGCCTGAAAAAGAACACCTGAGAAAGTGATATTTTGAAGTCATGCTGCTTCCACAGTTTGAAAATATTTCAGAGCAAAAAAACCCAAACTTACTTGTACTACTCTGCTCTGAAGTTTTACTGCAGAAATAAAAGAGCAAGTTGTTGCAGTTGCCAATAAGTCCCTAAACTCATGCATAAACACTTGGCTAATTCTTGGATTCATACATAGAGACAGGATAGTTTGCAGCTGTGAATTGTGAATGCTTTTTAATAAAACCATAAGTGTTTTCTGAGACAAAATCCTAAATTGACTTGTTATGGTTTACTATAGTGCATATATGGCTGTTAAATTCATTACTGCATTTGGTGCCGCTCCACTTCCAGCAGCAGCAATTTAATACCCTGTAGTGGCAATCCTAAATAGAAAATTAAATTATACATTTGCTTCAGTTCAAGCTCTGAAAATTATCTCTGTACACAACAACATAAGATCTCTTTGAACAATAGGATCTAATTATTTTACAGGTATTAGAAACAGGTCAACTCCAGCAAGGCAGGAGAGGAGATGAGAGAAATATCTCTATCTGGTAGGTATTGAGCATGATAAAATACAAAGGCAAAACTGTCTGAAAAAGAGTGATCAAGGAGATGCAGAGTGGCAGACACACTGAAAGTCAGCAAAGGATAATTTTTTATTTGGGGGGGGGGGGGGGGAAGAAAATACTTCAGGATTTTTCAACCCACAGAATGAGATAAAACGTGAAGTCTGCAGCTGAAGCTTTTATCCAGCTTTACAGAAATTACCAACTGGGAGGCAAAATGTTGTCATTTAGCTTGGTATGATTTCTAATGCAAAAACATAAATGACCTTTTTAACAATTGATCACGAAATAAAAACAGCAAGTATGCTCCTGGTAACACTTCCCTGGCATCCTACTATGATGTTTACAATGATCTCCTTCAAGCTCCTCCAAATGGCTCTCAAAATGAGTCTAACAGATATCCTGGCAGGTTAATAGGACAGCTCTGCTCTCAGAAGCTCATGCCAAACAGGTCATCCATGGATATTAACAGCTAGGAACAGTGCTATTAGATTAAATTGCATATTTCCCAGAAAAGCATTAAACATCTTGCCCTCAGTAACAGGGTTTTCTCTTTTAAAGACAATTAGTTTGTAAACTATTTAAGGGAATTCAGAGACTAAAGTCAAAGAGGTTGTTAGGCTGCCTGTGAGCTTGGTTTTTCCTGTGTTTTGTTCTGAGAATTTCATTAAGGACAATGACTAAAAACTACAGAACAAGAGACATTCCCCTTGACTGGCTACATCTATATGGTTCCAAGGAGAAAAGGTAGCATTACCTCATTTGACATCCTCAATAACACTGGTCTGAACCTGAACCTCACATTCAAACCAAACAGATCACCTCCTGTGGCTCAGGGTGCAAATCATGGGAGAAATGACTCTGCTGTGCAGGGGCCTACACCTAGAAGAGCAAGAGCTGCAGAGATGCTCAGCCCAGCATGTCTGTCAGAGCTCATCTTGAGTTCTGACTGAATCAAGTGCCTCTCAAACCATTCTAATTGAATGGCTGTTTCTGTTGAAACAAGTTCATTCAGAAAAAAAGGAGAAAGCAAAGCCAAAAATAAAAATCAATACTTGCTGGCCTTAAGACCTGCTGACAAATCTATATCAAACCAGCTTGTACCTTGCAATTATGAAGCATATTAATTAAAAAAAAGAAAGCACCCATTGAGTACTGAGATGGGGATATGCTTCTCCCAAATCTCTCTTCCACTCAATCCTGTAACTGTAGAAAAGCCACAGAGGTAAAGGTGTGTGGGCAATTTTCCAGAGTCTCATCCTGCCCTGAGCTCAGTGTAACCCATGCCTGCAGACCTCCACTGATTTTTGCAGGACAAGCAGCTTGCACAGGGATTCAAGACAGTGACAGCCAGAACACATTTCAAAGACAGAACTAGAGAGCAAATACTATTTGCAGACCAGAAATTGAGGTTTTTAATCGCAGGACATCTCCCCTTGTTCAATACATGACTGCATATGAGCAATGCATTTTTCTTTTTTCTTCAGTGGCACACATCCCTCCTCAGCAAGTGTGCTGCCATGCAGAGAGGATGACTACAGGAAAGCTCCCCAATATTGCCAAGCTTTTCACATACCACCTCAGAATTAGTGAGACTAAAAACCATAATGAGGAAAAACCCTGTATGTTCTCTCCAGAAATAACCTGCCTATTTTCACACTTTAGATCACACCAAGACAACATTGAAGAAATTGCCTCAATCACCTGCCTATGTGCAGTTCAAAAAATAACAGACTAATGGTGTGGTGGTCACAAATGCAAAGAGTTGATGCTTTGATTTCAGAAAAGCAAACCATCACAAATAGAAGTCGTTTTTGCCCCAAGAAAGAAACCTCAGGGAGGAAAAAAACCTCCAAATTTGTCCTAGTAATTTATTTAGAACAGCTAAAGAAAAGCTATGTGGGAAAGACAGTGAATGATCTTGTTAAGAGCCTCTGGAAAAGTACTGGAAGATGCTCTTGTCTGCTTGAAAGAAAATTCTCATCAGGTGCAAGTTTACTTCCCAAAAAGTCAAGCTGAAAGCTTATCGGATTGGCAACGGATTACCTTACTTAGAGCCATGTAAGTAATTTAGTGACACTGTGTTGAAATAAGATAAGACTGGGAGTAATTAGATACTTATTTAACAGACAAAACAGCAGAATAGTGCATGGAATACAGACTTTGCACCATCTGCTGCAGGCCCTTTAAAGGTCGTCCTGATCACCTGAAGTGCACTTGTGCCTGGTAAGCTTAATTAAGAGCTCAGGGTAGAGTTTCACAAAGCAACAAATCACTAATCCTCCAGTCAAAAACAGGCAAATACATATGTGTTTAGCTTAATGCTTTGCAAAGCTATTCTTGACCTGAGGATTTCACCTTATTATATTTGTGCAAAAGCTTGTAAGGGTGCACTAGAAGAGGCTGGTATATTTTCTTAGTGTTCAGATAATTTCTTTTTTCAATCTTGTCAGGACTAAAAGGTCTCTCAATATTTCTGGAAATAACTGTTTTAAGGAAAAAAAAATTGCTGATCTCTAATAACATTCCTTTCAACCCATTAAAATCTGGACTGACTGACATTATGCAAAAAGACAGTATCTTTTTATTCTGTTTTCAATGCCGTTTTAGCATCTATTGCTAAGTCAGTTGCCTCTGACCTCTATCAGCCCTTCTTTCCTACACCGGGGACAGAATGCAGACTATCAAACCATAACAACAAAATGCCTTCACTTCCATTTTGACAGCTTTGTAGTAAACTACAGAAATATTTGCCAGCTTTGGGAAGCAGAGAAATTCCTGCATTCAAAATGCAAGTTTTGATCTCTCCAAGCCTGAAAAAAATATCCATTTACCCAGCTGTAGAGCAATGATTTTTGGACAAGGGAGGGCAGAGCCAGGCTTGGTGTGGCTGTTGAGCAGCTCTGAGGTGCTTTGGCTCTGGACCTTGTGTTCTGAACTTGGGAAACCTCAGTGCAGCAGCCCTGCTGGACCCCAGCTCCTCTGAAGGGAGCATCACTGATGTGTCTCTTTGCAGTGACATCTGTCTCAAAGCACAAGTGAAAAAAATCCACCATGACAAAATCCAAACTGGACACAAATCTGATCTTAGTGGACCCAGCAGCACATCTCCCACTGGTGACAATGGTGAAAAGACAAGGGAAAACTTTGATGTCCTGCTAAGTGTGTTACAATGCTACAGCACAAAATGACACCATACTCTTTCCTTATCAACCTTCTTAGTCAATTTATCTTTACACTGGCATTGCCAATAGATCTAACTGCAGCTTCCACCAGTACCAGTGACAGCTTTTCTGAAGTACCCCCCTGAAGTGCACCCAACCAATGAAGGATTTATTTATCAACTTTTCTGGTGAATATGGTCCTGATATACCCTGTGAAACACCATGTCAGTCACTAACAGTAGGAAAAAAGAAAAAAAGCCCAGCTAAAACAAAGTGATTTTTCTTTCAAAATAGCCCTGTTTCTGCAAATGACTCACTGACAGTTCAGGAAACACTTGACAAAAAATCCCCATGTGAATGAACACCACATACTGCATGCAGCCACACAGAATAACAGAATATTGTCTCAATTGTTTGACATTTAAAATACTCTATCTTCTCAAAGTTAGAGCACAGCAATATTAATATAGTCATTAAAAATGTAAAAGCAAGCAAAAGGGATCAGTGCAATGTTTTCAGTAGAGATGAAGATCCTTAATCCATTTAAACATAACATCTAACATTATTCCTTTAAATCTTTCTTGACTTTAATGCAAACATGAAGTTATATTTGATACAGCTCAAGATCTGTCAGTGATGGGAAAAACAGCTGGTAATTTAAGAAAAGCAGTTACACTAGCTAAATGTTTTGTATGCAAAAGCAACACCCAGCCCTGTGTGAAAGGGCAAAAAACTTTACTTAACAACACAAAGCAGACAACTGCAAAAACTGACTGCAGCAGCTGCACACGTCACAGTATCTATAATAAACAAATTCATGGTGCAGACCTGAGTAGGACATGCCACTGTGGAAAGCACTGCTTCTCCAGCAAGCACCTGACAAAGGGAATACTGATCATGGCAGCATCGGCAATTACAGTAATTTCACGATTATAAGATGCACTGATTATAAGCCACACTTTCGGGTGCCAGCAAATTTTCATTCTTTGTCCATACATAAGCTGCACCTGATTATAAGCCGCACTGTTACAATACAGGGTGTGATAAAAGGTATCTATTCTATCACCATCTGTTGAGGGTGGGGGCAGTGATCCTTATCTCAACGGCAGATAATCTGCTAATGGGCCATCCATTGAAACCAGGCAGGGCATTGTTCTTTATCTTTTCACACCCCATCCTTCCTCCAGAGAGTCATTTTCTGCTAATGGCTCATTGAGTCCCACTGTGTGACTGATAAAATTACTGCATCCCATTGGAAGTTGCTCCAGTCAGGGGGAAGAGCCCAACATTTCTTACCAAGATAAAAACAGAGGGTTTGGGACACTAAGGGAGCCCCTTTCTCCACTGGACTCCAGAGGAAAACCGGATTTCTCCACATCACCACTGGACCTCCGGAGGGAAACTGCACCTTGTACAGGAGCACTGCTCCAACTGAGCCACATCTGTCACTGCAGGAGGATGCAGCCACCATTTAATGGGACTGCTGCCAACACCCTGCCTGACAGGGTGTCAGGCTGTACTCTGACTTGGTCAGGGTTTGCAGTTTGTTTCTTTGTAGTACTGTATTTCTATTTTAATTTCCCCAGAAAAGAACTGTGATTCCTAATTGCCATATTTTTGCCTGAAAGCCCCTTGATTTCAAAATTATAATAATTTGGAGGGAGGGGGTTTACATTCTCCATTTCAAAGAGAAGTTCCTGCCTTTCTCAGCAGACACCTGTCCTCCAAACTAGAACAGCAACTTTTTGTTCTTTGTCCATATATAAGCCGCACTTCAGGTTCAGATCAAAATTTTAGTCAAAATGGTGCAGTTTATAATCGTGAAATTACTGTACCTTTTTTCTGCAGGACACCAACACCTGTGGGCTCCCAAGGGAGACACATCAGCCTGGGCAGCCCCAGGCATAAACCTGAGCACAGCAATGCGGTCCCTTATTCCTCCTGAAATGTTCCTTCGTGTGCCCATTCCTACAGAGGGATGTGCAGCAAGCTGGGCTTTCGGGCACCCATCCAAGAAGCCCTGAGTAATGCTGACACACACGGCAGAGCTGGGGCTTTATTCTGTCCCTTGCTTTCATCTCCTACCTTCAAATCCAAAATATGTTACCTCCTCAAACAGCAGCCAGTAAAATAGAGAGAAGGGAATCTGAGCCATTTTCTTCACTATGCTTGCCAAGGTATGTCTTTAAAAAGCTGGTTATAACTATAATATTGCTTATCGTTTTAGATCCTTATTTTATTAACAGAAATATTCAGGGTAATTAATTCCAAAGGTTTCTGCTTTCTATAGGACAGGCCAACTATCATAGAAATAAGCATCTTCAGAGATTTTAAGTCTGTTTTTATTAACAAATTTTTCTTTAAACCTGTCTTTATGTCATTCCAAAGAATGCAGAAAAATCATTGACTCATTTTACAATACGAAGGATGTGAGCTGCAAATGGACAGCAAATGATGAAACAAATCTTTTTGTCCCAATGAAACCCAAACTAAGAGATCTTAAAAGATAAAATTCATGTCTTGCAACTAGACGTTGAGCATATAACCCTTTGACTGCAGTCAGCAAAACTGAGATTTATCCTTTGTACAAAACTACTGCTGGCAAAACACTGATGCTCATGAGCTCAAGGTGCAGGAAAATGGCAGACTCTGTACCTGTAAGTGCATTTTGGCAGAAAGGAACCATCCCAGAGCTCAGAGAATAACCATCACCTGTGTATGAGAACCTGAGTGAGCAGATATCTGAACTGATCTCTGGTCTCTGGTAGCAAAACTCTGCATTTTATGAAGCAATTTTGCTTTATGGGAAAGGGAATAGAACCTAACAGGTGGAGGTTAGCAACAGCTTGTGGACCTTAATAGGTTCCCTTCCCCTTTTCAAAAGGGATCCAAGTGTTCAAGTTGTAATCCTTAAACTGAACAGTTTGAGAGCTATGAAAGAGTTGGGAAAGGTTTTTTTTTTTTTTTACACTGAACATTCCTCAAGAATATTTTGGAATGCGGCCCACCTCATTCAGAGACACTGAAATGTGAAGTGCATTGCAATCTCTCCTGGGGTTGCTATGAATAAAGGTGATCAAATGTTTCATACACCAACATAAATAAAGCTTATTTTACTGTTATTATGCAAAACTGAGAAATACTTATAAAAATACTTAGATGAAACCTTCAGCCTCCCAAGCTACACCCTTGCTACATTTAGACAGCTATGAGTCAGATCTTTTAAAAGTTTAAAGTTCACTCATATACATTGAGAATAAGTTGTAAAGATTTTTTTTTCATAAATGAGTTTCATAAAAGCAAAATAAAACCTACAAAAACCAAAACACACATCCCCCTCCAACTTCCATTTCTTAAGCAATGGCACGGAGGCACTCAAAGCAAATGACAGCTGATGTTAAACAAGTTTAGCTCAAGAAAACAAGAACAACAACAAAAATTACTAATTAGAGGTAACGTTGAGACCTTCCTCTCAGCTGCCAAATTCAAAGCAATCTATGTGCAAAGGTGAGATGATGGTTCTCTGCACACAGGAACAGCCTGCCAGCGCTTCACAAGCCAGCAGCAGTACCATGAAGGTCTGCACACAATGAAAAGAAGCCAGCAGCTAATTCTAAGCCTAGCCAAGCTTGAAAGAGCTACTTTTCCCTCCCTCCCAGAAATTATGAAAAGGGGATTAATAAAGCACTTGGAATTTCTCAGGCATCTCTCCCTCTGCTCCCTTCAGTTTTATGGCACTCATCACAGCCCATCCTTTCTACCCTTGCATGCACAAGTTGCCACAGACAGCTTTGAAGGAATGGATCAGTGCTTCTGCAAAACAGAAAATGCCACTAAAATGTTGCAGGTCAAAGGAATTAAAGCATCTCCTTCTTTGGTTATTTTAAGGATACTGAAATTCTCCTGTTGTGTCAGGTAACAGCTTCAGCTTTTAAGTGCCAGACTGTTTAACATATGCAACCCTGCAGAAGGTCACACAGGTTTAAACAGAGAAACAAAGCATTTAAATTTGAGACAAATTAAAGAATTAGTTACCTCTTGAAAGCATATAGAAAAAAAATCTTCATATTCACACAAAGGTACCTTTGCAAAGGAAGGCTCATTCCGGTTTGTATTGCTACTGAAAGCTGTTAACAAACACCAAAAAGATCAGAGTTGTCTATTCCGTTTTCTCTCCAAGGGGCTCTCAAAAGAAAGGAGGAACCACATGAAAGGAAGGTATTAAAGTGCTGTCTCTGCCTCCATTTAGGAAGCAGCAAGTGCAGCTGCATGGTGGTGGCTGAAGTGACATCAAGGAGGTTGGAGGAAAGGAAACCCCACCGTGGTTAAGAGCCCCCAAAAAATGCTCAGCAGAGGGTGACCAAAAAGTCATATATCATCTAACCTGCCAAAGGAATGAGTCCTCAAACTGTACCAAACACTGCCTTTCCTATGCCTGGTTAGTGACAGTAAACTTGAGGTAAGTTCATCTCAGGATTTAGAGCTTGCAGCCTCCTAAAACACTCTCTGAAACAAGAATGGGCCTCTAATATAGCTGTATGTAAAAATAAATCACATAATTGCTGTCCTCCAAAATTACAAAGTTGCTTTTCACTTACATTGCCTTCATGGTTGGTATCAATGCAATTTTTGCTTACTAAGGATGTCTGCAACAAATTACAGCCCTCCTCCCCTTACTAATTACAATTAAAACATTCCTACAAAAGAGTTTCTTGAACAAATAAAGCAATCTATCATTTTTCATGCTTAGAAATGCAGATTCATCGATGTTTGTTCCAACATTTAGTCAGGGAAAACAAACAAACAAAAAAAATCAAAACGGGCAAACACAAGCAGGTCAGTCTCCAAAGAGACTCAGCTGGGATGATAAATGGAGCCCACACATTTCACACTTGGACGATTTGGGAAACAAAATTACCTGCTGGCACTTGTTTGTTTTTCAGTCCTGCCATCCATAAAACACAAAAAGAACAGACCCAGTCCCACAAAACTCACAGCATTACGTGCATTATGCAGGGACTCTTTTGCTCCATAAAGTGATTGTGAGTTCTTTCATCCTGGAGCAGAAGCAAAATTGAGATGTAACCCACCAGAGGGGCACAGGCACCAGGCAGAAGGAGTTGCTTCTTAATAGAAATTTAATAACATTGTCCAAGGAAGGTGAAGAAATACAGTCCAAGATTAAATTTAAACAAATTCTGATGAAACAGGTGTTATTTGATGGCTATAAAATGGTACTATTTTAATGTATTTAAACCTACACACCACATTTCTTGACAAATCGGTATAAATCAGTTCTTCTGCTTTTTTCAAGACACACTAAAAGGGGAGAAACAAAGCCAGGAAACGTCTTTCCCCAGTGTTTATTGCTCCTAAACTTAAAAAGTGATATCAGATAAGTATTTTGGGTAACAGTTCAGCCCTTAGAGCTTTGGGGCCAAAATCTTGGCATAGCTGCGAGAAATTTCCTCTCAAGTAACCTGGTGACAACAGCATATCAGCACCAGGACAGGTGGTTTAGAGCTCTCTTAGCTCCCACCTCTGCTCACCCATTTCTGGAGTCTGTCTAGAGCACTCAACACCACTAAGTAATGTTTAAGTGGCTTCTGCTGCCTCCATAAATTCCTCTTTCACAGTTTATTGCACAGGATATCAGCCCCAGTAAACGTCACTCCTGTTTTATGACACAAGAAGAAAAAGTTTGTAATGATCTGTCTAATGATACCACCTCATCAGAAATTTTATATCATGACAATAAAGAGCCTGTTTGTTTTAACTATTACTCCCTAGGGACTAATTCACATGGTACTGCATAGAATTCACATGCACCCCCTGATGGTTCAATATCCGTTTCCCCTACGTTATTATTTCATAGATTTGAGTACTTTTTTCTCCCCTCATGACACAATGCAGCAGTGCTGACAAATGTTGGCAAAAGGAGAGAGAGACAGACATCTTTTACACTAAAATACCATGGGAATGAAGTTCCAAGCAGCAGTATCCATTATCTGCAGATAAGATGCTTTTCATTCTTGGCTAACACAGGTAGTGGAAGTGGTTGCTTGTACCTCAGTCTGAAATGATCAAAGTCAGGAAAAAGGATTAGATGTCAAAAGACTTGAAGCTTATCCCTTTGATCAGGATCAAAATCAAGACTGAACTTTGAATATAATGTGCTAGTACATTTCAGTGGTCCTTTGAAGGGGAAAAAACTTAAATTCATGAGCAAGTAATACTATTGCCACAAATAGGAAAGCAAAGCTGACATCTTATTCTCATCTCCTGATTTGGCAAACCCACCATGCTTACAAATTTCAGTTCTTAATCTGAATTCCTGCTTTTCAAGAGGGCTGGATGACACATCTTCATGCACAGCGGTGCTGGCATTGACATTTCACTCACATTTTCTGCACAGCCTCACAAACAGATTCACTTACACATAACCAGGTGCAAAAACACATCTGTCTTTCATTTTTATCCATTATCTAAAGTAGAGTCAGTTCTGTATCATGCTCCATAATATTACATGTTGTTAAAGAAATCAAGGAAATGTCCCTTCCCCTAGGAGTGCACACAGGACCTTGAGGGGAAATGTAAATAAAAATAACCAACTAAACAAAACAAAAAAACCACAAGCCCACCTATCAAAAAAATCAGAGCAATGGTAAAGGATCAAGACAACGGGATAATATAGGAGCAAATTTGTCACAGATTACAACTGACTACAACAAAAAAGTGTTCAAAACAGTTACAGAATAAAATTAGTAATTGCTGCTGCCTCTCAGTTATCAGTCACTAATACTGTGGAATGCAGAGGATGAAAGTCAAAAGAAGCAATTCTCCTTAAGGTCACTCTCCATGCTCAAAGTCTGGCACAGAAAGCTTTCCCAGATTAATTGCTACTCCATGGCAGGGGGCTGGAACCAAAAGATCCTTAAAGCCCCTTCCAAGCCAAGCCACTCTCTGATTCTGTGATTAAAATTGCTACTCAGACCTGAAATGGAGAATTATGAGGTAAACAACAGAAGAGGTCTGAAGGCATGCATATAAAGGATTTACAGACTTAAAGAGTGAAGAAACCAAGAATTCTATGCAAAACACAGAGTAACACACAAAGGTCACATCAGGTTGAGCCAAATTCAACATCAAAGTGGCTACATAGGCTCTTAAGGCAGTTGTGAAAATGATTAAACAGTAGCATAGAAAAACCAGCTGGAAGTCAGCACACAGTAATGAACAGGACTGGGGTGCTTTTAGTCCTGTATCAGCTCTTTAACACAACAACAAGGGGAAAATTACATATTCGAGCAGTCAATGGTAACTTCACTGTAACTTCAGTTCAAAGCCTGGATTGGAGCTTTATATTTAGACAAAAGAAAGCTCTTCTGTGTAGTCAATAAAATTGTTTTTTCAGGGAATTCAATGAGAATATGCAAAAATTATTGTTAGACATTGTGAGACAGCAGGTTAGCAAAAAAGTAAATGACTAAACTATTAACTGAAATCATAGTATTAGGCCGAAGGTGAAAATGGAGGCAAGGATTGGAAAAAACTAAACTGTTATAGCTTGGAAAACAACATGAAAGATCATTACAGCATGTCTGAGTCAAAAATAATGCAGCAAGCCAACAATACAATGTCAGAGTACTATTCCTCTTTAGTCCCTTCTGCAATTAGGAGTTTGTTTTGCTTGCTTCATGTTGAGAGGCAGGTGTGTTTTATTACTTTTTAAAATTATGCCTATTATTCATATGGTAGGTTAGTGCATGGGATCATTGTGACACCAGTTTTTGACCAGGAACATAAAACATAGCTAAATATCCTGCAAAAATCACTTGCACTAGAAGTGCTCCAAAGATTAAGATGAAGATACAGAATAAGACACTGTAAGAGAAAAAGTAAGGCTGGATACTGAAACTGTCTTGACCCACCTTCAAGAACAAGCTACTTTTAATTTCTGTTTCTGTGGTATAAAACAGTACAAACTCAAATGCTGGAGAAAATCACCTACATTAACTGCTGCCAATTTTGTTTTTTGTTTCTCTGATGAAAGAAAACAAGGTTTAAGAACTCCTGGCTAAGACAAGTTAAGTTAGACTAAAGTACATGGTAAATCAGCAGCCTAGTTCACAAAAAAGCTTTTGGGAACTGACCAAAAAAAAAAAATCCAACTCTTGATTCACTAAATGTGTTGATTCTAGTGCCCTTTGCATTGTAAATAAAGATGAAAAGCAAAATTACTCTAATTACAGTCTAAAAACCTAGGAGCCACTGAAAAGCTCCATCTCAAAGTGATAAACTTGAACCATAAATAACATTTCCTTAAAAAGTTAGCAAATTAATTCTGGAGTGGTCCTGCTTATGAATGTTTTAAAAGGATTAAAACTTTGTAGCATATGAAATCCTTCTGTCATCCAACAACAACAACAACAAAAAGCCAAAAGAAAATTCAAATATTTTTTCCAGGTAGATCACAAGTGCATGTTTTTCAACTACATATTGCAGTTATTGTCAGCCATCACATTTAAAAAAATTAATGGTATGCTTGGTTATGAAATGATAGTGGCCATTTGAGAAATCCCTATGGTGGGCATTCCCTCAGCTTTGAAATAATGACACCCAAAAATAAACACTCCAAGACTGGAGAGCTGCTTTGAGCAATTTGAATCATTCTACATCAGCCAAAATTAGCATTCAATATAATCCTAATTTATATAATAAAAGTACTAGATATGTCACTCATACATATTTTACATGTTCTTCTAGCAAGAACTTTCTTCACATAATGACTTCACAAGTTTTAAGCTTGTGAAAGTAGCAATTTGTTCCCTGTCTGCCATGAATGGTTCTTCGCTAGGTGCAAAAAAAGGACTTTGGTATGACAATGGCTCAGACAATACAGTCAGCAGCCAAAGAAATTACTGTGTTCTGCATTGTTACACTCCATAATTATATAAATTTAATCCTCAAAGTTTGCTTTTGTCGTAGCATTTCCCTTTACAATGTTAGAATTGCCTTTTGATAGAGTCTGAGATTTTCCTCTTTCTAGCCCACAGCACTATGGATAATGCCTTTCTCATCAAGTTTTGAACTCCCAGGAGCAATGCTATCAAGAGTGAGATTAAGTCATGTTCCCAGACCAATAAATAAGCTTTTCTGAAGAAAAATTAATAGCTGCAGCTACTTTCAGTCTCTTCCCCTGCCTTCTCTCCCCTATTCCAAATACATCTTGAGCCAGAACCCTCCTATTCCTTCTGACAAACTTCAGGAAAAATCCAGACAGAAGCCACAGCTGAGCATTTACACACAGTCAAACAAACACTGAGATAAGCACGGGCCAACACTTGACTTAGCATCACTTAAAATTTGATGTTGAAATAGCTTGAAGTCAACTGAATGCATTAGGAATCAGAGAAGACTAATTTCTAAGTAGATATGGATCTGAATTACTCATACAATGCTAAAGAAACTCAGATTTGCTAAAATATGTATAGTCAACAATGGCACAATGAAGGAATCCAGAGCTTTGTAGTCTAGCATCACTTGTATCTACATTTGAGTCTGCTCAGGGTTCACATCAGAAAATCATTATTACAATGAAATTAAGATGAGACAGGAAGCAGCCTGGATAGTGTAAATCAGCTTTGAGCCATGTTTACCTTCCTTTTAATCAAGTGTTTAGTTTCATTGTAGTAATGCTGCTCCCTTACATTTATATTTTTCCTTTTCCTGACCATAGCTGAGCACATACAAGTCATGTTGAAAATGCATATTAGTTGAAAATGTGCATAGAGTTGGATCTCAGGGGTGAGGATGGTACTAACCTCACTGCTCAGCCCATGGGCAAGCTTTCTGGGAAATGCTTGTCACCCCATTTTCCCAAAGGCATCCAAATATGTAAATTAAATAATTATTTCTTAACAGTAGCTATATAAACTTTTTTCTGCCCTTCAAAATTCAGAAAGGCATAATTGTGTTAAACACCCTGTTATATTGCCACAAATGAATATATAAGGCAAAAAATCAAAAGAAAAATTAGATTTACTAATTAGTAGTTCAGAACAGAGGATTTGTAGTGTGAAAGCTTGTCTGAAACTATTATTTTATACTGCTAAATGTTGTATTGTGAAGAAAAGCTGATTAATGCAGAAGCTGGGAGAAAGTTATTTTAGAACCTTCCAGCAGCAGATCAGCATCTTTTAGCAAGAGAGAGTTATGTAAACAACAGACACTCATAATTCAGAAAGATGACTTCGAACATAGAACAAAAACTCACCTCCTTCAGGAAAAACAAAAATGCAAAAAGGGGAAGGGACGTTCCATGCCACACAGGCAATTTCAAAAATTTGTATCTCAGTCAGATTTTCCACAGATTTAAAACACAACAATAAAAGCAAAAGCCTTGGTTTGGAGAACCTCACTCTGACTGAATTCTTGCCCCTTCACACACTAAGCTGAGAACCACAAGGCATGGGTATTTGATACTTGTTTCACCTTTTATTTGCAAAGACTTATATAAAGAAATGCATTTTAGTACTATGGATTTCTGAAGTGCAAAAAGTGAAAGTATCATCATTGTTGGTGTTGCTATAACAAGTGACCCGAATCAAAATGGTTTGACCTTGAATCACCAGAATGTATTAAAACAGGAATTTTACAGCTTTTTCTCTCCTGTTCAACCCTGCACAAGGTTACATTATCCTAGAGCTGTCACAGAGTTCTGCTTTGTTAGCACCATTTCATTTTAAGCAGAGATACTAACAAGCCAAACTTATTTTTCCAGTTATGCCTTTTACAGAATATATTTCTATTTCCACACAATTTCTGTTGAAGACATAGCAATAAGAATTTCGGGCTTTTTAAACTGAAAACCATACAACTTGTTGAGGAACTAAGTGACACCTCAGCACGAGTTCCGGAATAACCAGATGAGATCTCACTGAAGGGAAATACCGAGCCAAGACCCTCATGCACCCAACAGGACACACGTGTGGTGAGTATCTAACAAAAGCAGCAGATACACTGACTTAAAACACCTTCTTTGGAATGCATTCTCCATACCAAAGGATGGGGCTAAGCACTTAAGCCACACTGACTCCTGGCTCACAGAACTTCGTTGTACCACACCAAAGGGAAAAAAATCATCAAGTTATTTGTGACAACCTGTCCATCACCTCAAGGGCACTGTGGGGAACAGTGGACACACTCAGCATTGCTGGAATCAAATAAGTTTCCAAATTCAACATACTTGCACTACACTCCAAAACCAGACATTGCCATCTCCATCACAGCCTTGGAAGAAGGAAAGGAAGCTCCGTAAAAATTTTACTGAATTCTGAGTGTCAGGGCTCTCTCTATAAACTCTGTCTAGTGAAGAACCACTGTGGTGGCATCCTGCCTACAAATACAAATGTGAGTTTGGCCAGTTTTGCCTACAAACACCTGCGAGAGATGAAGCAGCATTAACACATCCTGCCACAGAAATTCGGCTCAAGCAGCAGTGCACAGAAGAAATTCACGCTGTTAACCTCACCCAGCCACAGAATGAATAGTAATCATTTGCTGCTTTAGACACTTAAGTGGTAAATACACATAAGAAAACTTAAAAAAGCTGGCCATACACAATACTGATCCTTCAGCAGCTTTCAAGTGCTAGAATGCTCCAGGGGTTCATTACAGGAGTACCTGGTGGAAAACACATCAGCTGTGTCAGCTGCCATTATCACACTCAGCCAACAAATGCTTCAGAACCCCCTAATCATGGCTTAGCAACAAGATTCAGGTGATGAAATACATAACTGTGACAAAACAGTAATAAACTTGCTTTTTAATACACTATCTTAATTAAAAATTCATTGTTTGCTTTTTCCCAGGTGAAATTAATTGTCTAGAGATAGTACCTGAGATACCCCAGTGCTAATCTTTCACCAATGGCCACTTCCCAAAAGCAAAGGAGCCAATAAGGCATTGCACCACACAAATTCCACCAACATAATCAAAGTTTCTGCTTATCCCAGCTCATTGAAATCTTTTTCTGTATCATTTTGCTGGGCTTGCCCACACAAACTCACAAAGAGCACAAGTGACCAAGTTTTCACAAGCTACATTTGAGCAATTAACCAAAACAAAAGCTTAGATAATAAAAGGAAAACCATCTTTTGCTTCCAACAGCCAAAAAAGCCTGAAGCTGCATTTTTCATAGCTTGTTCAAACAAAAATAGACAAACAAACAACCCAAGCTCCTCCATGTGGCTGCAAGACCACAGGTCCCACAGGGGCACCTGCCCCCTCACATTTTCAGACCTTCTCCCACAGCTCTAGAAATACCATTAACATGCAAAATTAGCTACAATAAACTATTGCTTATCTTGAAATTACCTGCAAATAACACATCTCTGCAGATAAGGGGAAGCAGCCGGCCCCACAGAACTACTAAAGTTCCTTCACATCTCCTCCCAAGCTCCACTCCCAACAACTTACTTTTCCTCCACTCCTCCAAAAATGCAGAGCAGCCTCCATGTCCAGCAGCACCATCCAAATGAAACCCACCTACCCAGCGTTCCTGCAGATATAGACTGGGCCGGCTACCCCACCCCAGGTGTCTCCCATTGCCATCATTCACCCCCAGGTGTCTCCCATTGCCATCACTAACCCCCAGGTGTTTCCCATTGCCATCACTGGCTCTGCTGCAGGTTCAATCCTGCCAATTAACCCAGTAATCTGGCCCAGCAGTACTGGGTTACACCAAACCTTTCAAAAAAGCAAATCCTACCAGATCCTCAACTATAACGTGTGCCCTACAGTCGCTCACTACTGGCAAACCTCTTCTCCACATTAAGGACATTAATTCTTACATCTCATTTCCTTCATGTGCCATAACCACAACTGCTCAAAAAAATGAGTTATAATTGTTTAAGGGTGGAGTCCTACCCCAGGACCTCACCCACAGACCACACCTGAGCCTGATGTTTCCCATTCACTAAACCTGAGATTACTGGAACAGCCAACGGTGTAGCAATAACATCCTGAAATGTAGCAAAACCAGATCAAACAAAATTATTATAATACATAGAAAATAGTCTGTGCTCACAGTATTCAAAATTTAAATACAATTTTTAATAATAAGGAGTTAAAAGAATGGGGAATAACTGGGTGGTGTTTTGATTCTCTGCAGTGCTTGGTTTAACAATAGCCTGCAATAAACAATAATTGCTCAGATTAGCACCTCTTCAACACCTTCTCAAAACTGTGTAATTAAAAAAATGAGGGTGAACTAGGGGAGAAAGTTTTTTTTTCTCACTATTTAATATTAGGTATACGTTATCAGACTCCAGACCACAGGATCTGGGGAAGGCAGCTGGCCCCTTTTCAATATTCATTTCAGCGTGGATGGTGCCTGAAGGAACCTGAGGGCTGGGTCATTTTGGGACTGTCCCTGTCGTTCTGACCAGCTCCTGGCTATTTCAGAGAAACTGAGACACCTTCGAGGCTGCTGTAAGAAATCCTGGGGGAAATCCTCATCAACAGAGCTGTTCACTGCAGGAGGCACCACCCTGTGCAGAGAGAAGTGTTTATACTCAGTCATTTTGAAATGTCTGCTGAGACAGGAGGAGTTTTTGTTTTAGTCGTAAAATGTTTTGGTTTTTTTAATCCTTTCCGAGGAAAAGCCACGTAAATACTGTGTTGGGTCAGAGTGTGCACAAGCCCTTGTTATATCAGTGTATATTTTATAATGTAACTTACAATTTTATAAAAGTGGAAGGGAATGGTTTATCACAGCCAGCACCAATGTAAGTGCCTGTACGTGATGGGATGCTGACCTACTCCTTTATATCCTCCAGACTGATTGGCCAGGCACAGATGTTTCCATTCCCTGGCAATCAGTACAGCTGCAAGTTTTTGCGGGACATTGCCTCCTGCACTACCCTAGCTCTCCACAATACCCAATGCTTATCTTTGCAAGTAAAATCAGAGATGAATACCTTGAATTTAAAGTTCTGGTCACAGTCAGTAAAGGTGCTAGACATAAGTAGATGTAAGGATTAATTGAGGATTAAATGTTAATCTGAGAGCCACTTCAAGAGAGATGCACAGGCCAATCCTCAACCCTAAGAGCATTTGATGCTGGCATACATCGATAGGTGACACACGCACACCTGGATGATCCCACCTGCAAGGGGCATAGAAGCAGGTTTAGAACACTCTGGGCTCACAGAAAGAACAGAGCCTTAAAAACGGAAACTCATTCTGCCCAAAGCTGATGGATGTTGTGACCAGGAATGAGTAATTCAGATAAGGTCAGTCTGCTGTTAGGTGCTGAAATGTGCCTGAAGCAATGAGGGACATCAGCAGTTTGCAGAAAAAGCGGATACTCATTCCTTTACCATCAGATGTAAAGTTATGATAACTTGGGATAAAAGAACCCACACAAAACTCAAACTATGTCTCAAATGAATTAAAATAAATGTTTATTTTTATAGGCTTTGATTTATGAAGACGAGCATTTTATTTGCTCTGAAAATAAATTGCGTTTGCAAGACTGAGGCCTCTGTCTCTGTAAAAATACAATTATCACAGCTAAATCTATACATCATCCTCAAGTCATATGATGCATATGTGCCAATGACCAAAAGATGCAAAAATAATTTGTGAAAGTTTAATTACTTTAAAAAACAATCCGAAGAGTGGACAAAACACCAGGCATATTCTGTCACTCTTTATTTTTTATTCTAATGTGTCCATTTAGATTTATGAACAGTTTATCATTTTGTGGTGTAGAACTGGATTTCAAGTTATCACAGTATCTTTTGGTCAGTGAAATTTTTTCTTAACACTCTCAGGTCCTTCCTTAAAGTCAATTTCACAGTAATACCTATATGTGAAAAATGTTTTTATTTTGTAGCAGAATACTCTTTCTCTGAAAGAAGCCAAACCAAAATTTCTAAAATTCTCTTTTTCATTTCTATCACAGGGCTCAATGAATCCTCACAGATTACATACCCCACTGATTATTTATTTGAGCTATCTTTATCAAATAGATGTGTAGCCACATAACAAATAACCTGATAACCAATGTTAGAGACATTAATTTTCCAGAGCACTAAATCTTCATGCAGTTCAGTTCTTTCACTCAGAAAAGAATGTCCTATTATATATGGCACATATCTATATAGAAATCTCCAGGTGGTGTAATTTCAGCTTTCAGGGTGAAAAACTTCACTATTTATTGAGTAAATGGTAGGTCTTTAAAATTACCAGCAGACATTCATGCTCACTAACATCTTGAAAGCCAGACAAGTCTCTATTGCTACAGCAGCAATGGGAAAATACACCCAGACTCACGTGGTATTCATGAGCTCAAAATTTACTCATAGATCAAATCTTTGGAAATCCTATTAAGGGTAACACCCTGAGATGTCACGATTAATCCATACTAGTCCTTCAGAAATCTTTGTGTAGTCACTGTGAATGCCTCAGTAATTAATTCCTCAATGTCATTTGGCTTGACTCAGGAACATTATTTAGGCTATGCTGGCAATAACGTTGTCCTCCTCATTGTAGATGAGAAGGATATATGATAGGGATAATTTATACCCTCTCCTTTTAGAGGTAATTATATATATTTTCATTTTTCTTAAAACGTGATCGAGATTTTGATACTTTATTGCACAGGTACATAGAAAGAAATATCAATTTTTGAAACTTTTGACAGTGGGAAAACATGGAAATATTGTTCATTATACATTTCTCATGGTGGGGCAAAGTGGTCATTTATTTGGTCCAGAAATAATGTACTTCACAGATACAGAATAGAGAGAAATCTGACTACAGGGGGGGCGGTTTATAAGTTAATATTTCCACTTAAGCAAAAAAAACCAAAAAAATCACTTATGTTCATCATACAAAACCATTATGGCCTACGTATAAAAACAGGCAAATTACTGTATTGATGAATGCTGTCAGTGATTTTGGCTGAGCTTTCTACATGCACACATCTGTGTGCCTGGTGCACCTCCAGACTGAGCATTAAAGTTCTCCAGATCCAAACAATTCCTGAGAACTTGCTCCACCTGTGCTTGTGCTGAAGTGGGAAGTGCTGGGACTGTGGTGGCAAAAAGAAGAGCAAGCCCTGACCAAGGCAAGCATTGAGACAAGACCTGGGAGAAGGCAATCAAAGGAGGCTGTTTGGAGGCTGCTCTGGTTGGAATTACCCAAACTGGTAAAAGGATGAAGATGAGTGGTTGATAATGTGCATTTCTCATCCTCACATCCTCATAATTTTTTAAAAAATTATGCAGACTAAGTATTTGGAAGAAAAAAAAAATTGGCCCAATGAATTCTGTAGTTGAAGTAGATGTCCAACTCTAAAAGAGGGAAAGCACCAAAAGCAACTTTGAAATCTCTACAATTTTGTCATTGATTAAAGATGAACTCAAGATTTTAGATATCTGAGAACAAAGCACATCTTTGGAGGAAATCTAGACAAGATTTCTTAGATATTTACCTTAAGAAGTATTTTCTTGAATTGAATGTACATGCAGAATAGAATATATATCTAATTAAATATGCTTTGTCCATCTGAACATCTCAAACCCATCCATAGCCTTCAGCTACCCTCACCTTAGTGCATTTAAGAGCTAGCTGGACATTCAAGGCTACTAAATCAAAGTTAAATCCTTTAATGGTGTGAATCTCACCCTTAGGAGGTAAACCATTTCACTTGTAAAATTTATTTATATTTAAGGTAGCACTTGTAGTACTTTAACAGAAATCACACACAAAACTAGAGACTACTCAAGGAAAATAAAAGCATGGGAGATAAAGAGGCAAAAAATAAATTGCTAGGCACAGAATTCAGAGTTTAGTAATTAGTTAAGAACTGAACTTCAGGAGGCAGAAGATACCTCTGCTAGAAAATTCTGTGGTATAGCAATTTCAGTACCTACTCCAGTGCAGTTCTTTTTATGCCACATTCACCCCTTCTAACTCAGATATCTGTGTCCTACAAAAAAAGGAGGTATTTGCCTACATTAGGCATACTTAAGTAATGATATCCTATCCTTAATATTAAGAAAGGATCCTTAATGTAAGAAATAAATAACCAAGCTTATTATTATTGTTGCTTGACAGAAGGATTCTAATGTTTGGGTCGCCAGCCCTTGAGAACCACACATGTTGCATGAGGTTTGAACTATATTTGAAAAGGGGAAAAAAAATAGTGTGATTTGAAGTGTAAAGACAATCACATTGGAAAGGTAACTATCTCTTCTTCAGTAACAGCAGTAGAAAAACTGAGGGGAGCCAAATGGTGGCACACTGCTGACTTTGCACAAACAGACTGTATCCATGCTTATTTGCTTTTCCTCCAGACTTTTATTACATTTTAAAATTTATCTATTTGTATTCTATTGATTCTCCATAGCAGTGAAGGCTAAATTAATTTTGTTGTGTGGGTCATTTGATGTATCAGGAGACAAATTTTGCCTGTTAGACATGGTTTAGAGGAGACAATGCAAGCCTAAATGTCTGAAGTTTGGCAGTTTACAAATCAATTACTTCTGTTAGAGAGCCAACTGTCACACCAACTGGGAAAGAGATTATATCAGATTACTGCACTTTTAATTAGCTGATCGTGACAGGCAAGGCTTGAAGAGGAAAAGAAATCAATCAGAACTGCCATACTTGGTCAGGCAAGTACACAGTGCCATTATTGAATCTTAGACATTGTTCTGAAGCAGAACTTGATCTCCAGGGCTCTGCCAGGGGACCTGCCTTACACAAGTGATCCATCTTAGAGCCAAAGGTTATTCTGGAGCAAATATTTCCAAACATTTGTTATAATTAGCCCCTGACAAGGTCTGTCTCGAAGCAGAATCTCGTTAGAGAGGAAGCAGGAGCAGAGCACATTCACCCCAGTGACATGGCAGAGCATCAAATGCTTCTGCAATGGGAAATGTGTGTGTGTAATACATGGACGTGGGGATGCACTTTTGGGAACAGAGCAATGCATTCTGGCTGACAGAGTTGAGAGACATTTCTTTCCCCTGTCCAAGGGACTGGAGTGCTTCAAAACTGAGCCAGTATTTGCTTTTCTATCTCATTGCCTTTATAACAAGATAATTCTAGCGACCCAGAGCATCCTGTCCTATAAAGCAAGATTTATGGCATGCTGTCTTAGAACCTAATTTTCTCATGCCTTCACCTCACACAGTGATTTGCTCTGTAAACTACACATGCAATGGCCTTACATCAAGATGGTCCCTCATTGCACAGGCAAAGGGAAGTCAAGGTTAGCACAGCTGAGTTATGGTAAAATCTCCAAAACATCCAGGGACACAGAACAAGTTTCCTATGTTTTTGCAGGCATAGAGACAGCAGGGTGCCTGGCTGTCCCAGTGTGTCGGCTTCAGGTTAAACTTTAGGGAGTTCTGAGCTTTAAGTTGTACATAGGCACAACTTTTACCAAAAAATTGTGCATGAGCTGACAGAAGGGCAATGAAGCTGGTGAAAAGTCTGGAGCAAAAGTCTGATGAGGAGAGGCTGAAGGAACTGATAGTGTTAATTCTGGAGAAAAGGAGGCTCAGGGAAGACCTTATTGCTCTCTACAACTACCTGGAAGGAGGCTGGAATGAGGTGAGGATCTTCTCTCAAGTATAGAAGTGAAGGTAAGAGAGGAAGTGGCCTCATGTTGTGCCAGGGAAGGTTTAGATCAGCCATTAGGGAAAACTTCTCCAGTGAAAGGAAGATGAAGCATGGGAGCAGGCTACCCGAGGCAGGAGTCACTTCCTCTGGAGGTATGTAAAACAGGTGTGGATGTGGCACTTAGGGACATGGTTTAGTCATGGGCTTGGCAGTGTCAGCTTAATGGCTGGAGGTAAAGGTATTTTCCAACCTAGATGATTGAGTGGTTGAATCATCCTCATGCAGGTATCTAGGTGACAAGGAGCCGGTAAAGCCCTTTCAGTCTCTCCTGTGCCTAGATTCTGCCAGAAGAGGATGTTCAGCCTCAGTCTAACAGAACATTTATTGATGCCAATTATGTGGTTCACCCAAGGACTGGAGTAGATTCAAAACCCAATTAAATACACACTTCAGAAATCGTTGGATCACAATGACATTGCTCAGCCCTTTGCAACAATTCCTTTAGTACTTCCTTTAGTATTTCAGCTGTAAAATAGATTTTGTTCTAGAGATGAAGAAAATGTCTAAGCATTTCTTATTCTGGTACACAAACACCCTATAGCTTTTTTTGTTCCATTTGCTGAACTTAGAGTCCATTTCCAATCCTATTTATGTGGTTGCATATATGCCTTTCTTTTACTCTGTTAAACAGGAAGAATCCTACCTAGCAAATAAAACCAGGGTATATTATAAGTAAAACCACTGCATGTCACTTTTGTGGATTTTATGAAGTTCTGTGCCTGATATTTGGCACCCCGTAGCTCTATGTGGGGGTTCTGTTTTGTCTAGTCTTTCTTTGGGTTTCATTGACTGGGTGGGTGCAGAAGCAGAACTTCTTTGTCACCTCACTGGAAGCTGTCTGGATGGCTGCAAAGTGTATCATAAATCAATTCTGCTCAGAGGACAGCTTGCACCAAAGTCAATAACAGAGCAGGAAAGCACACATGCTATCAGGAGAGCCAGAAAGAAAGAAGGGAAAAGCCTAGTATGGCTTAAAAACAAGAACTGAGCTGCAGCCAGCTTTTGTCAAACACATGCCACAAGGCCCTGTTGCTTGTTTGCTTCCACATCCTGTTTTTAATGCCCTTCCAGTTAACACACCATCATGATGAGGGGTCAGACTAAAGCAAGGATCTCCTCTGAGCAGCTGAAAAGTACAGGGTGTCAGTTCATCCTTCAAAAATAAATTTCTGATTTCACCCTAGTGCAGACTACCCAAAACTTTGGGGCATTTATAACTCCATCTTCTACATTGCAAAATTTTTGCTTTTCAATTCCATTGCAGCCCTCTTTTTTCACTTTATATTTATGTATTGACAACTGCCCAAATTATTCTTGCAATGCTAGTTTATGTCTTAAATCTGCAATAAATTTTCTTTATGCAAAACCTACTTGGGTAATGCCACCATACATCCTATTATTGTTTCTGGCCCCTCCCTCTGTTATTCTTCTACCCACAGTGTTCTGGCAAATCATCTTGACATCCATTGTATATGATATATATGTGATGATGTGGAGGAAGAAAAAAAATTTGCAGAAATTGATGATGTTCTGTTAAAGTCAGTGTCAAAAATCATTTGTCTGTATTAAAACAAGGAAGTAACATTAAACAAAGTATGTCAGAGTTCAGATAAAGTCTTAATTTAAACACCACTAGTTATCTTCCAGTCAGAGACACAGTACTGAAATCATTAGTGTAATTTGCCAATGTGTGTGAAACCAGTAATGAAAGTCCTCTGGGTTTAACACAGATTTAAATTTGCTTATAGTTTGTTTTTTTTTATGATGAATGTTAATGCTCTAAGTCTCCCAGTTTCCAGTTGCTTATTTTTTGATTTTGTTCTCTAACAGAAAGGTTGGTTTTCAAAGGAAGATTAGTGCTTCTTTTCTGGTCCCTTTGTTCAGAAGTTAAAGGATTTTAAGCAATTCCTTTGAGAGTCATTAGTCTTAACTTAAGACAAATATGAAAGTTAATTAAAAGTTTAGTTCATTGACAGATAAAATAAAACTTTACACTTATTCACTCTGGAAAATAATGAGCAGGATTAGCTACCAGCTAACAAGTAAAGACTATGACAAAAACACAATTTAACTTTTCATCACTGCGGTCAGAAGTTGTACATTTCTGGGTTGGTTTTGATCTTTGTCTGTGCTTATTAGCTGTTATCTCTCCACAGTCATTTCCACACCTCCCTACTTGATTACCAAGTCCAAACATACTTCTGAGAATGGCTAAAAAACAACAGGAGTTCATATCACTAATGATGCTTTTCTTCAGAAGCAAAGTGGAGATGAGGCTTGTGAAGGTGTAACCTTCCCCTCCTGCAAGCAGTCAAAGAAAGAGAATTAGCTTTTCATTCTCTGCAGACTTTTCCCCATCTCCCAGAATAGCCTGAAGGGAATTTAATTTTTTGCCTAACAAGCAGAGCACTTGGTGGATTGATTTTTTTCTTCTTTTTTTTTTTTTTTTTTTGCCAGTTCTACCATTTCTGCCTTTAAGAATTAACTCTGGAATTTGACGACTGCTCCAAAGATGTTCTGACCTAGAGTTTATGCAAAACAATCTTTGAGTTCTAGGACAAACAAGGAAGGCAGAGACAGAGACTGCTGCTTTTCTCTCTCTGTAACCTCATCATTGCTTTCCTGAGAGCAGGAGTTCAGTTTCTTATTAAAACAGACACTGGGAAACCATGGAGAGTGTTTTGTTTTCCCCTGCACTCCACACCCCAGTAACAGATTCTGCCATCTGCTCCACCTCAGTCGAGCTGTACCCAGCAGGGTCTGCTCTTTTCCAAACACTTTTCTTCCTCATCTTGTTGCTCATGTCTGATGAAGGGAGCATGAATTTTGAATGCAGCAATTATCATTCAATAGATAGGTTTAAATGCTCTAAATGCTACTTAAATCCACAGAGGGAAACTTTTTCTCATGCTGGTAGAAAAAAAAAAGCCATTGAAATAAAGTGGAATCACTTTTTATAGAATTATAAAAAGTCTCTTGAATTGCTGTTGTGGTTTGACTCTCACTACTTCTCTAGTTACGACTTAAGATGAAATCCCTCAAAGCTCAAGGTCTTTTTTTTAATTGTTTCAGCTAAAAATGTGTGCCACATTTATCATCCTGTGCCTGATGCTGACCAATGTAGAGAGACACAGAAATACACAGACATCAAGTATGGACCAAAAAATTCCCTGACTTTGTTTTAAATATGTAGCTCAAGCCATAGCCTGGAGTGTCAAGAGATTTGCTAAGCTACAGAATTGAATTAATTTCTAAAAATACATAATTCTTTCTGAACTTATGTTGAGTTAGGATATATCATCTGAGGGCTGGTTTTCCTCATCTATCCATCTCTGAATGCATGTTCTGACATGCAGGGTATTTTGAAGGGTGGCTTTGAATGGAATGACAGGTTTTGCAAGTGTTGAGGAATCACTGTGCATTTATCACATCCCAGAAAGCCAGAATAACTTATTGAACCTCAGTACTACTGCTACACAGTGAGGAATCTTGCAGAGGTTTAGCAAAACCTGCATCATTTGGTCGTTATTTCATACAAAAAAAACCCTTTCTAAACCCTCTGCATACACAGTCAGGGTCCTGGTAGAAAGAAATACCTTGAGCTGATGAGAGAGACTCAAGTGACTGAGGAGCACTGGAGACTGTCAGGCTTCACCTACAGCTTTGATACAGAGAGAAGTGCAACCTCAAACAATTACCAACCCAAATGTGTACCCAGGACAGTCTTTTCCCTGCACAATGATCCACAACACACCTGCTAATGTTCATATTTAGAGACAGTAATGTTTTAGTGGGGGGTAAAAACACCTTCCATCACATCAGGCAATAGAGAGGAGCTTCAGGCCAATTACAGAAAATGGACCACGGTGAGTCAACATTCAATAGCTCATGATTTAGAAAAGTATTCACCTTGAAACAGTCAATATGTGCATTACACATGGATATTTAACCATATACCTCACCCATACTTTAATTAACTGTGCAAACAATTAGCAGTGCTCCAGTACAAGGACTGAAAATTCTCTGCACAGCTAAAGTGAAATTCTCCAGAAGTGAACTCTGTGATATAGCTGGTTCCACAGATTGTGAAGAGTTCCTCACAGATGTCCAGGAAATTCTGCTTTTATGTCACCAATGTATCGATCTGTGAAAATTTTCCAGAGGAATGGAAGTAAAACAAGCTGAAATAACAACCAATGCTCAGTGGCTGGTGAAGCACAGAAGCTTTAGTTGAACGCTGACCAACAATTACAGAATTGTGATCCCACTCATTTGGGCAAATGAAGCCCAAATAAAAGATGTGAGTCTTCTGTGCATCACAGAAGACTGGATACCAACTCTATCCCTAGATACCAATTCTGTGGCCATCTCTGCAAAAAGTGGGACATCTCTTTCATTGTTCTCTGAAAATTTCAATAACAATTTTTGTTTTCTAATTAACTTTAGCAAGTGAGTAGCAGTATTTTGTTACCTTCCCAGTCCCTGTCCTTGCCTTGCCAAGTGGAGAAGCAGGCTGTGCAAGGTCCCAAGAGCTGGTGGATCCTCAGGAGGAGAGCACAGGGCTCCTCTTGCCAGAGGGAGCTCAGGAGAGAACACCAGAGCTTTGCCTTTTCCCCAAGCTGATCTTCCTTCAGGAGACACACACCTTCCAAGGGTGATCCCAGATAACTCTCTGGGATGCTCCTGCATATTTCAGACTAATGTCACCAGCAAACACTGTTCTGAAAACGTTTTTAATGACTGAATATGGGTCTACAGTGATGTGAGGCACTTATGAACAAAACGCTGGAAAAACACCATGGGGCAGCAGGCTCTTAAAAAATGCTGGGAAAAAAGAGAAAGTACAGAAATATTGATCAAATGGCAAAATTTTTGCCATTTGTGTTCTATTACAAAATACAGTAAGTTTCCAGTCAGCTCAGCAGATCTTAAGCAAATGTGGAAATATTATCTCAGTAGTTAACCAGCAGTTTTCAATTTTTATTTTCATTTGAGTTTTCTTAATTATTTTCCTGGGAAGGTACATATAGTAAATATAAGCCTGCTGTCATTCAGCTTTAATGAACTTTGCAGTCCATGGTCAACTTCAGAATCTGTGTGCCAGAGATTAAAACTCTGATCCCACACCCTTTTGAAAAATTGATTTGGTAAAGCTTGTCATTTTAAGGGATGGACTGGCTGCCACAAGTGTAAGAATTCCTTTTGATTTCATTACTTCTGCTCCTATTTAAATCTGTGGTCAGACTGGATGAGTAGAATTCAAGCTGCAAAATGCCAGGTGGGGCTGGGAAGGCTGCAATAACAGCATCCCAGTGAACAGTGCTGGTTCTCCTGTGAGGTAAATGATGAATATCAGGGGGTTCAAATACTGCTGGTGAAGACCACAGGAAGGGAAAAATCAAAGTGTAAATAAAAAATAAACTCAGTCATTGTAAAACCCAGGTATTTATTTCATAGCAGCTGATCTATAGGAAAACCAATAGACTCCTGACCAAGGTGCAAGAGCAAGCCTGGATTAGCCTTCTTAGCCTTTGCCAATTGGTTTATAAACGTTTAACTGCACCTGTCTGTCTCCTGTGGACCTGTGGAGAAGACACATCAAGTGCTGATACACATACAGGGCAGGGCAAGAGCAGAAGAAGGAGGGGGTTTCCAAAGTCAGCCACTGGGACATGCAGTACTTTCATTTCTCTGCCTGGATATGAATAAATATTTTTAAAATAATAGTATTTTCTCCTGGAAATCAGTTTCCTGTGGTAACCTGCAGAAATGAACTTCACATTTCCCAGAAATATGCTTATGGACCTGCTTGGAAGCACCTGCAATAGATAAATTACAATGGATAAATTAATGGATAAATTACCTGTTGGTAAACTGAATGTCAATTTGTGCCTGTATTTTAGGATGCATTTAGACAAAAACCAATTTATCTTTGCAACGAAGTCTCTCCCACTAAAACTCTGAAGTACAGTAATTTCACGAATACAAGCCGCACCAATTTGACCAAAATTTTGGTGGAAACCTGGAAGTGCGGCTAATATTCCGGGGCGGCTAATCTATTAACAAAATTCTAAAAGCTGCCAACACGGAAGTGAGAGCCCGCGGCAGCCCCAAGCCAAGCTGGAGCCCGGCCGGCCCCGGCTGAGGTGGGAAAGCCTGGCAGAGGCGGGGCCAGCAGTGTGGGGGGCGGGCAGCAGAGCCTGAGCCAGCAGGGCGGGGCAGGGAGGGCGGCAGAGCCTGAGCCAGCAGGGCGGGGGAGCCCGGGAGAACTGGGGCTAGCAGTGCAGGGGAGCATGGCAGAAGCAGGAAGGCCGGCGGGTGGGGCTGCCTGGCAGCGGGGGAAGCCCAGCAGAATCGGGGCCAGCAGCGTGGGGGAGCCCGGCGGTGCGTGGGCATGCAGTGCCGGCCAGGGCGAAGAAACGCGGCGGCGGTGCAGGCGGGAGGGGGCGGCCGGCGAGCCTGGCAGCGGCGGCAGTGCCTGGCCCGCCGGCAGGGCGACTACGTAAACAGCGCAGCGGCGACGCGGCCGGCATGCCTGCCAGCGGCGTCAGTGCCTGGCCCGCCGTCAGGGCGACTACGTAAACAGCGCAGCGGCGACGCGGCCGGCGTGCCTGCCAGTGGCGGCAGTGCCTGGCCCGCCGTCAGGGCGACTATGTAAACAGCGCAGCGGCGACAGGGCGAGTACGTGAACGCAGCGGCGGGGCGGTGCTGACGGGAGAGGGGGGCCAGTGAGCCCGGCGGCGGCTGCAGCACCACCCAGCCGGCCCCGTCGGCAACCATGAGCGGGCCGAGCCTGCCTGGCCCCGCCCCGAGCCAGTAAAGCCCGCTATGCCGCGATCCTGTTACTAATTGGCCAATTTGTGAAAGCTGCGCACGGATTCTCGCGACGAACGAAAGTGCGGCTAATATTCGGGGTGCGGCTTATCTATTGACAAAGACAGCAACATTGTCGAGGCACCGGGGGTGCGGCTTATAATCCGTGCGGCTTGTATTCGTGAAACTACTGTACATGGAAGTAAAATGTCCATCCTTTTTATGACCAGAAAAGATCTGTTTTTCTAAAGCTAAAGTTTATTAATTGACTTTTATTTCTTCATAACTGCAAATTAAAATTTTTGGTGACTGTGTTTTGTCTGGTTTTACTTATGGTGATCAGTAAAATGATACACGATCTGAAAAAGTCATGGACGCAAACTGCCCTTCAAGGTACATCAATATCAAAAAAGGTACTCAGTGACTCACTTTGTGTTCTGAGCTATTCAACCATAAAAATATAACAAAAATATTAACCCTTCATGACCCTTCTCAAATAATTTCTTTCAGTTCCTGTAACTGTGACAATGTCACAAAATAAACCCGACAGAAAAAAAATGGCTAGGAGATATAAATTAGTTTATAGATTTATGAATCAAATAGCATTGTTGGGATGCACAGGTTTCATGGCTGCTGCTGTTTCTGTCACTTTGTTGGGAAGTGCTGCCATTCTCTCAGTTGTGTTGAATTCTCTCATTCATTCATTGCTCGGGCACAGACCTTGCTTCTGACACCTGCACTCAGTTATTCAGACTGAGAGAGGTTCTAAGGAACTGGGGAAAGGATACAACAAACCTAATGTGGGGCACAAATTCAGAGGGTTTGTGCACTTCTGATACTGCCCTGAACACTGATGGGGCAGAGCTGCTCCTATGAAGGGTACTGCCTCGTCACAGGAACTAGTTACAAATTCTCATAGAAGTCTGGGGATCCTGAATTTTTAAAGGAAGTGCTAAGGATATGGGAGAGGTCACGGATGTTGAGACCCAGCCGAAAGCATTGTTTAGGAAGGTGGTTTTCACTGCCAGGCTAAATGACCTGAGCAGATTCCCTTATATACTCACTTGTAACTATGTACCTCAGCAGAAGTGAGCCATAAATGCGCAACCTTGACATGTCTCTTTGGTTTACCAGTTTCTTGCTTTCTTTGTACAGACTTTTCAGGCTACTATAAATCAATCAGATTAGCTGGTCTCATTAGTCCTGTCAGTTTTTTCCCCTTTCTCCATTTCCAAGGGTACAGAAAAAATGTTGAAACCATTATTACCAAGAACAATCACACATTCAGGGCGTTCTCAAAGGTGAGGTGGGCTCTTATCAAGCCACCTTTCCTTCTGTGGATTCTTTATGGGGTTGCTCAGAATGGATTCCTGGGAGGACAAAGGGAGGACTTGGAGTTGTTTCCAAGGGACCATCACTGCAATCTTAGCAGGACATTCTGCAGGCAAGAATGGAAACACACCAAAAACAGTATAGACAATGTTCCAGTAAGAGGAAAAGGAGAGAACAAAAGGAAGACAGCTGGGAGAGAAGAGGAACTGGATTGAATGTACTTAACAGTTTCATATGGAAAAATCTTCATTTCCTGAGTTTGAGGAGTAGAAAGTTCAAACTCAGAGTTTGATAGCCATTATTACTTTTTAGCTTGGGTGACAAATATTACTTGGTGCTGCTGTTATTTGCCACGATGTCTCAGAGGGTGATGAGGATAAGAACTCAGCACATCTCAGGAAAAACAGTTTTTTCTGGCCACCTGCTCAACCACCAACTGTTCACACTTTTTTTTTCCACTTTTTTAAGCAAATGTGCCAAAGGATATCAAAACATATTTATCAGAACAGTAAAAATAATAAACTATAACAAGGTGTCAGATTAAATAGGAAAAGCAGTGGAAAGATATATTAAAAAGGTTTGAAAAGCACTCCTCTTGCTTCTGTCCTTGAAAGGTAAGTTAATCCCTCCAGTATTATTTTCTAGTTCAGCAGCTCCCTGCAGCTTCCTGGGTTTTATAGCCATAGAAACCCAAAGCAAAGGCTCCCTCCTCCTGCCACCTTGAGACTTTTTTGCTCCTGGTCGTCCTCTTTCCTGTGCTGCTCTCATATCCTCCCGTTCCCCAACACATTTCCATGCTGGGCACATCACCAGAGTGAAGCTGCTCCCTTCCCTCCACAACAACCCCCTTGCCCAGGCCTTTCCCTCTTGCCCTCACCCCATCTCAGAAGTGAACTTAAAGGTCACACAGAGTCCTTGGGCACAAACTGGAACAAACCAACCTAAAAGCATATCCTGTGTTAAAGGGAGGTAGTTTCACTTGTGCAGACCTACAGACTGTAGATATCGGAAATGGAATTCTCTGTTCTATGGAAAGAATTTCTTTCCTGCTATTTTTACTATTTAAACTCAGAATTAATATCAGAAAATGCAGCATCCAACCTGACAGAAATTCCAGTTTTTACCTACTTAAAATAATTTAGAATATGCTGCAGCATATTTTCTGTGTGGAATAAATCAGTACATTGGGTATTTTAGGCACACATTGATTTTTTAAATTAAAATATACATGATTTCAAAGGAAGACTCAAGACTCTATTTTAAAAATGCTTTTCCTTTTGTTTTAATCAATTTCTCATACAGCCTTCCTTATAAGAGTGCCAATAATTTAAATTCTGTTCAGGAGAGAAACAAGCCAGAATTCTTTCAACAAGCAACAATTAAAATTTTTGTTATGTTTTAAGCCAAAAACATTATAATAAACTCTGCATCCAATACTCATCAGGAAATAACTATACTTATATGGTAGCTTATGATTTTCAGAACCTGTGTGTAGCTGTTTTTTCAGAATTCCTGAAAATTAGTCCTCCTTTAACAGGACAGCTGATAGGGGTGTTCCTTCTTTTTTCTCTCTTCCCCTCACTATTTTGAACAATTTATTTTATTTTCAAGGTGAAATCCTTCCTTTTATTCAAATCATCTTTCTCTACTGAGGACTTCTAGGATTAAACTAAAAAGTTGCATGTTTAATATCATACCACAGAGTGTAACATTCCTATCTTGATATCTTATCAAAGACTCGTGGGGTAGGAAAAATGGTCTTACAGATTTTCAGCAGGGAAATGCAACTTCTCATACAGGTTTCAAATGAAATCCAGATGTGCAAGAATCTTGTAAACTTCTTTGATTTCTGAGTGCTAGAGGAGGCTCTCCTGTGCTGCATTTCCTGGCAAAGTCCATCAGTAATTCCCAAACTGTCTCATGCTGGAGCGGTGGAAACCTTTAGGTGATGGTACCATCTGAAGCTCAACAATTTTCTAGTTTTAAGCCCTAAGTATAGAAAACTGAGCCTGAGGCTGCTATCCAGGCTGTACTCCAGCTGGCACCAGACCAGTGATGGCTTCAATTATTTCTTTTTGGAGATGTACTTGCAGAGAATCTCCAGGTGTGTTAAAACCTCCCCTTTTCTGGGTGAAAGTGCAATCTGTGTCTGCACCACTCAGCTTAAACATTCCACAGCTATGGAAACAACCACATTGCTCTTGGGATCACCCAGGGCATGGTCAGCAATAGCACCAACATCTCTGATTTAAAAATGGAGCCTGGCAGGAGTTGCTGAAGCACAGTATCACTCATTCACTCTTTCTTTTGGTTTTTCCTCATGCTGATGTAAATTAAAACACCCTCACAGCCATATGCTATTTATCACCACTGCTTCCTCCAGCCTATCAAGTTGGTCACATGGATGTTTCCTAATCTGCTACAGAGTTTAGAGCTTACGGTAATCGAGTCAAAGTAAATTGGGTTAACAAAGATCTATTTATTAAATTCCTAAGTAAATATGTTTGGTTTTGAACCTGGCAGCCAAAGAGCTGAATGAGAGGACAAAGTACAATATCCAGAGGAGGGAAAATAATGTCAGGTAGCTAAAGAGGAAAGGACCTTAAACTCTGCATTTAGCAAAGGAGTGGATACCTGTGTCAGAGGTGGATGCTGCCAAAAATTATTCTTCCCCTTCTTCAGGAAATTATGGATGTTTGCTGGCAAATAATTGTATTTTCCCTTCCCTTGCATCCTCAGAGCACATTTCTGGTGATACAAGCACGGCTTCTTCAGTGTATTATGGAGGTGCTTCATTGTATGTAATAAAAAATGAGGCTAAGGGGAAGCAAAGCAAAGATGTGCTCAGATCCCAGCAGAAGCCCAGTGTTTGTAATCCCTGAATTCCTTCTCAATGACAACCATGGTGATTTCCTTGAAGAGAGGTGGTAGAACAGTACACTGAACTTGGGAAGAATTATGTGCAGTAACTAGAGCAACAGTCCAGCTGCTTCTTTTACAAGAAAAATGGTCTAATTATTTATAATTGTGCAAATTCTATCATGGTCTTTTTTATTCTGGCATTCATCAGTCCCACTATCTGTCATATAAAGCTGCTCAGAATTAAAATCCATATCCCTTCAGCACCTCAGCAAAGTGTCACTGGCCAGGGCTCTTGTTCTGATGGATGATACCAGTGACAGCTGCCAGAAAACACACCTAAATTGCTCACAGATACCTTGAAGGTGTATGCAGCAATACATATTACCTAAAAAGAACGAATATATGTCTTTCTGCCCGTCAGTTTTGTACTTGTACATTCTATTCTTTAATACCAACCCTTAAATCCAATTTCTCTGGAGTTAGTTATTCAGACATCACTGGTATGATTAATAAAAACAGAAGTGGAATTGACAATGGCTAGATTAAAACGCCAAGCCCAACCATCAGAAGCTCTGAATTGGAGGAGATGTATTGACAGAAGTGTGCCAAGGGTTTGGGCACTGCTGCTTTTAATGCCATTATTTCAGTATCATATTCAGTACTGGCAGAACATTCACCTCCCAAACCTTACTACTGAAATAAGCCTACAATTTTTTTTTTTTTTCTAAACTGTGAACTGATTGAGGATGGGTCATTTTCTTTTTTCTTCTATTGTTTCTGGCTGGCCAACTCTATGTACTTGATTTGTAGTGAGGCTGATCTATCCTAATTTTTAAAGCAGATGCAGCCTACAGAGAGTTTAAATGGATCTGTGAGACTTTCTAGACACGATCCATCAGTGGATTTTGGGAACACAGCTTTCAGTCTCCTGGGAATTTGTATTTTTTGTTTAGCTGTTGGTCAAAACGAGACCAACTGCTTATTTTTACTGTATTCAGCTAATTTTGAATTTAATTAATCTGACCAGACTCTTTTTCAATAAAACCTATTCTGTCAAAACATTTCTAATCAGCTTTAACAGAAATGACAAAATCTGTATTTCTCAAAATGTGTGGTTATCATCAACAACCTTCAGCTCTGCACAAGCTTTATAGTACTGTCAGTCCCAAAAACCATGGATGGAAACAGTGTTCAGAAAGCAGAAAAACTGGGGAGAAGATTCTGAGATCAACCTACAGGTCAGGTGAAGAGGCCCCAGATGAGCACAGGTCTCCTAGCCCCTGGTTTGGGGCCAGAGCTATCTCTAAAAACCCATGTAGAGATCCCCTTTATTAATGTCAACAGTATTTACCTACTTAAAGCTGTGACCACAGTTAGCGTCACTGAAGTTCCCTTGAAAATCCAGGTTGTTATTTTATAATTAGCATAGTATATAGACACACTGGACAAGGCAGCCTCAGCAATAGATTTAATTCAGCAGCTAAGCCTTGGCAGCCAGGGTACATCTTAAAAACGCTCTGCAGCTGTTTATTTAGTTCCTGTTAATTTTAGCATGGAAGAAACTGACCACACATTTGCTTCATGGTGCTGCTGCATCCCCAGCAGGTTCTGCTCTTTACATTTACTATGTCTGTTTCCTTTTTAATATTTTTTATTTAATATTTAAATAAAGCACAAATGAAGTCTTCAGTCAGTACAACATAGGCAACATATATTAAACTCTTCCCATCTCTTAGGGTCTCTAACAAAAATAAGGAGGGGCAAAACTGTTTCTACTTGAACTGTGGCCTTTTATGCAGAAGTAGACATTTAACTGTATCTTTTGGGGTTTCCCCCTCTAATGTAATATATTGTTTAATAGTTTTTCATTTCTGTTATTTAAACAAGAGCAGTCAGGACATGCAGTGAAACAAAAATAACATCGTTGAAATAAAATTCATTTGAACTGGATATGCCTGTCATGAACATGCCATACTGGAAGATAAAAAATTTTGCTCTCCTCTTCCTTTTTTTCATTAAAGTGGCTGGCTCACACTTTGGGAAAGAGCCAAGACTAATTCACCTTTCTGTCTGTAAAAATTAGAGGAGAGGGTTTCGACAGCAAATTAATATCCATCAGTGATTTTTGAAAAGTTTATTAGGAGATTAAGTATCAAGAAGTGACGGAAGGGCAATTTTTAAGTAAAAGTAACACAGATTGCTTTGATAGCAAAGAAAAAAAAATGTTTGTTTAAATGGTAGAGAAATAACTGTTACTTTAAGAGGTGAACTCAGTTTCTTTGCAATATTTATGTCTCTTACATCACCTATTCACCCTATTCAAATACTTATAAATATTAAAATATGCATACAGTTTTTTTGGAAGAAGCTGCCTTTTTAATAATCGTGTAGCTTGACTTTCATTGTTTGAGGATGAAATTGTGGGCTTTGGGGATAGCTTAGTTTAACTTTTATTTATTTTTTAGTTTAACTTTTATTTCTTTTCTATACAAGAACTCAGCCAAATATTTTTTATTTCCTTTCTATCCAGTATTCATACACACAGAGAATATTTCTCACTGCAAACATGGAACATTGGCATTTACACCAGTGTGAGCTTAGGGGTGTGAGAGCAGCCGAGACAGAAAGCTGCCTGAGCACCTCCCAAGTGACTAAATTGAATAATTTATTGTAATATACATAATTATTTTCCTTAAAATACATGGTAGGCTAAAAAAGCTTATTTATTCTTTTAATAAATTTGTTGATGATCAAATACTACTAAAAATGGTTAGGCTTAAATTTGGATTCTACTCAAATAAATGAGACATTAAACAGCTCAGATAAGAAAAGCTGTAGCATTTTGTGTTTGATGAACTTGTCAGTTGTATAGTAGGAAGAGGCAACATAAATAAAAAAAGCTACAGAAAGCACATTTTCATGTTTAAAATAGTTGAAACACAAGGACCAATATGGTATGTTCTAAACACCTGCAATTACCACCTGCTGTTTTCTTTATTGTGTGTAGACTATTTTGAAGCTCCCTTGTAAAACAATTTGTTCAGTTCTCATTTCACATTATGGCAGACTAGAATAAACTTGTGACCCATCTTGGTACAGGTATTGCTGATACAGATTTTCAGTTTCTCTTTTTTATGCTCACTTAGAATTGTATTGACAAGGTAAAGGTTTCTGGCCCAGTATGGATTGGATTTGGAGCCATGAGAGATGAACAGTGATTTTTTTTTTTTTTTGGTAGAAAGTGCTTCAAAAGCTTGAAACTTAAATTTACATTCAAAGTTAACATGAACTGGAAATAGGAAATTAGTCACCAAATAAATTAACTTTAGGTAATATATTAAACTTTATAAACTACTAATCGAAAGATCAGGGTGAAATCTCGGCATCTTTTTTCCCCAGTGACAAAATTCAGTGAGGTCTGTGGAGGATTTCTGACTTAGATGGAGATGAAACTAAAACTCCTCTCCAAAGCTCTGTTGGAAAGACAATAAAATGCACCAGAGAGTGATCTAATAGCATATTTCACACATAAGAACCTGCATAAAGAAATGTTTACATTCCTGGTTATGATGTAAGAAAACTACATAATTTCCTTGGCTAAGGAATCTGACTATAGAAACCTGAAACAGTTTAAGAAGCTTTCATATTATCTTCCCTTAGTTCCACTATAATATTGGGCATTTTAATTCCAAGTTACAAAAAACTATCAGTGAAATAATTTTAGTAATATGAAGAAATGGTACTAATAAGGCATTGATATTTATTTTCCTGCTGCTATTGAAGCGAACTAGTTAGTACGCAAAAAGCGCCAAACTATTAAGTTCTTGCTTGTTATTTTCAAAGGCAACAAACTCCACAAGTGAGGGAATAACTCTGGAGAGGTTTCTTTGCAAATCGAAACAGCCATGTGAACCAAAAGAATTGGGCACATCACCAGCATCACAAATACAACATTTGTACTCCTGGCTCCTCTTTCTATCCGACAAACCTGGAAGATAAAGACCATATTTCCATAAAGTGATTATCAAAGAATAGATATTTTCAGATGCCCCACAGGCTCCAGCCCCCCTCCTGATAGAGACTGATCCTTGAGCTCCCAGTTGTTAATGGAGAGTTTCTGTCCTGGGTTCTTTGCTGCACTTGTTTACAAACAAATCACAACCTTGATGTTTTGTTTTAACACACATTTAAACATGCATTTTAAACAGTAAGGCTCTCTTCATTTTAACAGAAAACAGGCTGTTTCAGTCTAATTTCTTTAGTCTCTTTGTTGAATTATTTGAAATTCTAATTCTAGCGCTGCTTGCGGCTTGGAGAAGCTGATAAACTGGTTTGATCCCTGTGTGAAACAGAAGTTAATCCTCTGTAGGGTATTGGAGTGAGAATTTTTCCTAAAAACCTTATAAACCGACCTATAAAATTTCAACTTTACATAGGATAACTCCCTGAGCAGTTTTCTATTGAAATACCAACACCTTTACAACATGAAAGAGATTATACCTGTGTCCTCACTCTTCCATATTTTGTGAGGTTCCTGTCAGCATGTGTAAAGTCAGTGCCGAGGGAGTACATGGAATGGTGTTCCTGTTCTGTGCACAGGCTCTAAGTGGAACGGGGCCCTCATGAAAAAGAGTTCTTCGAGGAATTTAATCATGTTTAATTTGACTTGATAAACTTCCACAAAAGTTTTTTGCAGCAGGACCCTTGGTGACACCTTATTTTGATTCCAAGACAAATGAACTTCCATAACTTTGCTGAGTGAAAAAATTCTGCAATATTTTTCAAAGCACGACTCTCAACACTTTGACTTCACATTGTGCCATAAGTGGAAGGAGTGCATAGAAACACTGTGCAAGCCATATCACCTCCTGAGTTGTTTGACAAATTGCATGGTCAGCAGCTCCAAGATCCCACTTTGGGCATAATTAACATCAGTAGAGGTTAATTACAGCTACGCATATAGCAATGAAGCAGAGGATAAAACTAATCTGAACAGTTTAATTATTTAAAAAATTATGTTATCTAGTCAATGTGATAATTACCATGCAATAGAGTTTATACTTTTTAAAAAACACATTCTGAAATTTAACCTATTTTGCAAGATTTATGTGCAGGGAATTTTATAAAAGATGTTGTAAAATCAGGTAGATGGACTTTAAATACTTATAACCACTAATAGAAACACAAGCAGCTGCCCAAATAATGCAAAGGAAGAACAGGTCAACAATGAACCATTATAATCTGAGAAGAAAATTTATCTAAACTTGGTTGTGATGATGCAGGGGTTTTCACTTCACAATTACTGATCTCTAAAATGCAGTTGCAGTACTTTATCTATTAACCCCCTTCATCCCACATTCTTCAGCCCAAGCTAGAAGATTTTCAAGATCTTCCTGGTTTTTTCCTGTCACAGAACTTAGCTCTAAATTTTCCAATGAATGGAAAAAAAAGAGGTAATGCTGTGTTCCTTTTTAAATGCTCTTGAAACCCTCTGTACATGGAACAGGTAAATGTTACTCTGGTAAGCCATTAGAGTATCTTGAAAATGAATTTAATGCTTTATTTCTTCACAGAGAATGAAAAAAACAAGTATGAGAAAAATGAGAGGACGGAATCTGTCTTGCAAGTCCTTGAAAGTTGATAAGACTAGACTGGCTTCTTAGTGCAAAGTAATTTCATGATTATAAGCCGCACTGACTATAAGCCGCACTTCCGGGTGCCAGCAACTTTTCGTTCTTTGCCCATATATAAGCCGCACCTGATTATAAGCTGCATGTTACAATACAGGATGTGATAAAAGGTATCTATTCTATCACCACCTGTTGAGGGTGGGAGCAGTGATCCTTGTCTCAACGGCAGATATTCTGCTAATGGGCCATCCATTGATACCAGGCGGGGCATTGTTCTTTATCTTTTCACAACCCATCCTTCCTCCAGCCAGTCATTTTCTGCTAATGGCCATTGAGTCCCACTGTGGGACTGATAAAATTACTGCATCCCATTGGAAGTTGCTCCAGGCAGGGGGAGGAGCCCAACATTTCTTACCATGATAAAAACAGAGGTTTTGGGACACTAAGGGAGCCCCTTTCTCCACTGGACTCTGGAGGAAAACCGGATTTCTCCACATCACCACTGGACTTGCGGAGGGAAACTGCACCTTGTACAGGAGCACTGCTCCAACTGAACCACATCTGTCACTGCAGGAGGATGCAGCCACCATTTAATGGGACTGCTACCAACACCCTGCCTGACGGGGTGTCAGGTTGTACTCTGACTTGGTCAGGGTTTGCAGTTTGTTTCTTTGTAGTACTGTATTTCTATTTTAATTTCCCTAGAAAAGAACTGTTATTCCTAATTCCCATATTTTTGCCTGAAAGCCCCTTGATTTCAAAATTATAAAAATTTGGAGGGAGGGGCTTTACATTCTCCATTTCAAAGAGAAGCTCCTGCCTTTCTCAGCAGACACCTGTCCTCCAAACTAAAACAGCAACTTTTCATTCTTTGTCCATATATAAGCTGCACCTGATTATAAGCCGCACTTCGGGTTCAGACCAAAATTTTATTAAAAATGGTGCGGCTTATGATCATGAAATTACTGTAATTTTTACGTGGTTTTAGTTGACATCTTAAATTTCCAGTCAGTCTGTAAAATTACCTGGTTCATCTAGACCTTGCAGGCATGCAAGTTGCTGTGCCCCAGGGTTTGACAAATGAAGTAATTCTGTATTGCTATGAAAGACTTCTTACACCAAAGAGGTGAAATTGCTACAGTGCTGCAAGATCCTTCCCATGGCCCTTTCTATTTGCCATTGTATCTGTCTTGTCACTAACTTCAAACACTACATTTTGAGAATGTTACTGGGTACAGAAAAAATGAGCTTGGAAGTGTCTGAGAAAAAGGAGATGACCCTTCAGATGTGCTCAGTCAGATAACCAACTCAAACATTTGCATGTACCTCATAAATTTTGGCTTCTGAAGTGATTGAACCAGAGAACAAAACACTTCAGAAATAACTCTGTGAAATACTGAAACAGATTTCTCTGCTGCATGCTGAGGTGGAAACACAAAATAGGAGTATTCAATCTATGTTTACATAGGTTTTATTAATCAGTACATAAATTAGACATTTAACAGCAGGATATGGTGACTCCATGGCTGCTAGAGGGTGTGTGCAGTGCCCTTGTATTGACCACAAGTGGCAAAACTTTACAGAAAGTATCACATGGGGGAAGGCTGTAAAAGACTCATAGAATTCCTAAGGAAACACTATTGACTGATTTATTTCTGTCCAATAGACTACTTCTTTGATACATATTTATAGCAGGAAAATTTTTCTCTAAGAATGCAGAATTTACTTTGCTGACAATGAGATTTACTACAAAATAATCAGCATGTTTCTGCTTATTTTGGTATTTTAAAAGTAATGGTTAATGGCATACTTAAGAAATACTCCCTCATCTGGGCTCATTTATAAACTTTGTGAACATATTTACAAAAAAAGAATTTAGCTTTTTTCTTCCCTTTATAAAGGCCAGTAGCTGCCTTGAATATGAGTAATGCTGCTGGCTCCAGCTTTATGGCTACTTGTTGCTCATGGAAAAAAGTCTGCATTTGTCTTCCCATATAGTCACTATATAATAGAATTAAAAGGCATTATTCCCTTTTTTTTCCTCCCCAGTTCTGGCATTTCACAGGAGGAGCAGGTTAGCTGACATGTAGATCACAGGGAAGTCAGTTTATGGTAGAAGAACCTAAACTTGTGTGATGAAGAGATCTTCCTGTTGGTTGAATAAAACATAACTTCTCACAGGAAAATATTGGTTTGTATGCTAATAAAATTCTAAAAAATAAAGGTCCAAAACTAATCTGAATTATTGAAATGAAATATTTTTTTTCACGTTTCAGAGATAAAATATTTTTATTCAGGGGGATAGGCAAGAGAATGTTTAACCATTATCATTGTAAAGCACACAGTAATTTTTTCCCTCCATAAGAGCAAAGAATGGAACAGTTGAATATTATGGAATCTCACTTTTTCCATGATGGGAATCATAATGGGATTTTGTTCTGCAGCCATCATCTTTTCCTACATTCTTCTAATCTATTGGAGTTTACTTGCACAAAAGAGCAGATTTATTCCACGGAATTTGGAATTTAGGATGTAATTAGCTGACAAAATTACCACATTGTATAGGGCACAGAAGCAACTTATAAACTGTTAAAATTGCTAAGAAAATTCCTAGCACAAACAAAACACACTCCTAAGTTCCTTTTTGTGCCATCAAGATGAAGGAGGATGTGATTTACAATGTACCATTTGTTATTTTGGTTTCTATATTTTACTTATTAGTTGTATCTGTTACATTCAGATAACAGGTCTGCTTCCCTGTCTTACTGCTTGTTACATTCTTTCTTTAGAAAATACTACAAAACCTTATTTCAAAGGATAACTTTCCACTGTGAGTAATGCTTCTCGCTGCCACTTTCCAATTTAATTATCACTTGCTAATAAAAAAGTAAACCAGTAAAAAGTAAAACAACAAAACAGTAAAAACCCATACTGCAGAGAAAGTTTTTATGGCGAAAGACAAGAGAACTAATAGAACTCCATAACATTCGCTGCAAACTTTTATATTGCTTCTGGCTAAGTGCAAGGAATCTGGATAACAAGGTAAACTGAGGCAACCTGAAATCTTCAAGTCAATTAGCAAACATGGGGTTAGAAGGCTACAAGTAGTTTCTACTAAAAATGAAGAACAAACTGCAATGCTGATTATTTTGCACGGAAATGGAGAGCTATGTGTATTTTTAAAATGAAGGAAAACAGTTTATCAAATTGTCTTCAAACACCCTTTAACTCTGACTTTACATTGTGTTGGCTGAGGTTTTCAAGCATGGAAAGGAACATGTTGTGGGGTTAGGCTTGGATAGTTCCAGCCCGTTCACGATGGGTCTTAAAGGCACAGTTGGCTTAGATACCTGCTTGGCTTAGGGCCCTAATGAGTTAATTAAACAATTCACGGTGGCTGCACTTCAGGAGAGGACAAAAGCAGGTATTAAACCTTAGCTCATTTTAAATGCTCTGAAGAAATTAAGGTCAAATGCAGTAGTTAAAATGTCAGTGAAGAACCACAGGGAATGCAAGGTCAATGATTTCCCTGGGTGTGCTCACATTTCCTTGAGGGTCACCCCAGAGCTGTGTGGCCCGGGGCTTGGAGAGGCAGCTCCTGCCAAGGCACTGCAGCTGCAGATGAGCTGGCCAGGACAGCCCAAAGCCATTTGCTCAGGTGAATAGTACTGCCCAGGGAAGCAAGAATTTAGATGGGGAAGAGGCAGAGCATGGAGCATGACACTCCCCAGAGTGCTGGAGGCACGTTCACCAGAGCAGGTTTATAATAAAGCCAGATGGACACATGGTATAGAGGACACAGCATGGAATTCATGCTCAGCTCTCATCAATTAATAACTTACCTAGTTTTGGGGTAAGCAAATAGCTATCACCTAAATTTAACATCTCTAGCAACTGATATTTACTTATTTTTCTCTTCCACCTCCCCATCCATGCATCTTTTACTGTTTTCTAGTACGTATTTTTTATAATATTGTATTTTTTAAAAGTAGTTCTCTCTACCAAACACACAGACAGAAGGCAAACCCTATGGGCAGAGTGGTAATAAAATTAAAATGAATCTAAATAGAACTTAATTCTCTGAAATCAGTTTTGTTCCACTGCATTTAGCAGTCCGAAATAAAAGAAACCATGGTTTATAATTAAAAAGGAGATCTAATGGAAATTGAAAAACAACCTCAATTTCCATCAAAAGGAAGGAAAACCAGTTTCATAGATGAAAATTTGTCTTTTATTTGTATCATTAAATAGCAAACATTTAATAGGATGCTTTGTGGAATGATCAAAGTTATTTGGGACACAAATAATGCATGAAACTCATGCATGGCCTGCCATGAAGAATATGATAACCTGCTTTTCAGTGCTTATCATTATGTAGCTGTCTAAATGAGCACTACTTCAAAACACTTTGATGGACCATGACATTTAGAAGAAAAGTGAACCTACACAACTAAAAACTTCGGGAATTTTATAAGAAAGGGTGTTTGGTGAACAAAAGGCATTTCTAGGATTACAGAATGGACCCAGGATGCAAAGCAGGAGGTCAGGAAATGCCACGGATTATACATGTGAACTGACAGGCACGTCACAGAAATGGATATGAGCTGTTTGGGATTCCTCAACAATTCATTCTACCTCTGTTTCAGGGACTGTGCCAAAAAGCTTTTCATTCTTCTGTCCCCTAGAAGCCCCAGCAGCTGTACCTTGGTGCTTGCTCTGTATTAGATACAGCTAACAAATCTCTGGGCAATGGGATGGGAACAGGGTGGCAGGAGAGAGATGAGACTTCAGGAAAGAAAAGGAGAAAGCTGTACTGAAATTTTTTTTGAAAAAAAAGATCATCAGTGTTTTCACCAGGGCTGCAGAAAAACAGATTTTTTCACGGCACAGTGACAAGATCCCATGCAGAGGGAGTGGAGCACACTTCAGTGCCCAGAGAACAAATCTTGTGAGAAGGACTGAAATGGTTCATTTCAGTTTAAAATATGCTGAATTTTCCCATCATAATGATAATATTTGCTGCTTCACCTGTCTTAGACAAACTGGTAAGATTCCCTCCGTGCTGGAAGACTCTTATGAGACATGCCATTACTCTAGACTGGACACTGTAACACTACCCAAATTTTGTGAACTATAATAATGACCATGCTCTTGGATCCTTAAATGGGTTCTATATAGCTCATCAAAAATCTTTTTTTTTTCTCTATTTGAATTTTTCATGGTCTTGTACAGCCATTTTGTGTTTTTCTGGTTCTCTTTCATGTTCAAAAATTTGTGTAAAAAAAACCCCAAAACAAACCAAACAAAACAACAAATCAATACTTTACTCTTCTTGAAAACAGTATTGACCTTTGTGTGGCTTTTTATCCAGAGCATCATTCCTTTATGAAGTCATGACAGATGAAGAGCTATTAATTTCCAGATGGGATTCAGGACACCTTTTGCAAATGAGCCTGACTCTGTAGCAGAAGAAGCCATAAGTTCTAGATAAACATATTCAAGTGACATGGTTTAAAAGCCAACTCCTATGATTTTCTACTTCTTTTTGTTGACAGCCACAGTGGTCTAAGCCCGTTACTGACTTGGCTGTGATATTTGATAGCTTTCATTCACATGGTTCACAAGAAAAAAAATTTTTTTTTTGTATTTAGCAACACAAAATGAAAATGTTAATTTCAAGTTTTACAGTTGCTTCTCCCCCTGCCCCTACCAAATTTCCTATATGCCCTCCAGAGTAGGAGCCAAGTGATTTTCGAGCATCTAATTCTTTCAAATTATTCTTTTAGGAGTCAGCAAAATAAATCCTGTGGCAAAAATTATGAAACAGCAAGACTGTATAGTTCATTTCTGTCCCTCTTCACAGCCCCACAGGAGGCACTGAGATCACACCCCACGGCTTTGGAATCATCTGCCTTCATTTGCCTTTTATCTCATTTTCTTTCCTCTGTCTTGGTACTTATCATAATTGCCTTGCAATAATTTTTGACAGCTACTGTGAATAGAGGGAATATGGGCAATACAGTGGCTTTTACAGGCCTAAAATCTCAGAGCTGCCACCATGAAACAGTGTGCAAAATAAGAGAGGAAACCCTCTGTTTTATCTATCAGCATTTTTTTTGGTTTTACCCCAGGGCTTCTGGATGTGCTCATTTTTCACCCCTGATTATTTACAGCCCTGCAGTTTGATGCACAGTACAGAATTACAGTTCAGATTTGCTTGCTGGAAAAAGTTAAAGCCTGTGGTCTGTGACATCTTCCTGAGGAAACAGCAGAATTAAATCAGTGAAAAGTGATGCAATGCTTTTAATAACATTTAATTGGTAATTGGATGTTCTAGGAGTAAACAACTGTTAAATAATATTGATGAAAGGTCTGTCAAAAGAAGAATACATTGTCTGATAAGCAACTGTGTGGGCAAATATTTCAATTGCTCCAGTCTAGTCAGACATGCTGTGTCTGAGTAATTCCTGAACCTGGTCTTTTAAATTGAGCTGGGCTGGTTTCCAGACAAGAGCAAATCTATCCTCTGGGTTGCACAGCTAAAGACCTCAGTGTAGAGCTGTGATCATTGTTCCTTATGTCATTTCCCATTCTTTCAAATCCTGACGTTTTATGTTACAACATTGCTTTTGTTGCTGTTACTTTAATCCCCAGACATGGCTGTATTTAGAAAGCAGTGGAATAACTAAACTACTATACAGGGCCTTGCTACTTCTTTACAGATTAGGATTTCAGTTCTCCAAAGCTTTGTATGTGGGATACATGCAAGATTTCAGAGTTGCTCTTCAAATGTTTGTAGGACTCAGTCACAAATTACCTGAAATTTTCTTAGTCAGCTGGCAAAATTGCTCACTCTGATCTGTGCCTTTAATGGAGAAGAAAAAGAGTGAAAACTTTCCATAGGTTTTTATGATGATCATATATGTATGTTCACTGTCATTTCATTTGAAGAGTTTACCCTCATGTCTACAGTTACAGCATATTTGCAGTACTAAGGCCAAAACTTTCTATTTCCCCCTCACACTATTAAACACATAAACAGAACTCTCCAACCTCCCTTGTTACTGGTTTTATGCAGGGAAGGTCAAATACATTTTCTGTTCACCTAGTGGATATGTGAAAGCTATAGGATCTGCGCCTTTACATTTGTCATTTTTGCAGAAACTCTATTTTGAAAATCTGATATTGTAAGACAAACCAGTGAGAATGTGATAATACTCGTGTGGGGTTTCTTCACCTGATCTAAGATATTATTTGAGTAAACACACACACACACACACACACACACACACACACACACACACACACACACACACACACACACACATATATATAATTTAAAAATACTTGTTTATATTGCTGGTAGCTTTTGTGGCATTTTTTAATATAAAAGAAGCATAACATACTCTATAGGTAATAATTTCAATACACATTTTTCTTGATAAAATTACTAGAACTAGCAAGTAAAGAACAAAAATCTGGACCAAATATGTTCTTATGCTTAAGCATAAGTACCCTTCCAAAATTTTGCAGGATCCAAGTGGCTAGGGTGTTACTCTTGGAAGTGACTCAGATGTTTAATGATTTGTATGTCTTGGACTTCCAGGAAGAGTTAATGTACTACTACCCAAAGATACATACAATTTTAATATTTCCTTTATCACTGAGATGTAACTCTTTACATTGTATTAACATGCCAGTAAGACAGCATCCAGCTGGGATGCTAAATAATCTTTTCTTCCCTTTATTTCTAAGATTGGAATTAATCCCTGCATTAGATACTGACAGAATTTATTTTGGGGATTAAATTTGCTCAAAGCCTTTGTTCATGGGAAATGCAGCTTGTGATACAGAGATGACACTAAGCGTTATCATGAGCTAATAAAAAGACAGAGATAATAAGGACCAAATCAGTAGAAACAAATTCCAAAAGTAAAATTCTCTCTGCCTGCAAATTTTCTTTCTTTTTCTCTCCCCTTTTCCCTTGTACCCTTCCTGCTCCACTTTTGGATTCCAACTCCTTTCTTCACCATGTTATTTTAAGAAGTAGATGAAAACCTGATAACCCCCTTTGCTAAGGAGGCAGAAGAACTAATTGCTTTTTGTTCTCTATCTTGGCTGATGGGTGAGAAACTAAAACCCAATTCATCCAGTAATTGCTACGTTCATGAAAAACAGCATCAAAGCCTTGATGTGTTTTACTGTTGTGTCTTGGGAAGGCTCACGTCTAATTCTTATGCTGATATGGCTCATAATACAGTCCTCTGACTCTTCTATTTGCTCTTGCAATTACAAGGGTTCTTATTCCATTGTGCATATTCCTCTGAACTAAGATGAGCTTAACTGAACTTCCTTTGAAAACCTGGCTACCCATCAAATGCATCAGGCCTAATGCATTCTGCAGCCACACAAAATCAATGAACAGCACAATTTTCTGCTTCCTGCAATGATCAATAGGATGCACATAATGGGTGGAAAATTTTTAATCATGACAGCCCAGCATCTAGCTGGCATAAATCTTCCCTGCATTATAACCTCTCCATTTCCCACTCGTGCAGATTTGCAGGTATTGAATAATATTTATGTAGCAGATACATTATGAAAAGCAATACAATTAGAACTTCACACTTCAGTGATGATAGGTTGAGATCCCAGAGGCACACTTTCTAGACAATGTACTGGCTCCTGTGCTGGAAGCGCAAAATCCTTTTTTCTCCTGAAACTATGGCTTCTTCTGAAACTATGCTTCTCTGGATCAGATCTGACATGGCTCAGGAAAATGTTCATTCAAGTTGACCATTGCTAAGAATAAGTACATTTGAATGGGAAAATAATCTGCCACCAGAGAAGCAGTTCCTGTCACTGACATAGCCTGCATTCCTTCCTCTGTCCTGGCTCAAGTCATGGAGCTGGCAAAATCTCTTCCTCTGAAAAGCCACCAGGGAAGAGGAATATCACCTGGTACTGTCCTCATTGCCTGTGTGACCTGAGGCACATGTATTTTTACAGGTTACAGTCACCTACCACAGGTACAGAAATAGAGGGAAAAGAGGTAATTCTCCTCTGCATTTTTAAATAACAGTCTACAAATAAATGCAGAACTGCAATGTTAAGGGTTCTAGCAAAATTGTCTCTAAGACACGTGCATATTCCTAATTTTCTCAGGAAAAGTGCAAAGAAAACTTTCTCTATCAAAATCCAAATAAGTCTTAGGCCTAGAAAAATTTTATTAATTTTAGATGTCAGGACCACCCCTATGTTAATGTATAACAGTGCCTTTTACTGCTCCTTGAGTCTACAGATCTCAGATTTTGCTCTTAACTGAAAACCAGAGGAATTTCTGTGGCACAAAGGCCTAAAAGGGTGAAACAGCAGCTGAACTCTTGTGCAAGTCACCCTGAGACATAACCCACCCATCTGCCTGGTTCTGTACCTCGTGGGTCCTACTGCCAAACAAGAGCAAGCAAATTACCTGTTACAGACTATAGTTAGATAAATCTTTACAGTCTTGTTCTAGCAATGGATTTAATTTTCATCATCTGCCATTATGTTATAATCACAGCCCTATACACGGTTTAATGCCAAGCTATTTTTTTTGTCCTTGCCAGAGTGTTATAAGAATATCTTTATGATTCCTTATGCTCAGTGAATCAGAATAATGATTCCTTTTGATCTTAGCACAGAGCTAAGAGTTTTCACTGGGTATGAACAGAAATGCCAGCCAAATATGAACTGCTCAAAACTTGTACTGGTAAATAATATTCAAAAAAGTCAAAACATTGTGTCACTGCTCAAGTCTGACATTTGCTTCTGTCATAAAAATGATAAATTGGCAGGGGACAGTACAGTTTTAGACCATTCTTATAATAATCACAAAAATACAACTGAGAAAAGCAAAGGGTGTGTTTTAAGCGCTGTATTGTCACAGTATCACAACTGGAAATGGGTACATATTTGCAGAGCTTTAGAAGGAAAGATTGTCTCCCTCTCCCTAATTTTGGCAAGATTTTTCTGAAGGACAAAGTATTAACTTGCAACTTACAGTGAAGACCCATATGAATATAATTACTCAACATAGATATAGGATTATGGAGTGAGTCCATCATATATCTACAGATAGCAAAAGGCTTTTTAATATTAATATGGGGAAAAAAGAGAGAGGCAGAAACTCAGTGAATGTTTGGCAATGTGTTCTGCTGTTACTTCTAAATTCTCAGGTGTAATTTGAAATGAGAAATGAAAAACCTCAGACCCTCTTTAACCAGAACATTGAATTAAAACTGTAAAACCTCAAAATGTCTCCTGTGAGCGAATGCACTTCTTGGCCAACAGTCTGTATTTGAAACTGGCAATTTTCTCCTCACCATTGCTCTCTGTTGGGATAGAGCATGGGAAACAGAACCTGACTGAGCCTTGTCTTTGAACTGGGCACAGATGAAGGCTGCATGGCTGCTGGATCCACAACAAATTAAACATGCAGTTTAAAGCCAATATAACAAAGGAATGTTGGATTCCTACACACGGTATTGATTGTTTGTCAGTAGATATCATTTATACTGTGGTATATATATATATGGTATTTAGTCACTCTTCCATTACCTGTTTTTCTCCAAAAGCTCTTTTCTGCAAGGCAGGCTAACTTTTAGCATGAAAAATGAAACATCCACAGTACTAACCAAAAGAAATACGTCTGACTGTCAGTGCAAGGATTCTCCTGACCACTCCCTGCAGACATTTAGACTAGTGTAGCAGTCAGGCATTTTCTGATGTCATGACATGACTGATTCTTCTTGATCTTAAACTTGACAAATTAATGACTCTAGACAGGCCCAGGATGATAAAATCTACAAATCTGTTGACAGTGACAAAAAATTTTCTATAATATTGACTAATAAGTTACACAAGAAATGGGCAAGTTTAGCACCATTTAAATTAAAGGTGTTGAGTTCTGCCTGCTGTCAATTTTGCTGTGTAGATACAGCTCCAAGTACTAATAGCACTTAGAAATGTCCTTTGTAACAGTGACTAATTTCAGCTTCACATCCTGTTACTATTTAGCTGACTAAATTATTTATGTATGCATGAACATGCACAAATACACACAGACATATAGTTACTTGGGCTACAAATATACTAAAAACAATATATGTCTGTCTTCTTGTTTAATTTGCTGTATAAGCTGTGCAAGGCACTATTTTCCTCTTAACATCAAGAAAGAAAAGAATTGCAGTGTTATTTTAAAAAAGGGCAAGATTAATATGTTAAAATACATTGCTAGCATCATTTCTTCTCTCCACACTCCAAGTAATCAAAATGTTTCACCCTCTTTTATGTTGCACATTTATTGAGGTTCCATGGGAGCTGGAAAGCCACAGTCTAGACAATATAAAACACCACCCAGAAATGACAGTGCCTGCTGGAAAGGCTTTATGTTCCAGTAGTCCTTTTTGTCATTATAACAAATTATGTAGGACCAAATAAGCCTGCAATATTAGCTCAGCACTCAGGGGTTCCTAGAAATGGATGCTCCCTGTGATGCTGTGGATATTAGAAAATGCAGTTTCACAGTTTCATTGTCAGCAGGGTCAGGTGGTCCATTAAATACTGTCAAGGAGGAGAAAGGACAGCAAAAGAAGAGCAAGTTTTGGTGATACAGCTTGGCTCTCACTGGCACTTTCTACTCTTTTTCAGTTTTATTATAGTTTTTTCCTAGGTAATATATAAACAGAAAGAAATTTCAGTCTACAGCCAGCTAGTTGTGTGAAATGTTTACAACCAGTGTCAATATACTGGCGACAGGGGGAAGTTCTTTCAAGGAGACGAAAATTTCCTGTGAATACTATCCTGTATTGTACTTCAAAAAAAATAATAGTAGTTTAAAAAAGGAAATATCTTTGGAGAGAAAAAAAAAAAAAGAAAATTAAACCTTTTCTATTTATGTGTTTCAGATTTCTCTAAGTCTTCAAACCAAAATAAATTGTTTTCCAGGAATTCTGATATTTTTTTTATAAAAATCAGGTTGTTTTCCCAGAAACCTTATTTTCTTTATTGAAAATGTTTTTTGAAGGAAAACTCGTTCTTGTCAATAACGCAAAAACATGAGACTATGCTGAGTATTGAGAAATATATAATGGCTTTCTCTTTCTTAGGTGTTTTGCCTTTGATAGAAGTTAAGCTGCACTTTCAGTACTTTGCAGGAAAGTAATAGGTTTCTCTGGTATTGGTATTGCCAGGAGTGTTTCATTGTTATTGGTGATATTTTCTATGAAATGTTAAAAACTATGTTTGTTCTCACTAATAATCTGGAAAAAGATACATTCTCCTGATGGCTTATATAAAGTACTAGCAATTGTACTGAGTGTTAAATCCCCACATTTCCTTGATTATAGTATTTCCCAACTGTAGATGAAGCTGGGCTTTCGCTGGCTTCAGGAGCTCTTGAAAAATGAAAAGCTGTGATAGAGATCCACAGCCACATCCAGGTTCCATTTAGTGCAAAATGCAAAGACACTCTCACTGTAAGCCACATCAGTGTGCTGTACAAGTTACTAACAGTAGAGGCTCTGGTACTCCATTTTTCCATGGCCACTTGTGGAGAGGAAGAGCTGGTCATGAGTGAGAAATTGTCTCTACCTTCAAAGAGCCTTGCAGACATGGGTAGGCTCTGTACAACCAGTGGTTCACACTGGTTCAGGGTATTTTGAGTCAAGCAGGCAAAAAAATCTGCTCCAAGTTGAAGAACGTGCACCACCCTTCTGACAAGAATATGACAATATGTCTTACATTCTTCTGTTAACTACAGATTTGTGGTAGACTAACTGTTTATTAAATTCCAGTTTGCTTTTGCCCCTCTGGGACTTACATTCCCCCCACTGCTCTCTCTCCCTTGTACATCAGCTTCTATTCTCCTTGCTGAGCACAACCTCTCCCTGGCAGCTGCCTCGGCTCCACGAGCCACTCCCCACTGTTTCCAGGAATTCATGGTGATGCTGAGAGGAGCCCTGTTCATGTGCCTTGCCTGACCGCTGGAACAAACAAGCCGAGGTTTAGCCTGGCAAGCGCAGCCAGGAGATGATTGTTCAGCTCTGGCATTTTACATTTTCATGCAGTGGGAAAGCATCTATAAATAGCCTTTGAGAAACATAAACGTTTTAGTATAATGGGATTCATGTTTAATATGGGCAATGACTTCCCTTCCCTTAGGATCGCAATTAAAATGTTTAGACAAAATTAAACTGCTTCTTGGGAAGATACAATGATGCGGAGCACAATATTTAAACAAGCTCCCAGTGCCTGACAGAAAATGGCTCTTTGCAATCAAGCTCCGAAAGAGGAGACAACATAGCTGTTTATTATTGCTCCATATGCTGATGAAATATGGGCACTTGAGCACCAGTATCACAGAAGCTTATAGAAAGGAGGGATTTCTACAGAAAATGACATTATTTGCTTCTGAAAAACAAATTGGTAGTTGTCTGAGGCAAGTTTGGGACATGCTTTCATTATTAACTAGAATCATGTGATTAGACAACTCCAGCTTTGGCAAGACAGATTTTCATGTACAGAGCAGTTTGATAGAAATTGCTGCCCACCTATTATTGAGGAAAAAAAACCAAAAAACCCCACCAGATTTTAATCACAGCATTTTCTATCCTTGTAAGATCCTTGGCTCTGGCTGTAAAGCTCTTGTGCAGAGCTCAAGCAGGCAGAAAAGATAATTATACGGTGCTTTTATGAAGCTCTAGTTAATCCAGGAGCTAATCAGGGATTGTTTAGCCCTTGGCACAACCTGGGATAATCTCTGTGCAGCTCTCACCTGTGCCCTTTTCCAATCCTTGACAATAGTTTGTTACAGCATATCCAAATTCAGATAATCTTTTAGGAAGACGACTTGGAGTATTTTCCTCTTCGCTACCCTTTAGGAAGGTTAGGAAAGGATGTTACATCATGGGTTTTTTTCAGAACTCCTTTCATTCCAGGAGATGATGGTGGTTAAGAACAAGCACAAAGGCTGCAATTCCATCAGATATTTAAGAGAAAATTGAGCTATGTTGGACCATCTTAAAAGGACTGGTTCGCAGCTTCCAAGTCTTTGGGACGTAGTCTGGAAGTCTTTGCAACATAATCACAAAAGGTATCTGCTATTCAACTTTAGCTATTTAGTTAATTTAAGCCTTGATATTCTGGTCATGCTAAACTACAATTTTACTTTAGTGCTAGAAGGATTAAATTTTTTACATTTCATTAAAATTATTAGGTCTAGGTGGGTGACAATATATATGATTGCTGAGAACATAATCATGCTAAGGATTTAGATCTCAGAGAAATTCTGAATTTTGTCTATACTACTGCCAAGATCTAATGAGAAGAGGAAACAACAAATGGAGACATTTCTGGTTTACCAGAGCTTTTTCATCTAAGCACCACATTGAAAAATTGTAGTCTCTGCAAATAAAGGATTTCAGGACCTGTTGATTTCTTGTCTTAGTGTTGCCATGCTGTCAAAATCTATACTTCCCTGGAGATATATACTAAACACCCAAGTGAAATATGTGATTCTATAATGGTTTTCTGTTTCCACTTCCTTTCCTAATTTTGATTTCACTCATTTCATGCTGTGTGTGCAACCTGTCATTACGTATCTGTGGTTTCTGTCATTACATATCCTTCTTTAATTAATGTGTATGGCCATGGTGAGATACATTGCCAATGCCAGCTTCTGACTGACTGCCATGTGCATTGCCCTTGTTGACCTCAGCTACTTTTCCTTTCCAGCTCTTTAATGCCAGAATGCTCCTAACAAGCTGGAGCCTTGGAAGCAAGGTGACATCTGCTTTCACAATTTTAGCTGTCTTGGTTCCACCAGAACTAGAAAGTGGTATTTCCCCCTTGCACGTGTCAGCTGTTGGATGCTTGCAGAGCTCTGGTGAAGCCATGCTGAGTGCAAGTTTGGTGCAGCTTGAACCCTGAGATTAAGAACAGCTCCATTGATCCCCCAGCCCCCTCTCTCTGCCCTCCCTGCAGTGCAAGCAGCATCAATAGATCAGTGCAAACACAGCCTGTGTTTTCTGGGCTCTGCTCCCTCTGCTAGGAATATTCTGCTGCTTGTATCTCATCATGAGGCTTCACATCTGATTTCTGCTGGCACCCTGCCCTGTGGCCAGGGGGGAGCTCCTGCTCTGCCTTCTAGGAAAGGCTCAGCGCTCCCCAAGTGCTCGGTCTGGCACATCAAACCTCCTTGTGGTCTGGAGCTAAATCCTCACAAGGGCAGCGTTTTGAACTGGGGTATTATGGGGATACTTTTATCTTTACTTTGTTTTACAAGCCTCAGCTAAATGTCTTGTTTGAACTGGCCTTTAAAATATAGCTAGAATATAGCACAACTTAATTGTTACTAAAACCCCCCAAAATCTCCAGCAAGGTCTAACTACCTAAGCTCTATGGCTTTTAAGTGACCCAAGAAATCTATTCTTCCTAGCACATAAAAATGAAAATTTCATAGTATCCATGTAGGTAAAAGGCAAGAGAAAATTATTAAAACTAACATGACAAGAAATCACTAACTAAAAGTACTGAAGAATCATTAAAAATTAAAATCTCTATTTTGAAATAAGGAAATATCTGTATAATACATTCACACATATTTTAGGCTTTGTCCAAGTACACAATGAATCTGTCTTCCACAATATTTTCCTGAAAATCTTAAACTTCCTAGTCCAGACAACTGTTTTTAAAATTCTGATAACGTATGCAGATTGTATCACAAATACTTTTGTAAACTCAACCATGAAACAGCCTGTATTTTCCATGAATAAATGCAAATCAAAATACAGCAATGACTTTTGAGGACAGAAACTATAAAACTGCATATATGCTCTTACTTCCAAGCAAAGTATTTAAAACATTACACAATTTGAATTATCCTTCAGTCCTCATTAAAAGAAAAGAAAGAATGCATAATAGCCACAGCCTAAATTGTGGGTTACCAAATAGAGTCACATAAGCAAAGGAACCTTGCAGCTTGCTCATAACACAATGCAGGTGGTCACTGGGAACCCAGCTTCCATAGCTCTGCTGAATATTCCTGAAGATCTGCAGCCATGCAAGTTTTATGGGCTAAGATTGAGGGATTTTGAAACTAAGACGTGGGTAGGAGGAACAGAGGAAAATTTAAGAGCAGAATCATTCCGAGCTGTGGCTGTAACCTGTCTGACCTGAGCACAGATATGAATTTTATTTGAATTACACAAGCACAAGAGCACACATGCTACCAGTCCCTCCCAGAGCAATCCCTGACTCGAGCACACGCTGACACATCAATCCTAGGGCTGTTTGTGAGGTACAAAGTAAACACAGCTGCCAGCAGTAAAGACAGGAATGTCATGTGCTACCAGCAATTCTCTCTGGAAACTCTTCACGTAAACCTAGTGGCAGGAATCTGCTATTTACTAAACTCCTAAACACGCTATGAAAGCAACAGCCTGTTTACGAGAAAAACCACAAAATGCAAAACTCTGAGGAATCCTCCAGAAAGAATAACTTCATTTTCCGTCTTTATGATACTTAAAAATTATATGGGTGTTCTTCAACAAGTCTTTGTGAAGTGACAGTAATGATTTTGCAAAACTATTGCAAGACAGGTTGGATATTTCTCTGGTTAAGGAAAAAGATGTTACTTTGGAAATAATTTGAATTATAAACGTTGAGAGTGTATATATGATTTCATTTATTTTAAAATGTAATTTTATGTGTTAAATAAGACACATAAGCTAAATATGCTAAATAGACTAACAAGGAATTTTCATGCATGTAAAATTAAATGCATTACTGCAGTGTAATTTTTAATTTTACAAGCAATATCTACAAAAAAGAGTGATATCTCTTGTCAAGTTCCATGTTACTTTAGAGACAGCATGTGTCTTTGATCATCTATGTTGATCTAGTGATCTTAAAAGGCATATTGGTCTTTTATAGTGTATATTCTTAAACAATAATTATACATTTCTACTTTTAAACAGCTTAGATCCCTTATAAACAGAGAACAATATGTTACTGAAAGCTGAACAAAAAAGAAGCCATATATGGCAAAGACAATTTTTCCAGATTGCAGGAAACTTTTTTCCAATATTAATTTAAGATGAAAGGAAGATTTGATCAGGATCAGGGTAAGGCTAGGAGTGACCACAACATTTCTAAGCCAAATTTGGGATGAGGGTCTGGTAACTTTGCCCCACTGGTTTGCATTTGACTCATCACACCGTCCACCTTTTTTTCAGCAGCAACAGATGGCAGAGGGGAAGAAATTAAAAGAAGGGCACAGTGAAAGTAAGGTGGTTTTTCAAAAGGAGTAAACTGTCAAATGCATTAATATTTTCTAGCATTGCTTCTCCAGATTAACAGCTGTGTTTGGTTGCTATAAGGACAGTGTGCAATCAGGAACCCAAGACAAGGTGACACTGCAGCTCCCAAGAGGTGTCACAGTCCTGTGGGAGAAGGGAATGGAGGAACAAAGTTCCTTGAGCAAGATGTGTGCAATGCTGTGTCAGTATTGGCAAGGAGCAGTGTCAGAACATTTCCCACAAGCAGGGGTCACACACCTCCCTGTGTCAGGACCAGAGGCCTCAGTGTTTGGGAGACACCTCACAGGGATGTGTAACACTGCTTCGTTCCTGTCAAACCTACGCCTATTATGTTAAAAATAAGGAGGGCTTCAGAAAAGACTACTCCTAAAGTAACTTTAAAGAAATGCTACAAAGTTCTTGCAGAAAATATTGGACTAATTTTTGAATGAGTCATGAGTCTGCTGAGGAAGTAAAGCACATTTTGTTTTCACAACAGCACCTAGATACCATCCTGATTCTTAAACAGTCAGGGTACATATTTGGATGAAGAGTAATCATAGTTGCATAGGGTATATTAGTGTTTCCTGAGAAAGTAGAATTACCATTTTCTTTTTCAATCTCATGTTGTAAGAGAGCGACTCTCCTTGCAACAGCTTGATTTCAACAGAAAAGGAATTTTCTTTGGCTAGTTGGTTCCCCCAAACCCCCAGAAGGAATGTCAGTCTATCTCTTTTTGAATCATTAAATAATAGTTTGAACTCTTTCCAATGGTCATGCCACAGCTAAAAACTGATTAGGTTATTTACCTCTTGCAAAAAATCAGGCCACAATTGTCTCTGCCCCTAGAAGCTGGTGTGCTACTCTACATCCCATAACCATATTGTCTATTAACCTGAACATAGGTAAAGAACCTGAAAACTGTCTTCAGATGGTCAGCAGAAATACCTTCTGTTGGAGTGGGATAAAGAATTAATGCAGATGCTGAAACTCTGTGCCCTTGCCTCAGCAAAAAGCAGCAGCAGTGATGGAACCAATCTATTCCTGTAGCCATGAATAATTTCAAAATTCAAACTGCTTTTGCTAGGAAAGAGCAAAGAAACAACTGATTTTAGGGAAAGGTCTGAGCTGAGAGTCAGGAGTCTCTTCTGCTTACTCCACACTTGCCCAGAGCCAAACTCTGACACAAGGTACAGTCTGAACCTGTCCCAGCCTCCAGATGCAGAGGGAATGAAATAACACCAGATAAAAAGTAATGTAGGTCATAAATACAGTCCTCTCAGAAAATTTTAACAAGTATAGAATAACCACCAGAGGAGACTGAAAACAAAAAATTAAACTATATCCAGAGGGAGTGACAACAGACTACAGGGAAAAAAATAAAAATCCTGAAACTGTACTGCATTAAAAAAAACTTGACGTATGTACATATTTTGCTTCCCAAAGTCAGAAGTGTTAAAAATCAGACAGAAGAACCCTTCCAATATGTGAATGTTATGAAATTTAGTTATTATATCTTAAAGGCAGAAAATACTTCGTGTTATTGTTAAAGCATTGCTAATGCTGTTTGCTCAATACATAAACATTGGTCTGCTTGCACTGGCATAGCAATCTTATGCATAAAAGCTTTGATCTCTCAGTGATTGCACTTAATATTACATCTACTGAACTGCAAAGGCAGCCTGCCCAAAGCTTTCTTAGTTGTTTTCACTCAGAGAATATTTTAGGCCAAATTGAGCAATGCAGATTTAGGAGACTGGAACTTTAGTTCACAAAAAAGAATGCTCAAAACTATAAAACCTAGTAAGTGTAATTTTCAGGCAAGTGGTGCCCATGTGCTTTCTTCACATTCTTCAGAGAAAAATTTGTTTAAATCAGCCTGAATTTATTATTTGTGCGTTACTCTGAACACCGCATTTCCCCATCACACCTGAAGTTGATAACCTTTGTTTCAGCTGATGAACTTCAAGCAGTGCTTCACTTCTTAAGGTTTTATCTAGCAAAAATAAAATTGGGAAGATTGATATTCACGCAGGAGCAGGGGGCTGTAGATGGGAAAGCCATCACCAAAATATGCAGGCAGAATATGCTTGCTTATTTTATTGTTTCCTGAGGGTTGCTACTCTCCTCCCTACCACTTCATCAGTCCATAAATTATGCTTGTGCTTCCTTACACCCATTGAATACCAAATCTCCCACCTCCTTCCTTCTTATGAAGATCATGAGTTAGAGGAGCAATAATAGCCACATTCTTACATTCTTAGGCTACAATGGCAACATTTAGAGGTATTTGTCTTTTCCGTTTTCTGACAGATCCATTACCAGTTCATTAGCTTTAGTGGGTAGACACATTCAGTAAACAAATGAAAGTAACTCCATTTAAGAGCTAGTGAGCTAAATACAGCTCTCTTGCTCAGCCTGCTAATTACACGGAGTGTTGCAAGTGCGCACAGAAACAGAGCCATCCTTTTGCTGCGATTTTAGAATATCTCAAAGTTCCTGAAAGCCAAGACACAAATTTAGCTTTCTTTGTCAGTGTCAGGGGCTACAAAGATGTGAAATGGAAAACTACTTCAGGTTCACTTATGTTGCTCCATCTTGCTGTAGTCCAGAAGATATAGATAATATGTATTCTAAATTCAGAAAATCATTATCTTCCTCTTCCACTCTACTCCCTTGTTAAGGTGACAGACTGCACCAAGTACTACAAAAGCACAGCAGTTGAAAGGCCAATTCCTTCTTATGGTTTTAAAATTCTTCTTAAAATACGTACAGGAGGAGTAGCACATGAAAGGCCAGTCTTGGTAGGCGTGATACAAGTTATTCTGGAATTAAAAGCCATCATGCCAAGCAAGAGGATGCAGCATTACTTGTCCTTCTCCACGTCCTTTTGTCTAGACTATATTCAGGTTCCTGTACAAAAACCATGGGGCCAGTCACTTTCTAATACTTGGACAGTAACCTCTAAAAGATAATTACATTAAATTAAAGTTTGTCAACACAATGGGACTTTACCATGGCTAGAATGGGAGTAAAAATGGCCTTTACCTTTTCCACCTGGTGCACAAGTTGGGAGAAACACAATTTCCATAGAAATCCAATGCCAACCCCAAACTGGTAATAGCCACACTTTTTGGAGTGTTTCTTACCAGTACTAAGTTTCTGTGCCACATCAGGACAATAAGCAGGCTGCTTCTCAAAGTTTTAAAAAGGAGGCAAACAGCCTGTTTGCCCCTGAGAAGTCATTGAGAGTAAGCTATCCAGAGCTAATCTAAGCCTGACTCAAAATTAATTAAATGGCAAAAATTGCAAGCACTTTTTAAATATAACTGTTTTTACTTGGGGTGAAGTTGGAGGCAAAAATGATGTTTCAACATGAGACTTTTCACTTATTTCAGAAGACTGAATAATGTTGTTGGTGCAGATGCTGGCTGCACTTTGACAAAGTATGATGTAAATGTCAGAGATACACGTTTTGGGAAGATATGTTATTGCAGGGCCCTGTTGTAAAGATGCTTTTAAGAAGCTGTTGTCTCTTTTCCTAATTGATCACAGGAAGTGCATCTCTTGGAGAAGCAGTGAGAGCTGGGATCAATGACAGGCTAGTTTAATGCAGCTCTTAACAACAACCTGCAGAGATTAGGAGGCTGTCAGAAAGATAACACCGGAGATTTATAGATTGTTTTCTGAAGCCATTCTCAGCTCTCCTGGGTGCTCTGTTATGTTTCTCTATGCTTGGATATGTAATATGTACTCCCCATATAGACCCAAGCAGTAGTTCTCATTTATGGAGAAAATAGCCTTGCACCTTTATGTGCTGCTCCACTCCCAACGCCCTGGGAGAGCAGGCAGATAGGTGTCTGGAAGCCAAGCCAGTTAAGTAGTTAGAATGGCTCAGGGAAATCTGAGTTATAGCTGCATTTTGTGCTGTCACTTGAGTGGGGCATAATGGGCCTAATTCAGCTCCTGTAACACCACAAAATCGATGGAGCAGCATTATCAACAGATGAGCCCCCTGTGTGCTGAGTCGGGGCTCACGTGCTGCAGGGTTTGGGTTTGAAGGTCCTGAAAGGCACTCAAGTCCTAAGGGAAGGGCTGCACTCCATCAGGGCAAGCACAGTGTCTCTTTCCTCACATCCATAGCTTGGGAAGAAGTCAGACTGAAGTGTGCCAAGCAGAGGTGGAAACAAAAGGTGCACTGCTAACACAAGAGGGGAGCAGCACTATTGATTTTCATGGAATTAGGCTGCCCTGAACTAGCTGGGGATCTGGTTCTCTGGTTCCTCTTCTCTCTGACTGCCAATGCCAGCATTGCCCTGAGCTTTCCCAGCCTCTTTGACTTCTATATAGCAGCCTTTCAGAGATATTTATACATTTATGGGATTGGCCTACTGTGGCTTTAAGGACACTGCATGTTTTAGCTAATATGAGTGAGACAGGACTATACATTGTAATTATTCCTGAAGAACATTTCACTTGTCAGAAGTAGCCAGAAGAGAGGAAAATAAAAATGAATTACCTGAAGTCACCTGAATAGGCACTGAATAGTGCCTATTTGAACAGAGGGCACTATGGCCCAGGCAGAGGAGAAATTCTGGATGTGCAGGGAAAGGTTAGTCCCTCAACAGCATATAAATCATAAAGATAAAACCAGTTAACCACTCCTTTATGGAATATTAGGAAGACTTTCCTATGACTTTTGGTTTGTTTTATTATTGTAAATCAGGAGTAGAGAGACCTTAAAGACAGAACTATAATGTATTGGGCAGTCTCAGCCCACAGATTAATCTGCACTTTTCCAGCTCCTCAGAGGACCTGCCATCATTTTCATAAATAGATGACAAGGACAAAGATGGACAAAGCTAATTAATTTTGTTTCTCATGAGCTCAGTGCAGTATACAAGGTGATGACTTAAAACAAAACCTCAGGAGCTAAAGATACATAGCAGCTAAAGTGGGCTGATGTGATTTCTTAAAAACCTGAGGAACTGCTACCAACTTCTACATGAAATTTGGATTCTGTTTCAATTAAAGAGCATAGGATAAGAGAAAAGATACTTAAACACTATTTTCTATTCTTTTATTTAAATCAGAAGCATTTAACTGAACTGGGGTACCAAATTAAGTGCATTTTTAGTGGAACTAGCACTGAAAAGCAACTGTAGGAAAGAGATGAGACAGTAATACTCATAACTTACAGTAAATAAGGAGTCTCATTATGTGAACTAAATGCACAAGACAGTTGCTTCCTTATACTGACAGTTTGGTTAGATTTAAGGCATGCACCTTACAGGTAGCATTTTGATCTGTGAAATGAACAACACTACAACATCCTGAAGGATCTAAATCCATGATGCTAGCTGTAACTTAAAATACAAATTATGTGTACCATAACACACTTGAGAAAAAATTTAATGGTTGCTGGGAAGATGAAGGTCATCCCTCCAGCATCTCCCACTTCCTCCTCCTTTCCCCAGCTCTGTATCCCCACACAACTTCTTGTGCAGCTTTCTCAGTGGGGGTGAAAAGCAGAAAAGGCTTTGACTCTGCAAACCTTGCACAGCAATAACCAAAACATCCCTGTGTTACCAACTCTGTTTCCAGCACAAATCCAAATCCCAGCCTCATAGCAACTACTGCAGAGAAAAGGAGCTCAGACCAAAACCAGCATGATGCACAACCACACAAAGATGTCCAAACACACAAATATCTAATAGATGTTGAATACAAGTCCTTCACGGCTTGGGCACTTACTGAAAACAACTAGTAGATCAGATGCTACAATAATAAATATAATACTGATAGTACAAATGCAGTAGATAACATCAAACATTGTGCAGATACCACTTCCTTCAGTCTGGTAAGAGGATGGAATAGAATATGGAACAGAATATGGAATATAGGCAATTAAAAAAAACCCCAAACCCCCCATCAAACAAAACCAGCAAAACAAAAAACCAACGCCAAACAAACAAACAAACAAACAAAAAAAAAAAAAAAAAAAAAAAAAAAACAACTGAGCCTGTTTCCTGGGCATAAGCATTTGGATTTGAAAAGATGGGAGTACTCAGTTCAGCTGAATATAAACCGTTTAGTCTTTGATAAAATCCATGTGGCAGACAGATCTGAAACAGGTGTTTTTTTCCTCAGCCTTAGTTATATATTGAAAGCAAAGATTAGGAAATACTTCTCTATAGCAGCTGGAGAAATGCAGTGAAGAAAGTCTGTATCTGCACTATATTCATATGAATTCTCTGTGAAAGAATTCTCCAAGGCTAGATAAAAAAAGAAATTGTGATTGTGAGAGCATCTGCCCAGGAAGAGGCCCTTCAGAACTGAATTAAAGCAGCAAGAAATACTGTGTTGGAATTTAAGTGGGGAATTTCAATATTAAATACAGTTTTAGTTTAAGACTATAAGAGTTTTATAAGTGTTGCAGACAATGGAGAAGGCATGAGATCAACTCATCCACAAGAAGTTCAAGGAGTGCTTTTTATAGTGAATTCAGATTAACAACAATATTGAGGGGTTGTTAAGGCTCATTGTAGGCAATAAAAGAAATCTATAGACCAGCATAAATTGCAGGAGTTCATGTTAATGCCACATGACTTACAGAAGTACAAAGACAAAGAAAGATGTACTTCTGATGCATCAGTTCATTGAAATAGCTTCCCCAGTGTCTACTATCAACCAGAAGCTTGATCACACCCATCAAGTAGGTTTTACCCGGCCTGTGATGATTGTCAGTAATGACTCTCACACACCCAGTGTAAAACTACTTCTGCCCTGGAGGCACCACCAAGGAATCTCCTGAGGCTTGACCCCTCCCACCAAAGCTGGCTGGGGAATCAGACCTATATTTCATCAGAACATGAAAACAGAGAGCCATTGTTGTCTTGTGACAAGTTTGTGTGACTCAACTGGTCTGTTTAGAATAAGAAATGCTTATAATAGGCAGCTAAGATGCCATTGCAGAACAAGAAATATATTTGGCCATTTGATGGCACTGTTAAATTGTGCATTGCAACATCTTTGTTAGCTCCGGGTATTGCTCTTAGAACCATACCCATCTCCTTCCTGGGCTTTGGATTCACAGCTCAAACCTCCTTTTTTAATATATAGATGTCATGAAAAAAAACAACCCTAAAGGCAAAAATGTGGTGAAGATTAGGCAGAGTGTGGATTAATTTATCTGGAAGAATGTGTTGGAAGTATTGCTACTTAATATTTGAAGATATCTTGATATTTTGAATGACTTGAAGTCCCTACTACAACATTCTGGATCATTCTATCAAATAAAAAAAAACAACATTTAAATAATTTGTAGTCAGAAGTCCTTGTAAGAAATACCAGCAATATTAAAGGAAGCCTTTTTTCTCCACATCTCCAACATTACACATATCAACCTGTAGAGATAAGTCTGGTAAGACAAGGAAGATTTGCATTTCACTCTTGTGCAGCTCCAAGATCCCAACATCCAGGACTCAGGACCAGTTGCTGGAACTGAACACTTTGTGTCATGTAAAATATCATTCATTCACTTCTAGACAGTCTCTAACTAAATTTACAGCTCTAACTCCTGTCAGCACGTCATTCAGTTGAGGGAATTATTAAGCTGCACATTCTAATTTTTGTTTGGTTGGTTTCTGCACGTTTATGACAGGCAGCATTTTTTCAGATTATTAATTTACTAGATTAAGTGATTCAGGAAGACGTTTACATACAGCCTGCAACATCTAGGAGAGAAGTTACCACATTCACTTACTTTGATCTCAGTCTGCATGAGGACTCCCAGCATGCAGGTGAAGTGCAGCAGCAGGGACAAGTTTTATCCCATGCTTTTCTTTGGTCATAATGGATCCAAGCAACCAAAATTATTCTACAAACATCCTGAAGGTTAAAGGGTACTCACTTTGTGAAACTTCCTCCAACATTCTCACTTGTCTGTAACTAAGTGGCATAAAATCCACTGGCTCTTATTTACAGAAAACCAGAAGAGCAAAGCCAGGCATGTCTAACTTCTCAGTCTGGACAATGAATGCAATGAAAAAGAGCCTAACGATGCAAAGGTATCTCTGAAGTATAAAATTTTGAATTGGCTAATTTCTGCCTGTGGTGGGTTGACCTTGGCTGATTGACAGAGCCCCCTCCAGCCAATCTCACTTCTCCCTCCCCAGGACCAACGGGATTAACAAAACCTCATGAGAATAAATAACAACAGGTCAATTAGCTATTGGTTACCACCAGTGCTAAACACACTCAATTTCAAGAAAATTAGTTTCACTTACTGACAATTAAAATAGAGTTGGACAGCAAGAAATTGAACAAAAGATATAAAATGCTTGCTCCCATCCCTGTCTTTCCAGGCTCAATCCCACTCCCTCATTTCCATTTCCTCTCCCTCCCCTGGTGGTGCAGTGGCATTAGGATGAACACAGCAGTACCTCTCTGCAGCTCTGCCTTGCCCCTCAGGGTTTTCTCTTGCTCCAGGTTGGGCTTCTCTCCGTGGGACACAGCTCTCCCAGGGAGCAGCTACGAAAAGAGAAGTGAGGAGACCTGTACTACAGCTTCTTCTCAAGCCTTAGTGATCACAATTCCTTTAATTTTTTTTTTTTTTTTTAATATTGCTAATTTACTTTTTTCAGCTTCCCCTATCACACTAGAGCTCAGGGCTTTTTGGTTCTTTTTAAATAGGCACCCCATCAGAACCAGATTTGTGCACCAGACACCTACCACAGATGCAGCTCAGCACAGGCACCAACCACAGCTGGGATTCTAAAAACCTACAGAGTGCCCAGAAACCTCTGAAATAACCCAGGCCAGTGTTGGCAGTGATTGCACTCAATAATTAGAGCCATCATAAAAGGATAGTCACAAGACACAGGGGTTGTGATTGTTCAGTTTAAACTCTCTTTGAGGGAGGAAAAGCCCTGCAAGGTCCTAGTTCAGCTATCCCTGGCTGCACAGTGCTAATTAGTTAGTGAGGAGAAAATGGTTTTCTAACTCAGTGTCCCTAATACCTTACATTGTCTTAAGCAGCAGCTCATTGTCCACTAATATGAAACATGGGTAGGGGGAATATATAATTATCAATTTTCTCATTTCGAGTTTTTGCTGAAATAAACCTCTGAAACCATCGTGTTTCTGAATATTCCCTGAATACTTGCTGCTTCCTACTGTCCATCTTAAGTGACCTACATAATCCAGTGATCCTCCTAGTTGATAAGGTGCCTTCAGTTTTAGAGCTTCCTCTTTTTCCTGGAGCATCAAATATAACCAGACAGGACACTGACCTCCAGCAGTTGTGATGAACATGGGAAGACACTGCAATCATATTAGCAGCCCCTAAATTATTCAGAGCACTTTCTGGTAAAACGGTGCTGCAGGACAATGCAAGCAAAGAACAATTCCCAGCAGATTAGATTTTTTTCCCTGTTGCTGTCTGTAATTATTTCTATCGGATAAGTTATTTGCTGTGCAAGCTTACCTTCAAAAGCATGTTTGTTTAAAAGAGAAAGAGGAAGAAATCCTTTGTAGGGCCTGCACATGATTAAATGGCTTTAACAAAGCATAATGAATAATAATGACAAAGACCTGTCAATTGGAATTTTAAGAATTTTGGCTCATGAATTGGAAGATCCAATGATCTCAAGATGACTACATGTAGCAAATAAGTGGGTATTTGCCAGTGCTGCTATCAGTGAATATTACAGATGAGCTGTTACTAGTTTGCATATTTCCATAAATAACATTTCTTCTGTAATTTTAATGCAATCACAGTACAGGGAAAAACAGCCTGGAAGTATTGTCTTTATCCATATATACTGATATATGAGAGAAGATCTCTGAGAGCTTGTACAACCCAAAGAATAATTGGAGTTTTTTTGGTTTCTCTTTTTTAAAAGGGACCTTGGTCAAAAGTAGCCAGACAAAAGTACAGATGAGTCCCACCACTAATACAGGAAGGGTGACCCAGGGAGGAGTATCTGGGTTTCTTTGAGTGATGGATGGTGATTTTTTGTTATGTTCTGTCCTCAAAGCTCTATGCAGGAAGGCAAACATGTGCATAAAAGCGTGCAGAATGAAACACTTCTTTATTTCCCCATTGTATTACTATCTGTTATCTGGTAACCAGAATTTGATATAAGGTGTGCATTAAGATAATCACTTCTTTAAATTGCTCCATGGTAAGCACTGCTTTTTGGAAAACATCTTTTTGCATGAATGTCTTGCGTACTTTGTTTCCTTCCAGAAATGAATTTGGGGGGAACTGATTTTTTTTCATCTCTATTTTATTTTTCTGAATGCTGTTGCCTAAGGTAATACAGCCCTCCTAAATATGTGGTTTAATTTTTCTCATTTCCCTGGCAGAGATAGGGCAATATAGGTGAAATGAATTTGAGGAGTTTTCAAGTTTTGCTTATACTTTTCATCACTACCAGCTTCAAAATTAAGCAAAATATGAAATTATACAAATACTTAGGTATTCTACTGTAGCAGCTGAGGAAAGGACAATAAATGTCATAAACCCTTAGTTTTCCATCCAGTTTTCCTTGACAAATATCCTTTTCTTTCATACAGCCTCTGCTCAGGAAGGCCCATGGAGAGGAATGGCCAGGCATCTCTCACTTTATCACTCTGACGACATTCGTTAACAATGTCACCTTTCCTTTAAACCCAGAGTTTGCTCTAAGAAATCTATTTTTTGACAATATACTGTGTGGCCCAGGCAATTTTTAACATCTATTACTCCTGTGTATTGTGTTTGAAATTGATAGTGCTGAATGTGTTACATTTCTACTACCAGATGCTCATTGTGGGAGATAGAAATGCTGTGGTGGCCACTAACATCTCATTGAAGAAAAAGAACAGAAATCTGATGGCTTTCCTTTGAGGGACAGCTGCTCAAAGGGAGGTTAAGTAAGCACAATATGTTGGATACTGCTTTTTCCCCACTGGAGAAATGTGTACCAAAGCACTTCAGAGCTCTCCATCAGATCAGTGTTCTGGTGTCAGTGCTGTAAACAATTTCAATGGGACGCTGGCAGGGAGAAGTGGAGAGGGAACAGAAAAGAAAAGGAGGAAAACAAAAAGCAGGGATCTTCTAAAGGAAGGGAAAATTAATTTTTTTACAATCATGAACAAGTATACATATTCCTCTTGAATACAAATATTTAGCTCTGTATAGACACATTTCCATTAATAATAAAGAGCAGTGAAGCAACTGAATATGTGACAAAATTGTGCCCTGTATTTTTAATAAATTGGCACAGATTCCCTGAATTTAAGCAATAATCCTGTACTGACTTAGTTTATTTTTTGGTGTGGAAAATCATCCCTACTTCAGCATGTACATCAGTTGTCACAGGAGCCAAATCAATCAGACAGTTAAGGTGGATCTGCCTAGATCTCCATCTCAAAGTGAACTGCCCAGAGCAGCCTAAGTCATTGACTCAACAGCCTGGTGTCATTAACAAACAAGCTAGGGCTCCTCTCTTGCTAATCAGGGGACACTTGGCTGCCTGAGGACACAGTGTCCTCCTGTGACTCCCTCATCTCCTGCTCCAGCCTGAAGCCTTTAGCAGGACCCCACTCTGCTGAACTGCTCTGAAGAGGAATTGCCATCTCCTGTTCTTCCAGTCATTCCCTTTTCACAGGGAATACCTGCAGACTGAGAACTAACCAAGTGGGAACATCCTTCACACAGCCTGATTAATGTTTCTACAGGCTTCTTAGAAGATAAGCACTATTTTATTAAATTCTCACTCTACTAATATCAGAATTTTTTTTAGTTTAAGCACTGGTTTATGCAGCTGAGTATATTTACTGCACCCTTCAACATTTTCTTTTTTTCCATTATTTTTTTCACTTCTTAGGCTTTTTTTAATAGGAAAATTTTTTAAGACAGAAAAAGGGAGAGAAAAAAGACTAAACCCCCTGAAACGTCAGCTTAAATAACAGTTTAACTCCATATTCTACCTTTGGGTTTCAGGCTCCTCATATATAATGAGGCACCACTATGTTATATATCAGACAAACCTATGAGACAGGAAAAATAAAAATAGTACTTGAGTGTTGATTTTAGTTTTCTCTTATCAATAGCTTTGCTCTAAGGCAAAAGTAAAGGCCTTCTGAATTCTGACTACTTAATTCTGTCTTACATTAGTGTTTCTAAGGTATAAATTAAGCAGCTGAAAGTGGATCTGAAATACACACTCTGAGAATGAGTGGTGATGAGCATCCTGTGGTACAAAGTGAGTTTCTTGTTTCTTGTGAGTTGATAGGGTGTCACAGACTTCCCCTGGATCATGGAGTGCAATGGATCTTTCCTTAAGACAGCCCTGACAGCTTCATGTAACTGAACTAATTCCAAGTGATGTTGATTTAATTCATTGAGATGTGAGTCTGATAACTGCCTTCAGTCTCGTGTAGAAAACAACGTGCATTCCTGCTGCTCTACACAAATGTTAACAACAACATGTTGGAACACAAGCTCAACAAATCACTTAGGCATTTACTTTAGCCTGCCCCACTGCAGCAAAACACTTAAGCACATGCCTAAAGGTACAGACATGCTCAAGTGCCTTTCTGATTAATGATGAACTGGAGCCCGAGTGTCTAATTTCAAGGCTAACATTGTGTCTTACTGCTAGATTGGAAGAATTACTCATTCCAGTACTATCCTGGGAGATTAACATCACATTTCGCTTCCCTTTCCCCATGAATGCTGCTGGTACACAGTGGATGAGCTGAGCCCAAGGGCTGGAGGAGCTCTGGAATATTGGCACACAATCAGACTTGCCAGCGAGTGATGTCCTGAGTTCCAATAGGCAATCAGGATGATCCCCTCAAAATGAAATTTTACAAACTGTTACTTCATCATTTGAATGAATGAATCCTAAAAATCAGCTTTCAGGAAATGGTTGGGAAGAAATTGTTGAAGTACTTTAACATCCTGTCAAAATGTCACCTATTTGCAGGAGTGGCATGTGTTCATTTTAAAAAGAGATAAATGCAGAAAAACACATGACAATCAGACCTGAGCTGAGGACAGAACCCAGCCAAACAACCCACCCAGAAAAAAAGTCAACCACGAAACAACCAACATGACAAGGAAATAAAATGAAGGATAAGAGCATTTTCTTTGCTGTGAATCTTCATTTCAGTCTCCAGACAGTGAAAACAAGGTCAATGTCTCAGTTTAAAGAATGCAGCCCCCCTATTGCCAAGGTACCAGAGACAATGTCAGACTTAATTGACAGATTACTGTCTAATCAATGATTTCTCTGATTAGTGACCCAGTGACAATGCAACCAAATCAATGTGTTTATTCCAGGCCTTGGTCCTGATGCTCTAAAAGAGTGAAAACCAGGAAAAAATTACAACATTAAGTAACCTGAATCCCCTGCATACCAATTACACCTGTCATTTGGCTTGGTTATTTACAGGGTTTGAAAGGTTTAGTTGACAATAGAAGGGCTAATAAACAGAATCCAAGTCATGTTTAATTATATCAGTTTTATTATCTTAATTAATCAGTCCACTGCTCTGCACTCTAATATCAAAATGTTGTCTTTTTTTATAACAGGCTACAAAAGATTTCTTTATTTCTTTTTACTATTTTTGGCCCATATCTATTGTGGCATTCTTTCTGTTCAATTCACACTCATAGACATGAGGCCAGTGTATTAAATCTTTGAAAACTGCTGTTTAGGTGGAGAACAAAAACACCCTGAAAGCTGAATGGAATAACAAAAAGACAAGAGAGTCTGTACTCTAATTAAATTTAGATGAAAAGGGAAAATTAGAAAAGACAATAAGGGATTTAAAGCCCAGAGGTATCTGGACAGGAACTTGGAAAAGACTGTGCAACTGTGCTATTGATGATAGAAGTCTATATACCAGTGCTTGATTACAACCAGAGATTATATTTTAAAAAAAAGTAAATTATGACTTAATCTATACCATGAGTAGATAGATATGCAATATCCTCCTGACAGCTGAGAGGAATGTGGAAGGGAGAAACTGGAAAATACTGATCTCAATTTTAATTCACATTTCAAATGCAAGCTGTTTTAATTATGTCTAATTGAAATGATTTATTGCCTTAAGTAGCAAGGAAAAAGACCTGAACAGAAATTCAACTTCTTAATCTTTGTGCCGCGCGTTGTTCCTGTTCTCCATTTGTTTATTGTGTTGAGTGAGAAATGGGAGACATGTCTGTGTCATGCTTTTGCACATTTAGCTTTTTGAGCTGAGTTGAATCATGATGCAAAGAGAGGATATAGTTTCCACAGTGGAGATCCAATGATGTGAAAAGGTGAACCATTTAAAGATGCACTGACAGCCTTCTTTAAAAAAGCTTAAATTCCCAAATTAGCAGTAGGTACGTAAGCAGAACATACCTCAAAATAAGCTCAAAGGATATTCTGTAAATAAAGTTTCCTTTTTTAACTAACAAAACTTCATTTTAGAGTAAGGTTTTTTTTGTGGCTGTAGGAAGTGCTGTTGCCATCATGCGGGGATTCTTCTTGTATTTCATAATTTCATCCCCAAAGACGGGACCTATGGACCCACCATCACAGAGCAGTGAAGTGACTATAAACCTACCCAATTACCAGCGTATTTTCATTTCTCTGGGCAAACAAAACTCTGCATTTTTGTGACAGCCTCCATGGGCAGATAGGATACTCTGAGTAAGGCAGCCTCTGGGACAGTGGCTGGGGCTTACTGATGATGGCTATAGCATGAAGACAAGCAAACAAAATCCCTGTTTGCTCCTCCCCTGGAGGAGTCTTGGTGCAGTCATGCAGTTGCAGGGCTTTTGGGGAACGCAGAAGTACTTTCAGAGTACTCAGTATTCTGAAGTCACAGAAGGAGGTCAGCTGGACCAACCATCAGCTCAAAACTGGGCCTGGTTAGATTACCGTTGTGAGTGGCAAATAATCACTTTACTGAACAGCTGTATCAGCCTCTGGCTGTCCATCATAACAACATCAAGGCTTTGTGTCTAAGCCAAGGGGTGATGCAGCTCCAAAAGAGCATTCCCAACCCTCCAAAAGCAAGCATATCTGCCCTGCTGCCCTCCCCATAAATCTCCTGGCTGGCTTGAGGGAAGGTGACAGCCAGGCCTCCAGTGCTTGGAGGGTTTTTTTCCTGGTCTTCAAAAAGTTGGCTAAATATATTGGGCATTGAATTTTATTCTATTTGCCTCTGTGCTGTGTATCTGCCTATAAAGTATAAAAATATGGATTATTTCTGTAAGAATATCCATTGACTGTAGTATTGATGAATTTCCTGATTGAAATGTGCTTCAGGAGAAGTTCTCAAAATATATTGAAACTCCATTGAAATATATAGCTTTTCTGTGCATTTTTAGTTTTCCATAAGAGAGATAATTCCTTGTTCAAGTGGTTCCAAAATAAAAAGCTAAAGAAGAATTATTTTCTAGTACAATCTGTAAGACTTATTTTAAAGAAATGGAGGTGAAAAAGCAGTTGTGGTAGTTTTGTACGTGGTACACATCTGACCTGAGGGAAAGCAGTCTGCCAGGAACTTCTCACAAGGACTAACTATCCAAATAAATTCCCGTGTTTGAGTTGATGCTTGCAGACAAGCAAAGGCTGATGTCACAGTTCTGAAGGCCAAATTAAGACAAAGTTTTTCTAGGTTTCTTTGAAGAGCAAAGTGTTTCGGACTATCTTTCGGTTGCTGTAACTCAAGTCTCCTTGACAGCCCATTATTTGTTCAGTCATTACATTCTCTTGATTCTTTCTGACAAACTTATCAAACACCCCACTGGGACCACAGCCAAAAAAGCATTCACCTTTATACAAAGGGCCAAATCCTGAAAAAAAATGCACAGCTGGAGTAAATGCACCATTTGGTCAGAAAATAGAGCTAAATGGAGATTTCTGCTGCACTTTTTCACTGCTGGTACAAATCCAAGCCATGGGAACTACAGGATATATGGAGAAATAAAATATACAGCTCAGCAGTACAGGTTTGTCCCCATACTAACAGTCCTGTACAAATAGCCACAGTAGAGCTTAGATTCATTATACAGAGGTGTGCTTTTATTTTCCTTTTATGGGCTCTCTATTGTCTATTGCTCTATCCATAAGGAAGGTGGTATTTCGTTTTTATCTTGTTCACAGCTGCAATGGGAACAATTAATTCTTGTTCAACTGTGGATGCAGTATAGTCAGTCATAGCACCTTTTTTTGTAATGCTTGTAACTCGTACTTTTTGATATGCTTGTTGCTTTAATTTTATTGTAATTGTTCCTCCACTTTTCACAGTTTTTATTTTAATGATCTGGGCTCTTCCTTTTTTTTTTTGCATGTCCAGAGTGCTGAGTTCCCAGCCACCCTTCTTTCTGCGCTATATTAAGATCTGATGTATCAAAACAGATATCACCAGTGTGCTTCCTCTTATCAATTTCCGAAGGATTCAGAGTGACTCCTGGAGAATTGTGGTGACCTTTGCTATCCATCCCACAGCTGGAATTAATGATTATAGGTGCCTTGCCATTCCACTGGTGTCAACAATGGGTACACGAGCACATTAACCCCAAACACAGCATAACTTGTGCTGTGAGTCCATCTTATTTTTAGCAGAAGGTCTCCCTCTTTGCTGCAGCATACTTATACTTAATCCTGCAGCCCAGTCATTCCATAGCTGGTCTGTAACTGGTTTATTTATCTATATGCATATATATGTTTGTACATACATGCAAACACACATCTCACAGATCAAGGAACAACTGAACATGGTGAGTCCCTTAAGAGACAACTGCTGAGAGTGAAGGAGGCAAGAGAAGAAAGAAAATTATTCAGGTAATTTTACTGGAACATTTGGATCCTCATTTTATGAGGTCCCATAGTAACACGGAAATATTCACACAAAAGTGACAATTTTGGTCAGTTCAACTTCTAAGCTTTCCACCACTGAGAGAGAGCCCTAAACCTGTCACTTCCCTTTTCACTGGGTAAAATTCCTCTACTGTGCATTTTAAGAAATATGATTCACCTTGTAAAAGGCAACAATCTGTCAGCTCAGGGTTCAGGTACCTGCTTATCTCAACTGCTAGTGATTTTCTCCAAGTACAGGAGTGCAGGCTGATAAGGAGGAGTGTCAGCATACTGCAAATACACCATCATCTTCTGCTGAGACAGACAAACTAGGAACACGTGCTCTTTTAACCTGAAGCCAGCATTACATTGGCCATTAGGAAGATAGGCTTTTAAATTGAAGGACGACTGTTGGTTACTGATTGCTTTGTGAACAAGACTATTTAATGGACTCTAATTTCCTGTAACTAATTCATTCTTTGGGCTCTGGAAGTAATTTTGGAACAATGTAACAGGTGACGCTAATAATTATCTCTCTCTGTAAAATCTAAATCTCTAAATCAAGATATATGTTTTTCTCTTTCTGTCTTTCCTGACAATTAATCCCTATAGTACTTTACAAAATAAGGTAGCACAGTTACAGAAATAAAATAGCAGGAGATAGAGATAAATTGAAATTAAAAATAAATAATTGATGAAATGTGTATTTTCTTCCTGTGCATTGGAACAGGAGAGTGCAGTCACAAAGACGTGTAGATGTGGCTCATAGGGGCATAGTTTAGTGGTGGACTTGGCAGTGCTGGGTAAACAGTTGACTCCATGATCTTATAGGTCTCTTCCAACACAAATAAATTCTCTGATTCTGTTCCAGGGTGCTGTCAAATATTATCCCTCTGTCAATGAGGTTTCCTTGTCCATGGTTGGATTTAAGACAGAGGAGGTGCAGTCCAGCCCCGAGTACAAATATTTGCTGCTGTTTTAACAGCTTCTGTTTGTTTCCACATCAGGTGGGGTTCTCCATTCAGTAAGGAACAACACAAGTGAGATGTGGGTGTTGCAGCTAAAGCAAAATCCAGCTCACAGGTCTTTGTACAGGCAGTACACACAGCAGCCAGGAAGGCCACCCCTCTTTACCTGCACTGCTTTAAAACTGCTCCTGTCGCACACACAGTGCAGGTTAGTACCCAAAGCTTTTCCTGCACCTACAATTTGGTGTTTGCATCTGATGCAGAAACCTTTCCTTGCATCCAATAAATTCCTGCTCCTTTGCAGCTGTTCATCAGCTGAACCCTGGTGGGAATCTGTGCAGAGGTGAAGTGATACATCCAGGCAAGTGCAAGGTTCTGGCTGCTGCTGGTAAATCTCACCTTGGATCAAACTAAGCCATTTCTCAAGGCCCTTTCTTTGCCTTTTCACAAGTGAAGAGTTTCAGCCAAGAATTCAGTAGCAAAGTAAGAATAAGGCACCACCAGCAGCAGGAATGAGAAAGAAACATTGGTTGTTTATGATTCCTTTTTCCAAGTCCCCCTTTCTGGCACTCTGTTGCATTTATGTGCTAGGCAGCAAAATGCTCTGCTCTTCTCTGTGTAAAATCAGCTATTTCATGTTTTCTAGGCCAACTCATATATCTTTATTGATTATATCTATGACTCTTTAACAATGACACTATTTGCAGAAATCAAAGTGGAACATGAGGAAATAGTAGTAATCTTTTAAAGAAAGTAATTCCAAAGAAAAAGGTACATGCTGTTCCATTCATTTAAAATTTATTTTTAATGCGGCTCATTTGTTATTTATTTGAATTAGAGTAATGTGGTAAAAATTTAGAAAAAATATGAAATATGATAACTATTATAGTCCTTATTAATATATCGTATTTTAATGTGTAGCTACAGTCACAAATAAAAATATTATTCTCTCATTCTATTTTTACAGATTGTATTATTTTTATGAAAACTGGATTCTCATTATAGTTGCTGGTTTTAATCAGTAATGTGATTTCCTTCTTTGTGCTGGCAGTTTGTGAAAAATGAGGCATTTCCTGAGCAACTCTCAGTTATAATGTTTTAGAATCAAAACCCCTTGCCTTAATTTCATAGAAAATGATAACTAAAATTTATTCCCAGAAATATTCTGGCAAGAATCTGTCTTTTGTATATCTTGGATGTGTATTGTATCAACTGAAAACTGTTGGATTTGTGCAGTTCAAAGCAGAAGCAAAGGAGAGTGATTTTTAAAGGATTTTTGAAAGGGTTTAATGAAAGGCAAGACAGTTGTTTTTATTTTGGTATTTTTTTCTTTTTTTTTCTTTTTTTTTTCCTTTTTTTTCCCCTTTTTTTTCTTTTTTTTTTTCTTTTTTTTCCCTTTTTTTTTTCATTATTATTATTATTATTATTATTTTCCCTTTTCTATACTAACAAAATCAGAATAACTTGAATCCAGCTAAAAGAACTTAGCCTGTGAAGGAGAAGAATCTCCACAAAGGACATTTGTGAACAGTGACAACAGAGGGAAGAGGTATGTGAGTGGCACACAATCTTTACTGGACATGGAAGCAAATATTTCTGTTTGCAGAAACCACAAATAAAAGAAATCAGATGTAGCTTGAATAACAGTGAAGGACTAAGCATCCTGAGGGCCCCAGGTTATGAACAGCTCAGACACCTTACCACCTTTACAAATAAAACATGATATGTTCAGATGACAACATTTTCTGCAAAAGCAGTACTTCTAATAACTGCTCCATAGTAATTTATCATATTATTGCATGGAAGACAAACAGGTAAAATAATCACTCTGAAGATTAAACAAGTGGAAGACTGTTCAAGTTCAAGTTAGTTTTTCCTCTTCACTGGATATTGCTACTCTTGTTACATTTGTTTCTAGCAGATGTAAAGTAGCTCACTTGAATAACCACTGTATTTCCAAGAGAGCTCTGAATGCACCAAGTACTCTTGAAAATTTAGGCTTAATTGTGAATTTTATGCATTCAAAAATTTAGTGGTCACCAGCTCTGAGACGGTACCTTCTGCCAGTAATGAAGAGAGTAATACAGATTGTATTTATAAGTGGGATGTAATGTGCATATGCTTTCCCAAAGTGAAGGTCCAGTATTTGCCAGCTGCTTTGTTTCAGATGTTAGATATTTCCTAGGGACAGCATAAAAACTTGGTAATAGATGATCACTTTAGTGACTACAGGGAAATGAAAGCATTTTATGGCAACTACTCTAGCTGCTGCAATACACTTTAATCTCTGACCTGAAATACAGCTGCTACTTCAGAGCAAACAAAAGAGGCTTACAGAGGACCAATGATCAAATTTCTTGCTGTTCTGCATCTTATATCATCATTTACCATTGTGAGAAGAGGAATAAATCATCTGCTTTTCAGACCTGCTTGTACTGTGTCCCCACTTTACAAAAGGATGAAGGATGACACAGGTAGGAAGACAATGGGGAATATGCCCACAGGGATTTATGTCTGCACTGTTAGGCAGTTTGGGTTTTGAGCTCTCATGTTTTCCCCTTTGGACAGAATGATATTTAGGGAAGACACTTTATGCACATGTAAGAGAAACCAATACATTATTGAACAAATCTGTGTTACCCTGTACTGATTGTTGTTTGCAAAAATATGCCATATACCAAGAAACTAAATAATTCAGGATGGCTATCCTGTTCCCATATACACATACTGTAAACAAAATAGGAAAACTGCTGCCCTTGTCAGTAAAAATCAGCAAATGTGATTTTTAGTGATGTATGGAGGCAATGTATCAGAAAACTAAGAGTTATGAAAACTAAGAGTTATGAACACTGAAGTAACAAAGTTTAGCAAAGTATATTGTATGATAGTCAGTAGATTAATAGATAAGTAATTCTACTGACACTACTGGACTCTTACCTTCTATTTTTCAAAAGTGTGATATGTGAATGTATACCTTAAGTGTTTCTGGGAGAAGAAAAATCTCTATTAGGTATACCATTTTGGGTTTTTATAACAAATGACAGAATATTCAAACTCCTAATATTTCCTATATGTTAGCTGCTAGAAACCCAGACTACCATTTGAGATGCAGAAAAATTTAAGTTATTAAATGTCATCCCTGCACTGCTAGAAACAACACAAAACATGACACAAAACTAGCAAAAATAAAATATGACAGACATGTAAGTGTCTCAAACCAGATTTGTGCAGTCTGTTGGTAATCTGGTTTGAGGTGTAGATTGCAAGACACCAGCATTTAAATCTGTTCTGCATCTCAGGGTGTTGTTGTGGTTCAGAGTATTTATGTTTCAATACATTCACTGCCTTTGTACTCCAAGGGAACTTCTAGTTCCTGTGAGAGGAGCCAGATTTCCAAAATCCTGCTCGGAGATTGATAAACTCCTACTGAGCATGCTGTGTGTTCAGGTACTGCAAAGAGCTGCTCCACAGGATCAGCTTTAAAGGTCAGTGGAATTGCAGGGGCAACTCGCAGGCACTGCTTTTTCTTATGTCCATCTGAGTGTTTAGTACAGTTATTCCTAGACTTAAAATTTCCAAGCTAATGGCAGAACTGGTTGACCCTCATGCTCCAGGAGAAGTGAAATTTTTTAGCCAGAGATGTTTTCATTGTCAGATGAAGAGGTGAAGTTTCCAGTACTTCTAAGGGAAGAATAGGAGCAGAACTGGGAAAATCCATAACACCAAGTATGTTGATGCTATTGCATCACGTTTTTCTGGAAGCTGCATTTTGGAATGGAGAATTTAAAGACTTTTAAATTGCTAAATATGCTAAAGAATTAAAACACGTGCTTGCAATGAAAGATAAGCTTGCACTATTTAATAAATGAAAGAATGTGAATCAGCCCTTGCTTTAAAAAAAATTTTCTTCACAAATTTTTCCCTTCAATCAAATTTTAAAAATAGTTAATTCTACAAATTAAGGCAATGTAGGCCTTTGAGAGGGCAGGTACAGCTTTCCTCCCTATAGCCAGTATTTCTATATACAGTAGTTTCACGAATACAAGCCGCACGGATTATAAGCCGCACCCCCGGTGCCTCGACAATGTTGCTGTCTTTGTCAATAGATAAGCCGCACCCCGAATATTAGCCGCACTTTCGTTCGTAGCGAGAATCCGTGCGCAGCTTTCACAAATTGGCCAATTAATAACAGGATCGCGGCATAGCGGGCTTTACTGGCTCGGGGCGGGGCCAGGAAGGCTCGGCCCGCTCATGGTTGCCGACGGGGCCGGGTGGCCCAGCTCAGCGCCACGGCTCGGCGGGGCTGGCCGGGTGGTGCTGCCGCCGCGCTCGCTGGCCCCCCTCTCCCGTCAGCACCGCCCCGCTGCCGCGTTCGCTAGCCCTGCCGGCGGGCTCGCCGGCCGCGCCGCGTTCGCTAGCCCTGCCGGCGGGCTCGCCGGCCGCGCCGCGCCGCGTTCGCTAGCCCTGCCGGCAGGGCTGCCGCCGCCGCCGCCGGGCTCGCCGGCCGCCCCCTCCCGTCTGCACCGCCGCCGCGTTTCCTCGCCCTGGCCGGCACTGCAGGCCCCCGCACCGCCGGGCTCCCCCACGCTGCTGGCCCCGATTCTGCTGGGCTTCCCCCGCTGCCAGGCAACCCCACCCGCCGGCCTTACTGCTTCTGCCATGCTCCCCTGCACTGCTAGCCCCAGTTCTCCCGGGCTCCCCCGCCCTGCTGGCCCGGGCTCTGCTGCCCCCCTGCCCCGCCCTGCTGGCTCAGGCTCTGCCGCCCCCCTGCCCCGCCCTGCTGGCTCAGGCTCTGCCGCCCCCCTGCCCCGCCCTGCTGGCTCAGGCTCAGCCGCCCGCCCCCCACACTGCTGACCCCGCCTCTGCCAGGCTTTCCCACCTCAGCCAGGGCCGGCCGGGCTCCAGCTTGGCTTGGGGCTGCCGCGGGCTCTCACTTCCGTGTTGGCAGCTTTTAGAATTTTGTTAATGTATTAGCCGCCCCGGAATATTGGCCGCACTTCCGGGTTTCCACCAAAATTTTGGTCAAATTGGTGCGGCTTGTATTCGTGAAATTACTGTATATTCTATACTGCAGTGGGGACTTCTAAACAGGATGGGAAGCAAACTTCAAGAGAAAATGCAAGTGTAAGTAATGTTGTGATCCTCAAGACGCTGAGGAGGCATTCATACTGTGGTTTGCTTTAATGAAACTATTTGGTCAGAATATTTGAACAACATCACCTCTTTATCAGGCTCAGTGGCTAGAATATTAATGGGGAATATCTTCTTAATCATTTGCTTCAAAATAACAAGTATTCCACCTGGCAGTGCAAAACAGAAATAAAATAATCCCTGAAACAGGTGATTTTGAGGTCACCATTGTCAAACTGAAAAACGTCTGACATGTTTGTTGGCTAACAGGAATGAAGGAAAGAGGGTACAGATCTCTTGCAAGGCAGAAAAGATAATGAATAGTGAAGGATTGTGATGATTGTCACTCAAATAGTTTTCAATAATGAGATTCAGCCTGTGTGTTCCTAGCAACAGATGCTCTCAAAGCCCCTGTCAGGAATGACCTTTAAGCACAGTATTTGTTGCAAAGAACCACAATATTAACTGCCTCTTCATACATTCAGATATCCCACATACTGCTCATGTTCCACAGAACAATGAGATTTCAGGTTTTATTTCTTCAAATCTTCCCCTCTCCTTTCCCCCTCCAAGGACTGTAAGAAAATAAACAGGCTGGAGCATGAGAACAGGTTTGCTGTTATGGTGGAATACAAGCACTAATATTTGTTTATCCTATTATCTGGAAAAAAAGGTTGTGCAAAACATGGGCAGTTCCGTAGCAGTTTGGAAGATTTTTTGCCATTAGCATAATTCAGCCATTTAAGTAGGAGTAAAAAGGGTTCCTCTTTAACCCTTCAAGCTGAAAATTCTTTCCTGCTGCAACAATGGGTGAAAAATATAATAAATATACTAGAAAACTTTTTTTCTCTGCCAGACAACCATCTAGAAATTCAAGATAATTAACACAGCAACAAGGAAAAGCCCTTTCAGCTCATTCTTTCCCTAACCACCTACTGTCTTTCTTCTTACAGACAGTAATGTCTTAGAAAATAAGAAGTCACACCAAATTCAAAGCCTGGTCCTGAGTTTCTGGCCCCCACAAACAGTAATGCAGGATAGAATGGGGCCCAAATATTCTTAATTTTCTGCTTAATAATAATTTTATATATATTTGACTTGATATTTTTGAACACTGCTATAGTATAGTATAAACTATATAATTTTCTTTCCTTTCTTCATCTGAGAAAACTTCCCTATAAAATACAACCAAATTTTAGAATTCTTTCCACTCTTTCCAATTCTTCTCCTTCCTTCACGTACCTTAAAGAGTACCAGGAACTCCTGTGGATTTGTCTGGAATTAACTGCATATATCATATCACAGACACAATTTCTGCACTGGATACAGTACCCCTCTAGCTGGGAGTACTACCATTTGTAGCTGCATTTATTTATCTTGAGGAGTCACTGTCACATGTGCAGTCATTCTCTATTTCCAGGGCTAGTATTCCATTAATGACACTCTAACTGGACAAATGTGTTGTGTATCAAAATCAAAATAGTAGCACTGTCAGGGAAACAATGAAAGGACAGATACCTGAATGAAAACTTCCCAACAACCCATTTTAATGTCTCCACCTGCTTTTGTCTGGGTGGGGGCCAAAAGGAAAAATGGAACAAGCTTTGATTTATTCGTTTGGGTTCTCATATAGGGGCTGCAGAAGTAACAGCAATATTTATTAATGTTTGCAAGGAGCGTAATTTAATATTGATTCTTCTTTCTCAACCTTGTTTAGCTACTGGCATGGGAAGACTATGAAAATGTAAGAAATATTTATAATATTTACTACTTCAGCATCCACAGCTGAAGCATTATTTTGGTGTATATAACCTACTGAATTAATTCTTTCTTCTCTTTGGTTGATAATTAGAATTTATGTTCTTGTTGTGACACCTCACATATTCTCATTTTATCAGTAGCAGCTCAGATTAATACCACAAAACCTCAGATACTCTGTGCAAAGATCTACGCTTGACAAATTAATCAAGAAAAGAATTTTCTATTATTAATGTTCTGTATTTTGAACAGGTGTTAGGTAAACTTTTTTGCTTTTCTTTTTCCCCTCTCTGATTTTTGCTCTGAAGCCCTGAGCCTATGGTAGAACCATTCTTTGCACCAGGAAGGGCCTCTTGGATTTATGCTCTTGAGTTTCCCCTTTACATATCATTAATCAGACTATTGCTTTCTCTGAACTTTTGAGTGTTAATAAATTGAAGGGAGTTTTGTAGCTATGGGAACAGTGGAAGAAATAGAAAATATGTTTAACAAAAGGAATCCAGGTACTCAAGCAGTTGTGTTAATCAAAGAGCCTGTTACAGAATTATGGTCATGACAGTGAGGATAACTAACCTGAATGTGATTTATCATAGATAGCATTGGATTTTCCCTCAGTGTTCATTTTCAAAATTGTTTTTCGTGGAAATCTTTACCTGAAAGAAAGAAAACACAATTTGGGGCAGTTCTATGTCCTGTGTGATAGGGGATCACCACAACTGTTTTATATTATCTGCCTTCTATACATTATGAATCACCATAATGCTTGAATATTTTATTTTCCTTATGGTCTGGGAATTGACAGGATGTGCACATTTGCCCTTGGGTTTGTTATTTCATCCTCTTGCTTACCATTTGCATGCATATTTTCATTTCATTGGCTCCCTCAGTTCCTTGCACAGGAAACCAATCTGTTTGAAGGAATGCAAAATGGTGGCCTGGCCAATTGCAAAGTGAACTGTGTCGTGATACAAGTTTAATAATGCATGACTGAATCCCCACAAGCCATAACTCATTGCTAGTACTATTTATTTCTTTATCATATGTCACTCCCCTTTCCTGTCAGGATATCAAATGGCTGCAAAGTGCAGCGTGCTGTTTTCCTTATCTTTGAGCTAAATGTTCCATTATATCACATTTTAGGCTTTTAGGACTGCATAATGAAGCACACATAGACTCTAAAGTGATCCTGAGTGGTGTATCCACGATGGAATATGCTACAGCACTGGGACTTGAGTGTTGCAGTGTGCCTGGTGGGAAGACACACAACTTAAATCATTCAGTCATTAGAATAGCAGATACCCTGCTCTTGGTTTACTGTAGGATTTCAGGAAGATTTATATACATCTATAGACAGCTAGAGTTCAAGGAACTTAATTGGGCTGAGATAGAGTCTTTGCAACTCTGGGATTCACCGTGAGAAAATGTTTTCTGGCTTAAGCCACCGTGTGTGCTTGCTCTAAACGCTTTGGGCTTAACCTTTGAATTTTTACAGCATGAGAAGGTTAATCTCTTTCTTTTGCAGTATTCCTTCTTAAATGGGAGATGCCACACTGAAGATGTGGCATATTTTAATCTTACTGTTCTTTTGGATTTCAGCATCAGACCTGAAACTCTAAATTTTTTAATCAGAATGGCTCCTGTGGCGTTAGTATAGCTATAAAAAAAACCCTACTTTTCTTCAGTGGAGCAAGTGGAGGAATAAATGGATTCACTAAGATGCCTCAGAGAAAGATGTATTCGAGCTGCCAGATTCATATGCTGTTTTTTGATATTTTGCTTTTCCACTAGCAATGGCATATCTGTTATATCATTATTCTTAAAATAAACAATCTGATAATAAATGTTCCTCCACAGTATGCCATCAAACAGATGCTCGAGAGAACAGCAGCAATTCAAATACAAACAAAACAGAAAGCCTAAAAGGTCACATCACTTTTGGATATTTTAGGTGTCAAAATTCAACTGAGTATAAATATTAAAACTTAAATGTGTCAGTGTTTAAAAAACTTCCAGAACTTGCAAAAATATCTGAGTCATTTAAACATTTCTGACTGTGCTATGAACTTGAAAAAGTGTACTGAAAGTTATTATTCCATTTAAATTGAATTTCATCTAAGGTATACAGAATCATTATGACAAAAAAAAAAAATCCCACGGTGATTAAAAATAACATCTCATTTACAAATTGAATTTGAAGTATATAGTTCTTTACAAATCCCAAAGCTACAACTGTGCACCATACAGGTAGTGCCCTGCAGGCACTGCAGCAAGCGTGGGACTCCAGCTCCAGTTTGGGGCACGGTAATTTCCTATGGAACATTTCCCTCTCCTGCCCTCTCCCCTCTGTACCCACAAATCTGCTTTTGCCTTATGATCTGCCCTAAACCAACGCCTCCTTTTTCTTGTGGCTGCGCTGACCTCTCAGAAGGATTAATTAGCTAAGGAGCAGCTGCAGAGCAGAGCAGGGCAATCTCACTGCCTCAGGTAGGATCACCCCCTTGGATGTTGGCTTTATGATCTAGTTAATAAAATATTTAAACACCTCATCTTTATGCCCACAGGGAGCACGGTTGTAACCACAGGCATAAAGTGTTCCTTGGACAGCACAAAGCAGAGACAGATGAGTGTGTCCACACGCAGGCTGCATTTCCCAGATGTGCTCCCGGGGCAGAGACAGGTACTGATGCTCAGACTGAGCTTCTGGTCAGTGTTGATAGGGGAAACAACCCAAGGATCTGTCACCCCAAACAAGACCAGTGCTGCTGGGAACATTGCACTGAGTTCTTGATTCTGTTTTTTCCACACACACAAAAATACCCTGATTGCTTCCCCCCATTAGGCCTGACATATTCAAATCCATCTATACTACAGAAGAATTAGTCTTTATTCACCTTTTTAGATTTCTATTTCTTGTTTGGAAGTATAACCTCTTAGAGGTTTGCAGTATCTTGATGAAGTGAACCTCAGAAAATGCAAAGCACAGGGGTGGTTGGGATATCAGACTTGCTAGGTTTCCACTTGGAAAAACCACAGTCACGGGTTTCTGGAGAGGGGGCAAATATAAAGGACAGCAGACTCTCTCAAGATAGCAAGCTCATTTTCAAGTTTTTTCCTGTTTGGAAGATTCCACAGGATCACAAAATAAGCCCAGTGATCAGAGGCAGGAGCAGCTGGATATCCCTGCTGCTCTGACTGGGGATTTGCTGCAGCCTCTGCTCTGAGATGTGCCGGGTGGGGAGCTCAGGCACCGAAATTGTCGCTGTAATGTTCGCAGATATGATCACACACCTTTTACACGAGTACCATTTGAGCTAACCCATTAGCCTTGCCTAAATTAGCCTGGCTGCTTATAAGATATTAAATGCACTACAAAGCCTAACATGTTTGTTATGCTCTATAATCAGAGCACCTGTTTAAAAGCCCAGTGCAGCTGTACTTCCAGCAGATTACAGGCCATTAGGCAAGTTAGCAGCACCTTATTTTTATAACCTAATCTCTCTTCCTCTTTCACATTTGAATTTTAGAACCATAAAAATGAGATTCTTCCCCCCCACACACCTTCCCCAAGTCCTTCAGTGATTGAGATGAGGAGAATAATATTAGTATTTATACAATGCTCAGATCTAACTTTCTGTTGCTATGGTAAAATATTGTCATAAAATATTTCATTAACTTTTAATCCTATTTAACACCGTTTTCCCCTCTAGACACTACAGTGAAACTGGATACTCGTGGGACACAATTTTGATGAGAGATAGAATCACACAATCACAGAATTATAGAGTTGCTCTGGTTGGAAAACACCTTTAAGGTCATCAAGTCCAGCTATTGACCCAGCACTGCCAAACCCACCTCTAAACCATGTCTCCAAGTGCCACATTTGCACATTTATCCCTAGGGATGGTGACTCCACAACTGCCCTGGGCAGTCTGTTTCAAAGTTTCACCATCCTTTCACTGAAGAAATTTTTCTTAATATCCAGCCTAGACCTCCTCTGGCACAACTTGAGACCATTTCCTCTCACCTATCACTTGTTACTTGGGAAAATAGACAGACCCCCTGGCTCAGGGAGTTGTAGAGAGCAATAAGGTCTCCCCTGAGCCTCCATCTCTCCAGGCTAAACACACACAGCTCCCTCATCCCTGCCTTATCAGACTTGTGCTCCAGACCCTTCACCAGCTTAGTTTCCCTTCCTTGGACACCTTCTATAGCATCTCGAAGCCTTTCTTGAAGTGATGGTCCCAAAATTGAACATAGACATTCTAAAATTGTAGTTTTGCTTGAATTATTAGAAAACAGAACAAAAATCCTCAGACTGGGTGGAGTTTCCAAAATGTATGTTCACAGTGCTGTTCTAGCATGAATTAAGTAGTGCATCAACTATTTGAAGGATCACAGGAGAGATCTGCACTCTCCTGTGGAAGCAGAAGGAGGGTAAGGGAGGTATCCTGATGTCTCTGAGGTGCCTCACTGTGGTGATTCTCAAAGTGAGAATCAGGCCCTCACTCCAGCTGTTATTTCTTCTCAATAGCTTTAAAAAGAGACTGTTTCATATATAGAGTTGTTATAACCTTCCTTTAGTCCCATTTACTACTTTATATCAATACTTTATATCAAAATTTTATATCAAATGGAATAATTTAAGACAGTTAAAAATGATAATAAAACTATTTATCTCCAGTACAGTATGGCCCATGAGGGAACAGAAAAGGCACAACCTAACTAAAACATAGTAAGACTTGATGCACACATTGCCATGTCACTGAAACAGCTTCTCCAGCCCCAGAGATTGCTTTTAAAAAGATTGGTATAAATTACAGCAATAGTGGAAGGTTAAGATCCTTTTGTTATCAGAGTTGCAATCCATTTGTACAACTGAACACAAGTAATTTTAATGTCCTGCCATGGAGCACCTCTTTGTGAAGGAAAACACAACCAGTCACAGAACATCAAATTGCAAATAATGTTCCTCCAAGCTCTGTCCAGACCCAGTCAGGGCTGTTTTTGTGATCCCCCTCAGGCACAGGGGTCAGGACAAGGCAGGTTTAGTACTCTCAGAACCTCAGTTTTCTCCAGTGGGCAGCTGGGCTCTCCTGCAAAACCTCTCCAGGTAAATGCCCACAGCTGCAGACAGAAACCAACTCTATAATGCATAAAAACTAAACAGCTCTAAGTCAGTGATTCTTTTTTTAAGTATGTGTCTACACTTTAATTCTCCCTGAAAGTCTGAAGAACCAACCAAATCAGACATCAGTGTGATCATCTATGCTGTTTTGATTAGGGGTTATGTACTATTATTTCCCAGCAACTGAGCTCAAAGACAATCTCCAAATTGCCAGAAGACTCTTTGGGAAATCTGGTGATCTGGGTCAAGGTTTATGACTAATTACATAATCACCAACATTTTAAGTTTTTTTAATTGTATTTCATTATTTTTCTGAAAGACAAAACACCCCAAACTAGAGTCAATATTTTGTTTTCTTTAAAGGCCTGCAATTGTTACAGTGATATCTCGAGGCCTTTCTCAGGTCTGATTATTCCTGCACATTCATTGCAGTGTTCATCTTTGAAGCCAGACATCCAGACAAGAAAAAATGGTATCGGAAATCACACTTCAGGTTACAGACCATGAGCATTTGAAGGCACAAAGACCAATCCCTCTTTGGTATGTGCCAGGATGACAACTGAATAGACTTCCCTGTTTTAATTCAGTGATTATCTGCATGAACACAGATGTCTATTGATCTGTTGATACATGTCTATCCACTACAATAAGTTTCAGTCCTTGCTGCTGGAATTGGGTGCATTATTGTTTTCATGCCAGTGATGGAGTTGTAAATTTTGGATTTGATGGAAAAGAGTAGTTATGAGAGGCATCAATTCTTTAACCTTGTGGCAATCTCCCCTGAATTAAGGAGAGAGTATACTTTTAATTCCTTCTTTACTGTGTTTTCAGGAAGATACATGTAAACAAACTCCTTAATTAGCTCTGCTGCTTATTTTCTATATTTGCAGCAATCTTCCTGAGTGTTATGCAAATTGTTACTGAGACAGTCTACAAATAATCCAATTGCAATACATTATCTATTTATTATGTCAGAATTTTGATGTATTATGTTCTGCTTGGAAACTGCTTTTTACTGTGCAAATAGAAACAAAACCAGACAAACCCAAACTCAATCACCAGGGGTTGTTTTAGACAACAGAAAGATCATTAAGTGATAGCCAAAGATAGTAATAATATAAATTCACAGTACAACTATTCATTAAGATAATTAATTTTCTATGTAAGAGTGAAAACAACATCACTGATTCTTTCCTGTTTCATGGAAGCCACAGGAAAGCCTGGGATCCATAAGGAAAATTAGTTTTCTCTGTCCCTGTTCCATTTGATGGTTTTGGTGGCTGGGTGTTACCTTTCCTGGGTCAGGGTGTGCAGGGAGGGATGGAAGGAGCAAACCTGACCTTGCATGCTGCAGGATTATATGACTTCATTTTTTTTCTTACTTTATAAGACTCACTAGCACATATCAGTGAATAAAGCATACCAGGGCTGACCTTAAATCCCCCCTCAGAAAGAACATGGTATTCTTTTCCTCACTCATCACTGTCGTACAATGCATTTCACTGCCATTTACCTATTCAGACAAGAAATCTCTGACAAATTTAGCATTTCCTGGAACAGGTTTGGTGGATGCATTTTACCTGGCTATGGCCCGCCCTGAGTGCCAGTGCATTCACTGCTCTAGAGACGGGCTGGCACAGCTCTGCCAGCTGGGCTGGCATTGTCACCTTCTTTATTTCTCACAGCTGCAGCTACTTGTACCATAATGGTTTGGGAGCTGAAGAGTGAGCTCACCTTCTGTGGAACTGTTCCACCAAAGTCCCAGTGAGGGGGGTCTATTTTTGTAAAGGTTTTGTGAGTTTGTTGTCCTTAGCAATGCTATTGCTTACATAAAGCTTGCTCTTATCCTTCTAATCTCGTGTTTCATATCTTACACACCATGAAACTAGCAATTATAAGAGCTCTGTTTATCATTCTTTTCCTGATGGTTGTGTTGCTCATTAAAAGGCTATCTCAGTACTCCTCTGCCAGCCCTCTGAACCCATGTCAGGATGAAGCATGTGTAAACCATGTAATTTTATGGAAAATGGCAATAAACTGCGGTGCCAGCTTTCAGTCAGATCCCCAGCATGGGCAATGCACACATCATTGCCTGGATCCTGTTCACAGCACACATCACCTGGCCTGAGCTCATATTCCTTCTGGTTTTGGTGTTCTCTTTAGAGGTTAGGTCATCACAATGTTTACTGGTGAGCCTTTCCTGACTGGAAAGGTCAGCTTGGCATTACATTATGTGACCATCATTAAAATTCCTGTGTGGAGTCAAGTCACAAGAAATGTAAGTCAGCAAGTGAAATCTTGACAAGCCTAATGGTCATCTGAAGCTACTGTGATTTATTAGTTTGTCCCCTGAAATAAACGTTTTAAGTTGATTGTGCTCTTCAATAACAGACCAAGTGACATAATCTGTCTCAAATTTACTGGAGTGGCAGCCAGAGCAGGACCTTGCTGAGCCCCTGCATACGTGCTGTCTCCTGAGTCCTGCTGGAGGAGAGCTTTGGGCCAGTGTTTCCTGGGCTCAGGAATGCCACACCTGGTCTGCAGGGGCCAGGGCATGGCTTTCTGCTGAGGTAGTCAGGCCCACTAAATACTGAGGAACTTTGACACAAAGAAAAAGGAAGGGAATTTTTGCCAGTAAAGAAAACAAACAAACAAACAAAAAGCAAACACATTTTTTTAAAAAAAATCATCAATCTGTAGAATTCCAGAGTTATCTATAAATGGATCTTAATTTAGTGTTACTTTTCTTTGAATTATTTTTATTTTAGCCTACAGAAGGAGTGCAGGGATTATTCCATATTGTAATCATGATTTGCAGTTTGGGATCACATAATTAAGTGATATTTCTGTTCTTTGATTGGATGAGTACCTAATTAAAAGTTTTCAGGGAATACTTGTGAACACTTCATGTGTTTTGCATATTCATCAGAGTATTTACCACTCTATATTTGCATGCATATTCATTAAGTTATCTTTACCTACAAATTGTTCAGAAATAATTGATTCTTGACTATTCACTTAAAGATAAAATTCATTAAATGGGATATAGATTCACTTGTTCACCAGATATTTGCATATAGCTTTCAAAATAGATTCAGTAATGTACCAGAAAAGCCACTGACGTGTATATTTCACAATTAAGTCCCAGTTGATGGGCTGATTTGAATGTGCCCTTTGCAGCATTGCTAAGCTTTCTAGTAAACTCACTTTCAGAGTTGTTTCCTAAAATTCAGCCTTCACTGAAGGCTGATTCTGGTTTTATTTCATTAATTTTCATGTAACACAGTAAATAATTATTAATCTTTGCCTTAGCCTTCTTTGACTTTTTTGTGGGTTGTTGCTCTGCTTTTGCTTGGTAATTGCTTTGTTTAGTCTTTTTTGGTCAATTCTGTGATGTGGTTCTTCCACTTTTTTTATGCAAGCATTTTTTTTTTAAACTCTGTTTTGTAACTTTGGGAAACAGGATTTCACCATGGCATTTCCATATCCTTGTTTTGCCTCTTTTGCCCCTTAAAAGGTGTATTAAGAACTTTTTGGGTTTTTTTTTCTGGCTATATCATTAATTCATATCTGCATATATTATTCCTTTCTATCTTTCAATATCACATTTTGGATTTTCATCTTTCAACTTCTTTCCTGTTATGGTTTGTTTGCATTCTTTGATGTTCTTCCTGTAATTATTTTCTGAAAGTTTTAATCTTGGTTACTCTGTTGTGTTTTCTCTACCCTCACAGTGTTTAGAATTTTTAATTTAGTACCACCTGTGAATTGCATTGGTTCACTGAGAGGTTTATGTTTGTTATGTAATGCTGTTATGAGAGGATTGTACTTTAGGTGAGCAGTGGATTTAAGTTTTAGCTTGAAACTATATTTCAGAGGACTCACCGTAGCTGGACTCTGGCAGCTGTGATATAACACCTTATCCTGACTACTAAAACCTAGTGCTGAACCCAGCTAGGAGTTTCAGCTTGGGAGTTTATTGCACGGATGTAAAGAATGGGATGAGTCACTTGTCCCAGGCACATTAAGGAATACAGATGAATGGCTATGGATTTCAGTGGGAAGCCTCCAAGACTGGCAATTGCACATGAACTGGTTGTTTCTTCCTTTAGCTGATCTCTTTAAGTCTCTCAAAGGTTCCTGATTTCATCACAGGAACTGGAATGCTGAAGGAAGAGTCTTGATGAAGATTTGGGGCCACTCCTGAAATCAGGCTGATCTACAAACCTAGTTATTCCAGGTCTGTGGCCATACTGATTATATCATATTTTCAGGATAATGATTTTATGGCTGTTACTCAGAAATTGATAATCCTTGCAGGAGAATTTATTGCCATGTGCATGATGTCCTCCCCTCTGGCAGAGGGATACTACAACAGCAGTGAAAATAAAAGTACCTCTAAACACCAATGTCCATAGGCTCAGCGCTAGCTGGACTCCTCTCTGATTGATAATGATTATAGGAACCTTAACTATCTTATGGGGTTTGGGTCCTGAACGAAAAGTAGAAATGTGGAATTTGAAAATCTGTTTTTTGCTTGATAAAGTCTGTTTTGCATTTATTTGCTGGGGGAAAGTGTTAAAGATTGGCCATTAAAGATTTTGTTGTACAATACAGTGTTAGTCATGAGTAACTCAAAAGCTGAATGTCAGATTGCAGCTTTCAGGATTCTTCAGTATAATTTTATCAGTCAGTCAATTTCATTTAAAATATCCTAAAAAAAGCTGTTCTGACAGTGAAAACAGAATGGTGAAGATTAAGATGGTTTAAGGCTTTAACTGAAAAAAGCAAATCCAGTGAAAACATGGCTCAGCATACCGCTCTCCATGTGAACAGAGAAATAAAGCAACACAAATTATTCCTCATTAAAAATTCTCACCACTCTGTTTAAGCAAATTCCATTTGATACCATGTAGTTGAGAAAGCATTTTTGAGACTGCCAGACTTGAAGATGTGAGCGAAGTCATACTGACAGTGATTTGAAATTTCTACTCTGGCATTTCGAATTTGATTAAAGGTTTGAGCTTTTAAAGCTAAAGTGCATGCTTTATATAACACAGTAGGAGCCCTATTGTCAATTGGTCTGAGGAGCTGTGAATCGACAGCTATCATCAAAACAGCACAAATCCACCAGCAAGATCTCCTGAAAGACTATAGGGTGTTATTATAGCACCTAGTGGAGTATCAAATGTTATTTATTCCGCAGGCATTTTTCCTACAGCCGTCACTCCTTTTGTAACAAAGGCTCTGTCGGAAAGAAGAGCACACGGTTTCTCTAGGGCACGTAAGTCCTGGTTAAAGAAAGCTCTTCAGTATTTCTTGTGCAAAGTAACGGCAGAGACAGATTCATATTGCCATCATAACCCAGTAGCTGGCACACGGTATTTTTAAATACATGTGATACCAAGTGCAGGTACAGGAATACAGCCCTTGTGAGGGGACTGCTGTTACAGTTTTGGGTATCATTTGCTCTTTTGGTATTGATGAGGGGACACGGGTTTCGGTACAAGAGGTCTTAGGGAAAGGAAAAAAGAGTATCTAAATGCCCCACATCTCCATACAGTCTGGTAAGACAGACTGAAGTCTGGAAAGCATAATCCAGTTCTAGCTGTGGTCAGTTATTTTTCTAGCAATTCAAAAAGAAGAGTGAAACAGAGAACAGTGTCCAAAACTGTGTTTTCTCAGTGTATTATTTGACCAACACAAGAAAGCAGAAAATGGGTGAGAATTTGACCAGATTCCCTTCTATTTAACACCTGACACTTGGCAAGCAGACGCTCACTCTTAAATGCAATGAGTGGGGGCTCAGGCACCTCCTCTCTGGTGGCACCCCTGTCTCCATTTCCTTGCTTTTTGAAGAAAGTTGGTAGCTGAAGTTAACATGACAGGCACATCTCATGGCCCGCAAACGAAATTATTCACAAAGTAATCCTTTTGTGGGTTTTCTTTGTCTCTGCTTTCTAGCTCTCTTCAGCAGTCTAAATAATTAGGAAATATCTCCTGCTTTGTCAGTTCAGATTTATTTGTTCTCTGCTAGTATCCCCAACATGGCTGGAATACAAATCATTCACTGGAAAAAATGAGAAGTGATGAAGAAGAAGGTGATTAATGACCTAACATTCTATTTTGCCAGATAGAACAAGAGGGGTTTCACTCAGTTTGCCTCCAGATAATATTTTGTATTCATTTTGCAAACACAGTTAGAACTCAATTGTATCAAAAGTGAAAATTCATAAACCTACAGCAGTTTGTGAAATGTGAATGATTGCATATAGCCAGAAAACTCTTGAAAAGATAAACTAATTCTGTGATGAACAACGCATTTCATACTCAATTAATTATACAGTACATTTTGTTTCAAAATATTAAATGCCTAGAACAGTCTTCTGCCTGAAAGCGTCTGGGCTTTGTAATGAGACAAAAGTCTCAGGCTCAATCAGCTGTCTGTGTGAGAGTTTAGAATGACTTATGTCTGAATTAGAGAGGTTTAGGGCAGTGATTTCCTGGCAGGAAATTAATAATGATCTAAATTAGAACATGCCTAGAGATGATTTAAACAACCTCGCTAGCATTGTCTGTGACAGGCTGTCAGGTTTTCCCCCAGTTCTAGTAAATAATTGAAATCATTAAAAAGTTGGGAGTGTACTGTGACTCTTCTTGCAAAATCAGATTCATTCATAACAATTTCCAGGCAAATTTTTATGCAAAAGCAAAAGCAAAAAAAATCCAAAAGGAAGTAGACTTTCATATTTGAACATAAGATGGGAGATGTGGAGTGTGCTCCTGCGTTGCACAGGGTGTTGTTGTGGAGCATGGCAAAACACAGGCCTGCAGCTTTTATTGAGACAGCTTTTAGTTTTGCTCTGTAGTTTGTCCAATAAGTCCAGATATCAGAGCAGATCCAGGTCCTCTCCACACTGCAAAGGATGAGAAGACTGAACCAGAGGGAAATAACCAATGTCTCTGCCTCTGTCAAAAATAGTATTGTGCTCAATCACCTTTTACTCCCTTTAAACCAGTGTACAACAAAGAAAATTTAAAAAGAAGCAGAGCTGGGAAGAGGGCTTCAAGGGTCAACATCCACGTGTTTCAGCTTGGAGGCAGTGAGAGATTTTCCTAAGCAAATTGTCAGGAAGTTCTGTTTGCCTGGTCAGATTCTGTCATGCCAAGATAAATTATTTCTGACCTTTTTCTTATTTCAAGGTAAAACAAAACCAAAATCATTTATCTTACTGTCCAGTTCTTAAAAGTTAATATCAATTCTACAACTTCGGGGAATGAATCAAAGAGGGCATGAGTAGTTAAATGATGGCCAGTGACATTAATCTGCCTGCTGCGTGCTGAGAGATCCTGTTCAATAAAAATGACAAAACAATACAACCTCTTATTATTCAAGTGGCTCCTGAATTGCAGGGCTAATGATATGACTGGCAGTCTTTTCTAAATAAAGCAAATAAAGAAAAAAAACAGAGAACAAACCAACCAACCAAATAATAACTAAATAATTAACAACCCCTCAAACAAAATTAGAAAAAACCCAAAACAAATCTCAAACATAAACTGAAAACCAAAGCTCTCACTATGAGCAATTTCACCATGGAGGCAGAAACAAAAGGCAGATTATTCATATGAACTTGAACATGGAAAAAGAACTGTCTGGCTCTGTCTGGGAAGTACCTAAGACACTAAAATGTCTTATTTCCTACTCCCAAAGAGAGAACTTGAGAGAACTTTAAATTGGAAGTATTCCATTTGGTCTTCAGAAGTACTGCAGCATTCTTTCGCCCTGCTATGTCCTTGCAGGTGTTGGAGTAGAAATAACTCCCAGAGGAAAACCAGAATTGTGGCAGGAGCATGCCCAAAGGAGAAATTCTCCTTACAGCCCCTGCTTGGCAGGTTGTGCTCACAGCCTGATTACTTTAGACTTAAATTTAAGCCCCAGTGCTGCTTACTTTTCTGCACATGAATGGATCCCTTAGGACCTAAAAGAAAAAACTTTTGCACCCCTGGGGAATACACAGAATAATGTAATACTAGTCACTTTAAGAAAAATAGATTGGCTAAATATATCAACACTAACACCTTGTAAAAAAGTAGCTTTACTTTCAGGGTATCTGGTGAAACATTTCATTGAAATACCCTAACAAGCATAATTCCTTTAACTTCAGTGGGGCTTGATCAAAATACATCATGACCAGTGTGGATTTTTCACTCTTGTTCATAGCATTGTAGATTGTAGGAGCTAATTTTCCAAGCATCAGCATTTTTCAAAGGATAAGGAGGACAAATATTTATTTGAGGGAAAGTTACAGGAAGGAGACAAAAAAATATTTCAGTATTGCTAGTCCTTTCTTTGTGGTTCTGACTTCTGTTTAATTCAGTGGTATAATAAAAAAGTAGTTCTGTAGAAATCTGTAGTTCTGGAGAACTGGGAGAACAGCAGATAAAAGTAAAGGATGTGTAAACATTAACATTCTCCGAATTGAAAACTGGAGTGTAAATTGTCATGGAGAATTGGAGATAGAACCAAAGTCTTGGAGTCTTTACTTTGTTCAATTTACTGCTGTACAGCTATATTTTAATGGGCTTGTGGAACTTAGGGAATTATTTACAAGCACTGTACATTTTTGTTAAATGAGGTGACTTTAGATATGACTGACTAGTCTGCAAGATGTATAGAAATACAAATACAATTAAGTAAATGCTACTTGTTTGTTTTTTGTCTTCTCATGTTAATGCAGAGTTGATTTGATACTCTTTCTCAAAAACATTTGCTTTATCTTAGCAGATAATTAAAAATATATCTAATCTACTCAGTTTCTTTGTGGGAGAAAACAACAATTAGAATCTTTTATAAAGTGCTTCTAATCAGGAAATTGCACAGCAGTTTTTGTGGCGATTCCAAAAACAATTAGAAGATCCAAAGCTCCAAAACTAATTGCAGCTATGTTTCTGCCTTTTTTTTAAAGCATAAAGAGACTGCACACACATTGGAGTGCAGAGTGAGTGAGAGATTTGTCTATGTGAGGTGGATCCAAGTGCATTTGGATATTACCTTTGTTTGGAGGCTGTATCCCCTGGTGCTGAAAACAAAGCATTGCTCAGCTGTGGGTTTTCAGAAACACACCAAACTTGGTGGGTTCATCAAGACAAGGTTTCAGATAACAGAGGCTTAAGAGGAAGTGAGATGCCACTATAGTAATCGCACAATCCTCCAGAAATTGCACATCACAATTTACAACGGCCCCAGTTTCCAAGCATATTTGATATGGATTTAAAAGTCATGCTAGAAACCAATTAACTCACCAGATTCTTAGGAAAAAAATCTACTATAACATGACATTTTTAAAGATTTTCAAAAGAGCAAAGGAATGACAGAGGAAGAGTTCAGGAATCTAAAAAAAAAAAAAAAAAAAAAAAAGTAGTTTGATAAGATAAAACTTGAAAGAAATATTCTGGGTTCTTTCAGAGTTTTGCTTGCCTCATCTCCTTAGCTTTGTCTTTCTGTTTTGACCCAAGTGAATTTTGGCAAAAATTTTTCTAAATTTGTATCCAATTCTTGGCTCTCTGCTAAATATCTTCGTTTTCTGAATGTTGCCTATTCCGTTGCTTTATCTTGATAAAAGGCTTTATGTTGCCTGCTTGCTTACATTTGTTCAGTCCTAGTTAGTACATTTTAAGATGTTCTCTGTACCATGCAATTTCTAAGAGCCATACGTCATTCATCCTATCCCTGGAATGCAATATTGACTGGTTTTTAAATAAAAAAAACCCAAAAAACCAAACACCCCCCCCCCCCCCCCCCACATATCAGGAATCTCATCTGCTTGCTCTTACACAACTTAATTATACAGGTAAATTAAAGAAGTGTTGAAACTTCAATAACATTTAGATCATTACAGAAACCTTCAAATTGCTAACACTGAACAGGATAAACATTAATTCAAATTAGAACAAATATTGGGGGTGGGGATTTATGTTCCCATGTTGATTAGGTGTATATTTTTAGTTCAAGGTGTTTGATCACCGTACCTTGCTGTCACAAGCCTTGCTGTCCTGCCATTGCCATTTGCAGCTGTTTCTGTTCTCTTTCCTGAGTGCTGGAATCTCTTCTGGTTAGGGCAGTCACCACATTTAATAGAAGACTGGTTTTCAATTACCTTCCAAACACTGCTGTAGATTGACAACATGGATTAGCTAGACAAATGATTCAAAGCTAATTAGTTAAAAATAGATTCTCTTTTCCCAAATACTCTTTTAGTCCCCTTCAGCTATTTAGCACTTTATAATGAGCAGAATTACAACAGTGGGCCACCTTTTAAATACATTTTCTCCTTAAAAATCAATAAAGACCTTTTAAAAAAATTCAATAGTCAACACCCATGACTTATACAGGTGACTAATTCAATACAATCAGCATATCAAGTGATTTAATTCTACAAGCGAACACAAATTGTCGCTGTTTACCAGAGCACTTCTATTAAAAGTTCATCCATGAAAATTCCAGACTGTCATTATAATTTTTATTTTTGCTTATGTAAACCTCTTGGAAAATGATTTCAGCTTCTACTAGAACAGGCCCTCTTAGAATACAAATTACTCTTGAAAACAAAATAAATCACTCCCAAAGTAAATCTTAAGCAGAACCATAAATTTCAGTTGATGCAGCAGCATGGTTACAAGACCATCAGCTGTGTAACAAGATACACAACTGGTTTGCAGTCCAAGCAAGGCTATATAAAGTTAGCAAGCAATGATCCATTAAATGAGCCCTCCTCTATGTGATTTCAAGCCTGGTTTAGGAGCAATGCTATGACCTACACTTGATTCAATTACCCAGACATTAAGAAAACAATAAATTAAAGCAGAAAATAAAGTTGGTGTTATGAGGAATAAGAAGAAGGATACCTCAGAGAAACATTTCTTAGACTTAATCTCGCATTTTTTGGGGTGGTTTGGGGTAGTTTAGACCAGCTGTGTTGTGTGAGTGTCATCAGAGGGGATGACAGAAACCATGAGCAAGCAATGCTGATATCGTGGTCCCTGCAGGGTCGCAGTCTCATTTTTGTGAGGGCCAACTGTGGAGCCAATATTTAATTCTGAGCATTGAAATCAGATGGTATCATGCTTGGGAGAGGGAGTGCTTACATTTTTAATAGCTTGGCATAAACAAATATTGTGATTCCTGTTTACAGTAAAACTGTGGGGACAGAAATTATTGCTTTTGAAGTTTCAGTGGCTGCATTGCTGTATCTTTCATTGAAAGATTGTTTTCCCCCTGCCAAGAAAAAGGTTCTGAAATCTGTAAGGTAACTAAGCTTTATGTAGAGTTTGATTTTCCTATACACATATGTTTATTAAATGCAATGCATCACTGTGTCCTATTATCTTACATACAGAAGATCTGATTATTAGTGGAATAATTCAAGGTTTTTCAATTCTTTTCTTTATCTTCTGTTAATGCATGATTTAGAGCTGATGACCTTTAAGATTCTCTTAATAAAGTTACAATATACTATGCTGAAATAAAAGGAATATCAAAGTTTCCATCTAATTAAAGGAAAGTGGGTTTTTTGTGTAAGTTTTACACAGAACACATACCTTTACAAGAAATATGGGTTAACATATCCAGGAAAGGCAATTTTTTTGCCTCTTTATCATATTTAGTTTTCTTCTAGAAAGTGTCTGAAGAATACCCCAGGATGGCAATCAGATTACAGTTCTTAAATTGTCATGAAGATGGATTAGATTTGTTGTACCATTCACTATTCTCATTACAATTATCATCACAAGAATGAATTCATAATATGTCATTTCCTATTCATTACAGACATTGTCACTGTAGAATGTGAAATGAGCACTGAAATGCCTCATGCAAACTGCACAACATGACAGTACTGTAAATCAGACTGCTGTGACCTTTCCAGGGCTCAGTTATTCCTTGCACTGGTCAGCCCTGTCCTGTTTCCTTGCAATTAATTAGTTGTGCTGTTGGGAACCCCTGGTCTCCTTTTGAGGCACTGGGATTACAGGTGAAGGTGGAATTAGGATGTTGGGAGAACCAAGTGCTAAAATATTTATTAAGTTATGGAGTGGCAGGCTGGAAAGGATTGAGAGTCAGAAGTATCACTTCTGTAAAACAGCAAATTCCACGTTGTGATATAATAATTGAATAAATGCTAAACATTCACTACTATTTAGCCAAAGTCTTCAAAAACAATAAGAAATTTTGTGTTTTGCTCTAAAGCAGAGGTTTTCAGTAATTTATTGGTTCACTCTTTATAAAATTCTCAGTTAACAGATCTAAACTCTACCTTTTCTACACCCTTGCTACTGATAGTAAATCTTGGGTCTGTTCTAGCTATTTCAATATTTTGATTTCAAAGGATGAAAATAAAGTATCAAAAGTATAAAACAGAGTTAGAAGAAAGGTACTTTTGCTATTGGTGATGCTTGACAAATTGAAGGTTTAAGCTAGTGAGCAATGAAAGAGGCTAAAAGAAAATAAATAGTTGAATGAAATATATGTTGGTGAGAATATTGGTAGATTTTGGTCTTGTAGAGAAGCTCTTTCATCAGGGAATTTCTCATGCAACTAATCTGAATTAAGAAAAATATCAGTAGATTTGTGCAATTACAGCGTGTACCAAAAGCCTTTGAGGGTGAATATGTAGAAATAGGAATGATAAAAGAAATTGGAAAATCATGAAAAAGAATTTCATTAAGTATGATGGAAATATACTGGAAAATCAGGCAAATTAATCGAAATTTTTGAATTTGATATTAAAATTCTACCAAATAGAAACCACTTATCTTTTTGCTCAGTCTAAAACCTTCCCCCTGCTTAACTTGGTCCCAGGAGTACAAAAGTTGTTTTAGAAGAACAGTAGTTACATCTGTACCATAGCAAATAGTTCCACTTTTGGAAGACATTTTCTGAAGAGCTCTACAATTATTTTGGGTTTTTTAACAAGAAACTCCTTTTGAATTCCTAAAGGGTAGATGTACTTGTGTTACTAAACTGGCATATATAATGCTTGCTCATCCAACGTCTATTATTGGGTACAAAACTTGAAAGTACTGAAGGAAATTAAAGTCTATGAGCAGCAAAAGATGAAATTTCTGGGTTACTGAATCTTCTCTCATTTTTGTTTCAACTGTGTTAAAAGCATTTGAAATAAAGAGCAAAGTGTCTCCAGATCATCTTATCTAATATCAAAATATGAAAGTCTCATATCTTTTTTTGGTAGCTTTGAAATGAGTCTCATAAAGGAAATTTCAGATGCTGTCTGTCGTTTTCAGGAACAATGCTGAATTTTTTTTAAATTTTTCCATTTTCACAATTAATTCATACTGCTGCAGGCTTTATGATGCTTCTGAATTTTTTCTATACCTTCAGCACAAGAATATTTTGCTCTTGCTCAATTTTACTTAGGTTTTTTTGGGTTGGTTTTTTTTGGGTTTTTTTTTTGTTTTTTTTTTTACTTTTCTCTTTGTTCTTCAGGAATTCAGGACATCTTGCTGGAATTCATCCTGGCTGCAGGAAACATATGGAAACACAAAGTGCCAAGTTTCCATTTGCATTTCTAAAAACATTTTTCTGGCCATAATTCTCTTTTCCTCTGAAGAAATATTTTTTTCTTTTTCATTTGAAATTGCTTTTTATGTATTAATACATTAAAACTCTCACACTCAGGTTCACTCTGGCCAAGTCCTATCTGCCAAAGGAATGAATTCAAAGGGAGGATTTTAAGAGTAACACACATCCTGGCTCTTTATAGGGAAAATTTAATGCTTTTGAAGCGAGGAAGCTCTTAAAGCTGTGCAGTGTTCAAGCACTTAATATACTTGAATATGATGTGAATTAAGTCAACCTGTCTTTTTGCATACTTGGATCACATTTATTGCAGCAAGCTTGCAGCACCTGGAAAGCTGGTCTTACTCTGAAAAATACAAAAACTATTTAGCTTCTAGTTGCTCTCCCCCTCCTGGTGACTTCAAAACAAAACTCTGTTTGTGTTTTACTTTCTCCTCCTTTTGTTTTGTTGAATTCTGGCCTTTTATTTTTTTTTCCCCAGAAGCTGACTTTGAGAGGCAGGTCTGTGGAAATACAGAATAAAAATCACAAAATAAACAAGAAACAAATCTAACTTGTTTGGAGTTTCCATTTTGTATTAGTATGAAAAGAGTAAAGTTTGGTCAAGATGGTGTTGCTCTAGATTGAACAAATGATTCTTGGGAAATAATTTTGTCCAGCTGTGCAAAACTCATTGAATTATGTGTTAGTGTTAACAGTTGTCCTGACTGTTGGATGGTCTTGTTTTTCAAAGTTAGGGAGCAATAATTCTTTTCAGAGAATTGACGGTTCATTTTATAATAGAAAGTGAGAAGCTGATACAAAATATCTCCTGGGTGCACATCTCTTAATTTCTTTGCATGTAAGGCCTTGGTCTTGCAAATGGTTATGGGCAACATTTTCCACAATTCTTTTATTTTTATACTTTCTGTCTAGAAAAGACGTCTTGGAGGTTCATTTCTGTTGGGAAGAGGGTTGGAGTGTATGAAGAAGGAGCTTAGACTGAAAACTGCAGAAGCTGTCCTATCTGGATGCTTTTTCTCATCCTGTCAACATTCTCGGTAGTTTTGTCACATCATCACCAGAATTTAGAGTTGAGAGCGAAGATGATTTGAAGTCAAAACCCCTGGAGTCACATTCTGATTGCCCAAAGTTGCTGTGTCCTATCCAAGTATGTAGTGAAGGGTTGAAGAGGCCTTTCTTGAGGCCAATCACTTGTTATGATGCACTGTATTATAATCAGCTTTTTACTGTGTAATTTAACAATTTATAGATGTATTTTACAGCTCAGGATATTCTGTGATTCTATTATCTTATATGAATTAATCAACTATTATTGGCATGAGTGGCCTGATAATTAATTGTTCTAAAGACATTAATTTCTCACTGACATGTCATTGTTTTCTCTCTTTTCTTCAGAACAGGGCTGATGTGCTGTGAATGATTCTCAGTTTGCATATTGCTTACATCCTAAATTGCAGCTATTTGGAGACCAGTGTGTCTCTTGAAGGGAAGAAAAAAATAAAAACAATAAAAACAACAAAACAACAACAACAACAAAAACCCTAAAAACTTTCACTACACACAAGTATAATTTGGACTAAAGAAGAAACCACTCACATAGTTTAGTTGCAGCCATCTAATTTGTAAATGTTGGTTGTAAATAATCCAATTATATGGTTTTCACTTGAAATGATGCACTAAGTTCATTGTGCAGAAATTGCACACATGGGCTCACTCACTGGGCCATTGATTAAATTGCTGTTCTTAAGGCCTAATCAGCCCTTCAGGTTTTTTTGGATGCAGAATATAAATCAATGCAGAATATAAATTGGAGTAATGAGTCTCAGAGATAAAAATGCCTTTCAGATGAATAGTTCAGTTCAGGATATTTCTGAGATCAAAATAAACACATCCTGGGTTTGATCAAAGTGAGACTTTGTCTTTCCCTTCCAAGAATTATATATATAGCCTCCACTGCATAATAGTTACTGTGGCAAATTCAAATGAAGCCTCTTTGTAGGCCTGAAGTACGGGAGAGCTCAAAAATAAAACCTAAGAAGCCTTTTGCTCAAGGTGGTTGTCCCTGGAGTTCCATGAGTCCAGTTCAGGAGTTAGTCTTGGGACCGTGGCTATTGTGTTAGGTACCAAGGGGGATGGTGCATTATTCTGGCCTATAGCCTACAGTGTGCAAACATGTCATGTTGGTGTCCCAGTGGAAATATTGTCCTATTTATCCTGCTTATCACTATGTGCTTAAAGCATTGTCCTAAACCAAGTTGGTACTCTTTGTAATCCAATTGGCCCTGATCTTCTGTAGCCTTGAAAGGAAGGAGTGTATATTGACACTTCAGATTATTCTGTGTTCCTGTATTAAATGTCAAAGGGAGGGATCTTTCACTTTTTGTTGAGCGATGAGATTAGCATCTCATCCCTGGTTCCAAAGTCATGACTCAGCAGAAGGAATTCTTGCCCTACCCTGGTTAACCTTCTGTTACAGTTTTATGAGAAGGACAACTCAAAATCTTGAGAAGTAACGAATCTTCAAGGCTGTGAATTCAAATGACGTCAATTTAAAAAGTAACTGAAAAGATTGAGCACTCCTTCAAGAAACTTGTGCCTCAGATTGGATGGGAGTAAGATTTCTGATTAATGGGACAAACTATTAATTCTAGGTAAGTAACAGGGACACAGTGCTGTGTCAGGCACACAAGTGTTGTTCAGTTATAAAGTGTTTGTTACCTACCTGGAAATCTCCTGACCTACATCTTGTTAGAGTCTGAAAAAGAATTTGGAAGAATACATTCATTATAGGAAAGACTGGTAAAATAGACAAATAGTGTATTTTATAGAATGACAAGTAAAATAAGGAAAGAAAAAAACTCCAGACTGGTTTCACAGCAAGCTGTGGAAGCATTAGATTTCTAGATGAGAAATGCAGATTAATCTGGAACATACTAAACACCCCCAAGGAAGAAGTTTCACGTTGATAACAACATTGGGGAAACTACCCTAAATAATACTGTGTGTTACAAGGGGCTGCTCACCTGTGCAGAAGGTGCTGACAGAGAGTGATGGAGCCAAAGGAGACTTTTTAATATTCAGGATATTCAGGAATAAAAGGTTCTAAAGCATGGGTTGTCAGAATAATTTTCTGTGAGTCTTAGTGCACCTTCTCCATTCTTCAGGGCTTTCCATGAATGGCTGTACCACTGAGAGTGCTGCATGCTCATCACAGGTCCCTATGAAAGGGCAGAGGATCAAACTGAGGAGCTGACAAGTCACTACCCTTACTCTGGAAGGGAATTTGTTCCCAAAGAGACAGTTTTAGCATACACAAAGATGATTTTTCCGCCCTACTTAAATAATATTTCCTTATTCAATGGTGACATATTTCTACTATTCAAAGAATAAAGAAATACCTAACTGTGAAAAACAAATCACAGCTGCTGTCAGAGGCTTCTCCCTCAGCTGCCTTCATATCAAATACATTCAGCACTCCAATGCATGACTTGGCACAAACCTTTGATGTGCATCGAGCTGCACTGGAGCAGAAATGCCCTGTGCTGGAGAGGGGATCCAGGGCTGAGCTCCACATCCACACTTTGGGCCATGCCTTTGAGAAGCATTGGCCACAGAACATACAGTGTACACCTGCACCTTCCATTTACACTATTTAAACAGATATTTTAGCTTTTAATGTCAGATTAACATTTAAATGTCCCTGCTGGGGCTGCTATTAAAGTGTGAAAAAGAAACCCAAACCAAGAAACATCCAGTAAACAGAAATGTTTAAAATATAGAAGATTTGAAAATATCCTAAAAAACTGCTTTGTCCATGTTCTCTGTAACATTTGTTGCAACAAAATGCGTCATTTTCAATGCTTCACTTGAAGATCATCTCCTTTGGCCTAATGTGCTTCCTCACAGATAGAGAAAAAGGGGATTTTCTTTGCCTTCTCTGGGTTTTTATCTCCCACCTCTCTTGCCCTCTCAGCACAGGATTGGATACAGAAGAAGGTATTTTCAAGACTATCTTGTCTGATGCAAGTATTTTTTCTTGATGCCTTCCTTCCCCCCACCCTTTGTCACAGAGAACCACAACTTTTCAAGGAAGTAATATAAAAATTACAGCCAAGAATACACTTCTACTATCTGAGATTATACAGAGTCTTGGGATGAGTGTACACCATCATACAAATTGAACCTGTAAACTGTGTGGATGAGCCAGTTAGAAATCCAGGCTAAGTATCCAGCATATTTTTAAATTTTATTTATAACTTAGAAGCCCTCAATGGAGCTGACTGAATTATGCATATGGTACAACAAGCTGATTTTGCTTCTGCTGGTTAATTTTCCTTAATATTTCAGGTCAGTAAACAATTTGAGATTTGCTTTTTCAAATTTTACAGCATTAATATTTTTAATTCAGTTATTGCTTCCTGAGGTCTGACAGATACTTCACAGAGTCTTAACAAAATACATCTGCACTGTTCTTTTTCTCAGCTAAATTGTTGTGTTACAGAAAGTCGCTAATAATAGAATTTCTTAATTCTTCTTGTCCAGTCATAACATGAGTGCACCTCAGCTGTTAATTAAAGTATTCAGAACTTATCAAAGTTTTCCTTGCATTATTTAGAAACATTTTGCTAGTATAAGCTATAATTAAAAAAAAAAAAAACAAAAAAAAAAAAAAAAAGAAAAAGAAAAAGAAAAAGAAAAAAGAGTAACCAAATTAAGCACCTGTAGTTTTGTGTGTTATTCTTAGAATATTGTTGCCACCACTATCTATGGGATGCAATTATTCCTGCAGCCTGGCTCCATCCAGGACATGCCCAGCAGGTGAGGCAGATTTTCTCACTGCCTCCTGACCAGGACAGCAGAGATGCAGCTTCTGCCTGTGTCATACCATGTAGGGAGGTGTGTAACATGAAATAATACAGCAGGGTATAGCAGCTACAGCAATTATTCCAGGGAGGGCCCCTTCCTTCTTGATCATGTTCTGTGTGTGTGGTGAGTGACTGTGTACCAACAAAGTGCATTTACTCAAAGGTGAGAGGAAATACAGAAGATACTGCGGAGCACCTGAATTTCCCCCCCCTGTTTTGCAAGACACTACATCTCCTTAAATTGACTTTGAAATTAGGAGAGTGGAAATTGAGGACTGCTGCCTCTGTCAGCTGGAATATTTCAAAAATTTGATGAAAGCCCATTTAATGCATGTTCCCGAGTTCAGGGTTGCCTGTTCAGAAAAACATTTCTTCTCAGAGACTCCCCAGTGCTGTTCAGCAGTGTCACTGCTAAATGGGAGCAGGGTGTGCACTGGCCTGTGAGCACTGAGCAGGGCAGCCTGTTTGTAACTGTGAATACCTCTCCACACTCCACAGTGGGGTAAAAAAGTACCAGTTAACATGGAAGGAGCACATTTATTTTCAAAGTAGCAAAACTCTACTTTGCATCCTTAAGGCGTCTGCTTTACACTATGCCTGCACCAAAAAGCCATTTTACAAAACCAGTGAGGGCAGAGGCTTCATTTAAAGGAAGGTACATATAAAGACATTTCCATATGAACATGAACCTGTGACCGAGTTAAATATCACATAGATACATTTTCAGCACTCCAGGAAGAAGATAAGTGATGATGATGTTCTTGAGGTTACAGGATTAAATTGTGGGCATACATGCATTGAGACAGACATTCCCAGTGCTGTATCACAGCCAGTTTTGTGACAGCATGTAGGACAATTTGAGAGTGGGAAAATACTGGTTTGGGTATTTAGGATATTTACCTTTTCCTTAACTTCTCACCTCAGGCTGTGAGACAACAGTCACACCTCGGTGCACAAACTGCTGCCTTTCCTCAGGCATACCCTGGGTGTCTGTGTGGATGATTACCTATAAAAAAGCTGTATGTCTTGGAGTTTTCCATCTTATTGTGGCTTATCTGAGTAAGTTTATCACAAAAGTTGCCTTAGAGCTGGATGCTCAACAACAAAGGGATTTTGATATCAGTGTGACCCAGCAATTGGAGGCAGCTAGCAGCAGGAAACACCTGCAAGCTGAAGGCCCCAATGAATCTTTGTCCCCTAACAAATTGCTTCTTGTGTCATGGTCAAAAAAATTATGAGAATTATGTAAGAACAATGGATGCTGAGTGCCAGCTAACACCAAATGGAAGTGTGCTTTTAACAGGTGGCACTCGAAAGGCTCTGTCCAGAAAGGAAATGACCCAGTGCTCTGAATGGCTTTAAATACTGTGTTCAAATAGTAATTTCCTGCTGCTGGTGAATAAATGTATTCCTTTTCCACCAAAAACGTGTCTGGGACAAAAGCAGATCTGGGACCTGGTCGTGGCAGCCTTCTTGCCAAGTGCTCTTTGTAATTTCCCACCTTCAAAAACTGTGTTTGGTAGAAGATTCCTAAAGCTCGGGCAAGAACTGTCCTGAGAGTGCTGTGATACTGAATTCAGACTGACAGAGCAGCAAGGATACATTAATGATTAAAATCATATACCTTAATTTGAACCTGAGGAAGTAAGTTCTTGACCTTTCTTGGAAATCTTTTCCTCCTTCCTACCCAAACCATTTTTGGGATAGCCTATTACCTAAAACCCCACTCAGTTTGGATTGCTGCTAGACCCCCTTTGAGAGGGGAGGAGACCTGTTCTGTTACCTGTTCTAATGAATATGAAGATTTATGAAATAATGGAAGAAATGGAAAGCATAGGGTTCCCTGATTCATTGTGAAGGATCTATTTCTGCCAATTGTACAATCTCTTACAGAACTTGAATGCTTTATTTTAAAGAATTTGTCTGAGAAATATAACTAAAAGTTCTGTGATAACAGTGGTAAGTTTCTACCCATAGCATGTTGGTTTTCCTATATTTTTTCCCTTAATAAATTTCATATTAAATCAGATTAATGCTGATTTATTTTATTTTATTGAAGCATTCACTTGACAGTTCATTAAACTCAGAATATTTTAAGAACCTTAGGTCATATTAAAAATTCTCTAGTTTTGAAATACGTGAATTTTAAGAATCACTCATCAGAATTGAGACTACCAGACTGATTTAGAAGACTTTTAATCAGCACTTTTTTATCAAGGGTCAATCTTCTAGGTGTTTTCAAGGAAAAAAATCTGTCTAAATGCCAAAGAGAATTAAACCCACTGAGCTTCAAGAACCTTCCTTATTAGTTGTTACCTGCCCATCAGTGAACTGTAGAAATGGAGGCCATGATTGTGTTAATTTGCTATCAAATGGTGTAATTCATTTTTGTCATAATTGTCTGTATAAAAAGCTATGAAATAAAACCAAATATTCTATTTGGGCAGCATTTTTACAGCTTTGTTTAATCTCTTTATCATGGCCTATTGATGCATCTTAAAATGAATTGCAACGAAAAGAATACCAAAGGAAATGCTAAATTAGAATCTTTTAATAAGTAAATTTTTAAAACTATTGAATTAAACATGGCAACATTTCTTTCTTAGCTGAATTAATGTTCATTCATGCAGAAAATTTTGAATGTAATATTATTTAAGCAATTTAAAAGTGAATTAGAGATTCGTTCATTGTATCAGGTATCTGACTTCAGGCTAACATTTTAATCTCAATCATTGTTGCAGTGTTTGCCATTCAAAAACTCTCAGGGAGAAGGATGAAGGTTAATTCATGCAGTACAGAGACTCAGTTCCTTGTGGATAAGTATGGTTGGCTATCAAGGAACTGCAAAATATGCTAATAGAATTATTGTTTACCTTAGTACATTAGGCAAGTTACTTGTTTGGGTAATTGTTTTTAGGTTTTGCAGTTTGGATTTATTTTTTGTTTTCTGTTGTTTTCATAGCTGCTCCACTGATCGTACAAGGACTGTATTTTTTTTCTCTGTTGCAAGCAAACCCACAGATTTTATTAGAACCTTTTGTAAATATTTTTACTACAGCAGATTGACATACTTTTTCGAGGAGTTTTGGTTTAAAGAACAAATAACTGTCACTCTTCAGCATTTTTCAATTTGCTAAGTTATTGTCATTTTCTGACATCTTTTCATCAGCAGACCTGATTCATCCCCAGGTTAAAAGTGTAATTTCTTCATCTAAGCTACTCTTGAATTTTAGCAAGGAACAGTGAACTGGTAGTCAGATTTATTAGATAATGTTCAGATTTACTGAACTACACTAAGAAATACTCTTGATTGGGTTCCAACTTGGTCAAAAACACCTTGTTGCTTGGAAGAGGCAAACAAAAATTATCCATGACATGATCAGAGTCTTCACAATACATGGAATAGGTGAGGAGTCTGTGATTAGCATACATGTATAAAATGGAATGATAGAATATGCAGTATATAACTCTGGAGGAAGTCCCAACATGCACAGTTTCAACAGGTTGGAAGCAGAGGGCAAGAAACTGCTCCTGCCACAGGGAGCACCTTCCTTAATTCCTACCATTCAGGTCATGTGCTGTTTGTAGCACCAAGGTAAATTGTACGCTGGAGACATTAATTCCATAGCTATGGACACTTTAAAGTCAGGGTGTGTACTTATTTTTTTGTATCATGGCAATATTTCATAGCAGGTGTGCACTTCTCCCAGGTTTACACTTATCTTAATACCTGTTCTAAATAAAACACTGGTTTTTTGATGCAGCAAGGAAATAGTGTTGGTATAAACCATACACTTAAATATCACCACACATTTGTGATCTTTTCCTTTCCCTTGCCTAATTTACAAGTAAAGTATTCCTTCCCTTATGCAAACACTAGTAAGCCTGATTATCTACTGTTCTTCTGTAATTCTCAACAAAAACTGGTTGTCCTAAGAACTAAATGTAATGACTGTAGTTCTTACTCTAATTAGATGATCATGTTAGGAAACCAATTAGTCATTCCCTTTAGTCTAACTACAGGCAAATTCCACTGTATAATTCCACATACTAATGCACAGCCAGGTATTTTCACCACGTTTTGTCAGATTCTGAACTTCGACATCCTGTTTATAAAAAGTCCAGGTGTAGTGATCAGGACCCTTTTTTCCCTCGTGAGGCAGAAAGAGCAAGGATTGTGTAATAATCCACAATATGGGAAACAAGCTGGATAGATATCAGTGAAAGCAGGAGATGCTGATATTGCTTAGCAAAAAAACCAGGCTGCAGCATTGTGAACTTCTTCAACTCATCTAATGAAGTCAGACGGCATTAAGATGTGCAGTAATCATTAAAAAACCCACCAAACCCAACATTTAATTGTGAAAGAGTTCTAAATGTGCAAAAAACCTTTCTTTATTTTTTTTATTAATGAAAGGTTTATTAGAAACTAGTTGAATTTCAGTGGGTGGGGAATTATACAGATTAGAAGCTACAGGGATGATTGATTGGTATCAGTAATTACATGGTCTGACTAAACACTTTCAGATTCCTGGTGTTACTGCTTCTTTTATCCAAGTGATTTTATTCTAATTTCTGCGAACAAAAAAGGGAACAAAACCCAATAATAAAGAAACAAAACCTCAAGGCCTTCCCACAAAGGCTCAAGGTTTAATTTTTTTTCCATGTTTGACTACAGATATAGAACACTTTTAATTACTGATTGCCCATAGTACATAGCACCGGCAAGAAGAAAGGTCATTGAAGTTTTCCTACTGTCTCTTGAGTGCTTCTCTATAATAGTCCTAACTTACAGCAGGGAATGTGAGTGGTTGTTCTTAATATTTATAGTTCTGCTCTTACTCAAAATGAGTTCTGTCTGCTTTTTACATGGCTGGAAGTAGACTTACAAATGAAGATGCTGTGTTCTCTATTTTCAGCATTGGAGAGGCCAGACAATCTGTTCCAGGAGGTGACAGGATGAATCTCACCTTTGTGATGGTAAAATCTTTTCCTTCTCCCACATTGTGTTGGACAGGAATATAGGAAGGGAATGTACAACCACTAAAACCAGAATAAGCTGTGTCATTAATTGAGATAGGCAGTATCAGTTCATGTTCAGAACACAGGAAAGCTTCTGCTCCAAAGAGGCAGAAACCAGCAGCAGGACTGGTAACACACCTGTCGGTTAGTGGCAGCTCCAGTTGTTATTTAATAATGCAGGATAAATATTTATATTTTAGAGGCACCTGATCATGTGGTTAGACAATGCAATAAAAGTGATGCATGCTTGAAGCAGTGACTTAAAACATAAAATACATCTAATATAGAACTTCCAATTTTTTTTCCTTCATTAACCTTAGAGATTCCATCTACAATTCTAAAAATTAGAAACTTGCATGGGAGTTGGGAATCAGCACATAGACATAATTGAATACACTACGCAAATAGCCAAGTCTGGCCATTGAACTCAAATGTAATTTGAACAAATATGTCCAAATTGACTCAGAAAGTACTAAATTGATAAAAAACCCCTGGAAGTAAAAAATATTTAAAATTAACTGGTTCAGGATGAAAAGGAAGGAAGGAAGGAAGGAAGGAAGGAAGGAAGGAAGGAAGGAAGGAAGGAAGGAAGGAAGGAAGGAAGGAAGGAAGGAAGGAAGGAAGGAAGGAAGGAAGGAAGGAAGGAGAAAGAGAGAAAGAAAGAGATAGATTTACTGAATGTCTGAAGAAGAGAGTGTCAGCCTGCCAACACTGCCCTATCAATTTCATTCCATAAATTACATTTTCTTAGATGAACTAGTGGGGAATGCAAATGGTTTCATGTCTTGTAGTGCCTTAAAACAAGTTGTATATTAGGTACTCAGCAGTGGCATTGAATTGTATTTTTTTTGAAGCTCTCCACCTCTACTCTGCTGAACAATATTTATTGTTATCATAGGCCTTTAGAAGTTAAGATGTATTTCAAAACAAAATTATTACTTGCTCTTGGATTTTGGATGGAGGTTTTTATTTGTTTAAAAAAAATAGATGAGTTTCTGCTATCAGACGTTCCAGGGTTATTGAGAAAGGCTTACTTTCCTATCAATTTGAATCTTAAGCATCTACCATGAATTTAAACTGGTTCTTAAAGAAGATTAAATTCATTTTTATTGCAAATATGGCTCTTTTCCAGCACCTTTGGGAGAAGAAAGGCAGATGAAAAAGAGAACATGATGTGAGCACTGAAAAGATGAGAGGCACACAAAAAATGTGAACTGCTGAATTTACTGTCTAGCTATAATGAGGTATTGCTTAACAATTAAGTTAAATTATGCAGCTGTTTCCTAGTATATTGTGCTAATGCATCTGAGAAATTACAATTTTCTGATTGAAGAACGTTATGTGGAGGAAACTGTAGCATTCCCCATTCCTGCAACAATTCATTTCATGATTAAAAAAGGAAGCCAGTATTTTTGCAGCTGTCAGGAATAGGCAATAAAGGATGACAATCCAAGGGGGCCTGTTAGTCACTGACACAATAAAATAACCCCAAACAAAAGCTGCAGAAGGAAATAGGCTTGGAAGGGGAGCAGTGGCTCGCAGGCACAGCTCCTGGGTTTCTGTGGTGAAGTGACTGCAGAGTCCAGGCTGGCAGAAACAGGTCTGAATGTTTCAAAGAGAAGTGATGCCACACTTGATACTTCAAAGACAGGTGCTCAAAAATTTCAGGGTACTCTTAACTCAGTGCTTTAAACCAAAAATCAGGGGTATGCATCAGCTTAAAACAAATAAATAAAAAGCAAAAAAGAAACACCCAACCCAAACTTTACTAATTAGTAAATCTTAATTATCTTTACATCTTAAAAATAAATTTACGTGAATGAGGATTAAGCAAAAAATTGAAGATTTGTAAAGCTAAGTAATATTGAAAACATAAACCCAAGGAAGTACACTGCTGTTCCAAATTTTGCATGTGGAATGTGCTCATGGGAAAAACAGATCCATAAAGCAGAGAAGAAATTAGGTATGTTAATTGGAGCAGGTGGCTTACATTTTATTATTTCATTTTTGACCAGCTTGAATTCTTGAGACTATTTGAAATTCCAGACTAACAATTCATAGATAAATCTGTATTACCCATAGTTTAAAGTTATTTATGCAAAAAAAAAAAATCACAAACCCAAAAACTCTAGATGAAAACACATAATAGCTTTTGAGTAAAAATGAAAGCTTTTCAGTTAACATCCATACTTCAGATCATCCTTTTATTCTGATCATCTGTTTTGCATGATTCTTTTGTTTTAGTCAGCATTTCCTTTCAAAAAAGGTTGAATCGGGGGAAAATACAATTTTATTTCACATTTTATGAGTCTGAATAACATGAAATGAGGTTGTGCCATGCTTCATGACCATGAATATTTAACCATTTTCTATAAATACAGTTACTTATTTTTGTTTTAATCTTGTGATAAAGCACTGCCTGGAAATGATAATGAAGAAGTCTAAGAAAATACCATTTGGAATAATTCTTGCTTTTGTTTTTACCAGCTGTTCCACAAAGGAAAAGCAGGTTTGGCCTTTTAATTTCCTTGAGTGACCTAATTCTCTAAGCTCTACTGTCCCTACTTTTTGCCTTGAGTTACATTATTAAACATGAGAGAAAAAGTTTATGATCAAGTGAATTTCAAAGGGTTTTTGTCAATCTTTCCCACTGTTTATCTAATTTGTGCTTGTGAGGATGAAACTGAAGGCACTTTTCTGAGGCAATGCCTGAACAAGGCAGCTTTTATCTGATGACAACTTTTATTTGATTGAGAAAAAATGCTTGGCCTGCTCTGAAATAGTCAATGTCCTTGCCTGGAGGACCACTGTGAACCACTGACCCCTCTCCAGAGGTTTCTTGTTGTCCCTTCCTTCCAGCCAGCTAAGGAACAACATGGTAGGTAGTGGATTATAGATTTAGCTTGAGCACCCAAACTATGACAAGTGCAAAGCATTCCTTTTGGATGTGTCTGCTTGGTATATTTTTGATCTGTCATGGCTTTTATGCACTTTTTCATGAGCCCACAGCTAGCTTTGTTCTTTTGTTCATGCCCACTTGTACCTGCTGCAGAGGTGGAAGAGGCTTGAGCTTTGCAAGAGCATGCACTTGGCAAAGAGGGAAGAGCTGAAGGGGAACACTTAAAATAAAGCCAGGTATAGTTGCTCTTAGGCATAGCATGTGGAATTGGAAAAAAATCAGTACGGAAAAAAATAAGCTATTACTACAGGAGCAAATCAGGGAAATGTTAAATAAGTCTGCAGTTCTGAAGTACCTTTTCTTGTCAAATTCTTTTCTTTCTCTCTTCTGCTGAACAGGAAATCTGGAGCTAGTTTGGTGAGGATATCCTAAGTATGTAAATGCCAAACTGGACAAGGAGATCACTACCACCTTTTCTGCCACAGCTCTTATGCTTCCAGTGACAGTATTTACTCTGTGTTATGTGTTTGTTCCAGACCAGTGTTTAGACCCTTGGCTGTAAACTCTCACAACTTTTGCTGCTTGTCTGCTATAAAAATGTTTTCTGTGAGAGTATCACAGCTGTGAAGGCAGGCCCTTCCAAACAAGGGAATTGAATATAATGAATAATTACAAGGGATGCACTTGCCTGCAGGAAGTGATGACAGTGAGTGTTGCCACTGCATTGAACCACATAACAACTATAGAGATGTCACACATGGTGTCTCTTGTATAAATGCACCTTTTTATTTAGACACCTGTATAGATAGAAATGTCTATAGCATATTCAGAACCAGGTTCTAAATGTAATGCAGTATATGGGTTGATATTATATAAGGCATAAATAAAAGAAACTCTTTATGTGCTGAGCTCAATTCTGAGTCTTATAAATACTGCAATATTTTACTAATTATTTGTGTTGCGGCCATATAATAACCACATAGAATTTATGCTTCTCAAAATGGGAGGTTGCCACAAAAGTTGTCACAGGCTGTTAACTAGTGTCATAAATATTCCATTGTAATCTATACAATAAGAAATCTTTCACTGCCTCTCCCCTGAAGGTATATTATTCAATTTTTAGAGTTATAGCACAGTGATAAATTAGAGCTTAATGTTGTTGTGCCACTAAGCTAGCCAAAAGTCCAAATGTTAAAAATACAGAAAGCAGTCACACTGGTGTGATATTGACTCCTTTCTTTCTTGCATTACCTTGGTCATTTCTCTTTTTATCAAAAGGCCAATAAAAGTTTTTATACTTATTACAATTTCTCAGCATAGATCAACCGAGTTTCTCAAGCAGTGCTTGTGGAAATTACCTGTGCCTTAGGCTCAGTTTTACAGTGAGCACAATATTCTAGGGAAACGCACAATACAAGCCTGCTCTTTGACACGGAGTGATGTAGAAGTAATGTGCCATAAACTAGGAGATATAGCCCTGGAAACAGGTTTCATTTTAAATGTAGAAAACAAAGCATCAACCTGAGCAACACTGATGTCAATAACCAGGATAAAAGTCAACATTAACAAGCAAATTGTAGCAGAAAGGGATATGTAGACACTTCAGACTTTTAATACTTACCTATATGTAAAAAAGTATACCAAATTCAGCTTTTTTTTTTTTTTTTTTTTTTTGAGGAACTAATTAATTTTATTAGAGAGTAAGTAAATTCAGCTGCGAATCCTAGAGAATCTAATGACTTCCAGAGATTCAGAATGAATTCAGCAATAAAAGCTAATTAGAAGGGAAATGGATGCCTAAAGTATCCCTGGTGTGCATAAAGAAAGAGTATAAAGACCATTAATTGAAATTAAAATTTAACAGTAGCCTAATGCTGCATGACATAAAATTCCATCTGTTGTGCAGAGCCACTAAACAAAGATACATGGGGAATAGTGCATGGAGTCTCAGCTCTGCAGCCAGTCAATGAATGTGTTTTACTGTCAGATCATTCCACACAGAGAGAAGTCTGAAGTTCAGAGGAGTCCGTTTAAGGCATAATAATTTCTGCAGCTACTAAATTAGAGAGGAAAAACTAAAAGTGTTCCTACATTAGTGAGACTAATAATTCTCAATTTAAGTGGGGGTTCTTCCTGCCTTTTTTTTTTTAAATCCTTACAAGTGCAGAACAGGTATCCATGCATGTATGGATATGTATTTTAGTGCATATAGACTGTAAAATCTTTGTCCAAACCATTTCTTAGAGGTGGTGCAGGCAGGAGGAAAGTCAGTGTCCTTTCTCACAGCACCTCATCTGAAATGCCATGGAAGTTTCAGCAGAGCACACGGAGGGAAGTAAATGAGAGCTTTGAATAGCTTCTCCTGGAATGTCTGATTTCTTGAGCTGTCCACAAAATGCCCAGGAATGTCTTTTTTGTTTGTTTCTGAAAGATTGATTAACAGTGATTGCTGTAATGACTTTCAGTGCACACATCTCTGGCACAAATTCCCCTGGAACAGTTTTCAAAACATGGACTGATCTGTTGGTGAAAGGTGGTTACATTGTACTTGCATTTCCATATTAAACAAACACAGCTATAGTAATTCCAATGACTCCATGACTAAATACATGCAGCAACCATGTTTGTTAAATGACATACAAATTGGTTTATTTCTAGAGGATTTATAATTACTGAGAAATTACCAACACAATGATTTCACTTTCAGGCTTATTTGTTGGACTGGGAAAGCAGCCTGTCTGAAAGTGAGTCTAAAAGTGATTGTATGATTCTTAGCACAACATGACTGTGGACTGTGATTGTTATGTGAATATTGTGCATGCTGAATAGGCCATAATGTCAAATTAGATACTATTTGAGATTCATATGGTACATTTTCTGGATGCCTACATGTGCATTAGTAATTCAGCACTTCCATTCTGGGACATCTCTCAATGCAGAGCTAACAGCTACCACAGAACACACACAGGCAAAGAAAGTAAGAGGTTGCATGGAGAGTCACTGTCATGTTGTGTGGATTGAAAGAAAAAAAAGTCCTTTATAAAAAAAAAGTTATTTAAGGAGAGATCAAAACAAAGATTGTCTACAACAGAAAATTCTGTGAGTTAGCAGGAAGGAAAAGAAGCACAACCAAAGATAAGAGCAAATTCATATTCAGCAGTTTTAGAGGTACTTAGCTGAAGGTAATTAAACATTGGATGAAGCAGCAGCAAAATAAAAGGGAATGACCTCTGTTCTGGTCTGACACCAGGGTCCACTGCTGATTTGGACAGTCCTTTTAATCATTTAGAATACACAAAATAGAAGTGTAAACAGGTTGCTAATGAGGATATTTCTAACTTGGATTTGCAAATTTATCCAAAAGAAGAGCAAGAAGGTTTTCACACAGAGTAGAAAAACATTGTTATAAATTTAACTATGCATATTTCTTGAGGGACCCAGCAGCTAATACAACAGTAATGATAAACAATGATAGTGAAACGCAAAGAAACAACAGGTGCATCAAGCTTTTGCCAGGTTGTCAGCCACTCTCCGTGCCAGGAAAAAACAGGTAATTCAACTACAGGATGTTCTGTGAGTTACAGAGAGATCAGCTGGGGCAGCCAAGGCAGGGGTGGGATGAAACTGCCTGCCTTGCATCTCCTGCTCCTTCCCTCGCAGGTCACTTAGTGCTTTTGGCTCTTGCAGGCCCATCAGCCTGTGCCTTCCCTCTCATTGCTCTGCCCTGTGGATTTGTGAGCTGTAAAGTACTGCAGTGGCTTTACAGACAATTTGTTAATAAGAAATGGTGCACTCTACACCCATCTTTCACTCAGCATCCCTGTAAGAATAATTCTCTGTATGGGCAGCTATTTCCAAAATTTCCCAAAGTTCTTGTCATTGCAGCCCTTAGACTCAGCATTTGCTGGAATATTTATCTAATTGTTTTTCTTTGGAAATCAATATTTGATTCAAGGTATCTGTCACAGTGTTTTTCCTATTCCCAAAACATTAATTTGGGGTGAAAGAGATAAGTGGCTGGCTATGTATTTGCAGCAGCACAGTTAGGTATCCACACAACCTTTCCTGACTTTTCCAATTGTGTTTAGGTAGTTCAGTGCATCTGTATGAAGCCTGTGAGACTGTGCTAAACCAACTGTCTTTAATTCTTCTCCCAGTAGTAATCTTCATCTTTAATTAATTGTAAGGTGTATATATAAATAATATAGGCCATTAGTGAGGTATTTGACAGCTTCCATATGCAAATGTCCCCCTCTTTCAGCCTAGGTGTAATCATTATATACATAGTATTTATAAACATATGGCAAATCATTTTATAGAATTCATTTCAGTATTGCAGGATACTTGGGGAAAATATTGTAAAAGCCATCTGCATGCAAGATAATGAGGGGTGTGACAGGCAGGCTGCTAACTGTGAAAATCCTCATATCTGCTGCATTGTTATTGCACTTGTCCTTTCTTATCATGCAATGACAAAATATGAAATTTTTACCCTTCCTAGGGCTTCAGCTTTTGAAGCCCAGACATTATCAACATAAAATGGACATGTAGGTAAAGCTAATAAAAGTTCCTTTTCACATTTACTTTGCTTTTTAAAACATATTGATAGATTTAGGTACTTACAAAAATTAAAGAAAAATGAGCTATTGCTTTAAAATTTGACAGCAAGATAGTTAACATCAGTCTGTCACACCTCTCCCCAAGATTAATTTGCATGATGGAAGTATTTTCTGTGTCATTATCCAGGAGGAGAACTGCAAAAAGAATACCAATTTCTATCTTTCCCCTCACCTCCCCAAAAATCTTGTATAAAACCACAATATATTGAGACATAGAAAATTTAAATGTCAAACCACAAAAAATCCCTAGGAATGAACATGAGTAACAGAGTATTTCGCCTCAAGTTGTAAACATGATGTTCATACACTTCCTGAGATGTTGGGAAATTGGTGTCTATGGTAATATCAACAGAACAATCTTGTTTATCTAATAATTTTATCTTTAAAATGTTCGTTGGATACTTTTAGATACTTGTCCAATTTAAGTGTCACATATAGAATGATGTTTTTAGCTGATTCATGGGTCATACCCACAAGCTTCAAATCAAGTTTTTTACCTTTTCTGTATATACTGTCCTGGGAAGAAAGCACTATTGTCTGTGGCTGTACAATGAAAACAATGAGATATTTCACCAAAAAACCCCAAATATCCAAAGCACCAGGGTGAGTTAGCCAATATGTTTTTCCCCCAGTAGATGTAGTCCTTACGAAAAGCAATCAGCTAGGCTGTTCTGAAGATTTATTCCAAACAAAATCTCCCTTTCTAAATTTATTTTCTACAGCTAAATCTACGGCTAAATTTGGTATAGTCCTAAAGAGATTTAGATTTTATGCCCATGTTTTAAGGCAATTGAGAGACCCATGGTTTAATATTTTTTAATGTTCTTTCCTGAAGCAATTGTGTTTGACTGTTTTTCCAGGAATCAATTTTCAGGGATACACAGTCAACTCACTTTTATTGCAACCCATTTCAACCATTAAGCAGCATAATTTCAGCTACCATGGAAATGCTGATTAAATCTACTGGGTTTATTTTGACATTTCAGCCACGCCTCGAGGACTAATTGCTAGTTCGGTTGGGTGTCAAAGGGGCATTGAATCTTTGGAGTGAAAAACAGAGCAAGACCGAATCTCAGAAAGTCATGGATTGCACTTACCCACACTTGGGGCTTGATACATCAGTATCCATGGCTGATGTCCTCTGTTCATCCATTTCTTCATCCTCTGAGCATGGTGCTGGCCAGTGACCAGCTAGAGAGACACTCTGATTAGATGGCAAGTGTTAACACCACAGTTTAAGAACAGCTTCTGTCAAAATGAAGTTTGGGCTGAGAGGCTGCTTATTGATGTGGAGAGAGGGTGGGACAGGGAACCTTCTGCAGGCACCTTGGAAAATGGTTGGTGGAGTGCCCTGTGTAGAATTCCCAACACCACTAGCTCAGCTGAGTGCAAGGTTTTAAAAGTGTAAATATTACAGGCGAGATGCGAGTTCGCAGTGAGGCCTACGCTGCCGCCCTCATGGTCGATGCCAAGTCTGCGCTGTGAGGGGATGGAGCTGGGCCTGAGGGGGCCAGCGCTGGGGCTACCATGGCCACATCCGGCTGTTCCAACCTGTGCCTGCCAGTTCCAGCCTTCTCCAACCTTCTCCAGCCTGTTCCAGCCTGTTCCAGAGCACCACCGTGCCCTCAGCCATGGGCGTGCTGCCCCAGGTGAACCTGTTTGAGTTCCACCCCTCAGGCCATGAGGAGAGCACCTGGGAGCACCTGGAGGGGATAAATAGGGGATGTTACAGCAGCGTCCTGCTCGGTAAGGCTGAGCTCAAGTCAGGAGCAGCTTTATCTTAAGGGAACTGTGTGCTGTGGGGTGAAATCTGTATTGGAGCAGAGCCTTGAGGAGAAGGGAGCTGTAGACAGGTACTGTGCTGTGCTGGTCCATGCCACTTGGGGAAAAGGGGTGGGAAAGGTCTTTTAAGCTTTTGTCCATGTTCCTTGCTATCCATCTCTATCTTAATTGTCACAAAGAAAAAAACTGTGGTTTTGCTGAAGAGACAACAGGATGTCTTTACCTTGGTTCTGTCACTCCCTTGGGTAGCAAACTGCAGCCTGGGCATCCCTGGGGAGAGGGGCAGACATTCCCACCTCAGCGCAGCCAATTCTTCTTTTGTTTTCTTCAATTTTCTGCAAGTTTTCCTTTTTTCTTGAAAAAGGAAGGAAAAAAAACCCCAAGTCTTTGTATTTTGTCTCTGAGGTATTGTCACAAAGCACTTTTGCACTTCAAAAGTATAGTTCCTGTCATCTGAGGGGTTTTGGCTTTTCTTTTATACATTTCTGTTTGTAACTACATGTAAGTGGGATGTAAAACTAGACTGGTATTAATTTCTCTGTTGTGATAGTAGGGTATTTTTAAATTTATTCAAAAAAGGGTTTGACTTGACTTTTTCTTTCACTCTGCCTGCTGAGGGTGTGTTATTCAATTTAAGAAAAGTGAGAAAAGTGCAGCTCCATCAAGTATTTCATGTTCCTCTAAATTTTCATCACTTCTGGACCAGAATATAATTGTGATAATATAATTCTGATATGTCTAACCTATTGTCTCATTGTTGCTACAGTAAGGGGTGAGGAGGCTGGAAGTTTGTTTGTTCATTTAGGATTTTTTAGAATTTGTTTAAACAGGCTTCTTCAGAGGTTTGTTTGCTTGGTGCTAGGCATTTGAGTGAACCTGTAGTTAAATTGTAGTTTATTTTTTGCTTCAGATGCTCTGGGCTGCTTTCTAAAACATCTCTGTTGATCTGCACTGCAGTGCCATGGGTATAAAAATATTTAGGGTCTCATCCTATCTTTTATTTTCCTAGTTAGTAAAATGTTTTGCTAGGCTGTCTCCCACAGTCAGTGTTGAAGTCAAAACAAATGAGTATCTTGAAAATCCAGCTCTTCTGATAGGACAAATTTTCTCTTATTCCTCTATTTATTTCTGCCTGATACTGCAAGTGTTTGACCCCACATTTAGTAGTGGCACCACTTTATATCTACTGTTTATTGCAGCATTTGTAAAACCTAAGAAAATGCTTTGCATTTTTGTGATGTTCCCTACTGATCTTGTCAAATAGTGAACAATCTGTAGTTAAACCTTGCTTTCATCAGAGATTGTAGAATCGTTAAGGGTGGAAAATACCTCCAAGATGGAGTCCAATTGTTAACCTCAAAGTCTCAGACATAAACGTTGTGTTACTTGTCCAAGACTCTGTAAAATTAGTAATAAATATGAAAAAATAATGTAAAACCCCGCATGGCTTCTAGTTATAATTTAATTTCCAAAAGCAAGCTGTAAATACTTTATGTATTTAGCACAATGATATAGGTGTTTTAAAGCATGGAGGTATTACTGATGTAATTTATTTCTTTCTACTTTGGGATTTTTGGCAAACCCTATTGCAGGAGTCTCACATGTCTGGATACACGGGATTAAAGGGGTGGTCTCGTTGCTGAGCACAGCAAACACAAATAAGTAAAAGCAAACATTTTGATGGCCTCAGACATTATCTGATGGAGAGGGCTGCTACTGAAATCTCCTTCAGCCATGCTTTGAACCCTCCTGGCATGGTGCAGTCATGTTATTTGTATCATTAAATAGTCTTGAGTACTGTATGCTATGCTCTTGTATTTAACACCCACTCATTTTTGAAATGGAACCTGCATATTACAGTAAAGTTGAAAGGCATATAGTCTGTTCTGAAACATGCAAATAATACCCTTTAGTTCTGAGAGGAATTAAGCACATATATCAAGAGGAGAATATGTCCTAAAGTATAATCTGTCTAGCTGTTTTATCTACAATAAATTGCATTTTATCTGAATCAGTGCTGTTATTTTGCCAATAGGTATTCTGAAACTTGATACTATGAAAATTCATGGCAACAGGAATTAAAGCTCTTTTGCAGAGTGAAATTTTGAATTTCTAGAAGTCTCACAGATTTCTAAATAACACCATGTGGTAAAACTGTTCCTTGAGCCAATACATTTATGGATTAACTAAGTACTGCTTGCTGTGTTTACACACGAAAACTCCCTTCTGAAATTAAATTTACAAAACATTACAGCTTAGAAAATATTCTATGAAGCTCTGCTGCCTGGCATTATTTTTACTTGAGTTGTAGATATATTTTCATTTTCTTGTCCCATTTGCTGTGTGAGGCCTTTGACCACTTTGGGTGGTGATTTCTCTTCTCAAAATATCCTCAGTATGTTTACATCAAGGAATAAAATTTAGATGATGGGAAAGATTAGATTCAAAGTAATAACATAGCTGTTTTGTGGTTCTGGTGTTTGTGGTTTTTTTAGGCTGTGATAGCAAATATAGATACTGCTGCAGCACCACAGACCATATGTGCACAACTACTCCTTGCTGTATATTTCTGGCTTATAAGCACAACTCCAATTTCCTTTGATGTTAACTCTCAATGCTTGTTTCTGTTTGATTTCACCTGGCAGTTATCACATTTACCTCTGCCACAACTGCAGCTCTGGAATGAACTTTCCACAAGGCAGTGAAAACCCTTCTCTAGATGGCTTATACACTGTCAGAAAAGCCCAGGTGTCTGGATTTTAAACATTTCCTAATGTTCTGTGTCTTTCTGGCTTTTTCATTCAATATTTGCTATAGTGCTAGGAAGCAACTTCTCTTGAAATGTAATGGTATAACTCTACCATTTATTCCCATTTTCACTACCTATGCTCTCTTCCACCATCTATATGATCTCTGCAGGGTTTCAGCCTTGCATCAAAATATCTGGTTTGTAATTTTTTTTCCTCTGAATTAAATAGTGTGATGGGTGTGAAAAGCTTGGCCAGTTTATTGGTTTATATAAAATAAACCCGAGACATCTCCTTGTTGGATTAAAACCCCCTAAATGCACACACACCCATGCACAGCCCCCCTAAAAATACCAGACTCCCAAACAGAAAACTCAGAGAATGTGTTCTTTGTAAAACAAAGCTGGAGGAATTTTTTTTTTTTTTGACACAGCCTCATCCTTTTTTGTTGTTTTGGAGTAATTGTAGTGTTTTAGTCAAGGCTTTCCTTTGTCTCTACTAATTTCTAAAAAGACAATGACAGTGTTTTTTTTGTAGAGGAGTATTCTCTTCTGCCTGCACTCCAAAGGCATGTGCCTGCCTAATTCAAAAGGATGCATGTTAATTACTGTAGTTGGGAATAAAACAGTAGCTAATGATGAGAATAAGAAATATTGGGTTATTGCTCTGAATAAGTTGTTAGATGGGATTTTTCAACGTTTTTCTGAAGGTGGAAAACCTGACTGCCAGCCCAAATTGGGACAGCTAGGCATGTGTTCTTCCCCTAATACCAGATAACAGAAACTAATTTGGTTCTATCCCTCCTGTGTGCTCTCACCACAGCAGAAGAAAACTGAAGGAAAGTTATAGGAGAAGAGATTTTTCATGCTTTCTTTGTCTTTAGTCTCTAGGTCTTTGTGTATGAATGTTTACATGCCAGATTTTTAACAGAAATAATACTGGAAGGGATTTTCACAGGTATTTTAGTAGCCTCTATTATACTTGCTTTATTCCTAACAGTCGCTTCTTTCACCTGTTAAAAATACCAGGTGAGAGCTGTCCATCTCACTTGTGTTGGAAGGGAGGATGAAGGGCTGGAATAAAGGCTGATCTTCTGGGGAGGAAATTGCATCTTAATTATTGTAGTTGCAGATTTTCATATCTAGTACACTATAGATACAGATGTGTTCATCACTTCTGTCTGACAAAAAAATTTTGCATACTTAGAGAATACCGTCATATTTACTGTATTATATTCTTGCAGGTACACAGTTCCAAATATGCCCGTCTTTTGTGATAGGTAATGAACCCTGGCTGTTTCAGTGCCCTGTTTCCCTCTCTCCAGTTAGCCTATATTTCTTGGAAATCAAAGTGAGGAGCTGCATGGCATGCTCCAGCTGAAGCTTTATTGGCCCTGCCTAGAGGGAAAAGATTGCCTGATGCATCTTGACTCTTATTTCCAGCTGTCTGAGGGGGGTATTTGGCTTTTACTCAACAGTGTAAGATTATTGACTCGTGTTCATCACTGGTGTGTAACAAACCTCATATCTTTTGCTGTAAAACTGCTAACTACTTGATCCACGTGCTACATTTGCATAGCTAATTATTCATACTTAGGTATAGAACCTTGCCTTTGTCCCCACTGAATAAACATCCTTTGTTTTTCAGCTACTTTCCTACTTGCCAAGTTAATTTGAATTCCTAGCTTGTCCTCTAGCTTATTTGTAGTCCCTACAAGGTTTGTTATCTGCAGATTTAGAAACTCATTGAGATTTCACAAATCTGTCCTGAAGACAAAGGTCTTAATATTTGGTACTCATCCAAATCTTGAAATGCAGTGTAATCAGGAAATGCACTTAATCCTTAAACAATGTCTTTCTTATTGTGAAATTTTAAGTTGCCTGTTCCCAAGTGATGTGAACATTAGGGGGACCATGTTAGTTTAAGAAGATGAAAGAAGAATGCTTGCTCTGATTTATAATTTACATTAAAAGATATCTCTGAATAATTAGTAGCTTGGATCAATTTTTTGAAACAGCAAGAAATTTGGAACAGATGTTTAAGAAAATTAGAGGTCACATTTTAGCAGACAGGTGAAAAATCTGTTAATTAATTTTCAAATACATACGCATTTGGTTATTCCAGTTTAAGTGCAATTTTAAGATGTTTCTGTAATTCTAGATGTTTCAGGTTGGTTTACTCTCACTCTAGAATGCATCTGTGCCACTAATGGCAAAGAGAGTTCTTTGGAGATACTTTTCAAAAAGTTACTGAGAGGGGTTGTTGCTTTCTGGTCCTGGTCCCCCTCCCCTCCGCCTTGGTTTTTAGTTTCACTTTTTGTTCGTTTGCTTTGGAGTTTTTTTGTTGATTTGAGAGTTTTTGGACATTGACAGCATATATTTAAGGAACAACCTCAGTTAGAATTTGACTTGAATGTTTAAATGTTTTCAGTGTTCAGGCCAGGATACAAAGGGGAAGCCTTAGAAGCAAGTCCTGTCGCTGCAGCTTGAGACACCTCCAGCCTATTCCTGCAAAGCTTCATTTTTCTGTGGGTTGAATTTTAATATTCAGCAGAGGTACCTGTGCCACAGGACAAGGCTAGTGCAGGATATCCTCAACACTAACTGCTGAAGATATGCCATTAGCCAGAATAAATCTATACGTCATGTAGTGAATTTAATTTTTTATAAGTGTCTCTAAGGTCACCATGGGGACAGTCTGCAGAGCTCTTGAGGTGACAGTTTCAAGATACTGCACTGAGCAAGCCTCCCAACACTCCTGTGAGAGACTGATAGGGACGGGTTCATCATAAGATTTAATCAAGTTCAAAGCAACTGTTGCTGGCAATAGTGTTTTCGAATCTCAGATCCTGTGAACAAGGCCATGAACTAGACTGTGCATTGCAGGAGTTTTCTGTTAGTAAATTGCTTTGTGATATTTTTGCTTTGAAAAACATTTTTGTGTGATGAGGGGAAAGGAATTATATTCCCAATTATATATTCTGGGCCATTTTAGATTTTCAAGTGCCAGTGTCTTCTCTAGTTTAGGAAAAGCTTTTGGAAAGCTCAATTGCAGGTTAGAGCCAGAGTGTCTCCACACCATTGTACAGAACAACTGTTCTTGAAGAATGCTGGGAGGAGGGGACTCTTGTTTATTCATCTGAATATTAATACACTTACAGACTATGTTTGTTGCAAAATTGTCGTGGTTCCTTGATTCACTGCACTAATGAAACAGTCCTGGAGTATGCAGAAAATGCATCTAAACCACTCAACACACCCTAGTTCCAAAGCACAGGTGATGTTACCTTTAAGGCAGAGTACAAACAATACTAGGAGGGAGGTCAGACCTGCCCAGGGAGATTTTAAATTTACATTAGAAAATTTTGAAAGACAATTATCTTCTGTTTTTTAAGTCCTGTGACAAAGACCAGTATTTAATTTACTGTTTTTAATGTGTTAGAGTAATTTTGTAATGTTGTGGAGTGTCAATATGCAGCACAGGCTTGTAATAGAGGAATAAAGAGGGGTACGTGTCAGCTGTTGAAATGTGAGACTCAAGAATAATCACAGAACTTGCATGAAAATGGCATTCTGTATCTTATGTAGACAATGTCAATTCACCAAAAACATAAACAGAATGATTGGTTTCAGAGTAAAAGTTAAAATTCAGCAGGAGGAAACCCTTGCATCTCTAAGTGTGTGGTGGTGCGTGCATATAAAGAAGTCAGTCTTAGAACTAGAACTTAGTCTGACATTTGATGATTTACACTGTTCCACAACTAGCTCCTTGTCACAATTTAATTCCTACAGGGCAGTTATATGCATAGGAGAAGAAAAAAATCCCAAAGTTGTCATGAATGCTGATGTACTGGCTTTTCCTCATTTTATATATGCCTTAAAAATGTTACTTAGATTTTTGTAGCAGGGTTCTTCAACTGATTGTCACTTAGAAGGGTATAATGGCGTTCAGCATATATGAATGTAAGGGTTATAACTGTACCTGTCTGAAATTGTTAGTATATCATCAAATGCAGTAAGAGAGGCTTACAAGACTTAAAACTAAGAAGGTGCACAGATAAATAATTATGAATAATGGGGACTCTTCAGCTCCATTAGCAGTGGTGGTTCAAGAGAAGTTATCAATCTTGTAATTGTTCTTGATAAAAGCAGACTGAGTGTCTTGGAGAAGGCTTAGCAGGGCTGGGAGGTGGTTGAGGCTTTTCTAAGGAGGCCAGAGAGTAGCAATGCTGTTATGGCTCTTTCTATATCTTTAGTATTTGAATTACTTCTTTTGGTATGGAAGTGGGAATTGTGAACTACAAATAACTTGTCAAAAGAGGTGGGGGGGGGAAGATCAAAATAAAAATTAAGAGAAAGCATTTAAAGCAGACATGAAGGATGATTGGCTTTGCATGAAAAAAAAGGAAAATGCAGATGATGTGTTGATGCTTATCATTTATCAGGAAACATTAATCAGTAGTGGCTTTCTTAGGTTTGGGTTGAGTATCAGAAAGCAGGAGAAGATAAGCAGTACGAATCACACTTAGATCAAGAATGAATTAAGTTCATCTTTGTACTAATCATAAGAAATACATTTTTCACTTTGATGTGTCTCTTTATAAGTAGATGGAAGAAGCTTTCTAGAAGTATTTATGTTCTGCAATCTGCAGCAGCCTGCTTCAAACTGTAGCAGTGTTTTACTCCTTGGCACCTTTCTGAACACTTATTCACTTACCTTAAGGTAACCATGACCTCAGTTGTGAAGAGCTGTTGGTCACCCAAGCTGTTAGATAAGGCAAAATACTGACAATACAGCTTGACAAATGCTAAGGCTGCTTAATTTATCAACCTTTAACATTAGTATGTTCCTGCTAAGCTTTAGTGTTATGAATATTATGCTGAATCTTTTGACAATGCATAATGATCCTCATCATTGTGAAACCTCTGAATAGAATAATCTGATCAGTTCATTAAGACCAGAAAGGTCTGAATAAAACAATAATGCCATTGTTTACACTCTGAGTGATGAAGACCAAATTAATTTCTGGAGTAATTCCACAAACTTTAATACAGCAGTTCCATTAATACTTTGAACCTAAAAAAAAGTCCTTTGTGAGGAATGCCAAAGCTCCACTCCGACAGCCCTGTTTGTCTGGTTGCCCTCTTGACTGAGGTGTATATTACTGGAGATTCATAGAGGCTGAGTTGTGTGTGCTATTTTGTGTCCAAGGTGGATTTTCAACCGCTTAAGTACTTAACGGGGTAATAGGTGCTTCATCTCCTTTGAGATGTACAGAGTGATCATTTTGTCAATGTGACTTTACCCTGGTTGTTTTTGATATGTATTCTAGAATGATACACATGCCAAAGCTGTACTAAGAGTAAAGATGTAGTGTGAATCCAGAGAACATGACTAAATCTGATTATCATTGCCCTGCTGCTGGAAGTGAAATGGAGAAATGCACTAAAGTGCAATATTTGGAAAATCTACACTGACCTGAGGAGCATGCACTGCTGTGCAAGGCTGTTGAGAACAGCTGAAATAGTTCCTACTCTCCATTATTCTATATATCTCTCTCAAAGACTGTAGAGAAGGTAAACTAGTACTAAGTTATCTTCAGTCCACATATTTCTGTCACTTCAGGCTTGACCTCTTCCACTGAGACACAGTTGTGATTTGAGATGCAGGGGCTGGCAGAGATCTACTTGAGGAATGTTATTTGCTTTATGAAGCTTTATTGTGAATTTGTTTGCCAGCCACCATGCAGATCTTCTGCCAAGCTGGTGCAGCTGTTTGCACTAATAATAGCAAAATTTAGTTTTGTTTGGACACCTTGTAGTAATTACCTATGAGTGATACAATTGATAGCTGACTAAGCACTTTGTGATATCCTAGGGAAATCAATGTTACTGGAGTAAATAGCAAGGACTAAATGAAAGAAGGGTGGTGGTTAGATTATCTTGATTTGAAGATGTTAAACCCCTTAAAGTATATGGTTTATCCACTTCTGTGAGACTCAGGATTTTCTGTATCATGTTTAAAGGGCTGCAGAATCTTAAAGGTTCTGTTTAACTTGGAAAAACTGTGAGGGTTACTCATATTCTTCAAAGAAATATAGCCCTTTTCTTTCTTTCTTCACAGAAGAGTTTTAGACAGGCACTTTTCCATTCACAGTGTTGAAGTTACATTTCTCTACAAACAGAGGTCAGTGGAGCTCTGCCAATTTCTCTGCCAATGTAGAGAAATAAAGAACTGAAGCCTAGTGGCCCTTAGTGGACGGAATCTCCTTTTGGCACTTCTGCCAGTTACAGCAGGAGTCCTGGACTGTTTACTTCTGCACCCATTCAGTTAACATTTACTTTGATTACAGAGCTGGAACCATGGCTATAATTCCTTTCTCTCCTCTAGTAATCAGAAATAAATTTCGCAAAATATTTGGAAGCCTTTCATTTTGGAGAAATGTCTGTCCATGTCTTCATAAATAAGCAACCACCAAAGCACTAAATTTTCACCTTAACTATAACCAAATCACTAAAATTTCCAGTATTCTAATATAAAATCTCTATTTCCCAGTGTTGAAATAGATTACAGACAGACTGCATTTGATTTATAAATCTAGAATAAATAATAGCATTTTTTGCAAGAATATGCAGCAATATATTTGATTATATTGCTACCTTATGTCATTACTAACTTCTCCAGAAATAACTGACTTGAACCCTTCTTTCTTGTCCTTAAAGAATCAAAATTGCAGCAACTTCTCTTTAAAAAGCACTGACTATTGTACTTCGAGAAATCTTCAGACTTAAGGTGAGGAAAGGATTGTTTACACAACATTTACAATGAGGTTTTATTGTTCCTAGTACTTGTTACAGATTGTGAGTAATCAAGATTGACTATTACAATGCTTAAGGATTTATTCCCTTTGCCAAGTTTTCTATAAGTATTTGTAGAAGTGAGATATAAGCAGCAGATGTATCAAAATGGGACTTTGCTGAATATCACTGCCATAAGACATTTCTCATCAACTCATTGCTGACATTGGTCAACCTAATTATTTTTAAATTATTTCTTTTGTTTGCTTGCACATGAAACGTATAAAACGCATGTTAGTCTAGTGCCTCTGTGCACAGGGATCTTACTTATTCCACATGTTCATGGGATGTGATGGAGCCATGTCAAACTTAGAGACAGACTATTTAAAGGACCTAGTTTCCAGCTCACAAGTATAACTTTGAGGTAGGGCAATCAGGATTTTTGTTTTTTAAATCATCATACTTAATCACAGTGATGAGTATAATTTGGACTGCTACCCAGTAAACCTGAAAATCTAGAGTTTTTAGCGTTTTTAATGGACTAAGTACACTGAATAGTAGTCTTAAAATAAGCTTTAAGAAGTCTGATTACTGCATTATAGTGCACTTCCATGATTAATTCCAGCACCAAAATTCCTTTGCTCTTTTCTTAGCACTTCCAAAAAACACTTGTCACCACATTTTTTCCTCCATATTTTGCCCAGTTTCTAAAAAAGTAAATAGTAGTTTTTCCACTTGCTTCAGTCTTATATAAAATAGAGAAATCATGGTTTTATTTTAATCCTGCTTTTATTGTATAAAAAATGATAAATACTCAAGCAAGAAATACACTTTATGAAGGGTTCAACAAATCCCCAAAGAGAGACAGGTGTTGATAAAAGATGCTACTGGCATATGGATGTTAATATCCTCATTCTTTTTCTACAGTCATAAGAGAGACAGAGGTTCTGGATACTTGAATTACAGTCTAAATATACCCTCTCACTCCAGGTAAAAACAGCAAGATGTCTCACCTTAACTTATAGCTTGACCTTGTGAATGAAAACCATTTTTTAAAAGTATTTTTGAGTAGAGTTTTTAGAGATCTATGGAGACTAAGTTTATCTGATATTGAGAAACTACCTTGATTCTAGTATGATCAACATTAAGTAAGACAGTTAATTTATTTTGTTCTCATATACTTTTAAGTGTGCTAATTTTAGGCAAAAATAAGATGTTCAGCTGAACTGATTTTAATAGTTTTCTCAGTGTGGATCACTAAAGACTTTTCCCAGTTCTTCTTTCTACGCTTAGCTCTGGTGTGAAGATCTCAGTGGGGTTCTCCCAGTCCTGTTAGTGTGTGCTCATTCAAAGATTTCATTCTTGACAGGTAGAAATTAAAATGTCAATCTCTGCAGTCCTTTTTCTCTTCCCTCACAAAAATGACAGAGATGGAACACTAACCATAATCCAAATGAAATATGTAAGGGATTTTTTTTTTTTTTAGTGAAACAAAGATGTGGGTAAAAGCTTAGAAGATGAGATTTCTATAGACCTAGTGTGAGATTTAGCCCCCTTTTTCTTGCTGGGCTTTTCCCCTAGAGAAATAGTGCTGCAGTAAGCTTTGTCCAAGACAGTATGACCACCACCCATGACCAAAAAGTAAATTTTAAAACAAAGCTGACATGTTTCTGCATTGCACAAAAATGAAAATAAAGATAAAACCTGTTATCTGAAATTGAATCCTTTGCATGAGACATCCTTACATTCATACTATGACCACAATCAAATCATGTATCAAAAGCCAGGGGTTTAATCTTCTCTGTTCTGTATAAATTAGGTTTTTCCTATTTTATTAGCATTTTCATTAGAAGTTACTTGTGTTTTCCACTGCTGCAGAACTCCAATAGTGTATGAACACTTTCATTTCGAATGAATTGAATTTTAAAAATTATGAAAGCTCCAGTCTGTTTTCCCCTACTATGCAGTGTCTACTCCTTTTCAGCCAAGATTATGTCCCTAGGAAATGTATTTTAGGCATACTGATATGTTAAAGGTTGCCTTTTAAACACACCATATGAGGTTTTCCCAGTGCAATATGCTAAACAAATGCATATTTATTTTATTTAGTGTCCAGAACAGATTAAGATAAAATGTTTTGTATCAGGTGTGATCAGAATGTCACCTATTGCTCACTTGTAGTCTGCAATGACAAATATATTACATATTTAGGTCAGATTAAATTGCAAGGAAAATAACTCAAGTTGGACTCAATCATCTTTCTCAAACTATTCTATGACTCAAATATTACTGAGTGCTATGTTTGTTCTACAGCAAATTGGACTTCTGCTCCTGACTAGAAAAGGTTTTCAATACAGGAAGAATCTGAAGTTACAAATGTAAAAAATAAAAAAAAAAATCTGTTGCATTTTGTTCTAATTTAAATTGAATCTTGTTGTGGAGCCACTCAATGAGTCTTCACTCAGCTATTGGATATTGAACAATGAGATTTTTTCATGCCATCCTTTATGCACCTGCAGAATTAATTTAGAAAGGATGTCTATAGGTCATCAATGCATTTTATACAACTTATCTGTTGGAAACTTAATCACGGATGATCTCTTAACTGAAAAAAACTCTACACAGCAGGAGGGGGCATGTCTTCATTTTATTCCTGAACTAGTCCTCATCTCTAGAATTTTCTAGATAGCTCTTCTGAGATCATGTTACACTAGGGTGGGCAATTAACTAATTATATCAACTATTTGAGTTCTGGAGTGTTTTTTAATGCTCAGTTTCACCAGTGGTATCTCCAGGAGTCACAAAGGATAAATAAATTAGGGCAAATATTTGGCCTCTGGGCTTCATGTTTCCAGCAAAGATGAATGTATATTTTCCTTCAATGTAAGTATTGACCTCCTCTTTGTTTTGGTCAATACTTAGTTCTTGACTCAATTAATCTCAATAGATACCCAAACAAAGATCAATATTTATTGAAATTGTGCGAATTATGTATACGTGGGGGAGCAAATGGATTTCCACAGGTTTTTGTTAAGAGCTTAAGTATTTAAAAAAACCCCAACACGTGCCAGTGAAATATGTAGCATCCTGAGCTTTGCCAATGATATTAAGCACCAGGAGTTTTTTCTGTTCTCTCCTTTGAAAGCTACTGTATGCTTGGCCTCTTTATGTTCTAAGAAATGCACTAAGATTTATCACAGTGTCTTGGGAAGAGAGGATAAGAGGTCTTTGGTTACCTGCTTTGGCACCTGAAATGAATGTGTTCCCAGAATAGTCATGATTTTTTTTTTTTTTCTTGTGTTCCTTGGTCCCCAAGAGAAGCCCTTGTATCATGCAAGAGCTGAAACAAGCCCCTTTTTCCTGTGACTCTGCAGGCTACTTGGTGTGGGTGGTGTTTCTCTCCCAGGTTAATCAGAGCCCTTCTGAAAGATTTGCCTGCCTAAGATTGAATTTTGCCCTTAGATGTCTCAACTCTTTCTCTCTTCTGAAGGTTGAATGCTCATCTCTATTTTCTTGTGCTTTCAGCAAGTGGGAGAAACGGAATAAATGAACTGAAATAGTGTCTGCTAATAATGGCATGTATTTATCTCCATTATTTTCCTGGGCATTAAATATGCGTGGAATCAGATAAATATATTTTTAAATGTGAATAATATTGGGGGTTGAGTGTTACATTATGACACCTCTGTCAGGCTGAAGCCCTGAGGGCTTCCCAGATTTGCAGCCCTTTTCAGTGTTTTTAAGAATCCTTTTTCATTAGAGAGAATTATTTGCACTGTTTTCCAGCATTATTAAGATAGCTCTTCAGCTGCATGTACAGTAATTTCATTATTATAAACTGCACCTGATTATAAGCCTCGTGTTACAATACAGAGTGTGATCAAAGGTATCTATTCTATCACCATCTGTTGAGGGTGGGGGCAGTGATCCTTATCTCTGTGGGAGATATTCTGCTAATGGGCCATCCATTGAAACCAGGCAGGGCATTGTTCTTTATCTTTTCACAGCCCATCCTTCCTCCAGCGAGTCATTTTCTGCTCATGGCCATTGAGTCCCACTGTCTGACTGATAAAATTACTGCATCCCGTTGGAAGTTGTTCCAGCCAGGGGGAAGAGCCCAACGTTTCTTACCAAGATAAAAACAGGTTTTGGGACACTAAGGGAGCCCCTTTCTCCACTGGACTCCAGAGGAAAACTGGATTTCTCCACATCACCACTGGACCTCCAGAGGGAAACTGCACCTTGTACAGGAGCACTGCTCCAACTGAGCCACATCTGTCACTACAGGAGGATGCAGCCACCATGGAATGGGACTGCTACCAACACCCTGCCTGATGGGGTGTCAGGTTGTACTCTGACTTTGTCAGGGTTTGGGGTTTGTTTCTTTGTAGTACTGTATTTCTATTTTAATTTCCCTAGAAAAGAACTGTTATTCCTAATTCCCATATTTTTTGCCTGAAATCTCCTTGATTTCAAAATTATAATAATTTGGAGGGAGGGGGTTTACATTCTTCATTTCAAAGAGAAGTTCCTACCTTTCTCAGCAGACACCTGTCCTCCAAACTAAAACAGCAACTTTTTGTTCTTTCTCTGTATATAAGCTGCACCTGATTATAAGCTGCACTTCCAGTTTTGGACCAAAATTTTAGTCAAAATGGTGTGGCTTATAATCGTAGCTCTTTGCACTACTTACAGAGAGGTGGGGAGAAACAAACACTGCCCAAAACACCTCCATCTCCCCATAAGAGAGAACAGCTGAGGTTGCAGTCATCTGAAGAAACAGATAGTTAAAATGCAATTATAGGAACTCATCACTTGCTTGAGTTGTGAGTAATAAATATTGATTGAGAGCTGATAAAAAACTGCTGGTGGAAAACTTTACTAAATAAATGTATTCATCAAAATATGAGCAAATGTCTCAAGTATTTTTTGCTTGTTAACAGGCTGAATTCATTGGTTAAATTATTGGTTGCTAAATAAATGTGTTGCTTAATGATCTGCAGAGCAATTAACCTGTCACTTTGTTCTCTAATTTACTAAATCCTTTTCGATCTCTTTTAATATTAAGTCCTTATGGTTAATTTGAAGAGATTAGACATTTATTTAAATATATTTAATGTTTCTTGGCAAAATATTTAAAATAAATCTGCTACTAAACATCATTGATACCGAAGAAATCAATCTGATATTATCATGGAAAATGTTTGAATATAAGGGCCTTGTCCAGTTGCTGAAATGTTACAAGCAAGAAATTCAGGGCCAGCCTCTAGTGCTAACTTTCATGGATTTATGGGATGTTGCTGTTCGCAGGAGTCTTTGGATGTGGTCTAGTCCCCCTATTCTGAGCAGTGGTTGTCCAGGTCTATGTCCAGATGGGTTTTGAATATCTCCAAGGATGGGGACCCCAGGATTTCTGGGCAAGCTGTACTTTTATTTGGTCACACCATTTTTTTTCATGGAATTTGAAATGCTTTGTTTTGTGCTCCTTTCCCTCTTCTCAAGGGTGATCAGTCTCAGCTTTTGCCTGTTTCAGATGTTTCAATCACTTCAGCATCTTTGCAGCTCTTTGCTGGTCTTGATCCAGCATGTCCTTGTCTCTTCTGTAGCTGGGAGCGAATAACTGGGTGCAGCAATCCAGGTGTGTCTCAGCACTGCTGAGTCAGGCAAGGCTCACTTCCCCTCACCTTCTGGCAGTACTCATCAGAATGTAGACCAGGATCCTGTTGGGCATCTCAAGTTCTTAGATTCTAGAATTTTTAATGAAAATAAAGGAAAATAACTATTTCACTGTGCTGCTTTTACTGTTTGCATATATCTGTGTTTACTGGTTCTGTATTAGATCACTTTTGTGTGAGTCTTTACAACCACAAATAGGAGTGCAACAAAGGCTGAGAATTAGCATTTTTCTCAGCTTCTGAACAGAGCCTGAAACATTAGATAAACATAGGAGTTTTCTCACCCAGTAACATACATTATCAAACAGGGAATTTTGTGATGCTTTTCAGGCAGAACCACATTTCTCTAAAGTGGATGGTATGCTTGCTTGCTCTCTCACCTACTAGCTACACCTCAAGTATTATATTTAAAAGAATGTTAATGAAGATAAAGAAGTTGATAGGAAGAAAAATTATGTAGCCTTGCTTTATCTTTCACATGATATTTGGCACATTCAGAAGCAGTGGTTGTGCCTGTTCGTAAAAACTCAGAAGACTCCATTTTAAATTACATTCTAAATTAGAAGTAACAGCTTTCTGATGTGATAAAGATCCCTATTCTTTAAATGGAGATATTTCCTCTGAAAGCTGTATGATAAGAGGTTGAAGAGAAGGTTCTGCTGTTGTTTACCCAACTATCCAGCCAGGCTTCCGTACTGCTGCTTCTAAGCCCAGTGCAACACCATGAGGGCATTTCATTTCTGATTTAACAGATTATGGTCCTGCATTTGGAGCAAACCTCTGCATTACCCACACTCTCTGTTCCCAGATCTACATTGCAGACCACTGTGTGACACCCTTTGAGTTGAAACACAACTGGAACATACACCCCAAGAGAATTCCCAGTGCATTCTAACTCTAAAAGAGATGGGACCAGACCAGGGGTAATCCAAAGCTTCAAGAAACTGTTAAGGAAACTCCTATCTGAGCATCCAGGAGCTGCTAGGTCAGTCACACTTGAGCACCTATGCTACGCAGAGGTCCTTGTGCCTTTTCTTGGGCAAAAGGTCATCAGTTTGTGGCCTATTGTTTCCAGCTCCCACCCAGAGGTCAGCTCAGCTCTCCCTGCAGCTGCACCACAAGCTGCCTGCACTGATGGATTCCTCTACAGATCAGATTGACTGAGCAGAGACCAATTGCTAGCAGTTTGTTGCTCAGGGTTAGGTTGTTAAAGGTGTCAGTTTGGGTATCAGAAATCCTTCTAACTCTCTCCTTTGCTCTAAATTTACAGCATTACAAAACCTAAAGAACTAAAACATGTAAGTTAGTAAATTACCACTTTTTAGTTAATGCACTTTGGTTTTTATTCTCTTAAGGAGCTACCATAAAATAAAGATAGCCAAATAAACTATTGGAACTTAGCAGTCCCGACTGAATACACATTAAGCATGTCACCTTTCTTTAGATGGCGGATTTTTGGATTGATCTGTTTAGTTCTCTTCAGACAGCAATTAGTCATAGACTGTCAACAAGTAAAAACAAGATTGTAATTATTAACTCAGATGTGTTGCTGTTCATAATCAGATATAGATATGAGACCCAATTTTATAATTTCATGAAAATGTTCAAGCAAATTAGTCTCTTAATAACTGGATGGCAGTTTTATCTTTGATATTATCTGTCACTAGTTAATATTGACATAATATCTTCTTGTAAAAATGGTTGTCTTTCTAATCAAATGTGGCACATGGTAGGGAAGGAATGTGTGCTAATGAAGAAGCAGAGCATACTGGAAAATGTTTGAACACCATAGCTCTCAAGCAGAAAAAATAACAACCCAACAAACCACACCTACCCACTGGACCCATTAATAGCTGAAGATATTTGTGGACGAGCATCTGGCCACCCACATACCAATCATGTTTTGGCATTTCTTTCTGATGCTGAATAAGTACACTGCTACAATGGAATTTTCTCCCCTGGTTACTGGTGTGGCAGATACAGAGTGTTCCATGTCACTGTGACTGGTAGGCAGATGGCATGAGTACAACAAGAGAAAGCGGGTGATGAAAATCCAGCTCAGATGTGGGCTGGGATACTGCTGAAGGCTGGTGCCAGATTGGATGTTTTAAAGGACATCTGGGGTTTGTACAAAGGTTTCGAAAATTCGCTGTGGGTGTTTACATCTGAGCTCCAATGACCTGGCAGCCTTGCAAACAGGCTCTCTGCTTGTGTTCAGTTTCTGGAGCTGGGTGAGGCTGGACATGTCCAGCACAGCTGTATGGGACAACACACAGGCCTTTCATCATTATCACAGTGGTGGCAATGGCACAGGATAGCTGTGGTGCTAGATCCAGCTGTTGATCATTAACACATCTCTTTAGCTCTCATGAATGCTATACCAGAACCATGATCCTCAACACTGGATGCATGGGTAACACAGAAATTTGACCAAAAGAAGAGACTTGCAAAGAGCCAGTTAAATTAATTTTACTGGCCTTATTATAACAGATAATGACTTAGATTTGCATGACCTGTGAGTGACTAAGAAAAGATAATTACTATTCCTACCAGGAAAAATAAAATAAGTATTCAGCAATATTTTTCAGACCCTCATACTGAAAGACCCATTGTATGGCCACCACAAAAAGTCTGAATAAATATTGTCCTATTCTGCTTAAAATGAAAGAGGGTAATATGCTGTAATACGAGGAAACAACACAGCATTGAGACAAGGAAAGAAAGAGACAGCAGATGCTGTTTTCCAGACTAAATCTCCTCTAATGCACTCCAGGGACCTCATTTAATCAAGCATCATTCTCACACTTCATCACGTATATTATTCAGAAATGATGAAGAATTCTGGGGATAAATTAGTCATTTATTTCAGGATAAATGGTTTTTAAAATTTATTGTTATTTAAGCTATTTTGAAAATTTTAGTTTTTCCTTTATGTTTCCCAGAGGCTCCTAGCTCAGTTTAATCAGAAACTTCTATTTGCAGGGTAGATCAGGATCCTGGCTCTTTATAAAAGTCATTTTTCTGGGGCATACCTTCTTTTGTTATTGCATTCTTTCTACCTCTGATTATCAGATTTTAAAATGTTTCTTTCAGTGCTCTGTTACTTAGGGGAATAGATTTAACAATCCTATGATAAAAAACAATTTATTTTCTTCGCTTGCTGTGTGCATTAAAGTGACTTAGCGTAGAAAGGACTCTCCATCAAAATCCTTTCCTGTTTTTCCTCCTGTCTTGTTGGCTGCTAGTTTTCCCTGACCTTTTCCATCATCTGCTGTTTACCTCTAGCACTTCCCTTGTCAATTTTATAATGATGGTGCAGCATAACCTGACACTGTCCAGGTAAATACATTCAACACTTTGCTGAAGAGCTTATACAAACTGATACTTCTCCAGGAAGGATTCTGTCGTATTTAATCACCCAGAATGGTGCCTTATCTCACATGCTGGGGGGCACAACCCAGCTTCTGTAAAATACCAGAATGGCTTTAATGACTAGATTACATATTTGTAAACAGCAGCTCTCTTGTTCAATTACTTTTGACAGAAGGATTTAAATGAGGTTAATGTAATTTATAAACCCCCCATACTTGGTGCTGTCTGGGTGCTAAATTGGGCAGCCATACGATGGGTTGTGTTTATCCTGTACAGGGTCTCTTCATTGCACTTCCCTGGACACTTCAGGACTTTGCCAGAGCTTGTACAGTCAGGGAAGAAAGCACATGTTCTAAGTGGTAAACTGAGTTAGACTTAGCTTGGAAATGTGAGGGGAAGTAATCTTATAACAGAAAGATCCATCCTTCTGTACCTCTATGTATTTTGTACATATATACGTTTATTTTTTTCTTTCAAATATTAGTATTTTTTTCTGCTGAGAACTGCCTAGCTTTTTCCAGAAATCAAGGAGCACTCTCACTAACTTATTCTATTTTTCTTAGTCAAAATTATTGTTTTGAAATTAAAGAAATACTGACTTTTATTGGTATGAAAATTGTTTTCAAAAATCTGTGAATTTCCTCTTAGCATAAGAAAATACTTCTCTGCAAAATTAGAAAATATCTAGATAGTTGTCAATCAAGTCATGGAATCATGATGGGAGTTGAGGTGATGCACTGCTAGTGATTCAGTCAAGCAAGAGGCATTAAACCTGGAATCTTTCTTCTGGATTGCACCCCGTTTTCGTCTAGGCTTTGTCATCCAAGCATGCAGGTGAATGTTCATCTTTCAGCAGTGTTTCTGGGAGATCCCATGGGTCCCTTGCAGGCTGTTAGCCTTGGAACACTCCCTGCAGAAATGCAGGATCCGGAATGAGGAGTTTAGCAATTATTTGCTGTCAGGTTTTTCCCAGCACCACTTGGGGGGAGATATGGCTAAAGCAGGTAACTGACCCTGACAGCAAAGGTTACCAAGATTAGATGAAAAAAGTCTTAATATTTTCAGTGTCAGGGTGATTTGTGCATATGAATAATAAACAAGTTGTCCTGCCCCCATTACGTTCTTAGGATGCTTGTCCTCCATTTAAAAAGTGAATGAATTAATGGGACAACAAGAAATTAAAGAAAGAGTACTGAAAACAACAAAAAAAATAAAAAGGAAAAACCATCATGGAAATCCTTGCAGAGCTGTAGAACTACTTGTTTTCAAATGCTCAACTCTTGTATAAATCAGGAAGGGACCAGTTCCACTTCATATAAGTTCTCTTTTTATCTTTTGATGTGTCTTCCCCCATCCTTTTATTTTCCTTTTATTTTCCCCATCCTTTTATTTTTATTATCCTCTTTTAGGAAATAGGAAAATCTTAGTAAGTAACACTTCATCCAAATCCAGTGATTTTTGTTGTTTGTTTGCAAGGTTGGATGAACAGGGACTGTAAAGCAGAATGAAGGACTTCACATGCCGTAGTGCAAGGAATCAGTTTGTTCCATTCTTTTAAAATAAAACTAGACCTTTTTTAATGGGTTGCCTCATTATTATTTCAGAACAGCTAAAAGCTCTCAGCGTGAGAAACCAATGGGGGACTGCACCAGAGAGGTACAGGAAAGCTCAGTCTCACTTTGCAGTTACTCATGTGTGTTGGTCTCTGATTCATTGCAGCAAACTTCACGAGCCAGAGATTTGTGTAGGTGAAACAGTGTTTTAATGAACTAAGTGATCACATTAAAAGATCACAGTTCAAATTCTCATTAAACCTACGTTCTACAAGCAAAATGAGAAAGTATTTAACAATATGTGCTGTGATATTGTAAGAGTTCCTTCCAACTGCAGGTCTAGGATTAGAAAATCTTAACACCAATTTGTACGGGACATGATAGGATATTTAATGCCTCTGTTATAGCATATTTCGCCAGCAAGTATCTAGTATCTAATGAGAAGCTAAATTTAGGGAGTCTGAAAGCCTTCCAGCTGCCAGATTTTCATGCCTGAAGTCCAAAGCAGAGAGGTGTAAGGTGGCTTTAAGCAGTATCTTTGTGCTGCAAGGTAGAGAGGGAACCAAATTGACTCTTTCTGGACTCAAGAGATGCAAATTTCGTTTTCAAGTGATAAGCCAGCTGCTTAGTCATAGTGCCTGACTCTAAAGAATTATTCTCCATTCCTCCTGGGAGGTAGTGCCCCTACAAAGGGCAGTTCAAGTACCATGGAGTAGGGAAAAAAAATTGCAGGAGGAGACAGTTACACCACCTACAGAGCAGACAAAGTATCAGATTGGGAGGCACCAGTCTGCACCTCCACGTGCATTTTAGCTGTGTTGGTGATAGACACCTTTTATGTTAGCAGCCCAAACCAAGAAAGTTGTATCTCAGCATTGGTTAGCATCCAATAATGCTCCTTTCATATAAATATTCCCATCAAAGTCAGTGAAAATGTTGTGTTTAGAGAGTATATGTCACATAAATGCAACTTTTCCTCTTGTACGATTTTCTTCTCCATCTTTCTCTCAACAAAGCACTTATTTATTTTTCTTTCTTGGGTTTGCAGCACTTTTAGTTATAAAATGCTTATATTTCCAAACCTTTTCTTCTCTGAAAGAGACAATATATTAAAGCATAAATTTTAAATTTAATGTAATGAATGCTTCATTAAAGTGAAACTGGTATTGAATAATAACACCTTAGAAGTATTTATATCACTATTGTGGTGTATTATGGGATTTCATAAGAATAGCACCTTACTGTTGTGTGCAACAGCTATAAAAGGGACAAAAGTAAGCAAAAACTTGGACTTTCACACCTCAAGAAAATGAAACCCAAGTCCTTCCTGTGTTAGGAGGAAAGTCAAACTGCATTTTGTTTTTACTGTACTTTGCCTGATTTAATTTCCACAGAATGCACAGAATGACGCCAGTCCTTTGTTCTTGCCTATATGGATTTTGATCTTATGAAATTACAGCTTATGGTTAAGATCAAGAGGTTAGGGCTGCAACACTAATTTGTCTTCCACTGAAGGACATAACCGAGCATGGGCAGGATGGGATGTTATTTCCACCCTTCAGCTCTCCAGGCACACCACAGTGGCTATAACCACATGCAGCCTTCCCTCATCACCCTCTTGCTTTCTTCCCAGCCATATTATTCCCATATCATCATGTAATGCTTAAGAATTACTTCATCCCTAATAAAGGAGTTCTTCCTGTGAGGGTAATTCTCTCTCTGAGAACTGAGGCTCTTCAGCACTGGGAATCCTCAGGGAAGTGGCTTTGGGGATGAAGTGGGTGGATAAAGAACTGAGAACAGAATTGGTGAAGTCACAAATCTTCACTGGCATGAAGCAGTTGAGGTCCACTGGCTTCAGGAGGTCACAAGGGACTGCAAACATTTTTCAGAAATGAATGCCTTAGCCCTGACCTCAGCAAGATATAAATAGTGATTTATGGCTGGAAGTTTCCATTTTCTAATATTTATTCCTGAGCCTTCTATTTGCAGTTTTGAGAAGAGAGGGGAATGGGAGGGAAGAATTAAAACTGCCTCTTTAGCTAAGTCTGGGGTGAAAAGTTCACTTCATCTTTGGATATTCTGAGTTTCCCTAAGTTCAGAAGAAATAATTTTGAGAGTGAACCTAATTCTTTTGTCATAGAAAGAAAAAAAATGTTAGGTTGCTAAGGTTTCATACTCTATACCTCACCACACAAGTACAATATAGTAACCACTGGACTGATACAAATAAAGAGTTCTTTTTATTGTAAAACACCTTTGGCTTCCCAAAAGGCTTTTCAAGGTTCCCAGAAATATAAGACCAAAATGTATTACCACATAGAAGAAAGAAAATAGAAAACAAAGAGGTGATTGTGGTTAGTGTTGGGTAAATATGAACTGAGTGGTCAGTTTAGCAAGTCACAGTGTAGGTTCTGCCTAGGAGAGTCAAAGATGTATACTCAAACTGACACATCCCGATGGTGATTGCAATCCTTCAACTTATTAGAATTTCGGCTTCTGATTTTCACTAGGATCAGGTCACCATTTTGCTTCATAAACTAAACAGTTTACAAATATTTTTGAAGTGTTTCAGGAAATTGAGGGTTAAGATAGCACTATTTTGTCTGATTAAGACAGGGAGGGGATGTTGTGGCCATGGGGGTATTATTTACCTAGCATTGTTGCCAAAGTCAAGGCTGAGCATTTCTGGTCTGGAATTTGTCCACTACAATTTAAAATTGAATATCATATATGAGAGAAAGCCACAATATATGAAACAGGAATTAAATCGCCCTAAGCCTGTCACAATATTATGGGTTTTTGCGTTCTGATTTTCATCTTCAGCTTTAATTTCAGAGAATCTTGTGACCAGCAGTGAAGATAAAATTAATGTTTGGTATTTGTGAGAAAATAAAGGAGGCCTGTTCTCAAAGCAGTTCCCTTTCTGTGCAAAGATGCTCTTACTTATCACTGCCCACTCAAACATACCCTCACTTACTATATTTAAAATTGTGTGAGGATTTTGTGGGTATCCAAAAGTACTTTTCTGCTGTTCCCAATGGTGTGTCATGCTGAGTATAATTATTAAATGCAAGAATTATTATCATGGTGTATACTGAACTCTTTCACTTAACAGATGGTTTATGAATATCTGGGACAATTTAGTAGCCCTAAAATGATTCATACCTCAGCTATCTGAACACATGGCTACCTTTCATCACTTGTGCTAAGAGGAGGTTTAATAACCCAGTTTTGAAAAGAATTTCTGGTATTTAAACATGCATGTCACCAGCATATTTTTAACAAGAACTGAAAAGCATAGATGCAAGCTGTACTTTATGTTTCTAGTGACCAGTCTTTCTTTCTTTTGATGGAATTACATCTAACTTTTGTATATATTGCTTGTCACATCAGTATCATTCATCTGATGAAGAATAACATCCTCTTATAATTCTATGAATCTTGTCAGAATTTCCAAAATGGGAATCCATCTGTGCCTCGAATTCCCATGCTCCTCTTTTTATTCGCATGTTCAAAGTGAATTGCTTCCTACTTTCTTCTTTTTGCTTTCTTGCTAATCTTCTCACATTTTCGTACTTATTTTTAGTTTTCTCCTACTCTTCTGTCTCTTTCCTGTTCTCCCCCTCTCCTGTTCTCCTGTTGTCCACTTTAATGGCTCATTCATGCCCTTTCACTAAGAACATTTGCTATTAGCACAGACTAATAACCTATTTTTTTCCTTTCTTTGGAAAAAAACCACATGTACATTTCATGGGTATCTCTAATAATATGGATGCATCTAAAAATCTAATTTTGGGAAGCTATCTCTCTCAGTTTGCATATTAAAGGCCTATGCTGATGATAGTGTGAGAATAGCAGCCCAAAAGTAAGACACTAAAAGGAAAGTAATTTGGGTTTAGTTGTAGGTATGAAAAAAGAAAAACTGTTGAGCTCTGTATATTTCTAGCAGTGATTGCTGCAGATCTGTTATTACAGTGGGTTCTAATGTTTCTCTGGAGAGATCAATTATTTACTCTACTTACCTATGTTAATGGTGTGTCAGTGTAATTTATGACATCCAAGTACCAAATTGCAGGAAAGTGTGGTAATGCACTGTAAGTTGTCTGAAATTGCCAAGTGATACCGGAGATATTATCCACATCTCAATTGTAATCTCAGTTCCCTTCTGAGGCAGGAATACTCCTGGGAAACTCCAGCTTCATCAGTCAGATGGTTCTGGCTATGATCAAGAGTAGTAAATTAGGTTTCTGCAGTTGGTACTTTTGAAAGATAAAGGAGCACATCCTTAGCTGGTGCAAGTTGTTGTACATCCACTGACTTCTACGAACCTGTTGTGTATGATATCATCCTCCTCAAGGCAAATTTTGACTGAGCAGCAGGGACTCAGACTAGGAACTGAAAATCCAAATTTTTAACACAAGATAAAAACTGTGATCTGTTTGCAACCTCATCAGACTTATCTTCATCCTGTTTCAGCCCTTATTTGCCCTTTTTATTCCAGGGTCACTTATCTAAGTATTTAGGAGATAATCTCATTAGAATCTTGTTTGGCTAGAAATTCTTGGTTTTTTTCACATGGGTTGTTTATTGCTCTTAATTGTAGCAGACTTTTCTTTGTACTTTTCCTTCTTGTGGATATGTCACGTGTTGGATTTTGGCGAGGTCAGTGATAATCAGTGGTAATTTTAGTTGGTCATTCCTCATCCTGGTTTATGCTTATAAAATCTGCCTGCTTCTGAGTGAACACACACATCTTTATAAAATGTTACAGTAAACTTAGCATTTGTTGGTGATCACAGGGCTGGGGGAGCAAAATCAGTTTCAATAGTAACCTTTTCTTTCAGTATAAATATGTTCTTTTTAAGATTTATTCCTGGCAGTAATATTTACATATTTACACTTCTTGTAAATGTAGTGCTGAGGAACTTTTGTCAGGGAGAGAGATTTTTCTTGGCAGTTCTCCCAGACTTTGCCAAGGAAAAATTATTGTAATTATTCATGCAAGTTTTCACAATTTCTTGACATAACTTCTTTCTATTTAATGCATCGTATTAGAACAATTCATTCAAATTGATCACACAAATCTAATGATTTTGCAAGGAGCTTATATGAAAATGACATTAAAGTTCCAGGGTTTTCAAAATAAGGGAGAAAAAGTAGTAAAAAGTTGCTGGTTTAAAAAAAAAAAAGACCAACCTAGTACTTGACGGCCAAATTTGAGTAATTTTACCAAAATGTAAAGCCATAGACAATGGTCTTGTTCCCAGAAAGCATTTTTTCCCATTTAAAAATCAGACTTGGAATAATATTTCACTGAAAACCAGTAACATTTAATTTTAAAAAAGTAGAATATCACAGAATTTAAGACAAGGTCATGACTTTAAATAAAAAGCTTAGTCTTAGTCTGATTATTTTTTCCTTTAGTTTAATAATGATCTTAACTGGTTTACATCTTACATATCCTTAAGTTGAACACCAAAACATAATTTTACTTGAATATGAAATCCTCTGTAATTGATTTGATAGTTCAAAATGTTCTTAATTTCTTGCAGTATTTGGGCAAAATATTAATACTGAAAATTCAGTATCCAGCAGCTAGAAATCTCAGTTGTCTGTATTTTAGCAAGTGTGTTGCACTATTACCAACATGGAACCGGGCAGGTCCAGCAGCTTGGGTAATAAACTATGAGAGGCTCTTTGATTCTGGAGAGGTTACAAGAATAATCTTTTCAGGAACAATATTGAACAGATCATCTGCCACTTTACATCTCAATTCTATTACTATATACTATGTTAATGATTGTAATATTTTAAAAAGATGGTTTATAGAACTATGTTTATATACACAAGACTGCCCTGTACCATTAGTACAGAAGTTTCTTACAGTCCTGTAGTATCTCCCTTTTTGAGCATCATAACGGATAAATTATAAACTATAGTTCAGTGTCTTCATAAAATTTCATCCCCAAAAAGACAGGAGAAAATTTGGCAACACAAAACAGCTGTCTCATAATTCACAGCTCTTATTATTCACCAATTCCCAGACAAATTTTAACTAATTAGTTTTGCCTGTTTGTTTATCCTTAGCACACATGCTTGACACCCCATTTAATTGCTGCTTTTGCCCATATCTCAACATGGTGCTTGGGGAGGTTTTCTGTTCTGAAAGGACCTGCCTGCTTCATCTTCATCCCATTACAAACACAAGTGCTAGAAAAGAAGCTAAAAGCCTGTGCATTGTGCCTGTCTCACCCTGTCAGTCTGCATATGTGTGATTCCCAAATGGGAGTTGCATTCCAAGGATCTCATTCTACTGTGTGCCATAAGACAGATAGACAGTAATTAAAAATTGGTGACAAAAAAAAATCACTGATGACATACATTTTCAAATCAATGCAGAATATAAGGTGACATGTCCAGATAAACAAAAAATGGAAAGGATCATGAATGCTTTGACTGGGGTGAAAGTGGCATAAGAAAATAAGATCAGCCAAGATGTTGCATGAAAGGAGAATAAGTACTATGGTGTTTAAATGAAATACTACAATATTTTATTCTAAATATATATTATAAGCTACTGGCATCACAGTAAAGCACAGGGTCAGGCTTGCTTTTTCTGTTTGAGGGAGAAGGGGATTTCAGCCTGTGGGTGACAGCACAGCCCCTGAGGACAAGCCTGGGACTTGTCCAACTCGATGCCACCAGCCTGGTGAGCTTGGCACAGCCAGATCTGGCCACTGGTACACTCTGAACCATTTCCCACTCATGTGGATGCTTCTGCAGTGCATTCCCCCCAGCTGCAGTCCCTGGATAAGCACAGGTACAGCAGGATCAGATTCAGTCATCTCCTCTCTCTCTTCCCCCCTTCCTCAGAGGGAAAAATCATATTTGCTTGAAATGGATTGGAGGGACAGTGCCTAGCTGTCATGTTTCATAGAGTACATAACAAGCCTGGATCTCTTGCCAGGGAAATGAAATGAACTTACTGTGTCTGGGTGACCTTCAGGACAATGAATAACTACTTTCTAAGCTTTACATGACATATACCTAGTATTGAAGAATAGGGGTTATTCCATAAAATAAAATTAAAGGGAAAAAATATTACTCTACTCTAATCCTTTTAATTTTGCTCCAGATTTCACTTAGCATTTGGATCATTAGAAACACATGTGCCTATGTATTCCTCTGTCTCTTTCAATTTTGCCATTCGTGTGTGTTGTAAAATTGGTGAAATTACAGATTCTAAAGCAGGATTTCTGTTTGTAGCATTTGAACAGAGATGCAATGTCCACAGTTCACTATTATACAGCAAACGTTTATTTTATAGCAGGATTTTCTGGAATGTATGTTGTTTGAATGTTATATCATGACTAGTACCTTGTGTTCCCAAGAAATTCGTACAATGTTCCTGATGGTAATACTGAACTTAGATGAATCAGATATGACAGTGAACTGTCTTTCTAACAAAAAAAAAAGCAAAAAAAGCAAAGTACCCCCCCAAACGTTTCGAGGGGGTGGGGGGCAGCAGAAAACGGGAAAACAGGAGAACAAGGAAACAATAAAAATTCAATACTAACAGAATCTTCCAACTTTAAAACAATTAAAAGATTCAGATTTTGCACAAGCATTGTCTGCCATTTGTACATCAGGAAAGAGAGAAATCAATATTTGTTTCTTGGAGAGTTCCAAACCCAGCATGTGGTATTGATATTTTCAACGGTATAGAAAGACTTTTCACAACAAACCTTTCACTTTTCCACTCTTAGAGGAAGCTTGTGAATTGGCTTGAACATTACCTGGTAACACTGCACTTGTTTAATGCTTTCTTTTGGTGAGTTTAATGTTATTTCCATTGGCATTACTAGTAGAACTTTTTGCATTGCTGTTGCTCTTTTGACACAGATGAATGCATAAATTAAAAAACCTCCACTGCACAGGTGACGGCCCACGAGAAAATTTGCAACAAAAAGTGCTGCAGCAGAGGTACATTAGCCATGGGTGGCAGGAGCTGTTTGTCCCCAGCAAAAGCCTGAGGCATTTGCAGACTGCAGCAGTTTCTGGTGGGCCCTTTTTTATAATTTTCTGATCTCATTGCTATCCTGCAAACCCCAGAGACATCTGTGGAGGCATGGCCAGTCATTACTTCAGTTGTTACTGAACCTTGACACAGCTGGGACCTCTCTACTGGCAGATTGTTTTCTCAGTTTCAGCTCTGAATGGGAGGAATTCATGTGAAAATGAGTGTATCCTGAACTGGTACTATTGAAAAATGCTATCTGTGTCTCTTTGACTCCTGTTTTCAATGTGTCATATCACCTGATTGCTTTTGTACAACTTCTGCATTATCAGTCAACTAAGTGCTGTGAGTGGGATAATATCTCACCCCTCAGGAGAGGGGGGAAATAAAAGGCTCCTTAGTGTGATTGCAGGAGAAAAATAACCAACCTCTGTTAGAGCCGAGGGAATAGGAAAGCATATGCTAGAGTTTAACTCCTCCCTGTTTTCACTAAGCTCTTCTCCACTTTTCCAGAGTAAACTTTAAAAAATCAGCAAGAACTTGCATGAGGTTTTCAGGTAAGACCTCATGCTCTCTCCAGCAGGTCTGAGCCCTGCTAATTGCCCTGTGGCTCTCTCATCCTTCCCAAGACGATTGTAAATTGGGCTGGTGGAACCCACAGCACATTTCAGGATCTGGTAGCAAGGTAAATCTCCCTCTCCTCCTTCCCTAGCTTCAAGCATTCTGTTTTTAGACACTTGCTTCATTGGATTTGTGCCTCCCAGTGTGCTTCAGGCACTCTTGAACATCCTCTGATTCAGGATGATTTTTTTTCCATTGCTGCAGGCTTGCAAGATTAAGTGTGAGTTATTTTACCTCTTTTTTTTTTTTTTTTTTTTTTTTCCAGAGGACTGTTCTAGCTTGGACCAGCAAAACATTGCTGTTGAAAAGTTCAATGTCTGCATAGCACTTCTTGTTGCTATGGTCTGTGACAAGCCACACGGAGTGAATAAGTGGAATTTAAGCATATATATTTCATTAAAAATGTACAAATAAGCCAGAAGTACACACTCCCTTAGTCTCCTTGTGATACCAAGTTTGACCCACATTAGATTGTTTTTATTTCAGGGACAGAAAGATTGAAGCAGAAAGAAGCAGACTTTTATTATAGATTTTCCAAAGCTGTCATTTTTGCTTCAGCATAAATAATTTGATGAATAATAGAATTAAAGAATTATTCTAACTTCCCCAATATAGAATTATTAATGAAGAAATCATCTTCTGGGGGGAAAATTAATTCCTCCTTCCTGGTCGAATACTTAGGCTTATGGGGCTTTGTGGCTAAAAAATGCTTGTCCTAGGACATGATTTCATATCCATATCAAGCACAGGAACAAAACTGTAAGAATTCAGAAAATGTAACACTGAAACCAAGACTCTGCACACAGTGTTCAAAAAGTGACCTAGAGAAAGTGATTAGATTTGTGTGAATTAAATCCTCAACATAATCACTTAAACTTGACATCCATCTTAGTACCTGAAGTTCGATTTTCCTGTCAGACAGACATAAAAATAAATCTCCTAATTGTTAGAGATGATATTGTTAACAATTTCACTCAAGAAAGGGTGATCACAGTGAAAAAAACCCCATCTGTCTGAAAAAAAATCATTGACATTTTGAAATTAGAATTAGGTGCCAGAAAGATGCTTCTGACCTAAATTAAACTAAAATAGTAAAAATGATGGAATGTTTTATCCCAGAAATAGAAGAGCAAGTAAAGTCACTTGAAAGAAAAATGTGGCATAGCCTTATAAGGCTGAACATCCAAACCTCCATAGGTCATCTGTGTGAAACTTATGGGAGAAGTCCCAGCAACCTCAGTATGCTGTTTTCAGGTTAATATATTATCATGTGTTTATGGGGGTAATCTGTAGTTTGATTTTTATTTAAAAAAAAATAAACCATGAAATGCCTTAATATCTCTGGAATCTGGCCGTCAAAACTTGAAGGGTTCAAAGTCACTATGAAAAATCCTGGCTGTTATCTTATTGAAGTTTACATCAATCTTTCAAACCCAAATGCTGAATTCCTGTTGTCATTTGCCTTGCTAGAGATATTAGTTTAATTTCCTGATAGCGTCCGTCTATCGATTATCTACAGAACTGATTACATGCACGCTCTATTCCCACCCCTGGGCTTCCCTGTAGGAACACCAGTTATGGGAGAGGGAGAAGACAAGAGGCTTTGTAGGAAATCCATCTGTGTTTGACAATTTCCTTTGCTGATCCCCAAAGAAAAGTGCCTTAGGAAGCACTCCCTCTTTTCTCTGATCAAAATGCATCTGCTGGCAGCCGCTCTTCAAACGCTGAGCACAAACAGGCGCAGCCTCATCCTTGGTGTTGTGCTCTTCTGTGAGCAGGAGCCACAGGACACCTGCCACTGTCTGTTCTCTCATCAAAGGACACAAAGAATCGCCACCTGCAGCGCCTTCAGAGGCGAAAGCAGCTGGAACCCAAGCACAACCCTATTTGCATGAATAGCTTCCCAACAGCGACTGAAAGATGAGCCCAGGTTCTCCTTGCTAGAATCCTGAAGGTGGAGGAGATCTTCCTGACATAACAATAGAGATGCTCCAGTGTCTCCAGTTTAATCCTCAGGTTTCTGTTCTCAAGGACTTTTGGCATATTGTCAGTGTTTTATCCACATCATATAGCAAGCACTTTTTTCTACGCTCTGTTTACACTCTGACATGCTGACTGTGCACTGGAAAATGCTGCCCCAGCTCAGAATTGTGATGGTTATGTGTCCAGTTCCCTTCTCAGCAAAGTGTTTTTTTTCCTAGCCCAAGCACTCAAAGAACCAGGCTGGATGGGCCTCCCTGCTAGTAAGTTCATGCCTTGATCTGATGACATTCTAAGTCTGGCATCAAAACAACAGTTTGTCAGAATGAGTGTTCACCTCACAAAGCCTCCAGTTGTGACCTGGCCAAAAAGGGAGAGTAATTCATGAGTGTAACTCTGGCTGTTGCCCTTGTTGAAGTAACCAGGGTGATTGTTGGTGCCTGCAAGGTCAGAGGAGGATGAGCTCAGGGTTAATGGCAGTCAGGACCTATGGACTAGCGCCACCCTGGAAACTTTGGAGGCCATCAACATGACACACAGCACTTTTATGCAGATCCTGTGTGAGAAGCTGTGTGTGTACAGGTTTGCTGTTAACCTCACAGAAGTCCCTGTTGCTGACAGGATGCAACAAGGTTGGCCATTCTGCAAGGCACAGGGAGCCAGGAACCAAGTGTGGCTCTGGCAGGTGGCAGCTGTGCCCTCTCCAGCAAGGAGCCAGATGTGTTGGCAACCCTGGGTCAGGGTCACAGACACACTGGTGGTGCAGTGAAACTCAAAAGCAGCTCTTAAGACAAAACTGGAGCCAGCTCTTGCTTCCAGCTCTCTTCACACTGACTTCCATCAGCAGAGGAGTTGACCCAGCCTGGTGCATCCAGCCATGAGCAGGGAAACCCCTGGGGAGAGGAGAGCAGTAGAAACACACCCAAACTCCAGGTAACTTAATGCTAAATGGATGGTTTAAATGTGTGGGGCTTTTTTCCTCTCTCCACCGTTCTAGAAATGTAACTGATTGTCTGAAGTGCAATCAGTGCACACTTGACTTTTCAGAATGATACACATAAAAGTGTTATAGAAGGCAATTCACTGAAGTCAAGTGTGCTTGAATCACATTTTAGATAATTGGTTGGATTAAATAAAAACTGTCTGTAATTACAAAAGTATGGTTTGATTTTGATTCTACTCTGAATTTTGTCCATTTTTAAGCTTGATTTTTTTTGTACCTCACTCGAAGTACTTTTCCTTTATCTTTGCTTCTTTGTTTTCTACTTAAGAGTCAATGTTTCCATTCAAGAGACATTTTTCTTCAGTTTTCAATAAGTTATTAACAAGTTCTTTCTGTTCTCATCTAGCTTTCCCTTAGTAGTGCTTGTTTGCCTATTACCTTAGGTTTTATTTGTTTTTAATGGCCCCAATTAGAAAACAGTTATCATAGAACTTATTTAAACCCGACTTAACCAGGTGTTGAGTCACTGCCTGATTCAGCATGCTTCAACTTGTTAATTTACTTGAAGAATTGGATAACAATGACTGTTATGTTCTCCAAGTTAACTACATTTCTTTTTGCCATAAATGGATTATTTTCAACAGTGGACAAGTTGCCAGGTAAAATTTAGACTGAGGGGGAAAAAATATGAATGACAGTACAGTTTACAGCATGTTGTCAACTTGATGTCACAAAACTCTCTTGGTAAAGGTAAATGCAGGGGGAGCAGAGGCAAAAGGAAAAACAAAACCCATATTCCACATTACCAAGGAATATACACAACATGGAGCTTGGATGTATATTTGTGCTATGTCCCAGTAGTGTGGTAAGATTCTGAATGAGGACCCAGCTGAGGTGTCATCATTACCTGTTTGAGCATCTTCTGTTACGTTTGCCTACCTCATATCTTTAAAACCCTCTGGGGGCTCAGTATCATCATGAGATGCCACTCTAAATTTTTTCTAAGGCTGAGCATAGGAAATGACCTAGGGTCCATTTTATGATTTTTGTCTTATGACCAACTGTAGCTCAGGATCTTTATTCTTAATCCTCTGGATATGAATAACTAAATATTTATATGTACACTTCTGCATACAATTGCCTGGGGGATCTGTTGCAGTTTATTTGTATTCATGATCAGTGACTCTGTTACTGAAATAATTTTGGTAGTACAAATTTTTTCCCAAGCTCTTCAGTGGCCTCAAGTATTGTATTCACATCATTCTCACCCAAATTATACGCCTGTCAAAGCAAGCTCAAGCAGAGAAAGCTAATGTTAAAAACACATGGAAATATTAAAAGATGTTAGGATAAACAGGAGTGCTCCTCATGCAGCAAACTTCTTGCTCGAGGGAATATGGCTACACAACTTCCCTGGTGGCTGGCTTTGGTTAGCAAATCATTTGAAACAGAGAAATTGGAAGGACTGGGTGCTACAATAAATGCTGTGGTGAAGAAGCAGCACTAACAAGTGTAAGTAAAATTTAGGGCCAGCTCCTCATGGAAATTTAAACTCGATGAAGCTTTCCTCCTACGTATTGACTTAAGCATTTTAATTCAAAAAAATGTTCAGCTACACTCAGGGGGTTTCTGAGTATTTCTTGGTTTTAAATGGTATTTATCCGGATCATTCTGTCGTTTGACATTTAAGCAAATGGGAGCATAATACACTTTCTGAAATATGTAAATTGGAAGCATCTATGAATGGGTACTGAGTACTCAGTCACTGACTTGAATTCAGGCTGCAATTAACGAAACTAACATTTATTTATTTTAGGTGCATACCTTCTAATGGAATGCTTCACACATAAGTAATTAACATTATGTCACAGGGACGAATATGTGATTCATTTTTAGCCACACAGATTTCTCTAGTGACAAAAAATATGGTTTGTCTCTGCCTGTCTCTATTAGAGTTTGCATTTTCTATACTTTGTTTACCGTTTGTTGCAAATTAAACCATGTCAAACTGACAAGCTACAGGTTTTTTTCTAAAATTACTGGCTTGTTAGGGGTGAAAAAACTTCTTTTGGGGGAAAAAAATGAATGTGCTTTTTCAGCAACAAGCCTTAAAGCAATTCCCCATGTCGTTGGCACAAATGAATTTGGCTCAAGTGAAAAGCAAATTAAACCTATTGTGTGTGTACTTCTTTTATTAATGGTAAAATATATATTTCTGCAAGTTATTGATGGTGTTTCCACATACTCGTGTTTATTTTGCTATCCAACAGATTACAGATAATTCAGTGCCCCAAATCTGACCCGCCTTGAATCACTCATTCAAATCTCCAGGGTCAGGTATCAGCTTACAGTAAAGTGCACTGAAGCTTCTCGCATCAGCCTAAAATCCCAGGGACAGAGAAGCCACTCCCCTTCAGTTCAAGATTTGTGTTTTTAGATCCCAGTGGTATGCTAATGCTGCATTTTCTCCATGTGTATACACAAATCTATTTTTCCAGCATATCAACTTGAAAATGAAAATATGCAACTGCTAATGAGAGAGCCTATGTGAGCCATGGGAAGAGAGAGAGGAGGAAACTTTCATTGCCATTGCTCTTGGGACTCTTCATGCTCTAGGCCATGGCTCAGGATAATTGAATGGCTGTGCTGATCAATCTCAAAGCACTTCCTGACTTGACAGTCTCATCTGAGATGGTGATATGTGTCAGAGCTCCTCACCAAATGCCTGACATCCTGTGTTCTCTACTGATCCCTGCAGCCTCTCCCCAGGCACACGGGTATCTGCCCTTGAGTACACACCTGTGCATTCAGGGCCAGCTCCACCCTGCTCCCCCGGGGCTGGTGCTTTCCAGTCTTGCTGCACATTGGTCTGTTGCTGCACATTGGTCTGTTGGTCGCTGAAACCTCCAGGAGCAGGCAGCTCTCAGGCACACAGTCTGCTCACTGGGATGTGCTGCAGAGTCTCTGCCTATTCCAAACACCCACTGCCATTTGGTTTTGTTCTGAGGGCTTTGTTTTCATCTCAGAGGCAAATCAGTGTTTGACCATCTGATTGCCCTGGCTGACTCTTTTCATTCAGCATTTGTGGATTTCACACATTTGCAGTTGTGCTGACTGCTCCTTCCAGCTGCACAAGGACACCCAGGGTGGACCTTCTCCTATGTAAAATGCATTGAGTGGGGACTGTTGGGCTGGAGGTCCCTCTTCTGTGATGTTTTTGTCCTAATTCTTTCTATCGAGAAAGATGGTTGGATTCAGGTACCTAAACCATTTTGTAGATGCTGCAAAATCTTCTCTGCAGCAAACACATCATCAAGTATATGGGAGCTTGTGTTAGTTCCTCTCTTCCTTCCCAAACTGGGGAGGTCATTTTTCTAAAATCATCTAGCAAATGGCTATTCCATACTAGAGCTTCTCATCATTGAGAAATTGTATTGACATATCTACAAAATACTTTCTCTGAACTTCTATTCTCTCCTTTGAATTATCATTAAAATCTAGATAGAAACCAATGTTAAAATGACAGAAATTCTCTGCCAGTCCAAATACAGGGATTTGCCTAAGTGTAATTAGGCTGAAGTTTGGTGCAAAGCTACACCAGCCTATGTAGGTAAGAAACAGATGAATATTGATTATTCCTATGCAGTGTTGAGAAAAAATAACTGGTGGTTAAATCACATCTGTGATATATCATGTTTATTAAACTGCAGTGTTAAACCCTCGTTTATTGTTTTCATATTAAAATGTCATTGATGGATACCTGAAAGAAAATACATAAAGCAGTGAGTCAAATTAAGAATATTTGTCTGATAAAAATTTAAGATTCAGAGGTAAACAACAATCATCTGATACAAGAAGCTAGTGAAACTGCATTTTGCCGTTTAGCCAGAATCTTTGATTAGCTCTATCCAGTGTTTTCTAGATCTGGTTAAAATAAAGTAGTTTTTTACAGACCATGTGTGGAAACTCTAAGAAAGAGATTAAAAAAAGCATTTACAGATCCTGATATCTGATTTACTGGGGTATTTAGCTGCTTGCATAAGCACATGAACTGCAATGATCTGTGACAGGATTTGTTTGCCTAAAGGATCTGGCTTAACTGGGAATGTCCAATTTGGAAAGAAGATTCCATGAACATAGATAATGAAGCTTTAAACAACTGACTACAACAGAGGAGAACTAGTGAAAAACTTTACTCAGAAATGAACAGAGAACTTGCTTTTTTTTCTGAAATTACAAGAGCATACTTGTTTGTTCCTCACCTCTGCCTGATGCTTTCTGAGGTGCAGCATGGGGAGGCATCTTAGATCAAATCCAGCCACAGATGGATCTCTCAGATAATCACACCTCACCCCCTCTGTTCCTCTGACTCAGTGAGCTGCAGCAAAGAGTTGTTCCAACCTGACTGGTTTTCCTTTGGGAACCATTCCAGATTTTGAATCCAGTGGCTATGTTTGGCAAAGGACACATGCTCTGTGCCATACCATGGTTTCTGTGGCATGGGCCAGCCTCAGGAGATCCATCTGCTTTTACCTCTCTGTTTTGATTCTCTCAGCTGTGAAAAAGTAGGTATGTGCATGTGTTTGGATGTACAGGCATGTGAGCAGATGGTTCATCTTGCTCACTGTGAAGGCAGGTGTGGAAAATTTGAAGAAAAAGACTGCTTTTATACAAAATTCAATACTAATTTCATAGAAAATCACTAAAGAGCTGATTAATGAGGAAGTTCACTTAATGCTTCCTAATTAGATTGATGGCATTTACCCAGTGCCCTTAATTCATTGTGCATTAAGGAGAAATAGCTAAGGTTTTCATTTGAAGGCTTTGTTTACTCCCAGTCCTTAATTTCAAGGATGTCATCTGTGCAGTGTAATTTCCTTTTGTTTCTTTGCATTAACAGTTCAGTGTAAATAACTTGGCTGGTTAAAGCCAAAGTACAAGGAAGGCTCCAAAGTTGTTATTGTAAAGATCTATGGGCAGAAATGTCATTAAAGAAGCAGGAAAAGAGGAAAACACCATCATATAAGGCTTGCAGTGTTGTACCGAAAACAAGGGAATGAGGATGATGGCATCCAAAAGTGACCAGTATGATTTGATGATTATGTAACTGCTGGAACCAGATATTACAAGAAGTGAAAAAAATCTGAAAGACCTAGAGGAAATGCTCCTGGATGCGAATCCTGATTTCCCCACTGTACAGCTGCTTATAGCCTCTGTTCTAATTCCCATCCATCTACAACAAAAGATGAAATTACCACAATAGCTTTCTTTCCAGACTGATTAAATGGAACAGGAAAATAGACAACAGAACTGGTAATACATTATAATTAGAAACTTGTTTCAATGTAATAATCTAAGGCATAATTTGCGGCATAAATCCTATTTCAGGAACGCACTTAAGCATATATTTAAGTCTATCTTTATTGACACAAGGCATTTAAACATATGCTGCAGTTGAAATGTGGGCTTAAAGTCAAATTAAATATAATATTGAAATATATATGCAAACCTATAATGTTTTCTTTTTAGGAAGGTTCTCCCAAGTGAGGATAACTTTAAGGGCATTTTATTTTGTCTTGAATTAACATTGATTTCCTACACATGAAAGTTATCTAAGGTATTTAGTTTCCATCTTTCTGGGAAACCCTTTGGTTAGACCAGTGTTTTAACCCCTTGCTTTCAGTGTCACAACATTTTATAATCCCTTTTTTTTTTAAAAAAAAAAAAAACAGCTTTAGCAGGCTGAAAATAAGAGGAAATAAACTTTGCAGAAGTTTCACATTAGTGTATTTCAGAACAAGTAATTTACACCTCTGTGCAAATTGGTAAATTCTTTGGGTCTTTTTTCTATTTCTATTGCATCTTTGATTTCTACACATCTTCACTGCAATTGGTCATGAGTTTTGACTATACCTGTTACTGAAAATTCATGGTTCAAGACAGGCACTGTGAGGTGTCAAGTTAGGAGAGAAAAGTGTTTGCTATTATTTGCCAAATGTCTTCCTCTGACAGAGTAGAAGGGAAATAAGACATGTGTGATGTTTAAGATGTATGATATTTAGGAATCAGTGTCAAAGGCTCTGAGAATGGCTAGTTTGTGGCCATATCCATGGAGGAAATATGCTGTTTCTAGTCTCAGAGCACCCCATAAAAATAAAACTTTGTATGGCACGTTGCTGGTACCAATTTATGCTTACACATCCATATCAATGAGCAGGTTTTCTCTTTGACTCCTTATTCCCATGAATAAGGGATGTTGTAGTGCTCTCCTTACCTCTCCTTCTATCAGTCCTTTCTCCTGTAACTCCACTTCCTCAAGTTTTCTTTCCTGTAAAAGCATTTTAGAGGACAATTGCTTAAATGAATAAGGCACCTAGTAATCAAAAACATGCCCTCAATCAGAGTTGTTTTTCTTTCAAGAGACTGATAATTTATTTTCTTTTCAAATCACATCACAGAACAAATCACATCAGAGGAAAAGTCATGAAGTATATTCTCTTAGGCCACTATAACTTCCAATAATTTGTACATCATTCCCTGGCAGAAGTGATATTTTTGTGTCTTGACAAATTATTCTGTCTAATTCACTCATCTGTCTCATAGATTCTCATAGATTCATCGACTCTGATTCTACAAGTAAAAATGAGAGAGGAAAGACCTCTGAGGAGAAAAAGAAACTGAAATTAATACTCAATCTAGCATAAAATAAAATTAATATTATGAGTATTGATCATTTTAATTTGCAGAAAATACTCTGCTTCTAAATAAAGACACTATTTAGTGACTAGAAGTACGTGGAAATAATGCTTTATACGGAAGAGTTAAAGGAAAATCATCAATTTCTAATAAAGGTGCTTTGATCTTTTTTTCTCTCTTTTCCATTTACACTTTCAAATGTAGAATCTTTTTTTGCACATCTGACATTATTATTTAAGAATCTCTTTTTTTTTTTGTTTCTCCTCCTCTTTGTATTATTTTCCACTTGAAGTTTTGGGAAAACTAAGAAAAGATAAGAAACTATACTTCTACTGGTTCATTTCCAAACAGTTATAGAGGAGCATGGATCAAGCATCCAAAATGTTACTTTGAAGTGTTTTTTTCAGTAATATATTATCCAGTGGGTTTCAGCATTTGCCCACTCATTTCAATTGAGCTCTTGATGACTTTTGTGGTACCTTTTGGAAAATACCTGTTCTCTGACCAAAAGCAGGGCTGTTATTGTACATGCATAAAACCTGCATGCCCACATACCTGTGTGTCTTCAAGAAGTGCTTTGTTGTTCTAACTTTTGGTACAGCTTGTAGACTTCCCTCCCAAGCAGAAATACAGGTAAAGAATTCAGGAGAATTAAACAAAATCTTATTTTTATTCATAAATAGTACTCGTTTTGCTCTCTAAGAGCAAGCAGTGTGAAGGACACATTCAGAGAACAAAACATTCCTGTTAGATACTGATCTAAAAGACCTAACAGAATGTGTTTTGTTTTGGTTTTGCAGTTATAAATAATTTAACTTGTTTTAATTATTCTCAGGAAACAATTTCAAAGTCTCTACTCTCAAGGTAGCACACACAGGACTTTTTTTTTTTTTAAATATCAAACAGATTTAAAATGATACTTCAAAAGTCCTCTATTCAGCAGCAATCAATGTAATGTGAACCAAATAGTTCAGCTGTGCTTCTGTGAACATAAAAGCAGAAAGTTTATAAAGCTGCCTCACAGCAGCAGCTAAGCATCAAAACAATATAGACATTTTAAAATAATTATGAAAAGTGATTGGCTCTTTAACAGATACCAAAAATATTTCAAAGTTTTTAAAAAAAAAACGTTTGCATCCTTAAACTCACGTGTCTGTGTGTCAATAAGGTAAAGAGCAGGAACACTGAAAATGCAACCAATGTATGTTTTCTGGCTGTTAGAATTTAGCCTTGCTTAATCTGAGCAAGCTCCACCATTGATTTCAATAGCACCTGGCTTAGGTACTATTGAATTTAAGATTTACGTCTTTCATAAAATTCAGATTTTAATAACTTTAATTCCCTGATGGCAGCAGAGTTGCTAAGGAAGCAGACTTTGACTTTGTTATGAACTGCTTGAGGATCAGCCACTGAACCTGAGGGATTCTGAGTTGAGAATGTGGGAGCTCCCTTCCTGTGTGCATTTGTCCTGTCTTGTGTCACATCACTGACCTCTTCTACAGTGAGTCCCACATTTCAAGAGTAAATGTTTTTTGCCAGCTTATCAACAAAAAACGAACTTTGCAAAACATTAATTTTAATAATGAATGCCTTTGACCACTATTGACATTTCAATTTTGGTTGTGTACTGCTTGGCATACATGTATAGAAAAGCTTTAATCTGCTGTCTGGAGGCTGAAGGGTTCATCTTGTCCTGCACTTGCTTCTGTTGGACTTCAAGTTTCTATAAATAATGTTGCATTCTGAATAAAAGGGAAAGGATTTGAGGGCCCTGTGGTAAGGAATCTTGTCTGAAATGTAGGTGGCAGATGAAGGTTCACATCATTGCTCTAATGGGAATGAAATTGCTTATAGAGCCTGGAAGAGCTCCAAGACAAATGAGGTGGTCTGTGATTAGAGCACTTGTCTGGAACATGGAAGGTGCAGATTAAGCTGTCAGGGTGAGGGGCTCATTTCTTCCTCTGAGACACAGCCACAGGATCTCTGATGTTCTGGCATGGCAATCAACCTCTGGCTTCTTCCTCTTCATTTCAAAATGGAAAACAAAGAGGGTTTTGCTATAACATTTTTTTAGCTGGTTTTTCCCTTCCATTTCTCATAATGAGGTGACTGAGAACCTGCCTTTGTAATCCTTGGCCCATATTGGGATCAGATCAGACATCTCTAAACACACAACTGTAAGAAAAACTTATTGCCAACTAGAGTGATGTTATAACACTCATGCTCTGCTTGAGATGCTGTATGATGCATTTTCTTTCTGGACTGTATTTGGCAGACACGTCTAACCCTAGAATGAGACCAAAACATCATGCTGTACTAGCTAAAACTTAGTCATCAACACAAACCAGAGAATGACCTGTCCAGAACTGTTCTCATTCTGATCCTATTGACTCTCATCGCTGTGTTTTCACCTTTTCTCAGGGTTCATGATTGCAATTTCAGCTTCTTATACAATCATAAATGCTCCTAGGAGCCCAAGGTAGATTTTGTTTGATATCCAAATGTGTCACTGGGCCATTTGGATTCAGAAGAAAGCAGAATCCACAGCGTTTCTTCTCTGTGTCACTTTTCTAAGGTGGCTACAAGCAGTGAATTGAAACACTTTCAAAGGCATAACTAAAGTACACACACATTCTTATTGTCAGCAAGTATGAAATTGTTATCTGAAACCAGAAGGTGGCTCTACAATCAAGCTGGGCAAGCTGAAACCATAGAGATGCAGCATTCAAAGTTTTTTCTTGATCCTTTCAGTTCCCTTCTTCCTCAGTGGAAACACCCCCGTTCCTGTAAGCAATGTAAGTGGTTTTACAGTACCTTGTCTTTTTTATTTTTTTTACTCATGGCAATGCTAACTTCTACTAAAGTCCTCTTTTTTTATTAGGATAGGGCACAAGGACAGCAGAACACTGATGGTTTTAACTGGCTTCTGCTGAAGTCAGTTGTTATCTTGCTGCTGATTTCAGTGGGAACTGCTTAAATCTAAATATAAGGTGCCTGGAAGATCCTTCCCTTAGTTGCCTGTGGGTGGTGTGAATGGCAGGTTCCTACACACGTCAGTCTGTTGGGAGCTGATTTTATTTTTAATGTTTGCTATAAAGCTATCAATGGCTGGTCTTTGATGTTACACAGGGGTGTTGCCCAGAAATGGTGCTGAAGATGACATGGCATATTTTTTTTTGTCTTAAATAGCACTTGGGTGGTGTTGTTTTAGTATTTTGTAACATTATGAAGAATTTATATTACAGTGTATATCTTGTATCTGTCTTTGTTCCTTTGCTAAGTTGCCAGCAGATGTAGCACTGTTTGAAAAGGAGGTATGGGGTAACTTCTCACGTTACTGATACAAAACTCTGAACAAAGACCACATTTGGAAAAGCAAACATTTTTTCCAAATCACAGGTATTGTCAAGAAATATAGTGAAGCAAATGGAATAACCCCATTGCAAACCTCAAGTTAAATTTAAACAAGGACTTTGGTAGCTTTTCTTGGCGTTTAATTTGAATACTACTGTTAAAAAAATAAGAGGAAATTATAGGTGTTGTGTACTTTATGGGAATTGTAACACAAGGAAGCCACTTGATTATTGTGTGCATTCCCCTGCTGTGCTAATTGTCTCAAAATTTCAAACTACCAGTTATGGGGAACTGCTGAGTGCTTTTGTTTCTGTAGAGGGCTGCACATGCAGGAACAAAAACCCTCAGCAATTGCTTGAGTTAACATTAATATAATAATGAAGACTGAGATAGTTTTGTCCACGGCCCATTTGAAATATTGAGATGTTGCTCTAGTTTTCTACTGGTTGAAATTCATTTCAGTGTCACTTCTGTGGAGGTATAATGTTATGAAGTAATGCAGCAGTAAATGAGGTCAATTCACTATTACACACATGGAGCCTCAGACAAAAAGATAATGCTTTAATTTTATTTTTTATCTTTTTTTAATTTTTTTTTTTTGCTTGTGTTCAGTGTAATTAAATGGAATTTATCCTGACATGCTTGTCCTAAAGGACAGCTAGAACTTTCAGGATATCAAACTGCTTCCTTGTAATTTATTCATTTCATTACAAAACTGCAGCCCTCCAGGGGGTGTGACATAATGTAATAGTGTTCCTGAGTACTAGATTTTCATTTGGCTCCCTGATTTATCTGACAAACACAGGGGCAAAACCCCCACATATAACTGAAAAAATCCCCATTGACTACACGTATGTCAGTGCTAAAATGCACAGCTTATTTCTGCTAACAGTGGCATGAACTTGTGTTGGAAATGTCCTCTTCTGATTTGGCTTTCTCTGGTGAAATGAGATGTTTGTGTGTTTTATTTCTGGATTTTCTTCCTGTAATTCTGTTGTCCCCAAACAAACATATCTCAGATATCACTATCAACTCCTTTCACAAAAGATGGGTGCAATAATTCTTCGGTAAAGCTGTGGATTGCTTTTGGTCTCACAGAACTTGTAAATAGATACACTCTACAAAAGTTATAATTTAATTCTAGAATACATGAAGATTAATAGGTGCTTTCCATCCCCCAAAAATGACACTGATGCTTCTGGTACTATTAGGCCACTGCTTTTCAAAACTCCTGAAGGTTAAACTTCCTTTCAGTTATGCTGAGAACCTCATGGTCTCATTCTGCACTTCCTCAATTGTCACTGGAAAGCTCATATTAATGGAATTATTGTGTCAGTCTTTTACTAGAGGAAAGCAGGAACTGGCTCACCTATTATCTTTTTATCACTAATATTTACACAGAATAATAATACATTCTTAGATAAAGAGTAATTGCTGTGGATCTCTGTCCATTAAAAAGTGCATTAACAATTCAGCCTTTTTCTTGTAGTATATTTTGAATGGTGTTGCAGTCAAACAGCCCCCTGTAAGACTCTGCTATTAATTTCTACTTAATATCACTGCATTTCATAATATAAAAATCAAACTTTAGGAGTTAGATTGAGAGAATTTTTTTTATGTTCCTCCTTTTCCCTTTTTTAATTGTTTTGGTTTTTTGGTGGTTTGTTTTGGTTTTTTTGTTTTGTTTTTTTTTTTTTTTCTGGTGATAGAAATTGCTGCTGATAAAATTAGAAAGGTGCAGGTGGGATCATTTTCCCACTCATGTCAGAGTTCCTGTTGCATTAGTCCAGCAAATTGAGTGGATTTGGCTGTGATTTGCAATGAAGTCACTTATGTCACTTGCTTTGAAGAGATACAGAATATGGATGAATGGATGAGAGATAGTCTTCAGCCAGTGAGAATACAGAAAAATGCAATGTTAGCCTCCCAAAAATTCCCTCAAATTATCACTGATTGCAATCAACACTTTCAGTCTGGTTCACAGAAGACAACAGCCTCAGAGAACACATTGTTTTCTTCCTCTAAAAGGACTAAGTTAACATTTGGTCAAACAGGAACACACCCTAGGTGGGGTTTTACACCCACCGCCAGGGTAAAATGTGATATCTTAAGCCTCATGAGCTACTAAGTTTTTACTCATACTGCAGGGTAAGCAGTTTGTTGGTGGTCCTTTTCATCCTTCATGAAGAAAAGTGCGTTTGTAGAACAGAGAAAATTGCAAAAACCCCAGACGTTATAGATATTCAACACCTTAAATTCAAAGCAATATGGACTATACTGCTCACTGCAAAAGCTGGGCTCTGTAAAAAAAAAAAAAAAAAAACAAAAACCATAGGTATTTGTACAGAAACTGCTAATACTTGTTTTCTTCTTGAAATACCTGCTCAGAATATCAGGTATCTTGAACTTGTAACTTGTTTCAAGAATAGCAATTGGCATTTTCACCTCTCTTTTTGCAGCTTTATAGACTACTTGGAAGCACTTAGGTTCTGAAGTTGTTGTCACTACTAGGTAATCATACTGAAACTTTGTCATCTCCATGGCAACTGGCTTACATACGTTTAGGATTTTGATACAACACCAATGTTTGATGGCATTGTTAATCCGAGATATTAATTTAATATATCAGTGCTTTACACTGGAGTTCACATGGAGTTCTTTTGGTTATAATCAAGAAAAAACGTTGATGCTCAATAATGACTTGCTAAAGCTTTAGCTCACACAGTGAGCACCTACCACAGGATGAATTAGCACTGATTAAGGAACACACAGTCTTGTGTTAACAAACAGGATGTGAAAGCACTGGCTTACTTAGCTCATGGAGTACAGGTAAGCTCTTTCAAGAGAGATCAGCAGAATCTTTCCCAGTCATATAAATATGGTGTGCAGGATTCACTCTGCTCGGGTAGACCCCACTGAAATCACCAGCTGGGATCACTTAAGCCAGAAGTTTTCCTAGCAAAACGCTCCAAGAAGGGTTTGAGGCAGGAGCAAACCCTGCTAGGAACACCAAACACAGGGTGCAATCCTGTAGAGCACATTCTAGCGTGCAGAGGGGCACCCAGTACTGGGTCAGGTGAGCAGGGTGTGCCCAAATCCTCATGGTGTGACGAGAAAAGGGGCTCAGATGAATGTTCTCCATGTTTCATACAGATGAGTTGTTGTTCTAGCAATCCCCAGAGAAAAGTCAGCCCTGATGGACTGGCACAAAGACAGGCAGATGCTGTCTTTCAGATTTCACGTTCCAACTGTCCACAGCCTGGAAACTACAGCTACCAGGGTTTTCTTGGAGCAAAACCAGGGTGCTCTTGCACAGCACTGCGAAAAAGCCTCATTGATCTCAAAATTCCAAATGCTTATTTTATCCATATCTTTCTCAGTGAAATTGCAAATAATGTGCAGTGGAGTGGAAATGTGAAATATTACCCTACTTGAAAGTGTATTAATCTTTCCTGAACTTTTTAGTGTATGTGTTATTAATGCCAGGGTAGAGCAAAGGCTTTGTACTGGTATAGGGGTGGAGGCGAGGAGAAAACACAGCAGTATTTACAAATAGATTCTGCAAACTCTAGTTCAAAAGAGATGACATCTTCTGTAATTGCAGATGAGTACTTTCTTATTTGTTTTCTGCCAGAAATATATTAAATTATACTCACTGCCCCTAGCTAGTCCGTAAGCCTTTTTTTCTTACTGGCCAGAGTCCCATTCCCAGCAATCCTTTAAATTTCTCATTTTTCATGCAACTACCTTGATTATCTATGCTGTTAGTGTGCTCAGTAGCTTTTTGTTGGTAGAATGGATCCCAAGGGTATCATTCTTTTTATTACATTTCACCGCCGTGTGGATAGAATAGTCTTTCCTCTTTGGAGGTCAGAGAGAAATGATCTATTTACTTCCTTCTAAATGGAGGATAATTCTGTTCTTGCTTGGCACTGAAACTTTTCTATCAGACACCTTCCTGGAGACAATATTATAAAAGCCAGATTTTCAGCAGATTTGAACGCTTTCTGCAGTTCTCCATTGAAATATTGAATTAGATCTGAAATTATTTTCTTCTGCACTAGTATCATTTTAAGCGAGTTTTATGCCAGGGCCTTTGATGCCAAATTTCATCTCAGGGTGAATTCTTACATGTAGACTCTCAAAAGCATCCTTTACAATAGACTTGCTAACTGTCCCTTGGTTCCAGTAGTGCTGCTGGCAGGCTCAGTTAAAAAGCAGGCTCGATGGATATAAGACCATAAGCACAAGCTCTTTTTAAAATACAAACCTTCCAGCTCCTCTGTAATTTCTACTCCCCCAAAGCTGCATTCCCCTCCTGCCAGACCTGTACATTAAGAGGATGAGTACACCTCTTATTGGGAAGTGGGAATAGAATATGGAGTGGATTGTGCTGATTAAGGCACAGCCATACATTTCTGTATGCTGCAGCTGATAAACTGGAATTACTTGGTGAGGTAGGTATTGGGGATGGATTAATACAATTCCCTAATTGAGACTTTGGTTTTTAAAATCACTTTGAAAATACTTGTGAGTCCCTCCTTGTGTCTCGTCTGAGCCTTGGTGCATTTAAATGGTAACCAGTTTTGACTTGATGCAATCTCACTGGAATCAGTGGAGAATTTTAATTAAACACAATAGTGTTTAAAACAGGATCCAAATGCTTAGAATCGGGAAAAGAAATTAGGCAACTTTGTGTAGATTTCAAATGAGTTTTCGTTCCAGAAATGCACAGACCTCTGAAACTGTGTGTGCTCTGCTGGTAGGTTTTTAAATGGCATCAGATGACCTCGGTGACCAACCTCAGGCAATGAAGAGCTCATTTTGAACAGCAAACAATGAAGGCAATAGCTGATCCAATCAATAGTTCCTCAGCTTCCTGTGACCTAAGGCAGATTTGAATAAACCACCTATTCAAGATATTCTCTGCGATTAAAAAAAAAAAAATCTGTTTTTCGTTATTAAAAATTTATAGTTAATGAAAAAGTGTAACTTGTCAAGGCATGCTGTTTGCTTCTTTTCATTTTTCCTGGTATGAGAAAGCAAAAATCAAAAAGCTTTTACTTTGTCATCTACAACAGACTATTCCAGTGTTATTTCCCCTATCCTGCTAGATACGTGTGCATAAATTTTAAGAGAAAATTTTAGGAATTCAATAGGAAATTTTTAGATCCAGGGAATAGAAATATACTAAATAATGTATAAAGAAATTGCAGCACATTTATCACAGGACTGTGAGGCAGGTTAATCTATAACATGAGAGATGAGTCTGTTGCCCAGTTCCAGTAAGGCCAAACTAACTGCCCTTGCTTACAGTAACCAGTAAAAAGCAGGATATAAATGGTTGGGATTCATCAGGGTGATGTACGGTGGAGCTGTGCAGCAGCTCCTGGGACTGCAGCCTTATCTCTGCTGCATACCTGCTGTGGCTCAAAATTATGTTCAATGCTAATACTACTTCCCCAGGGAATAGAAATAGGATGCTATAACTAAGTAATAGCAAAAATATTTATGAACTCATTTTCTTGCTAATTATGACCATTTTTCTTTCATTTAATATTTAAAACCCACAGAAAAGTATGAGTGGAATTTACACCTATTAAAAATATCTTTGAGTTGTACCCAAAAATAATCACCAATGTTGTTACTATATTGTTGTTTTATGTTGAAAAGCTACAAATCTGAAAACCTAGCAAGACACCTTTGGAAATGTTTAATAGTGACTAGAAAGTCCTAAGGGAAGACATGGTCATGAAGAGAGGGGGCCATGTTCACATTTCAGATCAGAATCACAAAGTCCTACTGTTTAAGTACATCTGGTGTGTTTAACTATGGTGATTACAATAATTGCACTGCTAGTGTACAACCCAATCCTAAAATGAAAACAAAATGACCCAGAGTTGTGAAAACTTTGTCATAGGACACAGAAACTTTTTTTTTTTTTACTTCAGAAAGAGTGCTTTTATAGCATTTTTTTCCCCACAAAAAGAGAACAAAAATCTTCCTCTCAGGCGAGTCATTGTTATATGATCTTTCCTGTATGGTTTTATCACCTTGTAGGTAGAGAAACAAAACAGGAAACTTCACTTTGCAAGCATAGTCATCTTGCAAACTTAGCATTTTTTCCCATATGTTGGAACTTTCTGGTATTTAACAGCAAAAAGAGAGCAGCCAACAGCTCAGACTTAGGGAGACTTTGGGAGAACTAATGGATTCTGTTACATGATAATAATTCACTATCAAGTTGCAAAAGTTTCTTCTTCAATGCAATATTCAAACACAGGGACTGAAATTCTCTGAGAAAAGAAATGAGGACATGGCAGTAAGACCTGGTATGAAAAATGAAGGAGTTATTTATGAATATTTGACACTATAGTAGAAAATATAGGTCTTTTAAAATCATTTGAGCCACAGAAAGTCAGATTTAGGTATGTCAATATTAGGAAAATGCACAATATGCATATTGTTAGCAGAATGGAGGAAATCTTAGGATACACAATTAAAAAGTGTGGGAAAAAAATCTTTGTAGAAAAATGTCTAAGAATGTGTAATTTGAACTAATCCATGAAGATGGTTATATTAACAGCTGCTATTAAGTACAGCAATGCTCAGGTCTGTTTTGTTGTTGTTAGTGCTGAATATTGACTTTCATTGTGTATGTTTTTCTGAAGTGTTGAAGGGAATCAAACACCTGATTTCCAAGGTACTGAACCAGTATATAGAGCATTCCTAACCCTGTCAATAACTATATATATTTTAACAAAGAGCCTAACCCCAAAGTCGAGGTAATGCAGTATTTATAATTACTTGGAAGTGTTTCAGAGCTAGATTTCACCTTTTGTAGTGTTGGGTTGCACTTCTGAGTGGAGAGTTTGTTCATTTGCTGCTGTCATCAATTAGCCCTGAGTGGTGTAAGGTCTTCTGGAGGTTGAAGGGCTCAGTACTCATCAAGAGCCCATCTCTTACCTGATTATTGGAGCATGAGACTGGATTAGGAGAATACCTGAATATGTCAGTTCAGTAGCACTGCTTGCAGACTTCACTGATAGGTGGACCAAATTAAGGAAAACTGATTCTTCTGTGGAGAAAATAACTATGACTATACAGTAAGGACTACAGAAAGAACACCAATTTGCAAGAACACCCTCTGCAAAAGGACAACAGACAGCCTAGCTGGGAGATTTCTCCAACCCACATTTGATTAGTAACTGCAAGGGGCAGTGTGACCTTGGTTCCTTCCACAACACTTTTTTTAGCTTCCCTCTTGTTTGAAGTACTGGAGGGCTTCTTTCTGGTTGTGGCTTAGGAAATCTTAGAAAATTTACAAGAGGTTGAAGCCAAAAACAGTTATTGCAAACCTAAGAGTAAATAATAATTCTAAAGTAAGCTGCCTTTGGAAACTTGCAGATCATTTCATTGTATGATTTGTTCCATCAAATGCTGATCTCACTGCAACAGAACTTGACTTTTGCTCTGTTCTGTGGCAGGATTCACTGAAACTTTTTTTCCTTGTTGTCAGTAATTAATTTAACAAAAGATATATTGAAATCCCAGACATCAACCAGTTATATTTCAGTTTAAACCTGAAAAATCAATTCAGTTATTTATCTGAATCTAACAGAGTCAGTTGACTTCATATGTTGGATCTCAAACAATGTAAAAACTGAGAGAATGCATTCATGCAAATCAAGGGAGCAGTTATTGTGGTTTAATTGTCTTCAAGAGAAGCAGTAATCATCTGAAATTCAAATGTGGTGCTTATGATTTGGCCTTTTGGGGAAAGGCACGTTTTAGCAGTCACAGAAATAATTGTCTGGTTTTTATGCTGTATAAAGGCCAAAGATTTTTCACTGATAATGTATTCTTGATCTTTGACTGCTGGACTTCAGCCTATAATTGTTGACTGATAATTTTTTTCAATCCAAACAGCTCAAAATGCTTATGTATATTTCAAGAGTAGCTGCAGGGAAAAAAAAGGCAAATGCTTTTATCTTTGAATGAGTTGGTGTATTTTGCAAAGGAAGAACATTACACAGTAACTACCCATTTGAGAAGTAATTAACCTTCTTAAGCTATTTGCATTATTAATGTACTAGTTATCATAATGTCCTAATGTATCTGCATTTCCATTAATGTTTTCTTCCCTAAACAAATAAAAGTGGATCAAGTAAAGGGATGACATTTGTTTAATTGTTCATCAGAATTCTCTTCTTCCCCTAACCCAAAGCCCTGATAGTTTGTTAAACAGAAGCCCTTAAATGGATACCATTTCATGATAGGTTTTGAACCTAATTATATCAAATGTCATAGCTTTATTTATTTAAAAGGCTTTTCAAGATAACTGTACAAGGGGAAAGATCTGTTTTCTTCCTTTTAAAGTGCTTAAAATATTCTATTAAGCTCTTCTAATTTGTTTAGCTCTTTAACAAATGCCCTCAATCAAGTTTAATTTTAGAATCCTATAAAATCTTTCCTGTAAATGTAGTTTTGTAAAACTGTTTACTGCTACTGCTTCTTGCCTTTATGAAAAGGTCTTCTAAACCAGGATCAGCATAACTTTATGCTTGCTCTGAAAACCTTGGCATGGTTTGCAAATATTGGAGAGAAGATATGTCGCCGCAAAAACCCCAAACAAACACAAGACCAAAGCAGTCCATGAAATTAAGTAAGTTTCTCTTTAATTAAAAGGCACTGCTAAACACAAAATTTCAGCTCAATGCAAAACGTGTTTATGCTTTGGTAAGGGAAGAAATTCGGGGTATTAGGATGTACAATTGCCTTAACCTGGTTGTTCTACAGCTTTGTGGTGTACAAGGAAGGAGAAGAAGAGCCTAAAGCCCACAGAGTATGCAGGCACAGCATGTAACAGGAGCAAGCAGGAGCTCTCCTTTACCTACCTTATTTCACAACAGTTTAATTTCTCAAGCAAGAAATTAGATATTCAATTATGACTAAAGAAAAACTAGAAAAAATAGGGGGGGGGAAAGGAATTCAGAATTGTAACTATTTTTAGTGACAGTCAAGAAGTCTTTTGCTTTGAGAAGTTAAAACTGATGATTAACAACTGCTGAAAAATGGAATCAAAGGGTGCTTTTCAGAAACACATAAACACCTGTCCCCCAAAAATGACCTTAACAAAGATGGTTAGTGACACACTTGTCCTCCGTTGAAGACACTGCTGGAGACTTCACCCAGATCTACTGCCATCACCTACCATTTAATTTCTTATGAATCCCTAGAGCTTCCACAGGACATAAGCAAAGAGAATTCAGGTGTCTTTAATCACTTTATAAAGTCCTGCTCTGAATTTCCCCCTGGAAAAGTTCAATTAACACTAAACCACAGAAGCATGGGGTGGGTTTTTTTGGGTTTTTTTGTGGTTTTGGGGGTTTTTTTGTTTTATTTTTCTTTGTTGTTGTTTGTTTAGGTTTGGTTTGGTTTAGTTTGGTTTGGGTTGGGGTTTTTTTGTTTTTAGTTTCAGGACTTTTTTTTCTGTTTTTTAATGGACTTATACCATTAAAAGAAATGCTTTTATATATGACCAGCCTTCTTCTTGGGACAAAACAGCATTTTATGAACCCTAGTCAATAAGTCTGACTTAAATCAAAAATCCCAACAATTTGTGAGGGATCCATCTTCAGATCATTGGGTGACTATTGCAGTTCACTCCAAGACATTTCTTATTATTGCTTTTTCCCCAGAGTCTTGTCTCTAACTGACATTTCCCAGATTGTTCCTCAAAGATTATATACTGAAATTGGAGCAGCTTTGCTGATTTATACCTGTTAATTCATCCATGATGCACATTATACCACGCATAATGGTGAAATGAAATTATCTGTTTTTTCTCAATATTTCGAGTCCTTGTTTGCTTTGAAATGTAGATACTTGTTTTATTTCTGAAAGCAGTGCCTGTGAGTAGGACATTTAACACTGTATTTTTCAGCCCTCTGAATTTGTTCATAATTTCATATGCAACTATGAAATGCAGCTAGAGGGGGTCCCAAGTGCAGGAAACCCAACAAAGAATTGAATGTGTGTCTGTGGTTTGTTTTGTTTTGTTTTTCTTTTTTTTTGTTTTTTTTTTAAGTATTTTAACATTGATGATAAGAAACAAGACAGATAGAATCTAAATGTATCTGTTAAATTGCTCCAAATATTTAAAATATTGTAGGTGTGCACATCAGAATGTTCCATTTTTCAAGTTATGAATCTTTTGAGTTTTAGTTCCCATATTGCACATAAATTCAACTTCTATTTTGTCATTATTCTCTATTCCTTCAAGCTTTGAGCAAATGCCACTCCCCAAAAGATTTGAACTAGAGGCTGATGCTCTAGTTGTCATGTTTCAATGTTACCCTGTGGGGAAAAAGACAGCAGGCTTCTGCAACAACCTTAGCTACTCTTTACCTCTCAGCTTTGAACTGTTACATATAAAAGTGTTGAACTCCTCGGCAAGGGAAAGATGTTCTTTCCTACTCTGTCTCACGTGAATCTACTTGCAAACTGATACCAGACATAAGCCAGTACTTAAACACTACTGTAAAGTACACGTTGAGAATTATGGTAGCAATTGTGGGTATCAGTTTTAAATCTCTGTGGCCATGAATGAACAAATCATTTGGGAGAGCCTGTTATTTGAACTCCTGCTAATTATTGCTTAACAGGTTCTGCAAAGATTGGTGATTGCTTCACAGTTTTCCTTCTCAAACTTCCCCAGTTGTCTTTTGGTTTCAAAACTTCATCCTTTTTTGGATTACACTGGAAGCAAAAGTCTGCTACACCCTTAGGACATCTGTTCCTGCAGTAATTTTTACCTTGACTATAATTTTGCAATTACAATCTAAAACTGCCACTAAACTATGGTGCCTAAGTTGCAAAATATCAAAAAGGTATTTTAAATTATATTGCTAAATTTATAGGCAGACTTTAGTGTCTGGGGTTAAAAATAATTTATTTATCCTAGTAAGTAGAAGGGATGTTAAATTCCATTTGGCCAGTTAATGGTGCATCCTCTTTTGTAGGTTAGTATTGAGATAATGTAGAGAGATAACAACACTTTACAACTTACACACACAGCAATTTGTGGAAGAAATCCTGTTTCAGAAGAGAAAGCAATGGCTGAGGTGTTCTGAAGCCTGCTGATATCAAGAGACTAACAAAAAATCTTGCTGGGGGGTAACTTCTGTTTGTTACAGAATTAGGTGTTCAGAGTAAAATCAAATTAACCATCACTTCTGCTGCCACAGCTCTGGATCCAGCTCCAAGCTCCCTGTGATGATTTGTCCAGTTCTTTGCATGGCTCTATAATTTAGATGTCCACAGAGAAATGCAGAGATAGGAACTAAATCAGTGTATCTGAAACCATATTTCTGATGGCCTAATTCTCCAAACGGTTGGATCTTAGGCTTGTTAGGCTTCCATTGAAGAGAGCCATATGGAAAAAAAAACTCACGGACTTTTCTGCCTCCTACGATTTTGCCCTTCCTGCTTCAAGTCATACCAACAATACCCAGAAACTGTGATGGATTTTTTTTAATTATTCCTCCTCCATTCACAACCACACCAACAAGTGTTTGGCCCTAAATAATTGATTTTGATTTTGATTTTGATTTTGCTGGCAATTGCTGTAAGAATAAAAAACAGTGGAGACCTGAGAGTGGCCTGAACTTTAAATGCACACCAATGCTATAAAATTTCTGTGAAAACTATTCAGACCCTTCCAACAACATTCATAAATCCTGACATCTCAGCTTAACTACACCATAAATGAAATGTGATAACTCACCTTATCACATAATTTCCTCCCCCTGAAATCCAATCATTTTCAGATTTATAACTGGCAAGATATCTGTGTGACTTCTGAAATATCACAAGTATTTGCACATAACGATTCTCTCAGAACTTACTTACTAGAACTGAGATACAAGTTCAAATTAATTTCACAATAGCTTTAGATCAACGTTTTTAATTCAGAACCTCATCTTCAGATAGTCTGTCTTTCAGAATCTCTTACAACAATAGTAACAGGGACAATATAACTGCTGACTACTACTGCAAAACAAAACCAAACCATCTGTATTTGGCTAGATTATTTCTTCTGTCACGTACAATACAAAAATCTTTGGGATCTGAGGCACCTGTTGCTGATGGGAAAACTGAGGTAGATTATTTTTTGAAGATAGCCAGTCAGAACACAACATCTTTTCGATTTGCCAGGCATGAAGAGGACTGTTTATACACTGAAGCTTGTCATTATATCAGCAAATCAAAGCTATACTAGAAAGGCACTGAAAGTTGTACTAGAAGGGACCTGATGAAATGTTGATACCATCCTGATTCATTAGGGGTAAGTGCAGTTGTCAGTAAAGAACTTTCTTTTACTTTCTGTGTCTCAGAGGTTTTTTTCTTTTTATTTACCAAGAGGAGAAAGGATTATTGGAGACACTTGTTATTTCCTACTTTTTTCCCCGATTTTGTTTTGAATTAATTCCATATCAGAGTCTTCCATTTTCACACATCCAAATAAATTTCATCAAAGGACAAAGAGGAAATAGAAATTCAGTTGAATCTCCAGCTGTGTACATGAAGATTCACATGAAAAAAATTGCTTTAGGAGCATTGTAAATGTTGTTTAGTCAAATTGAGATAAAAGATATACGTTGTATTATCAACCAATCTAATATTATTTAATCTAATCCAATTTAGGAATAGACACAGTACTAAAGAATGAAAAGGACATTGCATTGATCCTGACTCTCTAGGAAGCATTGATTTAGAAAAGTATGTAATTTTCTGTCATCATGCTTGGGGATAAAGGTCTGAACTGTTCTCTGTAAATCACTGTAGGTATACTACTTTATGAGTTGCAATTGTTTGCTTAAAAACAGATGGTGCTCTGAGGATCCGAGAAGGTGTAATGTGAACTTAATAAATTTATTTTCTTTGTACAGATAAACTAGGCCAATTTACCTGACAGGTACTCTTTGTGTTCTGCTATTCCAGTTTCATGACTGAGAACATCCCATCTTTGCTATGGAGTATGTTCTGACATACGGTTCAGTGGCAGAGGTGTTTGGGCTTTGCCTGATAATGAGGGTAGAAAACGATAAAGTAACAGTTCCTTTTCTCTTTTTTTTCTCCAGCAGGTCCATCTTTTTCCTACTTCAAGATCCCTACTTGCTACATAAGGAGATTTGTAGACTCAGCGTGTTCCAGGGCTTTGAAACTGTATCCCTGTCCATAGCAAGAAACTTTTAACCTTCTCTGCCAGCAGCTGTACCAAACCTGTACCAAAGGGGAGAGGATGTAAAAAGGAAAAAGTATTCTCCAGAATTTGAATCACTTCAGATTAATTGTTGTTATTGTTTTTCTTGGCCATCCTCCGAGATTTTATTCAGTCACCAAGGAAAAAAAACATCAACCATCTCCTCCCCAAACTATCATCATTCTTGTCTATGAATAATGTAATGTAATTTAAAAAAAAAAAAACCTCAAAGACAAACCACAACACCTATTTTCTTGATATCTCGTGGACATGAGCTGCATTTGGGAATATACTTTGTACTGGAATTAAAGCTGTCATCTTTGAAATGTTTGTAGATCTTTCAGCATTGATGGATTGCTATAGTGTTTGCATATAATGCATATGAGATTACCAGATAATGCAAAGCATTTCCAATTCGGGGCTGATGTACTCACATCCGTCCTTCACCTTTCTTGTCTTTCCTTCTGTGGAAAGTAAAAATAAACAGAGTGCACATAAAAGTATAAAAAAAGGCTCAGATTTCCAGGTGATTATTCGAATGGAAGGGAATATTACATTTAAATCTCACTTTTAAAATCAGATTTCAAACATGCGGAAACAACTTCATTTGGTCAGTCTTACTACCTTTCATGCTTTGAAGATGGTAAGGTTTGTAGTATAGTCATGCTTCTGTGTGAAAAAAGATGGCCAAAACTACCTTGCATTTTTACAATCCAGGCAGAGTATATTTTAATAAATATAGACAATCTAAGCAACTGGTTTCCTATTTTCTTTTAGTTACCAGTTTCTGATCTGTCGTTTTTTGTGACATTCAGCAGCATCCCAGTGCCATGAATGGCACCAAGGTTTCTGTTGTACTGCTCCACCATAATTTGCTTCCATGTGACAAGAAATACTTTTAGGTCAGATTCAAAGCTGAGTCAGAGAGATCTTGTGCAAATTTGTATCTGATTTATAAATCAGCATCCTAGGAAATCCTGTCTGGAAAACTGTTTTGATGGAGAGCATTTCATGATAAGACTGATGTAAGCACATGCACCAGAAGATGAAAAGTAAAAAACTGACTGCTCCTAACACCTTTCTTCTAAATGATCTTTTGCTCTCCACATTGGACTTTCTGCACATAAGTTGCTTGCAATTACAGCAAGGCTATCTGGCAATTTTGGTTCTTATACAATAGTGATCTGTTATCATATTACAAACTCTCATCAATCCAAATGGTGCATGCTGCAAGCCCTCGAGTGCTAAATGTGTTTCTGGCATGGTGTAACACAGCCACCCTCAGCAGCTGTGATGATCTGAACATTTCAGTGGCTCATATGATCAGAACCTTCATTTTGAAGAGCATTTCAGTACAGCAGTGTTGAAAATTGCTCATCCTTGGCAGAGTGTGAGCGTTGTACTAACGGTGTGGAAACAGGCACAGCACAGGCTCAAACCATCCTGAACAGAGGCATGGTCTGAATGTTGGAGCCTGGAGCATACCTGGACTGAGGCACTTAAGAAAGGGTGGGCAAACAAACTTCCTGCTTATGTTTGCTTTTCACCAGCTACTGGTCATGTGGGGTTTTTTTCAACTAGAAAATATTTTCTGCTGAATCATGACTTCTGTCACAATATGTTAACTATCCAAATCTAGTCAACAAATACCACACTGAGAGGGGCTACAAATAAATTTTTACTGCTTGTATTAGAGGAATTACTTTCATATATACTGCAACACTTATCTTTCAGCAAAACCAGGTTGCCACATAAAGGAAGGAGGTCAAAGCCTTTTCTTTTTTTGGTTACTCTTTTCCTATCCTTTTTGCTTTCTTTTGTCCTTTTTTCTCATCACAAATCAATATGGAATGAGATTGGTTTGTTGGACAGCAAGCTGGTACCTGATGAAATAAATTGAATGAATGCGGAAAGCAGAAAATGGAGTCAAATTTCTTATGTGGTGAAATAATTCAACTGTGTTAACTGTGCTATTAGACCACTTCAAAGAAAACACCTGGAAAATTCACCATAGCTTTCAGAATCCATCATGATACCAGAGCTGAACACATAGAAACAAATAATGTAAAAAAAAGATTTTTTTCTTTGGCTACATTAAACAAATGTTAGTGGTGAAACAGCAGTTACTACATTCCCCTATTACATGAAGAGAGTTGTCATATCCACGTGATAAACAAAACACCCGCCCCCTCAGCCTGAAATACCCACAGGCCCAATTTTGAGCAACTGGTGTCATGTGCTCTGTATGCATGACTGCTCTGCAGTCAGGTTTCCTGTGTGCCATAATGACGCATATTAAAGATGTATATCATAAAGAGATTAAGGGGTCTGTGATGTGCGCTGTTCTGTGCTCTATTCCTAGCCCGAGGGATTAGTTGGTGTAAACTGCTCAGGATCTCCACATTTTTCAGATGAGTCAGTGAAAAGAAAACAGTAATGAGAGCATCCAGCATGAAACTCAGAAACATGACTGAAGGCTGTGCTGACATGCAAAATGAATGGTGTTGGTTTGCACTGTTAGAAACTTCTTGTTCTTGTTCTTCTTTTGGAATCTCTTTTTTTTCCTGACAATGAAGTCTGTCATTGCTGAGTAACAGCAGGCTTACCCTTCCATAGCAAAAAGGTACCATCATAGCACCTAGTTTCATTTCCACTCAATCACAGTCAATTTACATCTCACTAAGCCATCTGAAAGCTTCCTTAAACACACATTTTTCATCTCATTGCAAACCTATAGTATTTGTTCAAATAATTTAACTTTGGAGACAGGAAGATTTAGAAGTGACCCTCACAGCTGATGTTCTTTAAGTTGCTTGGAGCTGGTTACTACACAAAGCAAGCTGCTGAGCTGGATGTCAAGTCCCAATATCCCCAAAGATTAGTAGATGATCTGGGTCCCAAGTGCAAAATAAGCATTCAAATGTCATGTATTATTCAAAACATGACATATTTCAAGTATAAAAAGACAGTTAGCTGCTTCTCCAACAGAAAGAGTTTCCTATCTTATGAGCTGGAGATGATTAAAACAATTTAGAAGTGATTTTTAAATTACTTGCAGTGATTTAAACAGAACTCTCCACAGCTCCCCCACAGCTTTCTGAAATATATAAACACTATTTAATCTATGAGGCCATTTCTAAAGAAAAAAATCATTTCTTATATTCAATAAACAAAAAATCATTTGTTCATTATTTATAAAAGTCATCCTAATTTCACAGAACAATGGAAGTAAAATCAGAACAATATGCTTCTATTTACAATGGAATTTTTATAAATCCTTTCCCTGCTAAGTCATATTTGATAGGATTTTTTAGCTGTTTCACCTGTACTTTCAGAATGCAGTCTGCTCAGAATAGTGACTTTCTCCTAATTCAATAAGCTGCTCAACCACAGAGCATTGACAACTGCCTTTGTGAAATCCAGTATGAATTGACTTGTGAAAGTCAATTAGAATTCAGTATTTGGTTAGAGATTCTTATGCACACAACATCCAGACACCTAGTCAGTCAAATTGTCTCAAGATGGATGTGTGTAGATTTATTTTACCTGCAATTTGTTTATTTACCTTATCACAGATCTCTACCAACTTAGGGACAAATTAAATCCACTGCCCTTCAGCACTAGGGGTAGCTTATTCATCCCTCTGCTGCCATTTTTTTAGCAGACTGCTGATTTCCTGCTTGTAGTTAATTGTATTACAATGTGCCATAAGCTCATAACAGCAGAAGTGGTGAAAACCCATCTCAGTACTTCTGTTTCCCTTTTTACCAAGCAATGAAGAATTGATTCCTTCACCCCTCCTTGTAGTCCTTTGACATCAGCTACAGCCCCTCCTTGTCCCATCTTAGGGGCACATAACAAGCATGACAGAGCTGGCACAGGTTCCAACAGTGCAAACAAAGAGTGCAGAGGGATTTTTGTTGTCTGGTGAGTACACAGTGGCAAACATGATGTGGATTACGTGCACACAAAAAAATAAAATACTGAGGTGAGATTCTATATTTCCACAGATAAGAAAAAAAAACCCCAAAACACACAAATGTAAAAAAAGATGGATGGGAACTTTTCGTTATCAAGAGACCACAAAATTAAAAATAAGCAAACAACATGACAAATCAGTTCCAGGCACAGTTTTGCAGGATTCCTGCCTGAGAACCTGTGAGACTGTGTGTTCTCAGGCTATTCAAGCCTTCTTTTATTCTTTGGACTGCCCTGGGAGCCACTGCTGTGTTTCCCTACTCTCCATTTCTCTGCTCCCACATTTTCCCTGCAGTGTGGCAGAAGGAATTGGAGCATGCCTTGAAGTCACCCTGTTACTATACTTGTCTCTTTTGCTTTAGGGTTTTGGAAATGGAAGTGGAGCCCTTCTGACCATTGTGATAAACCCAAATCAGCTGGAGATCCCTGATTGCACTGCTCATGTGAGGGAGCAGCAAGGGCAGCCCCACCCACCTCGGGCATCAGCCCTGAGGGAAAGGGCTGGGCCCACATTTGGAACATATTACCCAGGATGGCTATAGAGGAACTCCTGAAAGAACACTGCAGCAATCTTCCTGAAATAGGGTTACTATCTACAGTATTATATCAACCATGTTCTTGAAACTCTATCTTTCTCTGGTGTACCCTCCTCTTTTTCAATCTGAGAGTGTAGTAAAAATTGCTGTATTTTAATAGGATCTGAACACATGTTATCTACCTGCAGAAATATTAATTATGTGAAAACTGTGAAGAGCAGCTTTGGCACCTGCCTAAGACTGTAGATACCAACCCAAGCCCCTGCAGCTGAGTGTGTTCCATGTTTGGCTGTGAGCTTCTGCAACTGGCCTTTGCTCAGCTTCCAAGTCACCTCTGCAGCAGCTCTCCATGCTCTGCCCGATCCAGCTGGATCCCTGTTTGTTTCCAGTCAGATCCCAATGGCACCAGTTAAATCCCGGTTTGTTACCAGCTGGATCCTAGTTTGTTCCCAGTTGGATTCCAATTGGCTCCAGTTGGATTTCAGTTTGTTTCCAGTTGGATCCCAGTGGCTCCAGTTTGTTCCCAGTTGGATCCCAGTTGAATCCCACTTGGACCCTCACTCACAATTGGCACCTAAACATGGAAGATCGACCTACAGCAAAAAGACTGAGACCAAAGCTCTGCCAACCCAAGGAGCAGCCTCAGGCAGCAGATGCCAACAGCAGAACCTGGCAGAGGATCCCAGCAGTGGCCCCAGGTAGCGAATCCCAGTGGCAGACCCAGATGGCAGACCCTCACCTGCACCTTATGGACTCTGAGCATGTGCATTCATCACTCTAAGATGAGCCATGGAGTAGATCATGGGAGCAAAGATGCCAGTTGAGCAAAAGCAGACCTTAAGGAATTTACAGCTGCTTTTACAACAGCAGAACAGAGACATTCCCGATGCAAATTACTTGCTTTCCTGTATTGGATGTCCATGCATGTTAGAAGACTTTCCCTCAGCCAGCATTTTTCAGCTGGACACCTGGCAGATAGTAGGACACAAACTTTTCAAAGTCATGAGTGTTGGTGATGCCAATATGTCCAGGCAACTTCAGGCTGGGGAGTTATTACAGCAACCCTTAAAGAAACTCATACAGACTCACGTTCTCAGCTGCCCTTATGGGCTGCCTCCCCTGGATTGCTGGCTTCCCACAGTGAGACCCCTTCGTACAAGTCCCCCCCAGCCGTGGTGGCTTTGCTAGTGGCAGTACCCTCGGCTGATATTGGCCCCCCAGGCATGGCTGCTCCCCGGCTTTTCAAAGCCCCCTGCCCTTGCTGGGCTCCTCGAATGCTGCAACTGCCCTGCCCCTTCTCTGGGCCCCCAGCCGGAACAGTCACCGCATGTCACACTTGGCAAGAGCCGCTGGCCTGCTCCATGGTCATACCACCCCCTGAGGAGAGGAGTACCTTGGAGAGCTATCCTGAGTCACCCTATATTCAGACCCGACACCCATAAATAATGCCCAAGTAATACAGTTGTAGTCTGCATGGAATCAGGACCAAGACTTCTCAATTATTACTGCGTGTCTGGTTATCCATGAACAAGGTCAACCAGAAGCTTTCAAAGACGTAGACTACACTATTGTGAGAGAATTTCAGTAATTGGTGAAGGAAACGCTGTGTCTTACGAAAACACTATGCCATACTTAGAGACAAGTGCTGCCTATGCTTCCACACCTGCTGCTAAGGAAAATTATCTAAATTATGACGAGATATATGGTTTGATTCTTGGATTACTGTGAGTCCTGCATGGCTAAAGCATATATTGGCTGGATATTAAGGGAACAGAAAGTAACTTTCAAGCCCAGAGGGAGTTTAGATTCCTCAATATCCTCATGTCTCTGTGGAGCCAAAGCTGTGCCAAACCTGAGCCCTGGGACTCACAGGGCCCTGCTGCTGTTCTCTTCCATGCTCTGTTCTGTGCATGGACAGAGAGGAACAAGGGCAGCTCAGGCTGCAAAAGTTCCTGTCCTGCAGGTCCCCTTGCACAACACCGGGGAGTTAAAGGTCGTGCTGAGCACACTGGAGGGGACAAGGAGCCTGGGTTGTAGAAGAGCCAGCCTGAGTACGCTCTTTGCCCAACCTCGAGGGATTCCCTGGCAAGCATCCACGGACAGCAAAGGAGCTTGCAATGCTGGAAGTTTTCACAAAGAGTGTCCTGGAAGTATGGCAATGCTCCATCCCCACACAGGGACGGGAAGAGGGAAGAACCAGAGGCCATCGTGGCCTAACAAATGAAGCAGCAGCAGCAGCAGTGGTGGAGTGGCTGAGACTCAGAGGCACGACCATGGCAGTGGACGGAGCGCTGTCAGGCAGTGCCTGCACGCTGGGTGAGGTTCTGGGGGTTCTGGTCTCCCCAGGAGCCCCCAGTGAGGTAGGGGCAGCTGTCTTCCTTTGGCTCTGTTATAAATACATATGATATGATTGGCTTTTTGAAAATAATAAAATAGATACTAGTGTATTTTATTAAAGTAGCTTTGCTATGTTTTTTATTGGACATAGTAGTGGAATAGCTGATACAGTTAAGCTTATGATAATTGAACTGCTGGCTTTGTTGGGATAACATGCAACGGAGGTATGATCAAGACTCCTGCTGATTCCAGCACCTGCTGTCTGCACAAAGTATCGACCAAAACCAAAGCCGGAGGTGATGGTAAGAACTGACTAAAACTCCAGCCAAGAAATGTGCATGCTCTAAAAAGGTAGACCTGAGGAGAAGCCGTGCTAAACAGTTGTTGGAACATGTAAACTAGTTTTGGGAAAAGTTTAAATATGCATAATTGTTTATGAATATGAAGTAGGCTGATGCAGTAGAAAAGGTATGTAAAGGGGTGTCTCAGAGGTAGCAGGTGTGCTCTTGAGTGAATTCCAAGCATCCTGCCATTAAACCTTGCTTTATTATCTTCATCTCCTATTGTCCTTCGTTAATTTTACCTCCTTTTTTTGTGGGAATGCAACTAGAGAGCAGAACTGCGAGTACTGCTCAGCTTGTCACAACCGACATGGATCTGTCAGCCATAGTAGGCCGCGAGCCTTGGCAGGAATGAGTAGGCCACAAGCCTTGGTAGGAGTAAGTAGGCCACAAGCCTTGGCAGGAGTGAGTAGGCCGCAAGCATTGGTAGGAGTGAGTAGGCCGCTAGCCTTGGCAGGAGTGAGTAGGCCGCAAGCATTGGTAGAAGCAAGCGGGATTTTGGAGAAAGAATATAAGAGGTAAGAAAGTGCTTGGTACAGGTTGCTTAGCATGCAGTTTTATGGGGATTTAAGGGAAATATTGTATCTACCTAGCTAGCTTAAGCAAGGCCTAGATTGAGCAATGTTATTTAGTTACAAGTAAGCAATATACCTTAGTTACACAAATATTATTGGTGCGCTATTTTTAGCTACAATAGAAAAAGTATATAAACTTTGCTTTGTAGATCAGTAGATGGCTTCATGGCTTCTTGCAAGCAAATTTCCATTCAAAATTTCTCTTCATTTCCACCGCTGCCAGTTTTTCACAGCTCTCTGTGCTCCTTTCAGGGCCTGCTTTAGGCCCCTTGCACTTGGCAGAGGGGTGTGGGGAGAGGGTTGTGAAGAAATGATTATTGTACAATACTGTAATGTTGTTGTAGTTAAAGAACAATGTTCTTTTGGTGCAGAGTATGATTTTATACAGCCTTTCTTATGGTGCAGATGCTCTTTATTTCCACTGTGTTGATTATTCTTGTCTCTACCTCTTCTGATTTGCCCTGGCATTCTCCATATAGAAAAGCTTTCTTTGTGTTTTTGATTTACATCTGCAAATCTTAATAAGTAACTTCAGGTGTCTGATATTAGCCCATTTTTCCTCTCATTTTCATATGAGGAAATGTGAGAATTACAGATGTACACCCTAAAGAGTCCAAGATTTCTGTGCAACAGAAATATCAGTCAGCAGTGGTAAAGCCCAATCTAGATTTTAGTGGTTACCAAAGCCACTAAGTCTTACAAAAAGCTTTATCTAACAATATTACAACTAGATGGACATATTTCTGACCTGAATATTCTTGCTTTGGGGCAACAATATTGGGTTTTGTGAACTAACAAAGGATTTATTCACTTATCTGCCTGCAAGTCTTGATTTATTATTACCTTTCAGATCAGAAATTGAAAAATCATAGATAGATAATGAACAAATCTGCATGTATATACCATGCATGTATCTACTTGTCTCTCTGTTGTCTTCTAGCCACATCATCTACAATAAGAGGCAGTAGATACATTTTATGATGGTATTCAATAGTGTTTATTTAGCATTTTGCCTTCCCCCTTTTTTAACTGTGGTGTTTTCAAGTTCCTTGGGTGCAGCTCTGGGTCTTGTGGCAGGAGGCATTATTTTAAAGGTGTGGGTAGTGCAGAGCTGGTGGAAGAGAGATATTTTTATCTTGAATAGGGTCCTGTGTGACAAATGCAGAGGCTCTAGGGCATGGGCTTCAAGCAGTTCTGAGAGTGCCTGGCCGGTCATCCTGGGCAATTGAGACTACATTTTATTGAGCTTTCTACTCTGTTCATGGTTATCACTGAAGCAGGCTAGGGGCATGTCTTGGTGGAGGTGAAGATGGGTAAACTTCTGAATAACTTCATGTAAGAATCTCAGTGAAGAATTTAGAAAGAAATCTCTGTTATGCATGTGAGCTTGTTGGAAAAGAAACCAACTGAATCCTATTTGTATGGAATGAGAGTACTTTGAATAATTATTACAGACCTTGCAGCTATCTAGGCAGGGTAGGATTGCAGGGAAAAGTGATGCCAGGTTTCCTGAAGACATATTACATGCCCCAGCCTCCAAAGCTGCAAGAGTTCCCAGGTGACCTGCGACCCCTCCCAGTGCTGGGACAATCGTGCCTGTCCAAAGCAGGAAGCTAACCCGCCTCAGCTCTTACTCAGGTGATTTAAATTGTCATCACTTTGCACTACTGAGACCCAAATCACTCTCAGGTGGGGAATTACAGTTTTAATGGGTGTAGGTGGGTGTCACTAGGATCTGATTAAAGGAGAGCAGGGGCAAGTGGGTCTGGCTTTCTGTACCGGATATTCTGGGAGCTCTGCAGAAGTTGGCTCTTCGAAGCTGGTAAGGGAAAGCTTTGTGTAAGCGTAGACTTTTTGTGGCTGTAGTGAGGTTTGCTTCACTCCTCGAGAAGGTAGAGAAGTTGTGGAAGAGTGCAGAGCTACCAGTACCTGAGAGGAAATGCACTTGGATGTCTGGCTCAACCTGGGGCCAGTTCCATGGTGGTGAGGCTGGAATAGCTGCAGTGCAGTGTGAGCCCAGGAAAACTGAGCTGTAGTTGCTGCTGTCCTTTGCTATGCATGGAAAGCAGTAGGTCGGAATGTCAGTGATCTGTTGTGTTTGACTTTATTGTTGTTTAAGATTGTAGTAAATACTGAGTATGAGCTGGGTTGCTCGTTTTTCTGAGGATAGCTATGGGTACTATTAATCTGTGCCCTGTTTATTTTTCCTAGCTCACTAATTTACTGTAGTGGTTTTATAGTGTTTTTTTATTATTATAATGTCTAAATGTAGTGGGAGAACAAATATGTGGGGTTTTTTTTGCTTTTGGTTTTCTAGTAATGAAATCACTGTCTTTAGCCTGGTGAAGATGGGGTCTGATTCTGTCCTTGTATATAAATGTGGTTTTGTTTACATGGTTTCTCCCTCCCTTTTCTGCCTAGGCTTTCTTATCTGCTGTCTTTAGTAGAAAAGCAACAAATATTTGAAGGCTAAACCTCAACATAACTGTGACCCTTGACCAGTGTTTCCTTCTTACGGTTTCTTAAAGTCTCTTTGTCTTGGGCACTCAGTGTGGCCTTTTTTCTTGAAGCTCTATGGCTGTCTTGAATGCTTATGATGTAAAATACAGTCTCTGTTCTGTTTCCAGTTCTCTGTCCAGCTGGAGATTGCTGGAAGGCAGGTAAGAATGGTATTGGAGACCTGGAAGCTTGTCCAGGAAGTAAATCTTATTGAAATAATGGTGATGTGGACAAAGCATGCAAGTCAGGGTGGTGAGCTCAAATATGCAAGGACTTGTGGTTTCCGTTTAGCCCCTTAAAGCTAAAGAGAATGGTCTCTTATTTCTGGCTCTTAATTGTCAATCCTTGCCACATACCTTCAACATCTTTTGCAGTGTAATCCTCTGTATTTTCTTTCTCTCTTCTGCTTTCTGTGACTTTCTATACATGGCAGTTAACCTGTCATATACTGTCAGCTTGCTCAGTCACCTGAGCAGTGATAATGATAGTGTAGAAATTGTAGGTGCACAGTAGGGAAACGTGTCATGCTTCTGTATGCCCTCTGCAGGCAAACCTGCTTCCCAAGCCTTCAGTCAACCTTGGAAAAAAGGGTTGTCACAATATTACCTTGTTGTTGGCTTATGCATGGATAAAGCAGCACTTCCATCTCAGCCAGCTTGAGCCACTGCTGAGCTGGATTGTTCCTTTAGCAGCAGATGTGGTGGTAGAGTTCCTACAGCTATATAGGATGTGCCTCTTCTAGGACAGATTTCTGCTTTTTTATAAAAAATAAATAATAATAAATAAATAATTTATAATAAAACTATGCCTTAAACTCTTCAGTGCAAGTCATGCACTCATGTAGGTGTGTTTTTGGACGTAGATATTTGTACCTGTGCCTAGTGAGTGATCCCCTGGGGAGGAGGGACAAACGTGGAAGGAGGCTGGGCTAATAAAACATGCTTCTGCTTCAACAAAAACCCTGTCTTCCCTTCACAGGAGAGGATGTAATCTTTTTCTTGGTTGGCCTAAACGGAACAAAAAAGTCTCTCAATGTCCTGATGTATCTTTTACTGGTCTCAAATTTTTTAGCATGGGTGTAATTTTTTTTTTTTGCGGGGGGGATGGGCCTGCACTTCAGACCTCTTCTCCAAGCAGTCAGGAACCTGCACAGCTGCTGTGAGTGGGGCAAGTGCTCACCTGGTAATTGCCAGCAGTGGGGTCAGAAGTTGGTTGGTGCCTGGCTGAGGGCTTGAGGACTATGGTGATAGGAGGAATGAGGAGAGGAGTGGAAAATAGAAGTTACACAAGCATATATAGGTGGATGTCTGTGTTGTAGGTGGGATTTAACTGGTTTAGGCACTGCATTTCATGGATGTGATCACATTTATGAAGAATTGAACATTTAACTTTAGGCTAGGACTGTTTTGTTTCAACTTTAAATGCTGCATTTACTAATAGGTAATGCAGTCTCTTTGTACTTTGCTCCGAAGCTGTCTCAAAAACATTGAAGTCTAATTACAGTCTTCATAAACAGAAGTTAATATCTTGCTTTGTTTAAAACAGAAACTCAAAGGACCAATAGATCTTGTGTTCAGTGATGTACACATTGTAAAAGATGTGTCTCTCTCCTGTTCGTATAGCTAGCTTGTCTCTTCAAGCTTGAAAACATTCCTGGGAGCATTTTCTTGCTGCTCCTATATCTCTATCCTCTTGCAATCTGATGCTAATACTGTATTTTTCTAAAATTAGGCTTAAAACCTTCTCTAGGCCCTTTCATTTTGTAATTTACACCTGTTACTTGAGGAGAGGGGGAAGTCTGTTAAAGTTTATTTTCTTATAGACCTCTCAAATTGCAGCCCTTTGTATTTAGCTGCAAAATCCTTAATCACACTACCAGGATGACTGAAATGGACAATGGTAGGTAGTAAAAATAGAAGCCTGATACACAGACTATCAACTATTTTTAGTTCCTGACAGCCCAGTATTGCTCTTACCCAAGGACTATTCATGTTGTTTCTTGCTCTTTTTTCTTGTGGCTCTCAGTTCTGTGATGACTGAGAAACAAACATACAAAGTAAGGGTATCCAGAGTAGATGGACATTGTGAGAATTAAGGGGCAATTTGATCATACACTGATCTCTGTGATTGCCCTCCTCTGTGGAAGATTGTAGTGGCTTGATTGCAATCATTTCTGCTGGTTGGTGTTTTTAGTGTTAACACAGCTCCCCAGGGAGCAAACCAGGTTTTATGACTGCCTTTGAAACTGAAAGAAAAAGAGAAGAAAATGTGTCTGTGATATTTTACTGTAGCAGTTCCACATGCTATTGGTGGCATGCAACAACCAGTTTTTGTATCTTGTAACTACTTGTGGTCCAATCTTAAGTGTCCTACTTCTGAGAGCTGCTTCTGTAGCAAGGTGGTTTCTATTGCTGCTGTGTTAGTTCTTCCTACAAAATAATAATAAAAAAACATAACAAAAACTTCCCAGTTGCTTCTGGTTGTTTACATAAGTGTTTGTATTTGTACCGTGTTCTGAAGATTCAGTGCTAAGCAATACTGAATAGATATTGGAGGTTTTAATTCTGTAGTCAAGATAGCCGAAACGTACAAGAGCTGTGTACCAGCAAGGGTGTGTTTGGATGGTGGTCTGGGGCACAGTATTCTTCTCTGTAGTTAAAACTACCCAAATGTAACCTTTTTAATTGACAGGCATTTTATACTAGAAAAATGCACTTTAGAGTTTGTCTTGAAATCCCCATAGTACATAATGCATAAACATTAAGCATATTTTACAAGCTCACTTTGGGAACTGGTTGCGATTAAATCTTGCGTGTCTTAAAGAAGAGGAGAAAAAGGTATTTATGTGGGATGAAACACAACTCCAGAATTGTTCATTGCACCAGCTCCTGTCCTGAAGTGGCTGTTGTGAAAAATACAGCCAGGACCATGAGACTTAGCAGTCTGAAACAACTGCTATACAGCAACAGCTTAACTTCAGTGTGGTTGAACCAGTGCTGCTGCCAGCATTATCTGTGCATCCCGAGACACTTCCCAGCTCCTGTCCCTTCACACTACTTTCAGATGGGGCTGGGGAAGGAGTTTGGGTCTAGCTGGTAGTAAGAAACAGGTTCATTTTTGTGTGATGAGGTGATGGTGTGCACGTGTCTCCGTGGCTTAGTCTTCTTTGTGAACTTCTTACTTGAGCCAGAATTTGTGGGGAGTTTAAAGCTCTTTTTTTAAATTTGCGTCTTATTAAGAGAAATGACTTGTTAGAATCCCTGAAATGTTCAGTTTGCATCCTTATGCAAGATAGTGAGGAATACATTCTTTTCATCCCTTAGGTAATTATTTGCTTTATTATTGTACTACAGTGAGATAGGATTAATGTAGGCTACAAGTAGGAACAGAATATGAAATAAGACAACAATAAGCGCAAGAGCAAAAGATAAAAATAGTCTCAGGAATTAACCTAGTAGTTTGAGAATTGTATGAATATATAAAATGCTTGCAAGTATGCTTAAATCTATTTTTCTTTATGATAAAGAATGTGTTTTGAAGTACTATGCATGAGGATTCACCTGGGATGTGAGAACTTAGAATTTCAAGTGTTCAGCATCAGGAATGAAATAATCAACTTAAGTTCTTAACCTGAATAGACTTTTGACTACCCCACAGCAGTTACTAGCTATAACTTGTAACAGTTCAACAAAAGCACGATGCCTTTCTGCCCAATCCCCCCAACCGCCCTTAGCATTTTCTCTCTGGTCCTGTCAAATTTTTCTGTCTTGTTCCTTAGTTTACTTTCTAAACCATCCCATGTCCTCAACAAATCTTGGCAGCTATCTCATTAGTAGATTTGAATAATCAGTTACAAATATAGGAAATGAAGAACCACACTTCATAAGCTTGGGCACCTGGATTGAAAGCTTTAGATAATTCAAGTAGACTGCTGAATGTTTAACCTGGTTTGGTAGGCTCCAGTCTGTGAAAGGTGGGCAGCTGAAACCTCTGTTTTTGCACAGAAAGGCAAGTTATGGGGATAGCCAGGAATTGGCTCTGGCCAGCTTATGTCCCAGGTGACATCTTTAATAGTTGTTTGCGTTGTGTATTATTAGTAGCCAGACCAATAGCCCAATCACCTTTAGTTGTTTGGGTTTTTAAAAAATTTGTAGAACTTATTTTATGGTTTATTTTTGCTTCTGTTTGCTTGTTTTAGTTTTGGCCAGTTGTGCTGGCAGGTGGTTGTGGCTGCATTGTAGTACCCCCAGCTGCTGCCAGGCTGTGTTTTGTGGGATCTTGGCCATACATAAATACTACCGTATATTGAAAGAAATGTCAGTATGAAAGGAAAATGATCACCCATGTGAGCCAGATACATTGTGATGTACAAGTGTTTATGTAGCAGTTGAATATAACTGTGCTTTAACTACATGTGAGGAGATATTTTCTACTTCTGCTATGTAAAACATTTGAGATTAAACTGATTTAAATAAATTAAGGGCAAATGCAGTGTGGGCTCGTGTTATATTGAAAGGCCTAGAATGTGTTCTGAGGCAGATACTGTGATGCAGACTGATAATTCTAGGAGAATTTTCTCGATTAAGCACTTTTGTGAATCTTGGTTATATCTGATAAGCAGGGAAGTGCTGTCCCTAAATATAACCAAACTGTATTAACAAGAGGATTAGAATGATTTGATGTAGCAACTTTTCTCACTAAACTCTCAAAGAAGATTATGTTTGTTTAATCTTATAATTTAAGAGCAATGGCAATTTGGAAAAGCTGAAATTGCCATTAATTTATTTAAATGGCTTACTTTGGGACAGAATGCATTATCAGAGAGGCTTAATATTGAAACTTTTTCTAAAAGTCTGAATTTTCCATGCAGTATGGTCCAAGTATGATTCCTAATCTAGGACTTCTTTGCAAAACACTCTGGATTGCTCTGTTGAATTAGGTGCTTCACTAAATTCTTAGGTGGATTTATGTGTTTCCTCCTTGACAGAAGGTTGGGGTGTGGGCAAGTTATCTTCAGTAACTTCTCCCTGCTTTCTATGTTGGGATTTTTCTCTCACTGATTAACTGCCTCTTATAAATGAGCACAAGCAGTTACCAGAAATGGAGAACTAGCAAGTTTCACAGTTTAGGGCTATCTCTGTCAATATTACTGTTTTAAAGAGATCACTTCAGTCAAAACATTGATATTTTTGATTTTTAGTCAAGCATTGATCTCCATTGCTATTCTATTTGTTTGGTAAATAAATGACATTTTCATTGCTGTAAACACTCAGTTGTTTGATAGATGTTTGTTATTCCTTTCACTGTTAATTTCGGTTCATGTGCCTCCATTAGAAAGGGGAGTATTGCTGTGCTGAGAGAGTCTCCTTGGTTTATTGAAAAGGTACTTTACAGCATCCAGGTTCTCTTAGGGCATGAGGAGTGCCACTGACTGGAGTCCATGGCCAGTTTGGGAAAGAGGGTCACTGTGAAATTAGAACAGAGGGGAGCCAAGTGGAGCTTGACTGAAGCTACCCATAGAAGTCAGGTGAGGTCTCTTAAATACTTCACTGGGTAGGGGTTTGCAGCTGTAGAAACTGTATTGATGGACTACTCAGACCTACAAACTAAGCAAATGGGAAACACTTCTACTTGACTTTACCATCCTGTCCATTATGGAGAAAATTTACATTCTGTTTTAAACTGTGTACCCATGCTGTGTTTGATTGTATCAATCCTAGAATTTTGGGTTTAGGTCTATCCATTATTTAAATTGGGAGACACTGTGAAAGTCTGACTAATTCTTGTTTTCTTCCTCAAACCTATCTTTATGAAATGTAGTAAAAATAATTATATTTAATTCCAGTGAAACCTCAATGGTTTATGCTGTACACACTCCTTTGTGCTTAAGAACCGGTGAGGTAGTATTTGTACAATTTGTACAATTTGATCTATCTTCAGTTTTTCTGCCTTTCTAAAAGTAAAGATAGACTGAAATATTTCCTGGGGAAGGGGGGGAAGTTACTCCATATAGTTAAGAATAAACTGAGCAAGTCAGTCCATACTTGAGCAAGTCAGAGCTGCTGTACTGGTGCTCAGTATTCCAGTAGCTTGATGAATTTAAGAATGTTTTAGGATTTCAATGTTCAGATTTCAAGGATTCCCTTGAGATCACCTTGTTGCTGTTAGTAGCAAAAAACCCCAAACCCAACACAAAAATAAAAACCACAACTCCTGCAGCATAAGAACTCCCAGGTTTTTGTTGCAGAGTTGTGTTCACCCTTCTCTTGGGACAAGCAGGAATTCTTGAGTGCTGTAGGCACATAATCTAGTGTGTGCCTTTGGTGGATGCTCTGGTGCCAATATTCCCTCTTGAGGTTTGACTCCTTTGTACCATTCAAGCCCAGAGATGAGTGTGGGGGTGGAGATTAAAAAAAGGCAATTGGATAGGAGCAGAGAGACAAGAGTTTAAAACTTTTTTTAAAGATATAACAGACTTTGTATTGTCTGCCTGCCCTGTCAGTAAAGGAAGGGAAAGGATAGACAGCTAGTAGAAAGAATTGGAGGAGCACCAGATTCCGCAAGAGCTTTGCCACATTCCTCTAGTGTGACTCCTACTACATGGCCATCAGTTTAGTAGGATTTTTAATATTTAGTTTGAGGGAGGCCATAACAACCAACCTTCTCAGCAGAACGCTGATACTTTGAAACCTTTATCTAATGAGTCTTTGAAGTAAATTCTGTGTAAACATACTAGCAATGCAAAGCAAACTTGTAACGATCCCTTTCCTGGGATGGTATGGGTTGTTTCTTTTTGTTTCCTTTGGCTGTTAGCCACTGGAATCTGAAGTGAGCTAAGGAGAATACAGAAGAGCAATGTTTCTGGAGCTCCCTCTCCAGACTGAATGCTCTTGGAGTAGAGGCAGACTGAGCTCTGTTTCCTCACCGCTGCATGTGTCAAGGTGTGAGCTGCTGCTTTCATTTTCAATGAGACCTGTGAAGGGTTACATCCTTTGGAAGAGTTGTTTGGTGAATGCTACAGCTTGATGACAAAGACTTTGAAACTGAACTCCTAGGGCTTAAGTTGTCAAGTTTTGATATATTTTTCTGATTTTGTTTTGTGGGGTTTTTTATCAAAAGTAAGGATTTTTTTTTTTTAATTTTGAAACAGTTAAAAACATTCCAAGGCCAGGTATCACAATTGCATTTTGAGGCAAGGCTTAATTGCTTGTAGCTTTTATCGAGTTAACACTTGTTGGCTCCTTGGTGCCTTCAGGTGCAATGACTGGTACTAGCAGTAGATGGTTTGGACCTGCTGACAAACAATGCTGCTTAAAGATAGTGTAGAAACACATAATCACAGGATGATTATATGCAGGTGCTTTTATTGAAGAGCTCTGGGAGTTGGGTTACAAACTCAAATCTGACTCTGACATGGATTTGAGAGGGACATGTTTTTATACCCTTTTCATTATGTAACTGTATAGTAATTACTAAACCCATATTGCTCTTTTGGATACATTGATCTTATCCAAGCATGGATTCTTGTGATCAGGTCTTCAAAATACCCTTTCTCATGATTCTTATTATGATTACACAATAATATATTCAATTTAACGAACAATTGTTACATTTAGCTATCCTATTAGTTATCACGTGATGATTACCCAGGTGTGGTTTCACATGATTTAATAAAGACAAAGCTCACTGTTTGTTCTCAGGGCCTAGTTCTCTTTCCCAGACCCCCCACTTTTCTTTCCCCCCCTGAATCTGTTGTATATGTTTCCCATGATTTTAGAAACATTTTTAACCCTGTGTTATCAATATCACAGTGCAAAACAGCTTCTTTGATGCAGGGCTTATAACTTTTGGGTGTACAGGAAACGAAAGCACCTTGGGGTAAGTGCAATCTGTGTTTTACAGAGGGCTCAGGAGCTGGTCCTGTACAAGTAAGGACATGGAGAACATTGATTTTTGAGGTGTTACACTCTTCTCAAGCTGTTGGTTGGGTGTTTTTTATAACACTCTCTCAAGTGAAATTTTTAATGAATTATTAATTTTGGAAGGCAGTACATCCTGACCTCTTCCTTTCTATCTCCTTCAGTGCTGCCCTCATACAGAGACATCTGAGTGCAAAGCTGTTGGCTGTTTATTAGTAATGACTTTTCTTGCTCAGTGTTGTAAAGTTTGGAAAAGCTCCCAGTTGCTTATGTGCCACTTGAGTTTGTTTTTTTTGGAAGCTTTACTTACATTGGGGTAACCTTTGGTTTTACCAGGGGCAGATCATGGGTAGGAATGTGAGTCTTTTAGTTTTTCCATGTGAGCTGTAAGGTTCACACTAATTGCCATCTAACTTAAAACAGTTTGTTTAAAGTGCTTTCTTCCATCCTGACAGCTCATTAGTGTATCGTGGTGGCTTGTTTTGTAAGCTGAAGAAAATGTTTCCCATAATCTTCTTTCTCTGCTTGACAGACCACATTTATTTCAAATTTATCCAGCAATGCCTTCCTCTTTTTATATCTGAAATGTGGTCTCATCTAGGGCTGGAATATGACTGTAAGATTTAAATAGATGTACAAATTAAATCATCCATTTTTCTAGGTAATGAGAAGGAATAATTTACCCAAATGTCCAAAAAAAGAAAAAGTAACAGCAGTGATTTCTTTCAAAATTCTACTTATCAGACCTAAATGCCTTGATGGGACATGTTCCTCGGCTACCTTATTGGAGCCCCAGACATGATCACCTGGCAGAGGGCTATAAAGCCTCCATTTAAACATCTGTGACTGGAAAGGTACGTGGAATGGATGTTTTGTGAGCAGATAGATGCTCCATCAGAAGGTATATCACATTTTTGAAGGCCTTATTTTATAACAAATTGGATACTTCTGGCTTTTCCCAAACTCTCAGAAAGGCAAGTTCTGCATTTCCAATGTGATGTTTTTGTGCTTGGATGTGAAAGGTCATTTGTCTCTTTTCTCTCAGGAAGTGAAAATGTATTCACATGTCAAATCTTTCATGTCAGGGAGAATCCGGATTGTGGACTCAAAAGCTTTTCTTGTCATGTTTCTAATTAGGTCTGTGACTCATTCTCATGAATAATATATCAAGCTGCATATTAACATCTAATCCAACTACATCATCAATTTAGAGCAAACCTTGGCTGCAGTAACTCCAGTAAAAAAAGTCAGAGGCTACAATGTTTTCCAACAGCTGTTATAACTTCTATAATGTCTCTGGGTACTAAACTTACGAAGCAAGTGATTAGATTCATCTTTGCAGTATGTGGGGGTGAATCAATTTGATTAAAATAATAAAAGTGGATTTCTAAAGAGGACTTTGAGGTTAAGGCAAAAAAACCCTTTATCCTAGGTTCAAATGATTTTCCTTTATGATCTGAGAAGGAGAGCATTTGTCCAAGTTCATGCAAAAGTGCTCCGTATGGGTAGATTAGATTGCTTTTCTTTGTAGGAAACTGATGTGTTTTCTATCTCTGAGTGCAACAAAAAAGTAGCAGCTAATAAATTATTACAAAGGTTCTTAGCCTGAAATGAAATCACTTGTCACTTGACCTCAGTCTTGCAGAGTATTTTGAAGGATTGTCCCAGCTCCCTCATTAATATGCTGGATGGGACTGTTGTGGATGTAGCTGGTGGTTTTTGTTTGTGATCATGCTGACAGTTATTGTCAAACAGCTTCACTCCATCATGTGGTGTTCATCACCAATTAGTCATCTGACAGGTATAATTTCTCAGTGCTGTGGATCACTATTGTTACTGTAAATTATCTTTGAAAGTGTTTTTAAAATGCCATCTTTCCCTGCTGTTGTCTGTTTTCCATCACCTAGTTCATTATAGGTTGCTGGCACCGGCGTGTGCTTCCTTTCCAGTTTATTTTATAGACACCATGATCTATTCCTGCCACTCCCTTTCTGCCTTTCCCTGCTGCCCAACTCTTTCCTCCAAAGAACTGGGCTTACAGGAGGCTCCACTTGGTGACTACTGTGTCTTTGTGTCAGAGCAAGGAGAGAATAGTCCTCATGGCTGGCTTCTCACTCTTTCCAAATGCTGTTCCACTGCCACATCTGTTGACTTTGATGCAGCGAGGGAGCCTTTGAAAAGGATACAGCTTCGATGGAGCTCCTGTCAGAGCACATCAGAATAATCAGCTTTGAGAAAGACAGGTACCATGTGCTCCACTCCTGGTGCATCTGTATCCTCCCTGCTGCATCCATGCAACTGTGAGACAGGGATCCTGTCTGTGTCATGGCTCACTGTCTGTGCAGGCAGCGTGGGGGTGACATGGCCATCAAGGAGGAGGATTTGGAACTTGGTGTCTGAGTTCATCTGGCCAAGCTGCTGGGTTGGATCTGCGTGTGTGTGAACAACTGCTTCTAGCGGGAAATGTGTATGGCAGTGGGAGATGTCAGGCTAAGCCTGCTTGTCTGGTTTGAATGGAGCAAAGCTGGCTTCCAGATAGCACCTGGCAGAAAATAGCAAATGCACGGCCAGTGTAGGCTCAGTTAAAAAGTTTCAAAGTGTATGACTTGACAATGGGCTGCTACCAAAAGGTGGTGGAACACAGAGGAGGATTTTTTTTGCAAAGCTAAGTTGCTATGCGTTTCAGAAACCAGAGAATTATTCTCCTTAGTAATGGCGAAGTATTGTGCCTGTGCCACAGGTTGTTGCATACGAACATGTCTGGTATGAATAAATTTATCGTATTGCTTGGCTGTGCTGGACCATGATTGCCAGTTGCAGCAACTTCTAGTAGCTTTAAAGCAGTTTTTTAAATTATGATTGCCTTCTGTATTCTGAATGAGTGATCTCAGGGTATAATGAAATGGGGTAGTCATTCTTCTGTAACTTTATGCAAGATTCCCTTAAAGTGTTATGCATTTCTAATGCAAGGTTAGGAAAAGAAAAAGGAGCACAGACAAGGCATTTAGAATCAGAGGTTCATCTATGAAACAAGGGTAAGGCTTCTAAATGGCTAATGTGTTCTTGTCATAAATACAAAAAAAAAATAGAATATGTAAGTTGTATATGGTTTCGCCAGTCTGCATTGATGTCTGACCTCCATCATGCTGCACTTATCCCTGTTCTGTCAATATTATTTAAAAGATTGGGTTAATTATGGGTTTTTTTAACCTAAGAATCAGAGTACTTTATACACCTCACAATGACCTCAACAGTACTGCCAAGTTTCAGTGAAGAGCAAGAGCAAACATTTTAAGTTAAGGATCAAATATGGATAACAAATACTGTGCTAAAAGAATTACTTCCTAAGGATGGAGAAAGCAGCACAACTTTGCTGCTTGTTTGCACACCTGTACAGATTTGATACACCCTTAAAATGTGCCTATAATAAACCCCAGGTGTTACACCTTAGACAGTATGAGTTGAACTAATTAGCAAGCTAAAAGGTTTAGATTGTTCTAACAATTAAAGACTTTGACATGGATTTATGCTCCCTTCAACTTGGAGAGCTTGATGCAGTAGCTCTTCAGCAGATATAATTCTTTGCAGTAGAAGTTTTGCATGAGCAGAGGCTGTTTCTTGAGTATTTTTATGCACGTACAATGAAAACATTCACATTGTTAGCTTATTGTACCTTGAAACAAATGGGTGAATCAAGTTCATGAAGCTTAGGAAGAGAATGACACTTCCAAGGTTGCCAGCACTTCTGCATAAACAGCTGGTGATTTTAATTGATCAACAGCAAAGAAAAGAGTGCATCTCTGTGTTTGACTCCCAGAAAACGAACAGGATACACTGTCACTTCCACAATTTAAATTAAAACTGTGTGGCAGTTGAGTTTTCTATTTCAATGACATCTTAAACTGCATCATGTGTTATGTACTGCACAGAAATTAGCAAATAAATTAGATTAATGTGGTGCTGAACATGAAAGCTCAGATCAGTTTATTTTGACACAAGGATGATAAAGTACGAATAAGTACTTTCCTTGGAACATTTAAGTAAAACTTCTTTGAATGTACAGATTGAGAACCACATCTTGCTCTGCCTTGTTGTTATTTCAGTTCTGAAATACATTTTTCTTGCATCTCACTGATTTCTGCCTGGCTCTATAGGCAGACTTGATGCTTTATTTTTTTTAACATAGCAATCTATTTCGTTTGTACTATTGTTATCTGTGCTGGGCTCTTTTATTTCCTTATTCTGTCTCTATAAGCATTTTTGTCTCTTCACTTTGAGTGGCTGATTTAAGGAAATTGAGAGATTAGGATAGCAGACAACTGAGATGAATTGAAGTAGTTCATCTTGGTCAGAAAAATCCCATCTCTCTCAGCTGTCCCTCTTACAACAAAGACAAACTGGGCAGAGAGCTAAATTAGGAAGAAGCCAAGTGAGTGTCTTGAACAAAGCTGGAAAAAAGGGCACCCTTTGGACTGAATTAGGCACATAGAAGCTCTTAATTCCGTATGGAGCTGCAGCAGGCTATCAATTTACTCTGAATCCATTAAGATAGCAGATTTTTGAGAGAGAAAATTCTTAGGCATATGTCAAACTTTTTTTTAGTTGATTTGTTATTCCAATAGGAATAACAAAAACTGATTTTGGGGAAAAAATATGCAGTGAAGAGAAAGACCAGTATTATAGCTGAAATGTTTCCTCTTTGTTAACCTGGGATTTTAAAAAGGATTGTGTAGTCTCAATTTCAGAATTATTAAATTTAAAATTGTTGAATACAAATTAATGGGGGAAACAGGAGAGAGAATATTATACTTGGTGTCTCCTTCCGCTTCGGTATATTAATAGGAACTAAAGAGATTTTCATCAGTATCGGTGCTACCAGGTGATGTATTTCAAAGAAGTATTGAGCTGGCCAGGATCAAAGTCACCTGTACATGCAGAGTTTCTAGCTGAGAGGCTATGGGAGGATATGGGTCTGATAGAGTCTGAAAAAGGCAGAATAACCTTCATTATCTGAAAGAGGCAGAACAGCCAGCATTGATCCCACTTCAGCAGAAGGGGAAGGAACCAAGGTTGTAACAAGGTGTATTCTCTTGATCTGCTCAAAACCCGAGACTGGAAGAAATGATTGATAACATAAAAGCTAAGAGGCACTTGGTAGCTTGCTCCAGGAAAATTTGTAAGCATCTAAGGATAGGAGAACTTTTATCAGCTTATTCGTTTTGTGGTCTTCAGAGGCATTAAGTGAGGTGATGTCCCAGCCCTGTGCAGCCATGGATCTCCTCACAGTGGTTTCTCACTCTGCCCACTGCTGAAGCAGCCTCTGGTTGCTCTCTGAGTCTTGTAGAGAGACAGTGTGGTAAGGGTGGGGAGGAGGAAAGGAGACAGGAAGAATTTTCAGACACGTGTATAGGGAGAGAGAGGAAAGCAAGCAAGTGATGGATGTCAGGTGCTGGAATAGGCTTGTGGTCCAGCCTCTCCTTGGACTTAGTCACAGATGTGAGCACCCAGACCTCATCTGATGCATTCAGGAACAGCCTTTCAGCTGATGGCACCTAGAGGAGGTTTTTCTTTTCCTGGGTGAAAGCAATTCACTGTGAGGCACCTTCAGCCATGCTGTTCTCAACAGCACTGCTCCCAGCCATTCACTGTGACCAGCAGGAAAGGTCCCCACCTCCTTAGGTCCTGCACTTACTCAAGGGAGCTAAAACTAGGAAATTGAAGGAGCAAACTAAAATCAGTTGATGTGTCTTAAATACAGCTGATAAATTTTGCTAAGCTGCAGAGGCTTGAAGTTTCTTTGGTTTAGAAAAGCATTGAACATAATTTCTGTACGTAATTTCTTCAATGCAGTGGATGTTGGCAGATATTCTTGCCTGTTGTGGGGAAGGTTGGAAGTAGGTGATTTTTTGAGGCCCTTTCCAACCCAAACTGCTCTGTTCTGTGATTTGAGGTTTTGTTATCTGGAGCTTGGTGCGTAGTGCCTAAGCCACAAAGGCAAACTCAGAACATTTTATTTTGCTGTTCTTGCACTGTTTCACTATGCAAGACCTGCAAGCCATCAGCATATGACATGGCTATGTTGTCCTATAAAGGAGGAGATAACTGTGTGTGACTTCTATTAGGATGGTGAAAACTGAGAAAAAAAAAAATCTCAGGAGTTACTCTTCTCAAACTGAAAGCCAAGGTGTTTGATATGATGTCAAAGGCTGTTGAAATATGTAATTCATTCCATCTGTTGCCTTTGGTGCATGGGAACACTGTGTTGGTGCCAGCTCATGTGTCTGAAACAGAGAGGAAAGCCTTGGCAAATTATTCTGTTTGCTCTGCTGCTTGTGAGGGTGCAAGTGAGCCACAATTTTGCTTATTTTTAGTCCATGTGTCCTGGTTTGCCTGGCAGGCCAAGCTTAGGGGGATGTGTGCTGCTTGCACTTGAGCTTAGGAGGCTTTTCCTGCATTGCCAATATTGGAATTCTAAAAATTCATACCCATTCCCCAAGTTTCTATTGCCATCTGTCTAAGAATTGGGTAGCTTTGGCTCTCTTATTCTGGGCTAAGTATAAGGAATTTTTGCTCCTCTTCTTGTTAATTAGCTGGTCCAACCAAGCTCAGCTATTGGTTATTTAGAAGCTGTATTTAACAGTGAGTTTAGTGACCTAAACAAATTTTTGTTATAAAAAAAGGAGTTTTAATAACAAAAATCCTCTAATGTTATATTCCTGAATAAAGTACAAGGTTTGCAAGCATAACCACCTAATCAAACTTCAGCAGATCAATTTTAAAAAAAATTGTTATTTAGTCATTTTCCGGCCTTAAGGGAAATTTACTCTGGTTTGCTGTAGTTCTTTACCATGTATTACAGTGGCCCAAGAACAGTCAAGTGGAAGTGGAACTTGGATTTTTCCTTCAATGTTTTATTGATATAAGTAGTAGAATTTTCCTGAGGGTTTTTGTGTAAGACTTTCAACTTACTGTTTAATAGAAGGATGAAAAGATTAAATATCAATAAAATACTCCTTTTTTTATTTATCAACCAATTATGAAGGAAATAGAAAATTAAATCCATAATAAATTATGTTCAACCCTCTTCCCCTTTCCTGTTGTTTATGTGGAGTGGTACCTGGAAGCTGTGCTGTCTTTAACCTGTAGCCAAATGGCTTTGGAGATAATACAGTGAAAGATCATGCAGTGAGATCATAAAAGAATTGTGAAAAACCCAAGAGAATCAAAAATCAAAATGCCCAAATGCTTATGGACGACAAAATGATTGCATGTGATGGAGAATAAGCAAAGCAACTGCTGGTTTATTGTAGCTTATTTATTTTCTTTTTTTTTTCCTGATGTCCTCTACTGAGGAGAAATAAAAATCAGAATCTTAAACAATATTTGTACTCAAATATTAAGCATAAAAATAGTCTCAAATCCATGTCTCATTTACAGGATACAAGCTTTCTGCATCCTTAAACAACTGTAGGAATTGAGGCCAAACCCACTATGTTACTTGAATCTAAACTGAGGAAGGAGAATTTAATAGCACTTTATGGGTAATTGGGGGTTTTTATTCTGAAACTTTCAAAGCTATTTTGGATTTTGTCATTGAGGTTATGGCCTCTAATGCACCTGGTGTTGGGGCATCACGCATCCCAGGGTTGTTCAATAGTCTCTAACATAGTTCTCTGTGGGAGTGGAGTAGACTGGAATGGATGGTGGGATGCTACCACCTTCTTACACAGAAATCATCAGTTTAAGGCCTTGGGGTCAGGCCTGTAATATCCAATTGGAATCCTTGGTATTTGTGAAGTATTGAATAATGAAATATTGAATTGGATAGCCCAAATATTGCAGTTAGGGTGAGCAAAGTTAGAGAAGCATTGGAGTAAGTATGGTAAGAGGCCTCCCCATATGAGGTTGTACTTCCAGAACATTCCCAAATTCTCTCCCCTGGTTGGTTGTCGTCACACTATCTTGTATATTCCTAATCCTGGTTTGTGGTTGGAACCCTTGCCCTCAGATCCACCCCCATTTCTGCCATATGTATCTTGTTGAACACACCGATTGGAAGGCTTTTGTGGTTGACCCTATACTGCATGTTTGCCTTTTGCTATTTGTTGTTTTACCATTAAAGCTGTTTTCCTGTTTTGGGTAACCCAGTTGTGCCTGTCCCTTTTATTTGCCACTCTTGCTGGCCTGATCCTGGAGTCACACAGAGCTGAAGTGCAACAGTTCTCTACTCCATATTGTTAATGGGATTGTAATGGAGCCCAAAGCACATGTGTGGAAAATTTTAATGTTCCACTGCCTCCTTTGCATGCTATAAACAGCCTTGATGTAGGTCCCTGCCAATGTTAACTCCCTGATGTGGTACTTGTACAAAAAGGAAACTGTCTCCTGCTTTGTGAGTGGATTGCTGCTTGGAATAAGCCAATGCTACTGCACATCTAACACTGGGCAGCTGATGTGGATGTGCCAAGTTCTTTTCCTGATCTTGATTCTGAGGTGTGCTTGGTGGCAGAATGAATGACTTCATCTCTAGGTCTGCATGAGAGCTGGAAGCCAAAAGGTGAAATGGGAAGGAAAGGAAAAATGAACCACTGACATTTATTTCTTTGTTTGACTCTAGAGGCAATATTTGGATTTCACATACTATGTTTATAATGTGGAATCAATTTTAATCAGTTAAGAGGGTAGAATAATATTGGAGGAACACACAGATTGGTTTCCCCTTGTTTTTTCCCTCCATTGAAAAAGCTTTAATTATCCATAGGCACAGAGTAAAAGACACCTGAAAACATTCCTTAAAGTACATAATTCTTGAATTATTTGATTCATATGATTTTAAAAATACGTAGACTATGCAATAGAAAAATGAAATATAAGTTGGCACTGTGAAGATAGACATAGTTTGAACCACTTTGTTTGAGAAAACCCACCTTTACTGTTTACCTGCATTCACATCTATGTTATTCTTGTATTTGGCATACACTTAGTGATAATATAATATATAGTGTTGAAATAACATGAACTTAATTTCATACTCTCATAAAGCATTAGCTATGCTTTAAAAAAAAGCCAAAACCAACAAACCACCAAAGCCAGCTCTTTGCACCTGCAGTTTTGGGCTTTATGCACTCATGACCTAACAAAATATTGTGGTTCTGAAGACAAAGTTTCAACTACTGTTTCTTGTAAATAGTTAGATGTGCTTGGGTGTCTTATTGCAGAAACCTAATATCCTCCAAAAAATAAAACAATTCACAATCTCCTTCCAGAATAGAAGGAAGTTGTGGAGTGAAGAGAGGTCTGTTTTCTGCTTGAATTGGTTAATTAGTAACAAAGTGCTTAGGAATTATAATTTCTAAATCATGGGAGTAATGCTTTAAATTTCTTTTAGCTCAGGCAAATCAGCACACAGGATGTCGTTTAATTTCTAAGGGAACACTGGAGTAAAAGAACACCATAAAAAACCCCAACAACCTGTCTTTGGGAGGGAATTTCTTAATTCAGGTCTCTCCCGAATAGTGTGGGTGGTATGGAGACACTGGAAGTGGCTTTAAAGGAGCTGTGAGAGCCTCTCATTGCCCACCTGCCTTCCCTGTGACAGAGTGGGATAGCTTTGAGCCAGAACGTTCCTGGCTGCAGAATTCCCAAGGGCTGACAGGGGTGTGTGTAAGCAAATAGTGTGAATAATTTCAGAGTGGTTTGGGGTGGGGTGTGTGTTTGTCTTTTTACCCTTGGGAATGTACCCCTTATTTCAAATTAATGCATTGACTTATGAGCTGCAGATCTTTCTGTTCACTGTTTGGTGCAATGCTTACCAAATTATTTTCAGTTCTTAGAAATAATCTACACAAAATGTCAATGTCTCCTAATATTTATCTAGCCTTACCCTTGCTAGAACTACTTTTTGTGAAATAATAGACTTGAGATAGAAATCCCAGATGTACTCTCTGAATCCATAAATTGCTCATTGTGAAGAAAATACATTTTTTTCTCTAAAAATGATGGATTGCTGGAATATAATGGCTTGTGCTGTTGTTATAGTTAAATTTTCTTTGAAATTACTGAATTTCATGCTGTTTATAAGTAGGTACAGCCTCCATAAGGCTAGACAGACAAGAATAGTGCACATGTACAACTGAAATAGGGCAGCTGTGAAGAGTTCTGATGTTACATGGCTCTTGTGTTTGCTTTAATTATTTTTATTCTGAAATTGAGTGAAAAATGGTGAAGGCTCCTTTTTGAGGACTATTAGACATAGACATGATTAACTGCAAAGAGCATTAATGCTCAAGTTTGTTATCTCTTCACATATACAAGTAAAAAATAACCCAAGTGCAGATGCTATTTTGTTTACCTCCTACAAAAGAGACTTAAAAATAGAGTTGAATTGCAGTGATCTGCAATGACATGTGTGAGAAAAGGTATTTGTCTTGAGCTAGACACTAAAAAGACTGATTTTTTTGAAACAGTGGTAATTGTGGCAATTGTAAATTGCAGACACTGGCTTCATCCTTTTCACAGGTAACCTTGGTTATTTTCCTTTATTAAGAAATTAGATGGCTACTGAGCTGAACTGCTCCTGGATCTTGCAAAGGAATTACTTGTTAATGGTCAGAGGGATTTCACTGCCAGGCAAATGAGCAGGATGGCACGTTCCATGATAGCTCCCAAGATCTGAGCTCATGCCCAACATGTGTGTGTTGGTAAAGGATGAAGTTTTTCTCCTTCCTCTCACTGTTCAAGAGGTGTGGAATTTGGATTATTCATATGATGGCTTAAGTAATTTTCATCAGTGTCTAATTATCACACCTCTTTGTATCACTACTTTCCAAAATCATTTGTAGGGTACTCTACATCTACTGCAGCTTCATACAATTTATTGTTACCAGAAAATGTCAGTAAAAATCAAGTTGTCTTCATGTCTCTTCTAGGGGTAGGTCTGATCTGCAGAGGTTGCAGTAGAGATAATAGACACCGAACTGATCACTAGGTTTTGGGGTGTGTTTTTTGGGCTGATGGAGCACATGCTGTCAGAGAGGTCTACCACCAGTAGAGGTTGAAGCTTCATTTGTATGGGCCACACAAAACAGTGCAGAAATGCTGCACCTTGTAGTAACCTCTGACGTGTTGGTGTATATAACCTTCACCCCTGATGGTGAACTATTAAAATGAATTTCAGATTTTGGATGTACTTTACCCTAGAATGAAAGATCTAGTTATTTCAAAACAGGGCTTTAAGGTTTCAGGCAGATCTTCTAGTTCACTTGGAAAGGACTAAACTATCTATGGAATAAATTCTAAAACCTCCTAGAACATAATCTATTTATCAGAGAAATCTGGTAATAAACACTTTCTAGTTACATTTTTTAGTCATGTAATTTATTATCTCCCTTGTATATGAAAAGAATTGTTCAGGATAGTAGCTATATATAGAGGTAGGGGAGGAGACAAAAATTAATTCTTGCATCTCTTCTGTTTACCCCAGTACGTTTGGAGACTCAGTTTTGTTAACTGCTTATGCTAAAGTATAAGGAAAAGTATTTGGTCTTACTTTCTGATTCCTGTAAGACTGCAAATCTATGGTGATAGTGAGAATTTAACAAAAAATTACAGTAATTTCATGATTATAAGCTGCACTTCTGGGTGTCAGCAACTGTCTTGGGTTACAACACAGGGTGTGATAAAAGGTATCTGTTCTATCGCCATCTGTTGAGGGTGGGGGCAGTGATCCTGATCTCCGTGGGAGATATTCTGCTAATGGGCCATCCATTGAAACCAGGCAGGGCATTGTTCTTTATCTTTTCACAACCCATCCTTCTTCCAGCCAGTCATTTTCTGCTAATGGCCCATTGAGTCCCACTGTGGGACTGATAAAATTACTGCATCCCATTGGAAGTTGCTCCAGCCAGGGGGGAGGAGCCCAACATTTCTTACCATGATAAAAACAGAGGTTTTGGGACACTAAGGGAGCCCCTTTCTCCACTGGACTCCAGAGGAAAACCGGATTTCTCCACATCACCGCTGGACCTCCGGAGGGAAACTGCACCTTGTACAGGAGCACTGCTCCAACTGAGCCACATCTGTCACTGCAGGAGGATGCAGCCACCATTTAATGGGACTGCTACCAACACCCTGCCTGACGGGGTGTCAAGTTGTACTCTGACTTTGTCAGGGTTTGGAGTTTGTTTCTTTGTAGTACTGTATTTCTATTTTAATTTCCCTAGAAAAGAACTGTTATTCCTAATTCCCATATCTTTGCGTGAGAGCCCCTTGATTTCAAAATTATGATAATTTGGAGAGAGGGGGTTTACATTCTCCATTTCAAAGAGAAGTTCCTGCCTTTCTCAGCAGACACCTGTCCTCCAAACTAAAGCAGCAACTTTTTGTTCTTTGTCCATATATAAGCCGCACCTGATTATAAGCTGCACTTTGGGTTCAGACCACAATTTTAGTCAAAATGGTGTGACTTATAATAATGAAATTACTGTACTTGTTACTTCAATGTATTTTTTCTCAGAATGGCTTTTATAGGTTACTTGTTACATATCTATTTATCTCATATACTTTTGTGTATATAGCTTTAGTATATGCCTCATCATAACTCATTTTCCAGAGTGTACTGACAAGGAAAGCACTCAATATTGTAGAATTTTCTAAGAGGAGTGTTTGCTGATGGACAGTGACAAGAGAAAAACCTGAAAATCAGTGTCTGGACTTTATCCATAAGTGAGAGTGTAATCTTTGGAACATGTTGTCAAAAGTAATTGGTTGTTTTTCTGGTTTTGGTGTGTCTTAACAGCAAGTACTGGCATCTTGAGGAAGATCATCTTGATAAATGTAACTTACTGGAGCTAGTGAGGGAGAGGTAGCTAAGTACAAGTGCAGTGGTTTGTAATACACAGGAAATTAGATTACATAATGAAATTATCCCATTTCAATGCCCTAAATTTCTGTAGCTCTGAGATCAAAAACTTTTCTTTCAGAAAAAAAATCATGTTCAAACATGTTTTTATATATCTCTGCCCTTTCTTTTCCCCCTAATCTATTTCCTCTATCTTTAATATTTGAATGTTTGACTTAGTACTGCAGTGTTGGCACTTGTTTTGGCGGAATGCTGGTGGCAAATTCATAAGACACATGGAAACACATGAGGGTTTGGTAGCTCTGTTCTACACATTCTGCATAGAATCATTTAAGTTGCAAAACACTGAGCTCAATGATTAACCTGAAAGGTCCATCTCTAAACTAGGTCTCTTAAACACCTTGGCCCATGGAAAAGTGTTCTTAAGGGCTTAGGAGAATCAAAAAGCACACTGCTGTCTGCTGAGCTTTGCCTTATTTTAAAAGGTCACTTGGTCTCCTTTCACATTACAAGTTTGCCCTTTTGCAATCAGAGTTAATTGTTACACATAGTGGTGTATCTTTATCTCTTACATATGTTCTCATAATGCTAAGTTAGTAGTACTATGGAAATGCTATGCACAATCAACTGTATGTGCCTTTGAGGTGTTGAAAAAATTAAGTAGGTAGAATTAACCATGAAACAGTCTTTTTTGATGTTGTTTATTTGACTCTGTCCTTGCCTCATTTCTGTTGAAGTGAAATATCCTGGAGCTGTTTCAGGGCAACTTGTGCACAAGCATCTATTTTCTTCAGGATGTCATTCTTTCTATTGTTTAGTACCTGGCTTTGTGTTTCTTTTAGATTTTAATGTATCGTCGTAGTTCTTTCCTCCCTCTCTGCAGTTTTCAGAAGTAATTGAAGCAAACATGATGGGGTTTTGGCGAACCATCTGTTATGTTTGGTATCCATCCCCAAGAAAGAGTGGTCTCATGGTAAATAAATAGACAGATTAAGGACTTTATGTTCTTAAACCTTGAAAAAAACAGCTTTTTTTCTTTCTTTCCATTCCAAATGTGTTGGCTGGATAACATAATCACATTTAACATTTCAGTAATCGTGACAATTATGTCAGAAGTTCTAAGTAAATAAAATGTCTGATGATCAAAACCCCACAACCTCATGGTAGTAGATATTCATAATTCAGGTCTTGGTGATTTAGTGACTTTTCTGGGTAAAGTCAAGTGAAGCAGGAGAATTTTCACAGTAAACAATTCTTCTGCAATCAGTTTTATGGTTTTAGAAGTGTTACCAGTTACATGCAAGAGCAGGTGCACCATCCAATTACTGTCTGAAAAAGTATTTTGTTATCAATGCAACTGATACTCCTGGGGGTTTTGCATTTCAGTCTTTATTGTTAAAGCTTTTAACACTGTAAACAAATTCTGTTAAGTCTCAGTGTTTAAAAAAGTTTTCATTTATCAAAAAGAAAAATTCATGTACTTGGATGTTGTTGTGGTGAGCTTTTGAGTTAATTTTGAAAGGTTGAGTTTGTATTATTAACTTCATCTTTCTCCTCAAACCATTACATTACATACAGTGCAGTTGATCCCATGTCTGATGGGATAGTTGCTCAACTAAGGAAATACTACTTAGCATTTTCACAGGACTTGTAGCCAAGTCAGAAATGCAGCTTTAATCCACATGTTCTGCTACTTGCACTGGAAATCAGGCAAAGGGCAGGTTGTGCAGCTGCATCGCACCATGGAGGTAGAAGGTAGGTTTGCAATTTCAAGTCACTTTTGCATTCTTCATCCTGTGTTTGTGCTTAACAACTTCATTTTACAGTCTGCAGATAAACATGACATTCTCTGTAAGTAACTGCCAGAGCCCAAGGGTGACAAATGGTAAAATCCCCACAGATTTTCACTTTGAATCTTCCAGCTCCCAGTTCTGATTACTCTGCTGCTTGTGAATGCATTTTCTTTTTGAGGGAAGTGAAGTGAATGCCTGGAACTGGTGGAAATTACTGAATGGGTTGTATGTTATATAAAACATATGCTTTATATTATGGCATGAACTGCAGATTTGGCAGCCAACCACAGATTAGTAAAGCTTAAAAATTTTCATTTGTTTAGAGATCCCATGGTATTTAGGATTCTGTATGCAAAAAGATGGGTCACCAGTAATGTCACAATAATTTAGGTACTGGGAGGGAAAGCTTTTGAGTGTGACCCACTTTAACCTTACAATGGTTTGTAATGATGCAGTATCTACTTCTCTCCTTGTAAAATGAGCTATATTCCTGAGGTCTGCTCTACTTGTCATGTTCTTAGTGCATGCTGGCTTCTGCTTACTTGCCATGAATATTTGTTAAAAGTATTTGGAACATGCTCATCATTGAGGGGTGTATGTGATTTCATACTTGGGATTTCTGGTTTTCACGTGCACTCAATCTCATTTCTCCAATAGAACTGCAGCCCTGCTGGGCATTCCCTTTGGTAAGAACATCAACTGTAGATGAATTATTCTCTTGGCTTGAATAAGTCTCTAAACACCATATGAGTACTTCTTTTGCAAACCCAAGTTCTCCTAGCATTCCAAGCCTTTGGTACTTGGTCACTTTTTAAGCTTTTTGGTAGGATCTTCAGTTTGTCACTTTGCATCTCCTTACTGCAAAGCAATTCTTAAACTGATCTATCCATCCACTCAAACCACAATGACTCATTTCAACACCTCCTGATGAACTGCAAATGCAGAACAGACACTTTATAGGGCTGAAGCTTCTCTTGGCCTCTCTAGAAATCTTCATGGAGCCTTTTATTGACTCTGCAGAATGCTGTTGTAGCTTAATACATTGGTCTGGGACATGCCTGGTCCCAGTGCAGGCTGAGTTTGTCACTGAAGCAACATATTGTTTACTGATACTTGGCATTGCCAAGAAACACAGTAGCTAAAGTCTAAATAGTATAACCCCAACACAGCAGGTTCCATAAGACTCACTGTGTTTTTTAAGTCTGTTTCTAGAACTGATGTGTCACCTTAAAAACATGGAGTTTTTTTCTTTCCCTTAAAACAATGTTATACCTAAGCTGTACCCTCAACTTGTCAGTCTAATATGCTTTTCTTGTTTCTTCAGGGAATAGGTCAAACCAACACCTGCAGGAAAGTCTCTTTAGATTTGTCAGAAAATATTCAGCAATCAGTTTCACTTTCCAGTTGATTTCTTGTATTGATTGTATTATTTCAGTATAACACCACAGATCTGCCACTTTGTGCTCCTTTTCAGGGGGCTCATTTATTCTTAGCAGTTCCTTTTTTTCCCCAAGTCTAGTGAACTACAGTATTTGTAAAATTTTGGAACACATGAAAAATTATGCCAGAGCTACACTGAGAGGGCAGAAGAATATTTCTTTTATTACTCAACAGTAAGTTAAAGGGTATTGAAGGAAACGCTCTGATGGTATCACAACTTACACGTGACTTATAAATTGGCTTTTGATTTTTCATGTGTGTGAAAAGGCGCACCTTTTTTTTTCCCTTTTAGTTCAGGCAAACTCTTTTTTGTAGCATGTGATTGTGCAGAGTTTTTACAGGAATTTATCTATAATCGAGACCTAGAGAATTATTTTCATAGTCGAAGTTAATTATGGCTGAAGTTGTTTGCTACTGTATGAAATGTGCCTGTCATAATCTCTAGGCACATGTACATAAATTAATACATAAAAATGACCTCGTTCCAAATAAAGAGAACTTGCCAACCTTCCTTTTGCTTCTGCAGCCCTCCCTCAGGCAAAAGCCTGAATAAATAGATAAACCCTGCAGCATGCCCTGAAGGCTTGTAAATGTGGACTCGGCCAGACTGATGGGGTGAGGGAGTTTGAGAGAACCTTGCCCCTGGGCTCTGTGTTTAGAGCTGTTGGGGAGAGTAGATCACCCCACTGGACTCTAGGAATAGGACAGAGAATGAGTTAATGTTTCAGGGATTCATAACTTTAAGCATCACTTTGCAAGTTGATGTTTTACTCTGTCAAAATCTGATGCTTCTGTAGGATTTGTAAATTTTATTTTATTTTTTTTTTTTTTTGCTGCTAATGGCATGGTTGTCACAGTACCCAGTCTTTTTCAAACTTTTTTTTCCCACCTGAAATAGTAACTTAGCACTTCAGGGAAAAAAAGTCATCAGACCCAAATATAGAGAGGTGATGACTACTTTGCAAAATCAACATAATTTTTTTCAAGCCTGTATGTGGCATTTATGATGGAGTATTAGCATGAAAAGGAAACAAAGCCCTTATGGTTTTTTCCCCTGGTAGGATAGAGTACAGTGCTAAAGTAGCAAAAGGAAATGGAGCTTTTAATAGTTGCAACATGAATAAACAGGCGAGTTTATTTTCATTTTGGCTTGATGTCTTCTTGAAGAAAAAGTAAAAGTTGAACTCATCTCTTGCAATTAATCATAATAGTAGAAATAAAAATCACTGTTCTATGCTTACCGTAAACTGTCTATGGTCTACATTTTCAGCTTTAATTAGGTTTTTTTCATGTTGTTGGCTTAGTATCTAGTAGAAGGCAGGGAAGGAATGTAATATGAGCGACCCTTGCTGCACTGATTAAAAACTCAAAATTTTTATTTGAATAAAATATCATATGGCAATATTGTGGTACTTAGGCGGAGTGAGGAAATGAAAATGGAGTAATCACTCATTAGTGTAAATAAGTCCTTAATGAACTGAGGGGGAAGCAACTGAAGTAAGGCAGAAGGAAAACAAGAAAGCCAGTGGAAAGCAGTCCTTAATTATTTGATGCATGACCTGTTGGATGTGTGTGCCATGTGGTAAATAGTCTCATGTGGAATGTCCTGTGACAATGTCAGAGAAAGCTTCTTGACTGAACACAATTCCATTAATCTGTTATGCTAAAAGGTAATACAACTTAGTACCTACCAAATGTGTATACATTTATTTATTGCAGTCTGCTGATAGAAAAAATAAGTAGAATAATGTTGGGAGCTTAAAAAAGAAAATTTAAATCACAGTGCTTTGCATTGAAAGTGATAGGAGATTTACAGATTTCGCTTATCTAGGGACCATTTGTTTGGGTGTGGTTGCTGTGCCTTTTGAGGTATTTTTGTGCTCAGCATCTGAAAGGAAATTGGATTTCACTTGATTATTCAGGACCAACTATTTGTTACAAAAGCATAAAAAAATCAAGACCTTCAATGATTTCTTGAAATGTTTACCAAGGCAGACTCACAGTATTTGGAGCATATGTTTAAAACAAAGTAACTCTGGTTTTCTAATAGTAATAGACACTTCAAATCTTTAATAAGCAGTTTCCTGTGTGCCTATTGCAGGAAGAATAGTACTTCTTGAGCACCAGAACATGACCACAGTGGGACAAGTACTCCTGGGTTTTGAAAAGCAGAGCTCCGAAGAGGCATTCACAAAAGACCACTTCTTCCAGAGGCCTAGGATGAAAACAACAGGTGAGTATTGAGATGTAGGAACCATAACTCAAAGGTCAGCCTCATTTTTAAGAGGAGGGAAAGAGTAAATCATTGGTAGTAGAAAGAGATGAGCTTTTATTGCTTCCAAAGTGCACAATCCACTTTTATCAATTGGTGTAAGATGTAATGTGAAGTGACATGTAGTACTTATTTGGCACAAAGAAATGGCAAAGTACTGTCTTGGTATTTTTGAGCAAGGTGAAAGCTGGAAAGCACTTTATCCCTAATTAAGCAATATGGAGTTAGTCGTGAAGTGCAAATTATTTTAAGGGCTGGTCATAGATTTTGGTGTGGAAGATAAGTTTGGATACTCCAAATGAGAGAAATATGCTAGAAACACCAGACAAGTCTTGTCACAGATTTGTGCCATTTACTTGTCTTCCTTGTCATCCACAATTCAATACTGAGGGCTTTCATTCCTAGATTTTTGAACATTTTTACAAGTCTTGTTGTGGTTTTTTTGGAGCAAATGAAACCTGTCTGAGGTGAGTTTTGTTGCTGCCTTTAAAAAGTCTCTTACTTTCTCTGCTGAAAGTGTCTGTAGTGTTCCATTAAAGTGTGAGTTGTATGTGCAAATATGGTTGTTTGTGGGATGTTTTTACTCATAAATCAATAAAGTAGAGTTCCAATGCTCTTTATAGTACCAAGAGAATTTTTCATTGATGTAAAATACTTCTATTTCAAAACATGGATTGTTTTAAATGACTTTAAAAGTTTGAAATGGATTCCATGTTACATTTCTTACCTTGCAAGTGAGAAAGCTTTTTATTGTTCTCAGAAATGGATGGCAAGATTTGGTATCGTGCTATAAATAATGATAGTGGTACACTGATTCATGTATTAATGCCTTTTGTACTTTCCTGTCAAATTGGAGAAGAATAATGCATGAATATGTGTCTTCAGGTCCAGTTTCAGAATAGAACCCTTTGCAGAACAAATTCTGACTTGCTTTCATAAATAGCATTGAATATAGTGAGTAAATTCAGCTTCTCCAACAGAATAATATTTTGAAATGTGTTCAATATTTATTCTAATATTTTGAACTCAATATTCAGTGTTCAGTCCAAGCCATATAATGCTGGCATGGTTTTGCTCTGCTGTCTGTTTCAGAAGCTGATGTTGATTCTTTTTTCTTGTTTTTCTTTAGAGGATTTTTTTTAAGTTTTTCTCTGAAAGTCTTTGTTTTCATAGGCTAAAACCTCCCTTTTCATACTAGGCCTCAAGTATACAGGGTTCATGAACTGTAGTTGGAGTAGTTCAGCAGGTTGATGTGTGGCCAAAGGTATTTGTAATGTGAGGAACTAACAGGTGCAATTTGCTTTGTGCTTGCTCTTACTGAGCTACTGCACCAATTTAATCTCACAAGGCTACAGGGTGATGAATCAGATGGACTTTTCCAGGTTTTGTAGAATATTTTATGTACAACATTCAAAAGTGGCTTTGGCAGCCGAGGAGAAAATGCATTGAAGCCATTTCACACATACTCCTTCCTCCCCACCCCTGAAAAAAAAAAGGCCCCCAAAGAAGTAGAACAAAAAACTCAACCCAGAAACCATCACGACCCAAGAAACCTCACCCCAGTTATGTGGGAAGGCATCCTTAAGGTTTTGGTGTCTGCAAATTGAAGTAGCATGAAACAGTCTAGAAGGAAAGAGAACAAACAAACAGCTCATCTGCACAGAGAGAATGTGTCTGTGAGTAAGTAATTTAGTTTATAGTGTGGAAGAAAAAGGTGACTGAACAGTAATTAGTTTACTGTATTGTTTGTAATAATGTTATATGATTAACAGAGCATAAATGGAAGAAGATGAGTGAGGGATTTTGCATTAGTGCTGTGGATTGCCCCAGCTTTGATAGAAACATGAGAGGATTATCTCTTTATTAACATGTCTGTTGGCAAAAGATGAAATGTTTCTGGTGTTGCTCTGAATAACTTCCAATTTTACAAATAAAGCAGTGAAATATTCTTTCTCCAAGGGTCAAAGTTAGCAAAGGAAGAGCAGAAATCTACTTTTCTGGGCAATGCCACCTGGGTCTGGGACAAGAGAGGAATACTGCTGATGGGTTTTTTTTAGGTAGTGGCCAGGCTACTGCTCAGCCTAGGAGGAACAGGTTTTTTTCCTACTTCAGGGAGAGCAGAGTGCTGAGGCAAAATGCACTAGGTCAGTCAATTTAAAAGACTTCCTGAGAATTAGAACTACAGTGCCCCTTCCCTTCGTCAAACTTTAAAACATGGATGTGTTTTAAGTTATTGTAGAGGTTTAAAATTTAAATTTAAAACTCGGGCTCTGACACTTAGTTGATTGCATTTCTTATTTTTCTTTAACAAGTCTTGTTTATTGCTAACAGTTTCTGCAGAAATTTGCCTATTGTCAGAAAGCTAAATAAAAAAGGAATGTCCAATTGGAATGATATATTTTGCATCTCGTAGAGCTCAATAATGCTGAATACCAAGGAAGCTGGAGACCTGAGATATTAAAGTGACTTTGTAAGCTTCTAGCTGAAGAGCCAACAGAGAGGAGAGACACAAAATCATTCAGGCTGGAAGGGACCAAGCCAGCATCCTGCTCAAAGTAGGTCAGCTACAAGGCTCATCTGAGCTGTGTCCAGTTGGGTTTTGAAAGCAGCCCAGGATGGAGGTTGCACAACCTCTCTGGGCCTCTGCTTCTCTGCCTAATTATTTTTGTAGTGACTCTTTTCCCATTGAACTGCCAGAATAACTTTTTCCAATTAGTGCCTGCTGTCTCTCATTTTCCTTTTGGTGCATCATGACAGACTTCATCTGTCAGCCCCTCAGTACAGGATATTGCTGGAGAGCTACTCTTAGGTCCCACACAAAGCTTTCTGTTTTTTTTCCCAGATTCAACAAGCCAAATTGGCTGAGTATCTTTTCAAAGGACTTGGGCACTGATTGCTTTTACTTTATTGCTACCATTGATTTGTGACTTCTGAGTGTACAGATGGCTACAGTAGGTATAGTCAGTCTGACTAGAGCTGAGTAAAGACCAATGTCTTGCGTTGAACAACTGGCTGTGCTTCTGTTGACACAGCCCAGGTTTTCTGCAGTTCTTTGCATCAAATATTAACTTTTCTCTGGATGGTGGGGTTTTATGGCAGTGTGGATGGCAACACTGCTCTCTCCCTTGTGACTGTCTGCAGAAGGTGGTGAAGACAGTAAAGAACAGCTCTCCTTTGCCTTCAAGTGAGATCCATCCCTTCCCTGGAAGGGCACAACTCTGGGCTTAGTCTAAGTATTTGTATGAGATGTGTTTCCCCACACCTTTTCCCTTTCCAAAGGGGGAAGAAGGAAAAGGAATCTGTTAACAGTGAGGTTCATATTGGTCACACAGATAACAAATCTCCCAGCTTTAGGAAATATGCTCAATAGCCAACCCTGAATTCTGAGGGGAGGTTTCTAATTAGGAAATTGTAACGCCATATTTTGGAGACAGGAGAGAGTAATGGACTTGAGAATATGTAAATTAGTAGTCTTGCATAAGGAAAGACAACATTTATTTATAGTTCTAACAATAATTTGGTGGTAGCACCTCTTCCATGCATTTAAACTGTGTGATAAAAGTTCTTTTGCACCAGATGGTCTGAAGTATGTGATAGATCATGTGAGAAGGGAAAGTCAATCCATGTACTTGCTTTTAACCTCTGTTACAGTAGGTGTTGTCCTTTGGAACATAGCAGGCAGCACCTCTGCTTTAATGGGGAGGGTGAGTCAGTTTGCTGTGCAACTCTTGCTTGTCTTCATCCTCTTTTGTCACTTCTGAACTGGAAGTCACTTCTGCACAGTCTTTTTAGAGTCTTTGCAGCAACTTGTGGATGACTGCTGCCAGAGGTACTGCACAGCTCAGTAAACTTAGTTGGATTTCTGAAATTCCATCAGTTCTTACATGGGATAAGACTAGTGCAGTACACTTGCAAACACATGGAACACAACTCACTTAGTGCAACAGTGAACTGTGCTGTACTGCAGGCTGAATAAAATGTTTTTAGAATTTAGATACTTTTTGTATGGGGTTTAAAGGGTCAAAGGTGGTTTTACCTGAATGACATTATTATGGCATGACACAGACAAGTGCTTAGTGTTTTACAAGTTTATATAATGGATAAATGCCTTTAATGTCCAAGATGTAAATATTAATTCACACCTTGATCCCTTGACTCTGCAATGTTTCACTAAAACTTGCTTTCTGCTAGCCATTTTTTTCTTTAAAATGGAAGAAGAGTCTTTAACTGAGCTGTCAAAGCTGCACCATTTTTTTTGTTGTGTGTCAAGTGATATTGTGTTTGTGTCTTCTTTGTATGGAAAGAAGTCACTGTGCAGTGATACGTACAAGACAGCAAAACTTTAGGCTGAGATGTGTTTAAGGCTAACTTAAATAACTGAATAAACTCAATAACTGAATTGCAATAACTGAAGATAGGAATAAATAAATAATTGAAATAACTGAAGATGAGGATGAAAAGCACCAATACATGCATAGTTTAGAGAGTATCTTACCTTCCATTAACAACTAAGATGACCTAGTGGTTGCTCAGCTTACTCAGTCTAATGTGGGTCTTGTCTTAAAATACACTTTGTCCTTGTAATGAACTCATTACATGTCTTGCACTCACCTGACTGCATTTCATGAATTATGAACCAAGAAAACTCCCAGATGTTTCTGAGGGAGCTGAAGCATATCCTTCTTATAAAGTTAGTGTAGATTCAGTAGGGAATGAGAACCCCAGCTCCAGTGCCATAATAGTTTAGAGTGTAAGGAAAAACCTCACATCTGTTTAACATTCCAGGTGGAGGTAATTTTAAATAGGTTTAGCATAGATATGAGAACTCACTTCTGGAGTAAAACACATGAAGTGGGATAGCCAGGATCTGCTGGATGAGGTAGAGATGTGTTAATATCTGTTGCATATGTCCTAATAAGGATGAGGATTTTATTTTTTCCTTTGGCTACTCAGATGTTTATGCTCCATGTAATTGCATGTTGTTGGCTTCTTGGGGGCTTCATAAATGTCAGATACTCTTGAGGCAGGAGAAAAGGCAGTAGAGAAGTCAGAGTGGGCAGGTTGCTCCTGGAGAGCGAAGGTGGTCTCTAGTGAGAAATTACCTGGGTCTTAGGCTAAAGCAGGTAAGGTAAGAAAGGTGTTAATTCTGGTGCTGCCTTGACATGCAGAACTCCACTGCTCTGTGTGAGTATCCTGTGCTGATGATGCAGCTCTGTCCATAGCTCAGGGTATGGTGTCCCTTGGCTTTTGCTGCCCAGCTGCAGCACTGGAGGGTGCCCAGGGGAAGTGCTCAGGCATCTTCAGACTCCTCTCCCTTGTTCCCATCCTGTGTGCTCTGACCCTCTTCAGTCCCCTGTGCTGTCTCTAGGCAGACCTGCTGACTCTGCTTACCTGCAGTACAAGTCCATGACCAAAATTCAGGCTTCTTTGTTATGTATCTTCAATGTAATTCTTTATTTGTGCAGCTCTTGTTTAGAGACAGCAAATCTACTCAAATCCCAAGGAAGTAATGAGGGAGCTTGTGCTTAAAGGTAAAGCTGGGTGGCTATGCACAATTAGCTCAGTGCAATACTTGTCTTGTAAAACTGAGTAATGATGAGTCCAATTTGAAGGACTCATTTGCTACCAAATGCCTTCAGAGACAGAGCTATGAGAAAATGTACATCCCTCTGTGCCTGCTTAATGATTATTGAACCCAAATTCACTACCTCTGTTTTGAGAAAAAACACTCCTGGTTTTAACTGGAAGGTTTCTGCCTTGTCAAATCCAAGTTGATGAATATTGTTGTAACAGGAACACAACAAGTTTGAGAGAAATGTTTTCATGGCTCTTTTGTTTGAACTGTTGAATTTTTCTGTTTTTCCTAACTGAACCAACATTTTAAAATTCTGACTGGTTTATTTCCTGAATGTGGCTGCAGACCAGGTTCCAGGAAGTCATCTCTCATTCATTAGGACCCTGAAGGGCCACCATTTCCATGTGCCAAGTAACCAATTCAAATTTGTTCTATTATATAGGTGTGACTTTTCTTTGTAAAATCACCTTGGGAATTTGATGATGATACTTTTAGTTTTCTTTAAATTTGTGGCACTGTATAACTAAGAGCAGAAACAAAAATGAAATCTTTATCTAAGTTACTGGTTATATATCTGTGAAAAGTCTATGCAAACAATTTTATGACAAAGGAAAACAAACTTTAATGTTTTTTTCTAATTAAATAGTGTTGAAAAAACCCTACAAAATTAAATATAAGCAGTTTACCAAACCTGTGTCTACTGCAAGCGCTTCCTTTTCAAAAAATACACCTTCTAGCTACAATTAAATTTTAGTGCTAACTTAGAAGTTACAGGCAAAGGCTCATTGTCATTGCTAGTAATTTATGGTGTCAAATCCTTAATGTTTTTAATGAGTACAGGATGGCTCATTTACTGTTCCCATGATCCCTTTGTGATGGATCTTTACAGATGTTTAAAACAACTTATGCTCTTGATTATGAGAATGTTACCAGTTCGGATGTTTCCTTTGCTAGTCATCATAAACTTTGAAATGAGTTGCCAGTTCAGTTACAGTTCTAGAGCAGAGTATTTGGGAATTAGCTTGTGATAACATGAAAAGAAAAGCTCTTTTTTTCATCAGGTAAGACTGCTAGGGAGCTTTGGTTGTGGATCTTAAAAATATGCATTGCTAGAGGTATGCTTTCAGGAGAAAGTGCTCTAGCGCCAGGTAATATCAGGGACCAAATGCAATTCTGTCTTGCAAGCCTTCCAAATCTTGTGGGTGGAATTGGGACTGTTGAAAAACCAGTTAACAGGGAATTACAGGCAGCAGGTCTCTCCACTGCAGGAGCATCTCTCCCTGTGTACCTTAGTACCTTTGTTTTTCTGTGCAAGGAAAGCCGCGCTGGGTAGGGGCTGGGAGCCTGAGGTGTCCCTCTCTGGGTGTTTGGGAAGCAGGCACTGCAAAGCCGCCTGCCCTGAAGCTCAGAGACAGGCTAGACTGTCTGTAAAAATGCTTTCCTTGATGGGTCCCATGTGAACAAAGCAGAGCAAGAAGGGACATTAATGACTCACTTACTGGAAATGTCTCAGGGTAAAATTGGGCACTTGTCTGTATTTCATACTCAACTGATATGCTGAAACAGGTTTTCAGCTTTCAGCTGCTACCTTGGTCCAAAGTAGAGCAGTCTGGAGGTTGTTTTAGCTTGGTCTAGAATCAGAAAATTTCTTCTCACTCCTTCAGAAGTGTTGGCAAATATAAAACTGTAGCATTAATAAAAATGTGTGTGTCTGGTAGACAATGGAAAAGGAACAGGGAATGGAGATGTCCTCACACTATTTTCAACTCAGTGTCTGTTATGAAAGTGAAATGCATTTGGTGTATGTCTGTAGAAATACTGTAAGGAAATGAAAGGAAGATATATTTACCACAGTTCTATCCTGATGTTAAAAGATGAGGAAAGATAATAGTGTATGGAAAATAGTGCATAATAGGTTTTGTATGGCTGTATAAATGAAACAGTCCCTCCTTTCTCTCCTTTCCCTTGTCCATTTTGATATTAAAGTATCTGTAGCCCTTTAGGCTCACAGCCAGTCTGTGTTGTTGATTGGATTTTACCAATTGATACTAAGCATCATATTTTGGTGGAGTTTCCTGTGCATTTATGCTGGTGGGACCAGCACTATATAATCTGATTTAATTCCTCGTGCTCATGCAGTGGATGCTAATCTGGAGTATTTTACATGTATGATGGGAAAGAATTTTGAAGAGTGGTTAGAATGGGGATATCTTTCCTTTTCCTTGTCTCCAGTTTTGAAGGGGGGAAAAAAAAAGGCAGAAAAAAAGACTGGTTGAGTGATAGTCCACACATTGGCTAACAAAGTTAGCACATCTCTGATTGGAAGCAAATCCTGGTTCATGGCTCTGGATTGTCTGTTCTTTGGATGCCATTTGAAAAGCCATGTAGCTTTCTTTTTTACACAGTGCTTTGTCAGTAGCAGGTGGCTTCACTGACAGCTTTGTTTGTGGATATGCAATCAGGCCCGAAGGAATGTGGGAAAGCCACAAGAGAAGATTTGTCATCTGTCAAGGCTTGTCAAAGTAAAATTAGCAAGTGGAGAGAAAGAAGGAATTATTTATATTTAGTGAGAAGAATGAAATGCAAAAACAAAGATGTATTGATATACATATATATAAAAACACCAGTATATAGATGGATATATTTCTGCAAAGCGCTGAAGGAAGATGTGAAGTGAAGCTTGGAACTGGCTCACAAAGCCATCTGCTAACAGGGAAGACTTTGAGGGCTGACTTTTTTCCAAGATCAACTAGTGCCAAGTGTCCTTGAAAATACCTATATGTTGTCTTTATGGATTCAGAATGACAGGCTGTTTTTTTTTAAATGACACAAACTAGGATAATAAAACCTTCAGTGATGCCAGTATTGAAGTGGGAGGTTCTCCACAGGCTTCTGTCAGGGTAAACCCACTAAAATCAGGGTACAATAAGGTAAGTAGTATAGCTTATCACTACTACCTTTTTAATGTTTCAGAGGTATGATATTAATTGGAATCTAAATTAGGAGTTGTAAAGAGAAAAAATGTGAAAAAAAGGATACTACCAGGAGTACTGAGGTGGTTTTGAGCTGGTTGCAAGATCATGTCTTAAGCCTGAACTATTACAAAGATGAGGAAGCAGAATGGAAGTTTCATATCCTTGCAGGTTTTTTAACTAAAAATTAATTTTCATGGCATGACTTAACATACCCAGATAAAACACTGAATTTTAGCATATAACCCTGGTCCAGACAGTGTGTCAGTTTTGGCTATCCTTGGGAATTGTTGTTTTGCTGTAGAGAATTGAGTGAACACTGCCAGCTATTGGTAGATAAATTGAGAGCATTACTCCCACAACATGTGTATTAACATGCCATATGCCAGGAGCTAACATATTTAAGCTTAGAAAATTGCCATAGAGGATGAGAGAAAATATAGTAAGAGGTGTTACCAACTGCATTATTGCCTAAGCTACATGAATCCTAAAAGTCAATATTTTATTCAGTGTAATTCCACACGATGCAATTAAAAGTAACAGGAGGAAGAAAATATTTCTATACATAGGAAGCTTCTGATTAAGATTGGTGGCACAGGACACCTGTACTGCAGTTTGGAAATGACAGTGAACTTTAAATGGAATAACTGTGGGAACAGATGCTCACACATTAGGCTCTCAGCCTTGCATACAGCTCAAGTTTACTTTTCAGGCTTGAAGTTTATTTTCAGGTCTGTAGGGAATCTCAATGGGCTGTGTGACAAGTGGTCACCTTGCAGGAACCAGGATAAATTTGCATTTTACTTTTGCTAATTCCAGGTGATTTTTTTTTTCCTCTGGAATGTGGAATGGAAGTTGAGGTAATGATCATAGAGGATACCGGACTGACAGCTCTGAAAACAAAACACTTCTGTTTATTAAGTGTCTTTGTGTTCCTCACTTGCAAGCTAGAAAACATCCCATCTGGGGGAATGAACTTTTCTCCACAGGTTTTTTTCTTCTCTGGTTTGCTTATGGCTAACCAAGAATGCACTTTGGATCTGCCTTTCTGCTCTCTTTGCTTATTGGAATTAGAAAATAGCCGTATAAACTGTTCTCATGGAGGCTTCTGTGCATGTGGATTATATTCAATGGGTTTAGTTTTGAGCTGCTGTTTGTAGATGTAGTGTCAGTTCAAATTGTGTGTTCTGGTCTTTGAATTGTTCTAAATTGATTTGATGAATTTCAGACTTTTAGAACTGGCATATGCAGCTTTGTTGGTAGCTTCAGAAATCCAAGTTTTTCTCAAATAGCCAGCACTAAAAGAGGTCAATGACTCTCACAGTAAGTGAGGAGTGTTTGGTTAGATAGCTGAACATTTTCTTTACTCTAGGCATGTGGAAACAAGAAGCTATGACAATACTGAGTATAGAATGAATCAGTGTAAAATGCCTTGAATTACAGGCTTATGAAGAGAAGATAATTAGTGGAGTAAATTTCTAAGTGAACTTGGGCTGTTAGCAAATGAAAACTTGATGGAAAAATTAATAAGTCCTACAATGAAAAATCCTATTGTACCCGAAACACAAAATATGCTTTCCTCTAAAATCTTAACATATATAGGTAGAGGGATTGCAAAAGAGTTGTCTGAAATATTTTCACTGAAGGGGAAAAAAACTTAGTACAAATCACAAATGCAAGAGACTGCTGCTGAAAGTGAAGTATCAAAATTTCATTTGCAAATCTGATATCTGTGTATCTTATAACACCTTCACAATTTATGGTACCTCTACAATTACAAATATTAGTACCATTGGGATATTGCAGAGGAGTTTGGGGCCAGGGATGTGAAATAAAACCAGCCACAATTTCTGGGTAGTCTTTTTCCAGTGAAATGGTGTGCACTGCTTCAACCTTACTGTACCAATTAATGTGTTTTGTAAAACATTGACACACTCTGAAAATCTGGAAGTCAGGAGGGTTATAGATAGCTCATATTAAAACATTTTGCAGATGTTGCTGACAAAATTAAATATTCTTTCCCATTTCTGAAACGTGTTTGTAGATGCTTTAATTGGATCGTATTTTCCCCTGAGAATTTCATTTCCTTTAAGACTTCTGTTCTATGTAGTTAGATATATTCTGCAGGCCATTAAAATATCTAGCAGTTAAAATAGATTATGAGCTTCTAGTCTTAGAGTAACTAGAGTAAATGTACTCTTTGCTGTCTTCTCTTAACCTGAATGATGGCAAGTACTTAGTTTTGTTCTGGCGTCATTGCTCATCCCTGGCTCTATCACCTCAGCCCTGTCATTTATATGGAATCAGATAAATAACTAGTGTATATTGGTTTAAGATATTAATTAAAACTTCATCTCCTGCAGATGAGCAACTCATCCTGTAGCTCAATTTTAGTTTCTCGTAGTGAGTTCTGTCAGACTTTCAGCCTTGTCAGCTTCTTTCCTCCTTTCCTTAAAAACAAAGCCCACAAAACACATCAGAACAAACACACAAGAGTTAAACTACTGTGATGCTGCAATCAGGCTTGTTCCAGATTTTCAAGTCTTAAAGTATTGCTAAACATTAAGACTGAGCTTTGTCAGTCCTTTCCAATGTAGATTTTCGTTTTATCCTAGATTCTCAATAGCTTTTACAGTTTGTGTTTTTTCTTAACAGCTTTGACGTACTAAAGAGCATTTGTTCTCAAAGACCCCTTTCACTTTCACTGAATGGCACTTTCAGTTCAGCACTGCTTTTGTTCTGTAAGACCCAGAAACCTATTTGTTACCACATTTAATACTTGCGTTTAAAATGTGTAGAATTTTATTTCCATTCAGAAATATTTTTCTTACCTTGGAGCTAATCTCTGAGAGTGTATCTGCATGAATTTGCAACCACCAAAAGCACAGAGTTCAGTGTTTTTGAAAAGAATAAAAAAGTATCAAAAGTGATCTCGTGCCCAGATTACAATGCAGGTTTTCCATTACAAATTAAATTTCTTGGGGAAGAATAGAGACAGTATCATTTTAACACAGGTTTCTTGCACATCTTCCTTAGAGATTTTAGCAGCGTGTTATTTCTCTGCTTACATCACAGATTCTTCAGACAAAGTACCATAGAGTTGAATTTATAGGATAATTCAGTCCAAATGTTTTGGGTTTTTTTAGTAGTCATTAAAGTTAACACACTTGCAGTCTTTATTTTAATGTAAGAAATATTTATGGGTATTTTGTTAAATTAAAAGCTTGTTTTGCCAGTGTCTAACATTTTTCTACTTTAGTTTTTATTTGGTTGAAATTCAAATGCATAGTAGAGGGATTAGTTTGTGTTGTAGTGATTTTCTTCTGTCGAAGAGCTACTACAAAAAACCACTGAGGATATCTAAACTGTACTGTAACCTCACATTGGTAACTAAAATTTATTTTTTTAATAATGAATTTTCTCTAGTTGCAGTGGGCAGAATGATATGATGCCTAGGAACAGTAATATGCATTATTTCCAGTGAAATTTTCTTTGTTGTCTTTTTCTCTTATTTTTTCAGCTTTGGGGTGGGGTCTTTCTGGAGTTCTCCCTGTTTAGCTGCAGCATTTGATTTGGAAAGGCTTGGAATCCTTTTCTGATTTCCTTTTTTAGGTCATGGATGAAGATGTTGACAGAAACCAATAGCTAGGGAATGTCTCTGTCTTGGCCTCACCCTGCTCAGCAGTGGTGAAGCATTATTATTGTTTTCTGTTGTTCCTTGGATTAGTACAGAAATGGTTGCTTCTTCCAGTCTAGTGGAACTTTTTTGGATAATTTTTCAAAATGCAACTGTGCTATGCTCATGGAATCTCTTCCCTCACATGCTGTTAGACATTGCTGTGGAGTTTCCAGGACTAGCAGGGTTTCCCCTCACAGAAACCATCCTGCACTTTCATAATAAACTGTGTTCATGAACTTACTCAGTTATTTTATTTCATTGTAGATGTTATGTTGCTAGAGATGGAATTCAAACTTGCCAGGCTGTCTGAACCCCTTGTAGACCTTTCATGCTCCTGAATCTTTCTTGGGAAAAGATATCAGTCCTTTAGCAGGATGACTGTGATGACAGTTTGTATAGCAAGGGAAAAAGATCAAAATACGGTATTATGTTGAAAAGGCAATAAATCCTAGTTATTTTGAAAGGGGTGGTCAGTTGTGTATTTCCTGGGTTTTCAGATTTAAATGATTATCAACTCAAACTTTTATGTGCCTCCTCACTGGACTTTGTGCCTTGAGCTGACTTAAACCAGTCATCTCTGAATTTTTATTTTTTTATTCTTCAGACTGTTCGGAAGAAAACAAGATAACATGCAAGTGTGGTGTAAATGTCAGTCCTTTTTGAGATTGCTCTGAAAAGAATTTGAGAGATTCCCCATTAGAATACAGAAGTCCAAAATAATCTGTAATTGACTGTAGATTTATTTTACTTCTCCTGAAAGCTTTGTCAAGCTTTGCTACCCTATTTCTTATTTCGATAAAGTACAACCCTTTTCATATTTGTCTCCCTTGTTAATTACAAAAACCAAACAAAAAAGCTTTGAACAACCAAACTATAAACAACCAGGGAAAACCTCAAAAAACAAACCAACCCCTCCAAGCCCCTCAGTACTTCTCCTTAAAAGGAGTTCTGTTGTGTCTGTACAGGAAGCTTATTCAGGATTACGTTCTGTTCCAGTCTATTCACTTTTGAGCTCTCTCCCTGGGGAACTTAGCCTCAGGCATTTGTGACACTGATACTGTGCTGTGTGACATAGGGGAATTTTTCCCCCCCCAACATGAATCCAGCTCTTAGGGTACAGGAGCCTGGAGATTGCAGCAGTTCCTCATCCCCTGGTGGTTCTGGAGTTCATTTTTGCACTGGAAACTTGCAGGAGTAGTAACACTGCAGGTCTGTACAAAACCTCTGGAGCTGCACTTTCTGTGCAGTTTGGGCAGCCCCCAGCCTTCCTCCAGGGGATCTGGTTCCATGTGTTAGAATCAAATGCTTCTTTCATCATTTTGCTCTTAGTAATTCTCTGGTGCAACAATGTTTTAACATATTAAATGGTGGTCTGTCCTCCCATGCTTCCATCACACAAATAATAAAATCTGTTGAAATAGCTGGGATTTGCTTTGCAATAGCCTTGTAATGAAAATAAGGTAAATTATTTTTATTAGAATTTGCTTTTACAAAGCATATTCTATTATTTTTGTGTAGGTTTGGCAGAAGATGTTTAGAAGCTTTTAAGTTTGATGGGCACTTACATATTCCTGAAACAAACCCATGCCTGTGGATACGAGCAGATTGTGAGCACTGGCCATACTAAAGTGCAGTCTCAGAAGCATTCAGCTACACTTGCTGACAGTAACATCCCTGCAACTTAGAAACAAACAAAAAAAAAAAAGGCACAGAACATACTTGAGTTTTGCACTGATATTAGCAAAATGAAAAAATAGTGCCTGGAAGGCTTTGCTATTCAGACTGAGCACTCAGTGAATATTGAGCATGTAATTAACTCCTACACTTGTATCAGTTGTCTGGATTTCAGTGTGCTCAGGCAAAATCTCACCTGCTGATGTCAGAAATGAGCCTAAACACCAAGATTTTCTTGGACTTTTCTGATCTCGAGTCTCTTGACAGAAAAGCAGGCGTCAAGTTCTTTCATGATGCACAATGGTCTAAAAGGAAAGAAGTAATACTTGGATACTTCACTATAAACAAAGCCCTTAAAGCATTTTCTCAGGAGTGGTTCACCATCTCTAAGTGTTGATCCTGTTGATCTCTACTAGTGAGCTTTCAAAACCACAAAAAGAAGTTATGTGCCCCCTAAATGTTATTTTGTTTCAGATGTTAGAGTTAACGTCAAAAAAAATCTGAGCTTTTCATCACAGATAATTTCTAAAGGGCTCTTTGGTTCAAGTGCCCATTGAAGTCATTGCAAGTTTTATTGGTCTGTGAAGTGAGGAAGGCTTGTAGGTTAAACATTTAGTTTAAGCTTAGCTGGACTTGACATTTCTGCTATATTGCACAGAAGCACACTGAATTTGTAAAGCAAACTGTGCTGGGTCTTCCCTGAATTATGGTCTTTTGTGTTATATTACATAAAAAAATCTGGAACTCCATGGGAACCTCAACCTGTGGTCCCTATTCTACTTCAGAACTTTACAAATGGCAGAAGCTCTTTGCTTAAGGGTTTGTTGTGGGGTTTTTTTTAAATGGCAGATGCAGGAGAGAAAGGCTTGCTGTCTCTGGATCTATTTATCCTCCTTTGTAAAAGCTTGCAGAGCCATTGATTGTGGCATTAGAACAACAGAATTATTAGGCAGTTAACTCAGTGAAAATCATGAGGTTTTCCTTTTATAAATGGAAATTTCACTATGGATGTAGGTGAGTGAAGTAAGGCCATCCCAAGCAGTGTTAGGATAAGGATGGTCTTTGATTTCTTATCTACTCCCATCTCCTAGGATTCTGTAAATCCCAAAAAACCTTTAGGATTTGGGAGCCAAATTACTCTGCCTGAAATGAGGCCTCTGAAATAACTTGGATGGATTGTCATAGTAATTTGTGTCAATTTGCTCCTACATAGTCAAGTTATAACTATTTCTCCAATTCTTTAGTCTTTCCACGTGTAAAAGGATGAGTAATTCAGGCTGGAAAAGCGTGTATGATATTTGAAATAATTCTTCTTAGGCTAGTTTCCTAGGGGTTTTTCCTCCTATAACTGATACTTGTGTCTGTTTTGTGTTTTTGAATATTTAAAACTTACATGATCATTATAGTAGTTCAGAAAACAATGTGTCCTTTTTACAGATAACCTTCAGGTATTGCTGCCATTGAAATGACAAATCTGATGGTCTTGTCAACAAGACAGGTGTCAGTACCAGGACAAAGTAATTCCTCTTTCTAATGGTTTGGTCTCTGCATGCAGTATTAACTGGTGATGTTAAAACAGATTTGTCAGCAAACTGTATCATTTAACCTGAGGAGAACTCCTTTTGTCCTGAGTGAGCTGCATTATGAGATGAATCCAACTTATGTTTTACTGAGTACACAAAGCAAAGGTAAGAGTAAAAAAAGTGCAGTTCAGGCTTTAAAATATTGCATCTTGAAGAAAAAATGTGATATCACTTAAAACTTCAGCTTAAACCCTTTTAAAAATACTGGTTGAGCTGGGAATGCCCAAGGCTTCCTAATTCTTTGATTACAGAGTTTTCTCTCATTTGTTTACCATGCTTTTTAGTTCTTCCTCATATTTCTCAAAGGAGAAGGCATGTAAATACCTAAGTGCAGAAATAACTTTTTTCCCTTGCATTTGAAGTGACTATGGGTAATTCATTCCATTCTGTTACATCCTGAAACTTAAATGCCTCTTTAAAGGTCTGTAGAAAGCAATTATAAAGCTGGTAACTTTGAACTATTGAACTGCATGCCCCACTGCTGTTGGCAATACTAAAAACGGGGATATTAGATTAAATTTTTTCAAGCAGAAAGTTCTAATAACGCAAGTAATAATATTCATTAACTTCTATTTACACCATTTTAATCTGAATCCACATTGTATGTTTGTTTTATTTTTTTTTCCCCCGGAAAACCATTAAAGCCTTAGCTAAACGCCCATTTCACAGTGTATGCTAATTCAGAGCTGGTAGAAATCGTGGCTGAATCATCAGAGGGGGCACTGCAGGGTTTAATTGGAAGGGGTGGGGCACCGAGCATTGCTGGGGTGGGCTGGCAGTGACAAGGCTGTGCTCTGTCACTGCACAAAAGGCAGCACAGCACAGGGTGGAGCCCCTGAAAGGACGCAGGGATGAGGCATCCAAACCTTGCTGGGGCTTGTGCAGGAGGAGATGAGTGGTCCTTTAGCTACCCAACGTGCTTGCCCCCAGCTCCCTTGGAAGTTTGGCAGCCAAGTTGCTCATATGTGTTAAAAGAGGGTTTGTGTGTTGAGAGTTAATCTGTCCAAGAGGGTATTGAAAATGACAGCTTGAGGTTTAATTCAGTAAATTCTGGACTTCTCAACTTGTTGGAGTCTGTGACAAGTCTGGTTTCTGTTCAGTGCAAAGTGCTCAGGTCTGTCCTGGAATGAGTTAAAACCTTTCTGAGTGCCAGGGCTGTGGGCATGGTGCCTGGCAGGAAAGTCTCTCTGCTCAGGAGCTGATAACAGTGCAGGATTTGCAAAAGAGAAGACAAAAGACTTAAATGCTGCTTTCTTGGCATCCTTTAAGAGAAAGCAGCGGGGGAAGAAGAGCAGCACTGCAGATGTGAGCAGAGATAGGGGCATCCAGGTGAAACCTGCAGCTCCTTTATTAGCAGAAGCCGATATGTGTGTATTGTATAGCTGCATGAAAAGAGTGAGTACCATGGTGCCGAGATGTGATCTTATTAATTTTGCTTTCTTAATAGGCTGGTTAGAAAATGGCTCATGCTTTTTGCTTGGCTACTTAGCACCAGTATTGTCATGGCTTAGGTTGCTCACAGTAATGGAGATTCATGTGGGATAAAGTAAATGAAGCTGCTTTTCACTGCCATTATCATTATTAAAAAGGCTTTTCAGTGATCCTGCTATCAGTGCTCCAGATCAGCACACCCCTAGAAAGTGATCAAAGTGAAATGTCCTGGAGAACTGTCTGACCAAAGCACTCTTCTATTAACTGCTAATAAAAAAAAAATAAATGTTTGCTCTTGTCATTAGTAAGGCTCCTGCTTTAATAATGGCATTATAACTTCGTGTGATTTTTTCCCAACCCCCACCCACAACTCTTTTTTGAATTTCTTTTTCTCCTGGCTTTAATAAGTATAGCTGCTGCAATTACAGCTACTGCCATTTCACTTGGTAGCTCTGCTTGTTCTGATTCCAACAAATCTCACGGATTTCTTCCCCACAAGGAGTGGTTTGAAAGATTGCTTGAGACTGCAGATGATATCGTTGTCTTGCCTTTATGCATCACAGGCTTTATTTTTTTAATCAGGCATGACACAATTGATAGGTGCAATTGATTTAGATAATGCCATTTAAAAACCAAAAAATTACATAGCCAGAGTCTGGCTAGGTTTTTCGGGTTGTTTTGTTTTGGTTTTTTTGGGGTTTTTTTTTTGTTTTGTTTTGTTTTTTTGTGTGTGCCTGATCACCCTGCCTCTGGATAACAATGCCTCTCAACATGAAAGGTTTCTGAGCTGTGCCATTTGTTGTCATATTTCTATTCATTCATTGGATGCTGTGGTAAAAACTTGTTTGCTTCTATTTCATAGCATACTGAACTCTTTCTGTGCCCTGTAATGTAGAGTTTCTGAGCAACTGCTGCATGGGTGGCTTTTTTGCACTCCTAAAACCTTGTTGTGTGCTACATTTCTGGGTATGTGAGCTTGCTGGCCACTTGTCTGACTCGTGCTCATCAAGGGCTGGTAAATACTTGGTTTTGTCTGATGCCTGATCAGTTCTTATTTTTCATGATTTTTGCTTTGGGTTTAGCCCCATTGAGATTTCATCCTTCACTGTCATCTCCATCTGTGGAAATAGTCTTTTCCTGTCAAACATGCCCAGGTTACTCACCCATTCAGTGCCTCAGGGAGTCCCTGTTTTCCTTTTTAGACTTTTGTTTGTTTTTCCATGGAGGTACTTTGGAAAACAATAGGTTTCAACCAGCTCTCCAGCTGTCTGCTTTTTTACCCTGTGCTGGGAAAAAAAGTATCTGTCTGGCTGCAGCTTCCTCACCTGGATCAGCCACCAAGTTCCTTATTTAAATTAGATGAATAGCAGATTTTTTTGACTTATTACTGAAGCCCTCACTGGGTTTTGTCTGTTTGACCAGTTACTTTTGTTCTTTAACACCACGTATTTTCATAAAATAGACCATTAGCAGTAACAGAAATAGAATCAAAAGAGAAGTAATCTCAGACCTTGGGATTCAAGCTTGAGATTTCTCTAAGTAGCTTTGCTAAGGAGGAGCAATCATTTATTTTTATACCTGTTCTTCAGAGATGCTGCATCCTGCTGTGCATAGCTATTATGTGATAGTCACAAATAAGTCAGGGAAGAAAATTCCTGCAGCTTGTCTTAAGGACAGGCTGGATCAAACCTTACTTTTCTTTGAAAACGCAAGCAGAGGGGTTGTGTGATGATGTGACAGCAAAAATGACGTCTGAAAATTGTCATGGTTAGATGTAGGAGAAATGGATGTGAGACATCTTAGGAAGAATATTGTGGGGGAAAGAGGGTGTAGGGGAGGGTATGACAAGTAAAAAGACTGGAAGTTTTAGTGAAGAGGGTGTTTGGTGTTGAGTTTATATTTTTCTCAAAGAAATGAGCTTGGAGAAAATGTTTGTGAATTCAGCAAGTCACTCTCACCAGGCTACTCCAAAACAACTCCTTTTGCGGGCAAGTCAGAACTTCCTATTCTTGCACTGTGACCAGTAATGGTTTGTAAACCTCCAGCTCTAATAAATGTGCACCTTTCTGGCATAATCTGCTGTCCTCCATCCCTTGATATTGTGCCTTTTGAAGGAGAAGGGAGACTGAATATTAATCCCATTTGGTTTTGGAAATTTCATTATATTCCCCAAATCCTAATGGGATAAACATGGGGAACTGGTGATTAAATGGAAGGAAGACATGACAGTGAGGCTACACAGGAGTTATTTCTAGGGCTGATGTGTTCTGAAAGTAGCAGTTGCACAACAGGAAAAAATAGCTGAATAATAGAGAAAACTTTTACCCTAGAATGCCACAGAAGTAGCTTTTTAGAGTCAGAAAAGTAGATGTCAATGGCTTGGTGTTTGCTGTGGAAATGGAACTGGTGTCCCAATTTGCTGAAAATGCTGAGATGTGAAAAAAAAATCTCTTGGCTGCAACTTGATGTCTTACTAAGAATCTCAGAAGATGAAATAAAGGATTTCAATATGTGAATTTTCAGATGCACAAACATTTTCACTGGTTTCTGCAGGATTGCTCACTTGACATACCTTTGAAGTTAATGGGTTCTGTCTATAGAATAAAGCACAGAGTTAGAGCACCCAGGAGAACCTCAGAGAATAGAGAACAATTGATAAATCCCAAACAGACTTGAAAAGACAATTGGCACAGACAGTAGTGCAACTATTGCCCAGTTGCTCTATCCTGTGGTTGAAGATTTGGTTTCTGCTGCTGGTAGCTGTCTACTGTGAGCAGCATATTAATTTTCAAATAATGGTAATACCATAACATCTGCACAACACAGAGTTCAAGAGGGGAAGGGAGAGAAAAAGACTCTCACCTAGAAATTAGGGAATGGAAGCTCATATCCGAACAGCAAGTTGGGAAGGAGTTTAGGGGCTGGATGAAGAAGAGTGTTCAGAAATCATATTTCTAAATATAACTGTTTTTACTGGATTTACCAAATGGATAAATTGTTATTTTGGCTTGTGAATGTATGAGACAAACCCAATTGACATTTTAGGCAAGCAGACCATAGGTGAAGCTCTGTGTAGAGTCCTATGAAGCGCATTATATTGTATATTTATGAGTTTCCATTATATTGAAATTTCAACTCTTATGCATAGCAGGTTTTCTACCTTGTGGGTTTCCAGTGTGGCCAGCCATTTCTGTCTCAGTTTTTTTCATTCCACTATTGTGTGTGGTGATACATATGACCAAATTTGCACTAGTTTGCCCTGGGAAATCATCAAATGGATTGTAAACCTACATAGCTCCTTTGTTTCTTTGTCCCATTACTCTTTATAATAAAACCCTGGGATACTCTTGAGTGAAACACAAATATTAAAAGCTGTTTCATCCATCTATCCTATCTTTCTCACTGACTACGGGAGAAAGTAAGGAAGGAAAAATGAGTTTTCTCAAACAATAAGGGCTGCTAAGTTTGTAAGTTTAGGATTTAAGGTGCCATGGTCCCACTATATTCAGTTCTAGTGGTCACGCATTTTTTTAAAATTGATTTTTAGTTGTTGGTGAGTTATTACAGTAATTTCATGACCATAAGGCACACCGGACTATAAGGCGCACTTGTTTTTTGAAACGAGGCTCTGCCCCCAGCTCACCCTGCGCGGTTGCTGACCAAGGCCCCGCCTCAACTCGGCAGCCATTGGCCCTCGGGCCTGCCTCCACCCAGCAGGGGCGGTGCTGTGGGCCCCTGGGCCCGCCTCCAACTGGCTACCATGGCACTGCTAGCTCCCCCCATAGCTCACAACTCACACTTCTGGTTTGGCAAATTTCGCAACTTTGTACATCAGATAAGGAGCACCGGACTAAGGGTGCACTTCCGGGTTTGAGGGAAAATTTTGGTCAAAAGGGTGTGCCTTATAGTCATGAAATTACTGTAATTGAAATATTTCAAGTTCCTTATGAATGCTAAGACAATTCAAATTTGTTTCTATTATCAAAAACTGCTAGGAGTATAAAACAGGATATAAGAATCATTGTGCCTTGAGACTTTGCTAATATATATTCATAACCAAATGCTCCCAGGCCTAGGTCACGTACAATTAAAGCTGTGGTTGCACACTACTCTATTAAGTATCAGGGATGTCACTCAGCAAAATATTCTTGTTGCAGCCCTTCACTGTTGCTCTCATCTCCATTTCAGAAGGGCCTGGCTTTTCCCCCAGAGAACTGGAGGGAAATGCAGCAGTGTAATCCAATAAAATACTGTGTTTGGGACAAATACAGTAGAGTACCTGATAAACTCCTTCAAGGAGCAAAACACTTCTAAGTTTCCAAACTTCAGGTGACTGTCAACTGTCCTTACCAACAGCAACAGACTTGCATTTTGAGAAGCTGACTTTGGTCTTGGCCATGAACCTTTCAGCTGCACAAGATGGTTCAGGTTCAAATGGATTTTTGTATTTTTTGGTAACACTGTTTAGGGTTTTCACTACTTTATCTTTATAGTATTTTTAATTTGAATAGTGATGTTGAGAAAAAGGATTTATCTTTGGGATGTTACCATTAGGAGGGAATGGTAGCAATGGGCTTTTGATCAGTGAGCTTTATTTACTTTTTTTTTTCAGCCAGAGACCTGAAGGCTAACCGAATATATATGTTAAATATATGCTTAAAATGGATCAAACATGATCTAAATGGTTTGCCAGGCTAAAATAAAGCAGTAAGCAAGGTATGTTGTGCTGTGGTTCATTGAGCTCTAATTATTTCAAACTGTTATTGATTGGACAAAATAAGACTCTGCTCTGGTTCTGTTAATAAATATTGGAGACTATGGGTTCAGTTGTTAAACAAGCTCTTTAAATGATTCTTGTCAGGTTCAGATAGGTAATTAAGGGAACTGAATCATTTCCAGGCATGATGGTAAAAGGAAGAAGCATCTTGGTGAGGGGTGGATGACAGTGGGAAAATCTGACCTTTCTGAGGGATTTATCAGCAGAGCTCCACTGACTTCATGATACTGAGCAGGTTTTCCATCAGTTTGATAGAGATTTATCAGCAATCGCTAAAATAATTTGATTTTTCTAAACCGCTTTCTTCCTTTCTCAGATGACTTTTTCCCCTCTCTAGGTGTGTGGGTGTCACTACAGGTCAAGTGCAACTTGACTTGCATTTGACTCTGTGAGCCAGGATATACTTCCTTTTTCTCCTGGTTTTGCTTGTTAATGAACCTATCACTTTTTTTTAATAACTCTTTGTTGAATGGCTTAAATGTACTTCCCTGTTCTTTCTCAAACTAAGGATATAGTTCTGCAGTAATTTTGTGTTGACATGTGACCAAGAGCTCTCTGTTGCTTCAGTCTGGAAATTCTGGGACAGTTTGTTACAGGTACTTTAGGGTGGTGGAAATAGAGTTCAAAATGCAAAATTTATTATTATTATTTATTATGTATCTTATTATTGCAAATGCAATATCACTAACATTCCAGTAGCTGGACCTTACTATAGAAACCACTGGACATCTCTCTTAACCTGAGTCACTCTGCTCTGTGCTGTGCAGACGCTCAGGCAGATAAACCTTCATCATTTAACTTTTACTTTTGCCTTTTAAATAATTACTCTAATGATCTGTGATGTGCTCTGTCATACTTGGACTCCATACACAATTTTTTGAACCAGAGTATTTGTGTTTCATTCTAAACCCCTTGTTGAATAAAGAGGATTAATGTTTGGGGATTTAATAGTCTCCAGTTTAGCTGAACTCAGTAAATCAGTCTCTGGACTGACAAAGCATTTGAGTGCCAACTATTCTGGGACAGACAGAGTAATGACAGCACTGGATCTTTTTTCTTTATTATTGAGGAAGTACTGAAGAATTTAAATAGACAATGCAAAATCTTAACTGAATTATTAAAATAATTTGCTGTTGATGTGCACAACAAATATCACTCTAATGAAGTTTGGAAGCAATTTTAATGGAAGAAAAATTAATGCCAGCAAGCTTTTGATGTGAGAGTCATTTTATGAACAAGATGACAAACTTCACAAAAGAGAACGAGCACGGAAGTGTTTTTATGCAGGAAAAATTCCCCATATAGCAGTCATAAGCCAAAAATGCAGAAATTAGTAAGTTATATCACCTTATAAATTGGTTCTTCAAAACTCTGCACACCAGATCCTTCAGCCACTGTTGAGCTGGGGATTAACAGTGAAATTCAAATAACAGTGAGGGATCAAATAGAGAATGGAGAATAAGCACAGCTGAACATGTGGCCAGATGTGTGGGGACCATTGTATAAAAATTATTTTGGACAGGATTTTTTATGAACTCGCTACCGTAAGTGTGGGATTAACAAAAAGGCAGTTCCTCAGTGCTCACTGTGATACATTAACAGTTCCTTTGTTGGCTACAATGAATTTAGAATGGAGTATTGTTACTGCACGTTTTTCAGAGCAAAAACAAATTAATGAAGGTGCAGACCACTTCTACCCAAGGTGATGCTTGAAAAACAGTTGATTTACTTTTTGTGATTAACTTTTTTGTCGGTTTACTTGACTTGTTATATATTTGCCTTGGTTGTCTGATGCATAATTGTGGAGTGCTGATGAATATGTTCACACTGTGATGATCCAAACTCGCACCAATGTAAGGCTTGCATTGGTTTAAAATTAGAGGAAAAGCTATTTTAAGTGTTTCTGTAACAGAGTAGTTTTGTTTATTTGTGCTGAGTTTGAATTGCTGGTCTTGCAGACATCAGTGGTTGCTGATAACTGACATTAAATGCTACCTTCAGGAAACATCTTTTTTTTTTTTCTTCAGGGTATAAGGAAGATGCAGAAGCAACAATAAACATAAGTCCAAAAGTGCACATTTTCCTCCAATATTAAACCATGGGAGAATAGTGGCTTCATACTCTGCACAGAAAAAAGAACACTCAAATGGGCAGGAAACTTTGCTATAAACTCACATGGTGCCAATGTTACCTAATTTTAAAGGCTTGTTCAACAAACAGCATGACTAAGAACTTTTATTGTCTCATATCTGTCTTAAAATAATCTAGGGCAGTATGAACATGCTGGATTTGATTCTGCAGTAGCCACACACCTCAAAGAGACTTGGGAGTTTCTGAGGCAGGATTTCAAATTCAGACTGTCATACCTTCTTTTAAAAAATTATTTGGATCCTGGTAGACATTTAAGAATTTTGAGACAGGGAAATACCAAGTCCTGGGCCTCCAAACAAACTTGATTTCCTTATTCATTAAAATCAATACTAAGAGTTACAGTCTGCAGACTAAGAATATTGTGGCGTTACAAACCCAATGGCATCTAATTTTGTTAAGTACATACCAAAACTGTAAAAATAAAGGGATGATTCACACAACTGTCAAATGCCTCTTAAAATGGGCTACACAAAAAGGCAGACAAGTATTAGCTGGCAAAAAAAAAACCAAGAAACTTGAATAATGAGTTTTTTGAGGCTTGAGGAACGCAGTTCCCTTGCTCTCCCATAATCCTTCCTCACTCCCTGTGACTCTTCTGAAATTGTGCAAAAGAAAGAAAAATTTTATGGTAGTAAGCATGCATTTTGGTATATAGGAAATGCAATTTAATTTGGGCTTTCAGTGAATAAATTATTTTTCATTGTTTAACTTAAAGGCACTGAAGTTGTGGTGGTTGGTCTTGTCAACAGTGATAGGATTGAGTTGGAAGCTCCATAAAATTTCTCTGTACATTGAGTTGAAGAGAAGATCAAATAGCATTAATCCAATATATCTGCAAAGATTAAATAGAACTTTTGCTATCCACAGGTGCTACAGTATCATCAGTGTGTGGGATTTTGTGCATTTCTTTGCTCAGCCATTTCACTAATTATGACCATGCTGAATAAACTTATTGCTTTTCTAGAGTTCATCTGGAAGTTAATTTGTTACTTGCTCTGTTTTGACTACCTGTACTTTCATTTCCCAGCTGTTTGGTTCAGGAAACTGGCTTACAGTGAGAAGCAGATAAGGGAAAAAAACATTTTTTTTCCTCATAATGGATGAATCTGAAGCTTAACACAAATTAGGCGTTTCAACTGATGTAGCTTTTGAAGTTTATGTACTGGATATCACGGGTTGTCTAAATGTGCCAGCTGTTGACAAGAAACAGGCAATTTTGGAGCAAGTGGTTTTAAATGTGTACTTTGCACAGCTTTCTTTTTTTCCTTTTGTATTGTGTTCAAAATAGTTACTCCTGTCTTAGAGGAGATTTAAATAATGCACCTTTGGATGAGCAAGCTGTGAAAGTAGAAACACACCTAAGAACCAGTTGAAAAGATAAATAAGAAGCATGAAGAAAATTATAACAAAATATTTTGAGCAAGAGCGTGTATGCTGGCTTGAAATGCTTTGAAATAGAACAAAGTACCAAATGGCAATGAAAGCCTGCAACTGCACTGAGCTGGTTCTGGAACTCATTCAACTAAGGAAATTTGAAATAAAAAAAGATAATGCTTAAAAATGGGAAGGAAACTTTTTAAAGAGAGTTTGTAGGTTTATTAAAGTTCAGTCATGAGCCAATTAATGTGAAAAAGGTACAAGCTGTTTTTATTTTATTTGATACAGCATCTAGCATTCTGTTCGCCCTCAGGGCACAGTAGTGTGACAGGCTGCTTTGTTCACCATAAAATTTGCTTTTTCTCTCTGCTTTTACAACCTGTGATTAAAATATTTGCAGCACTAGCGTGTTTTAACAAAAGCTGTTTATAAACAGCTAACAGTGCACTTCAGTGGTCGACTCCACCTGTGAAGAAGAAATATAAACAATACTTTTTTTTCTTAAAATCAGCATTTTGGCCTTAAAAATTCTTTGTACTAGTAGGTTTATGAGGGGATACTTTAATTAGAGACTACAATAAAATTGTTTAGGTTAGAGTTTTGGGTTTAGACTTGCATTAAACTTTTAAATTTCTGTACTGTCACATTTTTCTTTAGAAGTAAAATATTTTAATCTAAAAGAATTGTTCTCAAATGTCCACTGTTAATTTTTGCTGTTTGCAGAGCTGTGCTTTTAGCACAGGATTGTTTCCCTCTGAAAATACGACTATATTTTTATTATATATTATGGTATGAAACTTCAGCAAACCCATATATCTTCTGTAATCCTTACAAGGATTATTAGGGATGGGGAAAGCAGGTGAAATTTTGGATCAACTACCGTTACCAAATTGCAGTCTTACCACAATGACTTTGCTAGTCTGGCAAGCTTCAATTTTTGAGAACTTAGTTTCTCAAGGAAAGCAGATTTTTCAGTAACAAGTCTGACAGACTTAGGAAATGGAGGATTTATAAAAAGTAAACTTTACATTGTGTGTTACATATCCTAAGGTACCTATTTTTTGTGTTTGTGTGAGATCCATCTTTGAAATTACCCTCCTGAAAAGAAATATTCAAATTTACTGTGTACAGAGCTCTTAGAATCTGTTTCTCATCTGCCTTGTTGCAGCAGAATTACTGGAGCATGGGTGTGTATTTAGTTTCTCTCTTGGTCTGTAAGTAGCACCAGTGGGTATTCATGAACTAGAAAAGAAATATTTGAGAGAAGGTTGTGCACATTCATTGAATGTTTGGAGGTAGGAGGTAATTTAGGGGTGAGAATTGTGACTGAATAAGCAAAAGATGAGTCTAACCCTTAGGTTTGAATTTTTACTTGCTGCTTAGTGTGTTGAAAATTATACATAGTGTTAAAACTTGTTGTGAAGAAATTTTGGTTATTTTAATGAATGTAACCTGTTATTCCTGGACCACCAATGAGCTTTGCATGTCTAGGGACCTATTAGCAAGGCACCTAAAGTTCAAAATTACACTTGTTGTTGGGAAAAATAAATCAGAGCAACTATTTGAGACCACAAAGCAACCAAGAGCCACCATATGAATTAAAAATCTGATTACAATGGTGCTGCAGGCAGCTTACTTAACAACTGACAGTTTGGGTGTATGGGGTCAAAGATTAATGAACCAGATTGTTCCAGGGTAGGAAACACCTCGTTTTTAATTGAAATGTACACTTCTAAATGAGATGTGGAACACAAGGACAGCTTGGGTGCCCATCCTGCTTTGTGCCTGTGAAATTCCTGGACTCTGGTGCATTCAGGGAGGTTTCACATGCTGCCAGTTTTCTGGTAGTAGCACAAAAGCGTAATTATTCCTTCCAAAAATCACATGGCAAAAAGACAGCAGGAAATGCCAAGCTAAGGAAGAGTGGACTGTTTTGTGATTAAGGCAGATTTATGCATTATTGCTGTACAGACCCAGATGAACTGGAGGCTTTGGACATTTAAATTGTAAGATTGAAGTAATTTACTTAGACCTCTAATTTGTTTAGTTGCTCTCTAGAAATGAGCAAGCTGAAATACTATGTGCTGAGATGAAGAAAGAAGAAACCAGGCAATTTGGGGTTAAAATGCAGTTTCGACTCTAGAGGAGTTCTACTGATAATTGTGGAGAAAGTGTTCCACAAACAAGTGTGTTCCAAAGGAAGAACAGAATTCTAGAATTCTGCACAGATCGAATTGGATACCTGATAATGTTAATCAATTACAGTAATTTCACGACCATAAGGCCCACCGGACTATGAGGCGCACTATTTTTTTCAGCGAGGATCTGTGCCACGTTCAACAAAGTAACGAATTAGTAACGGAATCCCACGATTCTGGAGTTTACTGGCATGTGCTCAAATTGGAAACATTTTAACAGATTGGTGTAACCTTTAAATGCAGTCCCAAGCGCCCCTCCCCATGTGCGGGGCCTGGCACTCAAACCCACCCCCAGCACTGGCTGCCGAGACGGGGCTCGGGGTGGCATGGAGCGGTCGGGGTTTCGTGACGGCACAGAGTGGCAGTGGCTCGGAGTGACTGGGGCTCACGGCTTCTGCGGCAGCCCACTCCCTCCCTCCCCGTGCCACTCCAGCAGCCCCGTGCAGCTCTGGGAGCCCCACACACCCCCGGGCCTTTCCCCCGTGCCGGCACAGCCCCTATGCCGCTGCCGGGTGAGCTCTGCTTGGCTTGGGACTGTTGCAGGCTTGCACTTCCAGGTTGGTGAGTTTTGCAACTTTGTACGTTATATAAGGCGCACCAGACTATAAGGTGCACTTCTGGGTTCAGGAGAAAATTTTAGTCAAAAAGATGTGCCTTACAGTCATGAAATTACTGTAGCTGGTGTAGTAACAGTGTAACAATCTCCAGGTGAGTTACTGTACATTTAAAGGATTTAGATTTAAAAGAACTGCCAATATGTGTAAGGTTTAAAAACGAATTTATGTTGCGTGATGATCATTTAATTTACCCAGGAATACGTTGGACTTTGTAATATGGCATCTTGAGTGCATACTATGCCAGTCCAATACAATTATTTTCTCGATAATTGAATTATTTTTTTAATTTATTTTATTGTAACTCTGGCTTGTTTTTTCTTCCATCAGGGCATATCATTAATAGTAATAGTTATTTACTTTTTCATTCTCCTTTTCAACGTATCTTCTGCAAGAAATGTAAAGTGCTTTTCCAAGTGCCTGTTGCTGTCCTGAAGTGTTTTTCACGTGACCTATCTTTTTTGTACAAGAGGAAATTATTTTTCTCCCAGACTGAACTTGTTGCAATAACTCAAGCTTAGTTTCTTGATATTTTCAATTCCAGAATAGTAGTAAGAAATACATCAAATATACTCCTCTTTTTTTCTTGCACAAAGAAAATCTGTAAGATAAGCAGGTGAAAAAAAACCCTACATGCCAACCTACAAAGAAAACCCTGTTTTGAAAGTAAGTTTTGAGCCTTTTTAAGCTTGGCTGCTGTGGCCCTGGAACAGGTGAAGAAAATCTTAGGCTTGCTATTTGATATTTAGTAGAGTATAAATCCCTTGAAGACTGTGAACCTCTGAAGTTCCTTTGTTAAGAGGTGCAGTTTGGCTTGAGCATCAAAAGCAATTAGAAGAAAGTATAATTATGCATCTTTTACCTCCTTTCTTCCCAAAAGGAACCCATCCAGGCTTGTCATTTTCCACAGGAAACTCTGAACTAAAATGTCACCAATCAGAAAGCAACAGAATCAGCCTTGTTTTGTCCTTGTGAGTTGGCTGACAGAAAAGTAGCACATTTAAATTGTTTCAATTGCTCTTGCTTTGGGTGCTCTGAGTTGGATGCTGTCTTCAGCGGAGATTTTCTGCTTCTGTGTATATATCTGTACATAAACTGCTATATCAACTGTGTTTTTAGAGCAAGAGCTAGCTTGAATGGACTTTGACCACTCAATTTCTTGCTTTTCCCGTATGCATTTGCTAAACAGTCCTTTCCAAAAAGTAATTAATAAAAAAACCCAACCAAACAAAAATTTGACAAAGACTTTATTCTTAATTAGGGAAATATGAAAAAAAACAACCCACAAACCCAAACCCGAGAAGTACAAGTTAATATAGCTGAAATTGGCTACAACTTTTATTTATGAGTTAAATCCAGCATAAAAGCTGCTAGGGTTCCTACTTCATGGTGTGTTTGCCTCTTAATCATTCTCAAAATATCAGTGTGTTAAAAAGAGATTTATGTATCAACTATGAGAACAGATGCCCTGCAAAGTTTTTACCAGCATAGGATACAGCCAAAAAGTAACTTTTAGGTAGCTCTGTGAGTTGTGAAAAACTTTCATGTGTCCTAAACATGTATACCCTACATCTGGGGCTTTTTTTTCTGTTGCTGGGGATTTTCTTAATGGGCAAAATACCTCTAGAATCTCATATTTTATTAGGAATCAAATAATTTGTTATTGCAGTGGAAGTGAACATCAATCTCTTCCAGTTCTTTGGCATTGGCTTAATTCAAAAGGGAGTGTTTCAAGAAACCACATAATTGAGAATCATAAATGCAAAGAACAGGAAGAATGAAAATCTGGACAGGTTAGTTACACCTGTCATGAACACAGATGAGCATTTGGCATGAATATTTGATGGAGGGTTTTTTGCCAACCTTGTAAGAGTATTAGTGCCCCAGCTGTTAGCAAAGAAAGTAGTTATCTACTCTCTGTGCTACTGATAATCTTTCTTCTCTAGAGAAACATTGGCAATTAACCCTGGGTGCTATTTCCGCTGCCCACTCAACAGTATCCAGTACAGTCCTGTGTTTTAGGAAAACAGGTGTTTATGCAGGATTCCTTCCTTAACAATGTTTTCTGTCTCCTGACAGAAGGTTCTCCTGTATTGGTGGGTAAATTTGCACTGGTTTCATGTATCAGACAGTCTAAAGGACGTTTTAGTGGCAGGATGCTTCCCCTTGTATAGTACAATAAGAAAAGGGTACTAGGTATGGATGGAGCTGGAATGCAAACACTGAATGTCACTTATCATTATCATTGTTTTGATTCTGTGGGTGTTTCTTTTCTCAGTGTCAATTTTCTGTGCAGTTCTCTTATTTCCAAAATGTGTGGAATTGCAAAAAATTGCTGGTATTACTTGTGATTTCACAAATATTTTCTGAGGAGTTTACACTTGATCTGAAGTAGGCTGGCACCCCAACTGCAAGAAGGATTTTGTTTGTTTGAGGAATTTGAGTATTTTGGACAAACATGGACCCTGAGCTATACTGTGTTACTCTTTTAGCAATATGAGCTACCTCTTGGAATAGGAACACTCCTGCTTCCTGCTTCTCACTCTATAGGCTCCAGGGCCTTTTGTGCCTGCGGGGCTTGGACTGGGGTGTCCTAGTACTGCTGTACCTCCTCAGCAGGGACCCAGAAACCTACCTGAGTCCTTGCATGGGAATCAACAGATTTATTTTCTCCTGGTACTCAAATTTCAGCATCTTGAAAAAGAAGCTGTTTCTTTACTGACTGTGGCTGGGTAAAGAGACAGCTCCTAACAAATCTGGACCGCTTGTTGTAATTGGAGGGCAAAATGGAGGGAAAAACATTTAAATAAACCCTGGAATTGCCAGTCCTTCTAGAAGTGATCAGGGACAGCTGATGGCTTGTTCTGGTGCACTCAAATGACTTTTTCCCAAAAAATCACATGTGAGTAAAAGATAGCTGGGCACTGGAGCTGCTTTTCAGACAAGGCTTGGACCTTGAGGTTCAAGAGAGGCTGAGCAGAGGCCAGGTGTGCTCTGTGCACCTTGCAGGGCTGGGTGACCACCCCTCTACCTGTTCTGGAGCTCTGGACCTTGGTGGCCCCAAAGCCAGGCTCTGGAAAGCCTGTCCTAAGGTTATCTCAGGGAAAAGCTGCACAACTCAGTGCCAAGCAGCCTGCATCTCTTTTAGAGTGTTGGTACCATTTTCAATACTCTAGCAAGTGTACTAGGAAGTTCTTCCTTCAATATTTTTTCCCCGGGATCTCTTTAGTGCAAAATATTCCTTCCGTATGAGCTGGTTTGTGCCTTGAACTTGTATTTTATGGCTACTGCTGTAACAGACAACCGCCTATCATTATTCATCTATTTTATTTAATTATTGATCCTTTCAACTTTACAAGACTTAATTAGAATTTGCTGTATTGAACGAAACAAAAAAAAATTAAATTTGTTGAATTAGTAAATAACAGAGAATTAGAGGTAGTTTAGTGATTTAATTAACACAGCTTTATCCCAGCACACTAGTTAATGAAAGGCAAGCACTGGGCCATCTGGTACAGTTTCAGGAAATGTGGAAACAGAACTGCCTTATTTTGTACTTTCCTCTCATTTGTTATTTGCATTTTTATGAGTCCACTGGTTCTTCTCTTTCAGATGATTATTCACTCCCACTTCGAAGCCCCTTAAACCTTCAGGATAAAATGCCTTTTCTAATGGTGAGATGATTTTTAGACCCTTTCTAGTTTCACAGCTCTGTTCAATAATCTGAATGTTGAATGGCACAATAACTGTGCTCCATCCACAAGGTCTGTAGCCACCACCCCCATGCTGGCTAATTAAAAACTGCACATCTTTGCTCAGTGGTGGTCAGACTTAATCTACTCAGTCCAGTTATAAGTTCCAAGGTGCCAGGGGACCTTAGAGATTATGTACAGAGCAACTGTAGAATCTTTTGTTTTTTTCTAAAACCAATACATTTATCTTGAATTGAGAACTTCCATGTTGCCAAAGACTCAGAATAACTTCAAAAGTCCTTCCATGAGCTTATAGTTGTTCTGTGTTCTCCTAGTTACAAAGTTCATTTTTAAAAGTGACTTTTGTGCAATCTTTAGAGAAAAAATAGATTAATCATGAAAATGAAACTTGAAAGATATTTTACAGTAACATAGGGTAAATATTTTGATGTTTAAATGGATGTCTAGGGAATTGATGTTTCTGAATTATGGATGTTTGAAATTTTCACTTAAGTAATTCAGAATGCCACTAAAGATGTGCTTGCACTGTCTGCCAAGTATTAATCAGTGATATTTGAATTAAGGGGAAAAAAGCCCAAAAACCATAAAATTCCAAATAAAAACCCAAACAAAGTAACAGTGAACAAACCTAAGTATCTCTTTTCCTGCATTTTACTGAAAAAAATGAAAACATATGTTCTCCTGAAGGACTCATTTTTCCGAGTAAGTATTTCTTAAAAATCATGACTGTTATCCACTGAAAAAGGTCATGCTTTATCATTTATCAGCATTAGGATGTGAGTAGAAATGGAAAATAGTAAAAACTAATATTTATTTTTGGTGCTTGGTAATAATTTGTTTAGGTCTTCAAGAACTCATTTGTAGCAATATGCTCTTTTTATCAATATATTCTTGAGGGTATTCAGATGCCCAGGTGTTGAATACTTGAGCAGAGGAAGAATTAGAATTAATGTTCTGAAGTAAATAACTTCAATTATTGTGTGAGACTGTACATGCTGAGAAAGACTTGCTTGTAAGTAGTCAGTGATTGCGTCATCACTTCAGCTTGGAAATCTGAGCACAACCTTCAAATTGTGGCTGAGAGTAATTGCAGTCTTGTTGTTTCATCTGTGGGAGACCTATGGCTCCACTGCTTACTCGGTGAGGTTTACACAAAAATGGATTAATTTAGGTTGGGAAAGATCTTTGTGATCCTTGAGTTCAACCATTAAGCTGACACTGCCGAGTCTACCACTAAGTCTTGTTTGAGTGCCACATCTACACATCTTTTAAATACCTCCAGGAGACTCTATTTCTTCCTCCTCATTAGGTTTGCACTCACTTCTTTACCTTCATCAGACCCTTCATCAGCTCTGTTGCTCTTCTCTGTGCCCACTCCAGCATCTCAGTGTCTTTGTGAAGTGAAGGGCCCAGAGCTGGGCACAGCACTCAAAATGCAGCCTCAAGTGCTCATTGATTCCTTTGTCCAGATCATTGATAACTTCTGCCCCAGTGTTGGATATCTTTATCACAGCTGTTTTGTCCAACATGATTAGGTTTTTGACACTAAAATATGAATTATTAGGTCTTGCTGGAATACAGGGAATTGCCTTTGGTTGGGTTTATTCCTATTACTTCGAAAATGAGGACTAGACATGAGAGTAGAAGCTTAATAGTAGGAAGAGTGTTGAAAAGCTCACAGGTGCCATTGGGCTTGATGGGAGGGTTGTATCTCTTCCCACAAATTTATTAAAGATCTGGAAAAGATAGAAGTCGGGAAAGAACTGGAAGAATGGAACTGTCCACTGCAAAGAGACAATTGAACATCATTTAGCAGGAGCTTGTTGGAGTCAATCAGGTTCCTAGCTCGTGATCAAGAACACATTATTCCCTGAGTTAAACACTGTTATTTTTCCACTATAAAATTCAGATGGGGAAATGGCTTTATTAAAACCTAAATATAGCTTTAAAGCCATTGCCTACTTGGTGGGAGTGAAAGAAGTTATTTGCCTTTTGAATCAGTTCTAATTATATTTTCCCTTGAAAACCTTTGCCATCAAGTTGGTTCTGCAATTAAACAGTGCAGCTGAGAAAATGCCTTTCTACCCCAGAAATCATTAACTAAGAAAAGATTCTTAGTGGGTTTTTCTGTTTTTTTTTTTTTTTTTTTTTAAAGCTGCTAATCATGTTGACACTGTTCGCCACAGGCTGTGTCTTTCTGGCATGTTGCATAACATTGCTTCAAACATCAGAGTGGATGAGATGTGCAGAAACAGCTTTCCATCTAGAAACACTACTGTAACTCAGTTCTTATTTGTCTTGATTTCATCTTTTCTTTTACAGCTCTTGTTCATAGTCTTGTCCTGAATAGCTGTTGGTGTTTGGGGCTCATCAGATACCCCCTGTACTGAATGAGTTCCACTTGATACACATCCACTCTTGGCATCCTGTGGGCATTTGCAGAGAGAAGGCAACTGGCAGACTCACTTCTGACCCGGACTTAAATGCAAATAGGCTCAAATTAGGAAGGCTGTTCCATGAGTCTGTGCTGTGCATCTGACCCCAGTGATCATCCATGGAGTAGAGAACTTAAAGTGGAATATTTAGAAATACATGTCATGGCAGAACTGAGTCTGTGCGGACACAGCCCCTGCCAGCAGAACAGGAAAAGGAGCTTTCACTAGTCTCAACTGAGGTTCTGAGCGTCACTGAATGGTTTTGCATAAAAGCCAAGTTTGCTGCAGAGCAGGCTCAAGGCTCTGTGGTTACACTCAGTAATCTTCTGTGTGGAGTGGCATGTGTGAGCTTTGCTGCCCAATGCTGAGGGATGTTCCTCTCCTCTCACTAAAGAAAAAGTAATACTCCATGGGACTATAAAATGGGCACAGTCCTTTACCCATGAATGCTAAGTTATTTGGGATCAGTGCTTTCAGTACTTCCCACAAGCCACATAATTTTCCTTGATAATCACTGTTTAACTGCTATGCTTCCCTACACAAATTTAATTTCAATTTTTTCCCCCACAGTTGTAGTAATTTTAAATGTGTGACTGTAATTAGCTAAAATACTAACTGTGAATCGAGTTCGACACCATTCTTTCAGCACCATTTTAATGAAGAATTAAATATTCTTCATCCTTTCTGAAGTCTAGGTTTAGTGCTGTAAAAAACCATCAATCAAAGGTTCGTGTCTGCTTTCCATTACCTTTCCAGTCATATTCTGTTAGGCTTCTTTCACCATTTCAGTATCCAGGAGCCTGGCAGCTAGACACTAACTGATGCAGCTCACATCTGTTGTGTCTGGCTCGTTCCTTCTCCTATTCCCAAGGTGATAATTGCATCATCTTTGTAGTATTTTATTTGGTTGCCCTTTTTTATTATTATTTTTATGTATATGTTCCTATTAAAGCAAATGAAAAATGATTGGCAAGACTTTTCTTTAGTAGATGAAGTCTTTACCCATGCTGTAGCCAAGAAAAAAATGGAATAGCAGGGAGCCTTAATGTCTCTAGGTCCTGTATGCAGTCAGTAAAGAGGGGGAGGACCTGTAGTTTATTTTAGAGTGTCAATAGCTTATTCTGTGCATAAACAGCACTTCAGCAGTCAACCTAAACTGTGAGGAGAAAATTAGTGTGTTCTCATTTCTGTATTTTGAATCTGCTTTGGAGAAGCATCTCACTCTGATTTTGATGTGGCTTAGACAGCTGTGGTCACCACATGGTCAGACAATGTGAGGATCCCCCTTTTTCCAGTCGAAAAAAACCCAGAATTTTCCATAATGTCTGTCTCTTAGTGGGGTATTTTAATTTCTTTAGTACTCATTGATCCTTTTTTTTTGTATTCACAACAGAGTTTAAATATCTAAGTTGATACACTTCTCTGATATCTTTTTTCCTTCATCATGAGATATAATTTTTTTTGTGAATCTGTATTTCTAACCATAGGGAAAAAAGGTGTGCTCTGATTGTGATGAATAATATCACAAAAATGAGCACTATTACTCACATTAGGAGCTTCAGGTGTAGAGCATTGCTACCTGTTGTGGTTATTTGGTTTGCAGTGCTGTTGGAATGAGGGGCATTATCAGCTAAGAGGCAGAAATAAATTCTACAATGTCAGTATTGTTGTATTTTAGAATATTGTTCTTTAGATTTTAGACAGTCTGAGAAGCAACAGAATTTGGGAGACTTACAAGGTCTGATAATTGTAAATAGCTTTGAAGAGGGAGGTATTGCTACAAACAATTATATTGTAATGTCTGTGTAAGACAAACCAGCCACAACTCATGTACAAAGTACTTTCTATGCAAGTATGAATTCATTTGGAAAAGGATTTTTTTTTGTTTTTTGGGTTTATTTTGTTTGTTTTTGGGTTTTTTTGTTTGTTTTTGTTTTTTTTTTTTTAAACAAATAACCAAACCCCTCAAAACAAACCAAAACTAAAAGCCCAGCAAAACGCTGAGAACTGAAGGGGTTTTGTGTGCTAAAGCTGCTCCCCAGTGGTAATGGATTATCTTCACCTGTGGGGTTTTGATTTTTGTGGATATTGGAAGAGAAAAAAGTTAAAAAAACCTATAAGCTGGAAGTAGAAGAAATTTTTGTTTTCTAAGGTGTAGTGTTTTAATCTCAGTGTTGGATTTCTTTCTACTAATCTTGGATGGTCACAATACTGTAACTTCACTCGGGCATTTACTGTCACACAGAGTTTTCTATTGCAGAATACTCAGTTTACCTTTTCTCTATTTTATGTCTCCTCTGAGATCACATCTGACTAGACTCAGGAAAATCAAAGTAGATTTGGGAAGGTACCTGTGACCTATGTTGGATCATTAAGTATTAAAAATGGAGAAAAAATTGGAAAATCCTGGTTTATTTGAAGTATTTTTTCTCTAAATCTTAGCTGAAGCTCTGGTCACGTCTGTCTGCATGGGAATACATCCTAAAGGAAATAAGCACCTCACCCAATAGCCTGCCAAATTTTTTCCACAATTACTCTGTTTTTTGGTTTATAAATATTTGCACATACATATACCAGAGTACCGACTAAAAATTTTGTGATTATTGTGGTTAGCAATAATCATGTTGATTTGTAGCAATTTTTCATCTATGTATTTGAGTTGCAGAAATGTATTTTTTAAGAAGATAATAGAAATAGTCAGAGTTTTTATTTCTAACTGTGTTTATCTGAGCAATTTTTCATTGTTTGCGTGGGGTTTTTTGCTTGCTGTGGGTTTTTTTAGTTCCGTTGTTTTTTGTTGGTTTGGGGCTTTTTGTTTGTTTTGCACTGAAGAATTCCTGCAGCTTGAATCTCATGGATATTAAACAACACTGAGCATAATGGACGTTAATTGGTGTAGTAATTGGCTTTGACTTTTTTTAACAATGCTATTTCTATCTAAGAAGAATTATTTTCATTCTTTGTTAATGAAAAGACATTTATCTCCCCAAAGAAACAACCTCTTGACCAAAACCTGCTGTATATTACAGGCCTGCTCCCATGTCCTCAATGAACTATATTTTTCTTTATTAGATCGTGAGGATTAAATGGAACCAGAGAAACTCTGGAAGGGCAATTTTGTCCCCACCTAAGGGAAACTGTACCCAAGATATGCCACTGTCATAGGGGTGGCTGTTGGTCCTTGGTACTAATTACTGGCATCTCCAGCTAAGTCAAGCCTACACTCAGGGGAGTTGGTATCCTCCAGCCCCTGATGTCCTGACCAATTCCAAGATGTGTTGATTCTTTTCTGTAAGGAATAGCTGAAATATATTTCAGTTTCTTAATTTTATCCATTTTCCTTCTCTGTGTGTGACTGCATCTCCTAGTGAGGTTTGCTCCAGGGGATAATTCATGTACTTCATATCTTTTCACATCTTGTCCAGTCACTCTTTCCATGTGGGCTTTCCACAGCAATTCTTTGTGCTCTCCTTTAATTTTAGCAGGAAAATAAGTGAGTACAGTTTTCCATATGCTTCAAAGAAAGTGTTGTGACAGGCTAGCCATTTTTAAGAAATATGTCAATACCTGAGAATGTTCACCTTAAATATTCAGTGAGTTGGGGGTGTTTGTCTTTATACTGTAATTCCTACATTGATTTTTCTATGATTCAGCATTCTGATTTCATTTGTTATCACAACTTTACTGTCATGATTTGAACTCTGTTTTACTGTTTTGCAAAAATGGATACTAAGTCCTGGTTTTTTTTCCCAAACCTTAGGCTTTATAATTATTTTCCATGACTGATTGTGCCATCTTTGTTAACATCTTAGGTCTTGTAAACAAGATCTCTTTTGCAGTTGTAAAGAATTGAGTGTACATTCAGCTTGAAGTAAATGTCCACAGCAATGTTTAGTGTTATGTATGCTTAGAGAACAAGCCATTCCTTGAGGTTTTTATTCAAAAATTGCATGTTCTCCTTTATGTCTTTTTTTTATGGTTGCTGGGGCTTTTTAATTATCTTCATGATAGAGCTTTGAAGGAGTTCTGAAAGCAAAATAGAACTACTTGAGCAAAACTGTTCACTAAAGCATTGTGTATATTTATCCAGTCAGTGCTTACTTTGAGTTGGGAAATTAGATGTGGAATGTGAACAGGAGATGCTACCAAATCCTTACTCTTAAAGTTTTGTTTGCGGATTATCTGTAATTTGTTGAGCCAGGTATTACTTCTGATGTCTGATGGTATATCCACCCCAACTCATTATAGGGAGTTAAATCTTTAACATGTGCAATAAAATTTCCACAGGAGTTTTTATATGGAGTATAGAATTAAAGCAAAATGTTGAAGTGTATATCAGAGTAATATTTAAAGTGTTTCAGTAATAAAAATGAAACCTCAAAATGTTCTTGAGTGATGGATAATAGACCTATTTTTGGGGATTTTTTTTACTTAATTTTAGTCAAAAAATTTCAATATTCATGTCAAGGGTATAACGGCGTTCAACTACTTCTGAGTTTATTAATTTATCGGAGGACCAACAAACTCCATGAAACAGAACAAGAAATATTTATAAGCTCTGTGTGGATAGACACAGATATATTTTAGTTGTCCTTGATAATGACCAGTAGGTTTCTTCCCTATATTTCTAATCTTGCCATTTAAGTAAAATGGATGGAGCCCTGCTTCTTAAATCTTGGGTAATTGAGCCATTCATTTCAAACAGAAGCAATCTTGGGAAAGAATTCCAGTCCAAACAGAATAACAGCAGTTTAACTCCTATTATCAAGTACTTCTATTACCTGGGTAGCTGGTAATTAAAGAAAGCTTTGAGTCACTACTAACAGCTCTGTGTTCTCTTGACATCTAATCCTACCTCAGCTGGATCAGTTTTCATTTCCTCACTAGTGAGATTCTTCAAAACAAGATGAAATTAGAAATAAATAGAACATAACCTTATTGGCTATACCCAGTCACAGATTGCCCAAGTCTTTTAAAATTTCCCCTATCCAAATGACAAAATAAATCGATAACTAAATTATATATGAAGCACATGAACTCACTCATACGTGTGATCCTCTTAATTTCTCAAAAATTCTGTCAGGACATCCCCTTCTCACCCCCAGTCCCAGGAAGGCTATGAAATATATGTAGTAGGACCTAGAAAAACAATAAGTGATCTTAAAAGTGTACCACAGTTTTCCCATGTACATTTTGGAGTGCAGGAAAATAACACCACTAGGGCTGTAAGCCAGGTTGGACTTCATACCTGGAAGTGAATGTTGCGTCTCAGCAGGGTTCTCTGCACTCATGGGATTCCCACTCCACTTATGGGATGGAAGCCCTTAGCCAGGCCAGCATGCTCTGGAGCCCTGGCAGGTGAAAGTGGAACAAACATGGCCCAGGGTCCATGTGGAGAATCCTGGGGAAATGTGTTTGGGCAGGGCACCAGCACTGGAGCAGGATTAGAGCTGGCTGTTCTTCATCCTCCTAAAATCTGCCCTTCCCCTTGTAGCCTTTGCACCCAACCTTGGTTCCCATCCTTACCATGGTTTCAATAGGGTGCACTTTGCTCCTTGTAAAAATATTCAAAATATTTTTAATATTCAAAAGTGAATATTCAAAATATTCAAAAAGTGAAAATGTGGAGGACATCTTCCTGAAGTATGGTTGAGGGTTTTTTTGAGCTGTCTCTATTACTTTTTTAGTTATTCTGTTTGAAGTGTTGTTTGTCAAAATCTTCTGGTAGACAGAAATCCATACGATTTTGAAGAGTTCCTCTGAGGCTTATTTGCCAAAGTTGAAGAGAGTTTAATTTCTTGCTTGTGTAACCATCCTGATAAAAATATAAATTTTCGTTTAGAGGCATAAAATAGTTTTAGACAAGGGAAGCCAAAAACTGAAGTGCTGTAACCTCAAATGCAGAAATAATTTCACGTATAGTCCCAAGGAGTTTCATTATTTGCTTCATGATTTTTCTTCAGTGTTACATGCACAGAGATATGGCAAAACCCTTTATTTGATGGACTTCTCAGCTGAATGTCCTTTAAAGTTGCAAACTTCTAGCCACCTTTACTGGAGAAAGAGTTAAGGGAAATATGTTTTTATTTTCCAACCATTTGGTTACAACTCTGGATGTTTTTCTGGAGGAGTCTCTCTGCTGTTTTTTTTAAATTTCTGCTTACTCCCAAAGTCATCTAGTTTCAAGGAGATTAATGTAATTCCTTGTGCTTGATCTGCTGCAAGTGCCTGCTTCCCATACTGCTTTGTGTTGATCAAAGACTGAGTCTTCCAAGGTTATCTCCTCATTTCATGGATGTTCCAGTGCAAACTTGTACTGGTTTTTTTTTGTTTTGAGGAGGGGGTTGATATGCTTGTTTTTGAAAGAAGATTTTTTTTTTTAGAGCTGGCAATGTTTGAGGCTGACTCTCTGCAAACCTGACCTTCTGCTTTAGAGCTACTCCCTGCTCTGACAATAATCATGTTGCCAGGTCAAAGGGAATTCAGATTCAAAGAAGTGGCAATCTGAAGGATCTAATATTGGTGGTTAGAGAGGTAGCTCCCTAAGCAGGGATGCTGTCAAGCCTGGTGCATGACTTCTGAAGTGACACAAAGGTCTTCCCCTTGCAGTACAATTTTGGACTATTTACAAGATCTGAAGTATTCATTATCCAAAATTGTTTATTGGTAGCTGTGCAATTAAGTCACTATGGCTCATGAATTGGTTCTTGCTGATTTTAATAGAAGGCATTTCAAGATGGGGTTACCTGCTGTTTTATTCTCTGCTGACAGGCCTAAATTAACCTCCAAAATCAGATTTCTGCTGGCTATAACCACAACTGTAAATTTATAGAGCAGCTTCAGTAAATATTTTGTAATATTTGCTGAAAATCCACAGCTTCAGTGAATATTTCTGCTAGTAATTAATTTACTAGAACATGCCAAAAGCAAACACAAAAGGGATGCGAAATTGAAGTCAAAGCAAATGTGCTTTAAAATTCAAATAAATACTCATAGGTAGGATTTTGCAGCATTGGTTCAATTCAGTGGCAGTTCACTGGGGGCTGCTTTCTTCTCCTACTTTGGCTACTGGAAGCATCATTTGTGTTTCTAACGGTTTAAAACAACTTGTGCTCTTTTACCTCTGTTTAAGGTGAAGCAGACTTCTGCTCTGGCTTTGACTCAACCAAAATATTTCTCTGTTTTTCAATAATCACCTACTGCAGTCAGAGAACATAAAAACACATCTGAGAATCACTACAAAAACAGTAAAATAATTTGCTAATGTGGAATCATTTCTGCCAGCAGAGAGACTTGAACTAGGACAACTTTGATCTCAGAATAAATTATGTCTCAAATTGCTTAGATCTTTTGCAGATAGGAGAGCAAAGAATATGCACCTTCATCTTGATTTTCATTACCTTTTTTAATTTTTTGAGGTATATTGAAACTGATTCTTCTCTTTCTGTAAACCCATATTATGGGTAGCATTTCAGTAAAGGTTTCTTTGATCTGTCACTTAGCCCACATACATCATAGTTTATCCTTGACTGGTTTATTCTGCATTTTATTCTTAAAAATAATTAAAAATTAGGACAACTACTTACTGTATCTGATACTTATTTGTATTTGATACAGATATTTGGGGTTTTAAGGGTTAAAAAAAACTACAGAAATTTTAATTCTGCTCAATAAATCAAACTTTGTATATTAAATTACTATGTCTAGTGAAACTTTGGTTGCTGATTTCTAGGAAGAGATTCTGTATAAATTCTTTCCCTGACTTCCATTCTCTTTTTATTGTCTCTTGAGCTGAGTGATTTGTTTTGATGATTATAGATACTTTGTATTGCTTAGACTACAGCTTTATTTTACATGCAAATATTATCTGATTCCGTGTCTTCATTAAACTTTAATAAGGCTTTACGAACATAGTGCATAAAAAACAATATTGAATCAACAAAGCCTGTGTAATGATGATTGAAATACAAAATTCAGGAGGAGTGATGGTAGAAGTAGCTCAAGTACTAGCAGTACTGGTAAGCAGGCAGAGCCTTTAAGTTTATTTTAAAGTTCTAATAGTTACAAAGTATGAAGTAAGAGTCTGGAAGAAAAAAATATGAGAATGCTATTTTTCTGTCAGTGGCACACTTGAAAGTAAATGCTAATGATATTCACTTATAGGTAGTGCATGTCATTTCTTTTAGTGTTTTTAGGATGATAAAATAATCATAAAAAGATACTTGGCTTGTGGGTTACAGCATGTGATGAGAAACGTGAGCAAAAAGTGCCATGCTGTTGCAAAAAGCAGACACAATGATTAATCCTGAATAAGCCCTGGCAAGTGTGATGGTAGCAGACCCTTCAGAGTCACTGGGAAGTGCAGGGAGAACTGAGCCTCTTGGCTGTGTTGGTAAAGATGTGTTTCCCTGGTTGGTATGTTCTAGATAAACACACCAAGGGAATCAGTATGGAGAGGTAAAAACCTCTCCTTTCCCCTTAGGGAGGAAGAAAAAACTATTCTGAATTTTGTCTTAAGTTATACACAAAGTCTGCTTCAAGATGCATTAAAGACCCATCCATAGAAGTGTTCTTAATTGTAATTGTTTTATGTTGCACTGAATTTTTTTATGTAGCAAGCTGAATAAACCCAGTAGACAAATATTTAATGTAAAGAAGAAAAACTATATTTTTTTTAAAGGCAATTAGCAAAATAATTTTACTAATGGTGTGAGAAGGAAGATGCCTACAAAATTGTCTCCAGTTTTGGAAACTGTTTTATTACAAGCCTGGGTAAACTACCACATTAATAGAAGAAAAAAACCCACAAGGCAATCCAAACTAAAGAAAGCCGTCAAAGGCCCCCAGCTCTTGGGAGCACAACTGAGGGGAGGTTATCATAGGGAAAGGCTTAAAAAATTTTCTTTGTGAAGTTCAAAGCTTGTCCAAATGAGACCTAGAAAGGCCATAAATCACAACAGGTCAAATGGAGACAGGAAATAGAGTATTAATAACTTGCAAGGGGTGCTCAAGCTTCTAGTTAAAAGTTCTTAAATCAAAAGGAGGAAGCCAGGTAGGGCATAAGTGGGACTACTTAATGACCAAACTGTAAGGAAGGGCTCTGGAATTAGAAAACCATGGTGGAGAGGTTCAATTAATTCATTTCATTGCTGTTTGAAGACATCAGAGATGTTTCTACACCTGAACCATGATTTCTGGTAAACAAGGGTGTAAGTCAGATGAACTCAATGTGTTTGTGTAAATATGCAGCAGGTATGTTCACCAAAACAAACAGATGTAGTACCTGCCCATAACTTTCCAGGTCAGATGGATTATTAACCTGAGAGGAACCGCAGAGGGAAATTCAGAGTGGCTACTGAGGCTTCCACCTGGTCAAGTGAGTCACATCAGGGTGAACTAGCCTTTTTGTCCAGCCATAAATCCTTCATATTTGTAATTGTGTGTCCTCTTTCGCCTTCTTTTGGTGGTTTAGGGGGGATTTTTTTTGTTTATTTTTAAATGTTGGGGAAGGAGGCAAGGAGACTAAGCAAGACCACAGAGTCAAATATTAGTGTGTGAACAACTTTGTTTCCTCTTTAAAAAAATCGAAGTTGTGTATGAAATATTAATACTCTAGTGATGGTGTTTTGCTGATGAAACAGAATCCAAATATTAGACACCTGCTTGCATACAATGAGAACACCACCAAAAAATTACCTTGGGAATGGCTCAATACTGAAAGTTCCCACTGCCCAAGCAATTCCAGTCAATAGAATCAGCTCTGAGAATTCACTATCTGCATGTTTGTATAAAATAACGCTCCACAGAACAGGCAAATCAGGGAAGAGGTCAAGGCATGAATGGTGTGAAGTTAAAACCAGTAAGGAGAAATGAAAAAACTCAAGCTGTGCTGTGAAAGTATCCTTTATTTAGAGATCTTCTGTACTTGACCAAAAAAAGTGTTGATATGCAGTATCTGAGTTCAGTTTGGGTTTTTTTCCATACTGAAATGGCATTCAGCTCCCTTTGAGGGTGTTGAAAACTGTTGTGTTGGGACATGTCTAGGGCTTGGAGTGCATCGTTGTTCTGTGGAGCTGAAGACTTTTCCATTTCTACAAAGCTGCATCCACTTTTCCCATGTTGACTGAATGTACACACGAAGGTACATAATTTCATTTGGACCTGAAGATAAACACTAAAATGGTTTGAACGTGCACTCCAGTGCAACTTTGGTAGTTTAAACCTATAACCTTGATGAAATGGAATAATTATTTTTTGACCTTTTTTGCTCAAGGCTCTGTCCTCTTTACCCATCAGTTTCATGAACTGCCTTTCTTATTTTTTGTTAACAGTCCATTTTCTCTGAGACCAGAGTACTGCCCCTTTTCTCCTGTGGCAAGCTACAAGGGTAGACTGTCTATAAACCTTTGGCTGATTTGCAGTGTAAGTTGTTTTCATCAAATCCTTTTATGGTAACAGAGGGGAACAATTTTTTCTTTAGCGTTGTGAGGGGCTATTTCAGGCCAGCAGCCAGTCCTGGCACTGTGTTGTTGATAAATATAATATCCTTGAAGGTATCATTTCCCAGGAGATGTCCTGAGTGTCTGCTGTAGGTAGCAGTGCACACATCAGAGCTTTGCATGGTGTAATGCAATCTGCAGAGTAACCAGGGCATCCCTTACAGCGCTTGTAATCCCCTCCTTCTCTTTTCGGGCTTCACATTTTTATGTCTTCATTACACAGTGAGACAGATTTCAGCTTTGACCTTCATCTGCAGAGTGAGTGACAAATAAGGTTTCAATGGACAAGAGGAATTTTTCACTTGCAAAACTGCCTTTTGATGGCATTAGCTAGAGGCTTGGGATGAAATTTCTCTGTCCACTTGTACTGTGGGGTGAAAAACTCTTTGACTATCCTTGCCTGTAAACACAAAGTGCTCTGATTGTCATGTGCTGCATTCACTTGGAATGTGTGATCCATGTAAAAAACTTACTACCAATGTAAGAGCAGCAACCTGTTCATGCAGGTGTGATTAAGCACTTAAATATTAGTGGGAACATGTGTATGTCAAATACAGTTTGCAATAAAAGACTATTAGAATCTTATAGTTTTAACAGTTTTGTTGCACTTGTTATACATAAATATGAAAAAACTAAGCAATACTAAAAATATTGGACAATTTGGTTTCATGCTTTCATTTGGATAAAGGAGTCCAAATGCTCTGGAAACATTACTTCTGCAGCCATTGGTTAGGTTCTAGGTTGTTTCATGCATTTGGTTGTCATTTACTTTGTTAAAGTGACTCAAACTTTTTCCCACCTTAGCTGTATCCCTGTCCAAGTTTTATATATTGCAGAAATATATCTTGTGAACTGTCCCACCTCTCATCTTTAGAAGTTTGATTTATTAGGAAAACTGCCAGTATCTTCAGAAGTAGTCTCAAAAGTATCTGTATGCCAGGGGAATTGACGTTAAAAATCTACAGTGTATTTAACGAAGTTTCTGGGCTATTAAAATCTTGGCATATATAAAATGCATAAAGAGAGAGGGAGACAATTTTTTGTGGGTTTTTTTTTTTGTGGCTCTTCCATTAGCTGCATGACTGTATCACTTTTCTCTTTTGTTTTAGATAAGAAAATGATTTTGAGATACACTGGTTTAGCAAAATCAGTTTTTACACAGAAATAATTGAAGTCTGTACTAAGTGAACAACTGAAGAGACTCTTAAGTTTTGTATTTGATCATTTGTAACCATAAATTTGATTGGGATCCCATGCAATACATTTGACTTCTTGTCAAATGTCAGACTGTTGGTGGAATATGTTTGTATTGGAGCTGCAAATGTAGCCATGTGCCACCTCTACCCTGAGCTGTAAAACTGTGACATTTGTTGTGACATTAATGCCAGAGTGTAGCCCCAACTTTCACTTTATCTGACAGTCCTTATGTGCTGATTATCTCTCCATGACTTGCTAGCTTGCTGAACCATTTATCTTGTTCTTGGTTGAGAAAAAAGGATGGTGTCTTAAATAATGGCAAAGACACATCTGCTTTGAAGAAATTAAAATAAAGAAATATTCCAGGTGAGGAATATATCTGAGAAGAGTTGAAGGTGCTTCACATCAGGTTTGATTAAACTGAGGCTGGCACAATCATGTTCATAAGTTGTTCTTATCTGTACTCTTAAGAAGAAAATTCTGTAGTAGACTTTATGCACTGTATTTTAAGGAGTTATATGTGAAGAACAGCCTGTCTGAAAGAAGGTGAGCAAAAAAGGTGCATAAATTAATAACAGGGAGGGCCCTGAGAGCAGCAGTGAAGCAGCAGGAAGGAGCCTGTGGGTGCAGTCCCACCATGAAAAGCTGCCTCATAAATCAGGGCTGGGTGAGCAATTCTTACAGAGTCCATGGGGTTTGGAACAGGTGGATCCAGAGTTGGGATAAACCTGGAGCTGCCTCGTATCAGCCAGCTCAGCTTTTTCATATTGGGAATTCTCTTGTAATGGTGATAAAGCTATAGAGTGATGCTATCTCAGATCTAGTTTTACCTCTGCGTGGCATACTTGAATTTATCTTGGTGTGAGATAAATTAGTCCAGTGGCTCATATGTGCAAGTGTTCCAGCTTCAGTGTCTTGTGCAGCCTGTCAGAAATGAGTAATTTCAAAGGGACATACACAGAGATTAACAAAGTGTCAAAGACTGATTTAAGACCATTCTGATGAGTGAGAAGGTGGAAATAATGTAGGGGAAGAACTGGTTTCTCCATTGTTTTCACATAACTAAGAAGTTATTCCTATTTCCTATAGGAATATTTTTGGATTAAGTACCTAATCCTGTACCTAACATTTAATTTGGTCATTGCACATGGTGAATAAAATGCCAGAATCAAAATGCAAAATGCTTTTTCTTTCAGGACTAGAGTTTGAACAGATGTACCTGTGTATTGAGACAATGTTTGAATAGATCTTGGAAGAAATCATGTGAAATTATTTCTCATTGAGGGCAATGACAGAGTCGCCTTTGACTGCAGCAACCGGATTGAGTAAAGGATTTAAATGCATATAATCACAGAAAAAGTGATCTGATGAATCATGACCCTATCTGTGAAAATTTGCCTAATGAAACTGTGTGAAATTAACTTTATTCACAAAGCACACCTGTTCTGCTGGGGAGACGGCTATAAATATCTTTGTGCCACCTGCCCCAGCTATGAGAGCTCTCATAAATCATATAATTCCCTCTGACAACTGGTTCCACCTTGAGGGCACCTTTTTCTTTTTGTGCTCTATATGAAAATGTGTATTTGCATAAATACAAATTTCTATGCCAATAAGTTTTCCACCAGATTTCTTTTTCTCCCACAAAACTGAAGAAAGTTTAGCTTATCTGTAGTTTCACTTCTCTTGTTACAATTCCATGTACAAGCACACTCTGAAGTAGGATGTGGTCACTGGGGAATTCTGCCCTCCTAAAGCACCATCACTTGTGCACACAGTCCCGTGAAGGAGTTGTTCCAATTTGTGCTGAGTCTAGATGGAAAGAAATGAATTGACTTGGAAGCCCAAGAGTTATCAGATCTCTACCTCTGTATCAGTCTGACTTTCCCATATACTCCCTTCTGTTACTTGTGTTTGTGGGAAATTGCTTTTTTTTCTGCCAGAGGTTGAATTTAAAACTAGACCTCTAGGAAAGCCTTGCTTTAGAGCTCCCAGTCTCTAAACCCAGTACCCCATGCATCAGTGAAGGAGCAGAATTACCCTTCCTCCTCTGCAAGCAGAGTGTGAGTCACGAGTGTTGCTACTGAGAGAAAGGTAAATACCTTATTAGGGTGTATAAGCAGTGCAAAAAGATGCATGAAGTGATCCTATGTAAAATGCAATGATTTTCCTTCAAGAAGGATTTAGGTTTATTGGTTGTTTGGCCAAGGAAGGACAACCCACAGCATGGTGATTGAAAGAACTGCAGTTTGGGTAGTCTTTACAAGAAAACCATGGTGGGAGGCAGTGTAACTGTTTGCAGTTATGTGAAAGGCTTTTGTAAAGAGGAAAAAAGTTCGGTTTCTTGAGGTTTTTTTCCCCTTTGTTTCAGGCTCATAGAATGAGCTGTGAACAGAAAAAAATAAAAAGTTGTAATGAAGGAAAAGGCACAATGTCAACCCCAGCTTGGTGACAAGCATTGTGTAGTGCTGCAGGACAGCCTTGGAGGATTGTGGACATCAAGGACTAAGCAAATACCAGCTAAGAGTGACAAGGGAGGAGCAGGTGGCTCCCCTTTCTTTGGATCTCCATGTCTGGGGCTTTTAGGGTAATGCAACCACTATTTTGTGTGTGTAATCTGTGTGAAAAATATCCTGTTGGTTCTGTAGGACGTGAGCTATGTGAAGGGTGCATAGATGTACATGTAAAAAATACAGATTTGAATACCACAGTAGAAGTGTTCATTGAATGCACCTATTACCCTGTTTCTACTTAATAATAATATGGTTGTTCTTTATTCTCCCGATATTTAAGATACACATTTCTACCATTAATTAAAACCATAGGAATAAGATTTCAAATTTTACTTCACCTGCAATTAATGTGCAATGACTTTATACTGATCTAATTTTTTTTAATTTTAGAGCAGTGGAAACTGCTAATGTTTTCTTTTTTCAAGTTTATGGTAACATGTTTTTATTTTATTTTGAGTATTTCTTGATACACTGACTGTACTGACAGAGATCCAGTTGTAGGAAATGGTTACTTTGGGGACAACATCAGGTCTATCTCTGCAAAAGGAGAATTCCTTTAGTCTTAAGTCGTTAGTTAAACATAATTTTATTTAATAGCTTTTCATGTGGAAGGCGTAAATGAGGCATTTAAATCAAAAGTAACAGTGATTGCTCTGTGCTACTGTTCTTACCACAGACCTAAGAAACCATGGTTGGACTTCAAACCATGTATTAATCCTTCATAGATTGAGTTCAAAACTCCCTTTGAAAATTTGAAAGGGAAGGACTCACAAATTTCAGAATGACTAATATCATGCTTAAGGGAGGAATTCTTTAATGAGGTAGAAAAGACTGTGTACTGTCTCCCAGGTAGTGTGCTCATTAATTTATTTGCAAGATGCTGATCCATGGAGAGGATTAATTTAGGCTTAACTGACAACCGCATCTTAGACCAATTTACTCACCCTGGTTGACCTGTGTTCTCCAGGGAGCTGGGTCTGCAGGACACTGTTACCCTCCTGGGTGGGATATGAGGTTTTTTGTACCAAGGCAGAGGAAGGTGGAGGATTTTATTCCACACTCAAAGTCCAGACTGCGTTCTGTGAGTAGATGATACTGTTCAATGTTGTTTATTTTTACTAAGGAAAATTAAATGCTCCCCTCCCTGATTTTTCCTTTGTGTCTGTGGCAGGTAAAGTGGCACTGTAAAGCTGTGTTAATACCTTTCCTGTTATAATCGAAGTTTTGTGTAGTGGTGCTTTTCAGGAGCTACAAAGTTGACTTGAAAAATCCCCAATACCCACTCTTTCTTCATCTCAGTGTTTTTCTTGCAGCAGCTCTTCCAGAATGATATCTTGACTTGCAGGCTGTCACTTATGTTTGCTTTCTGGAGTTAAACCTGCTGATGTTCGTAACATGCTTAGCTGAACTTGGGACCTGTGTGGTTTTTTTAGAAGGAAAAAGAATCTTTTGAGAAGGTTTTGCCTGGTACAGGGGCAGGAAGGCACTGCTGCTGGAGCACCTGCTCTGGAGGAGAACTGATGTGACATCCCAGCAAGGTGTCAGAGCTGACAGCTCCACCACTCCTCCCATTTGGCCGCTGAGTCCAAGGGCTCTGCTGAGGATCCTGGGCTTGCCCAGTTGTGACATTGCTGCTGCACCTTCCAAAGGTTAAAAACTTGGTCAGCAACTATTTCAAGATAAAGCATATAATACAGAAAAGCAGTGAAAATACAGATAGAAATGGGCAAGGAGAAACTCAGAAGGGACAGACTGATAATGCATTTTTACACAGTGTCTTGAATAAGGAAAGAAAAAGACAATAATGGCTCATAACCATCACTTAACCTTTTTATCACAAAAAACAGCCCTCAGAAGTAAGATGTAGAAGAATTTTGCTGTGGCTATGTGCTGTGTTCACACTTGCACCTGGCTTCTAGTGGACAGGAGCTAAGAGCTTGTCCCTGTGCTGCGGCAGTAAAGAGTATAGAAACACAGAATCTGGACAGACTGCACCTTAGTTTTTAGTTCTGAGCTGGATTTGAAGACCCAGCCCTGTAACTCAATATTGCAATATGATGTTTTTGTAACTAAGAATGTGGTATCTAAGAGAGAAATGTAAAGTTTTCCTTCTTTCTGTTTGGTCATCCACTAGGCTACCAGAACTTTAAAGCAGAGTGTTGATTGGCAGAGCCCCCCTGAAACACACATTCTATCACAGCTTGAAGAGTTTGCTGCAGAAAGAATCATCTGTGTGTCCCATCTCACTGCCTTATCCCCAAGCTAGGTAGTACTTTCTATGCTGTTGGTGAGCTGCTCAAGGAAAATATCCCCATAAATTAGCTATTCCACCTGTACATGATGCTTTTAATAAGCAAAGAAAAAGGTGCCTCTAGAACTGAGACCAGCAGCTCCTTCAGCTCCTGTCTCTGCATCCACAAATCCAGCAGTGTGCTCAAATGGCTTCATCTTCCCGTGTTTTCTCAGGGATGCCTCACTTCACACCATTATGGATCTCAGTTTATTCCTCTATAAACTATCATCGCTCATTTTAGCATTTGTGGTGCTTGCCCACTGTGATTGTCATTGTTAAATTGTCATTGTCACCTCCCTACCTGGTCATCCAGGGCACTCTGAAGGGCTGGCCTCTCCCAGTTAGCCCAGTAACAGGGACTGGGGTCAGAGAAGTCAGAGCAAGGTCCTCTGTGCCTTGGGGAAGGCAGCTGGAACTCTGTGGTGTGGTCTCTTGTGTGAGTTGTATGTATAGGATTCTCACTCAATGCCACATGAAATGGCTGAATGCCATTAATTAGACTGGTAATTTGATTTCTTAGGAGTAATTTTATTTTCTGTCTCCAGTATGAGCATTCTACTGTTCATTTTTCTTCAGCTCATCCCAAAATAGTTTGGAAAGGTTCGTTTCAATGTTGAGGTATTATCCTATTGCATTGGTTTGAGAGGAGACAGGTATTACCACCATTGCAACTGTCTAAACAGGCTCCTTTAATTTCCTTGTCAATGATGATGCATGAAAAGTCAGGAGGAAGGCAGCTTACAGCAGAATAGCAATGGTTGGAAAGATGAGAAAGCATTTTTATGTATAATATTTTAAATCTTTTTCCATTGCCTCTATAGCATCTGGACTCCAGTTCTCTCCAGAAGCTGAAAGAGAGCTATGTTCTGATCTTGGTGGATTGTTTCTTGGCATCTAGACTCTAAGGAGCTTCCTTTAATTTCTGCTGTACTGTTTCTAGCTGTTTAGCTCACTGTGGCTGAAGAAACCTTCAAGACTTGCAATGTTTTGGCAACTTATATTAGATCTCACAATGCCTAATCATCTTTAGAATGTTTCATGTCCTGGAGACAGAAAATAATGCAAGAACCTCAGTTGTAATTAGAAAAAGAAAAAGTTGCTTCATCTTTGGAATACTCAGAGGAGCATACATAGGTGAACAGATTAAAAAACACAAACCATTAAACAAGTGAAAAAAAAAATAATCCTGAAGTCAATCTTCCATCCTTTGCAGAAGCAGACTCAGTACAGTGAAAGTTTCTATTTCATTCTGGAAAAAGATGGAAATTGCCTGGCCATGCATGTATTTCTGTGTAAATTCTCTAGGCTATTTCTTTTCATGATGTATTGACAGCCATCCTTTTTCAGCTTGGAATAATTTCTGCTTCTCTGCAGTGATAAATACATTTGTATAAGACACTTTAGTCTGGGTGAAGTCATCTCTTCACTTGGTGCTAAAATATGCCCAAAATCTTTGAGAAGAGGAAATTGCATGTATTTTATATGTGCAATGCAAGCTCCAGATTTTTAATTTTCTCATCTCTCTCCTTTATTGTCTCTGTCATCTTTGTCATAGAATTTGCCTGATTTTTCTCTTAACAAAATTGTTTTCATGCTGATCAAAATATCATCATAGCATTTCCCAGGTTCCTACCTTTAAAGACTTTATCATTTCAACACAATATTAGATCTTTGAAAGTTGATCTAAGTCATTGGTTTGTAAGCAAAGGTGATCTATACCTCTGAGATTCAATTTGAATTTCATATAGATACATATTGCTTAATTATATTTATTTGCTTAGATTATAAATAATTAAAGAGTGCCTGTCCAAGTCTCCTGGTGCCTCAACACATCAATAACAATTCCATCCCCACAGTGTTGAATTAATTATTCTAATAGGAACTCAGCCAGACTACCTTGAGTGGAGACTTTTCAATTTCATCATTACTTGGAGAAACAAATCCAGAGCTTTCTGCATAAATCTTATCAAACAGTACCTTCTGTGCACTGCTGCTGCTTTGCTGTTCCTCTCCTCTAGAACTGACAAGACACTTTCACAGTGCACTCCTTATGGTATGTTTTGTCTTGCTCTAAGCTGGCTAAGACTTTGGGAATAATTTTCTCAGAAAGCTTCTAATTCTCTGAGAACATATCTAAGACAAAGTTTGTTTTGCCCAGTTTTCAAATTATTGAGTAGTCAACATTGTATTTGATGCTTAAGTGAAAATCCTTTATTTATTGTTTGAAAAAGGTGTCTTTTTAAAAATCTTATTTTTGAATGTAAACCAATCAAAGAAAAAAGTAAAGCTAATTGAAATATTCAAATTACTTAGATGGTAGTTAATTGATATGGTCTTTGCTTGAAAAATGCATCCAATATAATCTATTTTTCCTCTGAATCAGGACAAAACCATGAAAAAGCAGCTTATTTTCATATGTTGTTTGTTTCATTATGAGAAGTCATTAAGGAATGTTATCAGAGTTCTCTGTGTGTGTGTATAACCTTGCTGATTAATGGTAATGTGGTGATAGATAACTCTGGGAATATGTAACATTGCCCACAGGGTTTATGGGAATAATTAAATTGGTTGTTCCATTCACTTCCCAGTTTTTGTGAGCAGCACTTGCCAGAGGAACAAGGAAGGATTTTAGGTTAGTTTATTTTGATGTTTTTGTGGGTGTTTCAGGAGAGATTATTATAATAGTCAGTAGTCTTGTTTTGTGATTGAGTTCTGTACAGGTGATAACATCCATTCTGCATTTCACTTCTTCCAATTACTGAAAAATTGGAAGACTTTTTTACCAACCAAACTGAGAATGAAACAAAGTAAACAAATGAATTAAAGGTTTTAAGCATCTCTTTCAGTGCAAATGAGGAAAATATTCAAGTGTTCTGTGCTGACATGTAAATGCTTTAAGCTGTTTTGCCTTTGTTTTGTTTATACAGTAATACTTAAATAACAATATTCCTCTCAGTAATTAGCTGACATTTAAACGTCGTGCAAGGGTATTTTACATTGTGTCAAATATAATTCACAAACATTTTTCAAATTAAGCCTTTCTGAAAGAGCATCTAACTCACATTTTATTTTTAATTTCCTTCTTTAGGATAAAGTCTACTGCATGTAAAGCCAACAGACTAATGGGGCTACAATTTTGCTGTTTTTCTTAAAATTCATATGCATTCACAAATCAAAATAATAGCACACATTCCCAAAAAATATTAATCTTTTTCCTCCCCTATTTCTTCCTTTTTTTTTTGTTGTAATATGCAAGCAATATTTCTTTAGAAAAGCTAAATAAAAAGTAGAAAATGAAAAGTGTGAAGATTAAATACCAGGAATTCAATAGTAGTAATCATATAATAAATGGTATCCTCCTAATATCTGCTGTTAGTTTTGAACAAAATGAATCATACAGCATAATTCTTATGGAAGCCTTTAATTATGGATGTGCTTTTGTACTTCAAAACTGAAATGTTCTATGACTGTAGGGGGAAAATTAAGCTGAAGCTTTTATGAATCTTAAAAGTTCAGGCTGAAAATAAAATTAAAATGGTATCTTAAAGTGAGGATGCAAAGTTTGGGTTGACTCTTACAGAGCTACTGAACTCCTCCCACCATCAGACTACACCAGGAATTTCTGAAACTTTGACCATTATAGGCTCTATATAATCATTAATGTCATATGAATAAATAAAGCCTAATTAATTCAACACTAATGAGAAGAGTTTCAGACAGTGTTCATCACTGAAGGCTGAATTTCCTCACAGTTCTATCAGAGTAATTCTTCATTGTTTTTACATAAATTACTTTTTAAACTCTGTAGTGGTCTTGAACAGCACAGTACTGCAGGATTTAGTGAATTTCATTACAAAATAGTATATAATCAATAATATAAACTTGATAAGGTTTTTGTTTCACCCCGTGGCACTTACTGTGGTAGCATATGCTAAAGATAATTTCACTGGCAAATAGAGTAGAATTTGTATGTGTATTTGATACATTTGGAATTAGCCAAAATAACAGGATAGAAAAGGGATTAAGAAGATCTCTGTTAAAAAGGCAAGTGCATATTTATGGAAGGAAGACTGAATTGAACCTTGCTCAGATCCAGGACGATGTTTAAATAATCCTGAAATACTTAAATCACTTCAAAGCATTTTTTATCTTTTATTAAGTTTCTTTTTCAAGAACCTCCTGAGTTCCTCTTGGTTTTTCTCTTCACTTCTACCATAATGCACATCATGCATCAGCTTCTGTCTGAAGTTTCTGAATTCTTTGCCATGTATTCTGTGTTTCCTGACAGCTCCTCTCTGCCATTTTTGTGGAAAGAAAAAATCTGGAGCTCAGACTACCGAGTTGAGTGGAGGGAGCCTGCTCCAAATCTAAACTTAAAAGACCAAGCTTAGGAGAAATTTTCATGTACAGATAGAACATGAAGTTTGCAGGCACTTTTAATACCCTGTGTGCTTGGGCAAGTCTGGAAAAAGTTATGCATTGCTCTCCCTGTACTTTTGTAAACTCCTCAGTGGTTTTGTGCATGGGTTAGTACATATTGCAAGCAGAAAGGGATGGGATAATCCAGCCACCTCCAGAGCAAAACTCTCACTCAGGTCCTCCAGTGCTAACCAGGCATGATTCAACCTGTAGGGTACAGGTTTTGCCATGAACGTACTCCTGGGGATGGATCCTTGCTCCTGCACATCTGTAGTAGGAATTGAATTAAACTGCGAGGAAGGCAAATTCTCTGCTTTGAGGGATCTATTTTTTAGTGCCGTGCTGCAATTCTGCCTATAGAAGATGCAGTTTCAAGTTTTTGAGCATTTTCAGGTACATTTAAATGCATGATAACTAGATTGATTTTATTGGAAATACCTGCTTTCCATCTTTGCGTGTGTTTTATGTTTTTAAGCTATTAGATTTACAGATAAAGCACTTCACTGGTTATGTTTTTCCACAGCTTGGGCACATCACAGGGACAAAATTCAAGTTTAGTCAGTGTTCTACATTGTTGGTTTATCTTTCCTGTTCTAGTATTAGCAGTTATGCAAATTAGCATGTTGTAAAAGTTGCATCATTTTATCAGTTTATGGTTCAGAGCTTAATTTGCTCAGAATAAATACTTGTGAATCAAATCACCTCCCCCCACAAAAAAAAAAAGGGAAGACCAGCAGTTAAACCCAGACTAAACCTACTAATAAGAAGGTATGAAATAAAATTTTTTAATACACCTAAGTAATGGTATATTCTTCAGGTAAATGAATTAAAATGTCTATGAGAGCCAGAATGAGCTGCGAGAAGGTATGAGAACAGAAAAAAAACATAACTTGAGAAGTTCATTTTGGAGGAGACATTAATGCAAACCGGATGGCACGCAGCAGAGGAAATGAGAGGCTGGTGCACAGGGGCACAAATAAATGCTGGAGGATGTATCACATAACTTAATCAAATAGGCTGTAACAGGAAGATGCAACTGTGGTTTCCTTAATGACCAATGGGTGATGTAATCAAATGCTTAAATGCACATTGTCAGGTTGTGAGGAGCTTCTACCAAAGCACGGTTGGGATATCACTTTCCCAGGAATTCAGGCTGATAACACATCCTCTCAAGTGAGCGGAAGGAGTTAGGAGCACACAGGTTTCTGTAATGCCTTTGTGACAGGAAATAACTTCCTTTATCATTCTCTAATGTAAATATCACATTCCCTGAGGAAAGATGTACTTTTGCTGCCTTTGGCAGGACACAAAGTTGTGAATCTTGCCATGCTTGGGCATGAGAAAGAGTCAGGGCTGCTGCAGCATGGACCCAACAGAGCTGCAAGAAACTCTCAGGTGTTTCTGGCCTCTGCCTGCAGCTGCAGCTCCATTGGTGCCGGAAATATGTGGATGAACTAATTCGAAGAAGTGTGGGAATGACTGAAACAGGCACTCACAAGTCTGAGTGCAGGCCAGCTCTCCTTCAGTGGAATGTACTAAATAGCACGGTTCATGTCAGGCTTGTAGAACTTTAATTTCTGTTTCCCTCAGCGTTGTGCACTTTGCCAGTGTGTGTTTCCATTGGAGCAAACCCAGGTGTTGAGGCTAATGGAGTAGTGACCTTGGCAGCAGCAGGTTCAGGTGCCAAGTGAGTGAGCTGTGCTAACCCCAAGAGGGTTGGTTCTACCCTGCAGGGACACCAGCGCTGCATGCACTGCTCAGCCAGGCCCAGAAACTTTCTCTGTGCTTACAAGTCTTGCTCCTTGCTGTCTTTATTACACAGTGTAGTCTTATGGAAGACTTTTTTTCACCAAATCAGGATGGTTTACCAGCAGTTTCATAGCAAGGGTATAAGCTGTGAATATAAGAACCAAGCAGAGTCAAAATTAAGACTGAGCTCACTGATAATCCTGGGCTTTGCATTTTAATGCATATTGCTAGTTGAGTGCTAGATTGTGTTTTTATGACAGAGCAGATTAGGAAATAATTTGCATGTGAATCTCTCAAAGTCTACGCAGTTTCCCTGGTAACAAATGTGGAACCAAGTTCCAAAATCTGCTTGTTGCTATTAAAGTGTGTGTATGTGGGGAAGGAGGTGTGCTTATTTTCTAAGTTTTTACTGGAGAAAAAATAGAACTGCAGAGTTTAGCAAGATTATTGATTTACATAAAATGGGTAATGTATAAAAAAAAAGTATTTTCCCTCTTCCCTGTCTCTGCTTGCTTTGTTTGCTGGTTCTCTCTAATTATTTCCGGGTTATTTTAACTATACTTAAAGATTGAACGTGAAGTAAATTGAAATTTTAGTTGCCCTAAAAATTATGCCATGTATGTATGCAGGGAAATTCTGAATAAATAAAAAGGTGATTTCCTCTCAGTAGTAAAGAACATCTCTTGTTCAGAAGTGTAATTTTTGAAAACACTAAAATCATAAAAAATGTTCTGTAATAAATAAAAGTAATTATTGCTCAGCTTCTGTCTTGGAGGCAAGCTAAGCTACTTCTGCTGCTGAACAGTTTTACTTCATTTTATCAGACTAAAGTGATTTTTCATGTCATGCTGGGGTTTATTCCTTTAATGAGCCATACAATGATCAGGAATAAAAAGAGAAAAATTTTATTTGAATACAGAGGACCTGAGTTACTGGAATTTCATCAGTATGAACAAGCTTTATCATCTTTTTAATGTTCTATCATTGACACCTGTGGCACAATTAAGGAAGGCCCTATTGTGTGTCAGGTTAATTTTAATATTGTGTGGTAGAAATTCTCAAGTACTGTGGGAGATGGGTTGTGGATACAGAAATTTAACTCCGAGTTAAGCACACCTTTATTCAAAACTCATTTTCCTTCCTTTCTTTTCTTTCCAATCTTTTACGAGATTGTGGATGTGCTAAATGGCTAACATGAAAATATGTGGCAAAGGGGGCTCTGTCACTTCCTCTGGTAGGAGGGACATCATGCAAATGCCAAGAGTTTGCATCATTTTGAAGGGCACAGTGAAACTTTCCTTTCTCTAGATTGTAATTACATTTCCAGTTCCCTGCCAGCATATGCTGATTGCCTTCTGCAGCTTCCTTGGGGCCTTGTCAATCCATTGATTAAAGAAACATTCTTTAAGTGGATTTGTACTGCATTTGAATATCTGATGCCATTTGATTAGGGCTGGATGTTGATATGACCCTCAGTAAACAGCTGTTTCTAACTCTGAATTTTTTTTTTATGATGGATCTTGACATAAAGAAATTCTCTTGCATTCTGGACTTTCAAATGTTTACCCAAGAGATTCAGTTGACACTCATGAATGAGAACTTCTGGCTCCTGTAGTCTTAGAAAAAAACCTGTGTGTTGCCAGTGCAAGTAAGAGGTCCAGGTCCAGAAACTAAAAGGCAATGAAAGCTGTTCGTTTTTAAAAATAGCATTGAAATAATAAATGTTATGCTAGTTTCTCCTCCATCTTGCTGGATCCAGCTCCAGACAAAGTTTCTGTTCTCACTGGTATTTTTGACGTGTGTAGTCAACCAGCTTATTTTTCATGTCCTTGCATTTGAGGCAGTTCCTCCAGGATTACCTCACCTCTCAGGCTGAAAGAAAGAACCAGATTCCTCAAAGGGGTCCAGTAACCTCTCAGCCCCATCAAGGGCAGGGGGATAATGCCTGTTCTTTAGAGGTTGTGCTGAATCATGACTCAAGTTCTTAGGATCAAATTCATGCAGGGAAACATTAAGTGGAAATCTTATTTGCAGGCACTGAGTAATACATCCTCCTGAGAGTGACCTTTGGTAACTTCAGATGCTTTTCAGTAAAACTGCTCTGTGGCTGCTGAGTATTCACTTTGCAATGGGCAAAATGTTTTCATAGGATAGTAAAATAAAAGTTGCATGTATGGTGAATATGATACGTGTTCTCTTAGATTCTTGTTTAGAAAATGTTGTGCCTGCTAAATTAACGGGATTTCAAGGCTGGTTTTGCTACTGCTACAAAACGATCCATCTGCATTGTTTTCAAAAACCCCTATGTTCTTCTCAAGATAAAAAAAAAAATTAAAAATATTTGCTGTGATTAATTATTCCAGTGAATACTTATTAGTCAATTATTGTTAGTATTTGTAGCAGTTAGGGGAAATATTCATTAGCTTAACTATTCTCAAGTGTGTTCATAATTAGAACACGCTATCAATTTATGCTTATTTTGAAGAAAATCATGAAATCTTTTCCCCAAGTTTCTTAAATATGTACATTTTCTTCACTCAGATTCATTTTTTTCTAGTAACTAAATTTTTTAATTAAAAACTCTATACTGGTGATAGAAAAGGTTTTTTTAGATTAAAGGTGTCTTGAACATGTAGGTTTATATAGATCAAAGGGGCAATTTCCCTGTGTAGCATATGCTGTAACATTATGAGAAATTTTTTTAAGAACTGTTTTCCATAAACAAATAAATGTGTACACGCTCACATGAATAAAAGGTGGCAGTGACTTATGGTGTACTGTATAAATTTGAGATTATTCACAATCATTCCTACCCACAGTCAGAACAGTTTTATTCATTACATTTATAACCTGAGTTTCAGCCGATGTGGATCCTGACTTTTGAATATGATTGAGCATGTAACAGAAATCCAGGCTGAAAATTCCCAAAAATGTGCCAAGACCTTCTGAATTAATACTGTCTTTGTATGATTTAGGTATATTTTCAGGAAAGAGTTACAAAGGTACAATAAAGGACCAAGTTCTTAAATGAGTATTAAATTTGTAGGAAGGTATGGACAGGCAGCAAGGAGTGTTTACTAAAGGGATTTGGATTTGTTAGGCTGAAATATATTTGAAGTTCATGAGGAAATAACAGCTAAGTATCACAATAACACAATTTTAAAACAGGGAAGCTTTTTTTTAATGGGAAGAAAGTTTATAATATGGTAATTTTTGCATACCTGGCCCTTGGCAAAATAGCAAAAAGCTGAGACTATAGAAACACTCAGTAAGTGGGAAGTGTTAATGTAAATACATTAATTTATAGTAGGCATTGCTCTGGATGTGCATGCAAAATCATCTTTCAATGTAACCCATATTTCACATAATTTCTATATATAAAGCCTAGATCATCAGCTATAAATTTAAAAAAAATGAAAGTGAATGCAAATATAAATGACTTGCACATACCAGAGTAAGGGAAGGTTTTAGTACAAAACTGTTTCAAATTTTGGAAGAATTTTTTGTCTTAACACTAGAGAGACAGAACTTTGGCTTTATTTATCATTTGATTAAAAAAAAATGAGATCTGTTCATGACAGTATGATTTCAGGTGAAAAAATATACATAAAAATTGGTTGTTTTTTTTTTTTTTTTTTCCCTGAAATCATGTGCATTTCTAAGTAAAATTACAAAATCTGAACAGTTACTGAGGTAAAAATCCCCCTTTGTCTACAACAACTCCTCAGGGCACAACAGTCTTCCATGCACAAACAAAATGCTGAAAATGAGTGAGCGGTGTCAGAAAGTTAATATCATACCTGAATGGCAAACCTTTTATTGCAAATGCATTTTTTAAGGTAGGTGTTACTGGGAGAAATCACTTCCATGGCTTTTGTTGACTCCCATTGCAAAACCTCTGTGTTAAATACACTGCGGTGGTGTTTTTGTGGTAATCTTGCTACTGAAATGCAGAGTGCTATCAAAAAACCTAAAATGGTAACACTCGAGGAAACATTTTGATTCCCAATTTGTAGTCTTAAAAAACTCTTAAATAAAATCCAAATAGATTCCTAAATGCTAAATTTTTCTGAAGCAGATATAGAAAAGTTACAGATACAAAATGTTCTTCGATGTATGAAAAAACAATGTCCTTTTTCTCCCTACCCCCTGTGTTTGTTGCAGGATGCTGTTCTGGCAGAAGTTTCTGTGAAGGATGTGGTTTAAATGTCTTTGCTGTGATACGTTTCAACAATTGTGCTTGTTGACTACATTTTTTTGTGAATTTATTTTGATAGTGTGGCCGTAACAAATGCCAACTTTCCAACTCCCTAAAGCATATTTTGGGAAATATTTTCTTATTCTGTAGCTGTGTTTCAAAATCTGAAAAGTAATTGATGACTATCATTACAAAATAAGCTTTAATAATGAAAGTAAGAACATAAGGGTCCTGATACCATCATTTGGTTTAATTGTGTGCTAATTAAATTATCTCGTTGTCTGTGGGCATTTGCAAGTGTGGATAAAAGGGTAGTGATGGGAAAATGGGGAGAAACCTGCACTTGTGCTTGTAGTAAAGCAGTCATATAGCAAAAAGGTCACCGTTTCTTTGGCCTGACAGGTCTGCATCTCAAAGTGTGATGTTTGATATGGTGTACAGATCAAAATAGAGGAGGTATGTGAGCATAAACATTTACATTTAATATGTAAATATCTGAAACACTTTAATTTTTTAGTTATTTATCCTTCTGCCAGACTTAGAACACTGACCAGTGGTAATTAAAGGTGAAAGAAGTTTGTATTTGTCAGTACCCCTTTTAATATAAAAGGCCAATATTAACTGTTTTAATTCTTTTTTGCTTCTAAAAAAAAAAAAAAGACGTGAGTGCCATCAAAATGAGTTGTTTGCTTTGTTTCTGATGATGAAAACATCATTGAATTAAAAAAAAAATTGTCAGTCATTGAAACCTAGTATTCTGAGTTCTGTGTCCCCATGCCAGGGATAAAGAGTTTAGTTACAAAAAGAAAAAGGTATTTTTGTGACTATTATTAGTCTGAAAAGCCAAGTGTCCTGCACAGGTAAGTCTGGGCCTAAAATGTCTTTCACTGGGAGACTTTTCTGTATTGGATTAGTATTTGTAACTAATAGGTGTACAGATAAGAAAGACACATCCAGCTACTAGTTTAGGTGAGCAGGTGCAAAAACAGTGGTAGGTGTTTGTCCTTTGTCATGGCTGTATTTTAACCACAGACGTTATTTCACATCTCTTATTGTCATTCTCCCATTGCAGCATTTATTGTTGTATTCAATACTATATTATGTTATGCTTATTTACCTATTAGATACTCAGTAGAACGTTTATTTTGCTTTGAAATTGAACAAATTGAATAGTTGATTCAAAAAGCCTGGGCAAACTTAATAAGGGCTGTAGCTAACCTTGAAGATCTGTGGTGCTGATTGAGCTTATCCTTGCAAAGAAAGCAAAGCTGCCTTCCCAGAAGGATTATGGTGCCCCTCTAAACAGCAAAGCAGAGAAATAAGGAGCTTTTCCAAGAGCAGGTGTTGGGTTTATACCCAGTGAGATCAGAGGGTGTCCCTGAAGAAGGGCTGGGTGGGTACATGCCTGTTTAAATGAGTACTGATAATTCTTTGGGCTGTTTATTAAACCAACAAAACAAGTCCTTCTGTATAGATTGTGTGTTTAATCTCTCATCTTGAGCAGATGACTGACCCAGGCTCCTTTTGCTTGCACAAGGCACCCTGTACCTCCAGTGCGTGTTTGAGAGTCACTGCCATTCTCAGCCCTCTGGCTGAATTGGGATAAAGAGCTTTCAGACAGCTTGGATTTAGGCACATTGACATGAGCAGTTTCACCAAGATTTCAGATATCTCAGGATGAGGGGGAGGATGTCAGAATGACATGCCTTGTGTGGTGTTCTTCAGTCTGTCTCCTGGTGTCCCTGCTGGGCTGTGCTGTGGTCACAGCAGCTGGGCAGCTCGACAGAACAAATCCCACGCCATTCTGATGGTTTCTGGTTTTTTTACTGTAGTGATGAACATGGCATTCAAGTAGCTCAGCTGAAGTGACTACAGAAACAGTCTCTTGATGCAATTTTTCATGCTTTGTGCTTGGCTAAACCTGTTGGATGGCATCCCACAGATCTGAGCAGCTCATGGAAAGCATCAGAAATTCAGACATTTGAGTAGAGTCCATCTGCAGCTCTTTGAGCTACATTTCACACTGTGGTGAAGTTTGGACTGTGAGCAGTGAAATGCAGCATGTTCCATGCTGATGGAGCAGCCTGGCATACGTTTGGGCTCTAAACTCACTCTGTGTTTACTGAGAGGGGTCACTTCTAGACTTGAGCTCATGCGTAAACAATTTTTAGGAGAGCAGCTTGTCCAAAACAGTCTCAGAAATGCTTTTGGGGACATTTTTTGGGATAAAAGCTGTGGGAAGGGCTCGTCAACAGAACTTTTATTGATGGGCCCACACAGGCAAGTAATCTATGCAAGTGATATATGCATGTGATTTATCACTGAAAGTTTTAGAGAATTTAATTGAATTACTCTGTTTCAGCTATTTAATTTTGGATCATGAGACTTGCACACTTTGCTTTCCTACCAGCTGATTCCAAATCCATTTTCATCACTTAATCAGCCCTGGCACAGAACTGTGTTACAGAAATTGCTGTCATTCTTCTCAGCACCACCATCAGCTGTTGGGTTAGATTTTCTGTTTTGTCTAAAAGCAAGAAGAGGCCTGTCTCCCACTTTTCAAATGGTCTGATTTTGTTATGTGTTGAGTGGATGACATCTTGCTTCATTATCCTCTTGCTTTTTGACTGCATTTTATTTTCCAAATGCCAGCTGATACAGGTTCCTGTCAAACTGCCCATTAGTTTCAGCGGTTTTCTTGGCTGGTAAAGGGTGTGACTGCATCTGGCTGCTTGTAAACACAACAGCACACATCTGCCTTGAGCTGCACTTCCTTGATCTCTGGGCACAAACAATGCCCAACACTTGTACTCTAGGGACCATGCTGTTCCCAACACCCTTTTTGAACAAAATTTCCAGGCACATTTTAGGGAATGGAAAAAACTTGCTGGAACTCATGCATTCTCTGGAACAGGTACCTCCCCATCACTATTTATCATAGTTGTTTATTTAATGTCAGATACAATTCCCATGATTGAAAACGTGGCAAAGTGTATTAACTGGCTGCTTCACATGTAAATATTTTGGGAACTGCCACCTGCATACGTGAGATCATACAGTCTTTTTGTCCCGTATTTTGAAATGGAAGAGTTTGGAATATTTAAATTATGGGTCAAAAACTGAATAAATGAAGAGGCAGAGTAGTCAGTCTGTCTTCCTAATGAGCCTTCGTTACAACAGAAGCTGAGCTGCCAATTACTGGCCACTTCTTCTGGCTACTCATTAACTGTGTTTCAGCATGAACCTCCTATGATTTGGCCTGTGGCCAGATCAAATTCAAATTTTCCCCCTGTCCAGAATAATGCTGTTACTATTTTGATAGGCAAGTAAACTGGAAGTTTCATAAATCCACAGCAAGCACTAATTTGAGTATGACAAAAGGGCATCTGTTCTTCTCACTGCCAAGAAATTGCAGAAGTGACTGTATTTAACAGTAGTAGATGACTTTCACTTTATTTAGCTTCAATTATGACACTGAATAAAATATTTACTGGGTCGATACCATCCTACTAGCCCTCAGAGTAGTTTTAGAGAAGTGACATGTGCACCAGCTATAGCCCTATACTGCTTCTCTTGTTTGCTTTCAAGAGCTCATTGCAGTCTGTGAAAACTGTTTATGTGCTTTGGAAATGCAGAGGAAAACATACTGGTATGTCCTTTAGATTGTGATTTTTCAGGGAATTTTAACAATCTATTAATATCACTGCACCAGCAGAACTGTATGATATAGACCTGATTTCAGTTTGATCTTGGTATGGAAAGATCAAACTCACTTTGGAGTCTGGTACCCCATTTGAGTAGACTCCATGAAGTTGTTTTGCATTTGTCATAGCCTCTGTCTGAGGAATATTGTTCCTTGAAAGATTAACTCTTGTGAATTCACGTTTCAGATTATGCAAATGTCAGCTAGAATTCAAAATAATTTGTCAGAATTTTTTCCTGAGTTCTAGCGTAATGTGTTTTGAAAAAGATGTTGTGACATTAGCAAATAAGAAATCCTAAATAAGTGGAACAAATACATAGGCTTTCCTAATATATATCTACTGCAGATATGTAAAAACTAGGGCTGTATTTTGCTTTGTTGATGTTTGTTGTATTCTGTTTATCAGCAATATTTCCCATTTTGAGGATAAATGCAGTGTTCTGAGTTCACAGGGTGCCTGTTACACTTGGGGTATCAGGAGCTATATAAGCTTCAGCTGGTCAATTGGTGCCATATTCCATTGTTTTGGGATCCAACAGAAAGACATCAGTGGTTTCTGCTGTACTGTTAGTGGCTTCTTGAAGAGCACCAGAATTTTATATTAAATAACTGGATCAAGAACTCCTCTCTTACTCGAGATCCTACATCCAACTTCTCAGTTAAATGGTGTTTATATAAAAACTGCTTACAAGGGAAATCCTGACCACCAGGGTGCAGAGCACACTGGGCTTTAATGAAATCTTATATTGTGTTGGGATAATGAGTTACTAGATTACTTATTTCTATGTTAAATATATACATTAAGGAACTTTTTTTAAAATTGAGGTGAGAAATCCTTTAGAGGAACACTTTGAAGGATGTTTTTAATTTGTCCAGTGAAATGAGCATTCTCTTGGAAGCCAGAAGTTGAGGGAGAGCTGGAAGAAGATGGATTTTTTTCCCTTCCTTTCTCTGATGAGATGTGATACCTTTCACTATGTCTGACAAAAGCTTCTGTTAATATTTTTGGATTGAGGTTTTGAGTCAGCAACTTGTACAAAGCTAGAGATTCTGTTTATGGGAAACTGTGCTGTCATGTGTTGCAGCCCTCCTAGCCCTCACTTTATTCACATGTGATTTGCAGTTATGCTAAGCCTGTGTTCTGCCAGCTACCGTTCTGACTTACCTAAAATAAGGCAAGACATTTGTGCAAGGAATAAAAAGATCATAAGGCATTCTGTCAGTTTTATTGGTTTCTCCCATGAGTTGCACTGCTCTCCAGACCTCAGAAGCCCTTATTTATCCCAGAAACCTTGGAATTTACAGACTGACTTTGCTAAAGCACTACTGAACTTTAGAATCCTCATAAGAATGCTGGAAATCTTCAGAAAAGCCTTCTATGATATCAGCAAATATCTCCCATGAGAAGCCTTCTAGCACACTGAAAAGTGTTGAGTAGAGATAAACGAGTGTGTGATTCTCATTTAGAATTCTTCCTTGAAAAACACAGAGTCTGCGAAGCTTTTTTATTTGTCCTGGTGTGACACATTATTCTTACTTTTTAAGCTCCTGTCAGACAGAATGTTTGGCTTTTAAAGGTTATTTATTTTTAATCTTTTAATGTTTTATCCAGTCATTAATGCCTTTAAACTAGAAGATGCTTTATTTTCAATAAGGAAAAAAAACATTTTTATTATGAAATACTGGCCCAGGCTGCCCAGAGAAGCTGTGGCTGCCCCATCCCTAGAAGTGTTGGAGCTCTGAGTGACCTATTCTTGTGAAGGTGTCCCTGCCCACAGCAGGGGTGTTGGATGATCTCTGAAATCCCTTCCAACCCAAACCATTCCATGGGTCTGTGATCTCTGACTCTGGTGTTTGTTGTAGCAAATCCTTGTTTGAAAAAAAGTGGAAGGGGCTGAAATATCTTGCTTCCATCTTTTGGAGTTTTGCAGCAATGTTCAGTCCTAAAAGATCTCTACTTTTGGCATTTATGTTAGAATAGCCCTTCCAGCCTTTTTGGTGGCTTTAAAAGTGGCAGAGCCATGTTCACAAGATGGTGGCAGTGAGCTCCACTGGCTTTTCCATTCTGCAGCCACTATGCCATGATCTCACATGAAAAAGAAGACTAAATAAAGAAAACGGTCATAAGCGGAATAACTACTGTTCTCCATGTATTTTAGATACTCCCTGCTGGTATTTGAAAAATGTGGGTCTTAGGGGAATATGGCTTAGTGGTGGCCTTTGGCAGTGTTAAGTTATTGGTTGGGCTTGACGAACTTAAAGGTCCTTTCCAACCTAAAGGATTCTGTGTTTTTATACTTTGGTCTTCTCAGCGCTTTCTCTTCCCATGCAGTGATTCAGTGCAGCCTTGAATTCAGCAGTTAATGGTGGTCTGCTGGGCTTTGGGGCTTATTTACTGCTTTGTTTTGGGCACTGCTCATGTGCTAGAGCAGAAAATGCTCAATGGCAAACCGGGTAGCTGCTAACACCAGTTTCAAGAAGGTTTGAGGGCTATGATGGAAGCAAGGATGACAGGCTGATTTTTGTCTTGTCTCAGGTTGTAAATGAAGCTGTGAAAGCAAATGTATGAAGCCACAATGAGAGGTAGAAAATGATTTATATTTTATTAAGCTTTTAATCTGTAATTATTTCTGTGTCTATGAATAGCAACATTGTTGTCAATAACTATATAAGCGGACTTGAAATTTGCCTTAAATTTACCCCATTAATTTTTCAAAGATATTTGTTTAAATGAAATAGGAAAATACTAAAAGCATTCCCTTTTACCAGAGTTTATAATATTCCTTTAGTCCATACCTTTTCATACTAATTTAGTTATAAATTCTCCATTTCATATGTTACTCCTTCATGTTTTAAGTTGTGTTTGATTTTTCTTTCTTTCAATTCCCCCCCCCAACCATGGCTTAAAAAACTTCTGGCTCACTTGAAGGAATTAAACAGAGACACAACTGAAAAGAAGAGCAGGAAAAATTAACTGAACCTGAGAAACTGTGCAAAGTAGGAATTAGCAAGTAATTTAACCATCAGAGGCCACTGCAGAGCACAGTTCAACCACAAACTTCTAGTCTTCTAAGAGAGAAAGAGAGAAAGCACTTCAGAACATCTCATATAAGAAGTGTATCAAACTGGGGTACTTTTCAAGTCACTTTTAAATAAAATGAGATGGATATATATTTCCCTGAGTATCATAAGGTGAGCACAGCAGTGAATAGAATGCTGTAACGAAACAGCATTTCAGAAAGGAAGCAGAATGTAAACTCACCCTCTAAGTACCTAACCCACTGTACCTAAAAGAGTTCAACCTGAATTCAGGCAACACTTCAGGGAAAATTAATTCACTTTATGATTTTATTTTGGTCCACCTACTGCTGTTTTCCTTAAATGAGTACCTTGAACAGGGAGGTAATTGGAAACTGAGGAAATGGTAGGTGAGGAACCCTTAATTTTCAGAATTGTTTTCTGAGAGTTTTGTCATTAATTATATTGCCAGAATACAAAGGCATCAAAATAATACTTTCTGGATGATAAATTCCTTTGTTTATTTTATTGAAGCAATACTTGTGCTTTCTATATATTGTAAAACTTAAGTGACTGTGAATATTGGTTCCTCAGCTTTATTCTCCATGTTTGCAAAGACAAAATTTCAAAACTTTTCAGCTTTCTTTCATTTGAACACCATGTTTCTAAATGTTCATTTTGTTTCTGCATAATTGCAAGTTACAATATCCATAATTTCCCTAATGAACTAGAGACACTGTGAACAGCTCCTACTTGAAAAGACTTGGCTGATGCAGTGAAACTTTTCTTCCTTCCACAGTGAAGGAGTATTGCAGGAGAATTAGTTCATCCGGTTTGAAAGCCTGATGCCTTTTTAGGTGGCTCACATATTATTACAAAGCACAGGAAAAGCTAGGCAAACAAAAAACTTGGTAGATACAGAATAAAAGTGAAACAGTGAATGGATGGAGAGGGAAAGAGTTGCATTATTTAGCATGGAATAAAAAAATCCCACTATTGCTGACCTAGGCTGGCAACCCTGTGGTGCAGATGCACTCCTGCACAGCTTTTCTGTCTCTGACCCTGTGGAAGTTTGCCAAGAATGAGCAATGGTTTCTTGCTCTGAGGTGCATGAACCAGAAGCTTTGACAAGCTGGTGGAGAATGCAATTGGGTGCTCTTGGAATTCATGGATAACGCACATTAGGCTGCAGTTTGCTGAGGGTACAGATTAAATACAATTTAAATACATTAAATAATTTTAGATTTCTAATTCTAAGCAATCCCCTGCTTTCTCCTAAGCTCTAAAAGAATCAGTTTGGAGCTGAAGTGATTTCTTCTTGGTCATTATTGGGTGTGCTTTTACGGTGTAAACACTGTTTAGTGTGAGATCCCATTACTAGCTTTGGGGTTCTTTTGTGAACAAACCAGCAACTGCAATTGGGGATTTGTTATAGAGAACTGAGGTGAGTGTTTTGTGTGCTTGTATGCCATGGATATGGGTGAAGTGGAGATAAGTATGACTTTTCTGTGATAGCCTAAACTATTTGTGAGGACTGGGCATGGGAATAGGTTCTGTCACTACATATTGTAGGATTTGAAACCCTTTGTAATAGCTCAGCTTGCTATATATAGAAGGAAATATAGAAGCTGTTGAGTTGCTGAAAAAAGATGAAAATCTGAGTTAAAAATTATGGGAAAAAGACTTTACCAGAGGCATAAATGCTCAGAATTAATATTGTAGGAAGAACTGCAGTGCTGTTTTCAGGGTGAGTCATCATGCAAGATGAATACTTTGGAAAGTATTGTTGATTTTTAATAGACAAAACTTTTTTCACATCTCTCATGTTACACAACTGCTGATGATGCTCATTTTCCTTTCATGTTAGTTCAAAGCAGGAGTGGTGCATCTTCAGATTCACAGTGGAAATGGAGGTTATTAGTTAATTACAGAGACTATTTTGCAACCATGTTGTTTTGCTGTGTTACCTCATACATGAAATACAATGATGAATAGTGGGTTTTACTAGGAAATTTCAGTTACCAAGTAAGAGCAGTGAATTTTAAGGAGAATTCTTCAAAATTTCTTCATAGTGATTTTTTACTGAAGGTTTTATGTTCAGAGAATTGACATGCCTGGGTTACTCGCCCCACACACTTAAAATGGTGTGCATTTTTAGTCCAGATTCACTTTTCTTTTTTACATATGCTAACAAACTGTTTTAGATATTAAAGATATTATTATTATGTTAAAGAATCTGCTAGAATAGGGAAGAAAAATTGATTTCTTAATTATGGGCACATAGAACAGCTTGGCCTTTGTTCTTCCATTGCACCATTGTGAGATTGTCTTTTTGAGAGCCTTAGAGGTTCTCAGAAGCAACTTCTCCTTCGCCCCTATCTTTGTGATCCAGCAAAGTTAGACCCTTTCTGATCTCTTCATTAAGTTTCAGGTTGCTGAATGGGAAAAATGTCACTTCTTCTTGCTTTTTGCCTATATTTCAATTTCTATGTATTTCTATTTTGGAGAAAACAGTCTGTTTTCCCAGTGAATTCCTAAGGAATATTAAAAATCTGGAGTATTTTCTTAATTTTTAAAGGTGAGAAATTTATATGGGGAAGAGGAAGTACTCTTTCCTATTTCTTAGCTCTGTAATTAGCAGTCTGTAGTTAATAAAAGCTGTGGTTTTTCACATATGCATTTCTTTTCTGTTATGTAAGACTGTTACCTCATCTATCAACAAAATTGCTACTAGCTATGATTTTAGATGTATTTAAATGAAGAAATAAGAAATGGGGAAAATCCTAAAACAGCATTCTGTAATATGGAACTTTAGAAGCTCACTTTTAAAACCAATATTATAGCATATAAACATCACATCTGATCTCAATAGTTTATAATTTCTCTATAACCTGTTAAACCTTATGTAGATTTTCTGCTAATTGTCCTCTAGGAATTCCAGATATAGATACTTTATATTTTATTACAACATTAATAGAATTTTAAAAGATGTCTAAAGTAATTAGAGGTGCATCTGGCCTTTACTTGATCAAATTTAAAACTATTATTTTAAACTCCCAAATACACTAAGAGTTCTGCTACCAGACTCATGCTAGATTAATATTCATCTTTTTTTAATCCCAATGCACAAGTAGAATCAAGTTTCAAATTAAGTCAATGTGCAAAATTGCTTGTTCATGTCAATGTTTATGAATCTCTAAACATTTGTTCAAAAATTAATGTATTAATCTATCAGCATGTGGAGACAAATGTACATTAGTCTGGTGCATTTTTTAACTTTTAAAAATGAGATAAATTTTTTTTATTACTTCCTGTTACAATACTCTAAATGAAAACATGCTGTAGGCAAATTTTATTCAGGTGTTAGAAGTGAAGAGAGGTAGTGAGAGTATCCGTCATGTATGGTCTCTCTGATAAGCTCAATTTTGTCCAAGTCAAACCTCAAGAACCCCAAGTCCTTCATGTCCTCTACACAAAAATGATTTACTTTGGGAATTGGGAGTTGTAAGTTTCCCCAACCTTAAAATAAGCTTTGCCCAATAGATCATTGCTTTTCAGTAGTTTCAGACACTCTCCAGCTCGATCCCTAACACTTCACAAGGTTGTAAAAATGAACCTCCCCACCCCCAAATGTCTCTTGATGAAGAATTCTGATATTCCTAAGAGTGTGACAGGAATTTTAGATGTTCATTTCAGATGTCGGCCTGATCTATGACGTTGATTTAGATTTCAGTCTTGATTCAGCTCCTGAAGTTTCATTGATGTGTTAAGGCATTCTTTGTTTGTATGACTTATAGTTGTCTATTTATGCATATCATTATAAATGTGTGGCCTGATTTTAGTCATTAAAATGACTAAACACCTTTCCACAGTGGAAGTTTCTCAGATAAGTTTTCTGCTGCAGATGGATCTGTGGTGAGTGTTCTGGCAGGGGCTGACCTAGGGAATATTGCAGGAATTTGCACCAGCACTGCCCTAGACACACACCACCTTCTTATCTTCACATTCTGAACCTTTTTATGTTTGATTCTTTCCTATTGTTTATTAGATTTCCCTTAGCTCTAAAATAGCTTGCATGGCTAAAACCCAGTTGGGTTGTTTAAAGGAAGTTTTCACTCATGTCTGAAGTTTTCACCTGTGCATAGCCATGCAATACCAACTCTAGCGTTTGCTGTTGAATTCCGATTTTATCCCAAGAGAAGCATTAGCATCCTTTGACAATAAACTGGATGTTATTCTTTGCCATGATGGGACCTGTGTGTGTGTCAGAAGTGATTGGTTACCATTATTTCTGGAGAAGAATAGACCCATTTACATGCCCAGGTAGTCCAAATGCTCCAGTTTCCCTTTGTGAAAGGTGTTGGAGACATGAGGGGAGTCAGGAAATCTGTATTTTGGGGAGAGGGCAGCACTCTGTGGGTTATTTTTTTTATGGTTCAGCAGCATTTTGAGGTGGAGTCTGCCTTTCTGACTGGTGTCCTGCATAGCCTCGATCATGTCAGGTTATTGATTCTTTGTGTGACACTTTCTGTCAATTAAAAAAAAAAAAAAGGCATTGACTAGTGGCTCTCTTTGAAAGCACCACATCACCCTTCTAAGATATTTCATTTTTGACATTCAGAAACTCAATGATTTCTGCTATTGAAAAAAATCCCCACAACTTACTGTGCAATTAAGTTATTTAAAATAATGCAAGCAAAACATGTGGTTTATGAACCAACAAAAATCTGCAGCAATTGAAGTTGGTCTGAATTGGTAATTCTGCTCATTTTTCAAATAAGATGTCAAAATTAGACGTTGTTAAATATAAATTGCATTTATGTTTTTGCTTTATCTAGTTATGCTAAGAATGTTAGAACTTAAAATTTTCTAAGCTTCGATATTGTTTCACAAAAGGTAGCAAGCTGATAACTAATCTGTTTTATTGTTCATTCTGGGTTAATCAAAAATGTAATTATGACTTTTAATTAGAACAGAAAAAGTGTCTGCTACTAGCTCATAAAATTGCTTTTTTCTGCCTTGTCACCACAGGTTATGAAAGACAAAGAAAGCTTTCAGAGTAATAACAAGGAGACCATCTAGCCTCAAATTACTCATAATTGGACATAATATTTGAGAGTACATCTAAATATATTGGAAGCTGAAAGCTGTGAATTTCTATTCTAGTTTAATTTTAAAGCATGAAATTTAGCGGCACCTAGAAAAACACATTTCCCCCCATCATCTTTTCAAGCTGTTTCATGGCTCTGTTCTAAATTCCATGTTAATTCCATGGAGACAAGTCAACAAGCAGGCTTTATGCACATCTGAAAAACCAAGCTTGGATGTAAAGGACTCTAGAAATGTAAAATTTTACTCATTATACCCTGGGTTTGGGAAGATGGGTATGATCAATAAATATCTACACATACAGATATAAAATATATATGGAGGAAATGATAAGAATTATGAGAAACAAAATTCACATTTGGTTTTATTATTTCTATTATAAAATAGCACATGAGGTAAAAAGAAGGAATGTAAACCAGAAGTGTGTAATTATAATGATTTGACAGCAGAAACCAAACAGTGCAGGGAGAAATCTATGGTTGTCACTGTGCAATAAAAGCCTGGGATTATTCTGAAGAAAAATCCTGGCAGTGTGTTTTTACTATTAGGCAAGGAACAATTGCTGCTCCTCTAATTATTTCTATTTTGCATCTTGGGAGTGCTTCTATGAATATCACATACTTTTCATTCGTGTAGTACTTAAAGAAAATGTTAAACAAACCTGCACATTAAGTGTTGGGAGCAGTAGTTTTCATTGAGATGTATTAAAGAGTTTTGGAGGAGTTGAATTAGGATCTCTCCAGGCCATTAGTGATTGTTTTTAGCAAGCCTGGAGGCATCAGCAGAGACGATTTTTCCAGATTGTGTAAGCAGAACGACCCTGGTGATTTTAGGGTAGCCAGCCCTGCATTGCTCATTGAGGGAAAGGGTGGGATTGGAAATATGGAACTAGAAACATGGGGATAAAAGATTTTTGTTGGATGTCCAAACAAGAAAAATACTGCATGATTCTTTCTCCTGCAACAAATACTTGGAGTAAGATTTAAAAATAAGTAGAGGGCACTGAATTGAATTTCTAAAGTGCCATTTAGCTTTGGTCTGAATTTTATTAGACTTGAATAAGTCAGAATATGCAAAATGACCACCTAATCACCAAAAGAAATAAAACCTGATTAATTCATTAGTGTTCATTACAAAAGATGATGTTTCCAGGAAGGTCCTTATAATGTGATTTCAAAAATGAATTTTTACAGCTTTGCTCAGTGACCTGGAAATATCAAAGAATTAGTACTGTAATTGTGGAGATGATTTGAGAGAAAAATAATGAAGGGAACAGTTTGATTTAGAGCTCTTGATAATCTGGGCATAAGTAAACAATATGTAGCTCAGCATGACCATGCAGGTACAGAGATTTCAGACAAGAATAAAAAGTGGTGGGAGAGGGATACCAGAAAGAGGGGACCCCCAATTTTTTGAACTAAAAGATGGTATATCCCTAAAAATGCTCTCAAAGTTGACGCTCTCTTTAATTTCGTGTATTCAAGGTTTTTAATTTTCAAGGTTATGTGATTCCATAATATGGAATGCACTGTCCAAAAGCAGTTTATCTGTAGTGTATTTTTACCTTTGTTTGATTGCTTTTAGTTTTGATGTATCAGAAGTAGTTTTCTAGGTAAGCTCTTCTCTCCTTGGTTGAAATGCAGTGCCTGGTGGATTTAAAATGCACCAATATGGCATTAGTTAGAACCCAAAGAGTACCTGCCCCACTTTCAGAGATGATTCAAAAGTAACTTGTGAAAAAGCAGAGCCACTGATAGCAGTCATGCCAAGGTGTTAAATGTAGCTAACTTCAAAAAAGGATTGATTCAGATTTTATCCTCAATGTACAAATCATGTCTATGCTTGCTGTATCTTGATACCTGGTCTAATTATTTCTGTAAGTGTTTAAAAAATCCATTATAACACTAATTAGCACGTTAGTCCTTAATTAGCCATTAGCTAGTCAAATATTTGTCTCTGTCTCAAAGTGGAGATTCCACTGGGGACTAACCAAATTTCATACTTTATGGATAGACTTCTGGCTTGCCCTCCTAGGAGATGGTTGTAAAACAGTCACGGCTTTCAGGGAGCATTTGGAAAATGTCTAGGTGCTGAGTGGCTTCTGAGGATCTGCCATTCCCAGTTCATAAAACAGGAAAAAAATTGTGTGAGTTCTCTGAAAATGCTTTTCAAGGCCTTTGGACATGCAGACCACACAGGTGCTTAAGTGTAGAGTGGGTCTGTGCATCTGACAGGCAGACCTATGTGAAGTGCCTAATGTTGTATTTAGTATATTTGATAAAGATGAGATTTAGAGTACTGAGATTTTGTCTCTTTGAGAAGCTGCTTTTCATTTGTGCTGGTGTATTCTTGAAGGAGGGGGCATGCCCAGTAACCTGGCTGCAGTTGTTGCCTGGAGTAACAAGTGACTTTAAAGATGTGGGCTGTGCTGGTGGTTGTCCCTATTTTGTCACCCTATGTCTGCTTAGAAAGCTGCTATGTTACATGTGGAACAGCCCCAAAGAGCTGTCAGCAGCTGTGCCCAGTGATCAGAGGGTGTCTTAGCCATCCTCATCCAGGGCTGGATGGCCAAACTCTCCCAAGGTGAATTTGTGAGTCAAAGGAAGGTACAGGTGACAGGTGCAGTCATTCATGACTGTAAGCAAGCTGGAACTGGAAATGTTTAGTTGCTTTTTTTGTGTCATTTCCACTGGGATTTATCTTATAAAATTTCCCAGACTGTGGAATGGCTGCCCTTCTGCAGTACAAGTTTAAACCTGGGCATGGGAGAAAGATAAACCCAAGTTTCACTCATGCCTTGTCCCAAAGGAAGCGCTCACAGCTGGGTGAAACAAATTTGCCTGCAGTGTTTAGTGTCAGGTTTCCCAGATGAAGAGGAGATCAAAGCTGAGAGATTAGGACATGCTGGTTAGAGGGGAAAATTGCAGTTTAGCTGTGCTGCTATTTTTGAAACTTGTCATATTTGCCTTCTGTCAGGTGAGCTGAACTCTGATATGTTGTGAAACATGGATGTGTTGGAGTTCTGTGGATGGATGTGGCAGCATAATGCCACAGAAGAAATGTATTAGCCTCATTTCCTACTGGGTCCTGATTAAAACGAGAAATGCAAGGATTTTGCAAATGTGTCCGTGGTAGTTTCATGGGAGATATGGCATAGACAGGAAACAATGCTCCCTTTATCTTTCTTTAAAATAATGATAACAATACTACATTTACAGTTCTGTCACAAATACAAGGCCCATGCTGGCTTTCTAGAAAAAATGATTGTTTTTTTCCCGTCTCCTGCCTTCCTGTGCCTTTTTTCTCAGTGAGTCTCCATGCCATGTGTACCTTCACCAACTTGTTTTCACTAGCATTAGACCCCACAGCATCTCCAACACTCATGTTTTATTTTACCTTTGTAACTTCTCCCCTTTATTTGTAAAATATTTGCAAAATTTGTCTCCAAATCTTTTCCTTGTTATCAGAAGAGATGAATTTTCTTTTCTTCAAAAATATTTACAAGGAACCTTATGATTTGTCCATAGATACTGTAAATATTTTAGAATATTAGGTGTTGATTGGTTTATATAACACTGGTGTTTTTATACACAGTAGTTAAGGTTTTCTTGTTTGGTTGCAACCAGAAATTGGCCTGTCAAAATCAATAAAACCTAAAGATGTGTGACCATTGTCAGTATCCCATTGCACAAGTTATTTTGGAAAACAAAGGAGTAGTTCTGGCCTGAAGATTTTACCAAATCCGGTATGTTGTTTTTATACAGGAGCTGACTGTATGTGTAAATTGAAAATTCAATTTCAAGCTTAGTTCTTTGTGTGACTGGATATGAATTTTGTACTCTGTTATTTATTCACTCTCTTCAAACATCCCTTAAATACGTTGGTAGAAACAAAAGAGATGCAAACATTAATTAAGTGTTGGTGAATGACTAATCCTGCACCCATCTCATTGACTACCTTTTGTTTTTACATATGTCTGTCTGTGCCTTTTTCCTCTTGAATTAAAGAAACTGCATGTTCCTTAAAATGGTAAGAATGGTGAATTTGTCTGATCAGGTTTTGGTGTTTTCACTTAAAACCTTGAGAGAAGAAAGAAGTATTTCTGAAAATGGGAATAAGCTTTGTTTGAGATGCATCAAACTGTACGTGACTCTTAGCTTTGATTTCATTAGAGTTGAATCTGATATAAACTTTGAGGTACAAACCATAATGTCTACAGTGATAGCTAATAAGCACAGAAATATTATGTATATTGTGGAACCAGATCTATGCTTCTTTTCATATTTTTATCTACCTGTAACAAAAGCTGGTTTCACAAAAAGTTCTCATTATTAAAGTCAGAGGTATCTTGCTGCTTAGAAATCTAGCATATGCTTGCCTAAAGTAAAATATGAGCCCTATTCATTCAATATCACCATGTAGACCTGAAATTGTTAGCAGAAGACATTTTTAGCATTGATATATTATTCTTATCCAGTCCCAAGTAACAAAAATGACCTGTGGAAAAAGGAGCTCTTGAGAAATTATTTCATTCCTTAAATTAGTTTAAATTAGCATCATTCTGCAGCTCCCAAAGTTAAAGGATCAGATGCAGAATATATCTGGCAATGCAACCAATAAACCCTTGTTTTTGGAGTTCAAGTGCCTGAAAGCTTAGGTTCAAAATGAAAAAAAAACAATAAAAGTTATTTATGTATACTCTTGAGGTCTAATTAGGCTTAGTATTTCACATGTACGTGTATATTTACAAGGCAGATACTGTAATGTTTATGGAAATTGACACTTAACTTTGAATTGCTTCCATTTGCATATGCAAATCAGCGAAGCAATTCAGTGTGAATGGATTTTAGAGACCTGTCAACAGTTGTTTATGGGGAAAGGCAAGGAAACCTGGAAACAAATCCTTGCGAATTAATGGCTTTGTTTGGCTGCGAGCATTGGGAATGTTCACGACCTGGGCAGGTTTCAGGGTCCCACCGTGCAGCAGCTGCCAAGGCTGGCCAAGAAGGAAGTGTAATTGTGCCCCATGAACCACTCTGAGGGACAGCAGGCACCTGTAAAATCAGCCTTTCTCTCTGCATGTGTGTCCTTGCTAATGGAGCCCCCAGCCCCGCGCTGGCAGTGCTGGTGCAGCACATGAAGCACAGCAGCACTGAGCAGAGCTGTCCCTGAGGCAAGAAGAAAAGGAGGCAGACCTTACAGGGGCACAAGGAATGGCAGCAAGAATTCTGAATGTTTCTAGGCTCCTGGTACAAGATTGAAAGTGAGCAGGTTCCAGTTCCCAGATTTGCTTCCATGAAAGCAATCTTACACATTTCTCATGAGCTGCAATTCTAGAACATAAATCAACACTGGAGAGAACTGCTGTGGGTACTGTGCAGTCTCTGCTCTCTTTCTTGGAGAAGTTAATGAGAATAAGCTGTTCTAATTTGTGTCAGTATACTCCACTGTTATTGTTCTCTTTGTAACAAAAGAAGAACAAAAGGCATAGAAGTCAGGAGTGATGAAGTGCATATATTTGAGGGATGCTATAAAGAGATCATTTCCTAACAGAGCCATCAAAATCCTCTAATTGAGATTGTTATAAATATATCAAGATCAGATACTGAAGACAAAACAGTGCATATTTTCTTGTCAGTATCTCAGGTGTGTGCAAAACAGGGTTTCAGGAGTGGAGCAGAGAAACATCAGCACAGTGCTTTGTTCTCTTCAGAGGTGCTGCAGCAGGTTCTGAAATGTGCTGTGGAGAGCCAGGGCTCTCCATGCAGTGACAAACTGGGGCTATCACACCTTTGCATACCAGAACCTGCATTTGTTTGTCCTGGTGCTGTTGCTCTTTCCTGCAGGAGTGCTCTGTAAAACAGCTTTCTGTATTAGTTAACAGTACTGGGTCAGCTGTCAAGGTTATGAGCAATGAGCCCACAGTTCTGTGGGACCCCCACGGCTTCGCTGTGCGTTGTGGAGCGTGCCTGGTGTGCCTCTTCATGCTTGATGCTATTTATTAGGACACAGAACTTTAGCACAAGTCCTTTGCTGACATGTGGAAAAGCAAGTGGGAAAAATGGGAATTTGCACACCATTTTTCATGTGTCCCACACATCCACGTTGGGGTCAGGAAATATTTTGTACCTTACATTTGAAGGAAATTACTTTATTTCTCCCTCTGTGTTTCACTCTGTCATCGTATAAGGTCAACTGTGCTAATATTTTCATCAGCCAATGGTACTTGGAGTGTGAATAGGGCAATGGCGATTGGGCAACCAAAACCAAACACTGATAGCCAGGGTACTGCTCCACTGAGCAGCCTTGCCTTTGGAAATTTGGAAACTGTACAGCTGCAGGTTTTATCCTGCTGAAAACTATGGTGATTAGTGCTACAGAGAGCTCAGAACAAAGACAGAAGCTGCAGGAGAACCTCAGGTTTCCTATCTGGGTTTATCTAGCGTGTGGTACATCACTTTTATTTATAATGAAGACTGCTGAAGTTTAATGAAACACGAGCAACTGTATTGTCTGAATCCTGAGAGCTCAGTAAACCTTAAAGATTAATTCGTTTATCCAGTGCTCTTGAAAACTTGGATTTTTTTTATTTCCTTTTTTGGAATTGGCTTTTTATATCTGTCACCAGACACATTACCTGGATGAGTAAACATGACAGATAAATACACACAGAACAAAAGACATGTACGTGTTTTTGTATGTTTGCTTCTGTGTGTGTAGCTTCACTTAAATACATGACTATTCAGGGAAAAATGCACAATCAATGCTCAAGATTTAGTCAAACTAGTAGTTGTGAGAGAAGCCACTTACCTCAAAGTAGCATTAGTGAAAAGTTGCAAGCCCATCTTTAATATTGGCAAAAAGAAAGTTTTGACTTCAGTAAATATATCTGTGTTCTTGAAAATATATTGGGTGTTTTTTGAGAACTCAGAACTGATCAGAGGTTCAAGTTCATCATTGGTGCTAGAGCAGTTCAGGAGGTAGAAGGACAAATGGTGGCACAACTGCTGGTAACATAGAAACATATCCAATGCTTTAGGACCTTGTATCTGAATGGAAAAAGACTGATATTTGTGGAGGCTCAACATTCTGCACAAAATGTGCTAGGAAGCTGTTCAGGCATCTGCAATGTCTGCATCAAAGCAGGGTGTGTGTCACTCCCAGAAAAATCTCCTTTGAGATCGTATATCCCTTAAAGCCAAGTGGAGCCTTTTCCCACCTTACCAGATCTGCTGAGGAGCATTTTATTGCCATGACAACTTATAGGTTGTTTGGATTAAATTTATTTTTTTTAATAACACCAGTTTTGTCCAAATTAGCTCCTTTTTGCTTTTCCCTGAGGTGGGTGTATAGGGTCCAATAAAACAGGTTGTGTTAGATGTGCCAGAGTTACTGGAGACAGTTAACTGGTCAGGAGAGAAAGGCCATTTATCCTTCTTTTTCTCCCCTTGGCCTGAAAGCTGATATGAGTTCATTCAGTTCTGCCCTTTCTCAACTGCTCCTTCCCTCCAGGCACCTCTGGACCATGATGGGGCAATCTTTATAGAGCTCCATGGGTTTCATTCAGCCCATTCTCCCACCTCTATACCTGCTAAATGGGTTGGAGTTTGTTGGAAGATGGGAAATAACCTAAAAACTGAGTGTTCTACTGTGTGTAGAATTTTTTTTCCTGGACTTGGCTGTGTGCCGTAGGGTTCAGCAGGGAAACTCTTATTTGCCTGGTCTTGATGTTGTCCCCATAAGCCAACTCGCCACGCCTAAGGGACCTTTTTACAGCGTGTAGGTGAAAATATCACTTCTCATGTGGAAAGCAGATGCAAGGCTCAGTTCAGCCAGTTGAACACAGGCAGTGTTGAAGAGCATGTCTGGGGCTTTAAGGCGTGAATTTTACTTGGTAGCTTCTTCATTCCCCCAGATGCTCTTTCCCTTCTCCAGGAGGTGCTGTGTAATTTGAAATAGGACTCTTGCCTTAAAAGCTGCAAAGAGTGAAGTGGGGAAAAAAAAATCATTAAAGCTATGTAGTAGGAGGAGCAATCTAGTATTTCTTTCATTTTGATTTTTTCCTTCCCTGAATGAAGAATACTGAAGGACTGAATTCATCCTGTTATGTTGATCTGCATGAAAAGAAATGTAAATGAGATCCAGATGTGTTTTCTCCTCTAACAGTTTCATTCACTATGCTTTCGATATGGGAAAATGAAATGTATTCTGTAATAGGTTGGAGGAGAATAGAGCAAAATTATAATTTTATAATATTCCCTGGGAATTCATAGAGGCCTAACGAATTAACTAGGAAACTCTGATGTCTAATGAACTCTGCATGGGGAAATATTTAATTTTGCACTGACTGCCATAAGGCAACTGCACGGTGGGTTATTTAATCATCAGCTGTAGAAATAAAACAGCAGTAGAAAATAGACCTGTCCCTAGCATCGTAGAGAAAAGTTTAACTGAGCTCCCCCTTCAGTCTTTGTTGAAGGAATTGTAAGGTCCTCTTCTCGAGAGTCAAAACTTTAGGGGAGCACCTGCCTGGAAACACTGAACATAACAGCATACCTTCATATAGCACAGAGGAGGAAATGGTGACACCTCTAAAGATGCAGCCCTGCTCTGTTTGAAGCCATTCTCTGTAGCTCTTAAGTTATTTTGAATAACATACTGATGCAACTAATTGTGCTAAAAGAGCACTGGGGATTGTTGTTTGTTCAGTGTACTGTAAATACAATTTGCAGTCAGTATAAACAAGGTCATGGCCTGTCCTGAAGTGGTAGAGAAATACATACGTGAAAGGTTGTGTCTTAGGGAAATCCATGTTCTTATGTGAGGTGACTTGGAGGAATACATGGTTTAATTGTGACAAACATAGATGCAAATGGCTTAATGCACCCCAACACCTCTTTGACTTATGGTTCCATCTCCAAATTCTGGTTTCCATCTCCTCATATTTCCCTTTCATTCAAGTGCTTTTCCTAAGAACTTGGTCATTTGAGCAACATTCTTTCACTAGGCTGAACCAAGAAACCAGATTTAAACCCTATTCCCACCCCACACCCCCCCTGCCCCAGATATAGACTCAGTCTTGGAAAATTTCTGTTCTGCTTAATGGAATTGATTCAGTCTTTATTAAACAGACCAAGGAAAATTTAATAGAATCATAGAATATCCTGAGTGGGAAGGGACCCACAAGGATTTCTGAGTCCAGCTCCTGCCCCTGCACAGGAAAACCCCAAGGCCAATTCTGTACCTCAAACTCTGAAGACTCCTGCAAGATGGAGAAATGAAACCAGGTTTCTTCTCCTTCTTTATAGAGGGGAAGCTTATGTTAATCTGCTATCTTGCAGGTAACTGCACAAGTCACTGGGCTCACTGAAAAACTAGAAGGGTTTGGTTTTAGTTCATTTTTTAAATTTCTTGTTCCCCAGGCTCCATCTCCCCTGAGATAAATTGGAAAAAATAAAAACAAACCAAAAAAACCAAACAGAAAAAAAATGCATTGAAGAGTAGGAGGAAATAATGGTGAAATGTCAACCTACTTTGGAAAATAAGATTCTTTTCAGGTAGCTTGTCCATTAATACATCATGTCAAGCAATAAATGCTGTACACCATGGAGTTATGCTCTCATTTGGAGCACTCTTGCAGTACACTGTATTTTTGGTAATGTGTTTATTCACTCTATCCTCATTATAGAAATAATCAACAAAATAGATCTGTGCTCTTTCAAATCCCTGCAGAAGTCAGTCATCTCTCCAAACATATGGTCTGTTTACCTTCCCAAAAGCAAAATGTCTTCATAATATCAAAACCCAAAGACCCTTCTCTGTTCCAGTGCAGCAGACCTGGAAATTCATTGAGTTTTTGCTGTTATTTTGGTCCCCAAATGGTGCTGGAGAGCAGAAGGGCAGAGCTCTAAGCAGGATCCATCGGGCTGTCGAGCCACCATGCTACACTGCTTCTGACATTACTTTTTAATGGGAGAAAAAAAATAGCTGACCTTGTAGGGACTTGCACCAGAGACCTCTGGCTAATTGCCAGCCAGAAGAGCATTTTAGGAACAAGTGTGCCCATGCTTAGGACAAGTGAGCAAGACTGATTGTTCTTCCCCAGTGTTACAGAGTCGTCAGTGACTCATTCCCCAGAGATTTCTGGTTTTACTGTTTGCACTTCTGTCCTTGGTTGAAACATTCTGCACCTATGCTAGGAAAAGTGATGCTGAAGTGCTTGGAAACAATCCTCCTTCTCCCCCCAAAGCCATATTTTATCAATATTACTGATCACAGGAGGGTGTGTCGCTGTCAGCATCCTTTCTGAGATTTCAGATGCAGTGGTAGCAGTCTCACACAAGGGGAGGAAAAGGGGTTACGTGTCATAACTTTGCTCAGCAAATCCCTATTGTAGTTAGAACCATAAGTAAGAGAGTGAAACAACATTTGTAAGAAATGCTGGGAGATCATAAGAGAATGTGCTTAGATTGCAGACAAAAACCTGTTCTCTGGTGCCCACATTTATCCTGACTTAAAAACTTTTCAGAAAGGAGGTTTCTCAGCAATCTCTGCAATATTATCAGAACCCTGATTGCATTCTGTTTTATCAGGTCTGTGGTAATTAAAGTGGTGTTCTTTCTTTTCTTCCTTTTCTTTATATTCCTCACCACCATATTTTCAAAATTAGCTCTATATGATATAACTGCTTCCTTGTTTAATGAGAGAGAAGAGAGTGGTCATACAAAATCTGTATTATATGTGGTTAACAACAAGGTTTTCATCTCTCAACCAGCTATTTGTTTTTTGTTTAGCAAGTTCTTTGAATCTAAATAATGTGGGCTGCAAGTAAAATTGCACATATCTCCAGTGCCCAAATAATCAGTCATTTAGAGATTTTAATACTGAAAATTCACTAAATAAGGCTGTTATGCTTCAATATTTTGTGTAAGGCAATGATAAATGAAGGCAATGAGCACTGCTGTTATTTGAAATAAGTTCAGTACTTATTACAGTCTTGCAGAATGTGTAAAGTTACTGTGTTATTAACCTTGCAGTACAGATTGCTTTTCTAAAAATACCCTTTTCTGTGTGAAGGCCTATTGTCTTTTTTTTTTCCTTTGGCTAAGTTAACCTCAAAATATAATGCAGATCCTAATAAACTTCTTAAAAGTGTAATTTCTCCCAGTTTTCTTTTTTCCCCCCATAGTACTACTAAAAAGGACCTAAAATTGCCAAGTGTTTATTTAAATTTTTTTGTGCATCCCACATGTGCATGTACCCCATGAAACTCAACCCACGGTAGTGACAATCAACCTGACAACATAATCAGTCAAAATTTACCCAGGGACTGTTTCTTAGGTAACCAAACAGGGTGGCAGAAATGAATTGTAGAGTGCAGAAATAAGCCCCACGCTTATTCAGTGTGACATTTCCATTGTTTTCCAGCCAAGTCTGGGAATGTTGTGTTGGCACATAGCAAAGGTGAAGGTGTGCAGACTGGGAGTGTGCAGCTTCTGATGGGAGGGAGATTCAGCCCTGGTACCAGCTGAAAGCCTGATGTGGGTCCCAAAAATAGGAATCCATCATCTGGGGTGTGGGTGATGTGTGAGCTCTGTGCCCAGGCTTTGTAGTAGAACTGGTTTGGCTGTTGAGAAACTACAGCCAGAAGGAAAACACCCCTTCTGAAGCCTCTTTTGTTTCCTGCTGGTTCTATCACTCCTTTGGACACATATTCTAAAATGTTTTCCTAAATGTGCCTTCCTTTTTTTTTTTTTTTTTTTTGTACTTTTTAAAATTTTTCTTTGTATGAGGATGTTGCTGATGTAACAAATTTAGGGAAAAGAGTGCTCATGGTCAGTCTGGCAGATGAATTGTTATCTTCATGCTGAGGTCAGCGTGAGTGAAAATGTCATCAGTGCCATCATCCATTGCTGCACTTAGTTAAAGTTGTCTAATCCTTTTGTAACTGGCTTTATACAGCAGATTGTGTCTTTTATCATTTGAGGTTTTTAACTTTCTGGTGTTGCTTAGGGGTTGCATATTTACCTACAAGAAAACCAAACAAAAACCACAAACAAAACCACAACAAAACAAAACAACAAAAAAACCCAACAAAATAGAAGGAAAAAAATAAAAACAACAAACAAAATCAAACCAAAAGGGAAAAAAATCCCCCAACAAACCCAAAAAATCCTCAGAACCAACCAACAACAACCACTGAATAAGAGGTTGTGTTTGCCAAGATACTGTTGTGGGGAGCAGACCAGCATAGCTCCAGTCTTGCTACTGGCCACCAGTAAGACTGCTTGTTTGCTAATTTGCAGTCAAGCAAGTAAATCTGTGTATGAAACCACTTAGTTATTGGCCTAAAGGTATAAACACAAATGAATGACTGGTGAGGCACATCAGTAACTGTTCCAATGGGCAGGAGAGTTTTTGACTGTGCAGACCCATCAGGGAAGTGGGCTGGGTGGCCGTTTACCATGAACATTCAATAAAATTGAGTGTTTGGAGCTGTAGGGGGTTGAGCTGGTGTGCTTGGGGAGCAAAACTGGCAGTAGCTGAGTGTCAGGGTCCTGAAGAACAGGGCACTTCTGATGTAGGGTGGGAAATGGCAGACGAGGTTAATATATTAAAGTCTTGGATGCAGCAACTTGGTTTGCCCTCCTCTTCCTTCCTGGCTTGGAATATACTCCAATTCCTGTGCTGAACATGGGCTCTTGTCACCTCCTTTCTCCTTAGCAGTCTGCAGAAAGAATAGTAGTCCCCATCAAAGAGTTTTGCCAAAGCCAGGTTGCCATACGAAAAAAAAATTATGCAGACATGCACATGAGAAATCATTCTGGAAAGAGAACATTACTGACTGGAGTTAAATACCCAGCTATTGCTGAGATTTTATAGCATCATTTCTTTCTGTTTATTTTCATGGCAAGAGACTCTCACTTTTATTTTTCTTGTCTCAGCTTTATATCCATAGCTGACTGTAGGTATTCTGCTTTTTATGCAAGCAAAACCGTTTTTATTTTCGGGGTGTTATTCTCCCCCAGCTGGCCTTCCTGACCTATCTTTTTATTTTCCTTTTTGATGGTTATTTTTGCAAATAAGTTAAGTTTGCCCTACACTGTGCTGTGAGCATTCAGCTTGACTGATATCCAAAATTGGAGCACTCACAGCAAAAATATAAAGGTGCTATAAACATTTTAAATTGCTTTTGACTCTGAAAAGTGTTTTGAAATTATTCCACTGCCTCAAACCTTTTATGTGTACTTTATTCTGGACCTTCTTAGATGGGGCATTGGACTGTAACATACAGATTTCCATAAGGCTTCTTCTGTGACATTATAAATTCTTTAGGTAGTTTTACTTTTGAAATAGTAATAAAAATCATACAGAAAATTAACATATTAAAAAAAAAAAAACCCTCAAAGAGGTTTTGGAGCAAGAATGAAGGATAGCTTCTGCCTTTTTATCTATATCATATCCTGACAAGAGAGCAACATTTGGGTCCAGAAACACTGAAGATTCATTCCCTGAAAGAAATCCACTGATACAAGTGAAAGAATTCGCCCTTCGGTTCCTGAATCCTGGAGGATTCAGTATTGACACTTAACTTTTATTCTCTAAGAGTTTTTTTTCTTTTATTAACAGAGTGCCAGACATTATGTGAAGGCACAAAGAATATTGCTGCTAGTTTGATTTTAATTAATTCTTTATCAGCCAGGCACATAAATCCTTTAAATGTAACTTGTCATAATTTCCAGAGGATTAGAGCATTGCTGTGTTACCTAAAAAAGCTCTTGTGGACCTGCTGGCCAAATAAAATTCTAGCTTTGAAGCATAAACACTCTTGCAGGACAATCAGCAGACCCAACAACAGTAATGAGGAATAAAGAAAGAAAATGAGAACAAAGGAATGTGTACATTCCTCCATCACAGAGAACTCAATTTACCACTTCTTGTGCTGTAAGATTGACAGCAGAAGAGCTTTGTGCAAGTGAGAGACTCTTTCTGAAGTATGTGCAAGAAAGAGGCAAATTGGAAATTTAAGCTGGACCACATTTGGGACATTTCTGTCGGATGATTTACTCTCTCACTGGTAGAGAAATAAGCAGGATAAATACCATGTAGGGGCTAATTAAGCTGTGCTCTCCCAGAGAAGGCAGTCTCAGACCATGTACCAGGTGGTTAGGACGGTTATAAACTTGAGAGAGCAGAACAGAATGTCAGGCAGAGAAAACAGCCAAAAATGCTTTGCATGTTTATACATCAAGTCCAGGGATCTGTACAAGGATGGTGCTGTGCCATTTTAGGCTGATTTGGTTCTGGCATGTTTTGTTGCTATGGCGTACCTTAGCTGAAATAGACTGTTATTTTCTCATGTGAAAAGAATGTGTGCTCCTCATCCTGGACCTTATTTTCTAACCTTTTTTAGTTTTATTCTCTATTTTCTGATAATTCAGGCAGAGACTTGAGATAAAAAGGAGAGGAAAAAACTCTGTGCTGTTACGACATGAGGAGCAGGATCCTGCCAAAAATATATCTACAACAAAACTCCACCTTACCTCCTTAGACATGCCATAAATTTTAAATATGTACAGGTGTTTTTCAGTGCCCCAAGAACTTTATAGTAGGAGACCATCTCCATGGAACCTTGGAGAGAGGTCTTGGTTTTTATTCATTGCTAGTCATGAAGCACTATAAAAGAAAAACCTTACAGAATTGGCAAAAGCAGGAGACAGGAAAACATGAGGAGGTCTAAAATATTTTTTATTTAATTTGTAACAAAAGAACCAGTATTATACCCAAACATATCAGCATCTCAGAAATGCACAAAGCCAACTCCTGAATGAGAAAGGGTGGTTGGTTCTGGGGTGCTCTGTTCATCACTGGGATGAAAAAAACTTTGACCTGCTTACTGAGAGAATGCATTTATAATTGAAACCAGAAGCTGGATGCAGATTTGGGGAACTGTTGCTCTTTCTGTCACTCTAAAGCTAAAGCAAGGTTCTGCCTGATTTAACTGTACAAGGAAAAGGCACTTTAGTATAAAGCAGGTGTTTGCCTCTAAGTTATAGACCAAGATTTCCTTTCTTGTGGTACTTTATAAAATTTAGTAAAATAATGACTGGTCTAATGGAAGCCCAGAAAAAATTTGAATTCAAACTGCTTGGAATTGCAGGAGGAATGAACCTACCATGCTCTGTTTGGGATTTTCTGGTGTAGCTGATAGGGGTTGAAATGCTGCCTTGGCTCAAAAATTCTGTATTATCGTAGCACAAGTGTATGAGTTCCAAGTAAATCAGGGCAGATTTCCCATAGCTCCCATTTAAAACAAAAATAAAATATGTTGTGCGATTCTTTGACATAAAAATCAAATGTAATGCTTCAGAAAAATAAGGCAAAAGTGTTCTATGTCAAAATGAAGCAGTTAATTTGGGAAGAAACAGCACTTAAAAAATATAGCCCTCCTTTTTGTTGTCCTAATTGGATGGTTTTATAATGACAGATGAAAGTAACACACAAATGGTATTTTATAACCTGCTTAGTGTTTCAGCAAAAGATTTTCTTTGTGTCAACCAATGAATCATAGACTGCTGCACACAGCAAGCAGCAATAACTTCTTTTTAAGATGCGTTGACATTCTCGTTGTTATTACTTTTAAATTAATATGGGGTGCTGGAAGACATTTCAGGTGTTACTGAACTTTACTGCTTGTGCTAATTGTTTATGTTCTTTTTACAAATTGAACAAGGGCTTGTTAAGAGGAAAAGCTGGGAGAGATGAATGGTGAATGAATGCACAACACAACAATACATTTGCATAAAAGCAGGTCATAATAACTGGAGATATGCAGGAAAAGTCTGTAATTTGTATTGCTTTTGAATACTTAATAATAATGTAAAAAATTGTCCTGATTTGAAATGAAATATTCTTTGCTTAGACCTTTTTCTAAAATTACCGTGGCTAAATGTAGCCTCAAAACACTATTTCAGAACAAAACAGAAAATTTCCATTAAAAAAATAAAAATAAATATTTGGAGTTCCCTTATCTCCTTTCTTTTTTTTTTTTTTTTAAGCTACTAAAAGCTGTACCAAGATTAAGCTACTTTCTTGGAGCGCGAGACATCATTTATTTTTTAAGCAAATGATTTATCTCAAAAATTTTCATCCAGCTGATAATAAACATGACCAAAACAGACCATTTGCATTCAAACTTCTCATGGTAGGAGCTACATTTCTGATTAAGTTTTGGACTACAGAGCAAGGACTATTAGACCTTAGATTTTGTGAAACTTTATCCCCCACATCCCATCCCTTGAATTCAGAGGAATGAGGAATTTGTATTTTTCTTTTTTACAGAATATATTAATTAATAGAAAACGTCCATTGTAGTAGCAAGTTGCTCTGAAGCTTTACTGAAATTTGGATTGGGGTGGGTTACTGTGAGGTATCACACTCCATAGGTGTTGGTGACCTTGGCTTTGCCCTGTTCCTTTGTCACTAAGAACAAGCAACAGTGGAAGAATTTCAGTCCCACACTGTACCATAGTGATGTAAAATATTAAACTATTGCCTGGCTAGCAAGTGGAAGGGCAAGGGTTTCTCTGGATTGTATTTGCTATCAAAGTGCCACCCTGCAGCCAAGGATGGGACAGGCACACACCACTTAAACCTGCAGCTTTCACACACACTCCTTACAACTGTTTCAGAGAAATCCTGCATTGATCCTGGCAGGCACCACCACTTTTAAGCCTGTTTTCTACCAATCTAGCATAGGAAAGTGGCTGGAAGACATCCAAAAATCTGAACATTTGTTTCCATGGAAGGCTTGTAATATCCAGATGCTTTTGACTCTGAATTTAATGGCATATTTGTATTTGAAAAAAATCAATAAAGTTTATGAACTGAAAAGAGAGATCCAATGCAACCAGTTCTGTCACTTTTAAGGACATCTTATGTAATTCTGTGTGACACAGACATCAGGCTATAGAAACCAACCTTACATCTTCCTGTAAAACAAGATTTAGCATAGTAAACCTCACTGGAGCAGCTCAAGGAGGGGTGCAGTGAGAGAGCAGAGAGGAGAGCTGTGAAAAAACCTACCACTCATCAGCCTAGAAGGCCAATAAGATCTGATAGGTTTCTGCACTAAAACTACCCTAAACCTCCCAGTGGATTTTCATACAATAGAAATGTAAAGGGCACATCAGTCATACAGCAAGAGAGACACCAAGGGAAAATGTCCTGCTCCCACACTTTAGCTAGTTTGCTGCTTCAGATAAAATAGCCATCATGCAAGGTTCATAAAGAATAAAACTTTTCACTCTTTGAGGGCCAGTCCAAGGTCTGTGCAGCATTTAAGTCATACTATTATGAGGCCATAAAGGGGGCACTAGTCGTAAATTATTTCTTATTGCTATTATTACCTTTGAGATGCTATAATACATAATGATCTGTCATCCTCATTTATAAAATGCTTGTACTGGAATAGGCAGACATTTATTCCTTTTCTGGAATAGTCTTGCTGACTTTTCTCATGTCTACAGCTATAACAAAGATTCAACTTGGTTTTTACTCCAATTTCTGCACTTGCTATGACTATCTGGAACCTGGGGTTCCAGATAAAATACCTGGGGTACTTTGGCTGTTTTTACTCTATTCTAAAAAGCACACATTGGTCAGTGGCACCAGCTGAGTCCTCCCAGTGTTGTGCCTTTGTGCTGGAGCACACAGCCACCTGAGCACATCCCTTAGAAATATTTCGAAAGCTCAGGCTGGGTGTACATACACTCAATGCAAGCTCTTGGCTTATTCCATTCTGAAAAGCAAAGTGTCTTACTCTTCTTCCCTGTATCAGGAAAGACTTCTCTCCCAAAGGCAGTGAGAGCTGTCAGTAAGGCTCACCCTGTCCCAGGGCAGGACTCTGCACAGATACACTTTTCTAGCTCTTTGACCTGAGTCTAGAATTTCTTTGAATTAGTTTCTTCCTTGGGTCTTGGACCATTCCTGTGTGACAATATTGTGCCTGATTAGTTGTATGTAGTGTGATAATGTAGGTAGCCATGTAGAAAATGCAATGCTGTAGGGATAGGAGAGGTACATGTAGAATGTTCTTTGTTCTTCAAAAAAAAGTTTCTTACTGTGTTAATCGTTCTGAGCAAACCTTGTGATTACTTGAATCCCATTTTAGTGTGAAATTCAAAACTCATGAAATACCTACTGGAATTGTTGATGTGACGCCTCACAAAATCTTTGCTTATATTTTAAATGGGAAGCATTGAAACTTGTGTAAGGATTGTTCTTTTATTGAACTAAAGTCTAACTTTGTTGAAATGAGAGCAGTGTGATATATTTAAGATTGTAGCTGCTGTCCTCAAAACTTCCAAAAGAGAATGGCCTATTTTCATGTTTAGGTCCATGTAAAATGCAAATAAGATCTAAAATTTATCCTGCTGAAATAAGTGAACTTTTTTCAGCGTATTTTATGAAAGCACATTTGTTTTCTATTTTGTTCAGGTGATTTTTGAACTGGCATGAAAAATGGGATTGTATCTCTATGTCCATCAATGGTAAATTATGCACAATTTTTTTTTTATTGGATATGGGACTGTGAATACTAAATATAATGATGAATCAGTGCTTACTTAGAAATGTTACCTTTTTTCCTAAATACAAGCAATTAAAGTCTCTCCACCCAGCAGCCTTGTGTTCAAAGACAATGGAGGCAGTCTGTGTATATGTTTAACTGCTTGTTCTATTTATAAATTCTATTTAAGGACCCTCATGATATTTATAAAGAGGAAATTCTAGCAACTGGTAAATGCACCTTAACAGCTAATTAATGATTAACAGCATACGGCCTTTACTGAACAACTTTCTGACCATAAAATTTCATTTACTCTTTGCAACATTACTCTATCTATGCCTCGTGAAAGCAGTTTCTTCTGTGAGGAGAGGAGGATGAACAGCAAAAGCAACTCCAGACTCTGCATCTATTTTCCCTCTTGGAGTCTGGGATGCCTGGAAAAAAGTGGATGAGCTCTCAGGCACACCCTACTGTTATGAAAGAATAGCATTAAGCTTCATAGCTAATGCAAGTTGAGAACAAATTGCATGTGACTTTAAAGTGGGTGTTTCAGAGAAGAAAAAAAGGTGCTGCAAACTGAATAATTAAGGGAAGAAAAGCAAAGCTACAGGGAAAGTAATTGTTAGTACAAGAGAGAAAACAGATAAGTTATCGCTTAAAGAACATTGAAGGGATTGCGGGAAGAAGACTGAGATAGGTGAGATTATAAATGTCCATAAGAATAATATTGCTCCTGAGTCTGTGATTTTGGTTTTCAACAGAAGCAGAAAAATTCTTGTATATCTGACAGCTTGTCTACTCTTCAGCTGCATTTGTTGCTCTAAGGGAAGATGTTCCCTTCCCCTGCAGACTGACTCAATCCTGTCCCAAGGCTGTGATAGCTGCAAGAGCATTATCCATTATCCTTCTGCCCAGCAGAGAAGTTGGCAGGTTCTCCTTGTGCCTCTCCTAAGACACTGACCATGTGCAGCTCAAATTCATGCCATGTTAGCCCTAATGCTTCCTGTTTTCCCGCTGCAGCCTTGCAAATGCCAGGGGGAATATGTGTGCCCCAGTGCGCTGTCTGCTATCAGTGTGATGCCAAATTGGGGTGTGTTCCCCAAGACTGGGCACAGACTGACACACATCTACTGGGAGGCTGTCCTGCAGGCCTGTTTATTAGCCATTAAAAAAACCATACCAAAAATCCCCAACACATTGACTCTGATGCACCTTTTCCTCCTAGGGAAGAGCTTAGACCCATTTAGAAGTACTTTTCCATCTTATTCCATATTGCGCATAAAATTGAAAATGTATGTTTTTCAATCAGTCCTTCACAACATGCTATTAATTGTTTGAAGTAAAGTGGTAAATTTTCTTTTGTAGAGTGAAGAAGGCAAATGTCACTTCACCCCAGGATGCTTGTGCTAAGTGCAAGATGTAGTGCAGAAATGTGATCTCTGCTGCCAGGAGCTCACTGAAGTGTTATATTTTCAAAAACTGTATCTTGCTGGTGTAGACATTATGTGAATATCACTGCATATGTGTGAGACTAGACAGATAAGAGATAAGGCTGTCCTAGCTATACCCATGTCTTAGCTTAAAAATAAAATTATTGTATTGATCTGCTCTCACAGGAAAAATGTACATCGTTTTTGAAGTATTCCTAGTGAATACACTATAAATCTCATTTTTCTGTTCTTTCTGTCTGCCCTTAGGCAGAGACAGAAATCAATGGTTTTCATCATTTCAATGTTGTATAATTTCATAATTCATGATGTATGATTTATTCAAACACACATAGAACTTTTGTTTATCAACTTGAATGCAAACAAAATTAATAACTTCTTTCGCTTTTATCTTCATCGTAAACCAGTCGAGCCAAACATAGGAAGTAATTTTAAAATACTGCAGGTGTTCTTAATCTTCTGAATTTTCTCATGGGTATACCAAATTACAAAGTCACTGTCCTGGTCTGTCCTGTTCTACCAGTCCCTCTTGTTCTACCAGTCCCTCTTGACCAAAAGTCCAAATACGTACTGAGCATTCAATCCACTAAAGAGTTTTGCCTGAACCAAGGTAGCACAAGCTTGCCTGAGCAAACCCTTTTATTCCTCTGGTTCTAAGTAGCCCCATGTTTCAATACTGCTCGTTGCTCTGCAGAGACTGCTACATGATTTATAACTAATATTTTTAATGTAATCTTACCTAATGGTTATTTCCATGTTCTGGGCTGTCTTCAGCTAGTATGTAATTAATTCTCACTGTGTAATTAATTCTCACTGCCTCTCGAGGAAGGGGCAACTGAGGTAAAACGTAGGGAGAACTCAAACAAGAAGGTGTCCCCAAAAATCCCTGGATGTTGGTGTCTTGTGCTGTGTGTGGGATTAGGTCAGCATGAGGGACAGGAAGGCTTTTCATTTTCAGTTTTTTGTCAGTTTTTTGTTTGTTTTCCAGGACATAATTTCTTAGTGGATTCAGTACTTTTTTGCATCTCAGAATACCTAAAGCACTTGAACCCTGAACATCTTAAAATTAGTCTTGCCATCGATCTTGTGACTGATGTGTTTGTCTTTGGTGCCATGAACAACTTCAGTGTGAGCAATATGGTGCTGAACCTAACAGGTTTGGGTTTGTTCACCTCACCTCTGAAATGCAGGGGACTCTACCATCTAGCAGAATATTTCAGGGTCATTTTCTCTGTTATTTAGCTGGAAATATGAAAGGTCTCATCTCCCTACTTCATTTGTGAGTGGAGTAAAAGCATATTTGAATGTGCCTGCTCTTCACTCTCCCAGGACCTCCTTGTAGAATCTGTTTTGCTTTCAGCATCAGCAATATCTTGCTATGTGTTATATACACATACTTCAAACTTCTGAGACCATAATTGATAAAGCAATTTTTACCCAATAATTACAATATCTGTTACTGGTTTACTGTGTAAAATGTACTTTAAACATCTCTCATAGACACTGATAAGCAGTTGTCTTTACTAATATAATCACAGTTTACATTTTTCTTTTATTTATGGTATTTTACTTTGTTAATTGCTGCTAGTTCTTGTCCAATTCTTATTTTGTTTGTATCCAAAGTCATTTTAGATGACTGCTATCATAATGTTAATTGAAAAGACTGTTTAACACTGTCAGGTGCCTCACTGTATAGGTGAGGCAGCCTGTATTCCTCAAATGAGAAATAAGATTGACACTACTCCTTCACATATAACATTATTAATGGGGAAAAAAAAGTATTTGCATTCTATTTGTCATGTTCTGCTATTGCTTCTCCTCACACTGAATTCTCCTCCCAGGGTGGATGGTTGTGGCACATGATTATGTGGGAGAGGAGGCTGCAGCAGCCCAAAGCTGTTGGAATTCTGGTGAATGGAAAGTGTTCGTATGCCCCATGAGCAGTCAGCATTGCTGCTCAGCTGCTGCTCATCCCTGGAATTGTGCAGTGACAGGCCCATGGCATTCCAAAGGCAAGGAGCCAGGGGTTGAGGAGCTCTTTGGGAACCTTTCTTCTCATGGGCTGCATCCTCCTCATCTTTTAAAGACATGCCAGGCACAGGGAAGGCAGGGAATGGGGAAGGAAGGGACAGAGAGAAACCATAGTGTCTTTGTTTGCCACCCTCTCCCTACCCAGGTCAGTCCTGCTCAGCTCTGCCCATCACAATTTCCAGTTCCATCACAGTTTGTAATTCCAGCAGGTGTTCCGCTGTCTGTCGCAGCATCAGCACTTGGAGACGTGACAGTGTTCCAGGTCATTGAATGAATCATAAAAAAAGAGATGCTGCCCTGTGTAATGCAGTTTTTGAATGGCAACAGCCTCTTCCAGGTTTAAAATTTTAACAAATCACTTGGTAAAATTAAGTCCATTTATGAGTGAAAATAATGCTGTATCTAATGCAAACGTTGTACTCATTTTTTTCTGCAAACAGAGTAGAAATATGTCATTACTGTGGGTAGAGAAAATATAATATTTTCTCTGCTTGTGTTCAAATGGTAGCACAAAGAGAAGATAAAACCAGGAATGAACTCATGCAGTATTCTCCCTTTAATCAGCTTAAAATCAATTACATGATATCTTTCAGTATTTAACAACATAACAACAGCAACAGATGAAGGTTGATTTTGTGACTTAACTGCAACACCCAAATTATAATATCTGACTATTTCGATGTGATAATAGCTTTAGTTTTAAAGACATATCAGATTAGAGGTACAATTTGTAGCCAGTAGAATCCTGGTCAATACTTCACAGGTTTTTGTGTCTGAGCTTGGCTGCATGACACAGCAGCAGTGGAACAGCAGATGCACTAATGGGTATCATCACGCTGCTTTTGTCCATTGCAACTTCTTTCTACCTCTCCTTTCATACTTGGTACAAAGGTGGTCTGCAGGGTTTCCTACTATAACTACCTAACTTCTGCAATATGACATTCAAGTCTAATTGGAAACTACTTATGTACATACTCAGCTTGAAATCCATGTCTTTGGTTGTTTTGGGGCTTTGTTTTCAGTTTTTCATCTTTCTCACTCTAAATATCGAAAAAGGAGCAATTTTTTAGCAACAGGTTTTACTTTATCTGTTCTTATTTTCAGGATATAGAAAGGTATACTGAGGAACATGTAAAGGTCTGGGACACACTGAAAGGAAAGCTGTGGGGTTTTTGTTTGCCAATGCTGTGCCATGGCAGAATATCCGAAGGATATTTTTAATAGCACAGGCTAGAATTAATATTTCTTTTCTACCTGTACCAAATATATTGCTGGTTATAGACGCTGTAGGCTTCATGTGTGTATGTTTTATGTAAATGTGCATTTCTTGCATAGTTAACAGCAGATTTGGAGATTTGGAAAGTGTTTGAAGGGAACAAACTGAAGTCAGTGAAGGCAGCAGCAGTGAGCAGGGCTCAGGTGAGGCTGAGGAGCTCTGTTATTTAAAGGTGAGTGACTCAGTCTCCTTGTTGGCGCAGCCCCAGGAAGGAGCTTTCCCATGTTCCCAGACCCAGGAATGCTGTGCCAGGTCCTTCTTCAACTGGTGCAGCCTTGCCACATGCCCCAGCTTCTCCTAGGGCCCCTCAGCACTGGTGTTTGTCATGTTCTGTGGGTGCAAGAGAGAGCTGCCAGTTCAGAGGTACAGCCCTTACACTGCAAAGTCAGCCCAAGTTCTCATTTGATTAAGCAGAGGAAGAATCATGGTGTTCAGAGGGCGGGTTAATGTGCAGGAACTGAAACCAGAGCTCTTGAATGACCGTAAAATGCAAGTCTGGGCTTCACAAGATTTGGTTTCAGCACGTGTATCCTCACATGTTGCCTCAGGCAATTTATTTCTGTGCTTGGCATCCTGTCTCCTACTTTTGTCAAATGGAAATAACACATCTTTTCATGTTTGCATCTCATCCTTTGCTTTGTCGTAATAGTCTTGGGGACTTTCTCATCCTGTGCTGAGGAATAATCCCTGCAGCATAATGCGATTGTCATCTTTGTGTTCAGACGGTGATAATTGTGGTATTTTGGTAATAATTTCTGTCTCTGCAGTTTTGTGGTTTGTGTATGGCTCCTGGAACCTGACTGTCCTTATAAAACATCATGAATTTTATAACAGGATTAGGTCTGTAAGGCAAAAGTGTAATGGGTTTTTGGAAATCTAAACAAATTGAGTGTCGTGATTTTACAAACTGTAACATCAGCAACTTTTTTTGTCTATTTGATTTTTCTTTCTTCTCTTGACTGGTTCAGTGGTCATTTGTTCTTTAGTGCTGCTTTCTAAAGTTAAAATATAAGAGTTTTTAATGCTAAATTATAGCTGTTTAGTAGTAAGAATGCTACATTTACTTCCCCTTGGAAAACACTTAAATCATTTTGTTTGCCAGTGTTCTTGGGGGCGTATAGCAAATATTTAACTGTTTTGATCAAGTGTTGCATTTAGCACATCATAATGCAAGCCCTATTTTTAAAGATATACTGACTATAAATATTGTAAATATAAACATAAATTTAAAATAGTGCATTATAAATATAATACAGTAGATCTGTAAAAATGGAATTCACTGTAGCTTTTTTTGCTTTTTTTTTTTTTAATTTTAGCAAACTTGTCTGAAGCCAGAATAAAAGGAATAAACCCAATTGGGAGGGGGTGTGTTATGTACGCTGTTTTAAGTAGGTCATAAAATCAGAGTTAATTATAAATCAAAGGAGAGTTTATCCATGGATACCAACATTTACTAAAAAGAGCAGCAGAAACATCTGGGATTCTCCCTGGGACTCCAAACATGCCTTGTCTTTCCCATCAGTGTAGAAAGAATGATATATATCTGGGCACTTAAAACCTGTATTTAAGCACACGGTTTGGAAAACCTCTGTCAAAGATTGCTGTTCATTTATTAAATGAGTTTCCTGGCACTCCCATCTTTCTTCTGTAAAAAGCTGTTTCCTGAATTTAAAATGCTGTCTTTGATATAATGGGATGGTTTAGTTCTGTTGACTGAAAAATATCAGAGCTCCCTGTACATTCTTCAGAATTTCACAACCATTAAATGTTCAAAATATTCTTTTATCAATCACCCATGTAATGGCATTAGTTATCTGTATAGTGATAGATGGATGTGCAAGCCATATTGTAAGTATTCTTGTGAAATTTCATTTTGAGAAAAGTATTTGTAGAATGCTCAACATTAGAATACCATTATTTTAAAAAAAGATAAATGCACAAAAGCAGCAATCTTTGATATCAGTAAAACTGCATCCTAAATGTGCTTTGCAACAGCCCAATTTTAAATCTTTCAATATTTTTGCATTTCGTTTCAAATTTAAAATATATACTGGAAATGAAACATTTTATAGCCCAATTCCATTATTTAAATCACTCTGGGCTCTGATGCTGAAAGCTACAATTCTGTCTGGAATCAAATTGTAAGGATGAGTTATAATTCCCTAATGGAAACACTGACTAATCTCAGAGTATATAGATGCTAATGGTGCCATGTAATGCATTAGCAAACATGTTACTGATAAATAGGAATGAAATATGATTGGGCAGTCTAGAGGATCATCTCAGAAAAGATCTCAATTATCAAGTGTTGCAGAAGGAGCTAATTAGGTTTTTCTCTCACAAAAGGCTCTGAGCCATGTGCAAGGGAAGAGGAAAAGAACTGTGAGCCTTTTGCTTTTGAGGAAACAGCCAAACAATGTGTCTGCATCAAAGTTCAGAAATCCCTGTGATGCCAATGGTTTAGGAGGAATCCTCAGCCTCTGAAATTGCCAGTGTTTTGTTGACTGAAGGCAGCACCTCTGAATCTCAGCCAGGCAGCAAAGCTCAGGGGATGCTGCTGGTCCCCCTGGATGCCTCAGGTGGCATCCACAGAATGTTCACAGGGCACATCTGTCCTCACCTCTGCTCTCCCTCCCCCAGGAAGGATCAGCCTCTCCCCTGTGCACTCCCCAAAGGAGGACTCCCCTACCTGTTTTGTATTGCAAATAAAAATGCAAAAATTCAGAGTGGCTGTCTCTGAAAAATGCCATTATAATGACAACACCCATGCTGCCTACACATACAAATGGCATAAGTATGACTGCTGGTGCACAAGGAAACAGTGATGGAGCTGGAAGGAAATTCTTCCTCACATCACATGTCCCTTCATAGGACACACAACATGATGGGCAAAGAACAGTGGCTGACCATGGGTATACACTGATTATGCTTAACTTCCCACTTAAAGTACAGATTTTATTTTTTTTTTAAGATTATGGAATATGAGTATATTTTGTACTTACACAAGTGGCTTTTGAGAAACAATCTGCTTAGAAGTGAAATGCTATTACAATTAAAATTGCAGCTTCATGTATCTGATTTTAATTATTTCTCATTTAAACATTGTTAAATTTTGAATAAAAAACAACAGCCAATATTAATTGCAGGTTGGAAAAAAAAACCTCTGTTCTTGGAAAGAACTATAAACTATGTTGGTTTTAAGGAGTTTTAAGCCAGGATATTTATATAAAGTCAGAGAAAGATGAGTGATTTATTCAGCAGAGTTTGGATTGCCAGCCCAGCCAGGTTCAGAGCTGTATCCCACCTCAGGTCTTGCCTGTGGATGGGCTGGATTCCATGTGGCTGAGCAGGCAGTCTTGGAGTAGCCAGCTGTTGGGAATTCTCCCAAGAGTAAAGTTGTTTTGTAGTCCCAGTGTGCTCTAGCACTGATAAAAGCTGTTAAACACAAAATTAAATCACTTCACTAAGGTGCTACATGATCCTGGCTGATCAGTATTTGAGAGATAATTCTTTCATTTTCAGATTGACTTTGATACCTGTGTCCTGAGAACTAAGTGCTCTCCTATTTTCTTGTCAGTGTCAGTCTCTTGGTTTTACAAACCCAGCATTTTTCCCTAGCACTTTCCACATTCCTTAACTTATTTTAAAGCTTGTAGATGAGGGAGAGTTTAGCAAGAGAGTAAATGTTCCTGTTGAGAGCAGATTGCTTTTGAAATCACGAATTTACAGCAAAACTGACCCAGAAGTGACTTGGTGAAACCAATGCCAAACAGATTCAATGTTCTTTTTACAATTATGAATATGATATTTCACCACTGACATTTACACTAAGTTTTGGTGTTTTCCTGTACAAACCAGTTTCACCTCTAGCAAAACAATTTCAATTTGGCTTGAAGATAAAACCCTGAGCCTGAAAATCCCTGAAAATCCTCTTGTGCTAGGTCTAGTGATGAATGCTGCAAAGAATTCCTTTGAGCATGCAGATTTCCAGTTGTTCTTCCAGCATGGAGCTGGAAAATTAATATGAACAGAGACAGAATTTAGTTTTGAAAGTGTGGGTTTTTTTCTTCTGTATCTTTGTATGGAAGACCACTATATAAATCCTTCCCTGGAAATCTGATAGTTGGTTTCCTTCAAACAAGTAATTAATATGTGTGTATATATATATATATATATGCTAGGTATAAATAGTGCCAAATATCCTCATGGAGCTTTGATCTGCACGTTGCTATCCTCCACGTGCCAGTGCCTTTACTTCCCTCTGCTTGGGATGGAGACTATTAAAATAAATCAACATAATTTGGGGCTTCGTTTTTCTGTGTAAGAGTAATCTGTTTGGAAGTTCAGGTGTGATGTTTCTACCATTGAGCCTGTTTCACTCTTCTTTAAAATGTGATATACTGGAATGCAGAAGGAAAATGGGAGAGGGATATTTGGGATATGCTGCTCCCAGAACCCAGTGACAGGTAAAACCATAAGGGCACTTTGCAACCTTGAGAAAAAGACTGGAAGACTGTCAGCACAGGCTGGGGAATTGCAGGTTCCCAATCCCCAAAGCCACCCTTGATCTTGGTGCAGCCTACAATTCGGCTTGTATTCCCCTGCTTACTTTATCCTTACTCTTTTTTTTTCTGCATTTTGTCGTTTCCAGCAATAGGAATGTAAATCTGTGATAATCTCAAAGTCTCATGTTAAATAGCAGTAAGAGTTCTAGTTTTGACTTTCCTTGACTTTCCTGTGCACTGCTTAATTGAGAAGAAGAAAAAAGACAAATTTCGTTCCTCAGATGCTAAAGATATTCAAAATAGGAAGAAAAAAAAGAAATCAGGGACTGGGAAAAAGGATCTATACCTATTTAACTGCATCAGTTCTGATGACAAGATATAAGAAGAACATTAAAGACAAAGAAATTTAGGCTATGCAAGCAAATTATAAATTTGAAGATTTTTTTTTGTTTGTTTGCCTTGGTAGGGCTTTAAGAGACAGTTCTGGATTCACTATGGAGTTCACTGATCAGAAAAGGCATGTTGAGAAGATGGCAAGTTTTCCAGATGAAATGTTAATAAGAGTCTGAACAGCAGAGCATGTGTGTGGTAGCAGGTAAGAGAGAACTGTGATGGTAATGAGGGCTGACAGCAGAAGGATCAGTCTGGGGTGTTCCAGAAGAGAAAGGGCAAAGATGAGAAAGAGGAGAATCAATGTGAGACACAGGAAGGCAGCAAAATGTGAGCCCTTTCTCACGCCTGCTTCAGCAGCATGAGAGCAGGAGCAGGAGGAGAATTGGATCTCGGGCTGCGATGGTGCCATGATGTCAATAACTGAAAGGACAGCTTGTCAGAGGTGACAGGACAAACTCTGTCATTTTACAAAGGGAGGGAGGGCTGGGAAAGATGGATGTGAAAAGTGTCTGACAGGGTGAAAAGAGAAAGCTGGTGAAGCTGAATTGAAATTGGTGATGAGCAAAAGGAAATAACTGAAGAGTGAAAGAGATTTGGAGCAAAAGAGTAATGGCACCCTCAATGGATGGAAATTTTGGAAGAAATTTTTAAAAGGGATGTAAAAGTGAGGTCAGAACACCTGACCTGCCAGGGTCACCGTAGAAAATGCAGGCTCTTAGTAAGACTGAAAGTGCAGAGTTCTGCAAAGGGTGAGAGGAGCTAGAAGCCATCAAATAGTGTGGAAGAATGGAGGGGACCCAAGAGGAAAGGCTGGAGACTGAGGGGACCTAAAGCTGGACTCCAAGCTGGACCCAAAGGTCCTGCAGTAGTGGGAGGCAGAAAGCTGGGAGCACGGAGGGAAAAGGCAACTGAGGCTTTGCAGGTTGTCTGCTTGGACCAGACAGTGACAGCAACTGGAATAAGGCTCTAGAGATCTGTTTTCCAAAAGAAAAATATTGGAGTACAGTTGGTGTTAATTAGGCCTGCTGAAGATAGTAGTCCTCCTCTGAGCTGTGGTATGTGTTTTCAATTTCCATAGAAGTTTCTTTCCCCGCTCTGATGCAGGTTTTGCATTGTATTCCTGACTCCTGGTATGCAATCATTATCCCAAATAGACAGAAATTAATTTTAAAATGTGAGTTGGTCTATGCATAGAACATCTTCAGCTAACAAACATCGTCTTAAATTTCTTCCATTTTATTTCTTTCTTCATTTCATTTTAAGTGTCACATCTTCAATACATCTTGACATTTAATATGAAGCATTTCACCTACTAGAAATACATCTGAGTTTTCAACTCAAGAGTCCAATTAAGAAAATGCTCCCATGTGCATGCATTTTCCTTTATTGAACTTCAAGTTCCCTGCAATGTCAGGTACCATGCAAGTTTAAAATCAAGGCTTTTGCAAAAAAGTTATTTCTAACCTAAAATATCACCTTGCCTCCTCACTGTGCTTCCCCACCTTCAAAAAATGAGATGCAAAAAACTGTCTTTTAGTTACTATATTGTTCCAATTTTGCTTAGGACCTTTTTTTTACAGTTGTTTGCATCATAAATGACTTTGTGTTGATAAAAGTGTTGATATTCCTCTGCTTTAATGCTTAAGAACTTAAATAGGGTAATGGCAATTAAAAATGTAATACTGCTTAATGTATTTGTAAAAAAGTCTCCTTTGTTGTTTGTTATTTTGCTGTTTGAAGTTGATACTCATGTAAATGACAGGTGCTGAGCAGTAACAAACAAAGATTTTCCTCTTTCTGCTCAGGATGCTGTAACACAAATTAAGCAAGAAAGAAGCCTCATGTGCAAGCACATGAGCAAACACACTCTTGGTTTCTCTGAAGCTGTTCAGGCCATTTCCCAGGAGCTGACGAATCTCATTTGTAGAGTTGTGCTTTTCAAGTTATTTTATGGAGCATTATGCTATCTGGAATATAGTGCTTTACACTGAAAAGTGCCTGTGTGTGACTCTTTAAGGATGGATAAATGCAAAAAGTTTTCGGTAGAGGAATCTTTGTTTCCAGAAGCATAAACCTGCAGCCTCATTGACATGCCTTTAAGTCAGTGACTACTGTGAGTTTACGGAAGGATGGCTTTGCACTTGGGAAGGGAGAAGAGTGAAAGGAGGGTGATTAGTTTATATGCAGTACAACATCTTTATGAAACTTTGATTTAGAAAAGCATTCTTCAAAGTTTAGTTTTCTTCTCCACTGGTTGATATATTTTTTTGCAGAGCCCAAATCTCCCACAAGTAGAAAACCTGCATCCATGGTACCTAAGGTCTGGGATTAGGAATCTTCATCCTGAGGTAGTTTAAGGATCTTAATACCAAGATTTAGGATGTAGCAGTTAGAAGAGGGCATGAACAGAAGCCCTTCTTTAGAAATAAAGACTGTATTTACTGTAAATGTTTCAGCTATATTTAGTTGAATTCAAAAGTTCAGCTTTAAATCCATATTGACTGCTGTTCATAAAGGTGTTTCAAGCCCCCAGCTGGCTGAGTCTCTGGAATGTGGTGAGGCCAGGGATAACAGAGCTGTTGTCTGGCTCTTGTTTTCCCTGAAGGACTGCAGCTTACCAGTGTATATGGATTTTCAGGAGGGGTCACCCTCTGAATCTTTAGGACATTGCTGTGGCACTGGGCTTTGCACTGCTCAGTCCTGAGGTGCCAGGCTGGAGCTCTCTCACAGACAATGACATTTACAGGTAAATGACACAACTGTGAGCAGCTCCCATTTGGTCCGGGGTAGCCTTTGCCTCACTCACAGCTTCAGTCTCACCAGCAATTTATTGCAGTCAACTCATCACTGTACTCATCTTTAACCAATTATAGTTTTCCTCACATATTTAACTGTATTTTGCCCATGTAATTTCTTAAATAATTTTTCACCCATTTCATTCAAGGCTGAGAGTTAAACATCTTATACTCAATGGCTATAAAATAAAAGCATTGAACTTACTTGGACGGTTTTAAATTACTTTATGGAACTTCTGCTAGTCCCTATCTGTTTAGTTATACATTGACGTGGAATCCACCATCTTATACTGTAGACTTACTGATTTTTACTCAGAAACCAGAGTGTTCAGTATAATATAAATCTGTGATAATACAGTACAAAAAAATCAAAATCAATTTATATCCAGTAAAACTTTCTAATGCATACTCATTCAGAGCACAGCTTGGTGACCCGCCATTTAGATCTCTAGGTGTTCTTTCTATTAATTAAAATTATAATCCCTCCTAACACTGCATCATTCAGGTGAGGTATATAAATTGGAGACAGTTCCAACCAAGCCTAGATTTCCAAAGGGAGGCCATGGTGATTTTGTAGTGTCTTGGGCATTTGGAAGCCTTTGTAGTGGTTGCCAGCTGCTCAGGGCTTTCAGCAATTTGGCGTCAGGCAGAAAACTTCATGGCACCAAAAGTTCAGAGCATGTTTGAACAGTTTGAAATGGCAGTGATCGAGATAACAGAACAGTGTAGAGACCACTTCAGCTATTCAAACCCAGACAGGAATGAGTGCCAAATGAATCAGAATGGAATTTGATTTTCCTTATTACCCTGTGAGTGATAATGGAGCTGAATAACAAGCAGATTTCTTCCGTGGGCCAGCTCCATTGAGTGTAGCTGTGCAGGTGATGTTTCCACGTGCAGCAGCCCCTCTGCTGCCAGCCTGGATTGCAAGGACACTCTTTGAAGTTCCTCTGCAGCTCACTGCCATCAGGGTCCGTGCTTTCCTCCCTGCTGGGTTGCTTTGTGCAAAGCTTCTGCTCGGGAATGGTGTTAGCAGTTGTTCCAGACAGAATGATTAATCTGTCTTGCAGGATCCCTGCTTGTAGCACTCTCCCTGGTTTATTCTGCAGCAAGGAAAATGTCTGATCTGACACTTTGGCTGCTTCATACATCTGTGCTCAGTTGTTCCCCACCGGTTCTTACCTGCATTTGGTGAAAGTCTTGGGAAGCTCAGGGGCTCTGCTCTCTCAGGCAGGCTGGAGCATTTCCATCCATGTTCAGTATCTTGAATTCTCATTAAAGTGGGAGACCAGTTTCTGATTATCTGCTTGCTTACAAGTCTGGCTGCTCAGGCTGCAGACAGAGATGTCTTTTACTGCCATTTGTATAGAGCTGTGAGAACAGTGTTTGCAGGGAGGGGAAGAAAGTGAAATAAGTGTAAGTGAAGTCTATTGTACGTTTGGGAGCCTTAGCTGATGCCTGTGAAAACAAAAAAAAAAAGGAAACAGGTTAACTTGTCTTCCTGAGACCAAGGCATCTCTCCTCCCTGGAAAGGAATCAGAGAGAGGAGTTGGGATTTCTCAGGAAGGCAGCTGGGTGAGGACTTAGGGCAAGCAGACAAAGCTTAATTTCTTTCAGTGAGTCCACAGAGATCATGGTCTTTCAAAACACTGTGAATAAGGCTGCGGAGATGTTGCTGTGTTTGAGTTTTTTCCTTGCTTCTATGTGTTAAAACTTAGTCAAACTTTTTTTTTTCCTCTAATTTCACTCAGCTATTTATTTGCAAATTTGTAGTTGTACCAAACTAGTCTTCTCAAATGGAATTTGGAAATACCACAGCATTATGGATAATGTGTACCCTGAACCTCCTGGTGCTAAGTAAGGTGCAAGTCAAGGAGAACTTTTTACCATCAGGTGCCAAAATGTTTGTGTTCATACCAACAAGGTATTAGGTTTGTGCACTGTCAAACATCCTGATGTATTGATTGCACATTAAAAATAGGGGAGCACAAGACAAGATTTCAGCTATTTCCTCCAGCGTGTAACACAAGATAGCTGACAGTAACAAGCCATTGTTAATGTGTAATGTAACTCCTTAAATATCTAAATGGGGAAAAAAAACAATACCCCCAAAAGCAAATGAAAAAGATCTAGAAGAAAAAATGCATGCACAGTTCTAACTTGACAACAATTGAGTGTCTTGATTCTCATCCCTGCAGCTGTTTCATTCTCTACAGCAATACACTGAGTAGTGGGTATCAATTGGCAAAATAAATGATGCTGACTTGTGATTAATTTGAATCATATTTGCATTTGAAAGACACCAAAATCTTGTGGAAAAACTGGATGAAGGACTCAAGATCTTAACAGGCTTAAACTTAAAATAGAAGAAGAAAGTAAATTTGTAAGTACTGGAATCTGACACTATAAAAAACCATCAATAGACTCCCATTGTATGTAAGAAGAGAGATGGAAATACTCAATAGTACTGCATAAATTACTTTTCCTTTGAGTTTCTTAGTACATACCCTTTTCATTATTTTTAATTGACTTTCAGTGAATTATCCAGACTAAAGTATTGTTCTCAATTTCATGAGAATTCTGCTGTTGGTTTCTGTGGCTGAGGACTGTACTGCATGATTTATGATTCTGGTTTTAAAATAATCAGAGAAAACTCACTGTTTTCATTTTTGTCTCTTTAAAATTTTGTATTGGTTTTAATAGTTCAAATCCATTTCTAAGCCAGTAGAAATTGTTTCTAAAGGAAACTTGTTTGCCTTGAAGCTTTTCTCAGTTCTTTTTACTTTCATTCAAACAATTTATTTACCTTGACCTAATGTACCTGTCATTTCTGCAAGATTCTGCTCTTGATGCTTCGAAGAATGGACTCTGTAGTAAATCTGTAAGAAAATAATTGGGTTTGGAGTTTCATTTTTTGCTAAATACATAAAGTTGAAATATATTTCTGCCTGGGCATTGCCTTTTCACTAGCACAATGTGATGCAGTGATTTCTCTCTGACTGATGCATACTGGCCTGTGCATAAATTTAATTCACATTGTGATGTTGAGGCTTGTAGTCTGAAAGTTGAGCTTTATCTGTAGTTACACTATATTGTATTAAGAAGAAGAGGCCAAATTATGTCCTCATTCACATTTAGGAGATCTGTGAGATGTTAGATGACTTGGAGTAAGTAACTTGTGAAAAAACTGGTGCTTAATGGAAGACAAAATATAAATTAAAAGTTGCTTTTCAGTTCTTAATGGAGCTACCAGACATGGAGGAAATTGTGCTAGAAAGAATACCTCCAGAGCCACCTGGTGATATCATTAATGTTCAAATTCAGGATCCCCCCTTCCCAAGGAAAAGAGGAAAAAAAAAAAAAAGTAAAAGCCCTGCCCAGATCAGGCTGGTGTGCAGGACTCACCTGTCCTGCAAAGTGGAGCAGAATGACCCTGCAGGGTGCCCAGGGCTGCAGACAGGCAATCAAAACTCAGAGTAAGGCAGAGATTGGATTGTCCCTCTTGGAAGGATTTCACAGTTGTGTATCAGGCTATAAGAGCAACAGCTGTAAGGGATAAGAGATTGATAATGAAATGGTGAAAGGGATTGCAGAAGTGTGCAGACATTTAACATCACTGTCATTATGCATGAAAAGTATTGCTGTTGTCTCCTCAGCAGTGACTTAAGAGCTGTTTTCCACCCATAAGCTCCAATCTCAAAGTGTTTACAATATAAAACATCTTACGTGACAAATATAGGTAAATAACTGCTTTGGTGTTGCCTGTAACATTTGAAAATCCTCATATACTGAATTCAAAATAGGCTGTTGTTTGCATGCCAACAGTCTAATTAATCCATATTTCTCATATAGAGAACTAGATAGGATTTTCTTTTCTGACAAAAATTTTCAAGCACTGGATGCACACTTTTATGTTATTTTGTATTTATGTTGTTTTCTCTACATTGTGAATTTTGAAATCCACATGTTTCTTGCAGGGTTTTTTTTGTTTTCTTTGCAAAGTGTATAACTTAAGAGACAAATATGGGTGTTCCTGTGGTTAAGGAAAATGGGCTGTTTTTGCTAAGTGCAGGTCTGCTGTTGGAAATAACTAGAAGGAAGGTGTGTGTCCTCAGCATTATCCTCTTTTCTACTGCTGTTGTGAAGTCGCATCAAAGAGCGACCTTTATACTTTTATCTGATGTGCATTTGGGAAAAAACCATCTCTCATGCTGCTGAAAAGTAGGGATCCTGAGAGATGCACAAAGGGAAATGCATGAGTTTCCTCTTAAGCCCCATCCATCCCCCACTGCTTTCCAGGGGATGCCATTGCCAACCAAAAACAAAGCTGGCAGTGCTGGGGCTCAGCTTTTGATGCGCTGCTCCCTGTGAATGTGCTCACTCACCTGCCAGGTGGATCACAGAGCCCTGGCACTGCCCCAGCAGGAACTTTGACCGCCCCAAAAATAGGAGTGAAAGGGATGTTGGTGAGGATCCCTCTGTGGAAAATGACTTTAATGAACAACAAACCCAAGCATGGTTCTGAGCTGTGGCCGTCCCCACCCCTCTGCTGCTTGCCAGAAGGATTCACACTGGTTCAAGGAGATTTGCTAAAAACCCACTTGTGCTCAGGGCTGTGCTGCAGCATTCTGAGTCATGGCAAGGCAGCAGGCTCTGTGCTGTCTGATGTTGCTTGTGATAGGTGCTGCAAGGCCTACACACACTTCATCTCGTCTCTAGGATGTAAAGAGACACAGACCTTTTATTGGCCATCTGGCAGGGAAAAGAATTTCCTTCCTTCATGTCTGCATAAATGGTGGTTTATTTTAGTTCTGTCTCTGAAGTTATGAGCATGGTAATGCCATTCCTTTATACATTTTTTGTCTGATTCTGAATGAAAGTCCATCTTCTTGTCTTCAGAAGGTGTTTTATTTTAAAATTTTAACTTAAATTCTACCGTTCCTTCCTTTGAAGTCTTTATGCTCTTGAGCAGCTCAGACCTTTCTTGTTTAGCCTTTTTCCATCTGGTAGATTTTTATAATTCACTGAAGATTTTTATAGCTGTTTGATGAATTTAGTGCATTCTCGAACTTATGTGGCAGAACACATTCCTCAGAATGTACCTTTTGAAGTGTTCCATATGATCCAGTTTAGCATCTCTGTCTTCCTTTACTTACATCTTTTCCTTTAAGCTAGCCATGGACTTTATTATCCACACACATTTAGAAAGGCCTTTTTCTCCAGCACTGTGTTCTTTTTCCTCTCTGTGGAAGTTCTCAGATGGGCTAAAATGAGAGTTCCTTGTTGAATTGACGTTTCACGTGTAGTTTAGCCAAAATTATTGTCATGTCAGTTAAAACCTCATGCAGGAAATGTCTTTTTAGAGTGAAACATGATCAAAAGTTCGTGCTGCAGGCAAGGAGCTGCTCCCGTAGTTCTCACCCTGGACTTATTTGTAGATTTAGCAGAAGATGAAAATTGCAGCTATCTAACTAAGCAGCAGGCAGTTTCCTTTCTGTTTGGGTTTGGGCTTGCTGAACAATGAGAAGCACCTCTGAAACACACAGTAATGGCAGCTTCCCTCCGTCCTTGAAGCAATAAAGCTTCTAATAAAGTGAAACAAGCATCCACGGATGGTAATTTTTTTTCTTCCCATTAAAGTATTTAGGACCTTGTATTAATAACTTTCCATTTCTCATGCTACTTCATGCACTGACACCCAGGTGCACTCTATTTCCTTCCCTGAAAGCTATCTCAAAGGTGTAGTCATAGCTGTCATTTCAGATATAAATTTTCTCTGTAGAGAGACACAGAACTTTTCCGCCTGGCTTCAAAATTTCCCAGCAGGGAGAGGCTTTCTTGTAGCAGCCATGAGCTGTTATTCAACAGCAAGGGGATTTCTGAGTGTGGCACCCTGCTGAATAAAGGTGTTTCTGTGCTCAGCACACTTGTCATCAATCATTTTCACAATCTACAGATTACTCTTTTTTATACCCTGCTTCTTCCTTGCTACTTGAGCAAAGCAGTCTTTAGCAGAAAGAAAATGACTGGATTCTGCTCTTTGTGCCTTGCCAGAAACTTTTACTATACTGTGACTAACAAGAATAAAACCACACTGAAAGTTACAGAATCTACCCCCAGAATGCCCAGCAATTCCTGAGGATATAGGTGTGCCACACCTGAGGATATTAATTACTTTATTCTTTTTTTCCTAGCTCTTTTTCAGCAGTAATTTGACAGTTATATCCACTGATTAGTTAGGATAGTTATTAAAGTTATGAACTATATCATAGACTATGAAATAAAATGAAAAACATTTCTCAGGCACAACAGCCTAGAGAAAATGAACCACCTGCAGTTCTCTGTATTCGTAGAATATAGATACAGAAATGTTGATTCTAAAGCCCACTGAAGGGATGACTGGAGTGACCCCAAAGTTTGAGACTCTTTCAGTTTCACCTAATTCTCTATGTTGGTGAAACATTCAGCTTCTGCACACCTTTAACTGTACATTTTTGGCTTTTTAAAAATATACCACATAACTTGTTCCACCTAAATCTGCTGCACCTTTTTTCCACTGAGTACCAGAACATATTTAGCCTCATTTTCAGGAGTCTTTAATTTAAAGCTTAACAATTATATTTATTTCCTCCAGCAATCAATGGTATATTGGAGGATGACATTCTGCCCTGTATGTAGCTGACAGTTTCAAAGACAGTTGTGTTGTTTCTAATGCTCAAAGTATCTTAAATTCATTTAACTTTTTATCGACCTGTGGTGTTAGATGCAGATCCTTACCTTACTGCTTTCAACTAAGGAAAAAAACCCTGCATGGCTTTCATTATATTGTTCTTGTTTGAATGCCCAGTCTGTTTTCAGATAAACCGCCCCATTGGAGTATTTTTTACTTTTGTGATTTGCTTTTATATCAGCCTTAAGAAAATTTGAGATATTTTCAATATCAAAGAAGCTCTTCCTTCAGTGTCCTTTCTCAGATGTGGGACTCAATTGCTGTGCTCTAAAGAGGGTAAAGCCCTGTCAGTCCCCAGCCAAATGAGACGCAGCAATGACTCCCAGATGATCAGGCAGTTGTCCCACACACTGCAGGCTTTACTCTTCATTTAGCAATTAAACAAATTGTTCGTGCTATCTGTTGTAACTTGAGAAGCATATCAAATCAATATGTTCTCTTCTCTTAAATACATGTTCACTGCAAACAACCCAGTTTAATACAACACATTTCTACTCCTTAGATCTTGTATTTTTAGTGTATTATTGAATGGTTAATTGCAGCTAATTACTTAAATGTGCTGTTGAACCGTTATAAAGTCTGTTTATTCCTGCACCCATTAACAGAACCAATGAGTAACTTCAATTTGCTAACTAAGAGTTGTGCAGGAAAGATTAATTTAAGGTTATTTGCTTATTCCTCTTACTATGAAAGCAGGAAGCAATGTTAAATATGAACAGGTGGTATTTTCTAGTAAACACATAGAAATAATTTCTCATCTGTTTCAGACATAATTTTCTTGGACAGGGACAAGAAGTGAACATTTTAGGGCTTGGCCGTGGTGTGGCTGTGGCAGCCTATAACTTGCAGGAGCAGCAGAGGTTCTATATGCCATCTCTTCAAGCATATCTATATCTAATATCTGTGCTTCCATATGATAAACACTCCTCAAAACAGAAGTAACTGAGAATTTAATTTCTGAATTTATAAGCCTAATTAAAACCACAAATCCCAGAAGAGTATCTACTTGCTCTAGTCTCTGACTTTCCCTTGAAAATGAGTTGTAATGGGTTTCTTTTTATTGTTACCATATCAAAAACATCATTCAAAAAAATAGAAAAGCCCAACAAACCAAATTCAGGTTAAGAATTTCATAATGCTAGAAGCAGGCTTGCTGACCCAGAAAAAGAGATTTTGTTTGCTACAATTAATTTTGCCCTAAGAATCAGGAGTTAGATTCAAAGATTTTTCCTTCTGTAAGGTAGAAATGTGAATATATATATATTTTTTTTTAATGTGTACATTTTCATTTGGAGATAATTTACATGTTTTTAAGCCTGTGGACCCAGCTACCTTGGTGATCACAATGTTAATACATGTAAGTCAGTGGTGCACTTTTTTCTGCTTTACAACAGCAGCTTTTTTAGTCTCATGCCAGTACCAGGAGCTCTGTGCAGTCCTTTGCTTAGCCCCAAAAATCGGGTGAGACTGCATTCCTACTGTTTGATAGGAGAAAGTTCTTGGATCTTCCTTCCTTCCTTCATAATAAAACCTGCCCATCCTGTAAGCAGTGACCATCTGAGGTAACTCACATGTGGAGGGGACAGGAGCTGTGAAGTGCACCCCCTGTTTCTGTGGCTTGGCTTCTGCAGATTTAAGCTCTTTCCTTTAAAGGTGTTATCAATCACCAAAATATTTTGTTATGCTTTGCTTTGGAGACAGAAATTAAAGTAATTGTAATACTTAATGCTACTGCTAACAGACCCATGAGACTGACTAAATTTTAGAACCCTTGAAGTAACAGATTAACTTAATACATATTATTTCTTTTTAAGATGAGAGGAAAAAAATGTGAAGCACAAGAAGTACCTGATCTGTCACCTTTATCTGTTTGAAATTATCTACATATAAAGAGAATTTCCTTGATTGCCTTTCTGTGAAGAAGCATTATGTGGCTCAGTTGGGTGAAATCTAATGACAAAGTAGTCCTGCTTAGAGGAGTTCTTGTGTTATGACAGCTGAGAAAAAAGAGAAAACCAACCACTGATGAAGAAAATGAATTTATTGATTACTCAGTAGGGCAACAGGGAGAATATGTTTAAAATCAGATGACAGCAAGGAGTACTGGCTGTTAAACCACACATGTTTGTATATCACTCATTCAAAGGCCGAGAGAGATGCACTCAATTTTTATTCTCCTGATTTTATTTCTATCTGGAAGCATTCTCCAAATCAATTATTGATGGGGGTTTTCCACATTTTCATGTCTCTTTATAAACTGCCAATAATATCTTAATTATAAGCAACTTGGTTTTAATACTCAATAAAAAGAGACACAATGTATGCACAACTCTTTGGAAAGATGGACAGAGGCATGATCAGAACACTGGACCCCCTCTTTATAAACCCGTAAAATGAAATAGGCTCTTCCTGTTCAAGAAGACCTTAAAGTCTAATGCTGATAGCAATAAGATTGTCTTCCCTTTGGACATATTGTGTATGTGTTGGCTTTTTTTTCCCAGTGAGAAGGGCCAGCTATCCTGAAGTCTGTAACTCCTTTGGAAATAGGCTCATAAATAATTCATTTGGAACAATTACTCTGTATCGCCTTTATATTTCCTTGTATTGTGACAACTTATAGCTGTATAAGACAATTGGAAAGGATTTGGATTGGCTGTAAGGTCCAGCTACCTGCCATTTGAGGGGCTGGGATGAAGAATCTGAGTATTCTGATATGGAAAAGCTGAGTATTCTTGTTTTGACTCCAGCAAAGACTACAGACCAATCATTTGTTTGACTATTCATAAAGGATGTGGACAAACTGACTTTTTTTGTGCCAGAAGACCAACATTTTCCTTATTTCTGCCAGATGTTATTTCTGTTCCTGTTGTATTGATAAGTTGCAGGAAAATAATTTTTAAAGAACTGGTGGTTAAAGTGTATTAAGTATTTTAATAATCAATCTGAGGAGGTAATTTGATAGTGTGCTAGTGCAAAGTTGCATAGCTTGTCCCATAGACCTCAACATATTTCACAGGCAACAAATACATTAATTGATGTAATGAATGAATCTGCTACTAGAGGCATGGAGAGCACAGCATGTTGCTGTTAAGGATATTCATTCTGTTGTTCTATCTTTGGCAATTATTTTTAGAACAGACAGTTTCTTTAGTACTGGATTTAATACACTTGGACTCCAAGAGATAAAATATCTTACTGGAATTCTCATGCCCAATGCTGGCCTCCATGGATCATTTGTCCTTTTGTGTCTTTGAAGCAGTATGTTAATTATGGTAGCAAAAGAATATAGAGGCTTAAAATTGACTAACCCAGAGATGTAACATTCAGAAATTATATCTCCTCTGTAATAACTTACTTTTGAATAAAATTCATCATAGTGGGTGTTACAAGATGCCTTCAAATCTCATATTCGAGAGATGATAATTGCTTGTGGCACAGGTGGAAAAAAAAAAAAAAAAAAGAAATCCTCTTCCCGAGCTAAATTGGTGGAGCTGGAAACAGATAAGAGAAGAAGAGGGAAATGAAAAGCACAAAGTTATTGAATGAGTAGCTAAACTTAAAAAAAATAAAACTAAAAGAAGCTCTGCATATCTAAAACATAAGAATATTCATGAATACAAAATGCTGCCCTAGGCCTGTGGCCAAGCATGGTCCAGAAGAAGACAGACCAGAAAGGCGATGGTTTCAAATGGTTTCTTCAGGAAGAGGAGAAAAGTGATATTCCTAATCACTCTGTGTGCTTAAAATGAGTTTTGGCTTATGGAGTAAATGGAAGCTGTGTCTGTAAAATACAAAAAGGAGAAAGTATGGAGAATCTGGAGTAGAAACAATTATCCCAGTGGGAGAAAGATAAGTGTGTGCATAGTCATTAGATGTCTCTTCCATAGAGAACTCTCATCTGTTACCACTGGGTAGAACAAGCATCCATGTAGACAGCTGATAAGATTTATTTCACTTTCTATTTCAGCAAATAGGGGAGAAAGTTACATTTTCTCTCTGTCTGAAGTATTGCATTAGGTTCTTAACATTTGTTTTCTTTGTTGATTTTGATGCATGCTTCAAATTGCAAGAGGCTGCAATGCCTCTGTTTGAGATCCAGTTTATCAAAACCATCCGTCAGAGGAGCTGTTTCTCAAGAGAGTTAGTTAAACAGGCCTCTGTCATCTCACTGCTAAGACCACACAGCAGGGCATAAAAAGTTTTCCTTGTGAGCTTCTCATTGCATTTGACTTTCATTGAGAATTAAGTGGTATCCTCTGCTTGCAGCTTGGAGGAGGCTGTGTGCTGGGAATGGCTATTCCACGCTGGCTGTTGAAGGGCTACCTTCAAGTTATAAAAGAGCTTTGTTCCAAGGAAAATATGCATCATTCTTTTTGTAATGATTGGCTTTAAGTACTGATACTTATCAGTGCTCATTTTATTAAACAATTGAATTACATATGCAAAGTTGTCATATTGTTAATTCAGTATTGGTTTTGCACTTCCTGTAGAGGAATCTCTTCTGTACTAATACCAGCATGCCCTTTGGGTATCTTCTGCTCATCTCCTGTCATTAAAATTAAAACAACAAACTCCCTTTCAGAAGCTAGTACCCTTTGGCAGTGTGGTAAAGAAGAGGTTAAGAATTTTATTTATGTTGGGTGAGATACTGTGATTGACAGGTGAGGTGAGCTTCCTAAAGGGACACATTAATCCACCTGAAAGAGGCTGCTTGGCTGAAACTGCAGTCTGGAATTAAAAACTCCAGAACAAAACACGCTTTTCCTCTCAACTGTAATGAACCCTGAGCCCATGCAGTGTCCCAGGGGTGTGATTATCTCAGAAAAACTGTTTCCCCAGTTATGTCTTGTTGCATAAATAATCATCTCTTTGATGCAAAGGATAACTGTGGGAATGACGTAAGTTAAATATGTTCTCCAGCAGTCTGACTTGCAAGGGAATAAACAATTTTTTGATATTCAGAGTTCTTAAACCACTTCCTCTGGTTTCTAGGAAGCTTTAAGTATTCCATACAAAAATAATCTAAATTTCATGAATAAGAAATCAGGTCTCTTTCATAGTTTTATTGTTTCTTATGCCTTTTTATTTTTTCCCCCCTAAATCCATGCAGTCAAAACACTAATTATTACTGCCAACACATAGCTTCCAAAGCTTTACTTCAGTTATCATTTTACAGGAAGAAAGCATTGTCCTGAATATGTTAGAGCCAAACATGTCATAAACAGTGTGATTCAGAAATAAGGTAAAGTCCTTGGATAGAAATCATCTCGGTTTAGGGAGAGGATATGGGAGGTGAGTCCATCCATCAGGATAGTGCTTCAAGGAGCCACTGAGCAGCACTCTGGGGATGCATGTCCCTGTTGGGCACTGACCAGCTGCCTTGGTCACTCAGAATTCTGCTGCTGCCACAATATACAAGCTGCAAAATGCAAAGGGCCCCGCTTGTTTCACTGTTTACTGTCCTGGCTTGATTTTGTTGTTCCCAAACCATCTCGTTTAAGGCAGGACTGAGACCTCATTGATTGCAGCACCCAGTTCACTGTGGTGGAGATAATCCCTTAATGAAATCCAAGAGCTGACTAAGCCTCTTGCTGCCCCATCTCACAGAGGTAAATTTCAGCTGTTAGGAACTTGGAGAGAAATTTCTCCAGTAGATCAATTTTAGGCCTGGGGATCAAAAGTTAATTGTGATGAGAAGAAATTTAGGAGTGAAAGGATGTAGCCTTTAAATAGCCTGTACTTTGTAATTTTATAAATTAATATTAATCCTCAAATCAATTACAGAGATGTTTGAGCTCATAATGAAATCATGTGCCTGCTATTGAGTATCTCCTTGTTTGCAGTTTTAGGTGTCTGTGTTCTGGGTTTCCAGGACAGTTTAAATCCCAAATGAAAACTTGCAATGAGTATCTAAGCATCTCATTGTCTTTGAGCTGCAGAGGTTTTGGTTCTGGCATTAATGCAAAAGGGGAAGGCATCGTGGGCTGCCTTCCCAAATGTACTTATATCCAGGAGAAATTTCACAGGACCCTGTGGTTTTCAAGCCAATTCTGTCCCATAACATACAGTGGCCAACATGAATTATGCCAAGAGAAGCCAACCTTTGCCATTTCTCACTTGCTATGTTCCCTAAGTGCCCTTTCTTCTTAGACCCCCGTAACTGAGATATTCTATCTGTAATTTAATAGTAAAATCAAAGCTGATGCATCCCACTAATACAAATAGCACTTAAAAAGACCTTGAAAAAGCTATTCACAGAAATGTAAATCAGCAGCTTAGTCTTAGGAAAATAAGGCATTTTGGGGAGAAAACTAAAAGGCTTCAAGATAAATGGTTGACAGTGACAGCTTTCTCTGTGAGTATTTTATCCAGTGAAAGTCTTGTGAACAATGTACTGATATGAGGAGAGTTAAAATATGGCATAAATTTTAATTTAATATATATCTTTGTGATATTACTGGGACCCATTCAGATTTGTGATGCTGCAGCATTCATAGTTTTGCAGCTCACAGAAAACACTACTAGTAGTGTGATGTTAGTGATTATTCCACTCTTGGACTTGATCATCTTCAAGGTCTTTTCCAACCAAAATTGTTCTATGACTATTTGTTTTTCAAGTGATAGAATACATAAGGTATTTGCAGTATCCCTGTTGGTTTAAAAATAGTATTCCAACTTGATTATAAAATGGGAGAAAAAATGGTTTTGGGAAGAGAAGCTGTGGCCTAATTTGAATTGAAAAAAAAAGTCTTACAGTATTGTCTATGTTGTATAGGCAAACCTGTTCTTACCAGCAGGTGATAAGGGTCAGAGAGAGACCCTTCTCAAGGCTGAAAATTAAAGGGTGGATTAGAAAACGACCAAAGGACCAGGAGGTCTCCAAATATATGAAGTAAGTCAATAGGAGGCTAGAAAAGTACACAGGCTGAATAATGATGACAGGCAGGCTGAGATTTTGCAGAACATGGGAAGTTTTAGTTCCAGGAAGAGCTGCGTGGTTGTGGTAGGACAGCTGGAGTTCCAACATTCCCAGGGACAGTGGAAGGAGTTTGGATGGATGGTGGTGCTTTGGAGAAGTCCAGTTCAACAACAATGACCAAGAGACATTGGCAGGAGTCTTGAAAACTCTGCCTAGTGGAGAGGTGGGAGAAGCATAGAGTAGGGATGCCAAGAAAAAGAAAGAAAAAAAAAAGCCAAGAAAGTGTTGAGCAGTGGTGGGGGGAGGCAGATGGGGAGCTGGAAGAGCAGATGGTGGCGGTGAGAGAGAGCAGAGCGAGTTCCAAGTCTGAAACTGCAGCCTCACATGAGGTGTTATCGGATGTTCTGGCTTCTTCCTTTTTTATTTTGTGCTCAATAAATGAAAAATTCCACTCCTCCGCTCCCCCACCAAGGAAAGCATCTCCTACACTGTGAGGATGCAGAGTGCTGGGGCTGTGTTCAGCTGGCTGGGAATCACATGTGGCCTTCCCCCTCACTGCTTGGGAGTGAGCTGGGAGAGAGAGCTCCAGTCATGAGAGCTGTGCTCTGTACAAAACAGAGAGAATGTTTCCAATGCTGTCTCCAAAATGTCCAAAAATGACCAATGGCCTGGAAGTCTAAAGGGGGAAGGAAGCTGATGAGCCCTTTCTGCATACAAGCCTATATATTTTCAGTCCCAGGGTTCTTTATACATTGCAAAAGTATTTTTTATTCACTGTTAGAAATCAGCAGTGGTATTTCAAAGACACATTGAATGGTCATAGAGTAATCATGTTCTTTACCCTAAATTCCTCCTTCTCATGACTCAAAGTAGATGTAATGTGTTTTGGGGGAAATATTTGACATCCAGTTCAGGCCAGACCAACAGTCCACTGCATGTGTAAGTTGTTCTCCTTATGAGATGCCAGCAAAACTCATGTTTTGTTTGTGTTGCTTTTCTCATTCCCCACAATACCCCGAGTCCCATATGCCTCATTGCAGTGGCTAAAAAATACATGCATAACTACTTCATGGTTTTGGAATAATTCACAAGTGTGTTTAAAGATCATCAATAACACTGGTAAATAGCAATAGGCTTATAGCATTTCTTGGAGGAGTCGCCTTTTTCAGCACGGATTCACTAAAAATTCTAGTGTCACTTTCTAGTTTCTAGCATCACTTTCTGCTTTCTAGCATAGTTATGTTCTGAGTATAAAATTTTCTGATTGATCCACCTTTTAACCTTTGAGAAATAGAATTTAAGCTACTCAGTTTTCTTTTACCAATGTCACCAATGTTTAGCAAAGAATGTAGGACATACATTAGAGAAGATGAAAGATACTGTCATGTATTTGCAGTCATAATTTTTATCTTTCTCCAATAAAAATATACATGTTTCTAAGCAAGCTGAATTTGTAAAAATGAGACAGTATCTATTGTGTTCTTCATAAATATGTTGTAATCAAGCACAGTCTGCTTTTGGAGAAAACATCTTTTCCTCCCAAATGAGTAATTTGATTTCAAGCTATCTGTCTTTAAACATTTGCTTCGTGGATCCCATGCAAAGAAATAGCACAAGGGGAGACCCTGTTTTGGCAAATACAACAGCTCTTTATTTTAGGGAGCTGTTCTGCACATGTACATCTTTTTGCAGCCTTTTGCATACAGTTGTTATCGTGGTGCCTCCTTAGAATTCTCTGTTGCTGCAATCTGTGTCTGCCTGTACAGACCTTGTTTATTATGAGTAGCTGCTACTGGTGCTCACAAGGAGGGTGTTTTCCTGGTGCCAGTGGCAGAGCTGCTATTTCAGGTGTGTGCAGCTCAATCTGTAAAACAATACAGTTGCTAAAATTAAAACCTTTGGTGTGGAAGGCTGGGGTATGAAGTGACAGGGTTTGGAAAAGGGAGTAAAATCAACAACAAGTGAGGAAAGTTATTCTGACAGCAAGACATTTCATATGTCAGTAAACCAGAAGGAGAGGAAGGTGTAGCTGTGAGAAGCCAAGGGACCAGCAGGGTACCACATTTGGTGTGTGAGATGACAGGGTTTAGCACCAGGGGTGGTGAGGAAAACGGTTGGACTTGGAGATACTGAGCGGGAAGAATTGTCTGAATTTGCTAACAGCTTGTATGTTATGACAGAAATAAACTGTTGTAATTTTTTTTTCCCCCCCTACTATTGGAGTGGGCACATGCACATTTCATATGGTGTTTGCTGTCAACTTCATCTTCTCAGCTAGCACCTTAGGATGTAAGCAATGATTTCTTCCCCATTTCAAATCCTCATAGCTTAAATATCTTGCTTTTATTCTTGCCTTATAGAGAAGGGTGAAAGAAAGCAAGCTAAACCTCAGTTCTTTGTTTCAAATTCTTCATGTGAGTATGTGGAAAGCTACAAAAAGTGGGAGGCAGTAGAAAGCAATCCTTTATGGGGAAGCAATGAGACAATGTGAGCGCACCTAGATATCTTTCTGGCAAGCAGGCAACCTGACAAACAGATGCATCACACAAACTGTTCAAACATTAAAAATCCAGCTCTTTCTTACTTATAAATGAGTCTGTTGCCTGGGGGTTTTTGGTTGGTTTTTTTGTTGTTGTTGGTTTTTTTGGTGTGTGTTTGGTTTTTTTCTGTCCTTTTAGGAAGAATAAACAAAATCTCAGATTTTCATATTAATTTCTTTCTCTTAGTTTGATTTGCCTCTTAGAAATCTATTTGACTGAATTGTTTAGGAGACTGGTTCTGAAATAACTAACTCTTTCAAAAAAGCTGTTTATCTCATCCTTATGAGATATAATTACTCAAGTGTATGACAGGGGTTTCTATCAGAAGGTGCGTAACAAAAAGCATTTTCCAAAAATGTCAAGGAAGGATTGTGAGTGTCAATTTTCATTTCTTGAAAAGCTAAATGGGTTGTTATTCTCTTCTTTAGGAAAACCTGCAACACTCCTTTGTAGGTAAGAAAAATGATAAGGTAATTTGTAAATGGCCAGTAATATTAGCAGACTGTTAAGGTAATTGCCAAATATTACCACATGTTTCTTCTGCACATTTGAAGATGTGGTTCCTGCAGATGCCTTTAGTAATTTCTTACCTTACCTCTGTTCCTTACCTGTTTGGCAGTATTTTTAGAAGTATGGCTATTAGAATGTATAACACTCTAGCAATTTGATTTGTTGTAGCAGTGCCAATAGCAAAGAAATAATATCTCCTTGTATCTAGCTAATCACTTGACCGCTGTTGGGTGCTGCTTTCCATGTGAGGCTGCTGTAGATGAAAATTGGCACAAGCACTCCAGCAGTTCTTTGGCAACTCCTCATTGGTGCTGATCTGTGGTAGTGGGGAATTAGGATAAATTGACATACTTGAAGAATAATTAGCTGCTCTAGCTGAAGCAGTGGCATTAAAAAAAAAAAAGTTAAACCATTTCCATCTCTGTTGTTACAGGCTGTCATATTAATCCATAACGTTTTTCAACATATGCCACTTGAGTTTGACCTTGCATAAATATGGGAGCAATTAAAATTTTACACACACACAAAAATATTGAATCCACATTTATACTAAGTACATTTAATAGAGGAGAAAATTAGGCTTCGTTTGATGTCTGATAGTGAAATATTTATCAGAGCATACAACAGTCTTTAAAGATAGACAAGCTTCCAGTTGTCAAAAAAGGGGAGGAAATGACAAAAAGCCTAATTTTCCATCTAAAATAGGCACAATATACTTGAAAGTTTTAAAAAAATATTTTCTTTCCTTATGATAAAGATGATTTATGTATAAGTTTGCCTTTATTTTTCAGAGAAGGAAATGTTAAGGTGAGAGCTGCTCATGTGTAAGAATAGCGTGTGGAGTACCTGGTTTCATTACTGAAGGAAACAGTCACTTTCTGAAGGGATGCAAACTTCTGCAAGCTCTGTTCTCTCAGTTCCAGGATCACAGGATACTTAACATAGCCTATAGTGGCAAAATGAAGAGGGAAAAAAATCTGCTTTCCAGATTTGTTTAGCCCAAAGATTAGGGATGTTCCTTGCTGCTTGGAAAGTTTGGGTTGCACTGTGCCCCTAAGGACTCTGAGAACAGGTTCTTCTCAAAATTCACTCCTTCCATGCTGCGACCTGATTGATGTCTGGCACAGCAAGGCACAGTGTCACAACAGTAGCATATGCTGGAAAATATCTACAATGTACTGTAGAAAGTCAGGCATTTTGTGCTTGCTCATTTGGTTTCCCTTTTAACAGTCTGTGCCATTTAGAAAAATCAAGGGCTGTGAAATTCAGGGTTCCTGCTTGGACAAGTTTAATTCACTGTTTCGAAGAACTGTAATCTGGTAGAAGCCTGGTGGAGGCTTTCTGGTGTTTGTTCTAAATCAGTAAGCTGACTTCCAGCTTTTTAAGGAATGAGAATTAGTGAAAGAAGTGAAAAGGCAGGATTTAGGCAGAGGTTGTGTCTTGGGAGACCTTGGACATGTCACTTGGGAGAAGGCACTGAATTGCTGATTTTAGTTCAGCTTTTGCCTGACAGGGAAGCATCTGGGCTTTCATAGGGAATGAATATTGATACAGCTTCTCAGATTTAGGAATTTAATGTATTTTGTACTGTGTATATCTGCTTGAGCCGAGATCTTCCCCTGCCTGAATACCTTGGCAAACACTCTGTCAAGTCCTGAGAGATTTGATCTGATGTTTCCAAAGCCACAATAGAATGGCCTCACAGTTTGAGCACTGTGTTGTACAGCTGGGACAAAGCTGGAAGCACAGATCCACAGCTTCTGCCTTTGCTTTTCACATGAAACACTGACAGAATGGCATTGAATGGAAAACCAAGATCCTCCCAGACATGAGACTAAACCTTGAATTAGTTTTGTATTTGCTCTTGTGCTCTCTTTCACCGGTCAAAATGTTTTCTCTACAATGAAGTGCCTTCACTGGTGTGATGGAAATCAGACCCCTTTTTCCCAGCTGGAGGCTGTGATCTCTGAGTTCAGTTAGTTGCTTGTGCAGAAAATCTGTACTTGCAGAAGAGGGGAGGGTTTGGCTCCCAGGCATAATTTTCTGAGGGGAGCATAATCAATCACCTTCTTCTTGAAAACAGGAGTGGAGCAGCAGCTGTGAGTAACCACTTCCTCCAGGTGTTTGTAGGTTTTAGTTTCTCCCAAGAAAGTCCATCAGACTCCCAAGAGCACCCATGGCATTAGCCACTCTCTGGCCAAGGGAAGTGCTGAATTTCAATTTCTCTCTCCACAGGGAGCTCCCTGCCAGCAGTGCTGATCTGAAATGCCAGCAGTCCCAAATTCTGGCATGCCTGAGTGTCTCTGGTTATGACTTGACCAGAACTGGGATGACACAGATGGGCCACAAAGGAAATTCCTCAGCTCTTGAGCAGTGCAGCTTCCTCTGTGCTTCCACCCATCTTTTCTCCCATCTGCAGCATGGCATTATCTGTCTTCTCATGGTGTTTATCTAGATTGTTCATGTTAGACTGTGAGTTTTTCAGGAGCAAGGCTTTATTATGTATATATACATTTTCTATAAAGAGCCTCTGGTTGTTCCTCTATTATGTATGAAAATAAATATAGGAGAGCAAAAAACTTAGTCTTCCCAGACTTGTGGATATTTGTAAACTATGAAACAGCAAAGTTACCATAGAGTTATTCATTTATTATGTATTCAACAAGGTCAAAAGTGATCTGCAGCCTTGTGCTTTTCCATATTAAGTAGGTTACACAAAAAGTATTGTGCAAAATAGAGATGTTTTTGCAAATTCCCTTATAAGGCAGTTCTGTAGACAAAAACAGTACCTTCCAGTTTGAAGTTTCCAGTTTGAGAGGTCTCTTTATGATCCTTGATTTTGTAGTAATAAAACCCAAGAGCTGTTTTCCATCCTTTCATTTACATGTCTTTATCATGCACAGCATGACTCTTATAAACTGGACCATAGCCACAGTTAGAACTCCTGTGGGGAGGATAAGTGCCCATTTTCCTAATGATAATAATGCCTTTTCTGGCTTCCAGAAAATTCATCTCCCAGCAACTGCACCATTTCCTGTTAGCTGGCTAACAGCTTATGCTTTCTTAGCTGAATTTGTAAGGTTTCTGGAAAAATGGGAAGACCCAAGCTAATTCAGGAGTGCTTAAATGCTAATCTTCTCTATGGCTTCTTAGCTGCATCTTCCTCATAAATATTTCCATGAAGTAATGAACAAATTGAGTGTCAGTGATTTCTTTCAACAGTGAACAGGGTTTGAGATGTGGCTTGGGGAGTGTGAGGGGTTTGGAAATAGTGTGAAGGCATGTTACATCTGCTGACTGAATGGAGCAGAGCACAGCCCTGAAGTGTCAGGGATGGCAGCATATCTGCCTCTGAGCTCTGGAAAGCACCCAGAGACAGGTCTAAAAGAGCTACACTCTTTTCCTGGAGGCTATAACATCTCCTGGTTGAAGAGGCTTCTAAATATTCTGAAAGTCATGTAAAGAGAGTAGCTTGTTAAAAGGCAGAATAAGATCAGTCATAGCCCAGGAAGAGCCAGGAGGCTGTGATAGAAGATACTGTACAGAACTAATACAAGGTTTTTTTCGTTACTGGGGTGCCATGAGGTGTGCAATTGCAATCTAACATTCAATCTGATACCTCAAATGAGAAAAAAAGAAAGTGATCTAATGCTTTGGGAAGGTCACAATAATCCAAATGTTATCTCTGAAAGAGCAGAGACTCAGATATTGGATAAAATAAGATGTTCTCATGCATGCCAGTATGCAGGCACTGAGAACTGCCCAATAAATACTGAGCAAACTACGAGCAATACCTTTGATTCCAGACTGTGGCTTGCCAGCTGCTCTTGTTTTGTATGAAAGGTGAAATATATACAACTTGCTTCAGACACAGCTATCACATTTTCCTGTTTCCTTCAGGTGCTCTTACATCTGCTTTTACTCTTTTAAATCTTCTGGCATGCAGAGGGTGGTGAGTGAGCCAAATTGTGTATCTGGTCTGGTCTTTGCATCAGAGTCCCCACCCCATGTTATGGCTGGATTTTACCAAATGGAATCTAGAAGAGTTGTATTATGCAGTTTTGCTTACATCTCTCTTGTAGCATTAGAGCAATAGTCAGCCCAAACATCTCCGTTAAAAAAATAAAATTAAATCCATTTAATGTATAACACTTCAACATAACAATAAACATACTGATGAAAAAGCGATGGAAATATGATGTACTCTTAACTGAGTACTTTTGACAAAAATATATTTTTGCCATTTCTACCAGAAACAAGAAATGTGGGTGATTACTGTGTCATATGGAATTTCATTTCTGTGGTCAGTTGATAAATTTGTTTAAGATAGACTAATAATTGTTGATTCCTTCACATACTGTATTTTCCTAGGGCCACAAACTCCCTTCATTACAATGTGTTTTCACTGCAAATTCAGCAATTCCTACTCACAAGTTTTTGGTTCGTTTTTTTTATTTAAACTGAGCGTGTTGGCTGTTTTCATTATTTTTTATTGTCACTATGTACATGAGTCTGAATATACTCAGGTTATCAAATGAAAAGTATTTTCTTTCTGTGTGCAGAATAGCTACTGAAATCTGGCTTACCTGGCCTTTTTGTTATGTTTGTGAAGCAAGTGTGTACATTCCCAAATACTCTACTGTGGGTGCAAGACTTGCAATACAGAAAGGCAGCATTTAGTGGGCAGCCAAACACTGGAGATTTATCTGTACATTTATATAGATATAATACTGAAGCTTTATATTTGTGTGTATATATATAATATCACTGGAGCTTTATCTATACATTTATATAGATATAATACTGAAACTTTGTATTTGTGTGTATATATGTAATAACACTGGAGCTTTATCTATATGTTTATATAGATATAATACTGAAGCTTTATATTTGTGTGTATATATATATGTGTGTATATATTACATCAACAATTCCTTTTTCATGTCTGTATTAAGTAAAAAATGGGATTTTTTACTTAATACTTTTTTAGATGCATGTGCCTCATCTCCTTTAATTTTTAAGTGGCGCTGACCCTAGCAAGTGTAAAAATGATGGCTATAAATACCATGAAACTGTTAAAATTCATCAGTACTTCAGTTTTCACTAAGAACTACACACACTTCTGTCTTTGCATTTGCATATTGACTGTTCAAAGAGCCAATTGAAAATTTTATCCTGATAAATATTTTCAAGGGACAGAAACACGTTGGGAAAATAGCAAACATATGTTAGCACTTATAATAACCAGTTCAGCAATGTTTTGTTGTGTGTGTTTTGGGGCCTATGTAGGCTAGTGCAATGTTAATTTTAGAAACTCTAGCCCAGCAACAGACACTTAGGAACAGAATGATGTACTGCAAGCAGCAAGGATTTTAACTGCAGACTATAGCTTTATTTTCTTATTTATAGCTCCCTTCACTTTGTTATGTTTTATGAAACACGTGTCTCTGAGAGTGTGCTTGGCTCTGTGATTTCCTGACCAACGGACTCAGATTGTATCCAGTTAGTTATCTTCAAGTACTGAGTTTACAAAGAGAAAAATCATAAACCATCAACTTTGCATTTTAAATACCATGCAAATATTAGAAATTATTATAATTTTATTTAACTTCTAGCTATGTCAGCTTTGGTTTTACTTTATTAATATATTGTGCAGTTGTTTCAGGAGTAAGCTTGATGTCAACACAAAAATACAAACATTTATGTTATCTTACAGAGGCACAACAAAACTAAAGATTTAATAGCACTACAGGTTTTAATAGGCAAAATCTGATAGCACTAATTGTTTTCTGAGGTTGGAGATTGGCTGGACAGATTCACAGCAGGTATTGGTTGTTACAGCTCTACTGCTTTGCCAAAATGGGAGCCAAAACTCTGTTTTTCATGGTATTTAACTGAATAACAGCATTGTGTAGGGACAAGCTCAGCTCCTGGTACAGGTTTTTCTTTACTCTGTTGTTTCACAAACCAAACTATTCTTCATTAAAAAGTAAACATTTTGTATTAACAAAAGAAAACAAAAAAACTTCCACACAACCAATAAATTTTGCAGGAAATTAATATTGTTATGAAAGCAAATAAAAATGTTCAGTTTTGGGAGATTATTAAACTCAATCCTTAATTTTCCAAAGTCTGGGGAAAAAAAAACAACCAAAAGCAAACTTTTGATATTTTAAAAAGAAAAGCTTTATTTTAGAGGTGTAATATTCTGATGTTAAAAATAGTATTTTACCTAATGGTTATCTGTAGCAAAAAAAAAAAAAATCAACAATATGATAACTGAAATAAATAGTTATTTTGATTGTATTTATAATTTCTATTTAAATTCAGTTCATTAAATTCTTCCAAGATTTCTGGGGGTTTTTTCTCCTTGTTTGGAGTCAAAAGTGCCCTAATAAGACAAAAGCATTTACAGAAGATGGAAATAATTTCTTATACACCCCTATTTTCTCTATTGACTTCAAGATCAAAGTCCTATCAGAAAGGCAAACCTGCAGGAGAAATTATGGGCAAACATGGAATTCAAAGTTCAATGTATGCTTACCCCAGGATGCACTGTGTTCAGTGCAAAATGAGGTTAGGGGATTGGAAAACTATTTCTGGGTGGCTTTTTTATTTCTGTATTGATTCTTTAGGCAGAAACTCTTTCCATTTACATTCTTTTTTATTTAGACTAATAATAAAGAGGCAAGAACAAGGAGATATGTCTTTCTACTCTGCTTTGTATAAAACCTCTTTTACCTTCCTGCTTAATTTCCTTCCCAGTGTCCTTAACTCTTTATTGCTTTTAATGCCATTATTATGAATCACTCTTTTCATGTTCAGTGTGCTCAGTCATTTTAATATAGATATAATTGTATGGTGCAAAATGTAAATCTCTATAATACGCCAGAAGACAAACGTGTCAAAGTCCCTTTGTCATTCTGACAGGTTATAAAACCAGACTGGCTCATTTTAATCATGTTTAAATTTTAATGACATAAGCAAAACTTAGACTAAAATAGCTATCTCTTTGTTATTATTTCAGATCACTGCCACAAACGAGAAACGTTTTATCACTTATTCATTGGTCGTATCATTCAGAGCTATCTTGATTCTAACATCTGTTCTGGAGAACATGTTCTAAACCATTAAAGTTTTTTCAGAGGTGATATCCCTGTTTGGTGGCTGGTTGCCATCCTTTCTTATGGCACCTTTGCCTTTTCATCTTTCCTCAGGTGAATTCCTGTCCCTAGATGTGCCCATTATTTCTTGGGCTAGGGGAACACTTCATTTTGGGGTTGGTCTTTCCTACCTGTCTGTTTTGACAGTCAAGTCTTGCCTGTCAGGACTTGCAGCCACTGGATAATAAGGCTATGAGCTAATAAGGCTGATCGGGGCATCTGTACTGGGGCAGGGTGTGCATGGCAGGGAAAGAAATACAATTAAATAACAAACAAACAAAACAACAACAACAAAAAATTAAGATGCTGAACCTACAGACCAATAAGCTAAAAGACAAGAGTTCTACTAGGGGAGTCTTTCAGTGTTTGGGGCATGTGGAGCATCACATTTGTCTGATCCTTGCAAGCAGCTCTGTCGAGCGTGGCTCCCACATTCATTGTTTTATCTGTATACTCTGTTCAGCAGAAAAATATTTTATGCAGCTGCTGCTTTTCCTTCCTTTGAGTTCTCCTTGTAGCTGGGCTAAGCACCTCAACCGGTACACACCTCCAAACCCCAGTAATCCTAAAACTATCCCAACAGGTGGACCATGTTGTGTAATTGTAAATTCTTGTAAGCCCTTTCCACATCCTGCATCTGGGACTTGCCATCAGTACAGTTAATCAGCTCAAAGTCTCCTGGAGGTGTTACACACACTTGGTGCTGTCTGCCTCGAGGAGCAGAGACGTTCTCTGTCGAACTCTCAAGCAGAGAAAACCCTGCATTACAAATCTGACAACAGGGGAGAAAATTATGGGTTTGTCTTTGAGCCCAGGTGAGAAGATTGAGATCTCTGGCCTAATTAAATAATAAAGGGACAGTACTAACTTTTCATGGCTGTCATTATCTTTTGACCTCCTGGCAGGGCCCTAGAGGCCAGGCTTGTACCTCAAACTTTGTCATGTTCTCATTGCTCTGAGTCACCACTGCATTAATACCACCAGCCAGTCAAATAATCAGGGTGGTTCAAGTGGAAAAGGAAAATAACTCCCCAAAGTTGTGCGCAGGCATTACTGTTAAACAGCTTCAGCGTTTTCATTAAAGGTTTTTTTCTTTATTAAGGAGTGCTTTGTAATCAAAATGTCCTTCCTGAAATCAGAGCTTGTTTTCTAGAGCAAGAAGTAATGGTCTCAGACAAAATAAGGACTAAAGAAATATATGTTAAAATGTCATTTGCATCAGAGAAAGTGATTGTCATCACTTTTTGGAAAGGTGTGATTGACAGGAAATAGGAATAAAAATACATACTTTTGGCTATCTTCTTTAGGAAATAGTTCGTTTTAACAGATCTATGCACCTGACTTCTTGCTGATCATTGGGATATGGAGTAAAATTCATGTCTTGCTCATTTTTTCTTCAGAGGTGGGATTCTACCCTCACATAGATCTTTATAAATCACAAATCACTAATTGAAAGCATCAAAGACAAGTTGGGATAAAATTGCCAAGAAATAAAACAGGCTTAACATGTTAATGGAAGGATAAATCTGCTAAACAATATGAAGATATGTAATATTTTTGGAATGAAATTAGGTGGAAAGCAAGCAGCAAAAAGACAATTTTATGCTCTGCTTATAAGCATCACTGACCTAGTGATCAAAAATAGGTCACTATTTTACTTTGGTTTTGAATGAATTATGAACATAAATATAAGATTATGAGTATCTTCTGTAACAGCAAACTGTTCATGAAGGAGACTGTTTTTATTTCTAAAATGGGAGCTTGGTCTTCGCCCCAAATTGGAAGTTAATAAATTTTCTCTTGCTTTGTGAGGGAGCTACAATTTAATGTGGAGGGGAGGTGGGGAAAAGAAGGGATGAGCTGTCGTTGTCAGCATATTTAAGGGGGGCTGAAATCTCTGTGAGACGTGTTTATGCAGCATATGCCTATCACATATACTCACAGTGATGCTTACTTATCAAGACAGTGAGTCAGATTTACCACTAGGAAAACATCTTTGCACGTCTTTGCATGAAGTGACAGCACATTTGACACATTTAAAAGGTATTCTTAAAACATAGATGGTTTTAATTAGCTTCTAAGATATGTTGTTAACGTGTGAGATTCACAATCTACTTGCATTTGCAACAATCTGCAAAATGGAAGGAAACTATAAGAACAAAACCAGCTGTATTAAGATTCTATGCTGCTGCAGTTTAGCATTTTGTCAGAAAATTATGGTTTAGCATAGGTGGGTGCAAGAGAGAATCATGTTTGTGAGAATGTAGCACTCAAGAGCCTTTGAGAAGAGGGCACAAGTCACAGTTCTCATGGGAGTTACCTCTTGCTGAAGCTAAAAAGGTACAGAGGCAATGGCTCTGCCTTCCTGCTCATCCTGCATGTCCAGGTCAGGTTCGTGCTGTCCCTCTTTGAGAAGAGACATCACAGGTCTCCTACCCTGGAGGTGGAGACAGGTAAATACAAGAGAATAAGAAATGTTCAGCAGCAGGTGCAGTGCAATACATCCTGGTGTCCTGATATTGAGTCACCTTCTGTCAGTTATGCAAATTAAATCCATTCTGGCTGAAGATGTAAATGTGGTTGCAGATCATTTGTATAAAATTTGCAAATGTTTGGACCTTTGCTTTATTAGAATTGGAAGTTGTCTTTGCTGCTGCATGGTGCACAGTATTTTCTGCAAGGTTAGCAAGGCTGTGGGAGCAAGTACTGAACCCTGCTACGTGAGGACTTCCCCAGATGCTTGTTGGGAAGATTGTGAGGTTAAGGGCACACACGTGAAAAACATTGTTTTGTAGGAAAGTCAATCTGTCTGAGCCTTTGAAAGTTAGTATTTCTGGTTTGATTAGGATTTTAGATAATAGGCATGTGGATCTCCTGAGTTAATTATTTTATAAATATCTGTGGGTTACAGTACACATTTCCCTCTGCTTGTTATGGAGCAGTGTTTCAATATCCAAAGCCCAGAACTGTAAATATTAAATGCAGTAGATAACATTATTCTATCCTTGGTTTGGAAACTGGAATCAACTTCACTGCAGCACAGAGTATAGTTTAAAAATACGGATTGATGCTCTGTTTTCAATCAGACATGTTTTCAAAAATGTATTTGATCTTGACAAATGTAGGCAGTGTGAATCACTCTTATGTGTGTAAATGTATTCATGTGTGTATATTTTTACCATTTGTCCCTTTCTCTTTTTCTTCACAAGGCATATTCTCTGCCAATTTTAAGAGCTCCAAAAACATAGCTTGACATAGAATTGCTTGCGGCACACAACAGAGACAAACTGTATTGATCCAGTAAAATCCAAGATCGATGATGTAAATTTTTGACTGGCGCTTGTCAGCAACACATCCCTTTACATGTTTGACAACAAACACATTTTCAGAGGTACTCTGGGAAAATACAGTAATGAATTATGATAGCCAACCGCTCACTTCCTTGCAGAGCTTGCAATTTTACTGCACATTTCATTGTAATCACAGCAATTTTTAAAGCAACACATTTCTCAGAATTAGCAAGTTGAGATGCTGGTGACAGAGACTATGTTAATGTGCTGTAGTAGACCATCAGTCAGCAAACATCAGGCTGGAGGGAGTGCCAAGCAAAAAAAAGCCCCTCCAAACCACATCCCAGGACCCAAGCCACCATCAATTTTGCCTTCAGATCATGGCTTCAAAACAGGCTTGAAGAGCATTCTTTGTATCCACCAAGACAAAGGCTATCCTTTCCAGCTAGGAAGTGTCAGAGCGATTGCTAAATGTGGGTTTGCACCCCACACTGCATGCTGGGCCTTGCAGGCTTTCCACAGCAGCTTTTATGATTTATGAGCTACTCTAGAAACACTTTCTGTATTCAAATAATTTCATTGGTCTCTGTTTTATTAATTCTTAGCACAAATCTAATGTGATTATCTGCAAAGTACTGTATCTACCATTACACTATTTTAAAAAAAATAATTGGCCATTTTCAAAATACTGCAATGACTGGAGAACCTTCATGTAAAATAACAAAGACAAACAAAGAACAGATGAGGCATGTCACCTCATGTTCTGGATTAAAAGCTTATTTCAGGAGCTTGTACCATGACTATCCTCCTCTCTAACTGTTCTAGACAATTCATGTAGACAGCAACATCTTCCCCTTATAGAATGGGGCAAATGGCCACAGAAAAACTGTGTACAATTACTGGGAGGGAGAAGATGAATTTAGTTTAGTCTTTGCTTTTGTTTACTGTAGCGTGATTGTCAAGTATGTCACAGTTCTTATAATAATTGGATGCAAACATATGTGCGGGGGTTTTTCTAGTTGGTGGTGTGTTTCAGGTTGATTTGGTTTTTGTGTTTGGGGGTTTTTGGTTTTGCTGTTTGTTTGTTTGCTTTTTTTTTATCTATCTGCTGTCCTTTTTCTGTATACTGTTCCTTAGTGGACAACAATGATCTATTCGTTACACCCATACATGTGACTACACAACAACTTTATTCTGAGTGCCTGAAATGCATCACACTGGAATTCCAAAGTTTTCTATCCATGCTCAAAGCCTTGGGTCATGCTCCCTGCTATCCTCTTCACAGACAGGTTCACTACATGTTGGTGGGGATGGGGGGATATGCACAACCTGAACTCTCAATGCAATCTATTAGGGAAACAGCTTTATTACAAATTTGTCCCCAGCTGTGTATGTTTATACATTCTTCTTCAGAAGAATGGAAAAATCCAATTTTATTTATTTTACACAACCTTAATGCTCTGAAAATGCTGTCTTTCTCTTTTCATCTTGAAAATAACATAAAATTACTTTAAAAGAAATGTTTTAATGAAATTACTAGAGAAGATTCAATAATAATGTAAGGATTAAGCTGACATTAGTAGATTCCCATAGTCATTAAGAACCAAAGTATTTTCCCTGGGCTTTTCTAAGAAATCAGTATTTAAATGAAATTTTCATTTAAAAAATATTATTTACATCACTAAAACAAAATTAAGTTCATTAAACAGTCATAGAGTATTTACATATTTCTAATTTTAATTCCTACCTAGATGATGCATTCATTATATATAAATTCATATTTTGCTAGTTTGTTTAATTCAATTGAGTAGAACAAATGAAAACAAAATGTGTGCTTACTGTGTCAAAATTCAAAAAAGCAGTAGAAATTATCATTATTTCTGTAGGACCTCTTATCTATAGCTGGAACAGCCTGAGCCCTCTGCTGCTGGGTAGCCAAGGGAAAAAAGTGTGTGTTAGCACCCAGTTCTCTTAAATCATATTCCATTTTATACTGAGAATGAGAAAGGCCATGCATTTTTCATTTATTAAGAGAAATTTTGTCTATGTGGCATGTCTGATTTGATTATGAAAGGTGATCAGATCCTGCCTTGTCTCATTTGATCTTTTACAATGTCTGGCCAAGAATCTGGGCAGTCAATTCCTGTCAAAGGGGATGGCATCTGAGACACAGCACCTGTGAGGCCTTTCCTGGGAGTTACTTAGATTTGCTTAGCTTCTTTGCATCCTCAAGGGAAGAACCAGTGCCAATGTTCATGGAAAATGAGTGCAAGCACCTTTAGAAACTTGCTTTCAGAATTTCAGTTTAATTGCTCTGGCATACTGTCCTAGCTCATAACAACATCATAATTTTCTTTCGTTTGCAGGGCTGATTTGTGATTTTGAGGCTTATAGAGGGTGAAAAATGTCTATAAAAATAGAAGTTATGTATGTTGTGAGTGTTGTGTGCATCCAAAACAACAAGGATTAGTTTCACTTAGCTGTTAGCTGGCTGAGAATGCTGTAACAGCCTCTCTGGGAAGTGTTTCTAGACAAGTACTCATGTTGCAGTGTGTGATGATTGTTTAGCCGGTCCTGCATTCTGTGATTTCTCCAAGCGTCTGTACATTTCCTTTGAGGAAAGGAAGGCTTGAAAGTCTTTTTATCAAGTTGTTTTCATAATAAGGCACAAGAAGTCTTTTGGAGGGGAGGCAATTATATAAACTCAATATGGGCTGTGTGTCCCTGCTCATGGGAGTTTTGGGGTTGGTTATGATTAGAGAACCTAATCCTAACAATCTAATTTTTGCATATGTTGCAAATACTTGGAAATTATTTTTGGGGTTTTTTTATGAGTAGAAAGGGTACATAAGTATCGTGTTGTGCTGTTCTAGGGTAATTTTTAATGTCACTAATTAATGGTGAAACATCTGCTGTAAATTTGAATACCATCCTTCTTGCTATAGCACTGCCTCTAAGTTTTGAATCTTTGAAGAAGTTCCACTTGTAGTTTTTTTATTAATTTTTTTTAAAGAAGCGGATATGTTCTTCCTTTGAATTCACATCTGAAGGAATAAGTAACTTTGTGCTATTGATGTATAGAGTTTTTATTTTATCAGCACAGATTATTAGATGCCATTTGGACACTTGCTTGGACTCTCTGGGGGAAAGGTATATACTTATACATTATTTATGATGGCTGGCCAAATAGAAATTGCAACTTGAGGATCTCTTCTGGCATGCCAGGTGTTTGTATGACATTAGGAAGTAAAATATTTTTGTACAGTAAGTCTTTCACTGGCTGGGTGTCTCCTGATACTACAAGAACTATCACAGCCCATAGTGATGCACATTAAAATGGTGCCCTTGGACATGTGATTTCTAGAGTTTCCAAGTGACTGGATAGTCTCCAAATGTTCAACTGTTCCAGTAGGTGCCAAACCAATTGAATTTTTGTGGTTTCCAGCAAGGGCAACACTATTTAAAAAAATATGAAGCCACAACTTGCATTTCTGTTTATATCCTGTAAGAAGAAACTAGTTCTCTGCAAGTGCTTTAAACCAATAATTTATGATCTGGGGATAAGATTTTATATCAAGGCTGTATGGGAAAGAAATATATCAAGGAGAATTTTCTTTATAGGTTTTCAAACAAAGGTGAGAGTTTGATTTACCCTGGTAGCTCAATGCTCAAAAGCTAAAGCCCAATTCCCAGTCAATGGTTTTGTCAGAAGGCCCCAAATGTTTTCCCACATTGCCTCTCTGACATGCTGAAACCATTGTTATCTCATACACTTTGCCTATAGCCCAAACCATCAGGCCTTTCTCAGCAAGGGAAGCTCTTGTAGATCCATCAATGGAAAAAGCCACATGAAAAAGGACAAAGGAGAGAGAAAGGCACTCGGAAATGTAGCTTCTAACTCCATTAGATTTATTGACTGATGGAAGGGGGGCGGGGGAGAAGTATCATGCTGTCTTTGTCTAGATCTCTGTGTGCTTTGTTCGTTTATGAAGATGTCCTGTGTGAAGGAAAAATCTTCCTTGAGGACTCTCAGAACAGAGATACTAATCTTCTTTTCTCATTATTCTTGTAAGAGATAATAATTTTCTTCCTCCCTCAGGGTGGAGTTGGGAAAAATCAAAGCTTCCATGTTTTGACAATGTTGTATCAAGTAGTCTTTTTTTTAATAAGAATTCAGTAAAAATCCTTTTGTCTTTCTACAGCAGCATCTTAGGTACATGTAATCCCAACATCTACTCTCTGCCTATAGTCTAATAATTATCTTCAGGTATACGGATTTCTTACTGGGACTGTTAGGAAATGGGAAAAATTTTGTTTGACTCAAATTTTCACACAGACTGTGAAAATGTTTCAGTTGTTCATTATTTCAAACAACAAACTTTTTTCCAATTAGCTCACTTTGGTTTCTACAAGTATATGCGAAGGTTGCAACAAAGCAATGTGAAGTATTCAGTATGAATTTATCTACTTACAGACATTTCAATTTTAAAAATGGTATTTCCTGTACTTGCATTCCATCAGGAAGCAAATTTTTAAAAATTTGTTAAGACTGAATGGAAAAGAAAAGCAATAGGGAGGTAAATTTTTATGTACAGATGATGCAAGTAAGCACACATTCAAGTGTAGGTGCAAATTTTCATGGAGGATTAAGGACATTGGAGATAACTGTTAATAGGGCATTAATTAGAATTTAATCTCAGTTCTACAAAGCCAACAAAAGACTCTTGTTTACCCATGACAGAATAGCACACCCTCCAATACCTACCTGTAGCCCCATAACTAATTCAAACAAGTCTTGCAAGCTTTGATTGACAGCACAACCTTGAAATAAGCCTGTGACAGATGACTTGAAAAACAACAGCCTGTAAATCATCCTTTGAAATGTTCACTTTTTTGTACCTGCTGATGACTTTGTTATTCAAAGCCTATTAAAGTTATGGATGTTTTAATGTTATTTAAACATGCTAGTCTTATCTCCTGCCATTGCAAAAAAAAAAAAAAAAAAAAAAAAAAGAAGAAAGAAAAACTCATTAGCCAGAGATAGAACCTTTTTACAACCCTACTATTTAATTTTATCCTAAACAGTACCTTTCCAATATGTGTCATGTGCTGATACAAGCAAGAGGTGTGGGAACATTCCTCTTGGGACTGAAGCGCTTTAGACAGAATATTGGTCATCTTTGAGAGTAATAAAGACAAAGAAAGACAATACCTAATCAAGGATTGACTTGGAGATTCTAATAGATTTCTAACTTAATTAAAAACCTTTTAATGAGCTCTTTGTTTTTGATGAGTGCTAAATATAGATATCCATGGTAGTATGGCCTTAACAGCACTGCAGACCAACATTCCTGTCCCTCCAGTGCGTTAGAAAGGGTTAAACACATTGCAGTACCAGAGAGGTTGATTCAGAGAGGAACTGTAGTGCTATTATGTGGAAATCACACAATTACCCATTCAAACACAGTGAACTGGTTTAGTTTATTTGCCCTAATTTGACAGTACGTAGATTGAAGGTGGGACCTGTTTCCTGCAATGTAGCAGGTGAGGGTTTGCCAGGTTGGCTCCTCTGAGCTCCTCCCTGACCTGCCCAATCCAAGGATCAGGAAATGCCAGTTTAGGAAAACAAGACTTCAGAGCAACACAGAGACATTTGCAGAGCTGTATTGATCCAGGCTTTAATGGACTGGCAGCCATCATCAGCAGGGTAGGAGATGGCAAGCAGACCTCAAGCATCCTGCAGGTATTCCAGGTCCAAGAAAAATCCTTGTGGACTCAGCAGGAATCTGAGGTGCAGGATGATTGTAAACAAAAGTCTGCAAAAGGAAAAAAAGAAGGAAAGAAAATTTAGAATTATGAAAACTCCAAATACGATATGACTCTTTAATTAATTGCTGAATTTCACTGTTGTGTTTAGTAAAGCAATACTAAAATCAAGTTAGAATTGCTATATGGCTTTCATAATTTATTTGCACTTATTTAATTGAAGGATACTGCATGTGGCATATTAGATTTCTGAGTTTATATTTTCCCCCCTATTTTACTTGAAAATTTGTTCAATTGGAGCATAACTCTTTTGATTCCAGTTGGGAAAAATATGCTTAGAAATAATATAAAAATGCAAGAAGTATAATTGTAGTAAATTTATGCATTTATTTCTTTTGCATTACTTAAAATTATGTTGCACATTCATATTTTTTATTACATTTTCAATGTTTATCATTTAGCAAGTAAGCATAGTCATGTAAGATATGAATCTTTACATACATATAGATCTGGTTACCAGTAAATTGTCAGACATTCAAAGGTCTAATGGACCCAGCTATGTTTTCCCAAAATATTAGCTCTGTTTCTTGAAATTTTGGCAAGAAAGAAATATTATTTTTTATCACATAAGCAAATGCAATCTTAAAATAAAATTGTAACTTTAGCATAAAGCGCCGAAGTTGGCAGTGAAAGCAAATGCTCTCTCATAACTGCCTGCTAACTTATTCTGTTCTTACAGAGATTTTCTTCTCATTGTTGGAATAACAGGAATCTGAATAAAGGATCTAAGTAAGGTTGGCTCATCTGGATTGGAACAGATTGTTTAGATTTTAGACATATTTTTTTAATTGGAATAGATTGCATTGCAGATTATTGGATTGCTAGATACATGGAATTTATCATTCCTAAACCTCTTGAACCTGTAGATGGAAAAGTAATTCATAAAAGCGAAAATAAGAAAATAAGGAAAAGGAAACAATTTACCTCATAATGTACCTAATAAAACCAATTTTATACCAAGTGTGATTGTCCAGAACAGGTAATAGATGAATGTTTTTATTACTTTTATGGCAATTACACAATAAAAATCATACTTCTCTAAGAAATACCTTAACATAATTGAAATAATAAGAAAGAAATTTAAAGGAGTTTTAATGTTGGAGGATGGAGTTAAAAAAACCAGCCTTCGTTAAATTCAGGAAATCATAAGTAATATATGATTTTCCATTTGAAGGATCTTATTGTCTGTTCTGTCTCTTCTTAAACAGCAAGAAGGGATAAGGAAAGAATTGATTTCCCTTTTTATTTGCAGTAATAGGAGGCCAGTGTGGGAGTGCCAGGGAATGGGTGAGCAGGGGTCAGCTCTGGGCTGACCACAGGACAGCAGTCGCTGCTCCCTATCATGTTTTATCTTCTCTTTTTCTTTAGCTAGAGTTGGGATTAAATGTACAGGAGACAGAACTTTGTCTTCAGACTTGGATGTTTATTAATTCTTATCTATGTTATAGTGCTACAGCACTTCTAGCTAATAAGCTAAAAATGAAGAAATGGTGATGTATCTCTCTCCTTACAAGGTCTTTTAAGGCTAAACAGTTCAATTAAAAACTAGCACTTAAATTATTTTTGCTTTTGACCCAATGACCAAACACTCATGACCCACAGTGTGGCATTTTCTATCTAATTAAAAAATTACCTAGACCCAAGAAAAAGAAGGTGAAGAAAGAAAGCTCTGCCCTAAAACCTCCATCTTGCCCTCCAGTATATTGCTATACTTTAAAACCTTAAATTCTAAAATTTTCACCATGTTGTTCCAGGCTATTGTTCCAGGCTGTTGTTCCAGCCTGACCCACCCTGTCTGAAGAAATAGTTTGTGAAGTACAGCCCATGAGGTATTTCTCATGTGATTTCTGAGATTTTTTTTCCTCTTTTAATTGCTTCTCAACTGGGTGTGCTGCAATTTTCAAGCAAAAACTTTCTCTGTGGGTAGTGAAGCCTGTGTATTAGTCACCTTGAAAGGTTTTAAACAAAGTCTTCAAACTTTTGTAGCATGAGAATTTTGCTTCTGCTCTGATGGCACAGATGAAAGCCATGGGAGTAATTTTTGAAAAGGTTGTGGAGCTCCAAGGGTTGAGGGACGTCTATGCAAACGTGCTCCAAGGGGAAGGGGAGATAGTCCATGATCAACAGGGCTGGATTTTGGATGGGAACAGGAAAGTGGTGTGCAGAAGCACTTCTGTGGCGCTTTTCCAAAAGTGCTATGATAAGAGATCACTTAGGAGATGTAAATAAACCATTGCCTTCAGGGCTGCCAACACATACCATACATTAAACATCTTTAACTGTATTTTTTTCCCAATTTTTTTTCTTTAACATGGTGTTTAGAGAAAAGAAAAAGCAGTAGGGTTTGGGTATCTCTGGCCCTTGATGAGCAGGAGCCATGGAGGCTGCAGATAGGAACAAACCTAGCTTACAATGTCTGTCAAGAGAGAATATTTCTTGTAAGGGCAGAAACATGCGTGGCTCCTAAGTACTCTCACTTCATCTCCTAGCACATTTCTCAGGGCAAAGAGCAGAACATGGACACTTACATTTAACTGAATTTATAGCATTGTAGGAGGTGTATGACTTTTCTGTGTGTGTTCAAACTCATCTGCCTGTGTCCTGCAGGGTTTCTTTTCTTGTTTGCTTGCCTTAAGTGAGGAGCTGAGCAAGATTTCCTTCAGAAGTTTCTCCCCATGTAATTATTCTGTGGTCACTCAGGTTTCAAAACCTGCAGAAGGAAACCTCCTTTACTGAATTTCTGGCTGGGCTGGGAGAGGCTGGTACAGCAGGGAACAACTTTGAGTGGAATGAGGAAGGTGTGAACAAGTCAGAGAAGTATGTGCGTGCTCATCAAAATCAGAAGATAAGGCTGCTGTGGGCAGCGCATGTCCCTCTGGAAGAGACAGAGCTAGCTATGAAAATGCTGGGAAAAATGTCTAAATCAGAATGGCTGACTCACAGGCAATGTAGAAACACATCAGGTTTAAAGTATAGCTCATTATTTAAATAAAATAATCTACAGTACAACTGACGCAGCAAAGATAAATACATATGAGTTTATGAAGTACTAAGGTCTCACATCTGTCAAAGAACAAGAAAAATTACCACAGTTAGAAACAATGATGGTAATTATGTAATCATGGTGAAAGAATATCTATACTCGGGTTTCATCTACAAGAGCAAAAATGTTTTTACAAGCCCCAACTGCGTGGTCCTAACCAGCTCTGAGGTTTTTTGCTGTTCTAATCTAGTATGCTTTTGGATTATTTGAATATTTCATTTGCATTTCATAAAACTCTCTCTTCTCTGGAGTGTCTATTTCAAAATAGTGAATCCCAAACTCTCATTCCTCTATTTTTGGCCTGAGAGAAAAATCACCTCAGGAAATGTATAATCTATCCTTTATTTAGTGCAAGGATAGAAAAGTTATTTACTAGACTGACCACTGATTTTTACTATCAGTAAAATTTACGTTTGCAAGCTGTTTTAACTGTTACTGCATATTTTATAAAGCTGTATTTTTATCATGATTATTATTGATTTGATTTTACAAGAGGCATTTATATCCATGAGCACTGCTTCGGTGTTCACATGATTTTTAAAAATATTCTTAAAATTTGTCTGCTTTAATAGCAACCCTGTTACATCAGTCCCCTGGCAAAGCATTGATGGTGATTGTTTGCCCTTACCAAACTGTTAATAACTTCCACTTAGAATAAGCACATCCCCTGGTAAGTGTCCTCTTGTTAGAAAACACTCATCTCTGACTTTTTTTTACCTTCAATTTGGAGGTACAGTTAACAAGGACAAAAAATTTGCCTAATCATTGAAAGACTCAAAGAACTGGATCTACAAGTCTACCTGTAAACCTTATGGAGTTGCACATATAAATCTACACTTTGTGTTCCTGAGTGGCAATGCCCATTAAATTGTAGATGCCAGAATATTAATGTACTTCAAAATAGAAGTGAATCAACTGTTGTTTCATCCTGACACATGACAAGCCCTGAATCCCATGATATTGACTTAGAGTATCTACAAGTTTAAAGAAGATGAAAATTCATTTAAAATGTTAAATAAGAAGAAATGCAATTTCCAATATTTCCAGTCTTTTGTGTCTGCTGTGGTTTGTGGTAAAAGAGCCTGTAGAGTTCTGAGCTTCCTTGCAAAATGCTAAACATTGCTGACATGTTTGCTACGTGTTCCCAGGTAAACTTTTATAAGCCAGCACAGAAAAATCAGGATAACAGGTTCCAAACCTAACATCTTTGTTAAGAAACACCCTGTGTCCCCTATTTGTACAAATGTGTGCTGTGGTTCATTGTGGTAGGAAGAAAACTGAGTATGCCTAGAAAATGAATAATTTTCTTTCTTTTGTTGCCTGCATGTGTCACGAAGAACAGAAATACTATTTATGTAAGGCTAATAGGTACTACAATCTTCTTTTTGATATTTTTAAAGTAATTTAAGCAGCAGTCATTTCTAGTTTATAGAACAATACACATCAAATAAGATTTTATCATATACTTCCTGAAAACCAGTGAGGATTTTTATTCTTTTTGATAAGGGAATTGTGCATTTCAAGAGAAACATTGCATTGTGACACATAAAATAATCTGAAGATTATTTCAACACCATTTCCATGATGTAGACATGGCATCTGATTGAAAAGAGAAGGAAGGCAAGCTGTTGGATGCAGGCTGTTGGATGCAGGGTGCACAAAGCTGGGTCCACACCTTGCTATTATTTTTCTGTGCTTTTGCAAGTAGTTCTGTGTTAGTGCAGTAGTCTAACTTGTCATATTTTTTACTTTTTCCTCTCAACTATGTGGTGGCCCTTAGTTATCCTCAAATGTCACTAGGCTCACAAACATCCACAAAAAGTTGGAGGAGGCTATAGTGCACAAGGTGAGGTCTGTGATGGTTGTTGTTGTTGATGAGAACTTCGCTAAAACAAAACAGCAGGAAAATGGGAATCCAAGCAGTCTGGCAGATGACAGGACAGGCACGTTGTGGCATTTTCTCCCTCAAATGGTAAGTAATGAGTGTACTGAAGAAAAATGTGAGTTTTATCTGTGGTATCATTACAGTTTGCAGCCCAGCCACAGAGAAAAGCAATCTTTTCCCTGAGGAGCTTCGATGTTGTTTTTTAGTTTAAATGAAATGCTCACGATCGTGTGGATGATTGAAGGTTGATTGCCCCAAGCAATAATTTATTTATTAGAGGTCCAGCCAATCCTAATTTGTATATCTTCATGTCTGATAAAGGCAAGTCTTAAACCACTCTGTCATTATTGCTCTTCCTCTGGTATAGGAGATAATTCTGACAATAACCGTCTTGTGCTCAAGGGCATTATGAAATTTATTCTCTTAAGACATATTTTGGAATTCACATCTGTGAAATTAGATTAGATATATATCTCTCTGCGGCATCTGGACTAGTTATGCCTTCCCAAAACCATCTTCATGAATTAGGAATAGATTCCATAAGGTATCTGATGCACAAAGAAAAAAATGTTAATTATTACCCTGCTAATATACATACGGATAATTTTCTATCTGTTTTTCCTAATTGAAAAAAAACCTCTAGTGAAATTTTAATGTCTAAGTGAGGTGGTGACACACCTGACTTTTAACAGCTGGCTCATTAAATCCTCTACCAAGTAAGAGAGTAAGCAAGCCTAATATTTTACATGCAAACATCTCCCACCAACTTTGAACCCCCATTATGTCAAAACATTTCAGGTTACATATCTAAAATTCATGGATAAGTAAGATGTAGCCTAGAATATTGAATGAAAATGGAAGACCCCAAATATATCTATCCTTGTTAAAGACTAGTCTTTCTTCTTCCTTGATTTTCATGCAGTTGTTTTTTCCTTGGTAACTTACAATAGTTCTACTTACACCATTTGTCAAAAAGATAAAAAAATTATGAGGCCTGTGGATGAACGCATAGGAGGAGCAAGCAGTTATTTTACTGGTGGTAGTGTAATAGTTCAGAACTATATAGAATAGTTCTATATAGTTCAGAACTATAATAGTGTAATAGGAGCAGAACTCATTTTCAGTATGGGGAATGAACCTAACAGTAGGCTTGATTTCAGGTTTTGAGAGCTTCAGTAGTCAGAAAAGCCATCCAGGTTCACCATGTTGCTAGTTTGCCAAAAATGAAGAAATCTGTGTTTATTGCGCTATTATTAACTGAAGTTTAAGGACTAGAAAGGCCCAGTGGAAAAAAAAAGGTGTATAATTATCTTGCTGGAAGGTTGCTTTAATTAAATTCTCCCAACTGAGACCTGGCCCCATTTTTTAAGTGAAGCATGGACTATAATCAGTCACATTAACATTCAATTTGCTTCCCTGCAGATGACCATGAAAGTGAGTACATCTCAGTGAAGCTGTGCTTCAGGTAGGACAGCTCTTGCTGAAACCAGTGGAGCCAAAGGCTGTCCTCTTTGCCTGTGAGACTTTAGATGTCAAATGGCACAGCAATGACCAGGAAAGGATATTTTGCATTGTCAGTGTTTTTCAACTCCCAGTGTGTTGCGTACATAGAATTACACTTGTAGGCCCTTGTAATAGCTTACCTGAAATGCCACTGTACCCGAATACCAGAGTCCACATATAAAGAACAGCTCCAGTGAATCTTGCTTAATAGCACTGAGAATTTTTAGTCATGTTTTTACCCATTCAATGAAACCCTATGGAGTAAGAGGGGACTTGAGTCACTCTGAAACTTCAGCAGCTCAAGATTTGTGTGAGCAGCAGAGCGTTTGCTCTGGGGAATCAAGAGTTGACCATTATCCTTTATACTACAAGGCCTGAAATTCTACCAGGGCGTCCAGTTTTATCTGTTTTCACACATACCTACAATTTTTAAGGTAGAAAGGAAGAGCAAGACAAGAAAGTGAAGACTGAAACACATGTACCTCTGCAAGTGTGCCCTTCTGCATAGATTTTTTTTTTCTTCTTTTTTTTTTTTTTTTAAATTAACAGGGTATCAACAAAGCACAAAAATAATATTGCACATTTTTGGTGATATTGCCATCAGGTGGTTTCACAAATTCTGGGCTCTCAGGTGAATATTCCAGGGCAGCTCCAAAAGGAGTGGTTTTCAGTACTTGGTCTGAAGATGTTCCAAACATTGTGAATAACATTCTGAAAGAAAAGTTGTTAATCCTCAGGCACCTGTGATTTGGAAAAATGCATTCTTCTCAACATTGTTGTGAGAAATTGATTATAAAAAAATTGTCAAAACAGGTAAGAAAATACTCTCAGGAATAAGAAATATTCTCCTGTCATGATCAAGTTATATAGGCTACAGCCTAGTTCAACAAAAATTGAAAGTTAAATTCCTAGTTCTTCAGGTGATGGGGCAGAAATGGGCCTAAGCAAATTGCTTCATCTTTGTGGTTCATTGTCCCATTGGCAAATTGAAAATAATTACAATTATTCTCAATCCTTATCTTGAGGAAGGGTCTAAAACGAGACTGAAAACTCCACAGTTGTCCTGTGTACTTAATGGAAAGGTGTTTTTACAAAGAGTTCACTCCAAATCACTCTCTATACTGAATTTTCAGACTAAATAAATGATTATTTTTTGTATTTGAGAGATTCAGTCCCTGGAAACAACTGAGTTGGGGGACATGCCATCTTGTAAGTGTAGCAAGGAATTGCTGGGAACCCAGGAAAGAAATGGAAAAATCAGCTTAGGTTTAACTACCAGGATATGGTATCCAATTCAGTGATGCAAAATAAATCCTTCCAAAACAGTCAGCTCTGAGCAACCATTGGTAAAGTAAGAGCATTTTTTTCTCTAAATGGTGCTTATCTGGGAGAAATTAACAGATTTTACCATTCACCAAAATTAAGTTGGTAGGTTTAAAATCCTGTGGAAGTCAGAACTTTGGGGAAACAAGGAATCATTCTGCGTGACTGCCTGTGCAGTTTGGTTGTCCCCAAGGATATGCAGTGCATGAGCTGCTCTCAGCCTTCCCTGTGAGTATAACCCAGCCTGGTCATGGCAGTCATGATTCAGTGTCCCAGCTCCTGCATCAGCTTGTGCTGAGGGGGATTTAGATCCCCTTTGCCTAATTGAGATCAGAGCCTGGATTTGCCTAAAGAGAGAGCCTTGAATACAATAGCTATTAAAGCATGGTTCTTGTTCAACCATCAATCTTTATCCATTTTGAAGGACACCTTATGGATATAAATTATGAGGTCTGTCAAGGGAAGGTTCGTAGATAAATGGGTTCAGTCACTGGATTATTACTTCCTACAGGACTGGCTGCTGAGTAACAGTAAATTGTAGGAACTAAGGAAGTTTATAAAAGCCAGATCAGCTCAGCTGCTTCGCTCCTGAACCGACAGCAGCATATGCAAAACCCAAGGTTATTGTGTCACATGGCAGGTTCAACAATGTCATTTTGACAATTACAATGTACTTGCAGAATGACAATGTGACAAAATACAGCACTAGTATAAAACTGACAGGCTTTGGAACTTCAGATTTTTTTTCAGGTGTTATGTAGTTGCCTGAAAATACATTAAGAAAACCTAATCCAACACCTCCAAATTAAATAAATAACTCTTTCACCTTGATATCATCCGGTGTTTGTGAAGTGAGAGACCCCAGCTTTGACACAGCCATCATTTGTGTAATCTCTTGCCTTAAATTCCCAGGAGCATACAAGACCAATTCTGTATTTTTATTGCCTGAAATGCTTGATAAATCAGCTTTGACACATACAACCTGAGAAATAAGCTAGATCTCGGTAATTTTTACATAGTTGTGACCTCTGCTCGTGACTGTTGTGTTTGATTCTCAGCCCCGTTGCAACCACAGCTGTAGGGTCTCCTAATTGTGAGCCAGGTGCTTGTGTGCGGATCTGCTGTTAGATGGGTAATAGTGGAGAATGATGAAAGAAACAAGACCCTTAATGCATGACTTTTTCCTTACTCACACAAAGAGCTTGATATAGTTTCCTTGGATACTATCCAGCATGTAGCTGACAGCGTTTTTATTTCCACACTTTCTTTTTCTTATTTTTCTTTTCCCCCACAGAAGAAAGTGATATATCCCATTATTTGTTGAGAAAAATCTTGTGTGTATTTCCTGAATTTGTAATATCTACTATTGAGAAAAACTGAGGTGCCAATTAAGTCTCAAAAGGATGTAACACCATCATATCAGTAATTATTGCAGCACAAAAGGGTCATAGATTTACTTTGCCCTGAATATGGCTGGACTGAAGTAACCCGGATCATAATGTCAAGGACAAAAGTGAATTCTTTAGGGAATCAGTTCCATCATTACATGTTTATCTAAGAATTTTGAAACAACATTTGTTTATTTTATTCTTCAGAAGCTTGGGTGAATCATCACCTACCAGATACATAGTCAACAAATACAGAGAGCATGAAGGCAGCATTCTAATCAAAGATATCAGATACTTGGAAAGGAAATCAGAACAAATATTTTACATTACCATTGTTTATGTATTTGCATGGTTGATCTTTGATCTACTGTTATGGTTTGGAACCAAATCCTGTTGGTGGAAAACTGCAGAATTTCTGAAAAAATTATAAAAATTCATTTTTTGTATTCAATTAAATCAGAAATCCAACCAAATTCTTTTTTTCTCCTTTCCTGCAGATATTTTCAATCAGATTTATTATTTTTCTTTAAAGTTGGAAATGCACTGAATATCTCTGTAAAAAGTGCATGAGCACATGCATAGGAGCACTCAGATAAAAGACAGATGTTCCTTCTCTCCACTTCAAATTCCTTTTAAAAATTGTACCAGAATGAGATAAATAAGCAGGTGCTGTTACTACTTTCCCTGTACTTTCCACAATCACTTTTTGTTGTTTCTTCTTATTCAGTTGTTTCAGGAAATATTGCTTCATGTGTAATGGCTTACCATAAGTATTATTATTATGTTATTATCTAAAGGGATACTTTCTTCTCCAGATTCCAATTGCTTCTTGTCACGAATCTTTCTTACATGACTTGTGGATTTCTCTCACTTTCTCTTCTCTCTCCTAGACCTGATGAGACATTTTGTCCCTGAAATGTGTCCTAATTCCATAAAAGCAGGGAAATAAATGTTCATGGTGAGCCCACAACATAATCCATGTTTTCAAAATTGCATTGAGTCGCCCACCTCAGTGACTCAGCCAGTGGGTAGCAGCAGAGTCATTTCGAGTGGCTGTTTTCCAGCTCAGCAATTGCTTACCACGTTTCACTGTGGGCTGACTTTCTTTGTGTAAAAAGGTATATTTTAGATTCCAGAGAGAAAAAGGAACATTAGTCTTAGTCCTGAAAAATCATATTGCTAAGCCCTGAATAATGGCACAGATGTAACAAACTCTGCTTGTTCCCTGCAAAATCCACCTGTCAAACAGGTGGAAGACCTAGAAATGAAAACAAGTATCTTTATGCTTGTATATGAATACTTTGAAAATCAGCCTAAAGCAATGTGGAAGTGGTAGAAAAAGTCATAAACTCATTGAGTCTTATTTAGTTGTATATTTTGGGTAATAATATTCATATGTCCAAATATGTGTTGTATTTTTTATCATTTCTTTTGGCTGGCAGAAATTGTCCTTTCAAGAAGAGAATGGGAAACTTGGTAGCAGAGTTTGCAGAGGACTTGTATTAGCACATGGAAGATTTATGTAACTTTTTCCTGGCCTCTAAAAGTATAAAAGCCCACAAAGTTCTTTTTCATGCACCCTTCTTTGCAGGAACTGGTCTGTTTTAAGGTGCATCAATATAGCATGGAATAATCTCCCTGGAGCTGTAGAAGGTGCTCTACTTTGAAGTCATTAACCAATATCCAGGAAGCAGGAACACCTCTGGTGTGACTAATGACAGGTTTCTAATTGTTTATAATAGATGATGTATTTATGTGGGAATTACTTTAAATGCAGCATCGTGTCCTGTGGCCTCCCCAGGATGCTGCTCAAAGACTTCAGTAATTCTTACATAACAATAATTTCTTTTTGACAGAATCTTTTTGCTGAGGAATATTTTCACAGCAGGGAAGGCAGCTGCCTGCTGCATTTTCACCAGGACTGAATTTTAGGCAGGCCACAGTTTGACTGTGAAATTGCAGCTGCATGTACCTATGGATGCAATTATTGTCTCTGGGATGATGAGATCTCTCATACGTGGGTACAATTATGTAGCTGCATAATGAAGTAGTCCTAATTACAGCTGTTCACATGTACAGAAGGAGAAGTGTTTACTCCAGACTGACCTTCTAATAAAAAAACCTTCCACTTTCATTCCAATATCGAATTCACCTCTACCAGAACTTAATCCCACAGAAAATCACCTGTAATGAACTTTGACTTAGGGGCATTGTTGCATTTGTGGGGCTGAAGGATTTTGCATTAAACATTTCAGTCTGTGATTCTCAGATCCTAAATTTCCTGAAAAAACAAGAGTCCTGGGGTACTTTCCACAGTGGTAACAAGAATGTTCTTTTCTTGAAGTTGCAAGGCACAGAGAGACTTTTTTGGCCTTGATAGTGAGGAGAAATGGAGAGGAACACCTTCAAGTACTCAGTTCCAGGGTATATCATGTGGGTATGATGCTGAAAGCATGGAGAGAAATTTCAAGATCTCTTAAAGTGTACTTTAACCATTATAAATCTGCTGTTACTTGCGTGTGTGTGATTAAAATACTTGTCCTTTTGTGGACAACATATGGCACAGGGAATGACTCTTTCCGCATGTAGTCTTCTTTTAACTGAATGCTCTTAGGATGACTATAATGACTTTGTAATGTATCCCTCTCTGAACAACTTAAATATGATCTCATTTTCCACTTATTTTCTACTGCTGTTTTGACAGGTTACTATTAAGTCTGCCTGACACACCTGATGATAAGATGATGATTCACTTATTAATTATTTTGTGAAATATTAATCATTAGTACTGAAATTTTATATTCCCAATTTCTATTTGAGGACATTTCTTCTGTATTTATTTTCCCCTCCAGTTGAAATGATCTATCAATTTCTGACAATGACATAGGAAAAGCCTTCACTTCTGATGTGATGAAAATATGGTGTTTATTTGCTTGGGAAGGACACACAGCCTTTGCTGTGAGCTGAGCTTTAGCCTTATTTAGGTAGCACCAGTGTCTCGTCTTGGGAGCATAACAGTTGTGCTAATTTTTGCTTAGTGTACATTTATAGAATGGCCAGAGATTTACCTAGTGCCCACAGGTGTCAATGGAAATGTTTACATCAATCAGGGCATACACAGAGGTCATGAATCACTCTTACTTTTAAAAGAGATTAATAATATCTTTGGTGAAGCAATATGTGCATTTGCAAATGTTACTTTTAGGTGACTTTTCTCAAACAGTAAAAATCCCACAATATTAGAGAAGCTTTGGATTTATTTTAGTTTGAAAGCGATGCATGAATTCAGTAATGTTAATTAAAGAATAAGTATTAGCAGATTTTAGCATTCCTAACATGCTTTGAGGATTGATTAATAAGGGTAATACTTAGATGGCACAATGGAATCATTTTCAACATCATTACCTTGTCCCTTGAAGAAGTCAAGCTTGAACCCTTGGGATTTGGCAGCACTTTGTAAAACAACATTACCAAACCCATCTGACTTTCTGAAGGACAAAACTTTTATAATAATCAAGGCATTGGAATGTATTAAATTGGGAAGTGATGCAAAGTAGGAGTGACTTGAGGGTTTAGAAGAACAGTTTGAAGGAGTAAACAAAATGTTCTTCAGCCTAGGAAAATTATATAAAAGCTGAAGTTATGCCTGGATAAATGATGGGAAGATTGACATGGCAGCACTGGAGTAGCCAGTAAATCCCATATTATGTGTAGTCACTTCAGCTGTTGATGAAGTTACTTATCTGATCTTTATATGGCCTAAGGAATAATAAAATAGGAGTATCACATGTATGCTATAACTAATAACAAAAGTAAAATATACAAGAAAACATAAAAATAGACATTCAGAGGGAGTTGCAAGGTAACTAAGAGACAGTCTATCTAGTTTGATGCCATAAAATCGTTACATGTACGTCCCACAGGCACCCTGTTAGATGCACTGCAAGAACAAAATGAGAGCAGCAATTTCCAGATGTCTCCTTGTGACACAAAACCAAACAAGCTTATATTTTCTGTAAAATAAGCTTGGCAGAATTTCATATGGGAACTTTACATGGGAATATTCCCTGAGATCTGACCCCCGGGAGGGTTTAGCCTTACAGAAAAGCGTTTTCAAATTGGATGGGGTGAAACCCAAGATGGATCTGAGCTCCTCTGTGACCTTTCAGGAGTGAGGAGCTTCTGCTCAGAACTCAGGAGCAGGATGATGTGCACTTAGTTACTGTTAACAGTGAGCACTGCAGCCAGCCCTGCATGGTTTACAGCTTTGGACTTGACTCCTAAGTGTTGGGTTTGATTTTGGGTGGGTTTTTAATATGTTTTAGTCTCAATGTGTAACAGTTGGATCATTTAGATGTTTCAGCCATGTCTGTTTGCTTGTCCCTGAAGACATTAGCTATAAAACACAGTCCTGTGTCATGACTTCATTTGACAGATGTTCTTACAACCATAGTACCCTCAAAGCAGCGAAATAACTGCAAGAGAAGCACAGGGCTGCCTCAACTCAGGCAGATCAAAAGCATATGGACTCTCTGTGGGAAGGACAAAACTGTTTATTACCAACAGGTCTTTGGCAGCCCTGCTGATACTGCCCTTTTCCTGGTTGCAGTAGAGGAGAAGAAGGACTGGCCAGGCCACTGCTGAAGCAAGGGTTGCTGTTTTCCAAGGGCTGGTGCTTGGTGTTGATAGATGGGATTACGAGCCCCAGCAGAAAATGGATCAAGGGACTGCTTGGGATGTACCTAATTGCTGTAAAGACTGAAAGAGCCATAGCCAAGAAAGAGAATTGCAGAAATTTAGCGGCTCTTGTAATTTAGGTGCTCAGGAAGAACAGGGTTGAATAGGAAAGAAACCTTTGATTTAGGAAGGGTAACTTTTGTCAGACTGGAAAACATATAAATCCGTTTCATTTGGCAGCTTAGGCCTAAAATGGGAAATGAGGTCTTGAAAAGTTCTGGCATTTTCTTTCTCTCTTCTTTTTTCTCCTTTCTTTTTTAATGTTTCCTAAGCTAAGATCAGCTTGCTAAGGTCAGGCTTCACTAGCATATGGGGGAGATTTTATTTTTTTTAAGGCTTTGAAGTGAATCCTTTCAACCTGGATAGACTCGTCTCACATCTGCTGAATATGCTTCATTCTTCTGCTTTATTCTTATGTGGCTTTTCTCAAGAGAATAATTCAACAGATGCAATAGAAACCAAAAAGGTATTGTTTTACCACGGGTAGGAAGCAGTAGTTTGTGAAATAAGTTGTCTGGTGTGTAGAGAATACCAGAAAATGGGATTTCCAAGCTGGCATTATAAATAAACTTTTATATAAATATTACATAAATGAGGAAAATAGAGTTATTATAACAGGATTCTAGTTTCAATTTCTCATGAAAGTTGTGTTAAAGAAGCAGTTTGAATTCTTTCTTTCTTACCCAAACTCTGTCCTTCACATTTATGTGGTTGTTAAAACAACTGCAAGCCTATGCTGATACTTTAGCTGTATTAAAACTGACCTGCCTGTGTGTCATAGGGTTCTCTTGGTTTAGATAATCACAGCAGGTCTATTATATCTCCTGCTGTAGAAACTGCATTTGGGACTTGGCCAGATAATCCTAAAAATCACCCATCCACAACAATTAAAAAAGGTGGCAGAGCAAAGACAAAAGGGAGTAAAAGAAATAGCCCTTGAGGCGTCACCCTGCAGTCTGTAACTGGGCAGTCTGGAGAGCAGGAAGGCTGAAAAAACAGCCTGGCGTCTTTCTGGAGCTATTTTAATGTCTCTGATTTATAGATCTGTTATTTTGTTTAGAGGATGGGAAAGAATAATAGAGTAAACATGATGGAGAGGGTATCCACTTAAGGCTAAGGTCAATTACTCAAGGGAATAAATGTGCGTAATTGCACACCTGATAACTAACAGCATAAATAGACTGCTGATTTATATCATGAGTCTTTAACTGCAACCCTTTTATACAAACAATTATAATAATAGGAGGTTGATTATTTGCATTTGTTCCAACTACTTGTGATGATCATCTTCACAGAGATGCAGGAGAAAAATAGACTACAGTTCTCTTTGGCAGATATCCTTTCTCATTAGATGGTAACTGGCATTGTGGATAAACCTTTTATAGGTTAGGGCAGACAAACACTTTAATTATGCTCAGTAAGGTTTTAATTCCCAGATGCCTAGATGAGAAAATCTTCTGGCATCTCAAGTCATTGAATTAAAAGCATCTATCTGTCTTGCTCGTTCAATGACTTTTCATTAGCAATGATGTTTTGCTGCTCTTCTCTATTCTTAGCATAACTACAGTAATTAAGAGGCAATTTTAAAAATTCTGTGTTGGAACTCGCCTTGATACGGAGTTTGCTGAGCTTGGGAAACTGATGTCTGTCAGGAAAACTGGAGGCCCAGGACCCACATTCCTGGCCAAAATCATCACTACTACATGGCACTGACAGTCCCAGGCAGTTTAGCCAGGGTTATCCTCTTACTGTGTTTTATTTGCTTTGTGGATTTTAGGGGCACGAGGACAAGGCAAGGGGGTGTTGGCAGGGAACAGAGATTGCATGAAACTAAAACAGTTTTCAAAATTCAGCATTTTCCATCTTCCAGAGAAGATACATTTTTACTTCCTCCACACAGATTTTTCTATGTTCCTGGGCTGCCTAAGTCTAAATCTATATGCAAATCTGAAAACTCCCATGCATTTGAATAATCTTACAAATAATCTCCACAAAAAATATTAAAAAGTAACATAAAACTGTTTTTAGATAATCACACTTTATTTATAATTAAACTTAGTTTAAATTAATTTTCTATTTCTTTATTATTATTTGCAAATAAATACAGGTATACTGCTCTCTAATTTTCCTGTTATGCCACTGAGTAGTCTTCCTGAATTTTTTATACTATTCCTCACTCCTCTTTTCTGATTTTGGTTGATGTCAGCTGTAATGATGAGTGTGTGAATAGATGTCTCAGCCTGGATTTTCCTCTTCTTCTCCAGATCTGGAGAACTTTAGTAGTTGTTAGCTAAGCCCATAATACAATAGCAAAACCTAGAAAAGTTTCATGGTATGTTTCAACTTTATAAAAAAATTTCTGTGACCTCAACAAACTCACAGTGTCCATACTTTTCAACAAAACACAAAGGAAATAAGTTTTGTAGTCAGTATGTACTTCAGCAATTATATTCCTCTGAATTCTGCACAAATACCTAAAAAGTCTGAATTTGAGGGTACTGTTCCAAATGTAAAAAAAAATCCTTCATGGATGTGGAAGTATTTTCAGAGTTCAGTCCAAAATTATCTTTTTAATAAGCAAACCTTGCCTAATGCTATTACCTTCAGCAATCCCAGGGACAGTATTCTCACAAAGGAAGTGGTTAATGCCATGGAAAGGGACAGCAAAGAATTGCCAAGTTCATCCTTCTGCATTAAGTAGCTGCCACACATTCATCTCTCTTCTTTTTAGCCATTGTCCCCTCTTTATGGAGCTGATGACCAGCAGGGCACAGGCATGTAATTTTTCCTTTGGGTTCCCCCTTATTCCTATCTTCCTGAAACACTGTAAATTACCATGAAACTATTTCTTGGTCATTGGAGAGGGGAAATAACCTGCCTTTCCAAACAGGATCAGTGCTGTTAGGAGAGTTATTTTCTGACCTTTTAAAGTGTGTCTCCAGACTGATATTTAAAGGCCTGCTCCAGGAACCTTATTTATGCTTGATCTATAAAACAAATTAGTGGTTTGAGAGTGTATAGCTTTGTGAACTAATAAATTACCAGTAGTAGAACGTGGGTTTGGATCAGAATTTTTCAAAGGGTTCTAATTTAATGTTTAACCATTGTATATTTATAAAATTTCACCATGTGTTTTTCTGTGTAAGCAAATTAGAGAAATAGGTGGTTAACTAATGCCATTTCAACCTCCTATTAAGTCCAGTACAAAATTATGCCTGTTAAAGTGTAAATGATCTCAGTCCTGTTTATACAGTTTGAAAATCAAGAGGTTTTAATATCCCATCACTAAACATATGTTTTATATTGTCAGCAGAGATGTATTCTAATACAAGCAAGAGGTCATAATTTCTGAAGAGACTGCGGGTGCAATTTCAATAGCAGATTAGCACATTAATTACACGTGCAACCTGTTAAAAGGCTATCCCTTGCTTCAGCAGATTGTGCTCAGTTATAAAGATAAGATATGTTTTCACAGGTCTCTTTTAACTCAATTTGGTATGAACTGTGTCAACCTGTGCCTTGCCCATGATACCTTACCTTCCTAGGTGTGAGAGCATCATTCATTAAAGCATTGGATAATGTCTAATGATGAAAGATTGAGGGTAGCTCCAGAACAGTGCTAGCCAGAGGGTGAACATAAACAGCTTTATTACAGGCTTAGAAATAGCTGTTAATGACCTCCCACCCCCTAAGGAAAGGGAATTGCTTGCACACTTTGTACTTTTTTCCCATGCAATCCCTTAATACAAGAGTAAAAGATCTTGCTGTTTCTCAGTCTCTGAAGCATTAATAGATGAAACTTTGCATCCGTTCTTGTCTCACAGCCACAGATGATGTGTGGCTTTGGCAAAACCAGACATATTTCTCACTCATCCCTCATGAAGAATCCATCAAGTGCCAGGAGTGCAGCGTGGAGAGAGGTCACAGAGCTGAAGTAGAGTAATGCAAACTAACAGGCTGCTACATCTACCTGCTAAAATTCCTGGGGAGGAAGCTGCAGTATGCAGCCCATGAATGGGAAAGTGTTAAGCTAAGCCTCACTGAGATGGAAAACTGCTGTCTCTTTCCTTCCTTCTGAGGGGGTCTCCTGGGACATGTGAGTCAGCCTCGCTCAGTCGAGTGATTCCTCAGACCATGCTCACCCTGCTGAAGAAGTATTTTCAAAAAATGTAAGGAACATGTTGCTCTGTCTCCAGAGACCAAAATCAAGGGAAGGATCTCTTCTATGTAGTTCACTGACACACTAGATTTGGTTTCAGAGAGGCTAAACACTGACAAAGACAAATGAGAGAGAGAGAACTGGGACTGTTTTCCCTGTATTTTACATCCAAGCACCATAATTTAATGCTAAAATAATTGTGGATGAATGGACCACAAAGTGCTGCTTGCTATTCTTGTATATCACCTCAGAGTAAGCAGTTGAGTTCTGCAATCAAGAGACTGATTGTAATCAGAGCCAGTATTGAATTGAAGAATCTCATCAAATTTCTAGTTGTATCGCTATGTTTTTCTCTCATCTTTGTCTTTTTTTTAAACTTGTCTTTTGAAGAAGGCTTTGAGGAGAAGTCAGTGGAGTCAGGTTATTTCAGCTTAGTCAGAATCATGCCAATAATCTCAGGGATTCTGATTTTAGGAGCATTTCTGTTTTCCCCCATCATCTCCATAGTGTTTTATATTATGAATTATTTGGAAAGAAATTCTCAGGCTGACTATGCACACAATATTTGAGGTAATATTATCAATTATCATTTCTTTCTTGAAACCACTACGCAATAAATAAAAATGTGCCACGATCCACTTTGAAATCAGAAGGTTTCTCAGTACAGAAAAAAATGCCTTGAAAGAGTTGCACTTAAAAGCCTTTGAGGGCCTTAAAAGGGTTTTACTTCTAAATCAGTATTCTTGGTGGGATGAATAAAAAAAGTTGGACATTTGTCTTCGAACAGCTATAATTCAGTTATAGCTTCACAGCTGTTATTTCATGTCATTCTAGACTGCCTGGAGTATCTCACTCAGAATTAATAATGCATACAATATTATCAGCACAGAAGAATGGATTTAGAGCAAAAAACATGATCTGAAATCCAGTTTTTCTCAAAAAGAAAAGATGTTGTTTTCTCTGGGAAGGAAAAACTTAATCAGATCTATTTCCAAAGTAGATTTGTTCATTACTTGTCTCATATCAGCACAGCACTTCTGTTTTTCTCTTAGTACATTAGGAAGCTGCATTACAGAAATGTAGATGTACTGTGAAGGTCTGAGAATAATTTTGCCCTTAGCTTAACGCTGCTGACCCCTTCTTCAAATGGAGCCCACCGTTAAAACCTCTTATTTATGCAGTTAATACAGTTCAACATTATTATGTGATGCTGTTGACCTGAGTGCAGCCAGCGGCTGTAACCAGGCTTAGAGAACTTGTATAAATATGCAGTGAGTAATGGCAAGCATGCCTTAAGCCTATGCCTTCACAAATTCTATGAATTTCCAATGTGCTAAGTGTAGTACAACTTATTTGTTCACAGAGCAGGGCGAAGCTTTGGCATCTGAAGCTGTTGATATCCTTTGTTTGAAATAAGAAGGCGCAGTCCAAACAAACAGCTGCTGCTTTAACAGGGATGCACAAAGGAGCAGTCACATCCACTCAGAGCCACCAGGGCTTTTCCTCCTCTCACTCTATTAGCTCACCCTCGCCTCAGAGAGGGGTTTGCTACTCCCAGCATGGAAATGCAGTCGTGGCTCCAGCAGCACACTCTGCCTTTCACACTCCGGAGCTCTTTTGCAGTGTTGGGTTGTGTGAAGGGAGGTGCTCACTTCTCTGCCTCATTTCTTCATAAGTGACAATACTTTCCTCCTCTGTAGAATAATATTGATTTCTTGAGTGGAAGATTTTTAGGAATATCCTTCCTATCTTTTCATCACTATATTTTTTTTCCATTATTTCCACAATGTGGTGTATACTGGAAAACTCAGCATAATTTTAGGGTATTGTTTCTCATGAGGGGATCTATTCTTAGGTATCTTGTCATTTTTAAAAAGGCTTTCAGGAAGAAGCAACTGAACTCAGACTAGATGGAGCCAGGATTCCAGAGCAGTAACTAATAATCCTGAATTTACCATTAAACTCTGTTTTTGCTTGATGATGTTATGACCTTTGTTTCCCAAAGAAAGCAGTTTGGCTTTGTATTAGTAGCAGTTCAAAACTGTACAAAGTCAGTGTTTTCAGTCTAAAATCTCTGTGTAATTATATCAGCATTTTCCTGAAAATATTATCTTGCTCATCTATGGCTGTTTGTTCATTTTTCTCTACTCACTGTTGATGGAAGCAAGAAAAAAAGATTAAATAGATGACTTTTTAGTAAGGCCAGGACTATGTGTCCCACGGCAAAACCTTTCTTCTGCAGGAACCAAAATTGATGTACATCCAGCAGAAAAGTGGACAAGTGGAGACACATTTTAGGGAGCACTAAGAAGAGAAGGAAGAGAGGAGTAGCAAGTCTCTGACAATTGCAGAAATTACTACTGACAAGATGTTAAAATACTTCAGACAGAAATCTGACTATGATGCACAGAAGGTAGGGAAGAGGTGAAACAAGGGAAGCCAGAGATCAGGGAGAAGCCTTTGCTAGAGCTCACTGAAATTCTGCCTGTATCTGCATATTTGTTTGTGCTCATTTACTTTTTACTTCCCATCACTTACAATCGACCAGGTGATGTTCTGGAGATAAAAGGCAAAGCTGCTTCACATTTACTGGGGATGTGTCTTTTAAACAATGAAGTGGTTCAGTAATACTTTTTTAAAAGGGAAGATAATGTGTAACTTTTATGGCTATACCTTTGTTTCTAAAATTTCTCATCTTTACACTTCTCTCCTTTTCTTTGTTCTTCATTCTCATTTGAGTGCCCCATCAAGGAATAGAGAGTAACTTGTGACTGTCTCTTTGTGTTGATGATTTCACTTTAACGCAGGCAATAAATAGGGCACAACAGACTGAACATCACATGTAAAAATCTCTTGATGAATGCTGTGACCAGCAAGGGTGTGCTTGCAGCTCTCATTTAAATCTATCATCTGAGAGATGTCTGGAACCACTGCTGCTAAAAAAGCAACACCTCCAGGAACAAAAGGAAACGAGCTGGTAGGCACATGCCCAGCTAACTTCAACATCATAAAAGGAATAATTATAAATCGTTATTCACTCAATAGCAGCAAAGTTAAGCTTGCTATAATACCTTTCATCTATCTGAATGTGTAGTTTATAATGGATTCCGTGCTGAAGGGAGCCTGAGAGATACCCCAGGAAGCAGAGCAATAGCTTACAAAACAACCATGAAATCAATCTGTAACCTGAGGGGAGTTGAGGTCTTTTTTAACCAATATAATTGTACGTTGCAATAATACACACTATTTTAGAACAAGGCATAATTTCAATTCATCTAATTTTAAATACTGTTTTTACAATTCTCCTATGCTATTTTCTAATTATTTCAGGTGAGACTAATAAAAAAAAAAAAGAGGAGCTCCTGGAGAAAGGTAAATAATTCATCTAGCTTAGCATGAATAACTAAGCTGCAAATGATTGTGAACTGAGAATAAGAAAGATCTGGGAAAAATGGGTTTTTGTACTTGAAGTCAGGCAATAGAAACCATAGTGGATAATTCTGTGTTATTGATATGCAGGCTCTACCTGACATCAGGAATAGGATTTACTGTGGTTGAATAGAGGGGAAATCCTTATGTATTGTCTTCTGAATCTGGCCTGGTCACATCTGATCACAAAAGACCAAGTGGGATAGGGCAGCTAGATCACAATTGCCTCCAAGATTTCTGTGTGTGGAGCCCCCAGGCAGCAGGCTAGAATTGGGAATTTAAGGCTGTGAAAAGTCAAAAGGATGAGAATTGCTTATAGGACTCGAAGGCTCAGACTCATGTGAGCCATTTAAATGTTGTCTGCTGAGTACACACTGGGAACTCTTCCTACTCTCCCCCTTGGTAAAAATCCATTTTAAAATGCTTCAGTCAGGAGTGAGGACTTTCCTCTTGCCAGTCCAAAGAAAGTAGCAAAATTGTTCTGAAGAATTATGTGATTCCTGTATTTCTGTACCTATTTCTCATCATCTTTCAAACTATCTGAAATATCTTTTTCTGGCTTTTTTTCTCAATTTGAAAAAAAAAAAAATTCCCTTGTGTAAATTTGGAGCCTTGCAGGTTGCTGGGGTTTTCGTAAGTTTTAAATAACTCCTATCTCAAAGAAGTTTATTATTAATAATATATTAAGAAATCTACACAAAACAAGCAAAGAATTGATTGGAACAATAGACATTTCTGTTTTCATCCATTTTTCAGCAACACTGAGTGACTCTTGGCCCCTGTTTAAATTTCTGCCAGGAAGGAGCAGACAGGAAAGCAGGTTATGTGGCAGGTCACAGCTACATTTGTCCCAAGAGCGATTCTGCACCTGTCTCACAGGTATTTCTCCATACCCTTGGCAGCTGATGGCCTCAGTCAGTGATCAGGCTCACACCCAGGTCCGTCTTTTCCATTTTCCCCCACCATAGGTCTAAAACTCACTTTTTATCCCTTCTTATTTGCACCCTAGTTTTTTCTCTGTCTTTTTCGTAAGCCATCTCCCCGTGCTGCAGACCTCCCTTCAGGCAGTGCCAGTGCCATTCTGATGCCTTTGTTTCATGCTCCTGAGCTCATCCTCATGAGCTCCATGTAGCTCATCACCTTTGGGATGCTCCACTTCCTTCTGTGGTGTGGGACATCTCCTCTTCCTCTTAGCTTTGTTTCCCTGCAGCCACTCTATCAGCTGTGTTTATCTGGCCTGGGGCTCAGGAAATTATATCTTCATATCCTTTCTGGCCTAGACAGGCTCATCAGTTTTCAGTAAAAGCATTTTCTAGAGTAGTACAAAATTCATAGTAAATAAATAAGGGATAATAACCAAGGGATAAGTCCCATGTCATTAAACAATTATATGATCCACTAAAGCAATTAGAAATATCATCACTATTAAGGAATTACTGTGATAAGGCAACTGAGTAAGTATTTATTTAATATTTGCTGTTTGTCAATGATTGGTTATCTGGGCTTATGAGGTTTTCTGCCTTGGGTAGGGTCAAACAGTAACAAATAGTTTTCATACTGATGGAATTAAGAAAAACAGAGGTTTATCTAAGAAACATTCAATTATTCTAGACAGTAGTCAGTAAGGGATTAACTTTTGAACAATGTAATCAGAATAAAAATAAAGAAACTAAAAAAGCCCAAATTTGTCAGAAAAGACAAAAAAGGATCTCACACAAAATTGTGAGAATCACTCAAAGTCTGAATTTTTTATCCAAGAGATAAACCTTTAGGCAAAAATAGAGCACTTAGTAGAACAATCTGGTTTTCATTAGCCTAAATCTGCCTGACCTGTTCATCTGTTTGTGTCCTAGAAAATAGCCTGTTAGTATGCACAGATGTAGTATTAGCAGAGAAAATTATATTGCCTCTTTGAACTTCAGAATTCTAGGTACAAGTCAATGCAAATTATCAAATTCTCCAGAATCCTATCTGGCAGTCTGTCAGCTGCCTGGAACATGCTCCCAGGAAATATACTGCATAAGACACCAAAGAATAGGGTTAAAATCATGAAGAATTTCCTCCAAGGTAGCCAGGAAAGCAAGGAATTATTTGAGTTGATAAGGTATGACTGCTGAAACAGCTTAGAGAGATTATGAAGGAACCAAAGAGGTCTCAAAACAACGGCAGTACCTTTGAGTGCCTTGCAAAATCCTGAGCTGGTCTGTCTGCATCTTGAGGCTCAGTTGCTGTAAACATCTGTTCCAGTAGGTGACACCAATCTGTTCTAATTTGCCTTGTCCAGGGCAGGTTGAGGTGGTGACATAGAGTATCCTAAACCCATCTATACAGGTTTGGGTAATGAAAAAGGTGAAATTACTCTTCTTACAAAATTAAACCAGTATTTTTCAGGGGAAGTGTTTGCAGAGATGTTTCAGCTACCCAAAAGTAAATTCACTTCCCCTTCAAGCTCTGTATAAATAACCAGGCAAATAACAGCCAGTTTCTCAATCAGTAGATCTCAAATAAAATTATTCTAAAGTGTTCATACCATTCCAAAGCTTCCTGTATATTTTGAGACCCCTACATACAGATGACATTCAAAATTTATTATGAAACTACTCCTTTTATCTATACCTAAAATTCAGGCATAGATCCAAAATTTATTGTCTCATCTTAAACTGTTGTAAATTATCATTATTCCATTTTTGTGGATGGGAGTAGTCAGTCTTATGGCTAGGAATTTGTCCATAATACATTAAATTTTGGATTCTACACAGGTAAGAAGTAGGTGTTCTTTGTTTTGAATGCATTGGAAATATTGTGAAAATACATAGCTGAAGAAAGTGTTGAAAGGGTGCTCAAAGGCTTTTGGAAATTTCTAGCATTTTACACATACCTATTTATAACACACATTTCTAGTGTCCCTAAGAGCTGCTAAACAGGAGATAAACACTAAAACGGAAATGTTTTCATGGAAATTCCCAGTAATGCAAATGAGAGGAAACACACACATCTTTATCCTGTTTGTTTGATAAATATGTGTCTTGTAATAAACATTTAGACTGCTTGTGAGACCAAGCAGCCAAGGGCTTTACAGCAAAGTCAGCACTCCACTAACATTTGCCAGGAGATTTTATAAATTCTATTGCAAACAACCTAAGCTCCATGGAGTATCATCTTCCTCCCAGGCTATGGGAGCAGCTCCCCAGGGCCACTTGCCCTCCAGGAGTGGTTACTTACCTCCTTTCTGCCAAGCTCGAAGATAAAAAGATATTTCTTCTCTCTCCTTTAAGAACATGAATGATTTTGTCAAGAGTCATTTCTTACTGCAGGTAGTTGGTTTTTGGGGAAAATGTTATCTCAGGAAAAAATGGTAAAACTTGATCATAGAAGTATAGAATCATTTTGGTTGGAAAAGACCCTTGAGGTCATTGAGTCTGACTGTTCACTGAGCACTGCCAAGTCCCCCACTAAACCTGTGGGGGGACATCTTTCAAATCCCTCCAGATACAGTGACTCCACTGCTGCCCTGGGCAGACTGTTTCAGTGACAACCCCTTCAGCAAAGCAATTTCCTAACACCCAATGTAAACCTCCTCTGGCACAGCTTGAGGCCTTTTCCTCTCTTCCCTTCACTTGTTACTCGATGTTGGTTATTTTTCTTGCTAAAATTACAATAAATGGGGAGGTGGGAAAATTTTCCATTAGTACTTCTTTCATAAGAATGAAATGCTGCAGCCTGCATGGCTATGAGTATGAAGGATGGAATCCTAAAGGACTAAGGGCAGGAAGATTTGTATTATCTTCAAAACAGGCAATATACAACCAGAACTGAAAGTTAAAAGTTTAAAATTCATCCATCAACACTGTAAGGTCCATTTTTTTTTTAGATGAAACTCCACCACTAGCATTCCTCCCACCCATTATTCTGTGACAACATCAGGACTGAAAAGTCCCAGGTGGTAAATATGATCCTGCATACTTTAAACTGAGAAAGAGCTTTCCTCCCAAGCTTGAAGTGGCAGGTTAAAGAATTTCCTTTTCCAAACGCAAATATGAAATCCCAGAGGGACACTGTGGACAGTTTTATTACCCATCTGCTTTACAATAATGTACCCACTGACAACCTGATTACTCTAGACAAAGACAAGATAAATGATAATACGATATAGGTTCAGAAAATAGGACAGATTTTGATTTTACCTTTGCACTCCAACATAACTCCATTGATACTCTGAGCTTATTTGTTACTGTACTGGTGTGAAATCCAATTCTTAATCTTGAATTTGAAAAAAATAATTATATTCCACTGTAAGGGGAAAGTGGGGTGGGTCGTAGTAGGGTTGAAGAGAAAAGAATACTCAGTGCATGCAGTTCACAAAATAATCCCTCATGTGCTTCACACATTAAAGAAGGACTTGCTGGGTCACAGAGGAGCAAATCCACTTCTGAGGGTAAAGCAAACATTTGTCTCCTCATTAACAATTTCTGCTATTAAGCATCTCACATATTTGGAAAGCAGAAATGCTTGAGGTGGAATTTGCACAGGAACTGGTGCAGACCATGGAGGGCACAGTGGAACAGAGATCCACCTGCAGCCCATGGAGGACCTCACACTGGTGGGTGCCCATATTTTAGTTCCTTATTAAATAAACCTTATTTAATTATAAGAAACTCCAGCTAACTCTCTGTGCAGGTATCTGTTGAGCATCCTACCACACTAATTTGTCATACAACAGTTAATAACAGTGAACTTAGGAGTACTTAAGCCGCCAAAAAAATGTTCCTGGAAAGATAATTCCGTGAGGTAAAACTGCAAGCATTCTATTTTCTCCAAATTGCCAATCTATTAACCTGTGATACAGTTTGGGCTTCCTTTTGTTTTACCATTTTGGGAATGAAGTAAAGTGGTCTGCAGTTATTATAGGCAATTCTATATCATATTCATGTGCTTTGGGGCTATATGAGGATCTCAAAAATATATCCCAAAGAAAACAGAAGAGTAATAGTAATGAGGATGAAAGCCCAACCATGACAGTGCAGTACAGAGGAGTGAGAGATGACTTTCAAAAGCAGTGTCAGTTCATATGGAGACAATACAAGTATGGAACTATTGAGATTTCTATTCTGCATTACTTAAGCTTGTGTTCCAATATTTTGAAGCATGTGACTCTCTCTTATCCAAAAAAATACAAACCCACACATAGCCATACTCTCAGATCTTTCTCTCAGCCTGAGGTCCCACTTCACAATTTGGGCTATACTCTAAGGACTAAAACATTTCCTTTGGCTGTTCCTAGAGCTCTTACCACACTGCGAGCACTTGCCAAACTGTGTGCCCTTTTGTTGTGCAGGGCATAGTTTAAGAAGGAGTATAAGGGCAGCAGACATGATTTAAACTAGTTCTGGAGGACTGATTCATATTTGATTGATGGCCTTATATATTTTAAAGCCTTATAATCTGCTGGGCAGAATTTTGTAGGTCCTCATCTGCCTTCAGAGTTAAATTTTTGTAGCATATCATTTTATAACTTCAGCCAAGTGATTTACATGTGGAAGGAAACTATCAAATATTAACCATTTCAAAGAGGCAAAACCCCTTCTTTGTGTAAGTGAGGGAAGCATTTGGAACAGCAGGCCTGATGAGTGAACACTTAACTACATACTCTTTAATCTTGGTTAAGTAGTGCACCATATTTGTGTCATGGAAAAAAAATCTGACGTACTTTAGCAAACCATCAGTGATTTTTGTGGTTTATGAACTGTACCACAGGTAATATGTACAATCTGAAATGTTTGTGAAGCCTTAAGATTTAGGCTACCCAGATCTAGTGGTACTAAAAGTGAAATGTGGTCAGGGTGGGACTATTCCTTTTGCTTTCAGACAGTAAGAATTCAGTCAGATACAGTCTACTTGAAATAAAAGAAAAACTACTGGGGCATAATAAGCAGACTCACTTTTTTTTCACTTTTTCTTCATTCTTCCAATATTCCATACATATTTTAAAGTGCTTGTCACTTCCAACATCTCAGAAAGTTATTATGCAGGTACTTGATCTACCCCCAAAAGGAATTCAGGATTTCAAGAAAGCCATTAAATTATACACCATGTTAGCCTGTGACCATCTATTCTTACCTCTACTACAGTTGCTGCTGATCTTCTTTCTGCTCCCATTTCACTGCTTTCTTCCCCACACTGCCTAGTTTTGTCCTAGTTGAAATGTAATAACAAAACCTTTGGGAGAAGGATCAGGGCCTGCGTTGATACAGTTCTGTGATCTGAGAGAAAGCCAGGGAAAATAAGTTTGAATAACAGTGGTATTACTGATAATTTTGTACACCTGTGTCCTGTTCTTGTTTAATGCTTCACTTAATGATTGGGAGTGTAAAAATTATTTTCTTTGTAAAACTATTTGGAACATGAAGAAAAAAAACCTTATTTGATCTTAAGATTTCCAACTTTGAAGACACTTGCATGCTGAAAGACATGGTTTTTGTTTTGAATAGATTCAAAAGAGAGACTGCTTATTTTACTTCTGTAAATTATTTTTGCTCATCCCACTTTTATTGTGAGACTTATATATGGGCTTGGTTGGTCTGATCATCTTGGTTGATCAGATCCAAGACCAGGAAATTATCTCTGGAGCTCTTTCATTTTAAGATAGAGCTGTATTTCTTTAATGCTTTAAGATTTTGCCAGGAATTTTACTATATATTCATGGTCTTTAGATGAAAAAATGTGGTTTCTATTAGTGAGTATATGAACTTCAACTTCATTGAACAAAATATATTGGTAGGAAGGGGAAGGCAGATTGTACAGTAAATATATGCCTGTGGGACTGTGAAGAGAGAATTGTTAAAAGGCTCCAAACATGTAGTGGATGCATAAATATCTTACAAAAGCTTGAGATGCAAAGTTAATGCTGACAGTGTAGAGTGCAGGAAGGTAATGTCTACCTTTATTGTAGACATCTGCAGCTGAAGGATGCTCTTGGGATCACCATTTGCTTGCCCAGGGAATTTGTTGACATATTGGATATCAGCATCCACAAGTTTTATGGGCTGGAACAGAAGGGTGTTTCCTGATCTCACTTTTATAGGTAAAGTCTTTGGTTAGTGATGAGCAGTACTCTGGTGCAGAATACCCCTGACATTGCATTAAGTGTTAAATGTTAGCTTGAAATCATCTGTGCTACTCTCAGATTTCTGGAAATATTCTTAAGCAGTTGTTAAATTGTAGAGAAATTCCAATAGTGTTGCATTCTATATCAAATATCAATGAAAGTAGCATCATTAATGACACACTAATGAATACCACATGAATTAATAACAATCGGCTACTTTTTGAAGTCTCCCTGGCTTCCAGCTGTCTCTTCAATCACTTCAAATAATTAATTGCTTAATGCTTTTCACCTTTGACAGGCAGAAATAAATTGCAGATTAAAAATACCTGTGTTGGCAGTGGGCAGAGCAAAGTGGAGTGGCTGTTTGCTGCTAATGGAGAGGGATGGTGCATTTTGCCCTGCTGAGCCTGCCTTGCCCAGATGCTGGATTAAAGGAGGCTGGTATTGCTCAGTTCAGTCAAAAATTAATCCAGAGGTTTTGTAGCTGTTTCTCCTCCCCAGAGCTGAATCAGTACCTCTGAAGTGTCCACTCCTGTTTGTGGCACCGCTGCAGGACAATCAGTGGCCATGACTTTCCCCTTTAGGTTCTCTGTGTCAGTATGTGGTAGGGGTCTCTTTTAGGGTCATTTCTCAGTTGAGAACTGTCCTGACATCACCTCAGTCAATTAGTGACCAAGCAACTGCAAGAAATTCTAGTCCCATTGACCTGGGATAAATATGAATGACAGCAAATGCAAACACCTGAATATAATATTGTTTTCTTTTCTGGAAGCTGCCTGGCCCTGAGCATTTTAATAGTTTTATTCTTTTTATTTATAGATACTAAGGAACTCGTTTGCTTGGAGACCTGTGTCTTTCTACCTGTGCTCAAAACAGGTAAGGTCAATTATTCAAATAAAGTTGTAGTGACCAGAGAATGCATGGGAAGCACCTCAAATTTTTAACACTTTGACAAGGGGGAAATCAGCCATGATTCTTCCTTCTGAAATTACTTAAGATTGCAAAATGTGCAGTCTTGCCATTTCAAAAAGTATGGGAAAATGCCTGAGATGTGTTGTGGCAGGAGTTTCTTCCAGTTGTGTATTTTGTTTTATTCCACAAGTGACAAGAACATTATAGTGCTGGATGCAAGACTATTGCATTTGTAAATGCTTGAGCTGCTGATATTAGTAGTATATATTGTACTGCCTGGGCAATGTATAAGCTTAATTTATTATTTTTTAGTCATTTTTATTTAAACTGTATTTTATGGTTTTATGCTAGAGAATGCAAGAGAGAGAAGCCATGGCTGCTCTCTAATTCAAAAGAAGGGAAAGCTCAAATTCCTGGTTTTTCAGCCTCTGATAAGTGCAGCTCACAGCATTCAACTGCTAATGCAGAATTTAATCTTACTTCTGCATTTTCCCTTTCTCAACCTGTTCAATGTGATACAGAAAGGCAATTCCTACTTTACTCCAAATGCATTTTAAATGCACATTTTCAAGTGCTAAAGTTATTGGAGGACTTAGACTCATAAAATGGCATTAACACATGAAAAAAATGGAGGGCAACAGGAATTTTGTTGTGATACAGAGTGTAAGCTGGTAGACTTTCAGACATTTCCCAAAAAGATGGGAAAGATACTACAGTAAAAAAAAAAAAAGTTCTGCATACTTTAGCACCAGTAATCACCTCAAATTCCTTGCAGAAAATTCCTCAGGCAAAATTGTCCCTCCCAGGTATAATTATGCCAGCCAGAAGGAGCTGCAGGGGCCAGCTCCCAACCTGGAGGGCCTGTGTTCTCCTGAGGTCACACCTGTGGCAGGAGCAGCTCCAGCTCAGCTCTGCCAGGCTGCCCCTGCCTGAGGGACTCTGGAGAGTGTGCGAGCCCAGAATTTTGGGGGAGACAAATAAGGTCAGGAAATAATGGCACAGAAAGCACAGGTGCTCAAAGGCAGTGGTGGAGGAGTAAAGGGTACCAGGTGACGTTCTGGCACAGGGACCCCTGCAGGAAGAGCCCCCATGAAATCCTGCTGAGAGTGATTGTGAGGAACGATTTGAAAAAGTGACAGAGAAGGGAGATGTGGTCTAGCAAAAGCTTATGAAACAGAAACAGGAAAAAAAAAACAAAAACTAAGCAGAGGGGGAAAAGGGAGGGCAGGCAAACTAAAAGCAAAGCAATAACAGCATAAAGCATCAACTCAGAATTTTTTTGCACTGGTATTACAAAATTAAAAAAACACTGGGAAAGGAGGGCAAGCACTGGGTTGAGACAAGAGGAAAAATTTCACTATGCCTGAAAGCATATCGTTGAGATGAATTTTCTTTATGCATCCATACCCTTTACCTAAGTGCAGTAAGAATAGTTTGAGGCTTGTTGGCTATGAAATGTATTTATGATTTTCTGCTGCCAAATAAATGCTCCGTTTTGTTCAAAAATTGTTTTCTTTATTTACCCAGGGCAGGTACTTATAGTGCTAAAGCTAAATGTCACTCTGATCTGCTAGAAGTATTTTCTTCTGGGTAATAGCCCAATGCCTTTAAAATTCAGTGTGTTATGCTTTATTTAAAAATAACGGGCAATATAGCTGTATTTCATGGTGAATAAGTGTATTAATTATGAGACAAATCACACTAGATACTGTTTGCTGCTCAATTTCCTTTGAAATTCAATGAATAATAATTTTCTTTAAAACAGGGGACATTTTTAATGCATCCAACAATGATGAAGTAGACTAATTACAGGTAATATATTTTTATTGAAATCTGAATGACTACACTTGTCACTGGGTCTCAGAAGTATGCTATACTCATTTGAATTTTATAACATAATATATATCAACTAATTATAGATTTGTTCCATTCCTACTAAAGAAAATCAAGTTTAGTCAGAATTTCATCTGACCCAATTTTCCTGACGTGTCAGAGCTAACGCTTCTCTTGACTTAAATGTGACCTGTGTTCATTCTTCATTTTATGGCTGGAGCAGTTTTTTCACCCTAAAACTTGTGCAAAGTAGAATATACAGGGCTAGAAACTCCACACTACTGTAAAAGACAGCTGCCTGCTCTGACCCTGGTGTGAGATCTTGCTTATTAATAAATTGGGTGTCACCTGCAGACACAAAGGCTCTGCCATGATGCTCCACACCCATCACCAGGGAAAAAAAAATCAGAGGCTGTCACTATCAGTTTCAAATTTTCTTTCTGTAAACCTCAATGTTCATTTAAACTTAGCTGTTTAAGCACTTATACCTGCCACAAAATTCCTTTGCTGGAATATTAATGGGAAGAGAGCACAAGGGGTAAAATCAGTCTAAATTAATTTCAAAATTCAAATAAAGGCTCGTGCTTAGGTTGTTTTTCTCCAGGACTCACCATTTCTAATTAGGATGCAATGTGACATGTCCTGTTTTCACATTTCATACGCTGCATATTTCAAGTAGAAAACCTAGACTCTCGAGATGATGGCTGGCAACTCGAGAGAAAGAAAAACATAAACAACTTGGAGGAAAAAAAGGAATATAATAAAACTACTCTTGAAAATATTCCAAGGGTAAGTCAATTCAGAAATATGTTCAAAATATGGAGTGTGAGCGTTCGTTTTCCATAATACAGATGGAATCAATGCATGCAGAATATTGATTACAGATTAAGCTCACCTTATCAATAAAGACCAACTTTTGCAATCATCTTCTGAGGGATCTGTCATGCAGTTCTATCAATTCTGAAAAAAAATCCTTCCATTGTTAGGAAGGTTGCCTTTTTCACTCACAGAGCCTGAAAACAGTTTCTCATCAACTCAGTTCCTTAAAAAAAACAGCTACTCTGGTTTTCCCACTTCTTCTTCTGTAACATTATTCCTTGGTGTAGAAATTAATATCAGATTCCTAAGCATTATTGAAGAAAAAATAATAAATGACTCAAAATAACAAATACTAAAATTATAAATAATGTTATACGAATGCCAAAATTTAAAGGGCATAATGACCTCTGTAAGGAAATATTATGTATCCAAACAAAAATACTCTTAAGAAGACCAAAACTAGTATCTTTCTATTAAGAATATGCAGTCCACATTCCAAAACACATATCTGTAATTGGAATAAAAATAGTGAAACCAATGTGATGCTCAGACTTCACTCTCTTCCTACAATTAGCTGTTGATCTAACAAACATTTTAAAAAGAATATTTCCATTTGGCAACAAACAGCTGCCAGTAGAAGGAGCATCAGACAATGGTTTAGTGGTTATTCAAAATGAGCCTTGAGCTACTTTGGTCTTAGGTGGGGCCTAAGAGTTAGAACAAAGCACGAGTGGATGGAAAAGGCAGTTTATGGCACAGAGCTAGGGAGGATCACACATTCCTTGTCTCAGCTGTGGCTCCTCAGAGATTTCCTCTGAAGGTGTTCTACAGATGTCCAGAAATGAGTTGTGCCAAGTTGCACCCAAAAAAGCTCATTTGACACGTAATCAAAGCCCACAAATAGAAAAGCTGAGCAAATAAAAACCCTCAATCTTTTCCCTTAGACATAAAGCAATGGATCAACTTGCTTCCAACAGTTTGAGATCAAACTAAGGCTGTGTCTCAAATGGGCATAAAAATAATATTATTCCAATAACATGTGAACTCCAATTACAACCCTATAAGTGACATCCTTTACTCCTGGATTCTGCAAGTATAGGAATTATTTGTTTGATTTTTACCAAATCCAACAGCACCATAGGCCTTGATCATTAGCACTTAATTTAAGGAGGCATCAAGAGCTTCAGTAATGGTGTGTTATCAAGGGTAACTGCTCATTTCATTAGCTTGTTTTCAAACTTGTACAATTCTTATTCAATAGGATACTGCTTTTGTCAAGCTAGTTTATTGATAGCTTAATAAATTAAAAGAGGCATTTCATTCTTTTCCCTGGAGAGAAAGGAAAAACAAAAGGATGGAAAACAATTAAGAATGGAGAAATGAATAACAAGCTGCAATTAGTTGTGAAATAGTGAAGTATTACAGAGATTTCACTTTGCTAGAAGGAGCAGTTCTTGAAAAATGTCCTGAAGAATAAGATCCTTTAAGAAAGCAAACTGGCATTATTGAGCTGCGTGGACTAGGAAATCACAAGAGATTTCTCTCTCTGCCATTCAGTTTAAAAGAACTTTGAATCTTGGTTTGCTCTTATCTCAGTGGCAACTAAGAATTGTTTTAGTTATTATCAGAAAGGATTTCTACTAAGTCCAGAACTCTTTCTAGAAACATTTCTCTATTTGAGAATTTCTTCTCCTTTCAGAGTTCCCTGGCTTTAAAAAAAATATTCAACTTTAAATCTCATCCGGTAATGGAATATGTTATTAACATGACAAAAGCAAACTTCATTTGTTAAAAAATTATGCTTCACTGCAATTATTTAGAAATGCAATATGCCTATAAATGCATTTAAATTACGGTAAGCAAAACAGCACTTTATGAAGAGTTGGGTAGTGTTGGGTTTGGGGTGATTTTTCTTTTTAATGGACTGTACCACCCACTAAAAGATTTCTGGTTTCTTGGATGATTCATTAATGCTTCCTTCATTTTCCAATTTCTATGGGACCATCTGGCCCATCTTTGTAGAAAGGCTGTAAATATATTTTACAGTCTTTCTCAATTTAAAAGTAGTTGCCCAGCTGCTTCACAGAAACTGTCAGCAATTGGTAAACTCCTCAGAATTGCCAGCCTTCATTAGTAATCCAATCAGGATGTAGTTTAAAATACTACAAATCAGATTATGCTCCATTGGACAGGAATTGGAGTGACATGATGTGCTGGGTTATCTTGTTTTGCATCTGTGATTGCCTTTAATCCAGGAGATGCATTCACTTTCTTTTGAGGGGAAGGCACTTAGGCTGGAACTGGCTTTCCCTCTGTGTGGATGTGGTCCTGTGTGTTCCCACAAAACAGCTGCTCAGGTTTTGTCATTCTCCTCCAGCTGAAGTCACAGTCAGACACTGGTATCATGAGTTGTGTGCACACTGGCTGCCCTTTGAGTTCCTGTGTTATGTGATGTGAGTTAACTAGAACTGTCCATTTGTGTTTTCTGATTTCTGTGAATTTTAGATTGGTCCTGTTCTCTCTCACTATTATCTTCTGTGCTATAAAACCCACATTTCTTTAACAGCTGGCATTGCTTGCTGGTAATAAGGTAAGAATGAGGAGGTAAGGCAATGTGACTGACACAGGGCTGCATTAATCAATTACCTCAGCACACCATTTCTGTCACTGGGAGAGTCTCTGGTACAATATGCAGGTGGGAATATTTATCAGAACAGTCTAATTAATATAAAATTCTACACATGGAGAATCTTGTGTTGGAGACCAAACTGCACAAAGACTTGGATAATTACAGAATCCCATATTTATTTATAAGGCACCTGTGATACTCAAACAAATATGTGCATAGAAAAACTGCCACTTTGTACATTTTGGACTACACCTTCTGTAGTACTAGATTTTTGGATGGCTTAACTCATACAGGTCAGTGAGGGAGTGAAGTTTACCTCATTTAACCAGCTGGTGTTTCGTAAGACATTTCACTAAGTTACATTCAAAAGTAAATCTGAACTTTGTGCTTTAGATGCATATTCTGAGTTACTAATTGCTACAATAGAAGAAAACAGGGCACCCACTACCTGCTGCTGCTCAGCTCTAGAAATTTTATCACTTGTTAAAAGCTGAAAAATCTGTTCATTGTTATCAGCTGGATGCAGAGTTGCATGATAGAGCTTTTATCAATCGTGCTTTATATGCCTCTAATTAGATGAGCCTGCAGGAACAGCCTTGAAAATGTGAAGAGGACATGAAAACTATGTAAGAAATTCTGTGACACATTAATATAGTACTTCCAGTTGAAAAGAAGGTTTCCAAGGTGTGAGATATAAAGGGACATATTGACAGAATAATGTGATGTCAGACAAGTTTGTCTAGTCGTTATTTTCAAGAGAAATTTAGAAATAGGTAATAGTGTGGAGATAAATTCTGACAGGCTAACCAGAGTAGATAAAAGAAGAAAAATTTCTAGACAATCATGTCTTTGGGATCTATTTAGTTAACAGTACAGAGGGAGAACATTTAGGTGAGTGGAGCAGAAGAGACAGAAATTCTATTGGGGATTGAAATCCTTAAAAGCAAGTTTCACTAGTTTTGTCAAATTTGTAGCTGATTAGTAATAAAAAATACTGAAACGACGTGTCTTAGTGCTATGATAAGTTTAAAGTTTAGTGAGTAACAACTTCTCTTTGAAAATACTGTGACAACATACCTGCTCTGACACACAAGAAAATCATCTTACAGTTCATTGTGTACTGCATTCACGTCCTCCAAGCAATCCATTTGGTTGGCTTTAGGGAGGAAATTAGGGAGTGCTAGAAGTGACAAGCATTCATTTTCACATGTTTGGTAGGGGTAATTTTCCTTAATTAAATCCATTGTTTATGGAGTCATTGGCACTCAGTTACCAGAAAGTTTCAAGATAACTACTTTTTGCAAAGGCTGTTGAGTGGAATTATTTGAGTGTGTATGGTTACTTTATGAAATTCAGAGAGCTCTGCTGACTCTGATTTTCAAGTATCTTTTCATTTTTGTCTACTGTCAATGTGATCTGTGAAGACTTTGGCTTTTCAACTAAATCCCCCAGTTCAGTTCATTCCAGGCATAGTTTGAAGACTCATCCTAGTGGATAATTGCACATTTCATGGCATTTTTATGAGCCTTTGCTTCATAGCTTGTGGATGTCTGTATTTCCTAAGCTTTATAGCCCATGAAATAAAGGGGTTGTGTTGCATTACATTCAAGAGCTTATAGAGAGAACCTGAATGCTAATTTTTAGGAACCGAGAATTTAGACAAGTGACATCATTTTCCTCTTGTGCTGGGGAGCCAGGAATGACTCTACTTTCAGCAACTGAATGAAGCTAGGCTAGTAAAAGACCTTTGCAAATTCTGTTTGTTCCTAAATACAGTATGGCTCCCAGTGGAATTTCCCCTGACCTCCAAGTAGTTAGGTAGGAATTCTGTTTATCTTTTTTTGTTGACTGTGAGACTGCCAGGAAAAGGCTATTCAAGCAAAATAAACAGTAATGTACAACACTTTTTCCACAACTGAAAAACTAATATGTGGAGTAGTGATTGTATCAATACACACTCAGCTATCAGAAAAGTAAGCAAAAGGGAAATGAAAAATGGTACATGAAGGGAAGAATAAGAAAAGGAGAAAAATGTGATTCAGCTGCCATCTCCAAAAAATGATCCAAAGGAGCAGCTTCTGTCAATGTTCAAGTGTGAGGAAAAAAACTCTCTTATGTTCATGAGAAGGCTGCTATCATTCTGTCCTTGCTATGTTTAAATATTAGGCTTACTTTTGTTCAACTATTCAGTAAAGAACAGTTATGAAATTTCTTCCCTACTGGATTTGGTGATTGATCCTTTATTCAGATCATCATAAAATATCCACCAAGATCTACCAGTGATTTGGCTCTTTTGACTGGTAATACTGATGATTTTATTAAAATTAGGGCAAAAGGGAATTGACTACTTCTATCCAGAAATCCATACTTTAAGCCCCTTATTTTATATGTTGTTAAATGATACTGCTATGGATAAAAAATGGATGCATTAGGTTCATAGGATATGTTCCATAGCTGAAGCTTAGACTTCCTCTGTGATTTTATTGCCATAAATTATTGCCCAGCATAACAGGGTAATTCACAGAGACTTTGCAATTCTTTCCTTTTTCTCTCTTTGTCTATTCCTTGTGTCTCTTCTCTCTTTTTCTCCTTTACACTATCAGTAAGAAAGTGAAGTAAAAAGATCAATGCACTTTCACTTCCACCTTTCAGCTGCCAACACATTTTACTCATGGATAAGGCATTATTTTGCCTTAATAGTTCTCTATACTATTTAGGAGCACAATAAATGGAAGCAAAACACACGCACATATTTACATATATTTATAGATTTATATCAATTTATATAGCAGTTAATTTTCAGCAAAGATTTTATGGTTATGCAAAAATTCAAGGACTTTTATCTGAAAAAAAAATTTTAAGGGGAAGCTGATAAAATATGAAAAATATAATTCTCTAAAATAATTCTGGAGGAAGATATGAGAATTCTATCTTGACCATTAGTTTGGCTGAGGATCTGAAATACTATTTTCACGCCCTTTGATTCTGGGTCATTTACTAAGGGATTCTAATCTCAGGTGATTCCCAGTGATTAAAAAATGTATCAAAGAAAATGAAAGGGAGCTGTGCTCTGACCCTTACAACTGCAAAGGTCTCAGGACCATTTGTGAGAAATAAAAGCAGTGACTTTCATCCTGATGTATCAATAGGAAAAACAAAGCAGTTTTGGAATTTTGGAATGTGCTTTTTAATTTTGACTGAAATAATAAATTAAAACCCAGGATCATAATGGTTTTTCTGTAACCAAGCCCTTGATTTGCTTCTGAGTGCTTTGCTCTATATTTACAAATAGCATTTATGAGCCTCTTTTACAGAGCTATTCTTTTTATTCTGGTCTGTATTTTTTAAACAAAAATACATTGGAAGTGAATATAAAAAAATATACAGGAGAAACATATATTATAAGTAAACTAAACATCTAAAGTTAATTTAGTATTCAAGGTTTGGTTTGAACCTGTGACACTATGAAGAAAAAGTCTGCATCTAAACCATACGCAACAGGACATGAATTGATTTTTGTGTTTTCCATTTTACATAGTAGACATTGATTTGCATTCCTAATAAGGCCATTAATAACAGAGTGAAAGGAAGGGTAATAGTCATCCGGTATAACTGAAACAAGTAGGAATATTAGTCATTAACTACTATGCCTCTAGTCACTTAGCTCAAATCTGTGTCTAGGTGCCCTTTTGCTTTGTACAAACTGTAGGACAAAGAGAAACTGCTGCAGGAGAGAGACTGTAGAGACAACAGAGATGGCTGTGAAGTTTTAACTGGTCTAAATAAAAACATTTACTTCAGATATAATTACATATTTGTGCCCAAAGATAGATGTGGATTAATAAACTTTAATTTAAAGGAGACATTTTTATTTGGGAGCTTCACTGGGGGATGGCTTAAACACAGTGTAAATTCAGTGAAGAAGTGCATTGCAATTTTATTGTCATGAGTAAGCAAGCGAGACAGCAGATGTGAGTTACAAAAGCAGAAAATATCTGGGCAGAACCTCTATCTACTCAATGTACTTTAATATAAATAGTAATAGTGGCACTGCCAGCTGGAGGGCAGAAAGAATTCACCTGAATGATATTTTGAGCTTTGGGATTCTAGGGAGTTTCAGGGAAAGTGGATTAGCAGATGGAAACAAATGAAAATGAAAACTTTGATGGTATTAAATGTATGAAAAGGTGTGTTGTATGATCACCATTGCAGCATAGAGGAAAACATAATCTAGCTTCAGAAAGCACAACTGCTAATGATGAAAGGGTAGAGAGCATAAAATGAAACACATTCAGATTCATTAACAAACCATGCATATTTTACTAATCTTCCTGTTGTTGTAACTTTTCAGGACACAAGGATAAACATAAGAGATACTAAAATGCAGTAAATTGTGCTTCTATAGAAGCAGAATAATGGAATTCCATACCTACCTGGTTTGCATAAATGCTAAATCACAAATCTCCCATAATGTAGTTATTAACATGTATAGACCCCATGACTTCATTGGTTTATCCAAGCACTTTATTCTTCTTCACTGCATTTATCTGTGTTGGATACATGACTGAAACTGGTTTACTTATAATGCCTCAAAGTCCCATCAGTTACTTGCATGATTTCTCTCAATTTTATTTTTTTCATGGTTCCTTAACTAGTGCTTTCTTTATGATTCTTAAACTACAGCTATCATTCTATACTGGACACACCACTTCATCTCTTCTGGAATGCTCTGACAGGGTGCACTGGAGAACAGTGATTCTCTTCTTCCATTGTGAACAGTGCTGCCTGGTACTTCCCAACCCCCTCAGTCCCTTCCTTTCCAGGTGCTTCAAGAGCACCCTTTCATGTGCTTTCATAATTCTTTCCAATCACAGCATTGCTGCTTTCCATCAGTGCTGATGGGTGCCTCTGTATCCTGTGACTCTCACACGAGAACACTGGGTTTGCTTTGCCCATCATCTTCCTCCAGTCATTGCACACTTCCCATCAGCAAGTATGGAAGATGATATAATGAGGTACTTTCATAAAATAATAACCACAGGATAAAGCAGTCTGTGCCTTATCTGCCTATTGAACTAGTTACCTAACTGTTTAAATGTCAGAAACAATTCCAGGCATTAGCCAATATATCTGTAATACACGATGATATGCTGCCACAAAGGCAGCAATTTTCTGGCACTCATAGACTTCCTCAGGACCCTCACAATGTGATGAACGAAGCAGACAATAAATTCCACTTCTTGCATGGACTTTCTCTGTCACTGCAGGAGGTTAATCTTTTCTTAAGGTCTAACAAAGTTAGTACCATTTTGCTGTTGAAGCAAAAATAAAATACATGGTTAGACAGTTGCCATGTTCCCACCTCCTAGTTCTTTATGAAGAGAAAAGAATTTTAGACAGTTTTGTCAGCTAGCTGAGCTTTCTGCTCATTCCTCCTAGGCCTTTTCACAGTTTGGAAAACTTCAGAGTAATTCAATGTCAAGGACATTGCTCCTTCTGAAAACTCCACATCTGCCATTTTCAGAGTGCATGGAGCTGTCTCCTGCCAGCTGCAGTACATTAATTTTGAAGGCATCAAAAAAGGCCACCATAACTGATTGTTTAAACAGAAGTACCTCTTTTCCACACCTGCAAATGGAAGTGCAGCCCTTCCTTGTCCTGTCACATCTGACAGCTGCCATCACCCTCCTCGAGTGCCTCACATACTCACCAGTGTTTTAAAACCCCTTTTAGTAGGAATTATTTATGGGTTGTACCTTAAACACACTTTGCAACAAAACAAAATGCTACATTAGTAACAAAGCTGGTAGGCATTGCCCCAAAGTCTTGTTTGCTCCAGGCCGAATATTTGTGCTAAGCTTCCACTCAGGTCTTAACTCTGAGCATGACAAGACTGGTCCAAAAATTATTGTGGAACATTCTGTGCCACTTCTGTATTTTATTGGTTTCCGGACAGCTGCTGGTGAAGCTGCAAAGCAAGGGCAGGAGGGGTGATTGTGTGACTGGGGACTTGTTTTATTCCAGGGGAAGTAGAGAGAGCAAAGCTTGGTATCTTCTTGAAGCCAACCACGCTCTCCTGCTGACCAAGGACACTGAGGAATGGTTTTCTTCCCTATTTTCTCATGTGCACAATGATCCTTCCTTGCCTTCAGTCCTAGAATGTGACAAGACTGTCACCAGATGTGACAAGAAAGGCAAAGGTCTCTCACTGCATCCGCTCCTAATTCCCCTTTTTAGGGAACACATTGTGTCTCCAGTCTTCCTTATTTCTTCTCTCCTAAGATTTTTGTTTTGATTTCTCATCAGTAATTCTTCTCCATGGATCTCTTTTCAATTAAGCACAGTAAGTAAAACCTTTTTTGTACAAGATTACTGGTGTAATTTGAGTAATGTTTGTCTCTATTATTAGTTTGATGCAATTTACTGAAATGTGATCTGCATATAACAAAAAAAAAAAAAAAGAAGAAGAAAAACCCCTGACTTTTGCATTTCTTTGATACTCTTTCATCTTTGCAGATATTGGTGAAGATCACATAATTAGGGTATACATGTTGATGTGAAACTTATGTTATTTGCACCCTAAAAAATTTCAATTAAATGATTTTATTTTTGCTTTCGCATTTTAAAAGATTGCATGTGATACTGGCATATTGCTTGGTAAAAAAACTTACTCTTGAGGTAAGTGTCCAGGCATAAATCAGTTTGACATCTGTCTCTATGGTTAGGAATGGCATTGAAAAGAAGGTAACATAATTTTGAAGTTGAAGAATAATATGGACCCCAGCAACTGAGACAGTAATGAGTCAAAATTGCTATTCATTGTGCAAACTTGAATATGAAAGAAGCCATATCTGGGAAAAGAATCTGAGAAAAAAAAGGAGACAAAATCTAACATCAGTTCTTATTTGCTCTTTGAAGTCTGATTTTGCCCACAGAAAATGCACAAAAGAAATTTGGAATGCATTTTTCTGATGATCAGGCTTTTCAGATGTTGACAATTCCAATTTTTTGCCTGTTAATACACTGTGTCAAGTGTATATTTAAATATATGTAATTGGAGATCAGGAAGATTCCTTTTAATCTTTCTTAACTTCATTGCCAAGCATGGTGTTGAAATGGCATGCATATTGCTGTTGAAATCAGTAGGGCAGAAAGAGTCAGACTAAGGAGACACCATTCTTCATATCCCAGGATGTTCTGCTTCATAAAAAAAGAGCCTGAGAGGAGCAGATTTGCCTAAGAATTAACATTTCTGTAGAAAAACCAGCAAGATTTCAGTTTTAAACAACGTTTAACAGGAAATTTTTAGACGTATCTGATATTGAATATTTCCACAGCTCCATAAGCAGGGCAGGAAGAACAAACTGAATACATTTATTTCATTTTCCAGTCACCATACTTTCATGGTAAGATCACCTTCTCTCATCCTGAGGCCAATGCCCTCTGACCATGTTCTTCTAGATGTTTTCCATGAGAAGAGTTAAATGTATAATGCAAAATACACTTATGCATTCAGTTTTCATACCCTTACACTGAGCTGAGCTACTTCCCAATATTGGTCCAGCTACCTCAGGAAGAGTGTTTGCATTCCTTTGATTACCTCTGGGACAAACAGCTCCAGAGCCAATTGGTTCTCTCAGCTGATGTAGCTGTTTATCAATAATAAAGACTGCCCTTTTATTGTTGAGCAGAGTTCATCTTCCCTTGTTCTGGCTGTGCTCCATCATCCTGATATTCTTACCTAAAATTGATGAGGACATTGCTCTCACATCACCTGACAATCACTTTCAGTTGTAGGGATTTGGTGGCTCAGCACTCTCTTTCTCAGAAAATTTCCCAGCCTGGTGGCTATTGAGCTTCTTCACTTTCAGGAAACAGATTTCCATCTTCTTCTAGCTGTGGTGTCTACTATCAGGCCATGAATAGTTGTTGCAATGGTTTAATTGGGTAAAAAGTAAGGCAGTTCTCATTGTGAGTGCATGAAGCAAATACAGAACCAGGTCTGGGATTGAAGTTAATACAGTTAGATTGTCTCTGTTCTTGGATCTCTATTAAACAGCATTTAGCACAACGCAGTTCTAATGACTGAAATATTTGGGTTGTTATCAAAATCAAAAATGAAAATAAGAGCATAAGGTTTAAAAATAAAAACAGTAAAGCATTTTTCTCTTATAAATATTGGCTGGATTAAGAGTTTGCAGGAATGAAAAGAAGTTGGGGCAAACTTTTTACTTCAGAAGTTATAGCTGTTTGCCCAGTGTTCCAACAGTTTCCTGCAAACTCCTAGCAGGGAGAAAAGGCAGTGCCAAATGGTAGGTGATCCAGGAGCTGCTGTACATGTGTCCAGGCTGTTGTAGGACACATCAGCTGCATGAGCTGTGAGCTTGGACGAGGATCAGGCACGGGCCAGGGATTGTGTTTCCCTCTAGCCTCTCCTTGTTCCCCAGGATGGAGGCAGGAGGTTCAAGATCCGTGCTTTTGTCTGGTTTAATGGCTAGGTGTCATGGAATATGCTGGCTGCTGTTACCAAGGAAACTTGTCACACAGACTTTAGAAACTGTCTGGGAAAGGATTAATGAACAGTTAACTTGGTTTCAGATCTAGCTGAGCAAAATTGTTTGTGTGAAAAATGAGGGTTCGTCCACACCAAAAACCTTTGCTGAAAACTTGATTAGGGTTCTTTTATGTGGCTATACGACTGATTATTTTAAAATCTGTCTAAAAAATAAAAAGCTTTATTTCAACTTTTTCTAACACATTGAACCTAACAAATGTTCAAACAAAAATATTTTGATTTCAGGAAGACTGTAAAAGAGAGAATAAGTCTGAAAAGCACCCTATCTTTTCTTTTGCAGTATTTCCCTTACAACAAGAGCAGTTATAGCTGGACAATTTTTGGCTGATCTTAGCCTTAAAAATCTGGATTCCTCCACTTTCTTAATTCCTTCTTTATTCTCTCAGTGATAAGTCTCATAACATATAGGTTAAACCTCCATTGCTGTATTTTATGCACATCACTTCCACCTTATTCCCCAGTGAATATAGGAGGTAATTTATTACCAGCTTTGTCTGAGTAACCTTTTATGACATGTCTTCATTTTTCTTTTCAAGACTGAACAAACCAATTTGCCAAATTTTCTTTCATTCAACTCAAATCTCTCCTCACAGACAAAAAATGCTGTAAGCAAAGATCTGCTAACAAAGAGAATATTTGTCTGCCTCACTGGATTCTTGGAGTAAGAATCTTTGGTAAGAGCTGAGGCAATGTTCCAGATGCCTTAGTGTGAAAAAGCCAAATGCAATTATTTCTGATTCTTTTATCTATATTCTCTACATCATTTTTATTCACTCATTTTTAAATCAAATTGCTTTTGTTCTAATTGTTATCTGCTTAAGGTTAGAGTCTTACTTTTATAATTGATGTTTGTACATCGGAGGGTATAGTGGGCACATCCCTTCACCATTACAGCTCAATTATAGATAGTGTGTTTGTTCTTGAGCAAGTTAGACTGAGGAAAAACATTACTAGAAATTAAATCATGTAACCAGGAGTATTTGTGTTTGAGATACATTGCTGATTTTTTACAGAATAAAAGATGGCCTACTTTTTCTAGTGTTAGTATTAAAAATAATCTTTAGAAGTTTCCATTAAAAATTATTTTGCAAACTTCTTTGCAGGAAGGAGTTTATAGCAAATGAAGGAAATCTCAGGAGAAGTCATTTATTTAATTCCAGCAATATGTGAAACAGTGACAGGTTTGCAAGCCAGAACTTTGTTTTCCCAAGTGGTTTCTGGAGCATACATCGTGTTGAACACACGGGCACAAGACTCTTGCCACGCAGTTTATAGCTGGGGATGCCAAAAGCCATCAATCTAATCAGAAACTAAGATCTCTAAGTAGATGAAAGATGCAGGTCCATAGAGATTCTCCAAGTGTCTCTCCTTGTTCCCAAAATCTAAGCGAATGTGTCAATTACTACTGAGAACTAATCCTTAACCATCATAGAACTTCAGCTGTAGGAGCACCTTTTCTTCACCCAGTTCATGTAATGAAGAAAAAAATTGTTCAGCTCTTGCCAGGGAAACCTCATCAGAAGGAGAAACCTTTTGATTTGTGCCAGCTTTGGTACTCACTAAACAGTCCATCCTAGTTCCAGAGAGGCAAATGGCATTTCCTTCTCAGGCCCAGTGACTTCACCCAAAAGGTGAAGTCTCTCTGCTCTCTCTGCTCCTCAAAGGTGCACAAGTGCATGTGAGTTCTGACCTGCTCCTCAAACAGAGGGAACAGAGCCTAGATCTGCAGGAGAGCAGCAATGAGGTTCTTTTCTCGAATTCTCCCTACTCTTTGTTCTACCTTGAGGCTTACTGGGAGAAAATTGAGCAAGGCTCATGGAAGTCTCTGAAGTTCTTTGGAATGTTCTGGTATCTGCTTGAACTCCACTGGTCCCCAAGGACAGTTTTAATAATCTAATTAAAATTACCTTTTTTAGTTACCATTTTAAAATGAGAAGTGGATCATTTACTGAAAAATAGAAGCAAAAGAAGTTTTAGAAAACATCTTTAAACTCAAGAAACCTTTCTTTCTGTTTGGCACAGCTTATGTGACTGGAGTTTGTTACTCATGTTCTTGAATGTCTGCAATGCCCAGAGATTTTTGGTTCACTTGCTTCTTCTTGAACTGACACACATCACCTGCTTAAAGCAGCTATTTTAAAGCAGACAAACTCTGTAACATTTTAAAACAATAAGAATTTATTCTCAGGGTGAGGATGTAGGCAAAAAATGCCATTTCTTTACTCAGTCACAAGAGACCCTCACCCTTTACAACTGATAAGACAGAAAGCATTTTTTTTGTTCTCAGGGATTTCATTTTAACTAAATTCCTTTTCAATATAATAGCAAGAAAAATGAAAAAGGGTTTGAAGTGAAAGTGAGAAACATAATTTTCACATGTCAGTGTCACTGTGCATTGTTGGCTGTTAAGTATCATTTTAATTTTGATTGGTCAGTGAAGCTGTGAGACCACAATAAATGAAATTATCTGGCTGTATTCCAGTAGTGACAGCCTTTTACTTTGTACTTGTATACTCTGAGACAGAATGCCAGTTCATGCTGTGTAAATATTTATCTCACTCATTTAGTGGTCTAATCTATAAATTAGAGTGAATCTATCTTTTCACTGCTTTATTATAGTCAATCTCTGTGTACTATTCTGTACTGTGGACATACTCCATTGGTCATTTTTCAAATGAATTTAGAAGAAAATAATGAAAAAAATTATTACGTGTCTATTGACTGTCTATGATCAAAATGTGCAGTCAGGTATCCTCATATCCTGCTGCCTATACTTGACACATCCACCTGACCCATTCAGGAGAAAAAGCAGCGAGGCTTTCTTACCAAATCCAGGTCACTTCTGACAGGATCTGTGTGCCCTGCCTGTGATTTGGGTGCCACTTCTGAGCATGGTAGTCTGGTTGAGTTCTGTGGCAGCATCCATTACTGCTTAAATATTCTCAGTTAAATAAGGTTTTATCCATTTTGTGAGCTGCTGTTATTTCTTACTCTTGGGTGGTTTTTTTCACATTGCTCCCCTGCCCATGAAGAAGGAATGAGGTGCTATCACACGTACTTACAGCTTTGTGGAGAGACCTCTTTTATCATTTCTTTTGAGAACCATATATTAGAGTGAAATATTCCAGGTGGGTATGGAAGCGAAATGGAAGGAGCAAGAATTATGAAATGCTCTCCAAAATGAGACGGTCCACCCCTCTGTAGAGCCCAGAGTACACACAGTGATTTCTGAACAGAACCACAGTCTTTGCTCTGAACTTGAGAGGGAACCTTTCCTCATTTTTGGAAGCTGTACAGTGATTTCTGCCATAGGCTTCTGAGACAAATACATGTATGCTGTTAACATGATGCAACGTTAATAGTGCATTCTACTTTACTGCTCAATAAATTTAAGCCAAACGAATCTTTCTAGAGCCTACAATGCAATAATTATATAATTCATTGTTAACAACCCCCTGTCCTTGTAAGCATCCGATGATGCTGATGATGTAACTAGTTAGGTATATAATTGTACATTTCTTGTTAGACACAACACCTTAGCCTCATAGTATAATATTTGTCAATTTGTCATTATTCTCCTTAGAAATTCTTAAATCGTTATGAAAATATTACCCCAGAATGGTTTATCCATAGTTATTATAATTATATATTTATTTATGTGCTTCCTTTGCCCATATCTAATGTAGAAACACAAATTATAAGTAAAGAAGGAATGAAAGAAGGTAGTATTTCAATGGCTCCAAAGTATAGAACTCCTCCCAAAAGGTAGTAAAAAAAGGTAGTAAACATTTTCTCCTTTCTATAAGTACCAAGAAAAGCAAATTCAAAAGTTGTATTCAGTTGCTTATATCTGCACCTGCAGTATGTATTATGGAGAACCCTAATGACTTTTGCAAGCATTATTTAAGGGCTGAAAGCATTAAAAAGTCTTGAAAAATCAACAGAAATCTGACAATCAGTCACTTTGTCTCTTGACATGTGATTGAAAAGATTATTTTCCATTAACTAAAAAGACAGTTTCGGTATTCACTTTCCATACATGAAATAAACCATTTTAAAATTTCATTATGACTATCAAGTATGACTACTAGCAGGAAGACACAAAAATCTACAAGGGAAACAATTAACTCCCACACAATTAAAAAAAAGCCAGAAAAATATAGAACATAGTGTCCGAGAGATCTGAGATTTTTAGTAAATATTTATCCTCGAGCAGATTTTGACAATAGGCTAAAAAGAAACAGGGTAGTTTGTGGCTACAATAGCCTTAAACTTCATGCAGGAGCAGAAGGAAAACAAAGGAATCAAGTGCCTAAGTGACCTCTGAAAAGTCAATCTTAGAAACCAAGTTATAGTGCATGGGACAGGAAATAACGGCAGCAAAATCTCATGTCTGGTTTTTTTCTAGCAATTCCATGAAGCACTAGCCAAGCAGCCAACTGTCCATTTGGTGTGCCCAGTGCTGTAGAAGAGACTGCATTTGTGTGTTTTTCCCACCTTTGTGCTTACCTTGTACCTAAATATTGGTTGTCAAAGCCAGCAGAACTGTAAGGCTCTTAGTGGAAGACACTTGCACCAGATGACAGAGGAAGGGAAAGAACAAAGCCAAATTAGGCTTCAGAGGTTTATTCTGTCAGTGGTCTGTGACACTGTATGAGTTTAATAAGAGCTTAACTGAATCCTTCTCAGGGAAAGGGAATTCTGTTGAAAGCCTAGGATTTTAAGAGGCTATCAAGGGACACAGATTTAGTTGATGAAATGTCATGTCATGAACCTTGCTCATTGTTAACAGCATGAAACAAAGAACTTGCTGTAGGACCAACCAAAGAAGTCTTCTTTTTACTGGTTTTATTTGGACTTAATGGCCTGTAGCTATCAATTTCAAAGAACTGATCCCTTCTAAATTAAACCTGGCACTGGTGGTGTGTGCTGTCCATAGGATACCGTGCGCAGAGAACATTCGGGAAAGAATTATGCTCCCAGTAATCAGGAGGTTATCTTTACACTAATATTCTTAACAGTAATGATATCCATAGGACTGAGAGTCATTTCTTGTCCTGAAATCCAGAGATTATCAGTACTTCTGCAGCAAGAAAGCTCCTTTGCCAGACAGGCATGCAGATACAGGAGAGGCATAATAATGGTGATAAAAATCTTGAAGTAAGACAATGCTGTGAGGAAGTTAGAACAGTTTGTCTTAGTTCTGTCATCCAACAATACTTCCCAACCCAAAGGACATGGTTTAATCAGGGGGTCTGAAATGTAAATGAAGCCAATTCTGACAGCCTTTGATCAAAGGCAGAGAAGGATGGAAAGCTTCTCGGATAAGTCTCTAAGGGAACAGTCAGAGTTATTCAGATAAACAGAACAAAAGCAAAGTATATTGACATCCCAAATTTTGCTAAATTTAGCTTTTACAAAAGAATCAAGAGGTAGCCTTAAGCCAGTGTAATTAACTGGTTAAGAAAGCAGGGTTAATACGTTTTGGGGGCAGACTCTGTGCCCACTGCAAACCTGTCTGACAAAGGTGCAGGCTGCAGAGACGACACCATCAAAGCAGCTTTGAACCCTTTGATGGGTGCCGAGAGACACAGCTGCTAAATGGGTATTCAGTCACTTACTGATTGGTAATTCAGGAGAATCAGGTTAATACTCCCAGCTCTAATAACTGAATTAGAGATGGCTGACTTAGGATTCATTAAAAAAGCAGGCTGCTGAAGTCAGACTTTAGAGCACTTTGGTTACTGTGGAGAGGAAGAAAAGGCCTGTTGAGGTCCAAGTCCCATTACAATTTTCCTTTCAGCAATGGACACCAATTCATTATTATCATGAAATGTCAGACTAAATACATGTCAGGATCTTATAGAGGGTGTCCCACAAAATTTTCTGTTTCTTATGTTTGAAAAAGAGAAAGTAAGCACAAGACCTTATTTTATGTCACATTTCTCCATCTCACATCTCTGGTGGGGAAGCCAAGCTGAATTATATATAATTTTTAATCAACAGTTGCCACGACAGGAGTTTACCATCTCACAGGCAAAGACTGATGGTTACATATATGATTTTGGTGACTTTAAGTTTCAGTATTTGCCAGTCAAACTACATTTTCATTTAGATTTGTATGAATTCAGATATTTGATCTAAGTCTGGGACAGGACTTATTTATTTCTGTCATTTTTATGAGAATAGTTTATTGTATGGTAAATTGATTGCCACTTTTAAATTTAAACACAAGTGCTTAACCTTTGTAGCCATTACTCCAGTGTGATATCACTCCTAGGAATGTTCATAAACGAAACATGTTCATATGCTGTTTGATGACAGTCTTCCTATCAGCCTTAAACATGTAGAATCGAGGTCTACAATTCAAAGAATGAATATTCTTTTACTGTCCCACTGCTGCATTCCCAGTGGGATTGATCCTTTCCATGAGGGTTTTCAGATTCCCATAAGAAGTTGGCTAATGAGTTGCACTCATAAACTACCTCTGGACGTTGAACAAATCCCTCCCTTAGCACAGTGCTCAAGGCATTCATGAGAACATCCTTAACACAGGTCTTGGACTTTTGGTTTTTTGGTGGTTTTTTTTTTTTTTGATGTTTCATTATTTTTTGCCTTAGAAAGAGTAGTTATGTCTTTGAAAATGCAGTAAATACCAAATTATTTTGGTAGCACGTAGGAGAATATATGGTGGCTCATGTAGCTAATTTGGAAATATTCCACATAAAAGAGATATGGAAGCCACATTACTAACATTTCTCAAATATTCATTAATAAATCTTCCAGTGTGCACTTATAATAAATGGGCATTTACTAAGAAAAGTTCCCTTCTGTTTTTTGAAGAAATGCTCTCAAGAGGATGTGCAACAACACTGAGATTCAGTGTTCAGTAGAGAACTGAACTAACAGCACCTCACATTATTTTCTTTGTGCTGAAAAAATGTTTTTATGTCATTTCTAGTATCAGAACAGAAGATATTTGAAAAGTGAGAGTATCTGTGAAGGGATCCAAGATGTGTACTATTAACATTAGTAAAGGCTATTGATCTGCAGACAAATCAAAATAACTGTTCCTGAGTTCTGAATTTTGTGTCCACTCCTGAGGGCAGTGGAAATTTCAGTAATTATTTGATTTTGACTTTATGTCCTCTTAGAGGATTTGAACAATTCAGAGTTGTAAAAGAGTATAGACATAAAACATATCTACTTGCACAATATAATTTTACTGACTTTGGAAATTATTTAAGCTGGACCAATATTCTCAGTTTGGAATACTTCCTACTGAAGACAAAGAAAGTCACAAGAACCTAAGTATCTACATGTACATGTAGAGCCTGTAATGCAAACAGTAAAATTATTTAACTGCACTAAAAGTATTGCAGGTTTATAAATTTATGTAAGGTCAAGTACAACATTTTAGTCATAAAATGAACATATTTCTAAATCCTGCATTAAAGAAGAATTTTTAAAAATAGAATAAAATTTAAGGGAGAAAGTGTGCTCTGATTTAAACTGTTAGGCTCAGAGTCCTCAGATTACCTTGTTTTAGTCTGGACAATAATTTTTCCATGTCATCTGGATCATAAACTGCATGTATTTTCCTTCTAGAATGTTACTCTCCATTAACCTGAATGTACTCCATCCCTCATTCTATGTTTGTCTTGTGGAAAACACATCATCAACATGTTAGAGCTCACACTTGGGAATATTGCATGCATATTTCATGTGGCTATCTAAAATCCCCAACTCTCCATCTCTGTGATTTTTACCCTTGGTTTATAAATTCAGTAATCCTTCTGCAAATAGTTTTGCCAACTACTAACACACCGTATGCCCTCTCTTTAGATAAAATCTTCATAATTCCTCCAGGCTTCAACTAAAATCAGTATTTTTAAAAAAGACTTTTTGTAGAAGAGAGTTTAAAAAAATTCAAAATAATTAGATCATGAGTTTTAAAATAATTATCCATCTTGTTTATAAAAAAAAAAATAAAAGGCATATTCAAGAACTTGCATGGCAGTTTTGGATCTAGGTGTTTTACAGAGAAGAAACTCTGTATTGTCATGGACTTTTCTGAACAGAAATGGGCAAAGTAAACTGACTAAAACTGGGGTTTAAGTTATGGAATCATTAGTAGGACACATCAAGAATATGCCAGTCCTTAGGAACAGACTGACTGTCCAGGCTGTGTGCAGCTTCACCTTCCAAGGACAAGGGCTCAGAGACCTCTGCTTCAGAGGGATAAAGATGCAGCCAGGCAGGACATGCCTTCCTGTGAAAGAGAAAATCTTTTGGAGAAAATGAGAGTCTGTCTTGAAAGAGATAAGCCTATACGAATGCTCAAGGGCAGCTGGGTAACCTGCCTTGCCTGGTTTCCAGAAACACGAACAAACAATTTGGCATGAGCAGAGAAACCCACAGCTTTGCAGCCCTATGCCTCTGAAGAACCCAGTATATATGTTAGGATCATTTATCACCACTTCCTACAGGCAATATATTGTTTACTGCAGTTTTATCTTAATTTACAATACATTGGCTTTAGATTGTTTAGTACTAAACATCAGAGCTAAAAAAAAAAAGAGGAAAAAATAAGCTGAGATTAAATAGCAGGATTTATTCTCTGATTTTATGTCACAGAGAATTTAGAGCAATAAACAGAAGTGATTTAAAAATAACAATAAAAAAAAATCTCTACCATAAAACATATTTGCTGCTTTTTACCATTTAAGAGCATCTTTTTGGTGGGTTCATAAAACTACAGTGGTCAAGAACTGTACAATATCTAATAGTGGGAATGGAGGGTGTAGCTAATTCTTTTTGGCTCTTACTTTCATTGAACTTCATATTCAATTATATGATGAGAATATCAAGCTCTGTTTCTAAAAATTCTTGGTGGAGGGGATACTTTCTGCAGGACCACAAAACAAGAGCAAGGTTACCTTAAATTCCCTATAAAGGCTATCATATCTGCAGTGGAAAATTGTCAGGGTGACACCTCAAAAAGAGTTTATACTCTCCTTTATGATATCAGGATCACAGAAGTTTTAAATCATGAAAAAAAATTTGAGTGTAGAAATTATTTTTCCCTTCCTAATCTGAGAATGTGCTTTAAATTTTAATTGAGTGCAATTTCCAGCTGTCATCCCCAGCATTCCTCCATTCTCAGCTGTTGTCTCATAAATGGCTAGAGAATGCTCTTTCACTATTTAGCACTAATTAATTTTGTTAATTAAATGTCACCCTGCTTTTTTCCTTATTAGAGTTTTTGTACCAAAATGGTTCCCAGGACATTGCTGCTAAAATCACTAAAGATTAAAAAGAAAGGATGGAAATTGAATGTGCAAGCACTAGAGAATTCATTAAATGCATTGTAAGACTTGCAAATGCCTCCTGACAAGCGGGATGGGAAGTGTAAGACATTTCCCTCCAAGGGTGAGTTAATAGGCCAACCATTTCTGTCAAACCTTCTATATATTGGTGAGCAAGGGTATCACAAACTGGTGAATTCAAGAACCAATGTCAACATGTAATCCTGCTCTGATAGTTCTCATTATAGCAATTACACTGTTGGGGGATTTCCCCTGTATTAATTATAAAAGTCAGTAGATAAACATCTTGTTATTGCTCGTTTCCTCTTTGAAATTACAAGTAACAAGTGCATGTGGGAAGAAAATGAGAAAAGTAGATTGTCTTCCTCCAATTTACTGGTGGCTAATCCATCCATTTAAAAAAAAAAAAAAAAAAAAAGTCTTGGATTGCTTTCTGGGGCATCCATGCGTGCATGTAGGAGTTGGCAAAGGGTCACCTAAAGATGAAAGCTGCTTTCTCAACCCCTCTAGACTATGGCAGAGCATGATGCATCTGTTAATATGTTCTTTTTCAGTGTTGAAAGGTTCTGCTGGCATGTTACCCAAGTAGAGGCCAACTGTATTGAGTAACATCTAAAACTGCCCATGAGGAATGTTGTCCAGGATATTACCGAGTGAAACATGCAATCTTCATTGATTTCCTGACACTGCCATTAATAACAAAGCCAGTGTTTCCCTTAAGTCCCTGAAGTTTTTAGTCAGCGCATGCAGCTAGTTCTAATTGTCATTCATCCTTCTCTGAGGGATTTTTGGGGAGCAGGGAGAGACAGAGAGGGCTCATGCACCTGGTTGTGTTTCAATGGACTGGTTCTGCTCAAACTTTCTCAGCTGCATGGGCACGTCAATGGAAAGTGCTGAATGCAGCAACCTGGGAGAAACCTCTGCTGGATTTTGTGTCAAGGTTCAGATGGTAACAGAATTAAGCCCAGTATTTGTCAGCTTTTGGGACAATTGAGTGGGGGTATCAGTGAAGGACATTTTGCTCAGTCCCCTCTGTTTATATGTGTGCTTGAAACACACAAGGATGGCCCAGATTGTCAAAGGGGGTATGCCAAGGAGTGATCATGTGCACAGATAAATTAAACCAAGTCTACTTATCTAAATGCCACATTCAGCCTAATTATTCCCAGCCATCATCTGGAAATCTTTAGAAAGGATTACACATGCAATTGGAGTTCATGAAGTTTAGTTCTGTAAAACACTGTTACTCAGTGTAAAGCCTCTCTTTCTCCACAGACTCTTCTCCCAACAGATCTCACAGATGTTACTGTGAGGGGAAAAGTATCTGTCTTACAAGTACATGTAATAGACAACTTCATTGCACACTCCATTGCAAGACAGGATTAGATTGTTTGCTCCTTGAACTATCCAGCATTTCAATTTGCATGCACAGAGACAGAAGGTCATGTGATCCTGTTGTATTAGTTTATTAGATAGTGTATTATTTAATATGTTTTCTGTTAGACCTCTCTTGCCTGCTTCTATATGAATAAAAAAATCACAGCTACTATTTAGGGGATATAAACACTCTATTACCAAAGGATCAACAGGAGAGTTTTGTAATTGCAACGAGAAACTGAGACATATAGACAGGACAGTATTCCTTGAGTAAAGTGTTAATATAAAATACACGTTTTGGCATGAATTATATGTTGATATTAGGTAAAAAGGCACAATTTTGGCACTATAATAGATTCATGAATGGAATTCTTTTGTCTGCTGGTGCATATTTATCTCTTTATCAATTAGCTATTGGGGATCTGCTGTTCTTGAAGCTGTTTCTGTTGCCCATGTGCACATTTGCATGAGACTGTCCAAAATGTTCCTCACAGTTTAAAGAAGAACATAAAGTTATTTATGTTCTTCTGCACTTCTTTGAAGAAGTGCCTGCATAAGTGCAGGGCAGCCACTGCTAACTGGTTATGTGCTGACACAACATGGAATGCATTCATTTTGCAGGTTCTTAAGGACACCTTCAAGATCTGAAACTGGTGTCTCTCAATGTCCAAACTCAGCAAGGTCTGTCCCTAGCTTTCCTCATATGTTCTAAAAAATCCTCTCTTGGAAATGATCTTTTCTTTTGATAGAGTTTTAAGAAATACAGATCTATTTTCTAAACATTTCAAAGTAATGAATGCATTCCAAGAATTTTGGCTAGATTATCCTTAAACAAGCAAACATAGAAAGAAAAACTCTTTTTTCCGAACTAGTTCTTTGAAACTTATACATCAGTTGGTTCTAGAAATGGGACATTATAAGAGTGATCCGAACAACAAAAATGATTGAGAGTAGAAACCTCAAGAAAAGGGAAACAGTGCCTGAATTAGATTCTTTTTAAGAAGTGAAAGAAATGGCAAAACTATAGAACAGATTTTTTTAAAGGAGTAAGGACTAGGTATATTGGCACCCCTAAAAGAAATGAGATCAAAAATACCCAACTAAATCATTGTACATCTGGCTAATGTATAAGTATTACTGGATCTCAGTCATGCATAATATCAAGAAAAAAGCTATTTTTCATATCCTAAAATTATAACTGGCTTAGTCTTCCAGCATTATTGGAAAATTGATAGAAATAAACTAAAGAGGGAGGACTATTGAGATAATCTTCCTGCACTGCCTAAACTGTACAGTCAATACTGTAATAATAATAATAATAGCAATAAGACCCTTTATCCTTGGTATTGACATGCTAGAGTATTGAACAAAAAGCAAAAAGCCCACATGCAACACTAATCTGTGACCCCAGGTGTTTGAGGTGAGCTGCTTTCTAGGCACAGGGGAAGATGAGGCTGGACAAGAGGAGCATTGTATTGGTAACAGGCTGTCATCAATTGCCCCTCTCCTGCAGGGGTCACCAGGTCATGGATCCACCCCAAATGCCGTCTCCCAGGAGTTCCTCGTGCCCAGGTAAATAAATACATTTATTTGTGGCCTGTCAGGCACAGAGGCAGCATCTTTGGTGCTGTGTTTGCTGCTAACTGAGCTCCAGCAAGTTTAACTCCATTGCAATCATGTCCCAGCTTAAGTGCCAGGGAGCCTTCTGTGATTTCCAGCATAATGCCAATCTGAAAAGGGCTGTGATGGGAGATTAACTTGTACCAACAGCACACTGACTGAGACAGCACAAAAATACAAGTGGAAGTAAGCAAGATGGAAGATTAAACTCTGAACACCAGTAGATACTTTATAGAGATTACCAGAGACTGGCCAAAGAGAAGAAATATGAAATGGACTAAAAAAAATCTCTGAGGTTGTAGGAAAGGAAGTGAGAAGTTATTACACACATGGTGGTCATGTCTGAAAATGCAATCCTTGTGTCTGAGGAGATATGAGGGAAGAAAGGAAAGATGAGCTCCTTGGGTTGTGACATTACAGCCAAAATTTGGGGGATTTGAGGGATCTCATAAATTGAACAGGGCACTGAAAAAATAATTTCAACAGCTTCTGTAAATAGCAACATTTTTAAATTAAAACTGAGGCTTGGCTATAAAATTCCCATGTCTCAGTATGAGATATACTGTGAGGAAAAGGTTAGTGAATCTAAAAAGAAAATAAAGAAAAATGTGGGATTCAATGAGAAGAGAAAAATATTCATAGGTTGGCTTGTATTTGCAAGAAATAGATAACATGGGTAAAGCAGGAAATTTAGTTATTCAACATCTGTCAGTGTTCTTGTTGGCACCAGAAGAGCCTTTTAGCTCTGCAAGCCCCAGGATTGTGGTGGTACAGCTGCAGAGGGGTCAGACCATGATACACTCAGGCCTGCCTGCAGTGCAGGAGGAAAAATATCTGCTGCCAATTGCACGTGGGACTGGACTGAGGCTCTGGGTGTTTGCCTCCACACACCAACACCTCAGGCACACAGAGACTTTAGCCTTTGAAAACCAGTCTTGTCCTTAAAACCAGGCACAGAGAGATTTTAGCCACTGAAAATTGATCTTTAGAAACCTTACTAATAACAGGAGTTTGAGCAATTCCTTGTGGGAGCTGTCACACTGGCTTCTGTTCCACCTGTGTACATGGAGATTATTGCTGTGTTCTGCTGTAATAATTTTTGTGTGGCTAACACAATCTATATAGTCATAAGAATTTAAGAATTTGTGTTAGCTGATAACATAATTTGCAATCGGAGCTGGATTTATTTCCTAAGAAATTAAAAGACTTGATGAAAAAACCCTCAGAATAATTAATTCTCTCTAGGCATTTCAGAATTCTGAGCTCCAGGTATCTTGTCTGAGTAGCTTTGGGTGACCTTCAAAGTCATGATTGCTGGACAAAAGATCCTTTCACTGGCTGTGTACAATGTTTATCCTTGAAAGGCAAGCTAAACTAATATTTTGGAAACAGTTTGCTGGTTTAGATGATCTACTATTTAAATCTGCAAGTTTCTTGTGATACTGGTTAGATTTTTTTGTACCATCTGGTTTCTCAGAGATAAGGTCCCCTTTTCTCTACAGCTGACTAACAATCCCCTTGCCATACCTGTCATTGCATGGCATAACTGTCTAGGAATGAAGTAAAAAAAAAAAAAGTGAATTAGCACATTTTTTCTTTATTATTTTTCTTCATTATTTTATGCCATTGTGCTGAAATAGAATAGTAATGCATTATTTTTAATCCATGCATTTAATGTTTCCTCTGCTTTATTTGTTTTGGCATATATCAACTGTTGCTTCTGCAAATATATGTATGAGTATAAGGTCATTGGTAAAATCTGTGTACATTACGTGAGTCATAGGCAGTAATTTTGGCATTGAAGCCTGTATTTAGAAATCTCATCTCTCAGACTTAAAAAAAAAAAGAAAAAAGATATTTTTGTTGAGAAGAAAGCGCAGTGTTATGCATGGTGATAGCTATTGGTTTGAAATGCATTTTTTTTTAATAAAACTTATTTAATGATGTGTGTCTCTAACACCCAAGGTTAGTGGTGCAGTGCAGTTCTGTAGGGAAAACAGGTAAACTGTGCAATAGGATAAAAAATAAACTCATGAAAAATGAGACAGTTGAGCTGTGCCATGTTTTGTATGACTTGTAATCCTTCATCCTTGGCTTTAACATATTCAGAACAGTTTGCTTAACGCTTTTTTTCAGAAGGGAAGGAAACTAAGATGTTGACATAGTTGCTGAAATATTCACATAAAGAGATACAAAAGTAGGGACTAAAGCAGTTACAGGCTGCAGGCTGATTTTATGTTCTCATGTTCACCTACAGAATTAAGGCCTTCACTTAGTCTGTATTTCCTGTACTTGTGTGGTCTGTATTTGTTTTCACCCATAAAAGAACATTTATCTGCGCAAATATGAAGTCCATAATTTTGTTCTTCCTCCTCATGATTGTCAGTAAAATGTTTTCAAATATACTATTAGATCCTGTTATTTTCAGTGAAACAATCTTATTGTGTAATAAATTTTAATTATTTATTAATCAGACTGCAATTAATATCTGGTTTAATACCTGGCAACAAAAAACCAAGGAGAAGTTCAGATGGACTGTGAGTTAAATATTTGAAATAATACATTTTGAAAGAATGAAACAATGGAACCCTGTGCAGAGTATGCTACATACCTGCCAAAAGGGCCCAAACTCTGCTTTCATGTGGGAAATATAAAATATCTGTATTAATGAAAGCAGAAGGCAAAGATTTAGACATTCAGACTACACATAGGAACTTTTTTTTTTCCAAGAAGAAAGCATACAATAGCTATTGATGGGCTGAAACACATGTGCCTTCCCAAAATACCTCATAAATACACACAAAACTCTTCATCATTATCAGAATAATGATGAGTACTGACATGGTCATTGTTACATTTTACAGACAATCAATGAGTGGTTTAGAAACTCTCAGGAGCTGAAAGGAAAGCAAAATGCAAGTTCTCATTTCCTATTGAGCTACTTTTGCATCAACAAAAGATAAAGTTCACAACAGCCATATGGTTTTCCACTGTCTTGTTTTCTCAGTTCTCAGCCAACTTCATTTCTCAAAGAAATGTCAAATATACAAACCAAAAACTACAAAATCTTTGACCTAAGGAAACTGTAAGCAAATTTCAGAAAACAATTTAGACCATAAAAATTTGCAGGTTTTGTCCAAGTACTTTTTAGCAGCTGTGTATGAAAAGATTTTAGTTTTTCATTGAGCAGTGCTGCTTGTTAGGTGTACTACAACATACAAGTCAGAATAAGATATAAATTCAAAGCACAAAAGCAAAGATAATTAACAGTGAACAGTGAACAGTATCCTTTCAGGATAATAAAGAAAATAATAGCTGACAGACTACCCAAAAATCTGAGAAAAAAAAAATACATAAATCAAGGATGTTAATTGTTATTTCCACTACTTGTTAAGATGAAAGATGACACTATGTAGGCATTTTCTCAGCGTGATCTCTCATAAACAGATGTCCAATGCCTTGGGTAAACCTGTACAAACTGAGAAGTATCTACTGACTGCATCATTAGTCTTCTTCTGATTTCAAGCCAGGGATGCTGGAGAACAAATTAGTCAACTGATCCTTGCCAAAGTCAAGTTTTATTAAGGAGAAGCATTTGTTGCAGGGTAGAAAGGAATGCTGCCTTTCTGCTGAAATTTATATAACAAAGTCCCAGTGAAAAGATAATTTTTTAATTTCACGTTTGAGTAATTAATTGCAAACTTTACATTCTCCTTGGTTTGTCCAATTTATGATGTACATTCATCATTCCTCTAAAGGATGCACTCTTAATTCTTTAAAAAATATGAACATGCTTGAGGAAACAACACTTGACATTCAAGGAAAATACCACATTTTCCCAGCGCCATTATTCACATGTACTCTATTCAGCACTGCTTCCTTGCCTTTTCTACACCTAATAGAAGAAGTGAAGTGAATCACCAGGTCACCCATATGTGAGTTGTCAGCTCTAATAAGCCCGTAGGTAGCAGCAAGCAACAAAACCACTTCTGATTTTGCAATGCAATATTACCTGGAAAGAGAATGATGCAGATCCTGATGGTTTCTCTCTTTAAAATGTGTAGAATTAGTATGTTTTTCAGTATGTTTTATATTCACAGAAGATGATTTTTTGTAGTTTTGAGAAGTGACATTTAAATATCAGAAAGAAAAAATATATACATATATATATTTATACTTAGGGGACATACCAGTAGAAAAAGTGGGGGATGACAGAATGAAATCAAGAAAATAATAATTTACATTTATACTGGGAAAAAAAAAATTGGCAGTGAGTGATTAGATCATGGAAAAGTACTGCAAAAGCCTTAATGGAAAATGGGCATTTGTATCTCTTATCTGTATATTTCTGATAAAAATATTATCTTGAAAATTACATTCAAGAAATGGATTAGATAAACTTAGCATTTCTTACTATCTCTGCTATCTATACATTTGTGCTTTCTTTGTGCGAAAGCAAGCAACAATGAATTGTCAGAAACTAATTATCAAGGAAGTGGCCTTAAGAGAAAAATTTACAGTTATATTGAAAACTACTTTAAAATAAGGCTGGTTATTGTTTTATTGTCAGTGCTTAGCACTTTGTGTTAGATGAGACAACACATTTAATTAGAGACTAAAAAAACACTTTTGTACAAAAAACTGAGAAGTTCCTTCCTAAAGTTATTGTCATCACAAACATTAATGGTGCATGTTTCAGCTGAAGGTTTGATTAACCATTTCCTAGCTTTGAGTAGACAGCAGAATACCTGGTAGCATTTTTCTCACAGAGTGTGATACTTAAAAGCAACATTAAAAATTAATTAGAAAAAAACTAATGCCTATTAGCAGAAAATAAAAGTCCTAGTTGCTTCCATCTCTTTGGTCCCTTTCACACTGTGTGGTAACAAGTTAGTATTAATTAGATAACAAGACCAAATATCTTTCTGGAAGCATTTGGAAAATTCAGTATGATTTTGAAATTGTTGTATTTAAGTTCAAGGAGCTACAAGTAAAATATGAGAAAGCCATAGAGGAATGTCATCTTATGTGAGTGTTTTACCAGTGGCCTTTAAAAAGGCACTTTTTTTGTAGACTTCATCACATCTGGTCATGAATTGGAGTGTATCCATCAAATATTGCAAGTGATGTGATGTGTTGGTTTTGCATTAATTGATTTTGGGCGATTTTTTAAATAATAAGGATATATACAGCTACCATGACACAAGGATGTCTTTGGTTAATATTGTCAAGGTGAAACACCACTTTTATCTACCACCAGTCCCTTTTTTTCTTTTTTCTTTTTTTTGTATAAAAACCTACCTCCTTTTAAGCTATATTTTGTTCCAAAACCAAGTAATAAGCGCAGAAAATTTGATCCTAAGCTTATCTGAATTTCTGAATACAATTTGTCTACAGAGGCTGTAGCTATATGCATTATGGCTCTATAGGTTCTAAAATGCAATAACTAGATATACTCTAAGTATAACCTAGCATAAAATGTCCAAATTTGCCATCAGAGGAAATGTTTCAAAAGATCTTGTGAATCTGAATGTTTGCAAAATACAAAAACCTACAGATTAGCAAGTGGAGATTAATAGATAAATATATTCACATATTAAACATTTCTTTAGTATTTTAGTTATTACTGTTATTATTATCTGCAAGACTTGGATGCTTCCCGCTTCTATCTCAATTATGTTTTTCAAAGTGTTAGAAAATAATTATTTCAAATTAGGCTGCATATTGCTGAACAAACAGGAGTTGAATCAGCAGCACATTTAGATAGAGGTATAAATTTAGTAATTTCAAATTTTATGTTATTCTAACTGCAATTCCCAATCAGAATTGTGCTGGAGGGTCTCTCTGAAAATATTACCTTCCCAAGAGTAATGGGAATGTCTGATGCCAAAACAACTGCACACAGTAATGCAAGGAGAGCTTGAATGTTTAATTTCATATGCAAGTTCTCTCTGTACATGAAAGTACCTGGTTGCCATGGCTCTGGGCAGCACAACAAACCTCTCAGCACAGCACTGTGCTGGAAATGTCTCTCACAGTAACTTTATTAAATATTTAACATTTTTAACTTCAGAAAAACTTAACAGAGGCCCCACAACTCTCATTTTCCATGGATTTCCAGTGTGTGGAAACACTGGTGGCTTGTATGTGGCCAGGACCCAAAAGATAAATCTCCTGGCCTCTCCAGTGACTGAATTTTGCTTTGCTGGGGTGTTTCTGTCTGTTGGGATGGCTGTACTGAGTCTGACAAATACAGCTGAGGGAGGATTTAATTGCAATTCTAGGCATTAAATTGTTTGGATGGAAGGAAGATGGCTGAGACTCCTTTCTCTGTGTCTTTCTCCCTCAGTTGTGTATTCTGGATAATACTTTTGGAGGTTTTTTAAACACTAATATTAAAAATGCTAATATTTTCAGAAAAAGGACATTGACTATTGATCAGTGATATAGCTATTTCCTTCAGCTGAAGAAAGCTGAGGTTAAATCCTTAGATTTATGGGCATGTTTCTCTTAAGCAGTTTTGTTATTCACCTTTTTTCATGAACCTGAGGTAAGACATAGCTAATTACACCAGGAGTGTCGGCCATATGTTAAGAACAATTTAAATGTCCCCAATTTCAAAAAGCAATATAGAAGCTCTAGGTTTTGTGTACTTCCACGCTACAGCAGGGGAAAGTTGCAGCAAAAGCACAGAAAAATAATTTTAAAACCACAGGAAAACAGAAGCCATTAGGTAGAAGAACCTGAAAGTTATGAGTGTGCAAATCTTGTAAACTCGCCCACGTTCCTCCTTATTGCTTACAAAGCTGGGAGGAACATATGACAGCTGCTTAGAGGCAGGGTGGAAAATGATGAGTCGGGGAGAAAAGAAAGGGAAGTAGTAAAAGACATCTTATTCTCAAAGTACCTACCGAAATGCGGAGGAGTCTGTCATCTGGCACCCATCGGGATATAAGCCCTGGAACAGACACAAATAAATCCCAGAGGGAAGTTATCAATACTTCAAAGACACCAAAGTTCACAGTTTCACAGTAAGCAGACCTCAAAAGTTTATCATTACAGAAATATGAAATATAATTCCCATGAATGAACAGTCCCAAGATTTAACTCTTTCTGTGCTGCTTCTCACAATGATTAATTTGTTCTTAGTTAGTATTTGATGAAAACCTTGTGCTAATAAACTTTAACCTACATGACATCCATGAAACATCCATATTTCCCACTTGCCACTCAAACCATGTGCTTTTATTTTTGCTTCTCAGTTGGACAAGTAAAATATTCAGAAAAAAAATCCTATCACTACACCAAATGCTTCTAAACTTTGTTTTTCTGTGAGAGCTTAACTCTTCGTGAGATCTATATAGGTATTAATATAGGGAACAGCAATTCTTCAGCCATTTTTGCAAACAGAATCTTAATAGTCCAGATGTTCATGAATAGTAAATAAAAAGCAGCAAAAACATGAATGAATGGAGCAGCTGCTCAGAATGCTGAAGAATGTTTGCAAACACCATTTTGAAGTGTGCAATCAGCCCTGGTTCAGAGGGAAAACTTGGGTAACCAACAAAAAGTTTGAATAAGCAACTGAACATGTCAACAATATTATCTAGTCTATCCAAACTTTGAAACTATTCAGCTGAAACACAACTTTCCTGTACTTTTATAATAATTTCTTACTCCCAAATGGATCAGAACTAGAGCAAGAAAAATGCTAACATGTTTGTGTTGATGTGTCTGTGTGAGGGTGCAGAGCTCCTCAACTACATTCACATATTAGCATGACTGCCTTATTTTGTGTTGCTTAAGGTGTGCTGACCCTAAATTTCTAATTAATGAACCATTAATTTGGCTTAAGTGGTAGGCAAAAATCAGGATATTCTAGCAGCTTCTCTCTTCTGAAATTCTTAAAAATAAGGGGTTTACAGAATTGGTGAGTGGAAAGGAATACATTTTGCTCTGTTAATTGCCCTGATGAAGGCTGGCCACAGAGCTGCTCCAGGAGCACATCCTGCCTGGAGGAGGCCAGGACCAGCTGTGTGTGCCCACAGCTGCTGCAATTGTACTCGTCTTCAAACTCCAGAGGAGATTCTTCTCCTGTGCCTCTCTGTCCCCAGCAGTGAGATTGCAAGGAGGACCTGGAAACATGAGCTATACTCTCTGTCTTTCCAAATTTGCTATTCTTTTCATTTTAGTGTGAGTTCAAGCAGACAAGAACAGCTGCACCAGCCCAATTCAGTGGAATTTTTCAACTTTCCCTCTCCAAACCCATTGCATGTGCTAAGTTCCAGTTTTAAAATTCTAAGAGTTGAACCTTTGCAGGGAGTTTCATATTGAGTCATGTTAACACCTGGGATGTCTGATGTTGTGTACACTTCTTTTTTGCCAGGTGCAACGTCGTGTGCCTGGGAAGCTTACAGGAATAAGCAGAAAAGCAAAGAGCAGCTAAAGGACAGTGAAAAGTGCCAAGGAGACCACTGAGAAAAACAAGGTACAGGCATTTAGCCGGCCTCAGAGGTGACAGAGAAAATAAAACCCCTCATAAAGACTCAGAGGGGATTTTGTAGAACTTGTTGCAATCCAGAAGGTCAATCTAAGATGCTAAATGAAAAATAGAGTATCAAGGACATGCTGTGTAAACCACATCAGGGCAATGAATTTTTTTCAACATGGGCTTTTATCTTAATTTACTGCACCCGATTTTTTTTGTTTCTGTTTTAATGTGTGCTCTGATAAAACACTGATGTAGAATTTCAAGCCCCATTGTATTCTTGCTGTGTTTACTGTAAAGAAAAAATACAGCAAGATGCGCCCAAAATCTCTGAATAGCCATCTGGTCAATGCTGTCTGGCCCATTTATCCATCAAAATTAACTCAGTGTTGGTTCTAAGCTGAGCACCTGCGAACCACAGCAGATAATGAATGTCCTCTCTTTCCTTCCTTTACATCCCATCTGCAGGATTGTGCTCTGCTGCCATAGGAACAACTGATATTAACAAACTGATGGTTTAGAATGGAGTAAATTTTGGAAGGAAGAGTAACAAAATTAGCAAAAAGAATACTGGATGATTTATACCATTTTTCATGAATAATTTCTCAAATGCTCCCTTTTACATCAATTATTTGTTTAAAATATTGGCAGCAACATTAATGAAAGAGAACAAAAAAATTCTTCTTTGTGCATGCATGCACAAGCTGGTTTCAACAATCAAGTATCAGGAACTGAAGAGGTGTTGAGATCAGCCCAACTGTTTTGACTGCACACAGACAGTGCATAGCAGAATTTTTAGACTCCAAACAGCTACCAGGTTTTTTGTCTTTGTTCAAATTCTGTTGCTGACTCAGATTTCCTATTTAATGTGCCTTGTCCAAAGTGCAATGGAGCCAGTGCAGAGGTCCCATTAAGCTTTAATAAGCCCCAGTTTAGGCCCATAGCAGCATGGACATACTTACAGGCATAGAGGCATAGCCAAATTATAGCTTCACTGGGCTACCAATGTCTAACAGGCCAAGTAACTACCAGGATAACTGTATGGATTTGTGTCAGTAATTTTCTAGTTCCATCATTTTAAATTCATATTGTCAGGCTAAAATCAGCTCCCATTGAACCTACAAGCAAAACTCATACTGATGTAGCCTGGAGTTCATCCTCATGGCTTTTATGTTTTATGGAAATCCCTTGAGCTCAGAATATCAAGGACATTATTCTATGTTGGCATACAAATACCATCACACTTGCTGTCATTTTTTATTAGGTTGAAGATATATGGTCCTATTCCTGTTTTGACTAAGTATGCTCTAAAATTTCCAGTAATCTGTGGAAAAGAGGCTGACTTGCATGCCAAGTCAGCTTATTTTTTTCATTACCCTTTGCTACCCTTCTAAATTTTCTCTGTCAAAATATAAATATACAAAATGTTCATGTTGGCTGTATGTCATCAGCAGCTCTTAGTGTAAGGTGTTCCAGCTGATACCTCATTTGTTTGTGGTGATCTCACATCATCTATGTCATTCATCTTCTCTTTCAAATTTGGCTGACCACCTTTCATCAGGAGACAGGAATAACAAAAAAAAAAGAAATTCTTTCAAACTGTCCTGAAACCATTCCCCAACATTATGGTAATGAAATGAATGGGAAGGTGAGGTGCTGTGCTCACAAAAACAGCAGCATCCAGGAGACAGGTGGAAGTTCCTCTGGCATCTCGAGTTTGGGCTGCTGATAGAACGATTTGAGACCTGCATGGCAAGGTACCTTTGCCTTCAGGGGTTGCAGAGAGGAGGAGGATTTGCCTCTGCACTAAGAAACAAGGTACATAGGTTTAATTCCAGAATATTCAGTTAGGTTAGTCTGAAAGTTTCCAGGTGGAGGTGAAATACTGAGCAGCGTTGTCTTTGATGATTCTGCTTTAAACCTCTATGAGGACAGGAAGCTTTGCTAATGATGATAAAGGGTTATTTGAATATGTTCACCCAGATAATGCAGCAGAAGTGGGTTATTAAGTAATGTAAGACTGGGGGTAACATCTGCAAAATCTGGGTGATGGTATAGATCTGATGATGCATATTTGAGGGGTGTGGTGTGCATAACCCAAAATTTACATTTTTAGTGAATAAACCTTGAGCATGTTTAAAAACAGAAGAATAAGCACAGAGCTTCACTTAAAACAGCTTACACTTTTTCAGCTATTCCCTTTGATTTCCTGTTTTGTACATCTAATGCTTGGCCAGTACAGCTTAATTAGAAAATGCTGAGTATTATATCAATGAATGGTCAGAAAACTTGTAATTTTTTATCCTTCTCCATCATTTGAAATCCCACATGGTGTATTTTTAAATGGAAATGAATTATTATAGCATGATTAGTCATAAAGCATTTTTTTCCCAGAGAACCATGTCATGAAAGGGCATATGCACAGAGCTAAGTGTCTAAAATGAGATCTTTATAGGCAGCTGAGACACTGAGAACAATGGACTGAGAGTGGTCACTAATGACATTGTTAATGATAGATACCATTACCTTAGAACAGATGTCAAAGTGAAATAGCATTATAGCCTTCAAGATGGACTGCCTTGTCCTTCTCAGTAAATCTATTAAGGTGGCTTGCAAGAACAAAACAGGGGGGTGTTTATTTTCTCTCCTTTTCCTGAAACGCAAAGTATTCTGTGCATTTGTAACATTTGCCTGCAAAAAGCTCCATTAAAAAAAAAAAAAAAACTAAAACTTCATGGACAAAACATGCATGTGGGATAATAAATATAAAATATTAGTGAGAAAATAATATGTATTTAAAAAATAATAATTCTGATTAGACCAACCTAGAATTAATCTACCCTAAGACAAAAATGGTGTCAGCATAATTAGGAAGAACAGAACTTTGGATTGCTGTAGCTGTACCTAAAGACTGCAGAGAAATGTGCATGGTGGTAGGTTTAGGGCTTCATTTTAAGGATGTATTTCTAATCTAGGAGATTAGAATTCTTGTGTCTGCTTGCCTACAAATCTCTGTGAGTGTGATTGCATGGATGTAGGCAGAAACACAAGCATGAAAACCCATATTAAGGTAGGGATATATGACAGTGCAGGAGTAAAAATATTAAAACAGAACAAGTTACCTGTGATTCTCATTTTATTTCATTTTTTCTTTTTAACATGTGACTATGTGAGGTAAAATTGGTTTTAAAGTTGTAAATTGCATAAATGAAGCCAATTAAGGATATAAAGGCCAAAAAAAAAGCATTTTGAAATGTATCTGAGAAAACTGACAGAAGAAAAGCCATTCCATTTTTTATTTTTGACTTTTTGATTTTGTATTTTATTTGCTTTCCATTCAGTAATAGAGCCATAAAAACATGTATTAAATTAAACACATTACTACAATATGAATTGTACTTTTAAAGTACAATAAATGAAGAGTGTATGAAGTCACTTCAGATGACTTATTTGGAACTGCAGATTGAGTGTTGGTTGCAAATACTTGTCATACAAGCTATAGGAAAAGTTTATTTTCTAGAGTGTTACTTCTCTGTATTTCTACTCCCATGTGTGTTTATATCTCTGGTTTTGTAATTAAAAAAAATAAAGAATGGACATAGTCTTTTGGCTAGAACTGTAGCTTAAATTATCATATCTGACAGCTAAATTGAGATATCCATCAAGTATACAAATGAATACTCAAAATACTCATGCATTATTCAACAGTTTTACCTTGATGTGCAGGGCCCCGGGATTATCATCTGCCATTGTGGCTCCTCGAAGTGCTTTGCAAGGTACGAAGTGTGGTACCTACATTAGAAGGGTGGCTCAGGCAAAGGTGGATGCTTTTATGCTCTCAGAATTGTTCAGTCAAATTAAATCTGCAGTTTTAATGGGGTTTGAAGCATGTCCTGGAACAGGGGTCATTTTGACTTTGCAGGGGGAGGAACAGCAGAGGAGAGAGAATATGGATCATAAAAACTTGGTCCAAAGTTCAAAGAGTGCCACAGGATTGTTTCCATTTCTACCGATTTCAGAGTGCTCTGGATCAAGCTTAGTGCACTGGTCTCAGATCAAATTTCAGCATACTCACAAATGCATTTCCTCACACAGACAGGAAATTTCAGTCCAAATTTTGCAGCATCCCTGCCATACAAATCAAGGGAACTTGTTATTGCTCCTCGTTATTTCATATCCTGAGTGATAAACAGGGAAAGTGCCTCACTTCACATTTTGCTTCATGTGCTGGTTCGTTATCTTTGAAGCAGAATTTTTATCATTTTGCTGCTGCGCTGAACCTTGCCAAAAGAATCAGCAGAGGAGAGGTAAATGGAAATCCCTGTCCTTGCACTGCGAAGTGCCTGTTCTGCAATAGCACTGGGGCCAGCTGGGGGAATATGAAAAATTTACACAGACACACCCTTCTTAGTGTGAGCCTCTGAGTCCCCAGATCTGCTTTCAAGACAAGCAGCCGCGCTTGGAGCAGAAGGGGGACAGACAGCCTCTGCAGTATCATGGAGAGAGGAGCTGCTCTGCAATGTGACAACGAGCCTGAGCAAGCTGAGGATGAGCCTAATGAGCAAATGGAGGCAGAAGACAGTGATTTCCATGAGGCCCAGGGGGGTCTGTTTATTTGAGTCAGGATCTTTAATGAGCAGCTTGCTGCAGCTATGGTTATTGTCAGCACCTGTATCTGGCGGTGCTTATTGGGATTTCAGTTCAAACTGCTCCTGGAAATGGGATTTGGCTTTACAGTCAGGGTTTGAAATTACTCTTACATGTTGCAGCCTTGTACCATCTTTTCAGATCCTCAGCAAGAATTAGGGGTTGTAGTGACAGAGGATTTTTGTGAGCTCAAACATGCTTGTGGCCGTCAGACACACAGCAAATCATAGAACAGGTGTCAAGACAGCAGCCTCAGTTATGTATTTCCTCAAATTAAAAGGGGAAAAAAAAAAAAACTAAACAAAAAATCCACACACTTTAATGAAAAGCCTCTGTGCTAGAGAGCAACAAAATTTTAAGCATTTCTGCTTGGGGGCTCTAAATGAGTGAACCAGCTGAATGCTTACCTCCTTCTATAAATGGGAATGTGAATATAACAAAAGCAAGGGGTGTTTTTTTCAGTTTTCATTAATTTGAAAGAGATATTCAGAGATAACAGCCATGTGGGTTATGCACATGTGCAGGCAAGCAAAAGAGTCTTTTTAAAAAGACCCTCCACATCAGGAGTTCCTTCGGTAATTCTTTTCCTAATACCTCATTCTCTCAATACTTTTTTTCTGATTCCAAAAATTAATTTCTCCTCTGTTCTGAAATCAGCTGTGCCTCACGCATGCTCTGCTGCTGATTCTGAGAAGGTTGTCTGAGCATGTGAGATATGTAAGTGTGAGTGTTCTCTCAGAGATATTTCATGAAGTAGGGTTTTAAAGAAACTTCAGGATATCAGAGATGGAGGGTGCTGTGCATGAGAAAAGATGGCATTTAAATATTTTCTCTTTTATTACAGTCCCTGGAAGAAACAAAATTTAATTTCTGTCTGTAAATTATCAGTTAAAAAAGTGGGAGGTGGCCCGTTTTAAGGCCACAAATTTCTTGGAAGGATTGAAAAATAAGTTATCAGATTTTCCTGGCTAAAAATACAAGTACAGTGGCATTAAGCCGATCCAGGTTCTGAGACAATGGTTCTGAATCAGTTTTATGTCTAGTATATTTTATAACTTCACTTTGAGAAAGATGAATTTTCTTTCTTGGCTGTTGGAAAATGAAACAAATGGCTGACATTTGATCTGTTTGAGTACTCGACCATATTTTACTAGTCTTGTAAAACAGACTGTCATAATCGTGAGTGGAACTGTTCATTTCCTCTCACTCTGAGCTATGGAAGATTGCAAACTCCTTTGCTAATGCTGATAAACCCTACTCCTTCCAGGAAAGGGTTCTTCTCCACCACATCCTCTAGAAGAACTCTCATTGCTGTGTTGTTTTTGGACCAAACTTTTTGGACCAAACCCCTGATTTATTTCACAGGAGGACCACTTCATCCAGCAATTACACTGTTGAAAATTATATACCTTTCTGAGCTGTTTTGGACAGGCAGGGATTCAACAATTTGCCTTCTTAGAGAACTGCAACCAAGTTACAAATCAAATTCTGTTCTCCAGATATTCATAAATGTGTTCATGCTTTTATCTGTCTCTGCTGAAGAAAGACTAAAAGGAGGTGTCACCCCCAAGTCTTTGAGATTGCTTGAGTTCTTAAAAAATAATTGGAAAGTTCGAGGTCAACAACCTTCTTTTCCTGTTCTTCCTTCTTTTCTTGTTCTCCTCTTTTTCTTAAATGTAATGAGAAGAAATATTTTAACAAAGAAAAGCCACTCCTGTCCTAACACTGAAGAGAAATAGAGGTCTTCCCCTGAGAGTCTGACCTGTAATTCCAAGAGCTTGCCTAGGAAGGGAGGTAGCCTGTTGCTCGAGTGAAATCATTCCTTTTGACCAGTCATTTGTTTATTTTTCCTCATGACCATGCTATGTCAGTTTAATGCTCCAGATGGATGTGTTCTAAAAGCATCACACTCAATGCCTATCTCTGAGGGATTTATGAGAAAACAAAAGAGGCCCACAAGTACAAACAGGTGTGAGTGAACTTAGATGAAATGCTGGATTTTTCCTGATTCAGTTTTATCTGCAATACTATATCATCAGTCTTTTAAGTCTGAGAACTTAATGTGCCCTGAAATCTTTCATATATTGGAATGTATCAGTTCCAGCTCTTTGTTGTAGGTAAAATATGCTTTTCTTACTCCTATCGAAACAATGCAATGAGCTCATTGTTTCCAAAGATATCTTTTCTTCCTCTTCACATCTGGCAAAACAATCTATATCTTTTATCTGAAACCATATTGTTGTAAAATGAGATAAAGCAGAAGAAAGAAGAATCCTCTGATCTATGGTGGTCTTCAGATATTGAACAAAGCCAACTATTTTCTCCAATGGAATAAAAGCCCTTTTCTCTGGTTTAGGTTTTTCTGGGGGTTTTTTTGGATTTTTTTTCCCCTTCATTTGGCAGTTTAGGTTCTCAGACTCAAGAAGCTTTAGATTCAATAGAAGTGTCAGTAAGAAGCTGTCAGAATTTGGGGGAATATTGACATTTTTCAGTCAAGCTATGGATGAAAACAGAAAAGATAAAACTGACACCGTAAAACAAGGTGTAGAATCCTGTTCACGTTGCAGTCAATAACAGAGCAACTCAGATTTCACCCGAGGGATTTTTAAAAGCATGTGGATGACCTGGGAGCCCTTATAATGGGGTTTTATGGTGCAAAGACACACAAATGCTTTTTGAAGTTTCTGACTGTGACCCAAATTGAAGTATTAGCTGGAATTGTGATTTTCTCTTTTTGATGCCTACACTGGAACAAGGAAACAATTCTAACAACCCACAACACCGGGGTTTGAAATCTCTGCCATTATTCAGATGAGGGAGGTGGGACAATGAACAAATGGGAAAGGTTTTGTGCTTCTTTATTAACAGTTCTTGCTTGTGACATGCTCTTCTAAAGCTTCAGGAAATTTATTCTCTTCGCTGAATTACTGCAAATTGTCTAATAGGTGTTGTGTTTTCAGTCCTTCCTTATGATCCAGGCCTCCCTGCTGTACACCACCCTCAAACTGCAGAGAAGCTTGGGTTTAGGTGCAATGTGTCAATAGTATTTTCTTCCTTTGTGTTACAGATACTGAGAAAATCAATTATAAATGGTAACTTTTTTTTCATATACATTAATAAAATTAATACCATATTCATACGGAATACTCAAGAAACAGTAAAGAGAAAAAAAAAAAGTATTCATAGCAGGCTTCTATCACTGAAGTTTTTCTGTCTCTCTGAAATAGCCACTTTTTTATGTGTATGGCCAAAATTCATCTATATTGCAGTAAGCAAGGCTGAAGTGGTGATTCATCCAGTTCCCTTTGTGAAGCTCCAGTTCTTTAGTATTTTATGTTGTCTGACCAAAGCACTGAGAGATGTAGTCAGTTAATTAACTTGAAGAAATGAAATAACAAACAGCATATATAATGTTCATGAAAAATAAAGATACCAGGAGTGCGCAATACACACGTCTTACAGATTTAAGCATGTGATTTGATTTTATTTTTTGTTCTTAGTAATTCCTCAATAATAATGGTAATAACACTCTGTTTATTTAAGATAAGAGATTTTGGAGAAAGTTTTCTTTGAGCATAATGAGGACATTTCCAATGACTTTTTTTTTTTTTTTTTTTTTTTTTTTTATTTAGAAGAGAAGAAATTATGTTTGTCTTATATGTTTGATTTTTTTAAAGTTCAGGCAGTTCATTTTATGGATTCAGATTATGGTTTCCAAAGCTGAGAATAATTCTAAGTGTTCCAAGCATTATTTGTGGCTTTCTTTTGTATTATGTTGGAAATAACAACCCTCAAGATCACAGCCTTTCTTTCCTCATGCAATATTGAGCTTGGCTACAAGATAGGCCATTGGATACAATGGTGCCTTCATATTGTCTTATGTCTTTTCTTTCAAACTCCACATTTTCTGATTTCATCGACTTTGTAATCTCTTCTTTTTCTCTATTGATGTAATTTTTTCCCAGTTTCTTCCTGCTGTGTCCCTGATGTAGTGCAGGGAGTGCTAAACATTGTGTGCTGCTCAGCCCAGTGCACAGCCTGTGCCTGTCTTTGTTTAACAATTAACTCCTATAATGTCTTTCACCATCTTCAGCTAAAACAAATGCCCAACAGGATGCAGAAGAGATAATCATTCTTTAGCCTGACACACTGGGAACAATTAAAGGCAATGTTTTCCCCTGGCAGAAATTTGCAAATCCAAATTCCAATGCACTAATTGTGTCCATAGGCTCCAGATCATCTTTGATCCCTGTGTAGGAGCAGCTCTCTCAGGGGTGTGGGTTTTGTGTAGCACAACCCACAGGTAATCCCAGTGCAGCTGTGGCAGAGGTGCTGGGATTGGGCTGGGTTGTACCTGCAGGTTGGATAGATTGGGATGTGGACCACTGTACAAGCATCTCGTTTGTGAGAGGCTGAACACATTTAAAGACACACAAAGGACAATTTTAAGCTGTAAGAATGCAATGTAAAGGAGATTGTGCTCCTTTAATCCCAAAAGTAAAAATTTTTTTTGCAAAGAGGAAAGCTTAATAAAATCATTTAAAGGCTGGCAGTAAGTGAACCTTAAATGTGCCTACATGGTAAATGACATCTCTACCTCTTAATCATGGGAGGTGGTGTCAAGCCTGCCCTGCCTGAGTGCTTCACACACCCAGCCCTGAGAAACACCATGAGTGCACAGACACTAATATTTGCTGCTTGTAAATAATAGCAGCAAACTGAAGACCTTAAACTTTGGCTACAGGGCACAGAAAAATGTGAGGTCATGTAATTTTTAACTCATTCCAATCATGCATGTTTGTGCTGGGCCAAATTGTTGTTAAGGGCAACTCTTCTCTTTGTGCTGTCTGTTTTGCCAACTAATACTTTTATTGAAGTGTCAGTAGTTTGTATGTGCACTGTCAGCTTGCCACAGGTTCCACAGTGGTGTAAACATACTCCCAGTGTGTTCTGAGCATGTAGGATGTGCAGGAACCAGTCAGAAGATCACTAAAATTAAAGGTGAATTTGATCTTCCAGTGTGATTGTGCCACACCAAATGCAAGGAAGCACAAATTAAATGAGCATGCTTTGCTTCATTTTTTCTTTCCAGATCCAGGTATTATTTTTTAACAAGTGAAAGAAATATTTTAATAGAGTGTCTACAGTGGCTACAAATCTAAAGCAGTGGCAGGACACAAGTAACCCTAAGGTGCCAGTAGCAGGTGTTGGAGGTTGCTTACCTACTTGGCATCCTTTGGACATCCCCATAACTGAAAGAGTGAGATAAAAACACAGTGCAAATTATGTCTACAGCCACATCTGCTGGAGAGAGGAGCAGGTGTTATTCCCACATTGTTGTGCATTGCAGCACTTGGTGTGTTTTCATGGGAAAAAAAAAAAAAAAAAAGCAGTGTGTAATGGAGCCCTCCCAGGAAAAGAACAGGAGGGTTGAACAGAAGGATTATTCAAGATGGAAGAGATCTCTAGTGATCCCCTTGCCCAGCCTCCTTCTCAAAGTTTTGATTTCCCTGCTGCTGCTCAGCCATGGTGATCTGGCCTCTCCTCATCTCCCACCCATTTCATTGACCTGAGAGTTTGGGGAGCAGAATTAAATGCTTTCTTCCTGTGTTTAAGTTTCTTGTTTCCTGCAATTGAGTCTGACTGGGCTGCCCTCCTTTCTCTGCTCACATCTCCACGCTCCATCCCACTCCTGTGTGAGTGGCAGGCAGAATCTGCCTCTCAGTGAGTTGAATGAACAATTGGATTGGGAGCAGTAGCAAATCCCACCATCCCACTGCAGCTATGAGCTTTTAGTAAATAAATGGGAAACATTTCACATAATTAAATACCATCTCAGGAAACTGGGGAAAAAAAGCCCTAATTTAGAAAAGCATTCAGAATTGCATATAAAACATGCTGCTTAAATGTATTTTATAGTGAATTTGCAGCAGAAGCACACATCTGAATACATTCATGAAAGATCACACTCAGGGTACAGTCTTTCAATCTGTCAGGGGTTTTTTTGTGGGGCATGCTGTTGATAACACTGCTTTAATAGCTTTGCCACATCCAAACTTCACCTGCCTACCCCCCTGCCCCTAAAAACTCCCATTTAACCAGGGTTCTCGTTTTATAAATCACATTTTGTAATAGAAGTCCGTTTTGTGTGCCCCAAGTGGGTAAGCATTTCCATCCTTATATCAAGAATTAAGCATCTCCTGAGAAGGAAGAGAGGTCAAGTGCTGTAATAAACCAGATTCCATCAAGAATGTGAAAAAAATGCTGCTCTGACCAAAGCTAAATGGAAGCATATCTGGATTGGGATGTGATATGAAACAGTAATGAATAAGCTGAAGCTATTTCTAGAGTTTATGCCCACTGTGGCTGATTCCATCTCATTCTTTCTGACACTGTTATTTACTCTGAATTACAGTGAAAGCTCTTAATACATACATGATGTATTCAAAAGGCCAGGCCCACAGCCAGCTCCAAGTGCCTTCATTTCACAACACATATCTTTGCCTTTTGACTGCGTGCCTTAAAAACATATTGAGCTCTTGGAAATGAAATCTGACTGGGGAGTAAGCATAAACTAAGTGCATGCAGGCAGGTACTGAATAAGAAAATAGTTTCACTGGACTTGTGGTCCGGAAAGAAAAGTGGCTCTGAGAAATCTGTCAGCATCTCCCTGCAGCTGAGTGGGTTACTTTGCCACATTCATTACACTGGAAAAATCTCTTCTTGATTTCAGTGGAAATGCTATTTTTCACTGAAAATATCTACTTGGTAGCATACCACAAGATTATTTCCATTTAATCTATTAAATTGCCAAAGGAATAAAATACAAGTTTTAGTATTTAGCAGAAACACAAGTCTGTATTTATTAGCTTGGTGTAGTATTTCTTTTGGGCAATAAATCTGATAATTTTCTTTCTTAATGAAACCTCTCCCCCACGCAAAAAAAAAAAAAATAATCCCTGTCCCTTTCCTATTTTTTGCACATTCTGAATATCCAACTAACGGACAGAGGTGAAATAAATTTTTGATATTTATTATGAACAGAACACATATTGTTTGAAGTAAAACGTGGTTTTAAATCTAATTAAATATAATACATTATTTACAATATATTTTATCCCTTTGTTTTCATTTCTGATGGAATAATGTTGAATATCACCATTAAAGTCTAATTTTTAAAAAATATTACTTCCCATGCAAAGTGCAGCAGATGTGGCTGAGAAGGACAGAGGCTCATATCAATAATGTTCACATCCAAGGTAGTTGGTAAAAGGTGACATATGGAATTCTCTGGGGCATATCAGTCATAAATAACCAAGAGAAATTTCTCCAATTTCTGAAGAATAACTTGAAAAACTTTAATTCCTACTGTTTATTTTTAAGGCTATATCTGAAAAATTCTTTTTGGGCAGCTGGTGATTACTCCTAATTTACTTTCCTCTAATACTGTATTTTCTGTATTGTCTGAAAATTCACCTGTTTTTTTACAGGTATACAAACTAATACTCTAAAGGATATTATCTGTACCTTTGTCTTTATTATGTCATACAGCTACAAAATAAAGACAATTCTGGACATTACTATAATTGCCATCCACCTTACATTTTCAAAAGCACTGGAGGTCATTGCTGGGTGTTACTGTACAGGGATATGTTGTCCTCTCAAAATAGTAGTGATCAGCAGACCAAGAGCTTTTGAAAGTAGCCACCAGCTTTCTGCTCTGTGTAGTGCTCTGCCTGCCTGCATTATTAAGTGGAAATAATTATTTTGAAATTTCCATTTTTAGAAGAAAACATCCTTCCTTGCCTATTACTCAGCTAAACCACCTCATATATCTGTGCAAAAGAGAAAAATGGGCATCAGTCTAGATAATTCCCTGTGCTGTGTGCTCAGTTCCCTGAATCAGGTCAGCTGGAGCTTCAATGCTTATATTTTGTGGCTGATTATGGGTATCAGTTTCTCAAAATGCTTCATCACTGCTGAAATTAACATTTTATAGCAAAAAATATTCTCATTTCTTTTCATATCTTTCAGCCAGCGTGGTTTCATCACTATTACTGCTTGCTTTTTATGCAAAAAATATTGAATCATAGGTCTCAGGTTTGTTTTTTTTTCTTCCTGAACATACTAGATGAAACTTCTCAGGAATAATACTTTAGCTTTAAAGATGAATCAGCTTACATTGTTATTAGAAAGAATGCCAGGACAGAAGCAACTTGATTTTCATAATATTTCCATTGAAGTGGATAAGGAGATTTTTCAGCTCTTTTGGGTTTTGACAATTTGAAAAAAAAAAAAAAAAAAAAAAGAAACACGTGTGGTAAAAGGTATATTTAGGGATTTCTGGACAGACCTAAAGTAAAATTCCATATCATGACTATTCAGCTATTCTCTGCAGGCATGTTTTTATTTCCATAACTTGAAGGTTATCACCTACTTAAGAGTATGTATGTGTTATTAAATCAAAGTGTGAATAATCATAATAAATCCAAATGAAATGGTTTGAGAAAATGAAACACTCTGAATGTTTCTCTCCAAAAAACAATTTTTAAAAATTAAGTATCATTATGTATTACCTTGAATTGTTTTTCACTGAAAAAAGGTTTTGGTTTGTGTAGTTCCCCACCTCCACACAAGTCAAGACTGTTGTGTGCCAGTAAATTCAGTCTTTCCTGCAGGTCTGAGGGGACCCTTGCAGGTCATCCTGTCACTAGAAAGGTGACATTGTTCACTTTTTGGTGGAAAAAAGTGAAAAGTGTTTTTTATTTTTTTTTCCCACTTCTACTTTTTGGGTGGAAAGCCAATGTCAGTGCTCCATAGCCTGGCTTGCCCATGGCAGTCTCACCAGTATCCACAGAACATCTTTTTTTTGGTTCTTTGAAATACTTCTGGTGTAAACATACATAAAAATAAGACTAAAGCTTTGTTTTCATAATTTCACCAAGAAGAAAATGGAAACATTCTTCAAGAGACTTATTGCATTCAGTCTTCTAGAAAGCTTCAGGAACTGCATCCATAGAAAGGTTTTTTTCCTGTTTACCTTATTTTTGGGCAAAGACAACTCTCTTGCCTTGCCTACAGCCACTCTCATATTGCTTCTAAGATTGATGAGTCAGCCTCATGTGCATAATATTAACTCACAGATTTTAAGTCACCTCACAAAAATGGTTAGTGTCATTCCAGGAAGGGACAATGTCAGAGACTGACTCATTAAAAATCACCAGTGTGAAGTCATCATGATGGGTTCATGGGTTTTTAAATCCATGTTTTTCATGTGGTATAAAATGGCATGGGACAGAAGGATTTGATAGGTGATGGAGACACAAACACAGAGATCTCACTATGGCTGGCCTTCACAAAACTGCCATTGAGAGGGGAAATGTTATTCATGGTGGAGAGAGCTTTTCAATCTCAGGTCCAAGATGCTCATGTGGATTATGCTCTCTAAAATAGTGAGGAAAGTACTGAAACACAAAATATAATGCTGTGTGTAGTTTTGGAGCTATATTTGTGTCCTCATACAGCTTTATGGGGTGTGTAAGGGCTTGGGGAGAAAGTCAACAGGTGTAGGTCAGAATTACTCTCAGTCTGTACATCTGTGAGGAGTCAGAATTGTGAGTTCTGCTCCCCACTCACTGACCAGTCCTTAGGGATTTGTGGTCCCAGTGACACATATGAGAGAGACAATCTCCTTAGGGATTGTAAGAGAGTAGTTTGTAAGGACAGTGCAGAAGGCAATTTTCCTCAATGAATTACAGCTGTACTGATTGCTGAGCAGTGGAGGCAGCCTTGCCTGCCCAATGAGGATGGGGGCTATAAAAGAGTGGGGCAGCTGGTCTAGGGTGAGTGATGGTTGGTGCTAGAGCTTGAGCCCCAGAGTGTGCTGCAATTTGGGATGGAGGCTGCTGGCTGTGCTGTGAGGAGGAAGGGACATGTGGCTGTGCAAGGGACAGACAAGGTAAGAAGATGCTGTGTGAGGGACAGACAGGGTTAGGGGCTGGGAAAGGGACAGGTTGGGGTTAGCCAGGCATGCAGAGAGGAGAGAAGGAGTCAGTGCTGAGTGGAGCTGCCTGTGAGGAAGGGAGTCAGAGTTGAGGTTAAAAGCCCTCTGAAAGAAGGCATGTGAAGTTTTTAATAAAGGACTGATAATGGTGTCAGTCCAGTCCATCTGCAAGGGCTGACTCTGCTTTTGTACCTCCAAAGCTCAGGAGCAGGGAGGGAGAAAGAGGCACAGCAGCCATGAGGGTACATGGGGTGGGGACCAGCAGGGGCATGGCAGTGACTCTGTGTGAGCATCCATGGAGTGACACAAACCAGCATAGGGAAGAGGGGAACTTGCCATAGCTCCCATTGTGTGTGTGCACACCTCAGACACCAAAGAATCTCCCTGTGTCATTTGCTGCAGTGTGATTTAGATGCTTGTCCTTGGACTGGTTCCTGTCATTATTAACTGGAAGTGCAATTGGCTTCTCAGAATTTTGCCCAGGCTTCCTTTAATGTCCCGGTGATATAATGAAGATGTAAAGTAAGTCTCAAATGCAGGTTTTGTGGCACTTAAAAATTTCTTGAAATCCCTTCTTAGTGTTGTAAAACTGATCTCCCCATTGTGAACTCGTGCAGGCATGATCTCACTTTTGGCTTAAAAATCATTGCATCTCGCCAAAGACTGTTGCTATTCCTCACCTTTTGAATATAATTTGATCTTCTCATGCAGCTCTAACAATAAGATTTTTGATGGGCTGGAGACAATTGCAGTAAACAACAAGTTGGCACAAGGAAACGTAAAATGACTGATAACTTTGCAGAAAAAAATACGAGCACGTGACCTCTGAGGATGTAGGCCAGCAAATGTCCTTGCCTAAAACCTATAAGCAAAACTGAGCCTTTCTAAATAATTTTTAATTTCCCTTTCTAGTGTTAATCTTCCAAAGTGCATTCTCATTTTTGCCTTTGCTAATTTTATCCTCATTAAAGGATATCGTTGCCATCAGAGATTTTCATGTGGCAGGCTTGCTTCCAACTATTTGTTGAAGGGATACAAAAATGCCTTGTAGACCTCTCCCTTGTTTGACTAATGCTTCCCTGCACAGTTGAGAACCCAGGAGCTCTCCCAAATGCCAGCTCTGTTACCACATCCCCAGCTAGCTTCAGCCTAACTCAGCAGCATCATTACATGGCGCTGCAGTCCACAATTCGGATACAAGTCCTTAGCCCTTGGCATGTCACTGTTAGTAAGATCATCTCTTTCAAGGTAAAAAATGAAGCACTAAAGAGGCACTGTAAATTTTTTAGGACGTTGTTTGTATCACAAAGGAGTTGTTGTCACTTAGCAACTGCTGCTGACAATTGTATTTTGTTATCATAGACTCTTAGCACTGTGGCTGGTATTTGTCTATACACTCCTGCTCCAAAAGTCTCTTTGGGCATCTTGGTTTTAGGTGGAAAAGCCACATCATTGCAGTGACAGAGACTGCTTAGCTCACCATGCCAGCACTGGATAGAGGGTATAAGGCTGTGATAAACTGAATAATACATCTGAGTTTAGAAGGGAAATGCATTGTAATGGAGCTATATACACTATTTATAAATATGTGATGGACTGCTGTGGTCAGTATAGCTCATGTTCTGAGTAAAGGTAAAAGATCCAGTGCAAAACAAGACAAAAATCTTTCTTCTCTTTCCCAGGAAATCTCTCTTGTTTATCAACAGATATTTCCCAGTGAAGGTCATAAGTTTGTCCTGATTATACTGATCATATTGATTGTATTTAAAACTGACTGCTTTGGGTAGCTCAGTTTTAAGAAAAATCACTTCAAAAAGTATAAGTCAATTCAAGATTTGCCTCTACAATCTGGAGCCCAGGATGGATTTTGTAATGTTCCAACTTCCAGCCTGCTAGACTATTAGCATTAATTGCTTCCTGAGAATGCTACAAACCAAGCATATTAAGATTTCTTTTCTCCTTAGTACAACCCTAACACCATCATTATGGAAAGTTGATATAAATTTTGTTTTTCTACAGTCAGAATTGTAAAACACTTGAAGTTGAATAAACATATTACAAGCAATGTTCAGAACATCCTTAGTATTCCACACAGGTACAAATAATTTTCCCCTTTATTTTTCCTGGTACTCTAAAGCCTAAAACCAATATGTAAGATAAAAATTGTCATGTAACTCCTCCACGCCAACGTTAACTTTACAGAATTGTGAGGATGTGCTTATATTTTCATCTAAAGTTGTTACATAAACCAGAATCCAAACATTATTACCCAAGTAAAATATCTTTCCTATTACATTGCACAGATATGGCTGAGAAGATAAGAAGAAAATGTCATCGGTTTGTGTAAAGTAAAATAAATGGCTATTATAGTGCTGATGCATTTTATGTAGATCAGTTTCTGTTTGGTTTTTCCCTTAAATATCCATGTTTCCATCCATATGAGAGATGAGGTGGAACTTGGTGTCCCAAAACTGACATTCCCTTTAGGGAGGAAATCACTTATTTTTTTTTTTTTTTCCCCCTCTAGACTCTCAGCAAGAAATGACTGAAAGCTCAGTCATTCAAATGCACCATGTAGGGTCTGAAGTCCAATGCTGCTGATAACAAAGGTAATTAACAGTACTACTGTAATCATTATAATGTCAGATTTTTACAAATTCACTTGTGACTTTAATGAACTTGAAGGCATTACACACACTTCTATGTACATGTGTGGCTTAAGAATGAAGTTGCTCATAATTTGGTTCTTGTTTTACTAAATGAAAATGTGATCTAATTAAAGAATTTTCTAAGAATTTCTGCTTCCCTTTAAGAAGAATACATGACAAAAACCTAGGGTTTGTCCCCAAAATCTACACTCAGCATTTCCATACCCAAACTCTGGAATTTCAGCGTTGCTCTATTATTTTTCTATTTAATGTGCTGTAATCCATGTAATGCTTAGGAGACAATGAAAATGTTAGTAACCATGGCTGAGATGTTGATTTGGAAATTTGGCAGAAGTTTCAGTTGTGTGCTGTTGTGTATCTACATATGTACTCTAGATGGTGCAGTTAAGGAAATGAATGAATTAGTAATTATGTTTCTAGAAGATAGTTGCAGGTGTGGGAGGAACCATCCTGGGCAGACAGAGCAGTAGCAGGTAATACTTAATGCAGTCACTTCCCCAAACTTAATCACTTGTATCTTCAATTCCCTGCAATGTCCAGTACTGCTGGTATGAGCACTGCAAGGGGAAATCCAAACAGAAATATTCCAGCATCTCATTAGGAAGGGATGGATCCTCAGCAGGTGTCTGCTTTCTCCTGATCTATGTTCTCAGGGTTTACATCCTAAACCTGGTGATTATATTTGGTTTATAGCACTGCTGAGCACTGAGGAGGCAGAGGCAACTGGGTGTTTCACAAAAGTAGTCCCTTGCTCTGTTTCAGAAACTCCATCAAAATTTTATTAACTCTGCTAAAATTAAAACAAATCTATTGGAGCAGGTCTCTGGAGGTGTCTTAATTCAGCCCTCTGAATTGTGAGAACCCCATTTTGTTGTGTTCAATTTGTTGGATAAGTTAAGGGTACAGATTGGTCAGTCTATCTACTATCCATTTGTCCCATCAATCTAAATTTCCTACTGATTGGACTGAAGTGGACTTGTGCAAGTTCTCTGCTGCAGTGAGAATAGGTATTTCTAATAATCTGCAACATTTTGTTTCCAGCTGAAGCTCCAGTTGTCATGTATTCCCTGTAGAGTACGTTTGCATTTTCCAAACATTTGTACAGTATCCAAATTTTTGTATTCTGAGATTTGCCCAATATCATTATTTATTGTTAACAGGTTAGGAACAAAATCTTTTATTTGCATATAAAAAAGGAAACAGCACTTTTTGAGAGGTATTGTATGGGGAAAAGAGGAGCCTTTGATTTATTTTTTTAGCATTATTAGGTAACCATCTGTAAATAAACTAAGTCAAACTTGAGAACATGGATTGAGAACAGGGTGCTCTTAATGCAATTGTAAAAAGGCTTTAGCTAATAATACTTTGACATTATTTTAACAGGGGAGTTTAGAGTGAGTCCCTTCTAGCTTTGGGATTGACTGAAATAGTTTCCCCTGAAGCATAAAGTATGTCTCAAGCCACTTTAGAAGTAAGGAATTCTGAATTCTAAACATAAAACGCTCTTTATCAAAACAAAAGTCAGTGGCAAATCCATGGTACTTTTCCAGCTTTAACTTCTGTTACAGTTTTATTAAGTCTTTTACCTTGCAAGGAGTTTTTTTCTGTTAAAAAAAGACATGGTAATATCACAAACATCTGCGCTGATCCGGCTGAGTGAGGCATAAAACTTCTGAAGTCAATCATTGATTGGCAATTGCAGTGTTACTTCTATCAAAATAGCAATCATTTTTATTTCATAATTCCTTTGAATAAATGCAAAACTTAGTAGGCCCTACACCACCCTCGCTCCAAAACTCTTTGAGGAAAACTAGGGCATGTTTTGGTCTTTTGTATTTGCAGTAATAAAGGTTCATAGTTTCTGCAAAGAAAAGACTAATCTATATCATAATCAGAAGCGTTCATTTCTATTACTTTAGCATTTTATCACTCTAATGTAATAAATAGATGTTTGCAAAAGCGGTGCCCACCATTTCAAAAATGTGTTGCTTGCCTACAAAATATCCAGGAAAGGTCTGTCAAAGTGCTAGTTAATAGAACTTGTGCAATTCTGGGTGGTTGTTACAAATGCAGGCTGAAAGTGTGATGGTTACTAAGTGGGAACAAACAGGGAATGTCTAATGGGCTCACCCTCCCTGCAGAACGAGACCTTTGAAAGGAAATTGCTCTCATGAAAGGGTTGTTCTGGCTTTTGCTTAATTACTGATGTGCTCCAAAGTGCTATAGCTCACAGCAGGCAGGCTGCTCTGCAGGAAGGGATCTCCTTGGCTTGGGGCTGCCCACCTCCAGCGAGAGGTGAGCCCAGACCTGCACTGCACACAGGCTCTGGTGTCCTGTGGGAATTCAACATGGCAAGAGGAACTGCTCCTCAATTCTATTAGACCTGTGTGGCAGAAATGCCCTCTGGCACCCAGATTTGCAAAAAAAGGTGAGAGTGCATCAGGTCACACACAATTACTAGAAAAGAGGAGTTTATCAGATCCAGCCTCAGTGAGCTGGGCTTGCCCTCCTGAGCTGGCTTCTTATCTGGAATCCTTTTTCCTATGGATTCCTTTGGTTTGTGGCATTTTTCCTCTTTGTTGTTTCAGCAAGTGTTCCAGTTCCCTTGCCTGGCCATGAGACATGCCTGTGCTACAGCTTCAGCCCTTTGCAATCTGTGTCCCTCACTCCTAACTTCTGATCAACCACCTGATCAATTTTATTCTCCCACTTCATGGGATTATTTGGAATTTTTTCCATCTGAGAAAGCATACTGAATTGCTGGACTAACTGGTCACTAACAAAGGAATGGAGCAGCATCTTGTAAAGTGCTTAAAACTGAGCTAGCACAGAAGAGACAAAAATTTTTTACCAAAAAAAAAAATCCAGAGGGATAATATAAAATTTAAATAATAATGTAAATGTAAAGAAAGGAAAAAAAGGTAAACAAAATGTGATAATCCCAGAACAAGGGCTAATAATCCCTGCTGCATGCATTGATGCATCAGGCTAGTCAGATTCAGGCTGCTCCACTAGACACAGCTGAGTCTGAGGTGAGGTAGTGATATATCACACAGTTCATAATAAATCCATTAACACTGAGAGCTCAGAGCAGGAATGTATTGGGTTACTCACAGGAAGAGAAAAAACTCCATTTGCCCCTTTCACCTCAGAGATCCAGCTGGAGAACGTGATCAGGTTAAAACCATTCCAGTTGTAGGTCTCCAGCCCCCCAGCAGAGTGCCTTTGATGCTCCTGCATACAGGACAAGGGGCAGCATTTTCAAAAACTTGGAAATCGTTCACACAGCCTTGAAAAAACACAAGTCACTGTAGCAATATCAGAGCTAGACGTTGCAGAGCTTATTCCAGGCAATATTCATTCAGGACAGGAGAGAGCTAAGTCTATTAGGAGACAGTTAGTGATTTATTTGCTTTTTTTACAGAGTCATGTAGTGGGGAAAGGCAACTAATCTTGTTGGACTCCATTAAGAAAGTCTCTTCAGGCTTCAGACAGCCTCACATCCCCACCTGGCCTTCTGAAGCAACATGACTGGAAATTTCTTGTAATGTCCCAGGCCTATTTGCATAAGCATGGAAGCAGACTTGCATTAATAATCACTCTATTAAGGGCCTAAAAAATCCTGATCACATCATTAGACATACTCCCTGGATATTTTTTGTACATCATAAATATCTCCTCATCGCCTCCTTTATTTCTGTCACATCCACGATAGTTTAAATAACAGTTTTACAGTACAGCTGAAGTCAGAGTGAGAAGACTTTTCACATATTTTTTTTGCAAGAAGAGAAGGAAGAGCTTTAAAGTATCTAATAGTATCTGACTTACAGAAATATTAGTCTTAAACCTTCAGGGTTTAAGCTACATAAAGGAAACTGGGAAGATCATAGGCAAGATTTGCATAGGAGAGGTAGGAAAGTCTGGATTCATTTTGTCATCTATTTAGGGGGACCTAGAATGATATTGCTGCACTTCCCACAGCCCAGGATTACAGTTCAAAGTGTTCTATTTATCCAAAAATTTGCATCACCAAACTAGTAAGTAGAAGTAATTGATCTGCAGGCCAGTGTGCCCCCTGCACAAGGGGGAGGTTTGTCTTGTGAGAGTTTGGGGATTTCTGAGCTTGCTTCTGTTTTCCCAGCCCAGAGAAAGCCAGGTTTAAACTGTGAAAACACACTGGGAGATTTTTCAAGGGGAGGATGGCTGCAAGCTCACAAGTGCCTTTTCCCTCATGGAAGATAAGAGTGGGGCTCCCTGGCTGGCTGAACTGCTCTGAGAGAAGGGAGAGCTCACCTGAAGGCAGGAGATGATTTCTGTCCCCTTCTCCTGACAGTCAGACACTGCTGAGGGACCCTATTGACTTTCCCTAAGCATAAAAAGCCAATAAAGACTCTTATCAATTAGATGCCAGTAAGAAATCAACGTTCACTAATAGTTCTGGTGCACTGGATTAAAAATTACATCAGTCTTTTCTTTGTAGCTTTCAGTCAGATACCACTTTTTATTCCAGCAACTTTTCAGTGAAATCCAGACATCCAGTCTGGATTTGAGATCCAGCAGTGCATAAGCAGCCTCACAGGACCTCACTTTCCCTTAAAGTCTGCATGAACAAAAAAAAAAAAAAAGTTTGGCAGCATTCAAGCAATACATTCATGAAATCCTTTGAAATGGGAATTCCAGCATAATTCAGCATGATTGTAAATGCTGTAAAATGTGTAAGCCTAAATGGCAAAGGGAATTGTATACTGTAGTTAGTGATAAATGTTCCATGCAATATACTGGGTTTAGCTGCCCCACTTACCCAATGCTCAGTGGAATTAAGTAGTTAAATTTATGTGCATAGTACTGAAATTGTAATGCTGAGTGTCAACCTCAGACCTGTTTTTCTCCTAAAGCATAAAAAAAAATACAGTGGAAAAACTGTCCCAAGCCTTAGTCTGGTAAAAGGACTGCAAGTCAAGCAGAAAATGTAAAACATCTCTGGTTTTCCTGACCAACCTGTCACAGCCCAATCTGTTGTGACAGTGCAGGAGGCACAGCCTGAAAGCACCTTGGGAAAGGGGTCAGGGCTTAGGCTCCTCTCTTTTTGACAGAGGTGAAAGTCTCAGCGCACGGTGCCTGCCTGCCTCTGCTAACAAGGTGGCTTTTTTAGCAAGCCATCAAAGGCAGAGGTGGGACACCGTGGGTTTTGTGTCTCCTGGGAGGTTCCAAGTTGGCCACTGTCCTCCTTTGCGGTCTGGCAGCTCTCTTGATTTCCCATGAAAGCTCTGAAAGTTCTTGTTTGTCCTTAGTGTGAAAAGGACAGTCCTGACTGTAACGATCAGCTCTCAGTTTGTATTTCTGAAGCCATGGAGCAGCTCATTCCAACCACTGGTGGAAAGGAGAGAGTGAACAAAGCTGTCACTACCCTTTCTACAGGCAGGGCAGTGGGAATTGGCCTCACCTGTCCAGCCAAAGCCCAGCGATTTGCTGCAGGCCTTGGGAGACAAGAGGGAATGAGCTGCACCTGTGTGTGGTTAACAGTGGGGCCAGCTCAGCTGTTCCCAATCCCTGCTGATGGGGCAGGCTGGGCTGGGGCACCTTCCAGTTCCACACTGGAGTTACACCAAAGCTGGAGTTAGCCTTTGGGAGCTGTGAGCTCAGGGATAAGGAGCTGCACACAAAGCTGGAGCCATCCTTTGGGAGCTGTGAGCTCAGGGATAAGGAGCTGCACACAAAGCTGGAGCCATCCTTTGACAGCTGTGAGCTCAGGGATAAGGAACTGCACACAAAGCTGGAGCCATCCTGTGCAGAGCTGTGTCCCCCAGGCAAAGGCTGTGAGGGTGAGTCATTGCTTGTGGAATCACTTGTCGTTTTCTGTAATGTATATTAGATCAAGAGACTTGGAGCTCCTGAGTCAGGGGCTTAAGGAGATGAAAGATTGGGAAATGCAAAGATGACGTGAGTTGTTCTGGCTGTTTTAGGGTTTCTAGAGCACGATGTGTTGAGCAGGTAGAATTGCTGATTATGTAAGATGGGCATGTGTGCTACAGTCTTTGAGAGGGTTGGTCTTTTTAAGATGTGGTTGAATAGTGAATTTTCCAACTGTGCCTCAAAAAGTCGAGCTCTCTATAAAGCCTGACCAAATAAATGTGAGAATCATGTATCTTAAAGCATACCTGGGGTGCTAAAAACTGTCACTTGTATGCAGGGCCAGTAGTGCCTTGTGAAACCTGTTTATTTGGTACCACCCATTGCCCCAAGTTTGCTCCTGTCCCTGAGGAGCTGGGCCCAGGTGCAGGTTAATCCCTAACAAGTCTAGTTCAGTAGGAACAGGCCTCAGTTATCTTGGGAACAGAATTGTGGAAAATGGCACTTGTGTACTGATTGCTGTAAGGCTTCATACAAGAGCTGGGGACAGGGAGAAAGTTGCATTGTTTAACTGAGGCTTTCTGTAGCAGTGGGTTTGGGGGGCCCTGGGGATGCCTGGAGCCTCTGGCAAGGAGCTTGAGAACCCAGCATCAAAATGGAGAACGTGTTTCCCTTTGCCTGCTGACTCCCTTCCTTCAGTTTTCTCAGAAACAATGTCTTCTTAGATCTGCTATTGCTGCATTCTGCACTTTACTTTTACTTCTGCAGCTGGGTCATAGGGATCTCCTTTTTTCCTTAGTTTTCTTTCCTTTTTTTTTGTTTGTTTGTTTGGTGGTTTTTTTGTTTGTTTGTTTTTGTTTGTTTAAAAGCCCCTTTCATAGTATCTTGAAGTTACTGACAAATGTTTTTGTTCTCCAAGGCTGCCTTTATTTTGCATCCTCAGCTGGTACATGTGATGCAGAGTGTTTGACTTTGTATTCTTTCTCAGCCTAAAATTGAAGTTTATGTTAAAGTGCTTGAAAAGCACAAACCACTTATTTTCTGTTTAATAAGCTACACGAGGACTTAATTAAAAATGTGCATCAAGAGCTACTGGTTCAAGTAGGCCCTGAATTTCTCTGGAAATACATTAAATTCTTTTTCTGCTATCTCAGGAATAAATAGATTTGAAATGTAAGAAGTATTGGTATTTTACTGTGGGGGTTTTTCCCCCCAGATTTGCAGAAGTTGTTGAAACTTTAAGTCCACTGAAAAGATTCCCTAGTACTTAAAACTGAGGATATTTGTTTTTGGATTTTGAATGCTTGACTGAAACAGAAATACTTTGTTTTGATTTTACATGGTCTTTTTCTCCAGCCTGAGGGAAAAAAATTAATTGTATGTCGTTTTCTATGTTAACTCATTCAATGTGAAGTTTATTGCAAAGGTTTGAGTTCTTGAATTTAAATGTGAGGTTGCTGTGGTTTGTGACCAAACTGAGAACAGGAGCATTCTGAATAAAATAAAAAAAAACATTGTGCTGCTAGAGGACAAATACTTAAAACTTTGAGATGGAATGAGAATTTATGTGATAGTGTGCCATAATCAAAAAGGAAAAAACTAAACAGCTTGGAAAAAGAGGGGGCAGCTGTAACTGTAGCAATATTGAGGGTAGGAACAGAGGAGTCTGTCATGTATAGGAGCAGAGTGATGGATTCTGGAAGGTATCAGAAGTGCAAAGCATCCCCTGAAAGGCAAGTTTTCCTTATCCTTTCTCACTTACCCCTGCTTTTTTTTTTTTTTTGGCCAAGATTCTGCAGGGAGGTTTTGGAGTAGCTGTGCATACTTGAAAAGATTAGGAAAAAGTGAGGCAAATTCTGCACTGACATGCACCTCCACTGACATCAAAGTAAAAAAATATCATAAAGATATCTATCCATAAAAAATAAAAGAAAATATTAATTTAAAAGACACTTGTGTTCTCCTTTGCTCTGGCCTATCTGAAGGTGGTTCAGGTGCTGGCCGCAGTCCCAGCTGCAGCTTTTGTCCTGCACCATCCTCCTACAGCATTTATTCAAGCCCTTTGCCTAGGGGAGGTCCTTGTGCAGCAAAGCCTCTCCTTCAAAATGAAAATATCTTAGTGAGCAAACCCCCTTTGCGTTTCACTTTTGATATTATTTCTGAATACCAGGAATGTGGGTGGTTCTTTTACAGCAAGTCTCTCGAGGAAAGTAAATATGTAAGTTCAAGATCATATGCTATTGTGTCTTTCTGTCCTAACCCCCCAGTATTTTGGAGATGGATACCTAACAATCTGTTCTGGTTTGATCAGAATAATTTTCCAAATCATGATTAAAGACAAACCCCCTAAAAACCCTCTAATGTAAATTCTGGGTGGCAGGAATGCCTCCATACTACCTTAGGTAATGGCATTAGATGCAGCTGTGACAAGTTAGCAAGCATGAACTATCCTAAGGCAAATAGATTTGTATGTTCTCCTTCATGATTGTGTTGCGCTCTCTAAAGACAATTTAGATCAGCAAGAATGTCTCCTCAGGGAATCATAGTGATAACTACTTTTGACAAGTAGCAATAACAGAAGTTTTGTCCAACCATGCAATGACTTATGCTGAAGCCAGGATCACTGCTGGTGGACTGCAGGGGCACTGTAATCACACGCTGCTGGCTTTAGTGATGGCATGTCTGCCTTCACTCCATCTGTACTTGTGAATTCAGAATTGCTTGTTCCATCCTATCAAGCAAAAAGCCTGATATTGATCTGAAGGGATCGATGGTAAGAAGCATTGTTTTAACTTACTAGTAGGCAAGATCAATTCCTTCCACAGGAAACCACTGCATTTTATGCTGCAGTCCCAAATACAGGGGAAATTCCCAAATTCTGTGTGACTTTATTGATTAATGTCACTCTTGGCTAATTAGACACAACTTACCAATCCTTTCAATGACTCATTTAGGTGACAAGCTCCCCAGTATTGTGAGGCTTCTGAGGGAACATTTGCAGTGATCATGACTCTTCCTTGGTTCTTGCTCACTGTTGTTACTTTACTGAGCCATCAAAGGCTGTCCTTACTGCACATTGACACAGTGCTGCAGAATGGTTGATAAATCTATATTCAAGTTGTGTTTAAAATCAATATTATAGCAGTTACCATGTCAAATCAATATTTGCCAAGTTGCCAGCTCCCACTGCCTGATGCGCTGCAATAATTCCTCTTCTCCCGTGGAACATGGGGACCTAATCCAACACTCATTCAAGTCAAAACAGATTCTCATTGACCTCAGACTTTTGATCAACCCGTGCCTGCTTTTATTTACTCGTGTTCATCACAGGATTGTACACGGCTGTACACAACAGAAATCCTGTTCACCTGATTTCTCCATCTGATCATAATGTGAGCTCTGCTGTTTCCAGCAGGTACCAAGGTGTTACCTTGCCACAGCTGGGTTTTTGGGCTGTTGTGGTTCTGTTGTTCAGGCAGTGCCTGTTTAATGCAGATAAAAAGCATTTGCTCGAAAATAATCCACAATTTTTGATGATGCAGCGTTTCAGAAACAACACATTTGAGACAGATCAAGTAAGTCTAATTATCAAAATAGACTTGTGTAATCATCTATGCTTCCATGTTTTAATTGAACAGTGGGATATTTCTTTCAAAAAAGTATGTTAATTGGGGTCTGCTCATGGGAAGGAGTGACTAATTGAACTGGCATGAGCCTGATAGCAGCTTTTTTCATTAAAATGTTAACTTTTAAAATCAGTGTTACATTGCAAATATTGTCTTTCTTTCAGTTGGACTAGTCTATCTGGCACATGCCAGCTCAATTAGCAGCTTGCTTTCATGAGCAGACCCCAATTAACACAGACTTCTCTTAAAGAAGTATTCCACAATTTAAATTAGCACATTTGCATTAGAAGTAATTATACTGGTTTTGGTTGTTAGTTGTTCCTAATTTTTGTGACGATTAAATATGCTTTAATGGAAAATGACATTTGTTGATTAATTACTGAAGTTGTAATGGATGTTTTTAGAAAATATTCAAACATGGATGAGAGAAACTAAGCTAGGACCAAAATATATCCGTGGATATCAAAGGTGGAATTTGTCATTGCTTATATGTAATTTCAACATAAATGGCACCACTCCCTAGTTATAACTACACTGAATTCAACTCTTTTTTTAATGAATTCTTTCTGAATATTTGGCCTGAGTCTGTGTGACCTTTGAAATGCAGGACCATGTGAGGTAGCAACCAACTAGGACACTTCAGCTCCAAGACACGTGAGGCCATTATTTTTTCTGAGTGGATATATCTGCAAAGGCAGAGAGGTGTGATGATGGAGGGCAAATGCAGAACTTCATATTCAGAGCAAGAGCAGGAGAGCACTGACCTGGAACTAACAAAAGCCTCTAAGCTCAGTGCTCCTGCTCTTGAAGGAAACTGTTCTCAGGGGACTCCTCAGGGGACTGTGTGAAGGGCCCTCAAGCTCTCTGTTCAAATACTTCTTCAAGAAATGCTTAATCTGTAGTAGAAATGCTTCATCTCTGTGCTGTCATTCATGTCACATCTGAAGTCATTCTTTGAATTTTGATCTATGTGAGCAATATTTTCCTGTGTATAATAGAGCTTTTTAATTTTTTTTCCTTTGGAGTTAGAAATATTTCAGGTGAAAATGGCTGTGTTACCTTATGTTATACAAACTGTATGAAGGGCTTTTAAGTTTGCATTTAAACTTGGAAGGGATCATTAATTTTAAACCAGTACCTGTATGATGAGATTCATTAAATCTTTTTAAATCTATGTAACTTTTCTTCAGGCAGAACTTGTAGTTAGCCAGAACATTCCTACCTGAAAGGCATCCAGTCTTCAAGGTATATTACCGACCATTTTAAGAGTGTGTTCTGATAATTAACTGCTCTGATTGGTAGGAAATGGTCATCTTATCCACCTAGACTTTTAACAGCTTGAGTTTTTTGGCTTCTAAACCTTACTAATCTTTATTTTTTTTAAATGCACATCCTCTCCCAAGCTAACAAAACAACAACCAAAAATCCCATCCTACAGACAAAAACAGCAAAACCACAAAAAATCCAACAAAACAAATATACACAAACCACCCAGAACCTCCCAACAACTTTGCTTTTCATAACTGTTTTTTTCCCCTTTTGAAGAGGTGATACATCTCAGTGTTTTAAAAATGTAGTCAGTGTTGTCCTGGCATCCCTCTACTCAGCTAACAAGGGTTCTAAAGTAGACAGAAGACAAATATTGTCCCTCTGAGAGCCCCTTCTGCGTAGTTTGACATCTTCAGCACTGAGGTGTTCTTACACAGAGTGTATTTAAGCAGTGTAAACATAGTCCTGTACAAATTAGTCCTGTCCTAAAAACACCATTCCCCCGAGTTCCCATATATTTGATATTTGGTTTGGGGTTTTTTGTTGTTTTTTTTATCTGTGCTATTAGAATTGGCATACGTAAGCCATAAGATTTGCCAAAAAAATAAAAGAAAAAAGGGGGGAGGGAGGTCTGGTGGGAGCAAACACAATCAGGTTAAACTTAAAAGCAGGTATACCTTTTCTTAACTCTATGTAATGGATGTGAAAAACAAGAGAATGCTTTTTCCAAGTGAAGTGTGTGTTAGGAACAGGCATCTATGCCATGTATTACAACATCTGACAGGAAGCCTCGCTCCAGAAATAATGCAGTCCTCTGGAGGCTTGTCCAGCAAATGTATCATCCAAGGTCACTGTGATTCCACCTGCATGGCAAAGCACATGGAGAGGGAGCTGCCTGGCACTGAGCCTTTGGAGGGAGGCTGGAGGCTCACAGGAGAGCTGTGGTGCTTGTAAAAAGCAGGATAGCACCTCGCTTGGAATGGCACGGAAAAAAAAGACTAGCACAGGGTAAAGGTACATAACAGCAGTGGAGAAATTAAAAGCCAAATAAAAAGTCCCTTCCCACAGAATTATCAACCTGCTTCTTGAAATAGAGAGAAATTGCTCTGTGCTATTTCAGGGAGAATCATGAAACTGGAACAGGCTATTTAAGGGGATAAATCCCTTTTGGAGCAGGTTGTTTGGAGAATCTGTGGATCCCCCATCTTTGTTGGTACTTGAGGGCAGGCTGGATGGGGCTTTAAGCAAGCTGGTGTGGTGGAACGTGATGGAGAGTCAAGTAGAGAGAGCTGACAGAGCCTCAGGCACATCTGAGTCAAATTATTACCCATGAAATGGTAGTGGGGATATCATTAACACTGTGCCAAAAGTGTGCTAAGTCCTCTAGAGCCAGCAAATAAACCACAAAGCCCCTGCTTCAAGGCTCTGTGGGGTTGTGCCCAGGTGAGCCTTTTAAATGGAGTAACCTCTTTAGGTGAAGGGGAGAAGCAGGAATTACGCGTGGCAGGGAGGTCTATTTTGAAGAGTGCTTTTTCTTTTGAGGAAGTGCCCAGACATTGCTGTGACTGCAGGCTCACCTGCTGCTCAGGACAGACTTGCTCCTGTGTTTACTCAGCCAGCAGCTGAGTGTGCTTGGGAGGGGGGCAGTGTTAGAGAGCTTATTTTTGTGCCATCGTGGGTAAGAACAGAGTGCACACAGAAAAAGAGGGAAAATGATAGTTAAAAACAGTGCTCCTGGAGGAAGTGGCTGTTGTGCTGTCAAGGGGAGGTTCCTGCTCTCAGCCAAGTGATAAAGTGTGCCACTGCAGGGGAGATGGTGCTGATCACACAGCTCTGTGCCCCTGGGACACGCTGGCAGAAGTTCTGTGTGGTGTTACCCCATTTTCTTAAATTCCCTGGTTGCATTTCCCATGTGTGCTTTTTGCTGCCTATTAACAGCAGATACAATCTTGCACTCTGAGAAATGGCAAAATTGAAACTTCCACCCTGCCTTCTGTTTGCCTAGGAACAATTCCTGGGTTTTTCAAACGTAATTATTATCCTATTTTTTAAGATGCAGCTCATTCTACTGAGAAACAAGCATACTATCACCCTAAGCAAAACAAAAATACTTAAACTGAGCTGGAAATAGGAGAATTTTATATATGATGATGTGCATTGGCAAGAAACTGTATTGTTACAGTGCTGAAGATGAGTTTCTGACTGAAAAAAGGCCAGACATGATCTACTACTCTATAGCAGGCTTTACAAGGACACAACCTGGATGATTGATGGGATCTTTTCCCACCTGTATAATCTTGGATTCTATGAAAATAATTCCTTTGTTCAATTAGATGATAAACTAAGAAATAAATGTGGGTTCCATCTTTTAAAGACCATAAGCGGAGAAGAAGAGCGGTTATGACGTTAACAAAGACCTGAATTATGTTTCGCTCTGGTATTAAATATTTTAATCTCTCAGCTAAATTGGTTGATTAAAATTCACTTCATATCAGACTCATTGAAAAGTTTTACTGAGAAAGAAAAAGTTAAACTGGAAAAAAAATGGATGCTTTGTGCTTTTAAAGACTTCCTGTGGAGGGCAAAGAATGTTGTGACATAGCTTTTTCCAACTTTATAAAAACTCTGGCGCTGTTTGGACATATCTAAACTACAAGAAAGCTAAAGGTGGGAAAGAGTCCTTCCAAAAAGCCTGAACCTCTTTTTTTTTTTTTTTTTTTGTCTCTGATTACCAAAGATTCTAACAGTATCTATTAATCTTAAGGCAGCATAAAGATGAAATGTGTAAGCACGGTCCTCAGAGACAAGGCCTAATAACCTCCTGTGATCTTGTTCTAAGGACATTTCCTTATGGTTGTTTTCCAGTTTAAATTGCATCTCCTCCCAGGACACGACTGTAATCCCCCAAAGTCACAATGGTGTAAGAAATCTACCCTGAGTTGGGAGCAATATTTTGTCCTAATGATATCAACAGCTTCCATCTAACATTTAACCATGTAATAAGGGCAAAACTGGGCTCTTTTGACATCCACAGGCAAGAAGTGCTGCGTGTCCATCCATTAGATAGCCAGCACGCTCGCAGCTGGAAGCCTTTGTGAGATGGCATTTGATATCATCATTGTTAGCCTTCACATAATGCAATATTTATTACAGTAAGGGAAGAAGGGAGTATTTTTAGCTGCATCTTGAGTAACTTATCTCCATGGCAACCCCTTACTTGCCTGCCCTGTTGCTGCTATATAGAATGTTGTCACATTAATAATAAATGGAACACATCTAACACATTTGGCTGCCGATTGGCTTCCAGCCACATATTTCTCTTGTTCTAGTTGAAGGGTTTGGGAAGCTTAGGGGTCCATAAGCAAATTTCATTCATTTCGTTTCTTGGAGAAAATTGCCTTGGATTATGTTAAAGCACTCAGGAGGTTTCATCAATGTATGCATTGTGTTTGTTGGGTTGGATTTTTTTTTGTTTGCTTTTGTTTCTAGTTCCACTTTGAAATGCCAAGGAAATCCGTGAATAAATACAATTAGAAAAGCTAGAAACCCAGCAGCTGTGGAGTAATTTTATTTGATTTACATTTGTACGGATAAGAAAATGACATTTTTTAAAATTGCTTATGAGGAACCCCTGTGACATGTTTTTGAAGAACAATGCCTCCGTTTCATGGGAACTTAAAGCGAGCAGGTCTCCAAGTGAGATTCTAGAATTGCTGATCACTTCCCCATGCATACAAAAAAAAAGCAGTTACAAGCACTCGGCCCTCATTTTGTTGTCTAAATATATCAAATGGCAAATTTGGTAAATGCTTGTTAGAATGGTGGGGAAATAGATGAAAGAACATTAGATTTCAGTTTATATCAACCATGTTTTTTTCTAGAGATTATAACACGAGTGAACAATACAGTGCAACTGGCTTTGAAGTTTGTATGTTAAGGTTTAAACACTCCCTGCTTGGCCTGAGGAACAATTTGGAGCCTATTTAAAAGGTCCTACACAAGTATTCACATCTGGGTGACTTACCCCCATTTCTTTTCTCCCTTTTCTTCCTTGTCAATGCTTATTTCCAAATCTGTAAAAAAGAGGAGCAAAAAACTTAAAATAATGTTACGGTTTTATTACATGACAGCTGATGGTTCTCCAGTCTACCATTAGTCTATTTAACATATCTATTGATGCATGTGTGTGCAAAGAAGTAATTCCCATAGGAATCTTTATGGAACACCTCTTACATTTTGGTTTATATTAATAATATATTGCCAGTGATACCCGACGGGTCAAGGAGCTATTGCTCCTTGGTACTATTGCTGCATCCTCCAAATATCTTCCTTTTCAACCTAAGACTGAAAAAATAGCCTGTTCTTGCTCCAGCTTGTTTAGCTTTTCAAAATAAATACTCTGCTTTAAGTTCATAAAATCATATTAAAAACAGGAGAGAACATAAATTACCAATTGTTAGGTTCTTATATGAGAATTTCAATTACATGCATGATGTTGTTTCCCCCTGAATTTATAAATAGGAGAAAATGCTGGTTCATGTGAAATTTTGACTGCTACTCAGGAATGAGAGTTTCTAAAAGCCTGATTCAAAATATTCAGTAGTATTCCGTGGGAATGCTGTTACTGACCTCTGAGCCTCGAGTTAATCTCTACTTCATACTGGTGAACTTTGTAAAAGGTTTGTTACTCAGAAGGTGTTTTGGTTTTGTGGGGCTTTCTGGGTTTTTTTGTTACTGTAAAATGCTGAAGACTGGCAGCATTTCCTTCATTATTTGTTTCTAGACAGCCACAGTTTCCCCAAGGAAAATAACTGGTAGAACTTCCTTATAATGGCATTAAGCAGCCCTGAAACTAAAAAGTCAGTAAATAATCTTGCATTGCCGCTATTTTTATGTGCCCAGACCTGCTTTTAACAAGTGATAGCTAATTCAGGCTGAGCTGTATTGAGCTGGTGGCTCCCTGGCAGTGCTGCCCTCCAAGGTGAGAGAAGCAGATGCAGAACCCACTGCTTCTCAGTAGTGTGGGGTGGTCTATGTAATAGAGAGCCCCTCTCCTGGGGTGTCAGACATTCCTGCATGTTTATCTTGGACTGGAACTCACTTGGCATCTGTTGGAAGGGCAGGAAATGCATGAACATGGCAAAGAATGATCTCCTCCCTGCTGCAGCAGGTCACTTTACAGACTAGGTGTGTTTCTGGACTCTAAATCAGAGACTTTGGACCAGGAATTGTGGTGGGTGAGAAAGTGGCAAAAAATCTTGCAGGATGTTCATCTCCCCAGCAACTGGAATCCAGACTTCTGAGTTGCTACATTTGGCATAGCAGAAAGACATGTTATTAATTAAGGAAATTTTCAAAGTTCAATGGAGGTGAATCTTACATATATAATTGCTATCCAGGTGATTACACTTTAATTCACGGCTCATCTCTGCTTGAGACAAATCTACATTAAAAAAGATAAGTTTCTATAATTAATCTATAAGGAATTGATTTCAAGAAAAGAAAAATAGTATGGCTACTAGAGTGTTTAAGGTTTGTATTTGTGATACTGGAAAGGAAGAGAATTTTAAGGAAAGCAGCCTTTTGCTGAGGCTTCATCTTGTAAGAGATTTGCACCTGACTTCAGTCAAGTGGGAAGGCAGTCTGACCTCAGTGAGCAACTTTTGATGCAGGCTGCATTTCCATCTCCCTGCTACCTCTTTCTCTCAGCTTGCCAGGTGCACACTCTTGATATGTGGTTTGAAACTGATTGCAGTGACTGCGTTGTGGAGTTCACTGTTTGCCTACACTGGATGTAGGAAAAAATTATGTATCTCATTTTGACTGTTTTATGGAATATTTCATATTCGACTCTACCCCTTCTGAGAATTCTAGGTGTTGAAAGAGCTTGGAGTGTAGCTGTTCCTTTCAACTGTGGTGCTGCATACTGCCCTCGTTTTACTTGCTGCTTCTTTCTTGCTTGTCCTCTTTCCTCTCCAAAATGTGACAGCTAAAAATGCTGACTGAAAGTCAGAGCCCCAACCTAAGCACAGGATCTATAAAACTGAAATTACTTGGTGTTTTTGTTCAGCAAGTCCTCTGTTATCTGTGTAGTTCTGCAGGTTTGGAGAAATTATGTCAGAGATTGTCCCTGTGATGTGTGCATTCCATGCATTCCTAGAAGTGGGAGCACAATCTTAGAGCAAGCAAACCCCTGCTGACCACCCTGGGGTTTCCAGGCTTTGACTCTCCCTTACTGGCTCAGGTCAGAATGAGCAATATCTTTATTTTAACACAATATCACTGAATATGTTTTTCTACTGACTCAAGGGTGCAATTTTTACTTTTTAACTTTTGGAGCTACTTTTGGTCAGAAATCTAATGAACCAATTTAACTCATTAGGAAGGATAGAACAGCTCTGCCTCAGAAACAGTTATTAATTTGAAAAGTTGGGTAGGGTTCCAAGCCTGCTTTTGTGATATCCCACTTTCCTGTCTTCCAGAGCAGAAACTCAGTCCCAGTAGAAGCAGACAGTAAAAAAACTGAGCCAGTACCAGGGACACATGTGTTCTTTGTGGTGAGATAAGCATCCTTGAGCTTCCCACAATGGGGTTTATCTCCCACCTGCTCACTTACTGTACACCTGTCCCAGATTGGCACTGCTTTTGGCTGCAGTACGGTCGGTTCTCAATTTTGAAGCCAAATTTGTTGTTACAATTATTTCCCTGGCACGTAATAAAAACAGTTTCCTGTGCTCAGCAAAATACAGCTAAACAAGGAGTCCAGGTGTGCTGTGTTTGTCAGCCTTTCCACGGTGTAATGCTAATTTTACTCCACATTAAAAGCTTTAACAGACTGGATAGTAACCCTGTGGCTACCTGGTAAGGAGCGGGGGATAGTCCAGGCCTCTGGACACGGGTCACAGTGGATTTAGTTGGAGTTTTTTGGCACAGGTGTCAGTGTAATTGGAATAATGATACATGGGGGGTACCCAGAGGGTTCAGCCAGCTGTCAGACAAATGTTTCTGCTGGAGTGCATGGCAGCCTGTCATTGGGTCATAGGTGGGGGTCTAGCCTGACCCATGTGGTAGATGGGGTTTGATCTGTGTTCAAAATAATAATAAAAAGGGGAAAAACTTCCCCCCCCCGACCCTCACCCTCAAAATAAAAACACAACCACCCCACATCCAAGCTCTGCCGCTCCTAATACAGCAAGGGATGTTTTTTCCCATGTTTTGTCTGTGTATTTGGACTAAACTGATCATTCCAGTTCTTCATCTTGTTCCCTCTGCATATATTTTACTATGCCTTTGTATACATTTATGCATATTACACTTCATAAAAATGAGTAGCGATTATGAATTGATTTTCAGTCAATTCTTTTTTCAACAAAGTTGAAAATCCACATAAATATGCATTTTGAATATGTTATTGAATCCTAGTACATAGTCATACATCTAGACCTTTTAAAATTATAATGCTTGATACATGACAATAACTTTAAACACAAACATGAGAGGCACAAATGTGTCCCCTTGACAGATGAAAAGAGGCACATCTGGAATGTGTTAACACAGACCATGGGTTGTGTCCTTATCAAAGTGTAGTTCTGCACTAAGCCACTGGTTTTGGGTCGGAGCTAGGAAGAGCACTTAGCTACATGATTAACTGTAAGGATGTGGTTGCAGCTTTTGTTGGACTAATGACATTACAAAATGATACTTTTGCATTTTTTTCTGATTGTGATACTCTGTTGGGGAGTGTACATCCTCTGTAAGTCAAGGATAGTTACACAGACAGTGAAGGAGTGAATTGGTGTTTTCCTGCAGTGATTTAGGCAGTATATTTGAACACATGCTATAACTAGTGAACTTCTTGCTAATTACCCTTTGCTTTGTCTTGAGTGTGTGGCTAAGAGGAAGACCAAATACCAGGTCGGACTTTGATTTCTTGCTTTCCATAAGGCTCAGCTCATGAAACTGGTCCTTCACGCTTCAACATGATTTTTAAAATCCAAATGTTTCCTTGTGCTTGCTATGAAGTCAGATTTGCAAGAGCCTTTCAAACAGGTTCCTCATTTTGCTCTTGAATTATGAACATTTGACTTACTCATTTTGTCTGCTATATCCTGTATGCTTGTTTGAAATTGTTCTAACTAGTCTGATATATTCAGAACAAAGAATTCATTGCAGGTGGGAATGTTCCCAGTGTCATTCACATCTCTTCTGCAAGAAAGGGAAGTGGAGAAGCACCTCAATAGAATCTCATCTCTGTTATCTTAGAAACATTCCTTGATGTGATGAGGTTTCCTGTGGAGCACTATGTGTGTGCACTCTTGCCCTGTCTTTTCTAAATCTAACCAGAATTTAGGTGTCTTGCTCTTGGATCAATAATTTAATACTTAGACATCACCAAAAGCTTGGTGAGCACAGAGTTTTCTCTGTGGGCACAGCTGCTATCTCAAATCTGACCTTCCTTCTTCAGAGCCCCACATCTGTCAGCATCTGGATTCCTGAAGGGCCTGGGGCGTGCTGCCTGGGAAGATGGTGTTATGACCTCTGAGGCAGCATAACTGAGGTTCTGGTTAATAAATCCCTTGGGGTGATTTAAAGTGAAATGGCAATGAATGACTGGTGTATATGTGAGGCAGATTTTTTTTAATACAGTTTAATCACAGTGGAGAGGATGTATGGTCACAGACTTGCTCTCTTGGGGTAGGAGCCCATGAAACAGAGTCTGTCAGGCTATATTCATGCTAATTATCATGGCATTATCATCAACCCCTCCTCAGATCATAACTGATTTCTAATTCACCATCATAAGTCTTGTGGAGAAATGGTATTGCTGAAATGGATAAATTATTAATTACTCAAACTTCCTGATAAGAGCTATAAATTCTCAATGTGTGAATGTGTTTGTCTGGTAGAGATACAGAGAAAAGTCAGCCAATTCTGCAACTGACTTTATCTAATCTTAGCTTGACCTGGTGTAGATCAGTGAGATGTGTATGAGCTCTCCCATCCTTCACAGCAATAGTGAATAAATCTGTTCTGTAGAAATCTTTATTGGGTTTTCCACTGTCAGTGGTTTTATATGTCTGGCATGAACCCCTGTGACATCAGAGGGCACAAATTGCATCACTGAGGATGCAGCAGCAAAGAAGCAATTAAAAGAACAAACAGACTAATTGGATGACTTAATTCACATTCTTTAAAGTCTACAAATGAAACAACTACCATGTGCAATCAGAAAACCTCTATGTATAAACATTCATAGGCTATTTCCATGGTTACTTTACTGTTGCACAGATGCTGGAAAAGTAAATCCCTACCTAAACAGCATGCAGGAAGAGGTGTTTAATTCCTGCTTTTCCTTTGTTCTTGCTTAGTACAGCTTTGTTATGGTGCTGTTTTATTGAATTCCACCATATCTGCTTCTTGTGAATGGGAGTTTTGTGTGGCCTCAGCAGAAGGTAACAGCCCACATCTGATACTCTTGGCCATGCACACACTCTCAGCACCACTCTTGTCCTTTGTCACTTCCCATTCTCATGTTGCAACCCTCAGGATGCTGAGTGTGGTTACAGATTCCTCCAACGTGCTTGAGAGACTGTGAAAGGGAAATGCAGCTGTGGCTCATTGGTTAAGTACTCCAAGAAAGACCTTTGGCTGTTTTTCAGATGACACTGTGCAATTGCAATCACATCAGTAAAAGGAGGTCAGATCTATCCTTCTGCCATGCTTTATTATGATGGAAAGACTTTGGAACACTACATGTGGATTCAACACCCAATTACTGGTTATTGATTCTGCATTGTTCTACAGCAAATCACAGCCTGATTGTCTGTGTCATGATACCTGTTAACAGTGGAATTTACATCTCTGTTAGCATTTCTTTCGCTCTTTAAATGTTAAAGAGAGGCAAAAAGTATATTCTCATTTCTGATTTCACACGTCAAGATTTTTCTCTGGTTTTACCACCTCTAAAGATACAAGAGGCACTTGTGTGGTTGTTAGTATTTACTTGAGTTTTATTGCAACTGACACCTTATGGCTTTCAAAAGCCTTTACTGTTTTTAGAGGATATAGCTTGGCAAAACTTATAAAGGGCTCATCTCATTGAATAGACTAAGTTTCCTAAAAAGCTTAACTTTCAAGGCATCTTATTTCTGGCATTTCAAATGCAGCCAAAACGTTGGTATTCTCTGTTTCCATGTGAATGTATTGTTAGTGTAGTTACAACACTCCAGTTTTCTTGAAGTATAAACCTGCATAAACTTTCCAGAAAATTCAGTGTAAAGAGCTCCAAATGGTAGCAGTATTTTATTTCTTATGTGGGCTGTTTTATCATATTATTCTGGAAGTAGTTCCATGGGTGGTGGGGTAGGAGGATGTTTGAAAAAGAGCTGAGAGTTTTCACTAATCTATTTATAGTATTCATTAATTGATTTTATTCTTGTGGTTACCCTCCCATTAAAACCCATTTGAAGCTAGAGTGCTCTTGTCTATTAAGGTACTCACTAAGGGTTTTAAATTACTTTGATAGTTTAAGAGAAAAATTACACTTATTTCTTAGTGTGCCTTACTGTTGTGAAATGTAGCACTTTTTGTTCAGTCTGCAATACTCTTTCTAGAATTGCTGAGATTCTGAACTAATTCTGATGAGGACAAGGAGGTTAAAGTCAAAATTAGTTCTTGCTGTCAGTCTCACGCAGTTTTTGGCACCCTAAAGAAACCACTCATGCTTATTTTGTGTCCTGCTTAGTGTACAAGCTCGTTACTGCTTTATAAAGAAGACTGGAAAAAGGCCTTTAGGTGGAGATGAACAAGGAGTAGAAATGGTACAAAACCTGGGGAGGGATAGTGTTAGACATGTCTGTGCTCTCTGTGTCAAGGACACAGAAACACAGATGTGACAGGTTATGGTGCTTGCCCTGCTCTCTCCATCTACTGTGGCCCTGCTGCCAAGCTGCAGCTCTGACAGCGCTGCTTGCTGTTGATAGCCCAGCCCAGAAGATGGGCTCTCATCTCTCCAACTGGTGACTCCAGTTTAACAGCGTTTTATCCCAGTGTTGCACACAATTTACCTTCAGTTCTGATGTTTAAATCCACTCACAACAAAATCCTTATTCCATTTTGCAGCTGAGTTGCAGTTGGAGAAGTATCTTCCGTGCCTTGTAATGAAATATCTTTTTATGAAGATGTCAAGGGAGAGAAGTAGTTATGAGCACTTTTCATGGTGGTGTAAATTCACACATTATTCATGCTTCATTGGCCTTATTCTGCCAGATCAGCATAAAGCCATCTAGAAGAATATGTACCTTTAGCACACTGATAATACTCGACAACGAGGCAATAACACCGGTGACATTTGCAAAGCCTGACACACTTGGGCCCCTCTGAGTTGACATTAATAGAAATGAGACATCTCTTTCTTAGGCAGTAGTGGTTCAATGACCTTTTTCTTATTTCTCAGGCCTCTGTTATTTTTGCATGCTCTTTGTGGCCATTGTAAGGCAGCAGGAAAATGCTTCTTTTTCCTACTCTTCTGATTGCCTTACAGTAGTCTTCCCCTTTTAAATGGTTATCAGACTTTTCTTGTGGGGACACTAAACAATTTGGGCTGTGGAGAGTTGATTTCTCATTAAAGCTAACTGAAGAAGCATCAATGGCATCTGGAAGCAGCAGAGTTGTGATGATTATTTACTCCTGCCTTGCAAAATGGAGTATAGGATGTTGCAGTGCTCATGGAAAACAGCAGAATTGGCCTTAGACTTCACTGCAAAGTCTCCCCTTAATTGAGGAGTACTCCAATCCTCTGCCAAAGGCTATTTATATTTCATTTCTCACTATAAAGGAAGGTAGAAGATTGACAGCAGTGCACTAGGATTTTGTAGTAATTGATCTTTTTCAAAGCACTTTGGCTTTCTCTGAAGAACTGCCATGTGGCTCTGTACCTTGTTATTGCTATATAGGTACATTTTACTGTTGTTTTCAGAGAGTGGCCATCAAGATATCACAGGTTTTAACCACAGAATTGCCTTTATTCTCCATTTATTCTGATACTAGATGTAATATTAATGGAAGTACCCTTCTGGCAGGGTAGGGCACGTTATCAGTAAATGTGTAATTGACTTCTGTACAGAGTCTGAGGGAACAAAGGGAGCTTGGAGATCAAGAGCACTGCTGCCAGAGCAGTGTGATTGTTCTGGCCACAGCCTGTGATCCTTGCTTACCCAGAGCAGAGCTGGGAGTTATCACTCAAGGGCTGCTGGTGGTGGTTGTGGTTTGATCAGTGCAAGTGGTAAATGACACTGCAATTGTAGCTCGTGCTGCTCGTCAGCCTACCTGCGTGTCTGAGAAAACGGAGCGAGGAGAGCTGCTCTGGTACTCGGTGTTAGAGGTGTACCATGAGCATGAGCCTGGAGGGAATGGGCAAAAAAAGAGGGCAGTGTTGGAAGTTTAGTACATTGCAACCAGTGCTAGGTACTAGCACTGAGGAAGGACTAAGAAATCCAAATAAAAATGTTGGAAGTTTTGTGTTTAGTAATTTTTATTTATTGAGGGGAAAAAATGTTTCTTGCTGTGAGGAAAAAGGCTTTGTTTCTTTTTAAACTGTGTTTGTAAATCAGATCATGCGAGCTTTGTACGAATATAGAGAATCCAAAAGGGTGTTTTTGGCACTGTAAATAGGAAGCTCTCAGTTGTTCAGGTATTTTCAAGAGTTAAAGTACTCAGACCTCTTAACATTAAATCCGTGTTATGATCTCTCATATTACGAATCAAAAGACAGAAGGGGAAAATACAACTTTTACATAATGCTATTCATCATGACAAATGTTCTGTATCAAAGAACATAACATCCTGGCAAAGCTTCAAGATTACCCAGAGGAGAGGCAATGGACAGACTGTTGAGCCAAAGTAATTTCAGAAACAATTCCACACCTTATTTATCCCTCGTGTGGCACAGAAAGGCTGTAAAACCCTCTAGCACAGTCACTTTGTGCATTTGTTTAACCTACTGACCTTAACCCTCACCTACCTGACAGCCTCATGTTTCTGAGCATGGATTTCTGTGCAACTCACAACATCATGGTTTCGAGCCTCTCTGTGAGAGATGATTCTTTCCCAGCTCTTGAGCCAAACTCATTCCAGACATCTTCACTGGGCAGCTTTGTAGCATCAGAAGAAAATGCTCTCCCTTCACATTAATGTGCCTTTAAACAAATTTGAAATTATGCTGCATCTGAACTTCTGGCTCAAAATTGAGTAAATGAAAACTATTTGTTTTCATGAACCTCAAATTTAATCCTCAGTAAGTGGGGGCTTTTTGTTTGGTTGGGGTTTTATTATTGAACCTTCAGATATTAAATCAATCTATTCAGTATTATTAGCACTAGATGATGCAACTTATCTGTCATAATACTGAAAACTAGAAATCTTGTTTATGCAAGTCAGTGTAGTACAGATCTTATCTGTGTAATTTATCAAAATTACATATATTTACTTGTTGGTAACAGAATTTGGCATTATACAGAGGGTTGCAGAAGAAGTCCTCATGCTCTTACATTACTGTCTGTCCACACAACAGTCACAGTATCTAAATGAAGTAGTACTACATTGTTTAAAAGATGTCCAAAAAATGTCCTAAATATATTAAATTATCTCTTTGTTCAAGCATGTAGTCTGGAAGTCTGACCAGAAAGGAGAGAATTGTTTTTCAAACAAGCCAAAAAGCCATCGCTGAATCCAGTTGCATCTCATCCCTGTTAACCCTTAGTTTGGATGCCTGAGGATGAGAGCTGACTTTTGGGCTGGACATTTGTACTTTGTGTTGCAAGGAAACCTGTCGTCCTCCCACACAATAAAGTCCCTGCCAACTGTTGTGTTAAAAGCAAGTCTTGACTGAAATTGGGATGTGCTTTAAAAGGTCAGAGAGGGCAAAGGGAATCTGTGTTGGCATCTTTTGTCACATGCTGCCCATCAGTTTGCCTTGGTTCATTCAAGTTGAACAACTTCTGTCCTAACAAAAGCCAGTTTTAGAAAACAAAATTCAGAGTCACCTATGCCGTGCTTAATTTTTGAAAATCCATTCCTGATGCTCAGATCTCAACCAGTTAATTTTAATATAACAATAAGCCTAATATCTTCCAGGGAACCACTGTAGACTTTTAGGTCATTCTTGATATTTAAACTCTGGGAGAAGACAAGCTTTGTATTTGCATTTCAGATTGCATCCTGTCATGGGTATTTTTTAAAGTTCACCTTATTACTAAAACTGTAGCTTTTTTTTTTTTTTGTGAAATGTAAAACCATTCGAGCTCATTTGTATTTCACTGCAAACTGCAGTTCACTCAGTTCATGGAGCTCAAAAGGGGCCCTGTGAGGCCTCACCCTGGTCCAGCTGGCACTGATTGAAGGCAGTGATGTAATGATAATGTCTCAAGAGTTGCTTTGGGATGTTGGGGTTACTTGAACATGAAGCTCTTAAGGTGCAAAACCACATGACTCAAATCCAGGAAATTGTTCACCTACCCATTCTCATGGGGTGAGTATGCAGTTCCTGTAAAATTTCAGAAAAGAATAACAGTGGTCTGTTATTGCTGTGATGAAAATAGTGAGGCTGTCCTTCTTTCAGAATGTTTAAATGAAAGATCAATCTATCAAAGGAAACATCACTCTGAGAGGAGCATCTGACATAGCCGGGATCTTAAGTGGATGGGGAAGGTCCTGGTTCCTCTCTGGGAGTTGCAAAAAATCCTTCCTGGTTTGCATGATGACCCTGAGCCCTTAAAATGTGCCAGGACGTACCAAAACTTTTACTGCTTTTTGCCCAGGTCAGGGCAGAAAAACTTTTTAAACCTGAAATACCCAATGTGTTCCTTGTGCCTTTAGAACAGAAATGCTTTTTCTCTGCTTTTCAGCTGCTGATATAAAGAGTGTTCTCTGGGTAAAGGATGGATTGTAGTTTCAACACACAATCAGCATAGAGAAACTTGGTAAACAGAAACATTGCTGGTGGCTGTCAAGAGAGGAGACAAGAGGAAAACCTCATTAAGTCTGATTGTTATGGCACACAGTGATAATGGTCTTGTACAGGAGATAATGATTTACCTAGTGTCTCTGGAGCACGATAGGTTATATAGGTCTGTGGGCTTTTCTTTTAATTGAAAGAACACCTACCATTAATGGCCAGTGAAATAATTGAGTAAATCTTTGTGCTGCAGAGAGGGGAAAAAAGTTAGAAATATTGACATAACGCAAGTTCATCCCATAGTGAACCATAATTACCAATGTTGAGTGTATGACCTTTGCAATGCAAAGTTTGCAGAGAACTTTATCTTCTTGTGCTTCTGCAACCACCAATGTTGTTACACAGCATTTAGTGGCTGGAGTTTGGTTCATGATAACACAGAGTTTAACATCCTGAAATAACTTATTGATAAAATTGTGTGATTTGAGTTGGAAAGAAACAAGAGTAAGACAATGCAGTCATCCTCCAGCCGAACACCTGAGTTCATTTAGTGAAGAAGGAAGTGTGCAGTCTCGTTCCCTGTGCTGGATCTTCTCTCCAGCCTGCTCTTTCCTGTTCAGGGCAGGGGCTTTGGTGCCAGTGCTGACCTTGGCAGTGGAGCTCAGTGTCTGCCTGAAGGAAAAGGAGCTGCTGAGGTCCTTTGTGCCCTGTTCTGCCTGCAGGGGTGGGGTGGTAGCTGGGCACCTTGTTCTGCCTGTGCTTTCTGCCTGCAGGCTCACTTCAAGCAGAAATAGGAACCAAATTGTGGTCAGCAGGGTGTCTGAGGGATGAGCTGACACAGCAGTGCAAGAAAGACCTCCTGCCCTGCTTAGATTTGATCTGACTCTTACCTGCAGCAGACTGCAGACAGAATCCTCCCAGTCACTGCACTGGCCAGGGCTTGAGGGAAAGGGAACATGACTGGCTTCAGCAACTCAATCCCATGTCCATTTATTTTGCTCTACAATGTCTTGCAAAGCCCTGCAGCTGTCACATTTGCCACTCTTCTCATCCTACTGAAGGCAATCCCCTCAGTCTTTTGAAACAGCAGCAAATTAAAGCTCTTTTTGAAGGCTGCAGACAAGCTTATATATATTTTATATGTTCTGTATATATACATGCACTAGCATATCCTTCAAAGTTGAAAAGAGACCATTTGGATTAAAGAGAAATTAATATCTTTGCAGATCAAAAGAAAAAATTAAACTTTTGTTGCTGGTTTTAAAGGGTAATTTTTAAAGTAATATCCAAACCTTTAGGGTCTTTAAAGTATTTTCAAAATTGCTGGCAGCTTGTCTCTGAAGTTCGGCTCTATGAATTGGATATAAAATTCACTTACTACTCATTATCATTCCATCTGTTTGAAGATGTTGCAATTGTAATGAAACAATTGTTAGAATAGCTTATCCACAATGCGTGATCAACATGTTTTCCCTTTTCAGATTTGCTTGTGCATCACGCAGTCATTTAAATCTGCAAGTGCCAGTGCACGTATTTCTCAAACTGCTGTGAAGGTTTAGTTATTGGCCATAACCCCACCAACCACATTATGAGGTGATGCAAGTCATGGCACAGAGGAGCCACCTCATTTTGGGGAGGGTATTCACATGGAAAGTGATGCACATGTTAAGGGCAAAGACACTAGATAGTGATTTTCAAAGAAAATCCCCTTACTAGTAACAGGTTTTAATTGGCAGTTCCACTGGGCAACAGTTTTTTTTCTGCTGAGTTGCTTGGTAAAATTTGCTATTTTTATTGAGATTATTAATAAATAGCAGTATCTGCAAGAAACAAAATTTTAGTCCAGCATCTCCATGCAAAGTCGACTAGAATAACAGTATTGGCTTAAAAAAAAAAAAAAAAAAAACCAGTTCCCTCAGCTTTGGGAAGAGAAAATGCATTCAACTAAGGCAGTATTGAAAAAGAGCTCCATTAAAGAATGAAAATAAAATAAGCACTAGTCTTGAATGAGAATATTGTGGAGGATAATCTTCTTTTCATTCAAGATGCTGGCTTGATGGAGAGTCTCTAGCAGTGACCATGGGAAAATGAGCTCAGCATCACTCTTTTTACATCTCTAACTTTGTTTGTGACCAAAGGATCTCAGGAAGTTTTGGTTATTGTACTTCCAATTAGCACCCTTCTGATCTCTGAAAGGGTGCTGAGGGGCAAATTTATCTTGTATGTGTATTGAGAAACAAATTGAACATGTTGGGATCATGAAAAATAGAAAGGGGATGGAAGCATCTCCTAATTGCTCATGGCAGAGTCTGGCACTAAAGCTCAGTCTTTGCTGCTGGATTATTACCTATGGAATATGCAAGCAGACACAGATTAATTTTTTCATGCTAAAATAGGAACCCAGAAGAAAGAATCAGACTCCATGCCCCACCTTTATTGCAAAAAAAAGAAACAGTGGGAAAATCCATAGTAAGACCATAAAAATAAAACATTCTGCAAGGTGATAGTGTAAGCTTCTGAGGATCCACAAGGAAAAAAACCAAACATTTATAACCATGTCTGACTGAGGGAATGAAAGAAAAGACTGGATTCCTTGCAGTCAGCCTGACATCAAGCTGAGGAATGTAAGACCCTGGATGTGTGGAACAATTTTAGGGGTTATTTTAGGATAACATCCTAACAGTCCAGTGGTTGGAAATATTCTTTCACTTTTAAGGGGTTTCCCTGCTACTAATTAAAAACAAAGAAGCAAGCCATAAAACTTGTATCTTCTCTAAACTCGAGAGTTTTTTCTTCTTAATTGTGTGGCATGATATTAGTACCTGAAATTTAATTAAAGCTTGTAGTTAACATAAAAAAGATCAATACTCTACAGTAAAAAATGGGTTCTTTTCATACTTTCAGTATGGCAGCATGTACTATGGAAGAGTTAGATCTATATCTTGGTGTTCTCGATTTTCTTTTTCATATCTTGTGCTAAAAGATGCTAATCAGTGGGATTTTGCATGTGTTTGGATCAAAGAACATTCCTCCACGATTTAAAATCCCCTTTATGTGCTACATGCTGTATTTTTAGGCTCAGTGGGAAGAGTTTCAGTGCCATTTGTGTGCCCTGCATGGATGCCAGTGCTGGGATGCTGGGGATCACTTGGGTGGGAGTCCAGCAGGAGGAAGCATTGAACTGCCTTCTTCTGGCGTGGCTGAGGTGGGACCAGTGCTGATGAGCAGGCTGACATGGGTTTTAGAACATTTCTTTAGTGACTCCTGTGTCCACCCTGCCCTTACCGGTGGTGTGGTCAGTAGCAGACTTGTTTGCATGTGCCTGGAATGTCCAGGGGGTTGAACTACATGTGCAAGAATCATTTTGAGTATTTGGTGTTCATGAAAATAAAGATGGAAGAGAATGAAGGAAGACAAAGTGTAACTCAAGGTTAACTATTATGTGGTGCAAAATCCATGTGAAATTCAGTTCTCCCGTGCCAAAGCTGACAGACAAATCTGTGTGCTCTCATTAGTTCTTATTAAGCAAGAAATACTTAAAATTATACCTATGTTGTTGAAAGTTCTTTCTGAATATCACATTTTTAATAAGGATCGAGATACATTTGTTCACAGTCCTATACCTCTAAAGCATAGGTGTTCTGGGTTTTTTTCATTTCTTTTTGCTTCTGTAAAAAAAAAAATGTAAGCATATATCAAAATTATAGTGAGAATGCACCTGCCCCTGCTATGCATTTCCCAGAACCTCACAACCACACTGTCTGCTCAGTGTGCCTTTGAAGTGGATGCAGTATCAGTGGGTTGCTTAGTTAATAAATAAATAAATTTGGGATAATGTTCACTTTAAATGAAAGGCAGGTACTGCTGATGAAAGTAGCAAAACTGAAAACAAATGCTAACAGAAATGCATTTGGGTGAGAATTGCAGATAGTGGTACTAACATTCCATGTCAAAGTGATGTACACACCCTCTATTCCCCTGGCTGACTGAAATTTTGTTTAAGCCTAGCTAGAAAGCATTGACAAGTTTTAGAAACAGCCTGGGAAGGAAAGAGGAGAGCAGAAAGAGTCCTTTGAACTCAGTGGAGGCCTGAATGAAGTTAAAATCCTCAATATTATCCCAGCTGGCTAATAACAGCAAAAGGTTAGAGTAATATAGTAATTACTCAAACTTACAACTGCTTTTTCCCACTGGAAAATAACACCAACTTTAAGTCATGAATAAAACATGTTGGCCCAAATCTATTACCTTAAGCATCTCCAGTAGAACTAGGGACATAATGTATATTTACTTGCTTGAGGAAAACCTACTCATCACTGATAAATCCTCACTGCCTAATTAGGATGCCTAATATATTTCAATGCTTGAGTTATTTCCTCTTGCATATGCTTAAATGGGTCAAACTTTGAATCTGGTTAAAAATATAAAAGTACAATGAAACACTATTTCAACTGCTTCTTCTAATCTGTGGCAATGTAGGAAACCAAGCAATACATCCAGACACTTTATTATTTTTCTGAATTAAACAAAATAATATAAGGAAGCATCTCTAGACATTTTTTCTGAAAGTTTGTAATTTTAGGTTCTCTTCTGCCATTAAACTTAAAAATCAAATAAATAAAATGGTAAATTGAATTTAACCTTTGCTTTGATTAGACTGGTATCTGTTGACATCACTGATGACTGAAATTCCTACCTAATGTCTGTTCAGCAGTTTTAGCAAATTAACAAGATTGGGGTTTCACTGTCAGCAATTTAAAAAATCTGCTTGCTACACATTCATTCTTGATTTTTTAAATTAAATGTAGTTACTTGCCCTGCATTCAAATAAATACATTTATGCACTCAAATAGACACTGAGTGTATATAAAATGGAGATGTCGTTAGATTGAATCAATGCAAATATTAGAATAAAGATGTTGATTCCATCGAATGTTACGCATGAATTAATGTGATGCATCTGGTCCTAATCTGTAGTTAGTAAACAAAATTTCAAGCATCTGCTTTATGTGGGTCTTCACTTCTGAAGTATTAATGAATGGTTGACTCAGTCATTGTGTGCTTTATTGAAAAACAGGATATTTTATAAAAATAAGTGGTGGTGATGTACAAGATGGCACATGGTATCTCTGACAGTAGAGAGGGTCAGAGAGGGCCCCCAGACTGCTGCCTGAAGCAATGCCCACAAGGTGTACAGGAACTGCAGTGTTCCCAACAAATGCAAGCACCTGTATGTAAAAAGAAGATAACTGTGTATGTGCCCTGTTGGTGCAGTTTCTCATCTGGAACTAGCACATTCAAATTAACGCACTTTGCTCATTATAATTCACCCATACTAATATTAGGATAACACATTAATGGGCAGTTACAAGTAGGTTGTACAGAATTTTTAGGCAAAGTGTTAATCTTGATGGGATTAAGAAAAAGCATTAAAATTAATGAAATGATTGCATCTCAATCTGCATATGCAAATTAGGGTAAATCATATGCCCTACAATAGTATAAGCGAAAGATTATGGTAATAAATTGCGTTATCTGAATTAATGACTGGCTAGCCCCACTTGATAAGGTCATGGTAAGTCCCAGTGCACTTATTACTAAAATTTATCATTCAAGCATGTGTATGCATTTAATTATTACAGCCTATTTAACAAGCACATAAACTTTGAGAGCAGTGGAAAGTTTTCCTGTCTGTAGAAGAGAACTTTTCCTTGTTCAGAACACGTCAAATCCCAAGAATGGAAGATATGTAGAATATTCTAATTTAACTTAAGGATTAATAAATAATTCAGTTTAGTCCTTGCTTCTCACTACTTTATAGGGTTAAAGATTTATGGCTTAGATGGAACACATGAGAGTTAGAGCTCGAATAGCCATGATGAGGGAAGTCAGAGTTTGCTTTTTCCTTCTGTCTGCGTGTGTTGATTTCCCAGCAGCACAATCTGTCTAGTTTATTCCAGGTAAAAATTTTTCTAGCTGTGTACTAGTACAGCACCTAGTCTAATAAAGTTTAGTAAGAGTCTTTGAGCAATACTACTAAATATTGATATTAGTTATAATGCAAATTTTATCTAGAGATATCAGAAAGTATAAGAAGATGGTATAAGGTTCTGAGACTGCTTTCTTGAAAGGGTATCATACTCTTGAAATGGACAATAAAAGAATTGTTTTCTTTGCCTCAGGGAAATGCAGTTTCAAGCCCTTAGTTATATGACAATTCCTAACTGTCTGTGGGCATCCTCACAGCTGATAAGCAGCTAATTTCTCACACATGGGCACTTCAGCAGTAGTTAAGAGTGAAAATATGTATATGAGACCAAGTACCTGAAAGCCTGTAGAGGGGTTCACTAGCAGCTGAGACTGTCACTAAAAGGCTGCCCCCAAAAGAGCTCAAAAGCTTCTGGGCTGCATCAGCTGTCTGAGCTTGTCAAGCAGTTGTGGAGCACGTCCCTTTTAGTAGCTGATGACTAGATGGAGGCACGTGCCACCATTTCTCTGAGCCTTTCAGGTTGTGGTGAATATAGAAGAAAGCTTGTCCACTGCCCGGGGAGATGTAAAAAGAACTGGAAAAAATTTGGCCGACTATTTGGATACACTGGGTCTTCCCATCTCTTCACATTCACAGAACTGCTGTGAATTAACTCCAAGCTTTTGGGGAGCAGTGGCTGCACTGGCCACAAGCTGTATCAAGGAGAACCTTGTTATATCCAGAGGATCCGAAAAATTCTGGCACCTTTAACAAGGCAGAAATGTTTTGAGGCTTTAGTACATAAATTCTGCAGAAGCACAATAGCCACTCAGCAGTGTGATGCCTTGGTTCAGAACTATCAAATTAACTCCAGTAAGAACACTCTCTAATGAATTAATCATAGTAATACACATTTTGCTCCCAGAACAAAACATAGATGATCCAATTAACCAATTTCTACTAAGGCCTATGATTACTTTATTAGGGCTCTAAAAAATGGTTTCTGCAAAGCAGTGTTTATTCCCAGATTGCTGCAGTTATCAGACAGTGCTAAGACCAGCGATTGAGGCCTCTGCTGTCCCTTATCTCATTAAGTGTGACATAAACACCTTAGATGAAATGAAATGGCAAAGTGCAGCAAATGGAGTAAACACTTTCTCTGCAGAGAAGTGCCCTGCTACATGCTTAAGATCTGATTTCCTGGCCACTATTGACAGATGATAACATGTTTTGTACCCATGCCAGCCAAAGATAGCCATTTAGAGCTTCTAAATAATTAAATATTGATTAATCAGCCTAGAAACATATAGAACTTTTTTTTCCCCAAGCTTTTGTCCATTTTTAAAGGCCTTATTATTTCTGCGCAGAGAAAGCAGGGGAATCTTCTACATGCCTTCTGCAGACATCAGGGGCTTAAAAAATCACATATTTGTGCTGCTGTGAGAAAAATGACATGGCTACCACACTGCCATAGCACAAACACACCTGAATCCACTTTACCACGCTTGTTCTCCATGGGATCAATCAAGAGAAGGGCCCAAATTTTTCAAGTCAGAAAGCAATTTGTAACGGGCTGAAACTCAGTTTAAGTGTTAGCCAACTTGTCTATAAGATGGAAATGTGTGATGGCTTATCTATTCATGCCTCTTGGCACTACTGGGTTGAAAAAGCCTGCAATTCATGGGTTTTGGGGCAAAGTTGTTCAGGAAACAAGTCTTCCTGTCTGAAAGATTTTGGGGTTTGATTTGTTTTTTGTTTTTTTTTTTCTAAAGTAGCAAGTGTGTGACACTGGCATGTGCAAAATAAAGTGTACGAGATACAACAGAAACTCCAATGAACATGATAATGACTGTAAATTATTCTTGTCATGTGATCTCAGTGAGCTGCTTGATTCTCCACGTCTTGGGGAGGATTTCAGTAATATTGAGCTAGTTTATTTTTCTTAACCTGTAAACTGGGATTACGCTATAGGTGGTAAATAATACTCATGTATTGGTTGATGGGATTTCCTATGTATCACCAATTACCAAAATGACATTTACAGTAGTTGAATGGGTCTTAACAATATTATTGCTGTTATTATTATAATCTGTGAATGCAGTTTTCATAAGGCATCTGCAAGAATTTAGAAGCATTAGTTTATCAAAACGATGATAAAAGCATTGAAAGGTGCCTCCTTACTTCTATATCACACAGAAGATATTTGGAGCATACTCTATATGCTTTCTGCCTCAAGGAGTGCTCCAAAGCACCCTTCTCTCTGGGCATTATCTGTTTGCTGGTGTTAAATGCAACAGGGGCTCTGTCTCTGTGGTGCCTGGGTGCAAGGTGCCTGTTGTAATCTGTGCTAGATGCAGAAGGAAAAACCCCAGCGTTTGTGTTTGCAGTAAAACACAGCTTTAAGTTGGAAGCTCGCAAGCAGAGTGTGGCTGGCCCGTGTGTGGCAGCAGCTCCCAGTGCCATGTGGAGTGGCAGACCTCCTTCCCCCCGCCGGCACAAACAACCCGGTTTCAGCTCTGCTGGAACGTGGCAAAGCCCTCAGCAAAGTGAAACCCGAGCCTGCCTGTGCTGCTAGCAAAAACCAGGCAGTTTTTGTTGACAGGGTTTGTAGCTCACACTTCTGCGAGGCAAAAGCAAAACAAGTTTTCTGTGATACCGCGCACAGAGAGAGTCTTTTGTTAGCCACAAATGCCAGCTGAAAGTGTCTTTGCCTTAAAACCACAGGGCATCCCGCCTTGGGTTTGAGAGAATAATGGAAAATGTGCTGGGTATAAAGCAGCTCTGATAGCAAAATGGTGCAGCGCACCCAAGCTGCCTGTTTGTGGGTGAGAAATGGTTGCAGGGTAAGGCTAGATCGAGATTTTTAATTTTCCTGACATCATTGGTAGTCAAAGAGCAGAATCAAAGGAAGAGGATGGTTATCTCTTATGGACCTCAAACATATATAGGCTTCTCTGTTTTGCTATTTATTGTCTATTGTAACTCAAGATACCAATATTGCCTAAAAAGTTGTCTAAGATGTGTAAGCACAAGACCAGTAGCAGATTTCCCCTTTTAGAATAAGTCTTGATAAATCAGGTTTCTGGGGAGGTTCCAATGAGATGCAAGAGGAAAACTCTTCACAGCACTCAGCCATTGGAATTATCTTCCCTGGGAAGTGGCACGTTCCACAACATTGGACACTTTCAAGATGCTGCTGGACAGGGTGCTGAGCCATCTTGTCTAGACTGTGCTTTTGACAAGAAAGGTTGGGCCAGACGATGCTTCAGGTCCCTTCCAACCTGTGAAGCTGAATAACAAATATGTAACTGCCTGAAAGTCTGAGTTCAGCCCTGTTGCTTGCTGGCTGCCTAGTCAAAACTCAAAAGTCACAAGTAATTGCCAAATTATTTTTAAAAAGTGAACACTAATTCCAGTAATAAGCCACATGAGGTATTGTTGTGAAGGGTGTGGAAGCAATTGAACGGCAAAGTTATTTGAATGAGCTAAGATGCTAATGACCACTAACAGCTGACAAGGACATCAGCAGTGAGATAGAAATGAACTAAAGTTTACTCTTATGTGGGTGAAATAGCAAATATATCAAAAGCTGCTTTTTTCCCCAGTTTTGTCACTCCTGAAGAACAGTATTGACGCATTTTTCTTGGAGGGTCATGTGTTTTAGAATTATGATTGATTATTTAGGAAGTTAGGAAGGCTTGTGTCCAAAAGCTGGTTGGTTTTTCCCTTAGATTATAATATATGATTTTTATTTTAACAAATACTTAGACCATCACAGTAAAAAGGAAAAACATACTCTAAATCATAAGAGATTATATTCCTTATAGGATGGGTGACTGAATGGTGTGGAACCTGAACTAAAGATGTCTGTCTGTGCTTTGTCCAGTCACTTTGTTCTCCACTGTGCCTGTAGACCATATCCATTTAGGATTGCAAATCAAATCCATAAATCTGAACTCTTTCATAGTATCTGCTGCACTAAAGCCTTTCTACTCTGAGCTGTTTTCATTGGGTTAGGCTCTGGGGTTTTTGTCTCTACTGCCAACAGCCCTAGCTTTCATTGACAGTGACGCAATTTCTGATTTACTTTTCCCCCTCAGGGTTAATTTTATTTATGTTCCTAATCACTCCACTTCTCTGTCAACAACTGGAGATGTTTGGTGATATTCAAGTTGAAGTTTCCTTGGAAAGTAAGGCAATGGAGTAATTAGAGATTTATAACATTGCATGAAGAATTTGATGGTACTTAAAATTATGAGTAAGCAAAATTGTCTCGTGCTCCCTTGAATGATAAACATCACCCTATTTTCTCTGGCTGTCATAGCTTCTTCCTGCAACCTTTTACTCATCCTTCGAGGGTAGTGGAAAAGAAATGTGCTGAGCAAGCTTGCTGTCATCAAACTCTGCTTCCTGGTACCATAAAGTGAACTTCTAGGACCTATGAGAAATAACAATTTTTGTCTACACATTTGAAAGCTGGCAGGGGTGCTTGATGAACAGGGATAACATCATGTGAGAGGAAAGTAAGAATTAGGAAGAGAGGCTGCTTAAAATCTCAGGTTGATTTGAATTTTGATCAGTACAAGGGTAGTTGAACTGTCTTTGTGCTGAGGTGTGCTTTAGTTTTAAATATCTTACATTTGACTTTTTATCATTCCTTGACTTAAATAAACTTTATGAGAGAGAGTTGATGAGGAAGATTGAGGAGGGGAAAGAAGTATCAAGCTTTATCCAAAGACTGAAATATTTTAAATTACTTCTGTTGTACTTTCTTCATTCTATGTTTAGGAAGAAAATCTTTAGGCCTTGAGCATATAGCAGTTTGCATTCTTAATTTGTTATCACTGAAACTTGGGGTGGAGCAATCAAATTTCTGTGCCACATGAGAAACCCTTCAAAATCAAGAAAGTCCACAATCTAAGAAAACTCAATATGTTCATGAGCTATTCGTAAATACCAGAGCTGTATTACGGCCAGTAGTGAGACCAATTCTTGAAAAGTAGTTGCCAGCAAACTTTTTCCTCCTTTATTCTCCCATGAAAAAAACCCACAAAACCAACAAACTGGCTTGTATAATGAAAAGTAGAGCTAGATGAAGGTGCGTAAACTCTTTTTCTAACATTGTTCTGAGGCTGTTGACTTGGAAGTTGTCCTGAGTATGTGTCTAGGCTGGCGCTTACAAGAGCAGACTCTACTCCTGATGTTGAGCTCAGGGAAAGGATTTTCATCAATAGAAATGCAGGCACAGTGAGCACGGCCACTGTGGGATAAATGTTGAGGTATTCATATTTTTCTTAGTGATCACAGGTACTTGATAGAACAGAAAATGTACTGCTTTAAATAGAACAAAAAAAGGAATACCTGCATCCGTGTCTGACAGTTCTTTATAACATTCTTTGCCACAACATGAATTATTTGTGCTAAACTAAGGAACATGCAATTTTATTTGGCTGTAAAAATGAAATATACAGCTTTGATCTGTTACCTGGATATAGATTCCCTTATAATATATTAAAATACTTGGTGCTATTTCTATTTTAAAGTATTTCAGATACAAAACCCAATAATGGCATTATAACTATTGCAAAAAGAAAATTAATTCAAGATTAATAGAGAAATCCAAAGAAAAACAGAATAACATAGATGTATTTAAAAATAATTGTGTATTGATCTTTTTTCAGCCTCTGATTTAAATACACCATCTTGCCACCATAAAGCTTCAGCAGAACTGTGTGTGTGTTTAGTTTGGTTATTTATAAGTAATAATTTTACAAAAAGTAGTGAGAATTAGGTAATTTCAGGAAATAAATTTAAAAAAAAGAATCAGCTTAGATAGCTAAAACAAATAATATCAATCTGCTGCTGCTTTAAAGTTTTGGGGAGAACAAAAAAACATCTTCAGAATGTTCTTAGAGGCACCTCCAGCTTACCCAGAATGAGGTTTTTGTGAATTCTTTCCTGTGCCTGGCTTGGGCTCAGTAGTTACCTCTTGGTAAGCAAAGCAGTGGTAGATGACCCTTAAGAAATTGCAGCATCAAAAAGAAAAGTACCCAGGGAGTTAGGGAGGTCTCACAGAATCACAGTCTGCAGCTTGATTACTGTGGGTTTGGGGCTTTAGGTTTTTTATTTTTGTTTGGAGGGGTTTTTTGCCATAGAAGCAGAATTTGTAACTGGTAAGACTATCACAGAATACACTGTCCTATATGGTTATAATGCGCTTGTAAAGAGAATCTACATCAGGAAGTTTTTTTGCTTTTACAAACATGGTCAAGACATAGAGATGTCTTGAATCAATACTGAGTCTCTCCACTCTTAATTTTGTATCAGTGTGATAATATTGATTTCTGGAAAAGTTGGAAAACTTAGGCTCCATAGCAGCTGGATACCTACATGTAATCTTTTAACTTTTGTGCTGAACTGTGTTTTTTCAAATCTAGAATGTAAAATTGGTCCTAGAAAAATATTCTTGTGCCCACTCCATCTGATGTTTTCTGTACGTTTGAAATAGTGAAAAAAACATCATCTCTGAAACTGGCTCTGCTCCCCAAAGTGACCAGAAAATATATCATGGTTTTCAGTGAGCATAGATGTATTAAATAGTTCTTTCTTATTGCAAAGGATATCTTTTGATGTACCTCTTTTTTTTTTTTTCCTTTTTTTTTTTTTCCTCTTATGTGATGATGCCATGGCTGCTCCCCTTGAAACCAAAAGTCCATGGACTGTAGGTCTACAGAGATAGTTAACCCATTTTCTTTTTAAAATTTTATTGGTTTTACATTTAAACATAAGTTAGTGGTTTGGTGGAACATTTTTTATATTACACTTGATTTTAATAGCACCTCTTCAAATTCTAATATATTGGTAAAATTCCGATGTGACTTCAATTTAATATCAAAACATTAATCATGCAACCAAGAAGCTGCTTTTGTATTTACTTTTTACAAAACCCATATACAGAACCATTTTGTGCTTTTGTTACTCAGTTTAGATGAACTTGTAGCTAAGGAATGCTTATCTATTTGGGGATTTTATCTGTTTGGGTGAAGGGGAAGATTCTGGTAACACTTCTAACCAGTTGCACAGAATCAGCTTAATTTTCTTCAGCTTCATTTTCCATCTGCTTGGTTTTCACTTCTCTTGACATCCTAGCAGGCTTTTCATATTTACAGTCCAGCCAAACAACTGAGTGTATTCAAATCTTCCTACATAGCAGACATAAAATGAAATTATTTTCATCCTTCAGCAGTTCCAGTCTTTCAATAGTGTCATAGCAGTAGAAATGGGGTACTTGCACTTTTCCATTCAGCAAAGGCTAACTAAGTGTGCTTGAAGTGCTCTAAGGTTGAGTGACCTCCAATGACTTGTGTGTATAGATTATCAAACATCATAGCTGAGCTAACAGACCATGAACAGTGTCCGATTCCTTTCAGGCTAAATAGTGCAGATAATCATAATTATTCTGGGTGCCAGGGTCACAAGAGCCACTCATCACTTTTCTGGCTTACTGGAGAATCTTTTAAAGTACTAAATGATACATCATCCCTGTCAGTGTGTTATAAAGGAATTAAGTGAAGCAAGTTCTAGAAGAGATTTTTGACAGCATATATCAGATATGTCTCAGTCCTTTCATTCATATCTTCTCCCTTTTTTTTTAAATGCAGATTACCAGTCTGTCACTCAGATGCTTTATTTTGTAGTGAGACAGGTTTCATCTCTAGTGGAATTTTCTCCATTAATCTAAATGGACAGTTTAAGAAGCAGTTAATTAATGCATGAGATCTGTTCGCCATAGGTGATCAGCAGTGCATCATTTTTCAGCTTATGGAATAAAGGAAGTGCAACATTTTTTACATCAGATTCTAGTTTCTAAAAGCATTATAAAGCAGCTTGTGTCAGGAAAATTCCTTACCTGAAACCTCTTTGCATGCTGTTTCAAGCTAGCTTAGAGAAGCAAGGAGGAATGGATATCATTCATGATAACAAAAATTGGGGCTGATATTTTTCTGGTGGATCAGAATTATTTGGAATACACTGGAAAAATAATACCTTTTAAACTCATATTTATTGTTTCTAAAGTTCTGCAATCATGATACCAAGAGGATTCAAAAGAATGTATGAATAATGTTATGTGTATATGCATATGTAGGTACATATACTCATAAGGCTCTATATAAGTCTGTGAAGAAATGAACATTTGAAGACCTTCCTAATGTTAATACAGGAAGTTTAGAATGGAACCCTTAATTGAATGTACTACAGCAATGGTTTGGAAAAAGAGGGGTGGTTACAAAACAAAAGAATGAAGGATGAAGTCTAGAGCAGCAGTGAAATGCTGCACTTGTGCCAAATGAATGTTGGAAAGCACGGGTGAAATCACAGACTGACTGACCAATTCTTTTCATGTGCTTATTTTCTGCCTCCTGAGTCGTGGCATGAGTACAATGGAATCAAGGTATGCAAAACTGAGCAACAATCTCCTTGGCAAACCCAAAATAAACATTTAAATCAGCATTTAGGTGAATGTACATGTATTTAATTTGTAGAACCAAGAACATTGACTTTGTAGGAAATAAAAATATAAAAGGAGTAATCATGAGTCTACAGGTGAAAGTAGAGCAGAGGATAATAGCTCTGTGTACAGAAATCATTAAGTATTTTACTTGTACATCTGGATAACACCATCCTTGACGAACTGACTGCAAAAGATTATTGTTCTGAATGAACACAAGTAATTTAGGTCTACAGTTCTGTTTCTAAGAAAATAGCAAGCCACCAATTTGGCTGGTGCAATGCTCAAATGCTCTGATGGCACGAAGCGTACCCTGCACAAACTGTGAACTCTATTTGAAAATAAAGTTTATAATTAAAACTGGCACTTGTGGGCCTCCAGCTGGTGGATGCTGTTTTGCTGACGTGAGGCTTCTGACACCCACAGTATGGTGGCTCATTGTCAGCCCTTCTGCCATCCCCTCGCTATTCCAATGCCTCAGTGCTGCCATCTCTGCAAAATGGTGCCCGGCAGCAGGAGGCCTGCAAAGGTTTTATTTCCCTGTTTTTGTTTTATTTGTTGTTTGGGCAATGATCTTGACTTTCCGTTCTGTGCAGAATTCAGCCAGTCTCCCGTAGCAGCAGTGCTGGTTGCTGTTCTAGAAGGAGCCACATGTCACTGCAGGGGGAGCATTTAGGCAGCAGCGTAACGATGCTGCATCAGGGCTGTCCATGGGCAGCACAATATTAGTGACAGTGGTGGGTTCTCTTGTATGGTCTGGCTTGCTGATGGCTCTGCATTGTCATAATAGGAGCAGATTGTTTTGGCCTGGTGCATGTTGGATGCCTGCAAGGAAATGCTGTTCACAGGAGGGAATTTGGTTCTGCATGTGTGTTCAGCTACAGGTGGGCACACGAAGAGATTTAGCTGTGTGGGTCTAAAAACAAGACAAAACTTCCCAAGCAATATGAAATTCCATTTGTACTCAGTCTTAAATGAAAGAAAAAACTTTTTTTTTCTTTTTTTTTCCTTTTTTTTTTTTTTTTGGCAGTTTCAGGTGACTTTATATTGTAACTTCAGCTTTACTTAAGCAAGATTTCAAAGCAAACTTGCAGGGTTCTATTTCAAACACTATTAATAATAGCATTAAGCTTATTTTCTCAGTGTGTGACAGTGGTACAGCCCCTCTTTATTCCCTATTAAATTAGAAGGAAATAAGACAGTTTCTGCATCACAGTTCTCATCTCAAGTTGCTATTGATCAGCTATAAACACAAAGGGTGATCTTGCTCATTACAAAATAACTACACTAATCTTTTCTAGCTTATATCGACAAACATTAAGTAAAAATATGAAATGGCAAGCTTTGAATCATTATAATGTTGCTGTTTAATAGTGTGTCTACATCCTTAGTGAACTCTTCTGGATATGGAGGTTTTCCCCTTAATAAAATTGTCCTTGAAACAGGTAGCAACAAAATTACCCCCCCCCCCACCCCAATCTACACTGCAATATTGTGACAATGTAAGTAAAAGTTGTGGAAAAGACCACTTATTGCATATTCTTTTATTGCCTTCAGTGGTGCCCTGATACAAATGTGGAGACTGAGGCAATTACAGTAGCTAGGAGGCTCACAGTGAAAATAAATCTGTGTAATGATTAGCTGGGTTCTCAGAGCAATGACAAGAGTTATTTTATAGGATAATATTTTTAAACAAAATTATTTATAAGACACAAAGGCACATCAGAAATCAATTCTGCTGCATTATCTGTCCAAAATATTGTGTTAAGCTGGTGGGGAGGGGGAAGAAAAATTAATTTGAGGGATCCAAACATTCAGATGGAAAACTATGAAACGTGTCTGCCAGCTGCAAGCAGAACACCTGCCAGACCACAGTCAGGTACACAGGCTGGATGGTGCAGTGTGCCATCCCCCTCAAGGTGCCACTTAACTCTGCCAGCTTGCATTGTTAGAGCATTTAGACAATGAAAGAAAGAGCAATGCTGTGCAAACTTGTTGTAATGTCAGGTTAACAGAGTCAGATTAAAAATTATTATGCAGATATAAGTGGAAAGGGGGAGAATTTGGGAGTAGAAGGAAGTGTCCTAAATACATTCCGGTCAAGTGAAGCCCAAGGGGGAAAAGAAATCTCAATTTCCTGAGCTTTTCCTCCAGCTATACGAATGACAGTGTTGGTCCATGGCCTAAACTGCAGAGTTAAATTGTGGGAATAAAGGATATGCAGTAGAAATTAATGAAACCCCACCAATGAGATGGGGAAGATGCAAAGGCTTGGAGAGAAGGTAAGCTAAGCTTGTCTTTTGGAACATTTCACGTGTTTATTATCTGCTGCTACCATCATGGCTCTTGATGCTTTAAGGATGCTGATGAGGATTCTTAGGGCCTCTGGACAATCCTGCAGCTTGCTACAGTAAGGGATGATTTTTTTCCTTGAGCAAGCACTAGGAGCAGTTGAGTTTCACTGATTAGATACATGGGCTAACATGCTTAGAGGAAAGTAATCATCTTCCTTGCTCTTTGCTTCTGGGAGGCAGCACCTTCTTATTCAAAATAAGTCACGGGTTTGGAAGAAAATTACTTTGTTTAAACTTTTTGAAGTTCAGATACTTTTTACAGGAGTCTTTCACTGGCCAAAAGTCCTCTGCTTTTGAATTTTATCCTGTTCCTCTCTCTTTTCCTTCCTTCATATCAAACTGTATTACAGGCAGAATACTTTGAAAAAGCGAAACATTTCCCAGAACAGGGAAAAACCAGTGACCCTATGAAGTTGCATGTGTCAAATGAAAAAAGAAACTTTCTCTCTGGGTTGTTAGTTCTTTTCCGTAACTCTGAACAAAGGCATGAGCATATCTGTCTTCCACTGACTTTTTTGGAAAACTTGCCCTGGTGACTGTAATCATTAATTAGATACCTATAAAAGGCACTTACATTGTTTTTAAAAAGTTGCACTTAGTTGACTTCAATTAAGCTTACATAAGCTTGTACACATGGGGACTTTCAAAAGAAAAGTGAATTTGTTAACCTGGCAATTTTTCTTCAAATTCCTGTGGCACTAATCAAAATGACATTGATTTGCAGTGTTTGATTAGCAACTAATACCTGACACTTCTTTATTTGAGCTACTTGGCTCAAATTAACAATTGTCTTCTCATAGCCAGGGATCTGCATCTCAACAAGTACAAGCTCCTTCCCAAACCAAACAATCTTTAAACTACCAGTCTGACCAGCAGCAGGAAATTCTTTTCCAGAAGCTGATGCAGGATAGACAAATGCCGGCTGGACACTGCACATCAGTCCTGCGTCTTGAATCTGTCTTGCACTCTTTTGGCTCCGTATTCCAAGTATTATTGCATGCTTGGAATCAATATAGCTGGATTTCGTTCTTTCCTGAATTGCAGAGGAGCAGGGAACAGAAATCTTATACATAAACCTTCTCCTTGCAAAGCAGAGGTTTACATATAACATTTTCTCTCTTTCACAGAGAAGAAAACCTTGTGAAAGAGTTCCCATCTTAAAGATCCTATGTTACCTCCCTTTGATGTCATGCCAAAAAGCTGATTTTGAAATTATACATAGGAGACTTTTGCTAGTAAGTGGCCACTTGCAGCCATGCACAGCAGAGAGCTGTAATAGAGGTGAACTAGAAGAAATGAAGTGTAGAGCAGGCTAAACAAGCCTTTCTGCTCTTTTGCTAACCAGGCCAAAAAATCTTCAGTGAAATACATCCCTAAAGCACCTATTCTGTAACTCAGGATGCAGAAATTATTCCCTTTGGTTACTGCTCTGCAAACTGAGAGCTCTGGAAAATGTGGGAAGAAATCTTCTTCCACAGAGGGAAATTGCTGGCATTGCTCGGTTTGCATAAAGAAGGATGGCTTGGTGGGAGTACATAGCATAAATAATGCAGGTAAGGAACTGCCTTCACTTGAGCTGAATGAGAACTAAGAGTGGTGAAGTGTTCTTGAAACTTAGGAGCTTTCTAGAAGCCCACAACCTTTTTAAAACACTTGAACCTTCTGAAAAACCTTTCAAAAAACCCTTTCTCTTGCACAAACGAGCAAAGGTGCTACAAGCTGATTTTTGTTGCAGCTAAAAGGGCTTCATTTTGTTGAGTTGCTGGCATGGCACAGCATTAGAAGCAATCTTCTCTTGGCATCTCATCAGCATCTAATTTCAGTTGTCTGTCTGCTCTCCTTCCACCCAGCTCTGCATGACTGTTTTATGCTGGGGGAGTTTGGGTTATCGGGATAGATTTGGGAGTTTCTGCACCAAAGATCCACGGCAACTGCAGGGGTTTACATGGGCTAGTTCAAAGTTTGCCATGTACTGTGTTTGTTTGGACATGAAACTTGCAGGAAACACACAACTGATGCCCCAGAGATGCATTTTCCATTCTCCAATCCAAGCAGATGAATTTAGAATTGGTTATCAAATCCTCCTAGCAAACTTGCATCGTTCTTTGCTAATTTCCTTCTAGTGGCCCTTAGAGAGAAGCAGTCAGTCTCAGTGCTGCATATTAAACTTTAATTACTGATTTCTGTTATGAGGCTGAGATAGAACTCGGACAGAGATAGCTGCATCATAGCTTGTAAGCTCCTTGTGCTGAAAAACACCCATAAAATAAATGAAAAATGAGTCAGCAACCTCTCACCAATCTCTGTCAGTACAGGCTGCACCTTCAGCTCCACTGTGGGATGCCAGCTGGTCTTCTATTAACAGTAAATTGTAGGTTTTTATTTATTTATAAGTGTCATTAATCTGGTAGGTTGAATGCAGTTGGCTCACCAAAAAAGAGCATACAGACTTAGCATTATCTGGGCAGACACAATGGGTAGTTTATGGAAAATATCACAATGTGTATAACCCACAACAGCCCTGCTGCTGCATGGGGTTTGAAGTATTTTGCTTATTATATTGCACAAAGGACAAGTCCAAACTCAACATTTCTTGACTGACCTCTCCTGAGGAAATATCCAATGATTTCAGGCAAACTGCTTAAAACCCTACATGCCTGATGTGAAATCACCTTCAATTCTATGCAGAATTAACACACAGGACTTCAGAATCATTGATAACCTTGCTGAATTAAATGAGACTAGAGATTTCTCCTCACATGACTCTGTGTCTTCCAGATTGGAGCAGGTATATGTGGATTTGCAGAAGTAGGTGACAGGAGAGAGTTTAATAAAGGGGGGGGAAATGGCAACATTTATGCCAATATTTTAGGAAATTTGTACTGGATTCTGTAAATATTCCAACAGGGCACAGTCAGAAGGTTTGCACTTGTATAGGATTAGGGTGGTACAATATTTTCCTTTTGCTGTTTGTGTTACCCATCTGCTCTGGATTTGTCTAACTGTGCTATTCCCTACTTGGCTGTTCTTCTGCCTTTCTCCCAGACCTGCCTGGACTGTCATCATGTTGTGTTTGAATACTGCACAATGTCTTTTGGCACTCAAAAAGTGCTCTGGGATAATGAAGCCCTGCTTCTCAGCATGGAGGTTTTTCCACATATCCAATTAGCATCATTTTTCTTCTCTTTCTGCTGCCATGTCACTTTTACTGCTTATCTAAATAAATGGGATTTCAGAAGAAAATCCTGTTCTTGGAGGGGAGCTCTTGACAGTTTGACACTTGCTTTGTAATGCCCAGAAATGAAAAGGAAATAACTGCAGATTGTGGGGCTGCTTTGGACTGGTAAAGGGTCTGCTGGGCTGCAGAAATCATTTGTTTATTGTAGATGGGTATTATGCTCTGTACTTGGCTGCTGTGGAAAAACACAAGGGAAGTTACAGGACCAGTGTGGTACCAGTGTTCTCTGTTTTAAGACCTTCTGAAGACTCATTTTATTAGTTATCAGGGCCTGTGTGTTTGCAGGAGTGTTAAAGCAAACATATTGTTCTAGGAGTCAGAGTGGAGAGTCATCTGTTTGCTTAGACATTTTCAAAGTCACCGTGTGAGACTGGCAGAGTTCACTAGACCACAGTGCAGTGGGCATCATAAGTAGCAACAAGAAATAAAAATCTCATATCTCCTACAAGCAGATGCAAACAGCTGAAAGTGTGAGCACAGATGTTAGTAGTTATTGCATTTAAAATATAAAACAGCCACTCCATTTTCCTGGCCCATTTTCCACAAGCCACCATTCCTCTTGTCCCTATGCTTTGAAGTTCCTTTATTTTAACTTTTAATGTTGCCTTCTGTTTAATGGGATATTAGATGGTGGGTGGCTGGGGTTTGGTTTTGTGTTGATGTTTTTTTCTGGAAAAGGCTTGAGTTCATTTCTAAATTGCAGTTTATTTAGGCTATTAAATAAATAGCTTAATATTTGTAATATGTACATTTTTGGTGCTATGGGTACTGGTATTAAACCTAGAAAAAAGTTTAGAATCTTAATTAAAAGTAGATGTGAGTGCATAGTTTTTAAAAATTACAAAATACTGCTAGAACAAATGTGTATTTTATACATGCAGCTAGTAGGTTTTCAATTTGCTAAATATGCTATATGTTTGCTTTTAATTGTATAACCCCAAATATCACACTTGTCTTCATTAAAATTTATTAGTTCACTCATGCAAAGAAATTCTTCTAAGTGTCTGCAGTAAATATTCACTCTTATGGACTATGAAAATAATCATCTCCTTAAAGCCAATGCTGTCATCGTTCATTATGTACTAAGCAGGAAAAGTGAATTCCAATATATTTATTGGTCTGCCTCTCATCTTTTTTTTCTTACTTTTAAGTCAACTTAAGTTTACTCAATTAAAATATAAAAGCAAGTCACCAAAATGTGTGGAGTGTTGTACAATGGGCTATTTTTTATTTATGAACTGGGATGGAGGAAAGAAGCAATTCAAACCCACGAAACACTTGTCAAGGTTGGACAGCAGACTGTCAGTCAGTGAATCATAGCACAGTGAGAAGTGGGAGCTTGGGTTGTTGTCCTGTTCAGGGGACACTGACAAGCCAAACACCTTTGGGAGCTGTTGCAGTGAGGGTGAGGCATTTTCACACAGTGATATTGCCCAGTAGCTGGCTGGCTCTGGCTCATCCTTCCTTCCCCTGCCTCAAGGCTCGCAACATTCAAACAAAGACCCTGGCCAAGGTCTCAAGTTCAGGAGCAGATTGAAGCACGTGTCCAGGCTGATGTTTTTGTCTTGCTGCAAGGTGTGTTACAGTTTATTAAAAACCAGTCCTAATGTGCTGTTTCCTCTAGTTCTGCTGAATTTACTCCTTTTTACTTCAACCAGCCAAATCTGATCAGATTGTTTTGGTATTTTTCTCTGGGTTTAGACTCATTCCAAATCAGTGCCAGAGATTTTCTTGATACATTCAGCAGTGAAGGATGTACTCAAAAAGCACTGCCAGTAGTACAGATTGCTTTTAAAACACACAATTTTTTTCAAACATTTTTGATAGATTTCTTACACCTAGAGGTCATGTTATGCTTATGCTAAAATAAAAAGATGAAGATACAATCTTATTAAGTATGTTTCATAAATAGTTTCTTATTATAGTTGTTTATTCTAAAACATCTGTGTTTTTAAAATTCAATTACAATAATTTTCAGGCTCTGGACAGTTGAGCAATTTATTATTTGTGCGTTCTCATTGTGGTCAAGAGTGACTTTGCTGTTTCTTGGTAGATTTAAGAAGAAATTTCTTTTGAAGGGTTATTTTATGTGAGTCAGACTCTTTGAAACTCCTGTTGGTCTATTGTGACATGTTATTTTACTTTTTTTTTTCTAGTAAGATAAATGGCATAATTTGCAGGGGTTTGGTTAATAATTTGGCATTCTATTCAACTGTAGTGGTATTCAACAATTTCTTCCATTTTCATAAAATGGATCTTAAGTTGAACCACAGGTTTTCCTGCTAACCACAATTGTATTCCACCCTGGAGGAAAGGCATGCTGTGATTAAAAACCAGATGCCTCTCACTGAACCCCTTTTATTTGTAGTATTTGCATCTTGCAACCTAAATTGGCTGTCTGCTTATCAAAGGTAGGATTTGGTGCTTACTTTATCCATGCCTCATTTATAGTTACAGCCAAAAGGGGAAGACTCATCGTAACTCCAGTTTCCTATTATGGATTAGAGAAGGGATTGAAAAGTAGAGAAAAACAGGGCAAGAGTGAGAGCTTGTATCACTACTCACACGAGTAGTGGACCATAACAGATCTCTTCGATTCTCCTCCTCACTCTTCTGTTTTGTGCTGACACCTTCAGTGGACAAAACCATTCGGGGAATGTGGAAGAAACAGTTTGTGACTGAAACAGTTCCACTGCTTTTTTTTTTATTTTTTTTTTTTTTTTTCCTCCTGTTTAAAATGTATGAAGTAATCATGGGTAACACAATGTAACCATGATATTATGAGAGCATCTGATGCTAAAACAACAAAAGTAATGTTCTGACTGGATTTAAAGAGATGACAGTAAAACCAACTTTTTTTTTTTCTAACAGCATTGTGTTAGATAGTCACTGAATGGTCACATTTGTTAGAAAATCTGGCCACATCTACATACGAAGAGGTACCACACATAATTCTTATTGCTAAATTTACCTATTCAAGGAACACACACCAAAGGAGAGCACATCTCATCTTCTAAGGGATCTCTTATGCGAAAGAAAAGACTTCATGAGGCAGGACAAGCCCAACCAACATTTGCTCAATGAGTCTTGCACTATGCCCTGAAGTTGATGAGACTATTAACATTAATTATTCATGTGCTGACAAAAGCTGCTGCAGGAGACACAGAATGAAGACTAATAAGGTGAAATAGAGAAAACTGGATGCATAGGAGAGCCTGGAGAATGGAATATCTTTCAATATTTTTCCTCATTAGTTTGGCTTATTTCCCACAGGGACAGCAACACAAGTCTTTGACACCAGAACTTTTCCTTAAGTGTGCCTGCAAATTCCGAGCCACATTCTCTCAGTGAGCAGTGCTCTGCCCATGAGCCTTGACCTTTCTGTCAGCTCAGATAGGCCTGCTGATAGAGGATGTCGTGGAGTCTGACAGAAGGACCTCATCTGCCTAGGGCTTGGTGTAGCACAGGGAAGAACTCCGTTTTGAATTTTGTGCTTGGAAAAAAAACAAGCCAAAAAAGGTAGTAAAAACACCAGTGGAAGTCAGTGACTTCCCACTGGGCTTCTGATTCCCATCTTCTCACAAAGATGCTCTGACAAATGGGAACTTAATAAGAGGCTCGCTCTGTAAACAGAAATGCTATTTCATTTGAAGCTCAGTGAATATTGGGACAGGGGCAGGTAAAGCAACAGACAGGATGCTCAGAGAGAGTTTTTTTATGAGCTCTGTCTCCCCAGGAACCATTTAAAATTCTGAAATTTGTATTTCTAAGTTCTTAGAGCTGTGAAACCAAAATACACCTTCATCTGTAGATATGCCTGATGTTTATGATTACTGGCTATCAAAAGGAGAATCTCCTTTTAATAAAATATTTGTATCAGCTTTTTTATTTTTAGGTATGCAGTTTTGCAGAATTTTTTTTGAGACTCTGCTCGTGGTCGTGTTACTAAGATTCTGAACTCTTGCATTGTTCCAGTTTACTTGACAGTTCTCCTAACAAAAAACACATCATCAAGGTTTTTTAAACAACCAACCAAAAAAAACTTTGAATGTTTTGCAATCTTTTTCTTGCATAGCAGTGAAAAGGCTCAGAAACCAGAACCCCTCATTCAGCAGGCTACTTGGTGCTCTGCATTTGTAAGGATTGCAGGAAGTGAACTAAAATACCATCAGTGGTGTCAGAAAACTGTCACTTGGTTCTTGGGGATGCAAAAATTCCACAATCTTGATAGTCCTTGTATGCATTCAGGTAGTCACATTATTAAACCAGCCATCTATGAGGAAAAAAAAGCCCTTTGTCTATTTACTAGAACAAAAAGTTGCTATAGCATGGAGTCATCCAAGGACGATCCATGAATATATATCCATTAGTTTTAGATCTGCACGTTTGTGTCATGGAACAGTAATTTTTATAACAGTGTCTGTTGAGCAAATGTGTTTCAAAGGCTGTTTGATGTCACTCAAACACAACCTGCAAGGACAGCTCGGGCCGGTGCCCGTGGCCCGGGAGTCTCTTTTCAGCACCACGAACAGCGCCCAGATCCGCAGCCAGAACCAAAGCCGTTCTTCCCTTCATGGTCTGTTCCCGCAAGGGTGGGCACCAAGGGAATTCTGCACTCCTAAAAGGGTGGGCGTGTATGTTCAACAGTCTCACGGATTCTTGCTGCCTCAGCCAAAAACTTGCTGAAATAATTACTGCATAGGGACAAGAGTTTATTTTTTGTATTCGGCATATCAGACCCTCCTATACATTATTTTTACTCAAAAAGAAAAGAGAAGCCTGGCTGACCTATGTTCCCAAACCGTGCTAGTTAATTATTAAGATGTGTTGTAACGTGAACTATTGAGTTGGTCCTACAGAAATACAATTTTCTTATGCTGTACAGCTAAGCAATATTGTTAAAGTCAGACATTCAAAATGCTGAGACTTGCTTAAAAATAGTGATTTAAAAGAAACTCCCTTGTGACACACTTTTCTAATTATTCTTTCAGGTTTTTTTCAAGTTATTTTTCCAAAGTTTTCTCTGCAACTAAACGTCTACTTTTTTAGAAAAAGAAACCTGGGGTTTATACAATTGTAGGAACCCTAGGACAGAATCTTTTAGACATTGTGACACTCAGAACTGTAATAGTTGGTAGCAAAGTGATTACAAGGAAGTCAGTAGTTGAAAAAACTGTAAGTGCAGAAGTCCAAGACATTTTACAACAGCACTACCCAGTAGGGGAAAAAATAGTGAATGCCATAATGAATTGCCATAGATAAGGACAGGTTAAATCTCACTTGTTTGTCTTTAGTCAACTGCAGTAGAATTGTTAGTATCCTACTCTCTGTCTGCTTGCTCAGTGGGAAGCTCAGTTTCATTAATTTGGTAGAAAGCTAAGCGAAAAAAAGTACAATTTCATTGATAGAGCTCTCATAGCAAAGGAGGAGTCCTTTTTCTTTCCCTGTGGAAGAAAAAAGCCTGGAAGAAAAGAGAAGGCACCCCAAAGTTGCTCTGTTGGAGAAGAGGAAGGGTAGTGGGGTAAGACTAGTGAATACCTGAGCTCCAAGTTACTTTATTTTTATTTGAGCAAGGATTCCAGTTTCTTTCACAGAGATGTTTGGTCAGGCAGAAATTTGAAATAAGTAGGTGAAAGTTTGAATTTTAGCATGGCAATTTTCTACCTCTTTTATTGTGGGGATCCTCAAGTTCCATGTCTCCAACTGGAGGTAGACCAGAGCAGCCAAAGCTTAGAAGTTGTTCTGCTATAAAGATCATGGACCAAGGATGAAGTTCTGTGAGAACCTCTGCAAACTGGATAGTCAAAATGAAATGAATAAATGAAAATTCAGAGAATCTTCCAGTAAAGTAGAAAGCTGTTTTGTGACAGAAGGATATTGCTGTAGTGAAAACTGCCTATTGCCATGGAAAGTGTGAGGTTTAGCTACAACTTCCCAGCATAATAAATGAGGATTCCATGTCTCCAGGGCAATGTACTTGTACAAAATAGCAGTAAGTACTTGTCATGCTAAGAATATGACGCATTCATATTTGGAGGCTACTATAAACTTCTTTGCAGTTTTTTCTTTTTGTAAAAGTTCCTTGCAAATCCTGTCAGAAATAACATTTAATGCTTTTCTTTTTATTGGGCAAAGATGCTTTTGTGACTCTCTCCTAGCTAGTTTGAGAAATAAAAGTGGATTTGTTAGACCTGAAAGATTTCAATTAACTAAAGTGAATGCCAGAGCTCAGAGATAAGCCTCCTGATTTGCTTCTTGCCCATCAGCCTAGGTATGTCCTAACAAAGATTTTTCAGGAAAGAAAGCAAATAAAAGATTAGAGGAGAGAGAGTGGGATGGAGTTATGAACACAAAATGAGTGTATGGATTAACATTTTCAGAGAAAAGAACACAAAGAGAGGGGATAGGAAAACAATTTTGGCTGTTTGGGTTTTTTTTTTCTCTTCCTTGTTATTTAACATTCAGAGATAGCAAATCCATTCTGTCTTTACCCAGACAGTGCCATGTCACAGTAAAATGTAGTAGCAAATATTCTTTCATCTGTGTGGAGGTACATATGCTTTACTTGTGGAGTCATTCTAATCTTCAGTTTCTCTTATTTTGCAAAGAAAACTATGATTTAGAGATTAGAATATAAGTAGTTTTAATCTCACACTTTTAAATTAAACACATTTGTTGCAACAGAAGGAATTACTGTGTTTATTCATATTGTGTGATGAGAACCAAAACAAATTGTGTCATAGTTTTGCAAAAATAGATGGTCAGAAACCTCTGGAGATGGTTTAGTACAACCTACTGCAAGGAAGGTCAACTGGAGCAGATTGCTCAGGATTGTATGTGGGTGTTGAACAGTGTCAAGGACAGAGACTCCTCAGCCCCTGGGGTAAATCTGCACCATCATTTGACCCCCTCATATTCAAGAAGTGGTTTTTTCACTATTGTTTCAATGGTATACCTTGCATTTTTATGTGTCCATTATGTCTCTTTTCAATATTGGACAGCTCTGAGAAGAGTCTTCATAGTCTTTACTCTCCTGGGTATTTATAGACATGAGTGAGATCCTTCCTGAGCCCTCTCTTCTCCAGGCTGCTCACTCCAGCAATGTCAGCCACCCCTCATGTGCCAGATCCCTTCACCTTTGTGTCCTTTTATTTGGGTCCCTGCAGCACATGCTCATGTCTGTCTGTCAGTGGGAAGCCCAGAACTGGACACAGCACTCAGATGTGTCTCACCAAGGCATTGTCCTGCTGGCAATGCTTTTCCTAATGCAGCCTAGGATGGTCTCAATCTTCAATGCCACAAAGGTGCATCACTGGCTCTGCTCAGCTTGCTGGCCACCAGGACCTCCAGGTCTCTTTTCTGCAGAGCTGCTTTCTACACAGTTGGTGTCAAGCCTGTAGTGCTGCTTGGGGTTATTCCTTCCCAGATGTGGTGCTTTGTATTTTCCATTGAACTCTATTCTATTCCTGCCTTCTCATTTCTTTAATCTTGAGATCTCTTTGAATGGCACCTCAGTCATCCACTGCATCAGTCCCTCCTCAGAGTCACATTTCTAAACATTTGCTGAGGGTATTTGCTGTCCCATCACCCACTACACCAGTGGAGATGTAAATTTGGCCTCACTATCAGGCTCTGGGACATAACACCAGGGACCAGCCTCCAGATGGAATTTGTGCTGCTGGTTACTACACTTTGGACTTGTTCTTTTGGTGCTTTCCATGTCACTGTTCCTGCACCCAGTAGTTGAATCTTCACACTCAGTTAAAGCAATGTTGGTTCTGAGAAAAAGAAATCTCCCAAATATCAATAAAGCTTTTATCTCATCCTCTAGGGATACTTGAGGGGAAACATTTAACTTTACTGAATATATGATCCTTGGAAGGCCCAGATGAACTTCACTCTGAAAGATTTAAGTAATGTCTACTATTTCTGAATAGGGTAAACCCCCAAAGTGAAAGGTATAGTACTGTAACCCATTTGGTAATGTGAAAGCTACAGGTAGCTTTGTAAGTGCAGGAAGGTTGAGCAGAGCTTTTGGAGATTAATCCAAATGCAAATGACCTCAGAATCATGAACCATTTTCTCTCAAGTAGTGGCCATAAATGATAACTTCTCTAGAATGTTTTCATTTGGGGAGGTAATACGTTGTGTATCTGTGAGAATGTTTCTACTAAGGAGCATATCAGAAGGAGAGCCAGTGCAAATCACTAGCCAGAGAGAAAAACAATGAGGCCATGAACAAGGACTTAATGAATGAGACTGTGCTCACTCAGGGCTACAACTCAATCCGCAGGAACCAATGGGAGCTGTTGCCTTTGATGATCAGGTAGCTTTATCGCAGATCTAACGAGCTTCCCCCTGCAATTCAATTCGAAAAACACTGTTCTGCCTTGCTGCCTTTGGTAAAGAGTCTCAGAGCTCTACATGTTAATCAAAACTCCCAGCACACTGAGGTGTGTTATCCAGGAATTGGGATGCAGAGTTTTTGCTTTACACCAAAAAGACACAACAGCACAATTGTCAGAGCAACCACCTGGCAGCAGGCCACCCTTCCCACATAGTCCAAGTAAGATCTGGTCAGAGTCAGGAAGACCAAAATAGTAAAAAGCAAGAGAGCAAGGTGGAGAAGGCTGCCAAATTCCAACCTGGGTTAGTCTATTCACTCAAATTCAGACAGTGCTGTAGTAACAGAGCTGACTTATGATCCTTTTGTACTGCTGTGCTTTAATATGCCAGAAAGTCACAGAGATTAAAACAAATAGGTATTTGTGATTTCAAACCCACTAGATGAAGAAGGTAGAGTTGCAGGTAGTATTTTTAAATTACGTTTTTATTACCACACTTTTATGTAAGTTGTCTTGCAATTGTGCAACTGTGGTGGATTTCAGGGCCGGAATATTGTCAACAGATATGTCAAAAACCCTAATTTCACACTTAAACATCAAACATTTGCTTATTTAAAAACTTATTTAATAAAAAAATAAATAAAATAAAAAATGAGAAAAAAAAATAAAGCCATGATTTGATTCTTCAGATGTATAAAATATGAAGAATACCTGCAGGCTTCCCAGGGTATCGAGATGTGGAGCTCATAAGCACATAACAGTGTGAGTCACAGAGGGAAAGGGGCACTGGAGTGATATTTATATGATCTTTTATCATTACTCTCCCTCTTGAAACTTGCACTGGAAAAAGTCTGTACATTCACTTATACTCTGTAGAAAACAGGCAGTTTTTAAAATTATTTTTTTATTTATTAAGTTTTACTTTGAAAGACAGCAGAAAAAGTGTAATTTTAAGTGAAATTCCTCCACACGTTTTATTACTCTGAGTTTCACTGAGACTTAAATAAACAAGGGGTGCTACATTCTCTAGTCTTTTGAATTTGGTACAAGGACTCTTCCTTCTTGGCTCTTTCATTTCCAGTAATTAAACCATCTGGTTGATGAGGGAAATTAATTCAAGACCACATTAATTCCTACTTCTAAATTTCTTTGTGGAAAACACTTCAGGAGAAAATGATGTTTGCTGGGTGATCAGATGTAAAATTAAGAGAATGTGTTGTTGATCGTCTATAGTGCTGCTTACAAAATTAATCATGGATGGTTAGAAACTCTTGTGATAAATCTGATGTCAACATCGAGATACCAAAGAAATGAGTAGAATGAGCATGAAATTCTCACAGATTTGTTTAGGTTGGTACATAGAATGAGAACAAGTGTTCAATTTATTGAAAAATTCAGACTGAGCTTTCACAAGATATGGAGGAAGTAGAACAGTTTGTGCAGCTTTCAACTCTATGTCTGTGCTCTTCACTATAGAAAGCTGGGCTATTATGGTGTGAGACAGACAGTGAAAGTTTGGAACACGAATTTAAAGTGCTATTCAAGCTACTTTTGAAATTGTTGTTACTGTTTCTAAACAACATAGGAAGGATGGGGGTTTATTATATTTCTGACCAAAATGCCCAAGTCATCACTTGATATTCCTGCACTCCAATATTAAAAGAGGCTGAGGCTGAGTAAACAAAAGTTACAGCTGGCTGTTATGGATCCTGGAATACCTCTCCTGGTCGTGGAAGAGTCAGAGTTGTTTGGTCAAGCCCAGACTATGAAGGGTATGCACAGTTTGCATCTCTCAAAGTTCTCATAAGCACTGCATAGGCTCTGGACCCATAACACAGTGTTTAGCATCTCTGGGAATTTTTCTTTCATTGGAAGTGCAGCCAGCCTGTAACAGAAGCTTTGGGCAAAAAAAAAAATATTGCAAAACAGAATACAAGAGTAACTATTTTGGGCACAGCATTTTGTCTGAAATGTAGAGCATGAAATAGTGCAGTAATAGTAATACAGTGAGAGCAGTGTTTTTGTAGTTAAGTGGAAATGATCTTCCAAAGGGCACTTAATCTCAGGTTTTCTAGGAAACTAAACAGAATAAAAACAGTGGCTATTTTCACAACGACAGTGGGTTGCAAAATGTAAGTGTGATGTAAGTGCAGACAGCAATATTTCTTCAGTATTCAGATTACTCTTCTCATTTCTTTGAGGTCTCACTCCTCACTGAGTTCCTCCATGCCAAAGCACACCTTGCTATTTCTTTTAAGAAAGACCTCTGTTCCCCCTTGCCAAAATTTTGCTGGCATCTGGGCAGAGGCACCTATTACTGAAGGAGCCAGTGCATTTCCAGCCTCTCAGGGACAGCACATTGCTGGCTCAATTACTTGAGATATGAGGAGCAGGCAGCAATGATGTGTCTGATTCAACAGATCTGGGCTGCTCTTCAAACTCTGGCATGCCTCTTAATCTTGTAGTGACAGTGGCGCTGCTGTGTGTGTGCACTGTCACCACAGAAATGTCACTGCAGTAGGTGCTAATAAGCAAAGCGGCTGTTTAATGAAACACCGGCTTCTGGACAGTAAGTAATGTGTTTAGGGCCTTGGGCTGTGTTTTAGAAGACAAAGGAGGGCTATTAGGCTCAGTTTGTGCCTTGCCCACCCGGGTGAGCAGGTAATGATGTGTGCCAGATAGCGGTGCTCCCATTTGTTTTCCCTTCCATTTCCTTTCCTAACATATCAGAAATCTGAAAATACTCACATTCCATTTTCTCAGAAGAGGAAAGCATTTGACCAAAGATTAAGGTATTATTCAGGTATTCCAGTTATTGGTTTTGTTCTAAATTTCTGGAGAAAAAAGCTTGATTCTCCACAGCCCTCTTCACCACATGGCCACTCATTCAAAGTTCTGCTAGATCAGAATAACAATTAGCTAAGCACATAATTTTGCTCTTCATGTTGCATGGAGCTTAGATGAGATTTTAATAATCATGCCTGTGAAAGTGGTCTGGCACAAAGTTGAGCATCAAAAACTGTATTAATTGTACTTAACCAATACTTTTCTGATCATTTCACCTCCATTAAACTACTTGAAGAGAGGTTAATCCTTGAGACACAGCACCACCACAATCATCACTGGTGATGACCATTTAGCACTGGTCTAGAGATACTTAAAATCATATGTACAAAAACAGAGTAGCACCCTCAGGAGCCAGAACTCGTATTTTCAGAAATTTTTAAGCCTTCATGATGGGTTCACAGAGTCCATTTTGGCAAATTGCAATAGAGTTAGCCCTTTGCTATGTGCCTGGGAGTCAGGATGCAAAAAATTAGTTGCTTCAGGGTTACTTCAGGGTTGCAGTGTACAATTTTTAGAGTGAAAGTGTTTTCGTAAAAAATAGAGTAAAAATGTATATTTCATGGATTTTTCAAGATCTCATGAGTATGAGAAGAAGCCAGTCAACTTTTCAAACTTAGCATGCACACGGCGTGAAGAATCAGCAATAATTTTTAAATCAGAGATGAAATCTGCAAATTCAATCAAAAAACTTTTCATGGAAATTGTTGTTTTTCCTGAGCAAGCTGTGTATTACACCCAGTGGTGCTGGGATGAGTTCTGAGTGTGCAGCACAATGCATGCCCTCCTACACCCATGGTACTCCCTCATCCCACTCAACCAATTAACCGTAATTAGATAATTACGGTTCATAAAAGTCTTCCAAAGATGAAGATCTCGCTGCTTGGGACTCATTAGCTCTTTTTAACATATTTATTATGCTTTTTATTTCTGACCACAAAGGGGAAAAACTTTAAAATATTCTGTTATTTGCCATATTCTACTCATGAAGCAAAGCCTGCAAAAGCAGCCCTTCTCCCAGATGTCCAATATTAGCTGTGTTTTGACTGAAAATGACAGATAATGATAGAGAAAGGAAACTTCCATAAAACACCTTGCATTTGATCACAAAATTTTTACCGGCGTTCCAAAGCAAATGTCATGTTATTTTTCTACCGCTGGTAAAAATCTAGCCACTTGTTCTCTGTAATAAAAAATCACAGACTTTAATTATGTATGCAGCATAGAGCACACAAGACTGAAGAGTCGGAGTAGATTTTTCATGCAAGGCAACTTGTGGAACTGACCATTTTTGTTGCAGTTTGAAACTTGGGGTTTTTTTCTTTGATTGTTTGGGTTTGTTGTGTTTTGGTTGTTTATTGTTTGGGGTTTTTTTATTTAATTTAAAAATCTCTTTTTGCCAAAGAAATTTGCTTCAGTAGTGTTCCTGAAAGATGCCTGTTTTTCTTCTTGTCCATTTTTTTACTCAGCGACACATAGGAGTTTTCACTAAACATTAGGCAACTAAATAAGGAAAGTAATTTTTTTACAGTCCTGATAACAATGAAAGAGAGTATCCTCCAGAAGACAAACCAGGACAACACTGTTTTCCTCTTTTGGGATAAGTTATACAGAATTCCATGTCTTACGTGTGGATGAGAGCATTAATTAAGACCATTAATTAAAGAGTGGTGCAGCTCTCAGCACATTTTTTGACCTTATTATGTCCTTTAGGGTCAGGAGTCTGTTCTGACTAATGTCGTGGCCACTCTTTTCCCAGCCTAATAAAGAGCTGGTTTATATGGAAGGAAATACTTGTTGACTGTTTGAAGCAGCCTTCTTATCCCAGCCCTTGAATTTCAGAGGTACACTAAGAGGCCAACTGGGACCCAGGATTTGAGCCTTGCTTTTGATATTTTTACTAAATCTGCTTTCCTGTGTCTACACCTTTATCACAGTCAGTGGGGTAGAACTAAACCACCTGGGGATTAAGTGATTTTCTGTTGCCTATTCTTGCACTGCAGGCTGAGTCAGTTGTTTGTCTTTTGATACAATGGGATTTACAAACCACTCTAGCAGCTTTCTGTAGAGCAGAGATATAACAAATGAACACAATTAAAACAATGGTATATTAAGTGGTACAAAAAGTGAAGTTAATAAATATCTTCCTGCTTTATGCAGAGCTCTTATTTACTGATTTTATGGCAGTATTAGAAGGAGAGTTGCATTATGGTTGTACAATCCTTGAGTCACGAGTGGCAGTTGTCAGGTTTTTTGATGGGTGTACTTTGATAATGGCTGGCTTTGTTTAATGGGAATGCTGTCAGTGCAGCTACAGCCCCAGCTGTCACTGCTGCCAGGCAGGAGCTGGGGAGGTGTGAGGATCTAATGATAGGCTGGTGCTAAGGGGGAGATTAGATTAACAAAAATCAATGCAACAGTTCTGTTCGTAATTTTGATTATTATGCTCTGCACTGCCTGGACTGAAAGGCTGATTTTGATTGATTCATTAGACTATTGCAAGATCAAACATAAGTCACTTTACAGTATGTGTCAGCAAACTAAATGTTTGGGGAGGAATTTGGTCATGTGATTTTTGCATCCATGAGTTTTAGTCACCTAAGAAGTGCATCCTGTGATTTTTTTTTCCTTCCCTAGCCAAGAACAGCTATAAATCCTATTATTCTTTGTGGGTCTCGTTCAATTCAGGATATTCTATGACTCTATGATAATTCCTTGTGTCAGGGAAAAATGTTTATATTTCAGGTTTGATAGCTGGTGCTAAGATAAATCAAACTTGGTTGGGAGGATGAAGAAGAAAAAGAATTCTTTTGGTTTTGCAGATATGTGCTTAGAAGTGACACTGTGCTGCAGAAACAGCAAGAGTAACGATGGAGGGAAAACAGAAATAGTTCCCAAAAGGATAACCAAGGTGGATTGTCTCCATGCTTTAGTGCATGTTTATTTACCTGACTGCGCACACATATAAAGAAGACAGAAGCATATCCACATTATTTTGATATGTTTTATCAGGATAGAAAAATGTGTTTGCCAAGAGAAAATTTTTGGTTGTGGCATTATTAGGGGATTAGTTATTTTTAATTAAATAGACAGCTCTTTTCTCTAAATTTCAAACTCTGTCAAGCAAAAATACTCTAATAACGTGAAGTGTAATGTACTCTGGTCACCTTCCTGTAGAAAGGGAGGTAGGAAATGTATTGGTGACCTTTGACCTGTCTTCCTCCCTCCCTTTGAAAACAGAGGGAATGTGGTGGAGGGAGATTCCAGTCTGTGGCAACTTCCTAATTTCCAGCTGCTGGAAAGGCCAAGTGTTCCTGCTGCTCTCCAGATCCTCCCGTGTCACTAACCAACATGCCTGGTTTGTGGGAATAGCGATCCCATGTCCCCACACATTTAAAGGCAAGGAAGTTTTTCTTTGTTTAGAGTCAAAGGTAGCGGAGTTGTTCCAACCCCCAAGAATTTTTTGAAGACTTTTTCTTCACAATTAAGCACCAAAAGCTATCAAGCTGCCTTCCCAAATAGCAAGCTACTTGCTTGACAGTGGTTCACAGAATCTTACCTAATGAAGTGGACTTAGCTAAAGCCTTGTTACACACAGAGCAAAATTATCCCTGAGTTTTAGGGTCCCACTTAGGCTGTAGCTTCTTTTCCGCCTGGCATGGGATCTGCTTTATCACTCTCTCCTAACTCTCCTCTTTGACCCTGTTTAATCCAAGCTCTTTACCAAAATTCATAAGCATGGCTACTCCAGGGTTTCTTTCCTCTACCCTCTGAAAACTAATGAAGGCTGTTTTAAGAGCTGTTTTTCTTTGTTGGGCAGGAGAGTACCACGTTGTGAGACGTAATATCCCATGATGGTGTTCCAAAGTTTTCCTGAGAGCCATGCAGCAGTTGTTTGAAAACACATGTCTTGCAACCCCACCCCTGTGAAGTGGGAGCAGGGGAATTCCCTGACTTGTGAATGTTCAGACAAGTGCAATCAGGAACAGCTTGCACAGCTACAATTGTACTCCTAGTCCTGCAGAGTTTAAAGTGATGCTGGTACCAAACTGGGAATTGCTCCTGAACGTCTTGGCTCATTTTCAGGAAGGTCTTTGCAGAGTTCTGGAGACCACAATGGGATCAGACTGGGTCTTTTAATAAAGCAGGCCTATTTAAGGCACACATGGTAAATGTAGCTCTTGCTGAAATGCTCAGACAGCTCTGAGGATTTCTAATCGTGTAGTGGCTGGTGTTTATGAAGTGGTGGTGCTCTCTCTCCCTTGTCACGCAAGTAGGGAAGCACATTAGAACAGAATCATCTTCCTGGTGTTTCATGCATGTTGTGTCTTGTATTAAGGCCCACCTGACTGTTTTGAATAAGAACTAGATGCAAATATATTTACATATTATTCCAACTTTTTCTGTTTCAAAGTGCAGAGCGACAAAAAATTCTGTGCAGGTCCCTGTCTATGAGTCTTAACTCGATTTTGCAGCTCCATGGTTTAAGAAATCCCCTTATTCCTCTGAATAGTAACTTACTCTGTTTTGAGATCTGTCCAGTTGTTGGTTCCTAATCCATTTAAAATGTGTTCTACTGATACAGCACAGCGCTAATCTTTTAATCAGAATGTCATGCTATGCTCAGTCAAGGGACTTAGAAAAGTCTATATTACATCTACCTAGTGAAATTCCTCAAATGAAGATAATCTCAAAAAAAAGTATCGCTCATGGTTATGTTCAAACACTGATGGCATGTGTTTAAATGAAGATACTTACACTGCAACTGAACTTTTTGATGAATTGGTTTTATTAATGTAGCTTTCAGGGGGTAAAGTGAACAGAAAACACACGGCCTTATTTATTTCCATCTGGGTTTGGGAATGATTTGCTGGAATGTTTCATTTTCACATTTATAAAAAAATGCTAATTTCAACAAAGTGTCTTTGGCTTATCGGGAAGAAAGATTTTAATAAGATCAAAACAATAATTTTGGAAGAGATAATATCATAAAAACTCACATTTCTCTGCTTCATTTGGCTTCAGGACTAAATAACTGAAATGGAACTACATTCTAAATTATAACCATGAAACTGTCTAGCTCTTTTCTGCACTAAAGACTATTTATGTGACCCTTGTGCTCTGAAAGATAAAACAGTCTCCTTTACATGTGAGATGATAATTAAAAGGAAGGAAGCCAATATCTAGACCTCTTGGCTCTGTATTCAGCAGCCAGCTCAGCATTCCCAGCAGAGGTGTACAAAGCATTACTTCTGACAAATGAAGCAGAGGCAGCTCTGCAGATTATCTGTGTGATGGCAAAAACACATCCATGGGCTCTGTAGCACAGTGTAAGGATGGCAGGTACAAGAGAAAATACAGGCAATTCATTACGAGGTTGTTGCAATCATAAACATATAGTGAGTAATATTGCACCTTTATTCCAGCTGTTTCTTTTTCATGTAGAATGTGGACATAGTAATATAGTTGAAACAGAAAGCTTACAATAGGTTTAATTCTTCCTCTAGGTTTTAGGGCTTACAATAGGTTTAATTCTTCCTCTAGGTTTTAGAGCTCAGCACCTCCAGTAGCAGCATTTGTTGCCTGAATAGCATCGTCTTGAGGACAGTGTTTGCTCTGAGCTGATGGAATCATAGAGTGGTTTGGGTTGGAAGGACATTAAAGATCACCTAGTTACAACTCCCCTACCATTTTTAAGTATGAATTTGTGATAAGAAGAAGTGTACTGAGGTCAGAGGTATTGGGTGTTTTACAGTTTTCCCAAAGCAAAGAAATAATTACAGTGGCATTGTGCTATCAGAGCAGAATTTTGGTTTCTGACTATTAAACTGCATTCTTAAAAAGCAATAACTCCAGCTTAACGTAATTCCCAGCATCTGTAATTAGCACCAGATAGCTTGTGAAAATAGTAAATTAGATTTAATATGAGCAATGAAAATGCATGCAATGCAAGTGTATTGAAATATTTCCCTGCATTGATCAGAATGACAGAGGGCTGTGTACACACAAAGACACCCCAAGTAAAGGATGGCTGTGTTGTAATTATGACTAAGATAGCTGTAAATGAATTTGGGAAAGTTTTGCTGATGTGAAGGGTTTAGATGTATTTTTAGATGCTGGTGTATTTTGGGTTTGGAAGCTCCTCTCAGGCCTCTCTGTCAACAGATGTGTGTGCTCTACTGCCCTCAGTGCAGTCTCAATCTGAGCAAAGGCTGACAGCACAGGGAAGCTTCTAACAGCAGAGGCTGTAAGGGACAGTGCTTGGGGAGAAGGTACAATGTGGAAACACTAAAATAAAAGCTGAGGGTTTAGCAAAGTTCAGTCAAGACCTAAAAACACGTGGCTTTTGACTATTAGGTGGTATTGTACTAGGTAAAAAAATTTGTAAAGTATCTCCACCTTTCTGTAACTGCTTTTGTAGTGTACCTCTCTTAAACTCTAAACCATTGATGTCCACAATGATCATGAAGGGAACTCTAGAGTTACAGTGAAGTAGGGAGACTTGCATTACAGAAGAAAAATAGTAAACTTGATTAACAGAAGACAATGGATTCTGTTTTCTTTTCTGTAAAAACTCAAATCTTTGAAACAAATGTGGAGCCTAATCAGAGAGGATCATTATATTTTATTTGGCATCATATAAAAATACTCATACCTTTGGGATTATGTTGTGATGTAGTCAGAGAAAGTGCTCCCTCAAAGAAGCTCTAGAAATGGACATAGTGGTGAGAATTCATTGAATTATTCACAGTCAAGAGCAACAGTGTACACAGGTACATAATTCTAACATCTAGTTTCTGTCTAATTTCTATTCCTCAAGTAGAGAAAAAGCCTCCCTTGTACGGTAATGAATCACTTGGACATGAGTGTCTCCTATTTATGGAAGTTTCACATAAAATGAAAGCACTTTTCATTTGCCCAGCCCTCATCACTTTTACTGAATCTTAACTAAAAGATTCTACAGAAAAGGCTTACATTTCAAAAATCTTATAAAATAATTGCTTAAAAGCTGTTATTGAGATTATGGAAAAAGGAAGAGTTGGTGTTTAGGATGTATAGAGATTCCAAAAAGTTACATTTATCCTGAATAGGGCAGCATCTGCAGCTATATTATGGCTTACAACATTATGTGCCCATTCCTGAGAGTCTGTATCCTCTATTGTGAATGTGGACTGTGATGCAAAACAGTCTTGGGGCTATTTAAAAAAGACTGTTCCTCTTGGTTGCAAAACTCTTTTAGTTGTGTGGGGGTTTTTAATTGTTGACATCTAAAAATCGCTTTTTTCTTCCTGTAGGGTATGAAACAAACAAACAAACAAAAAAAACCCACAAAAAACCACCCCAAAAAACAAACAAACAAAAACCCAAACAAAAAAACCAACCAAACAAAAAAACCCACACAAAACAAATAAACAAAAAGATGGACTAGGAGAGGAGACTTTGATGGTAAATATAAACAAGAGGACGAGCCACTGCATTGCTTTTGTATTCACATCTTGTCAAGTATCCACCAGTTTCCAGAATCACTGATGAGAAATTTGCCTCCATTTGCAGGGATTTAATTCCAAAAGAGAAGCTGAGAACCTTGTTAAGTGGGAAAGATATTGTAAGTTAGCAAATGTATCCCTTCTGTGATGCTGAGTGAGATTTACCCATGAGCCTCAGTATTAAAATTAGTAAAAGTAAAATACTGTTTCCATTTGCAACCCTGTAGAATGAATACACATTTATTAAAACAGTCTGGTGGGGAGGGGGGAGGCTAAATAACCTCATATAAAATGAAGTGAAACCATATCTGAAAATTCAGTTGCATGGCAGAGAGAATTGATTCACAGCTCTAATTTAATCAAATGAGAGGGGTATAGTAAGCACATATAATAAAAATGACATCCAAAGTTAAGCCAGTTAAGAAGGCATCAGAATAATCAATGTAGCCAAATCAGTAAGAGATAAATCAATTCACAGCCATGTGAATTAATCTCTACAACTTTGCAAGTGCCAGTGTGTTTAGAATTGTTGAATCAAAGGTTTCATCTGAGGATAGCACACCTTCCGCATTTACATAAAGTCACATGCATTTTTACTTTACAGATGTTAGAATTGTCATTCTTAGGCTTCAAATTTGTCTAAACAAAAAACACAAAATGGAGTGAGAGGAGGAACACAACCCTGTGTGTTGCTGACCACTCTTATCCTCCTCTGGCAAAGGGTCAATGCTGTGTTTTGTTTCAGGCAACTAAAAGATTCTACTAAAGCTGTGGCTCCTTGAGCCAATCAAGGCTCAGGCAGGAAGAAATTCAGTTTCAGCTTTGTGCAAAGCATCCCAGCATTCCTGTCCAGAAGAGCATGCACAATGCCATTACTCCTGGGTATGAAGTCACTTAGGCTAAATGCTGAGCAAATTGCTGAGATTTATCCAGTGTTTTCTAAACTACAAGCTTGTAATGAACATTTCAAATTGGAATACTGTGCCTTTATAGCCTGCAAGTTAACCAGTTGTTTTCTGGAGTCTATATTTATGCAAAAATGCCAAAAAAACACTAACAAGTAACTTCACTCCTGCAGCTGTATCATACTGGCCATGTTCCCAGCCTGCTGCAAGATCCCTAGAAATCCAGAATTTATCAACAGTAAAATGGCTTCATGTTGTTTATGACTGATGAATGAAGACACCTTAGCTGCTTGCTAAGTGGAAAAACCTTGTAAATTATGAGTGATAAATAGCTGAAAAGTTTATGTGCATTGAGAGAAGTTCACATTGTATAAATGCAAACAGATTTTTCCTATAAATCATTGGGAGACATATAAAAAGCCACCTGAGAAAATCAGGCTTTGAGGCTGCCTTGATTGCTAGAAATGAATAATGAGGCTTATAGCTGTGTCCAAAGAATGATGGACATGAAACTAAACAACTTCCATGAAAAGCAAATAAGTGGCTCTGGAACTGTGCCTAAATCTCTGTTACACTTGAGTTAAAGAGAAGGTCTCAAACTGGACCTTCCAACAAATGAAGTTGTGCCCTTGTCATCCTGAGCAAGTTTTTGAAGGCATTTGATCCACACCTTTCAGTGTTTTTAGCCTAATTTCCTACATAAAACAAAAATTAGTTTTCAAAGTATTTCTCTTGCGATACCTGTGGGTATTTTTACACAGTTTGGGAGGTAGAAAAGAAGCAACCACTAATGTGGAAACACTGCAATGATGTGGCTTCCCAGTGCTTTGTATAACACACTTTCCCAGTGTGTTTGCCATTATTTTAACTCTTTGAATCATCTGAGCTCACTTCTATTTTGTCTACATTTGAATGCCCTAAAGAGGACATTTCCAAAGAGCAGACTGGGTTGTTTAATACCTGTGCTGGAATACAGGTGCAGAGTGTGGCAATGAGTGCAGTCTGTCCTAGCAGTGATAGTCAAGTGATGCAGGACATTGCCACGTATTACAGATGGGCTGCATAGTAAATTGTACAAATATGCCAATAGCTTGATTCTTTAAACCTAACCCCTTTTAAATGTGAAAAGCACTTCATAAGCTGAAGCTACAGCAAATTGAAAACTGATGTTTAGTGTAGATGGGGGTGAGTCTAACTGATTAAATTCTCTATATCCCTGCTGCTCTGCTGGGTAGTCATTCCTATCTTTCTCCTTCATGCAGAATACCTGTATTTCTAGCTTCTTCCAGCTTTATAAGATTGAAGAGCAGCCATTCAAGCTTTCAACTACCAAAAGTTAGAGCTTGTTTTTCAGCATACTGATGAACTTACTTTGAGGAATGAGGTTATTGGATGTAAGCAAATAAATGTCAGAAAAATCAATTACCTTTTGTTGGTCAACTCTTAGCCATCATTTAGATGTGCTTGATCAACACAGAAGGGGAAACGTTGTTAATGTTAATTTGGACAGGTCAGAGCATCTTTCTGTGCATTTCACAATATTAATGAAACTAGAAAAGAGCTACATTATGTTCTGCATCATCCCCACTTCAGACAAATGAGTAAAGCTCACTGTTATGTTTGTAATCAGGTAATGTAAACCAGGAATATTTAGATTGATTTCTCTTAGAGTTGTGAACTCATTATTGCTTTAAGGACAAACATACTTTGTAACAAAGCATTATAAATAGCACTCTGTTTTCCATAGGCAGGGATCCCTGTGTGTGAGCCATGCCATGGACACAGCCAGCTGGGTGGGTTTTGTATTGGCTCACCCTCCAGTCTGCTCTGGCAGGTGCAACATAACACAAATATGGTTAAGTGGCTCTCAGATCCAACTGAGGCCCAGAGGCAGGCTGCTTGTTTTCCCAACCAAGCCTGGCATTGCCCAGAGCCTGCTCAGGTGGGTCTGGGCTGCATTCCCAGATCCAGGAGTGAGGGGAGCAGAGTGGGAAGATGGAGATCAGCCCCTCAGCGGAGCTTGGCCGAGTTCAACAGGGCTCATTGGCTTCAGGTCGGTGCCAGCCTCCCTGGATGTGCACCAGGACGTGCTCTGGTGCCTCTGCAAATAAACTGAGCAGTGAGCAAGGGAGAGGCTTCTGAGCTGGCTGGAGCCCAGCCCAGCAGTACAGCAATTACCTGCCATCACTCAGTGTCCTGTCCCTTGGATGGTACAGCTGACTGTGCTCACAAGCAAACACAAGAGCCACAAGACAGCAGCTCTGGCATTCCTTCTGCAAGGGTGTGAAATGTTAATGATGTACAGGAGGGAAATCCAGGCCTAGGAGAGGCAGTGCTGAAAATTCCTGGTATTAAGGAGGATTGTGTTTACAGAGAAGCTTTTCAATGCATCATCTGTGCGTGCTGTGAAGCCTTCATAAGAAGAACCAAAGTTCCAACAGAATTGTTACTTAATTTTTCTTTACTGAGGCAGAAGACTGACAATACTTTAAGAGCACTGGTTGGAAACAATAATATAAACAAGGTTCTGGCCACCTTCTCCAGCTGGCCATGCTTTGACCAAGAGATTGAAGTACGTGGTTTCTTAAAGGTCCCTTAATCCTACATGATTTGGTAGCCAAGACACAAAGGCTGTTAGCAATGCCTCATTTTGTATACACTTATTCTATGGATTCCATATCCAGCCTATTCTATGGATTGCGTGGTCCAACTATTGTGTTTCAGAATAGGTGTCTACTAGTTAGTGTAGCAGATGTTACCAGCATTCTGTTTTTTATCAAATTCTGTCTTTTAGTCAGACAGGTTGGCGTTTAGTTCACATGAAGTATAGTAATTAGCACACTGAACTGTTCTGATTTTCACCCTTCATATGCCCTGCTCTGTAACTCTGATTCAGGCTCATAGAGGGCATGTGAAAACCCAGGTAACTGATGTGATGACTTTGGCAAGAGACAAAGTTTGTCTCTTGGGAAGTGATTGAGGATGTTTTAAGTGGTCCCTAGCACAAAAAGCAAAATACTGATTGGTCACAAGTTCTCCATGACAGCTGACAGCCAAAAGTAGCCTGCCAGGGTAGAAGTGATGTATTTTGAACAGTGATGACATGTTGAGTTAGAACATAAGGCAAACAGAATAACAACAGATTGATTGAGAGGGTGAGTGGAAATGTGAAATTCGTGAGAGAAGATGAGTGCTGTAAAGTGGCCTTGATCGCATGCCCGATATGTTTGATTGCCATCTCTGCAGGCCTTGTGCCATTATCTTCAGGTAGAAAAAAACATGCATAAAAATTATTCAGCTCTCACTTGTAGCAGTCATGTAGTACTGCAGCAGCAACACAAGCAAGTAAAGAACCAAAGTGTTTGAAAATGTGAAACTTCCCATAAGAAGTGTAGTGGGGCGGTGAAGGGAAGGATTCCTTCATCAGAGATTGAAAAAGAAATTAATCCAACATCAAGGATTTACTATTTGCTTGTAAGCAATCCCATCTGGGTCAAAGCAAGGCAACACATTAGTCTTTTATGTTGCTGTGAAGCAAAGCTTCCCACTGGAGCAGATTTTCTCTCTGTATTTAACAGTCTGCATGAAATCAGTTGTTTGAGCCGGGCTGCAGTTCAAGTGAGGAATGATCATCGTGATGGGGTAGAAGGCTGGTGAGCATTCAGGATTAGGCTGACAGTGATAATCTGGTGTGAATATTATCCGAATGCCGGGCATTTCCCAATAACCCATCTGTTTTTTAGGTAAAGAGTTTACTGATCTATACACTTCCAAGCTTGACTTACTCTCCAAAGCCTTATTCTGCTTTATGTGCAAGGTCAGGTCAAAACCTTGATGAGCCATGAAAGGCCAGCATTGATGACACCTTTCATTTAAATGGAAGTGCTTAACTATGATCCTTTTGGATACAAAATCTGGTAGACTGCATAGCACATGAGCAATGTCAGCAGCTATTTACACAACACACATGGGTAAAAATTGAGCAGTGGCAGTTTATCAGAGAGATAAATTTGGGAAGTTCCTACACTGTTAAATGAAACGTTTATATTGAAATGTTTCCTGCTGTTTATTTTTCCTGCTTCTCTTGTAATAGTGCTCCTTTAGTATGGTCTTCCTATTTGTTAGGCTATTTCCCTAATGGTTTGCAGTCTCTTTGCTATTTCTTTTTGAAAGACCCTCTCATGAGCTGTCATTGCAGAATGCAATCCTCAGCAGGCTTTGCAAGCAGTCAGTGAGTGAGGCCAGGCTTACCTGTCCAAATAGAACCTTTTTAAAAAGCCAGCTGGGAGGCAAGAGTGGCCTGTGGTTCTGAGCCCATCTGCTTCCTATCAGGTCCCATGTGCCTGAGCATCACCTTGCATAATGTTGGGGGTTCCAGGTCTTGCATCCATAGATGAGGTCTTCATAAAGCAGAAAACCAGCTCACACCACAAAGGATGGAGTTGAGCTCAAACCATGGAAATAGTCAAGCTAGCAGGAGAAATGATTATGTTTACAGGCTGAAAGCCAAGGCACAGACAACTGCCTTTTCAATCTAACAAGTCCTGGGGTAGAATCCAGAGAGCCAATTTGGTGTCCTGTGGTTCCAGGGAATGTCAGTGTCAAGATCTCATGTCTGTGTCTCTGTGTCTAGATACACACGTGTCTCTCTACCTACCATCTATCCACACATGGATGTTGTGCAATGTACTTTAGTTTTTATGGTAAGTTTTCAATCCCTGTTGAAATGACCTGGCTCTGGGTCAGGTTCCAAACAATCCAGCAGAGAGACTGATGTGGACTCTGGAAAGCGTTTAATGCCTGACAAGTGCTTAGCACAGAGCTTCGTATTAATCATGCTGCAGCAAAATCTGCCATGTGCTGTGGTGTACAGACTAGATCTCATGAAAAATTAATCTGCAGACATTCTTGGGCTCTGCAGAAAAAATAGCCCAAATCCATGTTTCTCCTGAGAAAATTATCGAGTTTGAGAATTTTTTTTAAAATTGCCCACTGCTGTTACCTAATTCCATGGTAACTGTGAAACAAATGAAGAATAACTACGAAGCAAAGTAAGCATGAGTATCTACAATAAAATTTTCTTTAGGAAATACAGGTACTGTGCAGAGCAAGTGGGCAAAGGTACCTGCTATGCTGCCCTATAAATATTGTTTCCCATATGTTCAAGATGCAAATATATGTTATGCTGGGTACTATGAGCACCAGAATAAATTATTTATCCCATTTTGCATAGTAACTCTAATTATGTTTTACTGAAAACATCAATTTACTATAAACTGAGGTATATTTCTTATTGCTGTTTTTATAAGTCTGTGACATAAATAGAGTGAAATGTTTGTTAGGAGATATTGCATACTGTAAGAATGTCTTGGCTCTCCTTTTGAAAATTCTCAATTAACAAGCATTCTAATTAAGAAGAGAAAACCAAAAAAATGCAGTTAAAATTGAGACTCTCCATAAATTGTCATTTTTGCTTTTCAAATGATATGCACAGTTCTGTAATATAGCAGAACAATGTAAATGAAGCTCTAAAAATACAGCATACGAGAAAGAGATTCTAAAACTCATGTAGGAAATTACAAACTTGTAATTAAAATAAGAAACTGCAAAGGTAACTATTTGTGGGCTCAGTCATAGCTCTATGCAATTAAATAAAAAAGAACCTCTGGTATTTTCCCTGCTTCATGGAATTGAAGTTTTTATTAATTCAATGTGCTGACCAAGCTTGCTGATGTCCACTAAAACCTGGTATCAGATTCAGCAGAGAGGCTGGATATAAATTGGCCAAAGCAATAAATGAGTTCAGAACATTTTGTAAGAAAGAACATTTTTTTTTAAGAGAGAAGATTTGTAAGCTTTCGTGGGATCTTTGAGCAGTACACACTGACCTAGATCAAATTGATGATGCTGGGATTTTACCTGTCAAGAATATGAAGACGAGGTGTTCTCAGGGTTTTTTTAACTATTTTGTAAATTGAAAACTACAGAGGCCCAAAAGTGCTCTTAGGATCTCTCCATCCAAGATTTCCAGTGAGAAGCAGTTGGAGAAGGCCATCTCCACAAGAAGAGACTTGTATGCTACTTTTTATTATATAGATAAGAAGCCTGGAATACAGTGCACCTCCTTAATGTATCATTCATCCCTTTGTGTTTATTTTAGGATCCATTTCCCTGGGCCTTTTCTTTGTAGATGCTCCTGTTTCAGTAAAAAACGTTGTTGGGCAGGTTGTATAGGTTGAACTCCCTCAGTTAATAAGGTGCCTTATCTAACCACTGCCTGTAACTTAGGTGTGTTGTCATTCAGGTACTAACAGGACAGCAAAAATCAACTTCTGCTGCAAAGGGGTGATTTCCCCAGAGTACACAAAATGAGTAATTACACTATTGAAGAACTTTCTAACTCTCTCCTCATTAAAGAGTAAAACCAATTTTTCCATGTCAAAGAAAAAGGCCTTTGAAGAAGTCTGGGTGTGTCTCAGTGCAGGTCAGAATAGATTATTTTATAAACTGCAATTTTTGTAGCTCGAGAGAACTGTTTCTGACCAGGTCTAGTCTGAATCAGTATTTTCTCCAGCTGTTCACTCACTCTGCTCCCTTCTCTCCATGCACAATTTAACTTACATTGAGCTAAGGCAGTCTCTAATAACATGCCCCCTTTTTCAGTTCATTGATACCTATAGCTGTGGCTCAGATGGGTTTTAGTTCCTTTATTTTGATATATGCATCTGTATGTCTGTATATGTAAGTTGTGCACCATTTACTGGGCAGTGATGTAGCTCAGTAGGAGGAATGTTGGTAAAATGAACTCACTGTTGTTTTGGGAGCAGGAATGTTGCCTCTGCATCTTCAGAAGGCATTGTAGAGTCCACATCTACATGGAAATAAAGCAATTCTGTGATCACAGAAGAAGGAAATGAAAGGAGAGGGAGGGGACAAGATTGCCTAAATTAAGGAAGGAAAAAAAAAAGTGAGAGAATATAATTGTTTTGTAACACGTACTAGATACAAAGACCCAGAATCAGCTAAGGGTGAGGAGGAAGAGAGTGGTTGGTAGGAGGTTAGGAGAGCTGGGAGCAAGGGAGAAGATTTAAGGAGTCAGCAGGCAGGAAAATGAGACACTTTGAACTGGAGGTGGAAGAAAATGCAGGGGAAGTGTTAAAGCTGCAGTTAAAGAAGGTGACAAAACTGTGAGTGAGGATGAAAAGCAGTTGTGCAAGAGAGTTGGAGCAAGGATGAAATATTGCAAGAATTGGATGGAAAGAATTTTAATGGAGAAGCAAGAGAAGGGGATGAAATGGTACTAAGAACAGTGCACTGAATAATTCCCCTTGCACTCCTTTCCATAGGACTTGGGGAAGCACTGTGCCCACCCATCTCTAGTGGTGCATTGGTTCTGGAAGGGGTGAGACCAGATGGGTGCCTCACAGAATGACACTGTTTATCATTTATTCAGGTGTAATTTGGTTTTTTATTTAATGTATTTCTATTCTGGATGTTTCAGGAAATACATGGTTAAAGGTTAAAGATGTCATGCCAGAAAAAGAGAGGCTCCTCTCTTCACCCTATCAAAATATTGCGACAAGCATGTGGGCAAATTCTGCTGATTTATAGCTTGAGAGTCCACAGTCTGTTTGTGCTGCAGAGGATTTAAACTTGGCAAGGTTTTTGCATGTGTAGATTATTATGTGCCCTGTGAAACCCTCATTGCTTCCACACTAAAGAGGGCAGAGTAGAAGAGGTGGAGGAAAGGGTTATGGGTATTAGTGAATTTAGGATGGGCTTCAGGGAAGTGGTGAGGAGTTACAGTAGGATCTCAATGTCAGGAGTGAACAGGAGAAGAAAAGGATGAAGATGGAAGACATAGAATGATATTTCAGAAATATAATGGATACTGGTAAAAAAAAAAGGCACAGGACACAAATTTGAAGTCATGTGTAGTTGTTTCAGGGGTGGGAAATGAAAGCACCACAAGATGGTAATAAGCAATTACTGGGAATTTAATTCCATTCTGTGTTTCTTCTACATTTTGAAATGATAAAAGACACAAGGCAAATCAGTAGAGGGGAAAGTCAATTACAGCAGCAAATCAATTAGGGTGAAGAGTCAAACCAATCAAAACTGCAAGGTAACTAATGAAGGACAATTAGCAACAATAAAATGGATTCAGCATTGCTCAGATTCAAAAAAAAAGGGGAGACACAAGTGACATCAGGCTTTGAAGAGTACAAAGGATGATGCTCTAGTCAGAGGGGAAACACACTGTAGGCCTGACTCTTCATAGTCAGTGGCTTTTAATTGCCAAATTCAGAATGTACCAATATGAGGGAAAATTTCTTTATAAGATTCTGTATTTTTCTAGTGATATCTGCTGTCTAGTGTAATAGGGAGAGTCTAGTGCCCTAATTTGTCTCTTACCAATTTGGTGGCTAATTCAAAATCCACTCAGTATTCCCTGTTGGCACCTGTAGGCTTTATTCATACCCCAGCTGTATTAAACTGTTTAAGTCTAGATGTCCTCGATGGAAAGAGTTCCTTTACTTCTGAAGGTGAGATACAGAGCACATTAACAAGGTTGCCCTGTGCCTAAAATTATGCATTGCAAACACTCTCCAGGAAGGAAAGTGTTTGTGTGCCATTGTCAGTCTTAAGTCATCTAACTGTTGATTGACTAATCCCTGAATACAGGAAAAGAATGGCTGAGTCTAAACGTCCCTGTGTTGACTCTTATTTAAACATTTTTATTACAAATCCTTCTTACTTTCTGTGAAGGACCAATGATCTTTTTGTAGCAGGCAAAAAAACCCAATAATGTTTTGGCCAAAAAACCCAAGAATGTTTGCTGTGGAAGAGCAGAGATTAGTAATCCAAACTGTGCTACCGCTGGTGTTGGCATCTTTTATAGATTTCTGTTCAGTCTTGGGTAATACTTGACAATCTTCCTTACACCAAAGCACACTTCATTCTAAATTGTCCCCACAGAGAACAGCACTGCTTGATATATTCAGAATTAGATTGGCTAGATGAGCTTAATTCAGGAAAGTACTGAATTTGTCTGTGGTTCATCTATAATGCACTAAAAGGAAAATTCCCCAGCTAGACAAGTAAATTATTAACTGATAAGTCTATGTGTTGTAATTTGTGTATAGTAATAACTTATCTTTAAGTAGGATTGAAAATGTATGTGGAGAATGTGAACAGAGTCAGAAATAACTGGTTATTTCAAACCCAGGGACTAGGTGTGAGCCTGGGCTTAGCTTGAGAGGTCAGACTTTTGCCTACCTGAAGGTCACTATGCTGGTCACGGAGTCACTCAGGCTGTTATAAAGTGGCCCAGCAGCTGCTAGGAAACAAATTTTGAGGTTATTGGTCAGGATAAGATAAATCCAGGTGCATTTCTTCCAGCAGATCCAGTCAAGGACAAAGACAAGGTGATGAATGATGTAAAGGAAGCATTTTTTTCATATCTGATTTAGTTTCCAGAGATATCAACAACTGTATTCTTCTATAATTGATCTGTCCATATGACTGGTGTGGAAATATTCAGCAACTTTTTAAAAAGGAGATGGTTTTTCTTGCATTTAATCCAATTTACTCCTCGGAAGCCCTAAACTTTTTTGACTGAAGAATACCTATTTTATCCCTAAGCCCCAAAACAAATCAGGTAAAGCTGTAATCAATAATTATACTCTATATTTAGGTTGTAAATCTGTACATAACACGCACTGCAAGCATGTCCAAGTAGCTACTGGGCTGTAATAATCTCGATAACTCTGGTCTTTGCAGTTCTTTGTCACGCTTGCTGTTTTGGCCTCTCAGAAATGTTTTGCTCTTGTGAAGTGGATGCTATTTATTTGGAGTGTTTTCCCTGTCTAAAACAGCCAACAAGCCCCATTTTTAGTACAGAAGTTGTGATGTGTTGCTGCTGAGGTTCTTTTCCCTCATGGCCCTGCTGAACAGAGCCTGCTGTGGTGGATCAAGACTATTCTTGATTTTCCTGTCTGCTTAGCTAATTAAAATAACAAATCTTCACAGCTGTCTGCTTTGGATTCATCCTTATCGCCATAAACTAATTAAAATAATGCAACTGGTTGCAACTCATTAAATATCAACTATGCTTTTCATATAATTATGAGCCTCCAAAAATCCACAAAATGAAACAAAAAGACTTTGTTCCTCTGCTCCTTCTTCCTTACCTAATTGTAACTATTTTCTTAAGATGCCTACGTATTAATTTACATTTTCATCTGTGACTTTTTTTTTCTCTGATGTGTTCTTGGAATTGTATTTTTGTAGCCTCCCACTCCATATTTTTTCCTGTCACTCTTAAGTTTTCTCAAGAGGGAACTCAATATACTCAGGGTTTCTATTCAGCCTAGCTGGGTACCCTACAGAATAAATGCTTGTTCAGAGCTTTAAAGTCAACTTAGTGGAGTAGGGAAATTGCAACAGGAAATATAATTTAAGAAAGCATTTAAGTCCTGGCTTAATTTGGTTTCCCACTGGTACCTTTATTCATGTGTTTTAATATGATACTGATTCAATACTTTGGTTTGCATGTAAAATTACTTCTGAAATGAAAGCAATACAGTTTTCTTACTGTAGAGAGAAGATATCTCCAAAATGGAAATAATAACCTTATTTTTATTGGATTTTTTTTTTAAATCCAAACTAATATATGTGTCTCCTGAAAGCCGTGGGGATTCTAATGTAACTGATTAGGCAGCATATCTCTGCTTTAATGCTCTGTTTATAAAACAGTAGGATTTCACCACCACTCCCCATTAAAAACCAAAAAATTTAACAATTTTGTGAGGAATTCTTCCTACACTGCAACTTACCATTCTTCTCCGAGAATCATGTTTCTACACCCTTTTGAAGCAAGTTTAATCATTTATTTATTGCAAGACCTTCACTTCTAATTAGGTCTTTCCTGCCCTTTTTTTATTTCTCCAAGAGAAATTTTCCTTACACTGTTCTGGGCTGAACTCTACTTTTGTTTAGGCAGACCTACTTTTAAAGAGCTTCCTTACCTCTTCAACAGCTGACAGACATTTTCCCAGTACTAACAATTTAATACCTTTCTGTTTTCATGGTCCTACTTTTTCCCATTCACTGTTTGAAACGCTGTCTGGTCAAAAATGGACAACAAAGCTAAACAAAAATGTGGTTCCAGTTTGTTCCTCCCTGGTGTCTGTATTTAGATCTGAAATTGTTTTAAAAGCCCAAGGAAGAAAAGACTTCTCACAACTCTGCACAGTAAAAGCAGTAAGATCATTTTGCTTACCTCTGCAGCATCATCTGCCAGCAGGCAATCATTGTAATGCAGGGTTATCCCATAAAGTTATTCCATGATGTTTTAAAACTCTCCCTCAAGGAAGGAACCTCTGCTGTCCCTGTCTGAACTGAGTTCTGTGCCTTGTGCTGCAGCCCCTGTTCTGTGCTCAGGCCAAGTGCTGGGATGGCAGCTGCACTGCAAATGGCCCCTGGTGCAGCTGCCACCTGTCCTGCAGCAGAAACACCTGCACAATTCCTTCAGGCAGTTTTCCAGGGGGGTTGGCATGAGGGCTCCTCTTTGCAGGTGTAAATAACTGCATATTCCCTGTTACCTAAACATCTGGCTGTTTTGACACCCCTTGTGCACGTAAAGAATTGCAATCCAACTCTTTTAGCCAGGCCATGTTCAAAATACAAGACAAAATTAGGTATTCTGCCTTGTCCCATTCTAGTATTAAATGTGGAATGAAAGAGCTGGAGTGAGTCATAAAGGATAAGGATTGTCTTCTAAAGGAGCAGCTTCCAAACTTTCCTGCTTTGTTCTGTCTCCTTGAAACTCGTCTCTCATTTCCTTTCACTTTTATGCCTTTATCAGACTTGTGCTTCCCTACTCTCTACTAAAATAAGTGCCAGAGAAAGCCTAAACTGTTCAATTTATAACATCCTTATTAAACATTGCAAGTACAAGACAATATATCAAAGGGAATCTCAATGAAGCAAGCATTATTATTAATGCTTTCCAAGTTGCTTTAAATTATAAGAAACAATCAAAATGCTATAAATGACTTGCTCTCTTGTACTGCGCTGCTGAGCTGCAACAATGATTTGCCTTTTCAAGTTTTTTTAATTTGTTTTGAGCTTCCTGCCCATTCTTCAGCATGGTACCGGTGAGCAGACATCAAAGTTCACCTTGCTCACTCTTGACAAAATTCAAATGAAGAGAAAAGCTGTGATTTAAAGCAGCACCTGGGGAAATCAAAGGCTGGCACTGGCAGGAAGCGTGCGCTTGCTCCGCAGTTTCTTTTTGTCATTTGAGATATTGGTAAGCTTCAGTTAAAAGTCTGGTTTGCTTATTTTCAGTGGTGAATAAGGCAGAGAAAGCCACTCTTGCAGAGAAATGTGGAGCGTTAGGGTTCAGTCAGACACCAGACTAAATTCATTCCTTCATCACAGAAAGTTGCTAAGCTACGCTTTGTTGGATTTGAACTGGAGTTCATCATCACCTGACAGTTCTATCAAAAGCTTTTTTCCTTCTGTTGTGAGGCCAGGTGGCAAAATGTCTTTGTGAAAATTGGACCCTTGATCCAACTCTGATTTTTCACGGTCAGCATAGTATCAATTAAATTCAGCACCCAAATATTTGTGTGTACATATCTCATACATCACAATCAGTAGTTATGTAGGCATGAGCTTTAAATTGCTTTTTAAGGAGGGATTTAGTATTTGGCATGTTTTCCTCTGTTTCCTTTGTGCTCTATAAACTGCACTGCCTTTAACACTTGTCACAAATATTAAAAGATGTAGCTTTTGGTTTTCTTATGCATTCTCAGTTCATTGAGATGTGTAAGCAAGTTAATTGACTGGTCTCCATGGCCACAAGTCATTCCCAAAGCAATCTGCACCCTCAGATCCAATATCACCAGGGAAAGCTTTACCTTAGAGAAAGACAAAGCAGAGCTGCCAAGGGACAAGTCAACACCTTTCCACATGGGTGCTCTCTTGCTTGTGCTTGGAGGGGATTGTGATCACTTCCCACTTCACTGAACAGAACTGGAAACAAAACCGAGCATGTCACTTGTGCTTTAATTACATTTTCCACCTTTTCACCCTGATGTGGGATGACTTTCAGATTGGTGGGCAATCTGGGGCAGCTGGCAGATTCTGAAGGATGCTACAGAGAGGAAGTGAATTTAGCACTGGCACTGCCCTTTGAGTTCCCTCTGCTCCCCAAGCACTGCTTGTGCTCCCTCCCAGGAGAGCCCATCCTTCTTTTCCATTCACCAGCTACTCCTGCAAATGAAGTTTGCTTTTCCTCCCATCACTGTACATCTTGATATGCCTCTGAAAGGCAGAAAGTCTCCAAACAGGGCATGCACAAGTGGCAGAAGATCAGTGGTGTCAGTATTTATGCATTGTTATTATGGGGTGCTCCTGTGCTCCACATGTCCCACATGGTTCCATTTGAGAAGCTGCATTTTGGTGTCTTCATCACGAATGGTTTAAGTAACAAGATAACAAATCATGTAAAGAGCACCAACTTGTCTTAGGAACTGGTGTCCTTTCTTGCAGTTTTTCAAATTTGTGAGCTTTCAGCCGATATCACACTTGCATTGTGGGCTTTTTTCAGAGTTCTTTAATAATGTGAACAAGTGTTTAGTTTTTGTTCCAGTTTACTCATCACAGACATTTCTCTCAATTTGTTTGTTTTTGGTTTTGTTGTTTTCAAAGACCTTCACTCTGTATTAAGGTGTTCCTGAAGCAGGAAATATTCCTTAAGATAACAACTCATGACAAATGATGCCCCCAAAGCACAAAGACAACTTGTTTTCTTCACCACTGGAAGTAAATCCAGATGATAGACAGTTGGGAACACTCATTCTTACACTCTTCTTCTGTCTCTTACTTGTACCAAAAAGCTACAAACAGGCTAGAGCTCTTCAGCCTTCTCATAAAGGCTGCAATTCATGCAGTCACCTTTTCCATCAGCAACCCTTTGTGTTTTCTTTGTGTTTTTTTTCCCATTGGAAGTGCTGCTATCAGCTGAAAATTACAAGATAAATTTGAAATAACTTTAATCCGTACCAATTAAAATTAATTAATAATTATTATAAAAAACCTTGAAGATGAAAAAGATATTTTTAATTAAGTGTGTGAATTCCCTAACTTTACACTTATCAACACTTTGGATGACAGTTGCTTTAAAATCAACAGTATTTTTGCTTGATCCAGTAGTGTAGTCTCTGTATCACTCTTAGATATGATTTTATTTTACTCCAAACACCTCTGCTGTTATTTACCCTCTCAAAGATTTGTGCTGGGGGGAAAATATATAGGGTTAAGAAAATGCTAATGTCACTGAGGTGATTCTTTGTAATTTTTATGTTTAATGCTATACGAACTTGCTAGTTCGTGTAAGTTTGTATTTGTGTACTGTAATAAATGGCCACTTTTAGGTCAGAGAGAGACAATTATGTCATTAAGATATTTTAACTCTCTGCACAGTTCAGGGAATAGATTTCTTTGGGAAACTGGGGGACATTCAGGCATTGAGAGCTACTGGGCACTCTGAGTTCAAAGGTTCTGCATGTGACAGAACCTCCTGGGACCATCGCTTGTGTGTCCCATGTTACAACTGCTGTGATTGGCAGGGCATCAGATCAACACAAACTTCTCAAACAGTGCTGTTCAGGACTTGCTAGGAGCAGGAATAACCCCAGCATTGCCTTTTGCTGCCCTGCATTTCAGTGTGGAGGTACTTTAAATGCTTTATAATTTATTTCAGCAGAGAGATTGATGGTATATTATATTTTCTAATAAACAGATATATATCTTACAACAGGCAAGGAGTTTATCTCTTAGCCCTACTGACCTACTCCAGAGTTGCTGCTTCTGGGAACTACATCAGTGGCATTGCACTTCCATGGCCTACAGATATATACTAGGAAAAGTTTGGGGTTTTTTTTTTTTCCTAAAATTTTATTTTTTCATAGTTTTTCTTCAGCCTTCTTCACAAACAAGCACAGTGTGAGCAGGAGTTGAGCACATCCCTTGTCAGGCTGGGATTGTTCTGCAGCAGAGGAAGGAAAGGGGATGGAGATGGGTTCGAGGAAAGGGTTTTAGCAAGGCAGCATTACAGAGGAACCCAGGGTGCCTAAGGGAGGAGAGAATCCCTCAGCTCCCATGCTGTCCTTGTGAACACAGCCACAGCTGAGGGCAGCCCCACTCACAGGCAGCTCCTGTCCCCAGAGCTGTGCTGTGTGTGAACACGCTGCTGGCACGAGGGAGGTGACAGAAAGGGGACAATGAGGGATGTTGTGCCTCATCCTGGGGTTTCCTGGAAAAACAGGCTCAAGCACTGCCTTCTCCTGATTCCTTTGAAAGCTCCTTCTGACAGATGCCAGGCCTAAAGTCTTCTCTGTGTGTCCCCAAAGGGTGAATCAATAGGCTGCTGAGACATAATTACTCACCTACTGTTCCTAAATTGGTAACAAATAAAGCAATTGTTCATTTCCACCTGATGCAAAAAAAGGGAACAGAAACCTTCTTGGCTGATCCTGGTAATTCATATTATCATGCACAATTACAAATTACAATTGCAGAAACTTTTGATGCAAACCACTTTTTTCTCAGCTTCAAAGCCTGAGCATACAATGCTTTTGTACACAACCATGGAATATAGCTGCTTGCTAAGGTTATTTCTGGTTTTCTGCTTCATTTATATAAATATGTGTATTTACCTGTCACTGCAAATATATTCTTGGTTTTCTTTCATAACTCCAGTGATATATTTGACGTGTAGGAGCATTTTCAGTATGAAAAACTCACAGACAGCTCTGATCCTACTCTACTGAAGCACAGAATTTCACAGGAAGCTGCCAGTGGACATGAAGTGATTTGAGCCAGTCAGATTCTACCCTTGCAGATCCTGGCATCATATTTTTCTTTAATTATGGGTTTATCACAAAAATAAGAAGTGTTTAGTCCTTACATTCACATACAAGGGGGGAAGAAAGGCAAAAACTTGGCACAGAAACTTGATGTACCAGAGCCTTGAGATGAAATGATCCTGCCTCCCTTTTCTTGCAGGGAGAAAACTAAAAGCTATCACATGCTCCTAATCAATAAAATGGAGGTTTAATAGACAAAAAAAATGAATCTATTTAAAATTAAATTTATTTAAAGAGGATGTTTAAATAGAGAAAATTCAGATACTTTGCAGATTAAATTCATTTTAACAATGAACATGTTCTTTCCTCATTGTGTCAGGGCCGGTCTCATCCTTCATTCTAGCTCTGTTTTCTGGCAAAACAACTTTCTAAGACTTTGAATCACTCTGGGCAACTTTACCATGGGCAAAGGTAGCCCAAAAAACAGAAGAAACAGATAAAATAACTAATATATCTAAAAGATGGGACTTAATTTGCTCAGCAACTTTGATGTCTTTATTGCCATGCAGTTGTCAGGCTAGAAATGGTCAAAATCTGTGGCTCCCCTCAAGGTACTGATCTTCAGGATCAATAAATTACCATCCTTCAACTGCTTTCTTCTATAGGACATCATAATGGCTCACATCAGTGATTTTCTGTCTTGAAGTGCAATCTATCCCTGTCTCAACAATCTAATCTCTGAATTTTTAGCTCTTCCAAACTGACCTTCCATGGCTTTGTCTGCATGCTTTATAACAGCTGGTTCCAGGGGAGTCTGAGCCCAGGTTATGCAGGTTGTGGGTTGCCTCACGCCCAGCTGAGCCCCTGCAGGGAGGGTTAGAGTTTCCTGCATGCTAAGGAAGTGTCTCCCCCTTGCTTCTCAGGAATGTTTTGGCTTCCCTCAGCACAATCCCATTTTGCAGGTCGCTGGGCTCATCCCTGCCCGTGTTTTCCCGCTGTGTTCATGTGCTGCTCTCAGGATGGACAATCTCTCCTCCCTCTGGAAGACACTGCCTGACCCAGAGCACCTGAGGTGCACCCCCAGATTCCTCCCTATTGCCTGGCTGCACCTTTTTAGATCTGAAGGCAGAGGAATGCAGCATGTGCCACAAACTCCAAATTAATCAAATAGTTCTGCAGCCTGGAAGAGATAACAAGGTTTTTGAGTGAGCTGCCTACCAGTGGATTTCCAAGTTAGATGCTTTGGCTCCTTGATGCTGTGCTGCCAGGCTCCCCAGCAGCCTTCCAGTGGGAGGCTGTGTTACACTTACCTAGAAAACGACTTCAGCATCAGGGGGTTTCTCCTGGCTGTGGAGATCTTTGAGCAAACCAGTAGGGAGCAGAGACCCTGTTGGCAATTCTGATTCACAGGCTGCACGGCAGCAGGAAGAGGAATGCTGGAATCTCCACTGGCAAAAATAAGATGTAGTAACTTAAAAAAAAGATGCCCCCGTGACCCTGCACAGAAAAGAATATATTTGACTTGCTAGTGTCAGTAGCAGATATACAGGAAAACAAGGTTTTCTATCTGAGTGGAAAATCACAGGCAGGGACACTCTGGCAAAGAAAACCTTAAGCCTTCACTGGCAAAAATGCCAAGAGTGTTGTGTGTTGTTAGCTGTAATAAGATACAGACAAAGACGTGGGAGCCAAGCAGGGGGCTGTTAACAGGCAGGTTTGGGGCTGACCCAGAAGCTCCTGCTGGGAATGCATTCCATAGATGGCCAAGAATCTGATGGTTTTCCAAATAGGGCCAGGATTGTCAAAGCTTGGCAAAGGAGTTTCTGGGCTTGTAGGTTTAGCTTTGGCAAAATATGTTAAAGGGCAATAGATGCCACATTTACCTAGCCTTTAAGGTAGATTGTTTATAGGAGTTTAAAATTAAAACAAATAATAATAAAAACCCCCACATTACTCTAGAGACTCATTTTTTGGAAAAAGCTTTCCTTTCTTAAGGAATAAGGCTTCTGCAAGCTTGCTCCTTGTCTTTTTCAGAAAAAGCAATAAGAATAGACAACTATAGGCAACAATAGAACTAGATGTTCTACATCTAGTTGGGGGAAATAGTAGTGATTTTGTTAATAACTAAGCTAGTTCATTTAATTCTAGCTTCTTTTGTTTTCTGGAGTGGGAAGACGACTTTCTACTGCCTTTGCTTTCTAAAAATGTATCTCCTGTGGCACTGTTTGATGGCTTTCATTCATGTGTGTTGAAATGTTTTGGAGAGAAGTCTAAGTGTTCAAAAATGTGCTTTCCCTGCCTCCAGGTTTTTTTGGTATTTGGCTTTGTCTTTAGTTGTAAAGGCTTTTGATAACAGAGTTGGCTGATTGCTTTCATATAAAAAAGCCATTTTGTTGAGCCCCAAATGTTTCATTCATAATGTCCATGGTGTGGGTGCTTGCCAAACCAGGAGCAGGGTGCCAGGTGAAGAGTGCCTGGATTTCTGCTGGTTTGTCTTTGGGGATAGGGATGCAGAGGTGCCAGGGCTCCAGACTTTGGTCAGTCTGCTGCTGCTGGAGCCTGAGAGCCATCACTTCCATTGCTCCTCAGCAAAATTGTCATCTTTGCTCTGGTCATGAAAGCTGACAGGAACATCAATATCACTAAGTGGTTGCAGGGCCTGGGGAATTCAGCACATGTTAGTTTTTGGCCTGAATTGGACTGTAACCTAGAAGAGTAAAACAAAATCAACCATGGATGGAAATTCTGCTTTCCAGCCAGTTCTTTTGTAGCCTTCACCTGGTGTTAATGAGGAATAGAAAATCAGAGTCTCTTGTGCTGGGTGCATTTACACCCTCTTCAGTTTGATATTCTGTAATGCCAGTTTGAATTTCATCACCATTAATGCATTTAAGACTTAATGCAAATACTTATTATTGTTTTTGACTGATATCCCCCCACCAAAGAAAAAAAAATCCCATAGAAAAATTATGACCATAAGATTCAATTCAGTCATTTCAATGTACAAAGATCAATATGGGAAAATTACCTATTTCCTCCACTTTAGCTGAGTAGAGACTTTCAGGCTTTCCACATTCCCAGGTTTTAACTGTCTGAACTTTAATGTCCAGCTCAGCAATCATTGTACAAACTGGCAGAGGTATCACAGTAATTTTGGTGTTTTGCAGTTGGTGTGGTGAGCATTACCAATGCTGCCTTTTCCAAGCCAAGATAGGATTCCTTCCCCATGGAAAAGGAAAACTCTATATTCTTGTTGCAGTGCTGAGCAGCTTATGTTCCTTCTGTCCCAAACAGGCAAATTTTTTATCTTGAATTTATATTCTTAATTTGCCCATAATTGCTTTCAGACATCACATCTGAGGCCAGCCTTCATTAATATGTTAATTGTGCAGTCCCTCCCAGTGGATTTTTCCAAAGCTAAGAGTAAACAGAGAGGTTTATTCCCCTCACCTTCCCCCAAGCCCTCTAAACAGAAAAATATTTTTATGAGATACTCGACTGGGCTCAGATCACCATGATGATGGGGCACATTTATTTCTTGTTTCTTGATCTGCCCAAAATAGCTGATCAGAATCCCTCTGTTGGAACAGATCAGAGGCTCATAAGGTCAGAACAAAACGGCATTTTTTACTGAGGTGCAGTTTGGAACCACTGTTCACATTTCCTCCATCCTATTCCACACAGATATGCTAAATGGGTATAAAAAATAAAAGCTGACATTATCAAAGTACTACAGGGAATTACCCACACACTTGCTGTTAATTAATGTGAGATGTGCAGAGAATTTGCCCACACTGCTTTGAAAATCTCAGCTAAAACATTTTAATGGTGAGTATTTTTGGGGAATGAAACATAGAAGAAGCCCTGTGAACCAGGCTCCTTAACTGTTTATTACCTCTCTCTGCTCTTGAGCTGGATTTTCAGAAATGTTGTTTGCAGAAAAATCTTAGGGCTCATTTTTGAGTTGTCCTGAAGACAGCCCTCACACCTTTCCAGTCAGGAAGCATGACAAACATGAATTAAAATTAGTTTTGTAAATAATTTAGAACATTTGTTGGAATTAGGATTCTTATAGCAACCTCTCTTTCTCTTAAGATTGATGATAAACTGTGCAAAAGAAATCCAACAGTAACAAGGTGCAAAAATAATTCACTGCCTATTCCTTTATTTGTCTCTTCCTTTTATCCTGCCACAAATGGGGGCAGCTTGTGAAATCCCTGTAGGTTGGCTGATTGAGTAGGGGTGTTAATTGTCAGCTATAATTGACATGCTAAAGGCTTCCTGAGAAAATTTGTACTTCTGTATCCATTGATATCCTTCTTTTCTTTTCTATCAAGTCACTTCTGGTTCCCCCTGCTGCCAAATGTTCCCAATTCTACCAGTCTGTAACTGCCCTCCTCACCTGCCCAGTGCATCCTGCTGTGACCAAAGGCTCAGAGAGCTCCTGACACGTCCTGAATTATTCATTTCCTAGGTTCTGAGGGCAGAAACTAAATCATGACAAGACCGTTTAGGCTGGTTTAGGACCCATTCCAGTAAAACCTGCAGTGCACAGAGCAGAAAGAATGTGTGCATGTACTTGCAAAAGGTACAGAACAGTCATATTTGGCTTCTCTTCCTTCTATTTAAATACAGCTTCAAATGTTTCCATCCTCAGGCCCTAGACATTCATGTACTTGTTGGTCATCCTTGCAATTACATGGATCCAGGATGGTCACAACAGGCATATATGAAAAAATCTTTTTGGCAGCTGGAAAACCAGCCAAACCGATGCCTACCTCTGCTCCTTCCCTAAGCTCTTGCAAGCTCTCTCAGTCCATCAGATTCTTTATTGCAAGCCATGATTCATTCCACAGCTGAAACTGTGACTGGGTTCCTCATCTTTCCTTCTCTGAAACTTGCTGACTTGTGCTCTCTGTCACTCCAGCGTTTTGGATCCATGTGCTTGCTTTTCATCCTGCACATGATGAGTGTCTGCTCCTTTTAATGGCACCTTCAGTCAGTGTGGCTGTGCTCCCTGCCTTTGCACTTTAGGCACTGTCAATGAGATGCAAAGCCTTTATTTTTCATCTAAATATTTCTCCTACCTCTGCTTCCCTGGATCTGCCATCTATCTGTATTATCACCTTTCCAGTCCACGTGACCCTTTGCAGAGTACTGATAAAAATTGATTTTTGTTCTGTGAGTAAATTGTACTTGGATGAAAGGAATTGTTCCTACAGGATGTATGAAGGATTTTTGTGGAAAGCACCAGAGGACCATTGAGAGATGTTTTTCATAGCTCTTAAGGCCTTCCTATAGGTTTGCTGAAGACAAGCCAGATGAGGAGGTGCAGTGGACTCCAGTAATAGGGGCCAAGGGGCTTTACATCAGTGTGTTACTTCTCTAAGCTGGCATGGCACTTACTTCAGGTGTGCTCAGTCTGCAGCTAAATCCTTGTTTGAGGTAGTGTTTAATTCTCTGTCTTCTCCCCATCCTGGTGTATCCTCTATAAATCACCTCCAGGGATCTTGAGTGGGTCTTTCATCAAAGCTTTAGGGAACAGATGATTTCTGTTTCAGTCCACCTTTTCCATGGTGTAACAACTTGGGTTTCAGTAGGGGGCAATTCAGATTTTTTTTTTTTATTGTATGTAATGCTGACTTCATTTCCTGGTAAAGTTAATTTCACTATGCTTTTCCTGTTTACATTTCCAAGCTCACTGAGTCACATATTAGTAGTACCCATCATAACAAACAGGGGCCAAGTTACCCAGGGCATGTCAAACATTATGTGAAACCTGTCTGATAGGGCCTTTTCCACCAGGATCCATTCGATTCTCAGCTTTCCTATACAACAGGATGTACTTTGTATGTAATTGGCCATATTTAGCAGTTTGTGTTCCTGCAATCTCCTTCTGTGATTTCCACTATTACCCATCTAGGTCATGCTTAGCAGTTCACCTCCAAAACAGCTGTAAAAGTAGAGGGATGACAAATAGGTGTCAGATTTGGGAACAAGGAGGTCCTGCAGCTAGTGCTGCACTGCCCTACTTTGGGGCTAAATCCTACAGCTGACACGGCCCTTGGCTTGCAGTCCACTGGTCATGGTAATAGGGCTTCAAAGAAATCTGAATGCCTTAATTTCTGTTCAGTGCATTAATCTTTTTCAGTTTTAAAGAAAACAATTTAAAGCAATCTGGAAGGCATGTAAAAAGTATTTTAAATTGGTGATATTTATAGCTGCTTCATTTTTTTTTAAGTCCCCGTTCTTAACAGGCAGTAACAGCAATTCAGTAGCAATGCAGTTCCTGCCAGTAACCTTCTCCTAGGAAAAAGGATTTCAGTAAGCTTTATCACTCAGTGTAGCAAACAGAAATATTTGATACTAAGAGCAATGGAACCAGAAATCCACTTCAGATGTCCTTCAAACAGCTAGATGAGCAATTCAAGGGGATGTGGAATAGGAAACTCAGAAAATGGAGCTTGACTTTGATACTTACTTGGTGTGATAGAGTAATTTACTCTTCATATAGATCTTACTGTATAAGGAAAAGGAAGAAAGAGGAAGCAGTAATGTGTCACCTTATCTAAATAAGGTACCTGTCATTCCTGAAATTCTGTTTAAACTATGATGGATGCTCTTATTCAACAAGAGAGATTTTTCCCCACGGTGAAAGACGATCCTTTCAAACAGAAAAGGACTATGATGAGACCCATTTTCCTTCTTATGGATGAGGCTGAAACAATGCAAAAATAGCTGCAGAGAAGGTGCCCTGGGATTCCTCTCTGACCACTTGCAGTGTGTATAGTCATAGAAAAGGCAGTGATCTGAACAGAAAAACAGCTGGGCTAATTGTCTTGCCAGAAACATCTGTAATCTTTGAAGTGGTAGCATACTCTCCTATGTGATGTGCTTATTAAGAAAGTTTTGTTTTCTTTTCAGTTAATTTTGATTGACTGATCTGTCATTCCAGAACTTACATATTTTTTGTTATTTATCCATGGTTCTAATGTCAACACTAATTTAACTAAAGACATTAGCTAGAAATAGGTCTGCAGTGTTTACTTTTTTCTTTTATTTTCCCAAAGTAAATGCTTATTTTTTCCCCTGTAGCTTCTATTTGAACACTGTTTTAAAAATAGTTAATCTGCATTGACCTGTTTCTTAATAATCTAGAGGACAACTCTCCAAAATGTATGGTGAGCCTCTTCAGCAGTGAATCATGTACTGCAGTGTACAAATCAAGAAGGAAACTCAGTGATCTCTCTCCTAGACTAATATAAATAGGTATAGCACTGAAAAAGTGTTTTGTGCTGTAGTAGTGTCAATTAAAACCTACTTCAGCACAATAAGCAGTGTGACTTGAGCCCCTGGATACAAACAGTGGTGCCTGTGAAGGTTTGTTGGTACAGTGCATGCATGGGTGCAGGGGGGAGCACAAATGAGCACTGCCTGCCTGGATCACAAATTACCATTATTTTGTGTTGTTTGTAGGCTCAGATGGGAAGCCAAGGACTAACCCAACCCTGTAAAGCTGAAAAAGAACTTAAAATCCATAACTCATTAGGTGCACTAAGTCACTGGAGCCTGCAAGGGTGGTCTGTGCATTCTACGAGCTGATCAACCTTGTCAGCATTCTTGAAAATATAATCTTTCCAAGAGCTTTGGGGTTCCCTTCTTTGCTGCTTGGGAGCCTTTGTGCTGCACCTCTCCTTCTGAGTGGCAATTCTGGGGAATGGAGGTTTAGGAGATGGCTCTACATCCATGCACAAAAGAACATTTGATGGTCTTTGTGTACTCTTTTGTCCAAAACAGTAGGGTACCATAACTGCAGTCACGGTGTTACAGGAAATAAAGTGAGCAAGGGCTTAGACAGCTCTTTCTTACAGCCCACCCACTGGAACCACAGGCTTCATATTAAAATGAATGAGTTGCATTTATAGAAAGTTTATTGAAGGACCTTCCTAAACTGCTTTACTCTGCCTCATACATGCTATTGCTCTCAGGAGCCAATTATGTTCTAGGGACACAGCAGGGCTTTGCAGGCTTGCCTAGAAGTCCCAAACCCTGCTCTGACTGAAAAATCCTGCAGAAGCAAGTTCATTTACACCTCTTGGATGTGCTGTTTCATTGTTTACACAGTATTTTCATCAGTGTGCTGCTCATTAAGCATGGTAGAACCTGACAGACGGGACCTGGAGCACTTGCCATCAAATTTAGCCCAAGACTATCTGACATCTCAGCAGGGGAAGTGGAGAGCTGTGATTCTGAAAAAGGCGTTTTGCAGTCTCTAATCTTGAGTATACAGCACTGAGAAGAGCTGTTTCTGCATAATGTAATTCATACCATCAGGAACTGTACATTTTAAATCACAGATCTGTACTTCTTGAACCCCATTCTCTGAAGTAATTTTCTTTGCTCGCTGACATTTTAAGTGTTCTGTGTTTGGTGCCACTAGATTATGACATTTTGATGTTCAGTTAGAAATCCAAAATAGCAATTAGGGAATTACAAATTACAGATATCTTGCCATATAACTATTAATTATATTCCTTATTGTCTTAACTAGTAAATGATTATGCAAAAATGTCTCTTAACTATAACATGCAAAACCTTGTTATAATTGGGGTATTCCTGAGATGTCAGTCCCTACTCCATAGAACTGGCTTATCTCTAGAGCCTGCTGAAGCTGACAGTACTTCCAGGTGAAGAACACTGCTCAGAAGGAATAGAAGTGTGTGTATGTGTGATTATAACCTGGAGACTTAGATTTTGACTTGAGCTCTGGGAGATGTTGAAATTCTTGCCTGATCTAGGGCATGATGTGTCATCCTGGATTGCTGCAAGTCAAGCAAGCCTTATTGGTATTACCTTTTGTGAAGAGATTTATGAGAGTGAAAATATTTTAACTTTGATGGTGTAGGATATTTCAGCGAAAGCTTTCCAAACATGTCATGGAATGGTGCCTCGGGAGTGCTGCTTGCTTTGCTGCCTCACACAGCAGAAACAGTGCTTTACATCTGTAGGCAAATTAAATCTCTCCTTTTAGTCCTATTTACTACGCTGACTTTTTTCCAGTGCTGTCCTGCACCGAGCCTGTCCTGATGCTAATATTTGTTCAACAACACTGCAGAAGTGTAAAAGCCCCAAGTAATGCTGGAGCAAAGATGAAGTCCCCCATGACATGCACATCCAGAAGATTAGTCATGTTTGCATGAGGAAAAGCAAGGGTACAGTAGAAAAGGGATAGAAAATTACTGGAAAACACAGCCAGCTTTGGACTTCCAACCAAGCTCAGTGGTTGTGCCTGGCCCCATAGACAGCCCTAGCTTAGATTAGGTTAATTCTATAAAAAAATCCCTGTGATGTACATTGCACAGATATTGAGTCACATCAGTTTCATTCTGTGGGTCTCCTAATAAATTCCTACCTGGTGTGTCATCCTGATCCCACCAGGGCCTGGAACACTGGCTTAGCTTTCCCCCATAGGAATCCTGCTCATGTGTTCCACAGTGAAAGCTGCTTTGTTAACTGCAGCCACTGCATCTGCACCTACTATGGAACAATTAGTAAAAATACAAGTAAACATACAGAAAATTCTGTCCATTGCACACCCAAATCACCTGTGTTTATGTGCAGCTCTGAATTTCCTCAAGCTCTCCAAGTGCAGCTTGATGGACACACAAAGAACTGTACTGAAATAGAAAAAAAAATAATGTTTGCCTATAAAGTAACATCTTCTAACTACCTTTTCAGCAAGACTAGCTGGGAGATAGAAAAAGAAACAGCTTGAGAGGTACATTTTCAGTCATCTCTAAATGCCCTTTTCCCTCTCTAATTTACTTCCAGACAGTGCATTAAATGAATACTTAGCTAAAAACTGAAAGATGTTAAAAATGAGATGAATACATCGTGTTCTAAAGAATTGGAGACAGAGGTCATTCAGATTGTTTTAAAAAGGTCTCTATCTCTTAGTGATGATGACAATACTGGCAGTGTAATAATGGAAGCTGGTAGACAAAAGCTCTGAAATAAAGCTCTTACATGGGCCATGCTTTTCCCTGGGGTCGGTTATCAAGGATATTAGGAATGTTTTCTGACTGGTGCTGGGGTATAGAACAGGTATTTAACTTGTAATAAACTGTTGGAAGTAGGATGTGGTGAAGCACTGACAGACTGTGTGTGTAACCAAGTCTGGAGACCTGGGCCAGGTGCAGCACCAGGAGACTTGAGCTGCTCCTCTCCCATTTGTTGATGAACATTTCCTCATCAGATATTAAAAATTATTTAAAGCTTAAGGAGAAAATATTTCAACTTTGTATTTCATGTTTCTCTGGCAATATATGCCAGAAATTGCTCCTAAATTACTTTAAGAAAATATTTTTATGTATGATTTCAAAGTAATTTTCTTGAATCAAGAAGCTCTGGTGATAATTTCAGATGTACGATTTGGTTAGCATTCCTTAAGAATTTGTTGCATATGGAAATTGAAATTATGCTAAACATTTCAAGAGGTTACATTGGGAATCTTGAAGGAAAGTAACACTGAAGGAGTGGGGGAAACTATTCAGAAGACCCTGATTCACTTCTACAGGGTTGCTGTCCTGTAACACTTTGGAGCAAATGAATAGGTTTTGGCTAAATTAAAATCAAGTCGTTGGGATTAATTTCTCTCTTTTAAATCCTAATTAAATGTTATCCTCATTGTCAATAGTAAAAAAAAAAAAAATTAAAAAATGTGGAGGAAATGGTAGAGAAGGAGCAGAAAGACCAGACTTCAAAACAATAAAGAACAATTTGAAAGACAGGAGAAAACGTCCCCACGAAGAAAGAAAAAGGATCTGTAAATCTTTTAAAATTAGGAAGCTGTCAAAAATTAATACTGTACTGCGTAGCCAAACCATTATCACCTACTGTGGAAGATTTAATAGAAATGTGAAAATAAGTTTTAAAATTCTGGAAACTCCTTGTTAAAAGTCTCCAGATTATAAGTGCATTAAAAAAGGTCTGAAAAAAACCCAATTTGATTAGTATACACACTGCATAGATAAACCACAAATATGTGGAATAAGGAAAAATCATTTTCAGCATATTTACTGCCCTTTGTTGAGAACGAACTCTTGTTCAGCCACAGTTATTTTTGTGGAAAGCTGTGACCATAAGAACTGCCATTCAGCAGTGGCTAGCTCCAGATAAATCACAGAAGGATGCACACCCCATACCTACCTCATCCTGATGCTTTTGCTACAGTTCAGTGAAAATCCCGGTATAGGAGTGTTATCTCTCTTTGAGAGTGTTACTTATCATTAGCTATGGCAACACTCAAAAATCTACTTAAAGCGTAAATCCAAGCACATAAATTTTAACTCCAAATTGACTAAGGCTGTCAACCTGAAGTAAATTATTCATGGTCAAGAACAGAGGTCACTCAGGCAATCCAAAGGTGAACTACTAAAACCAGGAGCAGTGTTGAGTGTCCAGATATTTTGTTTATATAAAAATATAAATATTTCTATTACTCTTTGCATTCCAAGGAAGAAAAAGTCGCCCTCCATTCTGCCTTGAGGAAAATCAGGTTTTGTTATTGCCGTCCTGCACCAAGGTATTTTTATTTCTCTGGCTGGGTGGTGTAGTGCCCTCTCCATTCATCACAGTGTAATGTAAATGTGGGGCTGTTAGTGAGAGACCAGAGCACTCAGCTCCAAGGCTTTCACACAGCAAGGATAACAAACCCAAAAAGGAAAATGTGTGGAAATGGGGAGTTCTGTTTCCCTTTACAATAATACGGCTCCATAGCAACTGGTTTCAACTAGACTGTGCAAGGGATGTTGCAGGCTTCCTAAAAGGCCAGTAATTCTCTTTTCCTCATGGGAGGAAAAAAAATCAGCCCCCTGACAATACACACATGTATCAAAAGCTGTCAGGCTTTTCAAGTTCCTCCTGCATTGCTCCATTCCCTTGGTATTTTCCAATGTACTTGCTTTTCAGCCGTCTGTTTTGTTTTGGACTTGGAAATTCCGAATATTTCTCAGGTTTTTATTTCTCAAAAGTGTAGGAAAAAGGTGTCTCCTAACTTTTTACAGGGATGTCTTTGATCAGCAGCCATGTCAATGAAACAGCTGTGCTAATGTAGCTCTTTCACCCCTTTTTCTGTAATTGGAGATAAATTATCACAAGGCTGTAAGGCTGGTGTATCAAGATGTTTGTTTTGACTTTTGTAAAGCATTTAAAGACATTTCAAGACTGCTGTGTTTGCCTCAGTGGCCTTATAGTTGAGCAAAACACCCAATTATTGAGTTCAAAATTCTATACTTGCTATTAAACAACTTTTCACATCTGACAGCTCTGGTTCTGAGGGTGCTGCTCTCATTTATAATCAAGTTGCCAATAGACATTCAGACAGTCATTGTTCTGAAGTGAAAATCACCAAGTTTTTAAGTGTTTTTCAACCAATTTTGGCCACTATTTTCCATAGGCTAAAGCACTGTGGATGCCCTGAACTTAAGAGAAACTAAAAATCATGTTCTCTTGCTAATATTTTACATTCTTAACAGTCAACAGTGTTGTCTGACAGTCTCTCAACTAGCATATCATATATTGCAAGGAGAGTGAAATTAAATGTTCAATAACTCTATCCCCTAATAAAATTGCAATAGATATTGGAATTGGTAATTTGGAGCCAAGATTCGCCTCATTTTGTGGCATATAAAAACAAACCTGCATTCTTTTGGGGCCCTTCAAGCTGAAGTTTCTTCAATTGTGTTTTAAAGCACAGTGTCACACTGTAGTCATAATCCTTGTTCTCAGTTCTGACTTGGTACACATATCAGAAAAAATAACTATTTTTACAAGACAAGTTAACTCCTTGGGGGCCTGGCTCTTACCCTCTTTGTTATTTTCATGGATGGTGCACATGTTCTATTTGCTCACTATCTGCTGTGTGCTGCAGTCTGTTATATTTCTTGAAATGTGTGACTGCACAGCCAAGCAGGAAGCCAACTCTTAGCCTGGCTCTGGCTGCCACACTGGGTCGTGCAGACCTTCTGGAGGGAGTGCTCAGCTGCTTCCAGCAAAGGAAAAGCTCAGCCAAGAGAGGCTTTTCCAGGCTGGGAGTTGGAGTAGGAGAGAAAGGAGCACATCTGCAACGAATGCGAAGGTTTGGAAACTGTGAAGAACAGGGAGCAGAAATATCACAGCAGGCTTCAGAGCCAATGGAAGAAAGTCTTTTTCACTGCACAGAGCAGACAGGCATCCTTTCCTCTATAAAAAGTTCTGCTTCTCCTGTGTTTTTCTGCAAAACTGAGTTGCTGCTTGAGCTACAGGAAGTTTCCAAAGACAGGGCACTGCTTAGGTCTTCTTCATCTGCTTCTCTTGGTCTCGACTCAAATTTAGTCTGGTTTAATTATGCAGATTTCTCCTTAATATTTTTCCCTCCTAACCCAGACTAATGTTACATTCTGTTGTTTAATTTTCAGAACTGTCAATCTGCTCCAGTTTCATTCTTTTTTATGTTTTAATAGCTTTCTATAAGTTTATGCTGTCTGGGGATCTTTTTCAGTTCACCCTTTGCCATCTGGCCTTGGAGCAGCAATTCCACAAATTATTTAAAGCAACATGTTTGCCTCAGCATAATCAAATCTATTAAATCTCCTTGTTCTTGTTTTTTCATATGATGCAAATAACTTCCTAGAGATGTATTATTTTAGGAGTGTAACATTCTATAAATTTCTGTAACTGATAACTCAGTCTTCATCTGATGACTGAATTGGTGTTCCTCACTTAGCTTTTAAAATAGAGATTGCTCAAAGTAAGTGCCACTAACTTGTAAGATTAAAATAAACTGGTATCTTTTTTTCTCCTCTTCCATTTCAGCAGCTCAATTTTCCTATTGCTTATGTATATAAGTATAAAATTCTTCCTTGAACTTGTTTCAGTGGCTTGCTGTGTTCATGGATATTTCTTGGAGTTCTCCATCGGCCTTTCCTTCTAATTTGCTGTTTCTTTCCTAATTCTCCTACCAGCTGCAGTTCAAAATCTCAGTTAATGAGAATCATGAGTTTGAGTCCCTCATTTTGATGGCTTTGTAGTGTAACTGATAGATTAACCAGTAACAAAAAGTTCTTACAGTGGGAATAGGCTCATATTTCCTCTAGTTTGCTAAAGCCAGTCTCTCCTGTTGATGTTGGTGCTGTCAGAGATGGGGTAATCCACTCCCTCTCAGCAGTTCTATCTCTTCCCTAACAATGTACCAGTGAGCACAATGAAGTTACACACTTGTGGCCATGTTTCCATTTAAAGTCTAAACCAACTTCTCCCAAAAGCCTTTCATGGGCAGAGTATCAGTCTTTGCCATGCTGTACTCCACTTTTTAAAAAGGTCCTGGGTGACATAATCCCAACACAGTTACAACTCTTTGTGTTATCTCACTCAAACTGTTCTCCAGTGCTGCTCTTTGGGATAGCCAGGTCTCAGGATTAAGTTCACTAATACTTTGTTACAAGGAGGCTGTAAAAGTGTAGAACCAAAATCTTTTGTGATCTGGTCTGAGGGTGGATTATAAAAATAGAAAAGTAAAAGGGAAAAAAAAAAATTTAAAAAGGACAGTGGCTCAAAAAGCTTTTAGAGTACCTGAGAACCATATTACAAAGAAGGATGAGTGTAATGCTGGCAGACTCTTTGCCTTCCCCCTAGTATTTATAAACATGCTTTTGTATGAGTTGTGAGACCCAAACATCTGTCACAATGCATTTTAACTCTTTGACCACTTGAAACTTTTTAAAATCTTCTTTAATTTTGATATTGGTTTAAGTTTGTGCCATCTGTAGATCTCCAACTGTTTTCTTTGAAAATCTAACACAGTACACATTGCTCTTTTCTGCTCTTCACTCTTTCTGAGTGCACAGTTCTCTGCTTAGTAAGGAAAGGACTGGTAAGAGATTTTAGAAGTCCCTTACTTGCAGGCTGATAACTTTGTTTGCTCAAGGATGTTGATAGCACATCCAACTCAATGATGTTGCATGTTGTAAGTGTTGCAGATTAACCTTCCTGATGAAAACTCAAAAATCTTCTCAGCAATCAGGCACAATTCATACATGTAAATATTTAAGTGAAAAGCAAAATGGTTTTATTGTATTTTATTACTACAAAATAGTACTGAAACATTTTCTGCCTAGCCTTATACAAGCATAAGGCCAAAATCTCCGGGGAGGGAATTCTATTCTAGCTTTTTTCTTCAAACTTGAGCCATTTACCAAACGTGTCAGTGCCTCTTGGAATTCCACAGCCTAGTGTGCAGTTGGCAGTTAAGTTTCTTGGGCTCCAACTACCATTTATGTGATCACACAGGAGAACAGGAGGCAACAAAATCTGTTGCCCTACCAGGTCCATCTGGGAATTAAAATGTCTTTGGATTTCTAGGCTATGACAGGCATAGGTTGGATATAGAATAGGTGCTGAAAGGAAGGAGAATTAGATTGCACTGGTATGTAAGGAAGAGTGTGTACATATGGGAATACAGCAGTGATCTTCAATTCAAGGACTACTCATTTAAAAATTTACTCTGTGTGCTGAAGGTTTCCAGCTAAACATAAGGAATAAGTTAAAAGAGAAATAAGCCTTTATTCCTTAAAATTTCAGACACAATGACTCTTGGCCAAGTTTATTTTTTGTTGTCATCTACAAAGGGATCTTTTAAACAATATTCAATTGAATTTTTAAAAAACAAGTTTTCATTTATCCTAATGCAAGAAAAAAAATGTCATTGTTGTTAAAATAATCAACAAATTTGAGTAAAGCACAGATCGGTGCATGGTTCCCATGAATTAGCTCTCAAATCTTTGTCTCTCTCTATCTGGGAATCTTCTACCAGGCAGGGACATTTCTGAGCAAGGTCAAACAAAACCTTAGAATACACAATTATTAATCTACAGCACACATTCGTGGCCTGAATCAGACAGGTTGTCCATTTGGGCATTAAATGTGATCACACTTTTGGTGCCATCGTCTGGTGAATCCCTGCTGGCCACAATCTTCCACCCAGTGGCAAGGGCCAGTGGAACCTGTGGGGTCTTGGAAGGGGCTAATTTTTATCTTCTCCCTCTCTACTTCTTCTCTTTGGATTTTGGCATCTTGCAATATGAATCCTCAATTTGTGAATTTTTTGGTGATGTCTTAATTTTGAGCTTTTTGTAATTGGTATCAAACCAGTGGCATCACCTCCGTGTTCTCACTCACTTCTTTGCTGGCTTACTGGCCATGTGTGTGTTCTTTCTTACAGACTAAGGTGAGAATTGAAAACTGCTGCTTATCATTAATTTCTTCCAGCAAAGCCTGGCCTTGGAGTCACATATGAGCCAGCAAAATTTACTGTAGGGCTGGCAGCCACAGAGATGTCCTTCCTCCTCCAGCACTGGAGGCACAGGCTGTGCTCCATACAGCACAGCCAAGTGTCTGGAATGACTCTTTTAAATTCTGCCTGTATTTCATTTGGCAAAATACCGAAATATTTTACGGAAATAATTTATGGTATTTTAAAAAGTGAGTTTCTCAAGTTGAATTATAAGCATATATTTACTTTAAAAGATTATTTTCAAGTGGTTCTGGAGTCTGCTAAAACAGAAAGAGTTGAGAAATTACATAAGATGGTGACAGTTTCAGCAAAAACTACAAAGTCTGACACAGCAAACTGGAGAGTCACCTTGCTTCTTCCCAGCACAGTTTTTTTTTTGATGGCTGCATCTCTTCTGTTGTTTTTCTGGATGATTAGTAGAGCTTTTCCTTATTTCCTCCCTCCTGCTACCTTATGGTTTTAATAATGCCTCCTTAATCCTTTGGGAGTCTTTTGCATTCTTTTTTTCATTTCTCCTTGTTTTTTCTCTCCTCATTTTTCACACAAACCTATGCTATGTCTTTCACACCTGTATTTCTCTGCTTTACTGCACCCTCTGCACATCACTGTTGTTCTGCTTTTATTCTTTCTCTCTCAAAAATGTGCAACAGCCTGAGGTTTTGGTTTTCTCTGTCATTCCCCTGATCAGCTCCCTGTGGATTTCAGGTTTTCCTCATCTCCTCCTCTTCCTTTTCTGCTGGGCTTTTTCCATCAGACTCCTCTTATGTTTCTGTGTGTCCCATGAGGCTGTGTCGCTGTGTTGGAAGATTTCAATCAGTTCGGTATTGTTTCCTTTGACCCCTGTGGGATGGTGGCCTCGACACTGCAGTTTTCTTTTCCTTTTTCTCTTCCTTTCAAGCATCCCTAGGCACCTCCAGCAATACTGCTGATTGTTACAGAAACCATTTCTCCTGGTGTCATCTCCTCTCTTGCCGACATGGAGGTGATCAGAATAATGGGGATTTGGGCACTGTTTGTGGCTCCTGCTTGGATAACGCACCCTTGAGCAAGCAATCACAGCAGGTCTGTGGCCAAAACAGTTTTTGAAGCTCAAAGTAAGGGGTGTCTGACTGCAGTGACTTCAAATGAGCACCAGAACTTCTCCAATGGCTAGAATTCCACAGGCCATGAAGAAAAGATCCCAAAGAAAAGACAAATCAGATTTACACTTTATCTTTCCAGCTGCATGTATTCTCTCTATCATAAGTTTTTCTTTCATGCAGCTCAAGATAAAACAATAAACTTTGAGTGTCTTGAGTTGGTGCCTATTCCTGGCGCATCTGGGAATATCAATATTCACTGTGAAGTCACCAAAAAATATTGTGAGGTTTTGTTGATTTCAGCATCTCTCTCAAGTATCAGTAGAAGTTAGTGTTCCACAGATATATTTCAATGCAGACTCTTCTTAGATCATTGGAAAATGTAAGGATTGTTTTATCCACTGTATCAAATCACTTAATCCATAGCTTTAGCAAATGCAGAAGTTAGTATGTTCATGTTTAAATATCTGATACATACCTGTCATTCTGGCTCGAGTTCCTCAGCAGATTTCAAATGTTTTAGTTGGAGAATCTCCCAGTCTCCACTCTCCAATACAAGTATTGAGAGCAGAACTTGAATTTTATTTCTGCAGGATCAAGGTCAAAGCTGAAGTTTGGTGATCCAAGCTTCGGGTGTTCCCTTTGTAGCCCCAGCTGTGTGCTCTGGGCCAGGGGAGTGTGCAGGAATCCCTGTGAGTGCTCTTAATCCTTTACTACTCCCCCATGAATGCAGTCTTACAAGAATGGGTGTTTGCTCCTGTCTTCTCCTCAATTAATGACTCCATAAACAGGGTGCTAAGGTAGTTGGGAGGACTACTGACTGTGCAAGTAATTAGCTGCTGGGAAAGTAGGAGAAGGCAGCTAATGGATTTTTAGGCAGTTTCTCCTAGTGAAACATTCCTCATCATTGTCTTTTGAATAAAGGACAGGCATCTTTCTGGTTCAGATTAAAACTCTTGAGAGTGCTGGGCAGCAGGGTGTCCATGTCACAATTTAACAGCTGGTGAAGCACAAGATAAAAGTTAAAAAACAAGATGTTGTTTGAAGGTTTGACATTCTTTGTGTGTGGGTGGATTTTTGTTGTTTAGGGTTTTTGTTTTTTGTTTTTTTTTTTTAACATGGATCATTTCACACCTCGTGTTTGCAGTGAAGCTGGAAAATAGTCAAATTATGGCAGATTATCTCAGCTGTTCCTTACAGCCAAAAATTAGTGGTTTGGTGTGGTAAACAGCAAGAGCCTTTCAAGCTTATCTGTTATTCAGCTGGCAGAGTGAAGCTGTGTCCTAACCCATGGAAAAGCTGAGAGCAGCAGTGCATTTTGACCCTCCAGAGTTAGGAGGGCCTGGATGAGGTTCTCGTCCATGGAAATGCCATCCCACTGGCATTTTCTTAACTGCAACTTTAAAAGCCAGGTAGTGTGACTGAAATACTTCTGGTCCCAATTTATGGTCCTTTTTATGTTAATGGCTGTTTGGGGGCAGTCCTGGTTGGGGCAGCTCCTGGGTCTCCTCTCCCTGTGATGAAGTCCTGCTCTGAGCCCTTATGCAAAAATGAGCCTAACCTGAACTGATTGTCATGTGTCAGCATTCACACATATTCAGAGACACCAATCTGGAGCGTTAGCTAGGGGGGGTCCTTCACATTAATGCCGAGGCAGTGGAGCATGGAATTTTCCCAATTCCGTGTTACAGATCATTCTAGCTGTGCAGAAGTCTATTAAAAATACAGCTCACCCAGCTTATCTATTCTAAATGCTTCTCCACTGCAGCCAGCCACCATAGTTGGTTAAATAGGTGCTTGTCACATCAGTTTAATGAATTTAATGTGAAAGCCATTTCTTACTTTTGGCCGTGAGAAGGCTGGCTCAGGTTCTGTTCTGCTGAAGGAGTGGAATGGTAGGATCCATGTAATAGAATTTTATAAGTGTAATACTCATCAGTACATCAGCTAATATGAAAAGCAGAAAAAAGAGGGTAAGAAATAATACCACAAGCCAAATTGCTAATACTTCTAATTCCTTGTGGAAAGATACCACTTTAATTGAAAGATATGACAAAAATATCAAATAATTTCTTTTAAAAAGGGTGTAACTCATGTGTTCCCTCCTTTATGCTCTGTTCTTTGCTTGAATAGAGTAACACAGATTGATTACTGACTTAATTTTCCAGAGAATTTTGTTATTTAACATCCATTGTAAGCTCTTAAAAATATTGTATCCTTGGTAATGTAAGAAGGAAGCATTGTCTTGGCTTTTAAGGAAAAAATCTGAATCAAAGGGAAACAACCTTTTCCCTCCCTTCTCCCGCACTTTGTGTTGCCACTGGTAATTAGGCTGTGCCATGGAAGAGGCACATGTGCAGGAGCACTTTCCAATGCACCTCTAAATCAGTAGGATACTCCCAGTTACCTAATTAACTACATGAAACTTTCTGTGTAGTCACTGTAGCACTCTTATATCTAAAATTCACATTTGCTTTTATGTGATCTCATATACAATTTAATTTCCCATACCAAAAAGAAAAATAATAAATGCCAGGATATTACATAGGGTTCCCAGTGTTAATAATTAAAAGGAAATTGCAGTGAGGTAAAAAAAACTGTGTTCTACAAACTGCATGTCCTTACAAAGAGAAAGAGAAGTCAATCAGAAAATGCTTTAAAGTATACTACATGTAATCAAAATAATTAGCAGCCAGGCATGAGACTGCTGCCTTCAATCTCACAAGTGTGTGGAAATAAAATTAAAATACCTTGGTCACCTTTGGAAGACTTGGGGTTTTTTTCAGCAAAATCTTGCATTCTAAATGACTTGTATAAAGTGATCATTTAAAGATGATTGCATCAGCTTTTTCAGGGACCAAAAATTGTGAAGTAGTAGTTAAAAGTAATTCCATGTTTTATCACTCCAAGTGCACACTGGCTGTTGTATACAATGAAGGTTGTGCATCTGATTTCTAGAATCAGATATTTGTTGTCAGAGCCCTTCTTTTGGACAGTCTCCAGGATCAGCTGGAGAATATATCTGGTCTAATAGTTTCTAACAAGATATTTCAGCTATTGCTCCAAACCCCTTCCACCAGTACTGTGAAGTAGGATTTTTGCCAATAAATTGGTTCTTGTTATTCTTATCCAGTGAATAAAGACCCTGGGATCAAGGGAGCTCTACCATATCATTGAATCCATTCTTTAGTATTTTTCCCTTTTTTGGTCTAAGCAGTTGTACACTGCAAGTCTTATATGTATGTCTGAAAATTGCTTGGGACCATTTATCCTTGTGAGGTTATCCATTTTATTGGAGCTTTTTGCTACCTGCAGTTATTTAGGAACTCTAAACATGAAGGAATGTCCATCACCAGTTTGATGGCTCCAAGGCTGAGCATGCTGCTTCACTCCTAAGTGAAAGGCTTAGAGGAAAGATTGCCAGGTGTCTGTTGTCCTCTGCCAGATTTTCCATGTGTAGAAATATGTGGCAATAGTTCCCCAAATTTCAGGTGTCAGGCTTTTATAGCAAAGCCACAACTTGGGGTTTCTAGGTCTTTAGGAAGCAAACAAAATGTTAAATAATTCTGAGTAATGATGAGCTACAGGCACAGCTTAGGCAAGGGAAGAGAATTCATTGGAAATGGGATATACAAAATGAAAAAGCCAATTTACTTTGAGTGAAATTAGTTTAAACTGAAATTTCCCTCAGAAAAATGGAAGTAGTAATAAGAAGTGAGTCTGATCAGGTCAGAGGTCATCTCTGCTTTTATCTGGAAGCCCAAGAGTAGCTGTGCTGGGAATCCCTCAGAAGCAAGGCTGTATCTGTGTCCCCCTGCTGTCTTTCCAGACTCTCTCCCAAGGTGCACTGAAGTTCTGGTATTTGATGCTAAGACCTGCAATAGAAGTGCTATTGCAAACACCTATTGATTATTAGAAATCACAGAAACTGATCATGTGGCTGAAGAGAAGAATGACCTGAAATGAAGTGTATAAGCAAAACCTGGAAATTCTGGATCAGTAATTTTTTGAAAACTTTTGTCCCCGGTGCTGCAAATATGTGAACACTCCTTTTAGGGTGGGACTATCCAAGAATTTCCACCATAGCAGGCTTAGAATTATGCCTACTGTCTTCATTGCACAAACTGCAAAATGTTCCTGTTAGGTTTCTGGTGTGTAGTGATTGTAATTGTGACTTATTAATGACGATTGTCTTATTCTCCATCTGGTTCTGGCACTGACTTACTGAATCATTTAGTGCAAATAATTCACTCCTCACCTCAGCCTGGAGATTATAGAGTAGGGTAAAAAGCACCTAGCAAGTAGAATATTGTTGTATTAGAGGAAAGAGCTGTGTTCTTCATTTAATTGTTTGGTTGCTGATGCATGAAGTACTTCAGAGTAAAGGTCTCTTTTGCACAGCGTGGCAAAGAAGAAATAAAACAAAGCCAATAGTCCTTCTAACAATGTCCCATCCCCTCTTCCTGGGTTTAATCCTCTGAGCCAAATCACCTGCAAAACATGAGTGAAACTATCAAAAAAATGACCCAGTACAGGTGCACAAGCATGTAAGAGTAGAGATCATAATCAGTCAAGAGGCAGACAGATCTGACATTTGCTGAGAGCATCCCTATATTTTATTGAGTTGTCATGCCTTGTTGCATACTTAATGAGGATGAGCCCCTTATATGCTGATTTTGCATTACAAATGTTGTTTTGCTGGGACTGTCAGCTGCAAATAGCTTGTGGCAATACATCTTCCATGCAGCAAATAAACACATACACCATTATAGCATACCCATGTTATTGCCACGACTGTAAACAACTAATAAAAGGAATGTATTTACTGTGCCTTACAGTCATTCACTCCAGTCATATTTTTTCCACTTTCAAGTCTATTGACTTTCTGGAACATTTGGCATCATTTCATCTCACCAGTGTTGTCTTACTGTGTCATCATTTAAACAGAAGTCATGCTGTATGCCTGCACATGGAGTCAGCCCCACAGGTCAGGATTATCTATGGCCAGCAGGTGTACCGGGCATCATCTCAAAGGCTCTGGAAGCATTTTGTGTGCTAGGAATATTCACTGACCTCAAGATAACTGCCCCTGGGATCAGCTTAGTTGGTGCTAATAATGCCAGGGTTGGGGGCTTGATCCCTGCATGGGCCATTCACTTAAGAGCTGGGCTCAGTGATCCTTGTGGATCCCTTCCAACTCAGAGTATTCTGTGTTCTGTGACATTTAGGTAGGGCACTGACATCATCAAGTCACTTCTGGGAAAGTGGGAATGGGGGAAATCAGCATTTTGCTCTGCAAAACCAAACAGCGTGGCTGGATCTACGTGGAAATCTGTCTCCCTCTTGACGGAAGTTATGGGTTATTGAGCTTGGTTACACCAAAGATGGTTTTGGTGTGCTTTTATTGGCATTTTGCTAGTTTTGAGGATGGAAAACCACATCATTATAGAAAAGTTTTGTCTCATGAGGATTACTGAACTGTTAGCATCAGAGAAAATCAAATCATGAAATGATAGTTGTTCATTAAATTTCTCAAGAATTCAGCTGAGCTGTATCTCTCCCTTTAAAGCCGAGTTGGAAGAATTGAGTCCAGACAGGACCTCCTGTATCAAAACTCCAGGCTAGCATATCCTCTTTCAAAGCCATGCTTTGATGATGGTCCTTTATCAATTTTAAATTGAAGATTCTTTGTGGTCTGTTTTAACAATTTGTTCTCCAACTGCCATTATGTTTCAAGATTCAGTAATTCCTCTTGCTCCCTTGATTTTAGCATCTTCATTTTATTCTGAGACCAACTGTAGCCTTCTGAGCTTTCTGCTTGGCTAAACAAGGCAAGTTCTTTTCAACTCTTCTCAGCAAGCTCTTTTAATCTGTTCTCATAAAATAGCCTCTTCATTCTCTCTTTGTCATGGAAACTCTTCTGTTTTTTCCCCAGTTTGAATTTATCTATTCTAGGATGACAGAGAGTGTTTGTATCCAGTATGGTAACACGAATACTCCTTTGTGTCCATCAGAAACATCTTGACAGAGTAATTTCAGGAGTGAATTCACGTGGGTTTTGAGGGTCATTGTGTTTGTGTGCAATCTGCTAAGGAGAACTCCTTCTCTTTGTTCCATAATTTCTAATTGATGGACCCACATCTTATAGAAGAAACCTTTCTGAGTGTTTAAATGCTGAGTTTCATTTTCCTTTCTTGTTCTGGAGTACTGCAAACTTGTTCACCCACTGGAGGATGCCTTCCTCTGCCTTAATCTGGTTTTTCTCCAATTTCTCAAATTAAATCTTTGAACCTCTCTGATTTTCATTCCCAGCCATTTTATTTGATGCAGCACCTTAAATAGCATCTGTAATATATTCAGGTTGTAATGGACTCGCCTTCACTTCTGAATCTTCATTGTCTTAGCAGCCATCCTCACCTTTTCCCTCTTAATTACTGTCCAATAAGAAAGGATCAATGTGCCATAAATTCATCTTTTAACTAGCTGGCACTGCAGCCCTTGGGACAGGTTAAATGTGCTGACAATAAACTATCCTGGCCTTTTCAGTTTGGTGTTAGAGTTGCAGGTAAATTGCATTGTTCTACTGCCTTTCACGAGTGATATAAACTGCAAGTGGGGTGAAACCTGATGGAGCTAAGTTTGCATCGTGTGTTTTCTTTCCACATCACTTGCAACACCATTTTATAATGCAGAACTGTTACCTGCTGCTGAGGCATTCTAACTGCATCTCTTAACTAAGCTAGTGGCAAATTGAAAACTAATAAGTTGTATTTTGCATATCAAATACTGCTCTGGGGACGAGCTAACCTAGACACCTACTAGATTGCAACTTCCTGCTCAGTAAAAAAAAAAAAACAATAAAGAAAATCATGACAGCTCATTACATGAAAGAATAAATTCATCACCCAGAGCAGAATAAATGCTATGTTATTACACAGTAATTGTGAAGGCATCTTAACACTTCTGTTCATGAAAGTATTAAACGTTTTTCAATGCTATCTGTAATAAATGGTATTCTAAAGGCAGCAAAAATGATGTAATATGTTTTAGCATTCAATACCTACAAACTGAAGCTATCAATGTAGTCAGTGGAGCACAGAGCAAAAACCAGACCTCTTCTTTTACTGTCAAGCAAAAACATAATATTCATAGATTTCTGTGAGTCTGTCCTCACTGTGTGTCTTGGAAATTATATCTCTTTGCTCTCTGTTTCTGTGGTAAAACCAATCTTGACAATGGTGTTGGGTGTGGTGATGAGCAGTGTCTGCCCTTTGGGACAGATATGCTTCAGAGCATCTTCCCATTTCTGCGTTTCAGAAAATTTGGGTTTAAGTTCCATTAATACTGCACTTCAACCCTGTCATTGGTGAAATATGACCAACTTGTACTCCAGCCCAGGAAAGGAGGATAAATAGGGAGAGTTATAGGGATAAACTTCAGCATTTGAGATGATTAAGTTATATTTTACATATAATTATCTTGAAAACCAATCCTTTTCATAGTAATTTAAGTAGCATTTATATAAATTAGGCACATGTGACATTTCTAATTGGGTGTACTTTAATGGTTAAATCATCAGTTTTTAAAATGATAATTGGGCTAGTTGTAAAATTTCAAGGTCTGTGATTTTAAAATTGAATTGCTCTTTGACTTATGCAAAAGAATAGATTGTTAAGTGAGTGCCTCACAGGAGAGAAGCAGTCTAGGATATTATGATTTGAATTAGTTTTTCAAAGGAATTTAGAGTAGGCAATCTGTCCTCTGATCTTCCTTTGCACACTAAAAGTATGAGTCAGTTATGCTAAGATAGCTTAAATTGAGAATATAGTGATTTAATTAACAGCTGGAATTGTAGAATTCCATGTGTGAGGAAGGCAATGCATTAATGGCTTTCCATGCAGATACTTTAAGGAATCCAAGGTATTTCCCACTGGAAGCTATTTTTTACATATAGACCTGCCTGTTGCAGGTGCAGTATGGCCTTTCTGAGTTCAGAACAAGAATTTGGGAACCAAGAAAACTGCATCCCCTGGAATATTTATGGTCAATACATAGATTTGTTGCCAAGGCCCCGTTCTTGGTTCACTGGGGAGGGCAGCAGCGAACACAGGACACGTTTGTGTTCCAGCAGCACTTGTGAGTGAAGACCTCTGGTTCCAGTGCGGTGGCTTCCCTCTCCACACAAACCCCAGCAGCAGGTTTGGGCTCAGTTCCATCGTCTGGGTCTCTTGTGGGCAGAGCCAAAAGCAGAGCAGGGAGTTCCATGGGCAGTATAACCCTGGAGAAGCGCAGAGGGCAGCAGCCAAACTCCTGTGAACGTGCTCCACTGCCTGGAGGTCCTGGTGCAGGAGCATTCAGCTCTGTGGAATATGGAAATACAGTCTGCAGTGTGAAAGAAGAAAAATGTTTGTCACAGCTTGGTAATACAGCAAACAGGGACAGTTTGTAAATTGTTTCTAGCAGTGCAAATGAGGGTTCTGTGTCCCTCCCTGGCTTCAGCAGGGTGAAATGGCCCAGGTGTTAGGATGTGTGCTTCGAATCACGTAAAAGAAAAGGTTGGTAAGTCAGTGCCTCACAGCAGACAAGCAGCTCAGCACATAATGATCCAGGCTAGTTTTTCTGAGGAATTTAGAACAGGAAGATCTGTCCTCTGATCTTTCTTTGCACATCAAAAGTGTGAGTCACTTGTACTGGGGACATGAGGCTGCCTTCTAAAGAATGAATGATTGGGCAAATCTCAGTCTGGAAAAGAAACAACTGGGAAGTGAAGGAAGTTTTATGGAGTGATGAGCCATTTGGAGAAGCAGGATAGCATTCCCACTTCCAGTACAAAAATGCAGCCCCTCAGCGATCCTGGAGCTGTGCTCAGACCAGATGAAGACTATTCTTCCTGTTAAAAGATCTGAGTTTGGGAAGCCACAAAAGGATCCCAGGAGTGCCAGAAGTTTGCATGGTTTCAGGACAGTTCAGGGAAAATAAACCCATTGAGAATTACTTAATACATAGAAACTATACCTGGCTAAAAAAGCCCCTGAACAGGAAATGTTTGGATGCTGGAGGAAAGGTGGTTGTGGGTGCTTTTCCCTGTGCCCTTGGTTTCCACTGTCAGAATTGCCTGTGCTAGTTGGACCTTTGATCTGGAACTGTTCCTGATGTCTGGGGGGTTTCCCACGGTTTATAGTAGGCTTTGCTCACAATTTCCAAACTTGGCTACTTCCAATGATCAGTCAAACCAATTAAAAGACATCAGTGTCTTTGGTGAGGAAGCAAAATACCCTTATTGTAGATTATATCAAACAAATATCTGCTTCTTTCTTCCTTCTCTATAATCTCCTTATCATTCAAACTTTGAGCTTGGTTTTAATTACTGTGATTTTCATTGCCAACCCAGGAAAAATTTCTCACAGCCTCAATTAGAAGTCTGCTGGAGCTCCCAGCAAAGGTTCAGCAGAAGATCGAGCTTGGAAACTGTAGCTCAGGAAATGTAATAACCCCAAGCTGTGACAAGAGCTTTGAACTCTGTTTCCTCCTCCTTGATCATCCAGGTGGTTGTGTCCCAGTCTCTTGGCCTAGCACTGTTTTTGTAAATCTGCCAACACTGGCATATATGATGGTCTTAAAAAAATTATGTACAAAAATGGATTCTTTGATACTGCCCAATTAGGCATTCCATTCAAACTGTCAGTTGTATTTGCCTACCCTGGACAGACCTCTCAGATTAATTTAATCTGTGTTTACTGTCTTCTCTTTCAGAGTTGTTTCTGACAGTGTAAATATGTTAATTTCTTTGTGTGCTGCTGATGTCTCTCAGGATTCACCAAATAATTAATACCAACATCTGTTTAGTATGCAAATACTAAAACCAGGCTGTCCTCAGATTGCCATTTGGATGGGAGAAGAATTAGGCGACAGTTTGTCTCCAATCACATGCTCAGTTCAGGCTTGTTTTGACAGGTTTTTTCTGTTTGATATCATAAAAAGGAGGTGGCAGCAGCTTTGGTGCAGTCAAGTACTAGCTCTGAGGCTTAAAGGCTGGACAGTGTCCTGTAGCTTCTTTTTCAGGGAAGGTGAAGTTGTTTTAGATTATTATGAAATAGGTTAAGTTGATTTTATTTATTTTTTTTGCATATAATGTACATTAGAGTGACTTTACATATTGCAGCCATCAGACACTCCCAGTTATGAATACTTTATGTGGAACACCATCACATAGAGAAGTGTGTGTGGTCTGCATAATAAATACCTGTTCAAAGTATACTGAACAGTTTTTTTTTTTAAATTTACAATTATAGTTATGGTCCAGAATTGCTGAAGGTTACACTTCAGCAGTCACATACAGGAGAAGACTGGCACCAGTATTTTTAAAATAAGACATAACTATTCCAGTGCTATGGCAAGCCTTGACTTTTTAATATCTACCACTGTGACACCTGAGTGATTTATGTGCACGTTCTGTTGCTACCACCTCATTCCCAAGGATTGGAAGCGCTGCAGCAAACGTAAATAACAAAGTGGAACCATCATCCTGATACTGAGAAGCTACACATTGTGAAAAACACTGTGTTATCACTTGGGGGAAATTGTTGTCACACAACTAGTACCACACTGTCTTAGATTTGCAGAATCTTTGCCAAAAGATCCAAAAGTTCCCATGTCTACCCATAAAAACCTAACTTATGTTTGCTTTACCAATGGCTGAGGCTTGCTTTGTTTCCTGCTGGTGTGAAGGACGCCGATGAAACTGTCTGCAGCATTTGCTGAAACTGTAAGTGCAAGATTCTGCACCACTCAGTGGCTTCTTGTGTTTTGTTTTGAGGGCTTAGAATGAGAAACTGCAGCGTGTCAAAGGGACTGTCAAAATGCTGTCAGATTGGCTTCAAATCAAATATTAACTCCAAAATCAATGTGGCTCCTGTTGCAAGAATCATGTAGCCTTGTTCAAGAACACAGCCCAGTTTGATTGAAAAATTTGAGCCATTAGCTTTTTCTAATAATGTTATAATGTAAGACTTGGAACATACTAAAAAAACTCCAGCAAAACACAAAAACCCCATCTATCTTGCATAATCAGGGCTTTTTGTTAGAAATAGTTAGCTATGCTTTGAAAGGGTAGTTTCCATTGGAGAATTCATATTCATTGTACAGTGATGGAGACAAATCAATAGTAATGAAAGTCCAAAGGAGCCTGGAAAATTACCTTATTTTTTGCACTTTGGGTACATGAAGCATAGGAAAATACCTGAAGAAAATTTACAAGCCATTTTTAAATGTATTTCTAATAACCAGTTGCAGTTAAAACTGGAGCTGTTCAGAAATATCTGGGAACAGCTTGCATCTTTAAGCACTGGAGTAGGAACTTAGAAAAAAAAATAAAATCCAGTCTTTTTGAAGGCCTTATTTTTTATTTTCGGTTTATATGAGAAATTAATAACTGACTCAACTGTAATGGAGTGGGTTTGAGATTAAAAGGAGCTAGAATTTGTTGAATTGGTAATAAGGCCAGATCATCAAATTGTTGCAGATCAAATCCCAGAGTGGAGCAGTGCCTGCGTTGGCTGCAGCTGTAACTGCTCGAGCTGTGCTGTTCCATTAAGGGCAGTAATAGAGTTAGAAGGAATTTGGGGAAGTCTGCTGTCAGTGCTTGATAGAGATTGTTTAATGCCACTTGGGTCTGCAGAAAAACCTCTCTGGGAGGCTGCAGACTCATTCTCAGCTGAGGCTTGTAGGAAGAATAAGAGAGGAGGATGAGACTCTGAGAACTAGATTTTCAGTTTTTGTGTTCCTCTGTTCCAGCAAAGATCATCATCTTAGACGATGCCAAGGCATGAGGTTAAAAAAAACATTGTTTTTAGTATACATTAGGAAAATAACATTTAATATGTGTTAATGGATTAAAGTTAACCATGCTATATGGTTAGTCCCAATGATAAAATAAATTTAACAGCATTTACTTAATCCATTTAATTATATTTGGCCTGTCCAGCTAGTGAGCTCTCAGGAAGAATATTACTACACTTCTGGTTATAATAGTAAATTTGAATGTGTCATTACTTCTACTAAAAATAATAATTTATAATTTTCTTACCACACTAAGAACTATATGTCATCTCCTAAGATGATGAAGGTAAAATTACTTTTTCATTATATATCCCCACATAAAAAGAGTAGGAAATAATATCCAGAACATTCTACAATCGCAAAAAAAGCATGTTGCTGTAGGATTTTATCAACAGTAACTATAAAAAAAGATTTGGTAGCAAATATTTCTTTGAATAAGATACTCAGGTGGGAAGAAATCAGGGAAATAATAAGGCATAGCACAGCAGTTTTGTTCTAATTCCTGAACCTCCCTGGCTGAAACTATGAAGGTTTATCACACCAAACCTTTCTGCTGTCTTCCAAAAGCAGATCTCTTCAATATCTGCTGGACTGCTGCTTCCAGGTTTTCATCCCTCTCTTCCTTCCAGATATATTTTAGTGTCTTTGCTAATTCCTATTTTTTTTAAGATATTACTGGGCACCTAGATTTTTTCCTACTTAATTACTTGAAAACAGTGTCTAGTCAAAACAGCTGAAAATATATTTTAAAATGAGAAGTAACACAGAGAAAAGGCAGCTCGTGTCTGCTGTTTCCCTAAAAACAGGAAAGCTGCTTCATTTCTGGGAAAGTTTCTATAGGAGGGAGTCAGAGTCATCCATTGCAGCAGAAGGAATATTGTTCTACCCCATGGATGTGGCACTCACTACTGAAAGGACCAGAAGTTAGGGATGGAGAGCTGTAGATGCACTTTTGGTGCAGACCATGGGATCATTAAGGTTGGAAAAGCCCTTCAGGACCATGAAGTGCAACTGTTAACCCAGTCCCACTCACACTCCACATCCACACGTTCTTTGAACGCTCCCAAGGATGGTGATTCCACCCCTTCCCTGGGCTGCCTGTCCCAATGATTGACAGTCCTTTCTGTGGAGAGATTTTTCCTGATATCTGATCTCAAACTCCCCCAGTGCACCTTGAGGCCATCGAGCACAGCAGTTTGTTCTCCCTGTATTTGAAAGTGACTGCTGTTTACATCCACATCTGATTAAGAGATTGCCCCAAGTAGATCATTCTTATGTACCAAATGATTTACCCATAAAAATAAAAGTTTCCTAATAATCTTTTGGTATTTTAGCATCAGCTAATTTTCTGCTGAGGAGAGCAGAATGTGATTAAGGCAACGGAAAACATTTTATGGTGTGACAGGTGGTCGTGAAATTATATTAGCATTTAAATGACGGGAATGAAACCTTTCCTTTCCTGGTCTGAGAATGTCAGAAAGTGAAGCGTCAGGATTCATCCTCTCCTCCCATTTCCCATGGGTTATATTTTACTTTAAAAACAGCTGCTAATTCTGTCTCACAAATTATGAAGGATCTAAAAGAGAGTGTCGTGACTGGCTGTAGATACTACCAGAAAACATTTTCCATCTGTGTGACATATTTTCAAAAAGCCCTCGGCCACTCAGAGAGCCAGCCCTGGGAACTTAATCGGATGTTTTTCTTCTCCTGTTAACTAAGAATCAACTCCAGGGAGTGTTGAGATCACCATGGTATTTATTTTAAGTGAGTGATTGAGTGATTCCTGAGCTGCTCTTGCAGAAAATGAAGGAAACTCCTGCTTTAGAGGTCACCTCTAATTAGAGATCAAAAAATAACGGCAGATAACTTAATCAAAAATATAAATAACTAATCAGTATGAGTCCAGTGGCTTTGTCTTATAATTAGTCCCATACAAAGGCTCCTTGAAGTCAAATGACAGTTGGGTCTCCTGCCTCAAACTTCACAAATGAGCCAAGAGTTTCAAGCTGATGCTGCCTTTGAACTGCTCTCCCAGGATAAATTACTGATGGCCTAAATGTTACATTTACATTTATTATTCTCTATTACCAAGAACATGTGAAGCTGCAAAAGATTAAAGCAGCAATTACTGAAGTTAGAACATTGGAAATGAAGTTCAAACACCAGGAATTAATGTTTAGGAAAACAGAAAAGACAATCACCTGAGGTCAGTTTTAACTAAATAAAATCAGTGGCTCCTGTATCTAAGAGGATATTTACAGGTGATCATTTCTGTGCTCATGAATTTTTGACTGAACTACTGGCATCTTGGGTTGTGTTTGGATGCAGCTGGATAAGGCCTTGGTGGTCAACCTCAGAAGATAGACCAGGAGTCCTGGGCCCTAGCAATCTCAGACTTCAAGGGAGGTAACAGCATCAGAGGGAATAAACTTATAAACTTGTCCTGCTAGTTGTTCTTTAGGAAAGGTTAGTGTTACTGAAAGTGTTACTAAAGTTATTGTTTTTATTTTTTTTTAATATTGGTTATCTTTCTGGTTTGCATTTTTGTCTTCTCTGTTTCATGAGTTGCTGTGTTTTGCTCAGTTTTTGGATTTGTTGTCCTTGAAAGACAAAACCCAGTTCGCTGAGTCCCTGTCAGTTTAATTGGGTTTTCTCAGTTTTGGAAGGAGAGGAGGAAAACGGGAGATGTTCAGAGGAAGAGCAAGGAATTGTTTGGAGTAAGTTTCTCTTTACACTTAGCTGTTCCTAGTGTTATCTCGTCTGCAGCTCCATAGAGAAGGAATTCATCCAGGCTCTGTGTATGGAATGCAGCACATCAGGGCAGGGACTGCACTGTGGTGCAAGTGCAAACCTGCACTCAGCCTTCCCCAGACATTCTGGGGCTCTGGAAAACCCGGCAGAAAAGGCCCTTCTGCCTTTGCAGAGGGTGGCTGCACAGGGGGAGCAGAGCAGCTGCCGTGCCTTGGGCTCATGGGCACAGAATGGGCTCGTTTGGTGCCTGTGTGTGGCTGCTGTCTGCTCCAGCCCCATACTCATGGGACTCTCACAGTGGCCACTAATAGGGTTGTTTTTCAAACACTTCTCTTCACCTTTAAAATGATGAAATTAAGCTCCCATAGTTATTAAGAGCTAAAAATAATGATTTTCTTGCGCTCGGCATTGTCGTCGCGGGCTCAGCAGAATATTGATCTGCTCTCTGTGCCATATTATATTTACAATAGGGCCTGATCGATGTGCTATTTCTGAACCACAGCTCTCGTGTGCATGAAATTGGGGAATTTTATTGTAAGGCTAATGTACATGGACAAATCACCACAGTGTAGTCCAGGGTGCTGCACACGAGCTGGATGAAGCAGTGAAAAGGTCAGCTTTGTATCTCTTCTGGTGTTTAAATGGGCTTGCATTTTTTTTTTTTTTTTTCCATGTCTAGTAAACAAACACCAGTGCAACTGACACTGTATAAAAGCAAGGTAAGGGATCTTCCTTATCACACAAACCTTGCAGTAAGTGCTGACAGACAGACCAAAGCAGGATCAGAAAGTGATGAAAGCAAGGGAATGACCTTTCTCAGGTCACCAAAAAGGTCAGCTGCAACTTTGAGGATAGAGCACTTTCCTTATCCAGGGTATCAGTCTATTTTATTATTTAATCACCCAGTTATGTAAGTGGAAAGTCTTGGGTTCTGTAAGATATATCAAGAGAATAATTTTGAGAATATCAATGGAGTTAAAGTGATATTGTGCTAAGACAGTGAGAAGAAAGTTTGCTCTGTAATTTTTATGGAGCATTTTCTCTTTAAGGGAATAAAGAGCTATCATCCCAGCTTTTGTGCCACCATAACAGCTGCTTGAGAAACTCAGTCTCCAAAGGACTGTCAATAAAGGCCAGAAATAAGAATTTAACAAAGAAAATATATTGCTATTGAGGGTCATGGTTGCAACTATCATGCTGTATAGATGTGGATGCTCCCCAAAAGAGATAACAGAGTGATTGAAGAGGGTAATTCAGTTGTTCTCCACTCCAGTTCTAATAGGTAGGAAAAGACATTGAGACTAACAGTGATGAACTGAAAAAAAGTCTTCTGGGGACTCTTTTAAAAATTGATTTTGAAAGTAAATCCCAATGTGTGTATAAATATGTCTGTTTCTGGCTTGTCTGTCTTCTATTAGTTTCTTTCATACGAGTTTCAGTCAGTCTGGTTTATTGTTATGTTGAACAAATAATAATAGTATTAAGGTGTCAATTTGGGTTCATAAATTTGCTGTAACTCTTGAGACAGATCTTAATTTTCTGAATAGCAAAAGCCATATTTTGTGACTGTCTAGATGTAAGTGTATTTTCTTATTAAAAATCTCTACCTATTCCTGGTCCAAAGGGGTTTTCCTGTTTGGAGAATGACTGCCAAATGCATGAAAAACTCCAGATGTTTGGGTGGGAGAAGTGGGACTTGAAGTTCCTTGAGTTTTGTTTGGCTCAAGTGTGGTGTGAAAGCTACATCTGACCTGTGTCCAGGGCACATGTGCAGGTCCTGATCTAGGCTGCATGGAGCTGACAACTAAATTCTAATTTCTTGTGAACTATCCAAGTCTAAAGAAAAGTAAGAAGCATTTTTAGGTGCCTCTGTTTTGGTTCAGGCATGCAATTCAAGGTTAACATCCTAAGAATGAAAATGCACAACACAAATTTGAAAGGAGCTGAGAGATAGGAACAGTGTTTAAAAGATTATTTAAGCTATTGCCTTGCACCTGTGGATGCTGTTGGGAAACTAGCTCTGAGTAGAAAGTTTTTATTTGTGGCTAATGAGCCTTTTCCTGAAATAAGAAGGCAAAGCTTCAGGAGAAATGAAGGAAGTTCTCAGCTCTAGGAACTCAGTGTTGCTAAAGAAATGTGCATAAACTAGCCAGGTTTAGAAAAGGAAGTATGGATCATTTCAGAAGAAAGCATGTAGAAATGAAGAGAAGTTGTGGATGTTTGCATTTTTAAATATTCTCTTTCCTAAATCACCCAAAGTACTCTCTCAGACATTAGCAAAATCTTGTATATATACAAGTGCTATCATATAAACTACAAAGTACAGGTAATATAAACTGCAAACTACCTGGCTCCAGAATTAACAAATACATGTTTCTGTTCACATTGATCAGTGTTCATTTTGTTATTTGGTGTATTTGCAGAACATCTGTACCATTACACATAAGTTATACAAGAAGACAGGCTAAACTCTCCTCAGTTTAACGAATTGATTCAATTAAAGTTAGCAGGACTGCTTCAGCAAATAAATGTAGGCAGTGCTTGACACAGAAGGTCTTTACAAACAATTCTAAACGATATGGGGTGGCACTTCAGCTGGTATAAATCACTATTTCCATTTAGCACTATCTTCAATAGATTTATGCTGACTTATGCTTAGAGGTTCTGGCTCTGCATCTATTGTTATTTCAGTGAAATAAGGATTATTTCCTGTATTTCTTTTTTTTTCTAAGAAATGTATCAGAATTTAGACTAATCAGTGGGACCTGTAGTATTCTAAGATATTTTATTTCCATGCAAATATAGGGAGATTAGGAATTTCAGTACTTAGGCCACAGATATATAAATTTATATGTGTATGTATATCTGTGTATATACATGCATCGATATTTACCATTTCACAGTTAGAAAGAAGTCAGAGACCTGCTTCTACAGGACTGAAGTGCACAGCTTCTCACAGTTCTCTGGACCAAAAGAAACAAATCCACACACTCTACCAAATCCTTGGTGCCTCTTAGTCCTCTTTATAGCATTTTAAAAAGTCTGTCAGATCTAAGACTTGGGTTCCTGTTTGGGTTTTCTAACTGGTGTTGTAATCCACATCTTGTGCCTATTCCTTTCTCTGAGGATCACAAGAGCTGGTTGTAAAGTGCTCCAAGGATACAGATGTCAACTTTTTTCACTTGTACACATGATACTGACCTGGCCTCTGAATTCAGGTGCTTTGTTGCAGGAAAGGTCAAAAGCCAAATAAAACCAATTCAGATTTGACAGCTTCTGAGAATCACTTTCTGAAATAGAAAGTGATTTGTATTTTTTCCCACTCTGATTAAATCTTTCACTGATGGCATGCATTTTGCTTTGTCTTTTTAAATGAAAATATTGTTCATGGCAGAAGAGGAGCCCTTTATTTAGGTTAAACACACCTCTGGAAAAGGGCAGATCTGAAGAAGCAGGCTCTGGGGAAGAGAAGGTACTCACCTGCAGCAGACAGAAACAGATTAGGCTCTTTAGTACACAATTTCTTTCCTCTCACTGAAGGGCAATTGTGTAGGAAGAAATGTTTGAAGACACTTCAGCTCTTTTAGACAGTGAAGATGAGAGTCATATTTCTGATGGAAATAGAAAAGTTGGGGCATCATTCTTGCACAGTGCTTAAAAGTTTGGAGTGTTTGAGCTAGCAGATATAACTCAGTGTGCTGGGTGTGAGTTTTTGAGGGGCCTGGAGGGCTGGGCAGAGGGCAGGTTGACAAACAGGGCAGCAACTCTTTAATTGGGCTGCTCTGTGCTCAGATAAAGCAGGAGAGCCCAGCAGCAGTGGTCAAAACAGGCAATAGAACAGCAAACTCAAAAAAAGCCCCAGGCAAGGGCTGACCTGGAGCTGAGGAGCCCCCCATCACAAATACCTCAGAAATAGCATTGGTTTAATTTTATTAATATCAAGTTTCCAGGCTTTGAGGCTGCAGGTGAAATGTGTGTGAAAAGCCTTGCTAATTCTGCAGACAAAAATCCCCATGCTGTGTAATTAATGCTGTAGCATTTACCAGCTAAACAGACCAGTTAAGGACACAGAGGGAAAAATAACTCACAAGTCTTTGTCTACATCCTGGCACCTGTCTAGAATTATTTGAAGGTTAGAAGGAAAACTCCCAAGAAATCTCATTAGGTTAATGCTGCTGCTTCTCAGCAAACCTATGCTCCTGTTCCTGGCACTACTTTTCCCAAAATGAGTTTTTGCAGAGTGGCAGACAAGACTTTATCAGCCTTCGAGGCAGCAGTGGGCAAAGGGAAGGGACTACCTGCCTGTGGTGGCAAACTTACTGTGAGCAGGCAGCTCTGAAAAGAGGAAAGTGAGAAAGTTTCTGTTTAGAAGGTGAGGGAGGACTTTCAGCTCATTTGATAGCTCTTAACCTCCCCCTAAATACAGACTGCATCTTTCTCACTAGAAAATCTCACAGCCCTATGCTGCAGCTTCTCGTTAGGTGGCAAAAATGAGCCCTCCCATGTAATGGTGGTCTGATATGTGCCAGGATCTGTTCTTGTCTCTGAAATGAGCAGCAGTGCCCGTCCCTGTGGGGGTGCTGGAGAGGAGGGGTGCAGGGTGAGGAGAGCACCACTGGCACAGCCACTGCTTTGCTGCAGGAGGGTGCAATCAGACCCCTGACACAGTGCTTTTGTGAACTGTGCTGGCTTTAGAGAAGTGTGTCCAAAAAGGCAAATGGTACCTGAGCAGCCTCCCTGCACCTCCCAGCATCCACATTTGCTGATAAATGTTTCATGAGAGGCCCTAACATGCATTTTCATTCTCAGGGAATTTGCTCTGTTCCTGCAACATAACTGGCAATAATGTTCCACATCAAGTGATGCTGCTCTACTCAGGTGGAGCTGCTATGTTCAACAGGAATTTGTAGAATCCCTGTTGTCAAGCAAACAGGATATTCAGTTGCTGTAATACTAAAACTCAAGTGTGATCTGACTGTACAGAACAAGCAGTATGTCCTGTTGGCAGTTTTGTCTCAGACTTGATGATAAAACACTGCAAAATGTTTGCTCAGGCCCAGGTGCCTGATATGAGTGGAGAGATTATAAACCACACACAGGAATAGATTTTGAAAAACCCAACCAGAACACAGATCTTTGTATTTTTTATTAATTCAGGGAATGTTTTCTTTCTGCCAGAAAGGGCTAGACTTGACAGCCTCTGTAACAGAAAGACATCAAATAACCTCTCTAATTGCTCTAATTACTTCTGTGATCTTCTAAAAAATAGACTGAAGGCAAGTAACTCTTCTAAAAAATAGACTGAAGGCAAGTAACTACACCACACTCTGCATAGAAAATGTAACACTTTTTCAGGTTACTGCTGAAAGTGTAATCAGAAGTAATCATTTGAGCTGTGATAGGCAAAGTGACATCTTCAGGTAAAGGAAATACCACTTACTAAGGAGTTAATTTATGAGTATACACTGAGTATAACTGTAGGTAAGACATATTAGCTGTGAATTAACTTTAGGGGCATCCTGCCATTGCCCCTAAAAAAGAGAATGGGATGGGAAATGGTTCCTAAATCAGCCATGAGGGTAAAGTCAATACCATGCAGAAGCAGATGTGCTTTGGGGAGCCTTTTGCCTGGGATACTTGGTAGGTCAATGAGGAACAGGTTCAAACCTTTGGTCCATCTCAGAAAAAAGATTAATTTAGACCTCTGACTTATTGAGTGGACTTTTGCTGACCTGTTGTTACTTTGGGAGAAAGTTCCTCTGTCCACAAGCGCAGTAAAACAAATGAAGGTTCTCCTGGTTCAGATTCTATTACGTGTTCTCAGTATGACATAATTTGACATAATGATGTTATTGCTGTACTACAAATACAGACATCAATAAACAAAAGCATCAGAATAGCACCCACAGTGCCGTTTTGGGCATAGTCACAGGCACATGTATATGTTATTAATGTTAATTTAGTGGTCTAGAAGGAAGTCAAATATCAGGACTGTAAATAATAATTCACAATCCAAATTTTCATGCAATTTATTAGTGGAATATTACTACAAACCAGAAATTTACTTCTAGAGAAAAAATATCTCTCTTGTGACTTCTTCCCTCACTCCCACATAGTTTTATCACAGATACAGTGATTTCTGTTCATACCAGGAAGAAAACCATATGCTTTGAGAGCAGTGGTCTTTTTGACCTCTGTACGAAGCAACGTGGTCCAGGACAGTCCCAGCAAGAAATCCTGTGTGCTCAGGAACAGCAGCATCAATGCATGGTGGTGTGCAGCTGGCATTGTGTTTATGTGCTGGCTAGCCTGGGGTGGAGGGAGAGAGGAAATAGTATTTTGGGACTACTTTATTCTTTTTTTTTTAAATCTTACCTTAACAAGAGCAAACTCAGGCATGGATATAAATATCACTTTAAGGAATGGGATGTTTGCAAGTAGAAACACATTTGGTCTTCACTAGGAATTTGAATGTCAGATGCCAGTGGATGTGTGTAGTCCTGCTGAAGGAGTCTGATATTCAGATATTTCTAGCCTGCTGGTAATCAAGGACTTAGAAAATGCTGGAAGATTTTCTGCTCATACCACACTGAGACATTTTCCTTCTACTTATTGATTAGCTCAGTTTATTTCACTTGTCTCCTGAGCATTGAATATTTTCCAGAATCTAAAGAGTATCTTTAGAATATCTAAAATTTGTCAAAATACCAATGATATGATGGTATGTCTTTTACCTAGTGAAGCTTTAAATCACTTTTGCCCTAGCCTGAGATACCACCTAAAAACAGTATTCACACAACACAATAAAAATCTGATACAAATTTGCAGCAAATGGTTTTAGCGCTCGATTTTTTTGCAACAGCTGAAAACTAGGTGTAGTGGGCCAGGGAAGAAGGTTCATTTCAGAGCCATGAAAATAGCTTTTCTGTTGAAGTCAGGTCTCTCACTTCAGTGGGAAGTTGCACCTGCGCTGCCTCCAAGCACAAAACTGTGCCCAGGACTTGTGACAATCTCTTAGTCTCACCAATTATTGAGATCACACTCCAGGAAATGAGTTCATCTCTTGAAGTGTGAGTTGCACATGTTCTCACTCAAATGTACAATGGGCCTGCTGCTGGTGTTTAATCTGGAAGATCACTCTAAGGTGGAGGTCCATCCAAATAATGCAGTTTTGGTACCTTCTTCAGTGATGGTGGTGCCTGCCCAAAGCTCCCAAAGTGATCGGAAATAACTCAGTACTCTTGGCAGCCTTTCTTGGTAGATTGCTGCTTTACAGGACTTCTAATGTGTGTTTGAATGAAGTCTGGATGTCCTTTTTGCCAGACTGAACTTGTAGAAAATGATAAAAGCTGCCAATTATGCATGATTTGAACATGAACAGATGCATTCCTGCAGCAGTGGAAATTGGTTGTGGCACAAATATTCTTCTAAATATTCAGAAGTCTTTTAAAGTAAAGTGTTTAAAATAACAGGAAATATTGCAGTCATCAGTCCACGTTTCCTTTCAGAAACCCACAAATGAATGAAAGGCACGTGAGTGTAAGTGTGTGCACCTGAAGTGTGTGTCACCGGAGTCACTTCTTCAAAGGCTTCTCTTTGTAACAGAAAGGACCTCACAACTGCAGAGATTTCTTCTCCCTTTGGGAGTGGACAAAGTGATCTGAGGTGCTGTGAAATAACCTCCCCCTTGTTCCCACACAACAAAGAGGTTTTTAGAGTCTTTTCTACAATCTAACACATCCCAGAGTCTAGGCTTGCTCTAATTCAAACCCTACCTGGTCCTTAAGGTGTGACCCTGGTCACAATTATTATTCTTTTACATCTTCTTCCACAGGACTCGTGGCAGATCTGATTCTGTAGCAATGTAAGCAGGACTAAACTTCCACTCATGTCTTATTAAAAACAGACATGTTGTTAATTTATATAAAAGTGCATTTGTTTGTGAAGGATGAATAAATTTTATTTGTATTTACTGTGCTTAGTTGCATAGGAGAATGATTTTTTTTCCTTTTTAAACGGGTTATTTTTAATCTGTTTTGATTCACCATTTTGCTTTCTTTAGGAAATAATTAGAGATTTCCTGGTTGGCTTTTGACAGACAAATCTGATTCAGTTCAGTTACCAGACCGAGTTAGGCCTCAGCATGGGGAGTTCATTGGTATGCAATTTAAGCTGTGATTATTATGGTGTCAATGGTGATGAATCTTCCTGGATAAAATAAGTGTTGTATTACATAATGCAAAGACAGGTGGATAACAGATTAGTACATCCACTCCCCTTCCCCTGGAGCCATGGAAGGAGATTCCAAGCCATAAATCAGAAAGGCCTTTGGCAGGGTGTGAGCTTAGAAACTGGGAGATGTATGGCAAATTGAAGCATTTCAAGACTGAACACAGATGTTTATTTCATATCTTGTCGCTGCACTAAATCCCTTTTCTATACACTTCAGCATTGCCTGCTAAATTATTTAAGGTGTTTGAGATCCAGGACTGGTAGGTGCAGTATTGGTTGCTTGCCTTTGGCTCTGATTTTTATACAGAAAGTTGAATCCAGCAGTGGCACAGTCTGAGAGATGTGGAAGCACCACTGCACATTCAGATGACACAAAATATTCTGTCTTGATGTCTATTAGATGTAATATATATGGAGGCTGGGGATGGATGGTTTAAAGATTTTGGTGTTTGGGTTGTTTTTTTTTTTAATCAAGGCTTAAAAATGGATTAAACTGTGAGAGCAAATTGGTGCTGAAGGAGAACATGGGTCAATAATTAGAGCAGAGGCCTGGGATTCAGGAGGACTCTTTGCTTGCTCTTTGTGCCTCTTCCTTGGATTTGAATCAATCATGTGGTGCTGGAGATGGAATTTTTGAGAAGCACCTAGCAAATTTAGGCTCCAGCTTGGATTTTGTCTTTTCTCTTTATGTCGTGTCACCTTTTGTATATAGAAGATTTTTATACTTCCCTGCCTCAAAACAATACAGATCTTTCAAATCCTGTATTTCTGTGGTGCCTTTGAGATCTTCAGCTTTGAATAACAATATCATTATAAAACAGTGTACCAAGATCTTAATAATTAGGGTTGAAATATTCCATCACCGCTCTTTAATTTCAGTTAATTTCTTCAAGTAAAATTCCCCATTTGGTGCCAATTTTTATTGACTCTGTCTTTTTCAGGGAAATTGTCATCCTGTTTTACCATTTTAAGTATTTACATTATGAACATTTATGTAACATAGAATATGTGATATTATTTGTACATAGTATGTGTTATGGTGTTTATTCAGGACATGTCTGTGGGCTTGTGGCTAGGTTTATCCCATTGCAATTATTCGGACTGTTAAGGAGGAAAAAAGTCTGAGATCACCTAATGATTCAAGTTTGGTGTGCCAGGGACTCAAGTTTGGTATCTTCTTGGTTATCCTGCTGCTAATTAGAGAAATCAAAGATTTGTGGAGAGTGAGTAACTCTTCCTGCTGTTTAAAACAAGCAATCTGCAGTGCATGGCGGTGACTCCTGATGATTAGGGATTCATCTGTGGTAGCAGACAGCTCACTTTACCTGCCTATGCCTCTTGCTTTTTAAGCAGCCCTCCACAGATCCACCTTTCAGCAGCTCTTGGCAGACACCACAACATCTACTGCTCCTCTTCTCTTTCTCAGGGCTTTGTTATTCTGCTCCTCTTATCTTACTCAGGGCTTCGTTATTCTTATCATACCTAGATTGTGTTTGTGATGGCAGCGTCATCCAAACCCATGGAGCCACCCCAGTCTGCCACCCCAAGTGAAAGGCACTGTGCAGCAGCTGAATACAGCTGCTCCTCAAATTAAACACTTTTTTTGTCCAGGAAGTTGGAAAAGGGGCATTAGAAGGTGTCTGGGAAATTTGGGTAATTTCTGTTTCTAATGAGAGCAGAAATAGAGGTAATGCTTCCTGCTGTTTTATATTCTTTGTTTCCATTCGCTAGCAGGACTGGCAAATAGAAGCTAGCAATAATTAAAAATTAGCAGATCAAAACTCATTTCATCTATTAGTCACTAAAAAAAAATATTTCAGTTTAGTTTTGAGAAAATGTCACCACCAGCTTGTACTTAATTTGGCTCCTCGGTCTCCTCCTCACGGCTGAGCTGAGTACTGTTTCCCAGGAGCTGCAGGAACAGCTCCTGTGTCTTCCCCAGCCTTGCCACAGCAGTCAAACACTATCAGGCAATTATTCTGGAATATTTGCTTTGACGTAAGTTCAGTACAATAAAGTAGTACAAGGTTAAAGACATCATAGGTGTAATGGACTTGTCAAACCCTATAAGGAATTTGTATAATTCTGTGCCTCACCCATCTCATGAGGATGTAAAAAGCTGCCAGTTCCACAGCAGGGACTGAGTGGGCTGGAGCCTGCTCTTATTAAAATTATTGTACCTTTTGCTGGGTTTTTTTTCTATTTTGGCTTGCTATGACCACTCAGTGAAGGCTAAATTGAAATGATGCCATGTGTTTTGGCTTGGGCACCAAATTCTAATTCTGTTACATTCTGAGTTTTCAGAAACTGTACACTCAGAACTGGGATGAAATGTCAAAAGCTTCCACATTTAATTTAACAGAAATCCCGGGGTGTTTTATTACAGTAACAGCACAGACCAGTGTTCTCCAGACCCTGTGGCTGCAGCAGAGCTGGGGAAACCACTCACTCGTGTGACTGATCCTTGCAGCTGTGTCTCAAGCCAAAGTCAAAAAGGCAATGCCATCACTTCCTTCACAGAATCCAGACAGAGGAGGAATATCAGTCAAAACTGATATCCAAAGTGGTTGAAATTGCCCCATGAAACAAAGGGACTTGCAAGTCACTGGGGCAGGGAGGAGTTCAGTGGGTTTTTTTAATGAGGATTGAAGTGAAGTTACATAACCAGCTACAAAGGCTGGTTCCCAAACCTGATGGGCATTGAAGTGAAGCAGATACAGAGTAGCTGTAGGCATTTCCAGTGATCTAACTTTCAGAAAGTTGGAATTAAACATCAATTGCTATGGCATGAAGCATAGCAGTGATCCACACTGCTGGGAAAATTTCACTGCATCATCTTTCTGCTTGACATGATGGCTAGAGGGGTTTGGAAGGTCACTGTGTGGGGTTCCCCTCCCCTACTATCAGTGGTTCTGAGTTGTATCTGTAGCTGAATGCCTTTGCTCTTATAGCTTTCATTTGAGGAAGAAAGAGGGGCTTTTTCTGCTACAGTTTTTAAAGGAAAACTATTAACATGCCCTAGATGTCCAGTTACATCTCACATGGCTGACATCCAGAGATGCTTAAAAGACTTACACAGTCTTCAAAGCTGAAGATGCCCCTGATGTAGACATAAAGTCTACATTTCCCCATTTTGCTCTGTAAAGCAGCCCATTTAAATTAGAACAGATAGTCCTTAATGCAGTGGCACTATAGATGCTGGCAGCTGAAACAAGGAAGCTGCCCATGGAATAAGGGTCAGGTCTATTTTCTGCCGTTGTGTAATTTCTTCAGGCAGGCATAGACTGGAATGAGACAAGTGCAGTGGTAGGGCCAGGCCAGGACCACACTGGGCCAAAAGAGCCTGAGTCTCAGGGGTGTCAGTCACAACCTTTTCACAGTTGTTTTGTTTTGGGGAGTGGAATCAGACATAAAAGAGCAAATTATGCTTTATGTTTCTGAGCTGTCAATAGTTGCCACTATGTCTGCCTCAACAAGCTGAGAAGCACTTCTTTCCAAAAGTATTTTTTCCTGATTTTTAGGTAATTTGGTGATCTCTACAAACAGAGCAATGCTTTTCTCTGCCTGAAGTTTCTCAAGATGCCAGCTGTGCTTAGAGCTGTTTCTTGTAATGCTGGAGGGGGGAAAAAAAGTAAATCAATGTAACTACTGAATTTTGATGTGGGATTCAGTTTGTGATTTATTTACAGTAGTAACCACTGCAAAAGGGCATTCTTTCATTTGAGCACCTGCTTTTATTTAGAGCTATGAAATCTGGAATTAGAGTCCAGTCCTTTTTGGTAATGCTTTCTGAACCGTGATGGAAGATGCTCAGAATGTCACCAAGCTGTGTCCTGCCCTATTGCAGCTCCCTGCTGGATCTGCCTGTGTGGTGATTGCCTAACACAACTCTATCTGAGTGCTTTGGGTTAGCAAAAACTCCTGTCTGGAGGATCAGTGCCGTACAGATTGCTGAGAGAGTCTGGAAAGGGGAGCAGTAACAATCCCAGCAGGCTGTAAACTCTGCTGGGGTGATGATGTGTGGTTACAGGCAGTCAGCTCTTTGCTGGATCACAGAGCACTCTTGGTGCTATTCAGCTGAAACCAAGCCATGGGACCACAGTCTGAGGCACCCTGTGAGACATTTTCATGTGCATCAGCCTAGAAGTTTTCCCTTGAATGTTAAGGCTTTAGCAGTTTCTCTTACAACCAAAAGAAATTTTGACTTTTATAATAAGAATTGCCTTCAATGCTTTGTACCAATGAATAGTTGTGTGTGCATAGCCAGAAAGCTGTTGCAATTGCATTGTAAATGCAAATGCCTCCCTGATACATCCTGTACATTTTCAAAAGTGGAGAGCCAAAAATACAGCCCAGAGAATTCTGTCCTCTTTCTCGTTTATGGATGCACATTTTTCTTGGGTATGTTAAAGAAAGTCTCTAGCCCTTCCAGCTGGCTTTGGCTCATTGCTTTCTTGCTGCCTGTCTTACTGTAAATGTTCTTCTGCTCACTTCTTCCTGGCACACACAGTTTCTCTTAGGCTGAGTTTTAATTCTTAATCATATGTCTTGTACCTTAATTATAGTAGGGGAAATCGTGTCTCCAGATCGACACGCAGAAGGAACCTTCGCTACACCAGTGATCTTTTCTTACATGCTTGGCTCAGCTGTCCCCACAGCATCCCAAGATCTCTGCTCCGTGCTGATACACGTCCTTGTCTGCATTGGGAAGTGACAAAACTGGCAGGTAGCGAGCAAAGAGGAGACAGAAAGCTTGTGAAGAAAAGAGAGCAAAGCCTGCCTGCTTCATTCTCTTGCAGAGCCTTCATTTTGACAAAATAAGAACAGGTTCTAGTTAGTTACCATACATGGCTGTGCGTTTGTATACATATGAATATACATGCACACATAAATACATACGTGCCTTCATATATATGAACGTGTGCGTGCCTGTATCTGTATAAATAAATCTGTATAAATATGTGAGAGCCCTTCCATAGAGCTTACATTGTATTTCTTCCCATCCCTACCTTTCTAAAGTTTCATCTTCCCCCTGAAATACTGCAGATAACAGATAAGGAGACCCATGGTTAGAAACAGCTCCTTTGGAGGAGTAGCTGCGTTATACAACATGGTATAATATAAAGATCTGTAAAACAATGGTCTGTGAGCTTTGTGTTGAAAAGCTGGTGCAAAAAGGCTCTGGCTGACACCTAGAAATCTTGAATCAACTCATTTTTTGGGGGGTGAGAGATGAATCTCTGCCTGCTTTCCTTCTGGGCTGTGTACTTGTTTCTTTTTTAGTTCCATCTATGCTTATGTGTTTTAAGTAGCTCTGGCTGTCAATGCTTTAAATCAATACCATTACAGCTCTATTTGAAGGTAAACTATTTCAAGAGGCTGCTCTACCCTGCAATTATATCGTGTGCTAAGTGAGTGAAACTTTCAGAGGTATTGAATGCTTCTGGGTTTGTGTTTTTCTTTTCCATTTCACCAGATGACATCCACAGATAATGGCCTTAACATGATGGGAAATTAATTGAGAGAGCATTTCTACACCGCCATAATTTTATCATCCATCCTATTGCTGCTGTTAGCAGGAATCCATAACCCCGTGGGTGCTTGGAGAGAATCTCCTTTAGCAGAACCCAAGATGCAGAGGTCACAGGGTTTAGCTCCTTCCATCAGCTGGGTGTCAAATCGCTGTCGGAAAGAAATTACCGCCGTATGCATTTTTAATTTTTTTAAAATTTTATTTTATCTTCCAGCGCTGTGCTGTGGGGCAGGAGATGGTTTTAGTTTCCACTGGGGAGAGCAGAGTGCTGGTGGCCCCTGAAGAGCTCTCTCAGTGAGGCACTTAGCAGAATCGCTGAGCATTAACAGGGTGTGGGAGCTGATGGCTGCTGCCGAGGGGTGTGAGGGACCCCGGCCTTACAGGTGGGCCAGGATGGCAGAACAGCCATGCTCCACTGCATTTGTTTATTAAATTGTGCTTGCTGAACTTCCCCCTGCTGACTACTACAAAGCAGGTTTTCCTAAATCCCCAGCAGCCAACCAGCTTTCCTGAGTTCATACCACTGACGATGTAAAATAACTCAATTTTCTTCAAAGCCTGTTGTTCCTCTTTTCACATTCTTCAACAACTTTAATAAGTCTTTAGCTGATTTATAAAGCATGCTACAACTCAGAAGAATGGGTTTGGAAGTGGTTGATGTAGGCTCTAGAGCTTTTCTACTTATCTTGTGACTTTCACAGGTATTTTGCTTATTTTCTAATTAGAGTGCCCCTTTTCCATTCTGCTCCTCCACAATAGGCCAGTAAATTGGGATAAAACAGTTTTGCTTTCTTTTTCTCTGCCACCTGTAGCACTACCTCTGTGAAGCAGATTAAAACTGTGGCTGTGGCATGCCATACATGCTGGAACCTAAATTTATGCTCACTGAAATGTGATATTAAAATGATGTGTGCTTAGACAAAAGATAAACTGTTGGGAAAATTCCCTACGTTTCACTTGAAACTTACTGCTTCTAAGTACATCCTGAAGAGCCTCAAACTTGGGAATCTGTTTCCTCTTTCTATTCCAGCCCTGTTCTACTTTGCCATTAACTGGGAAGAGAAGTGAGTTAATCACAAAAAATAAGATTTTTATTACCTGAAATGCACCTGTTTCTTTTTAAATTATTTTTATTTTTCCCATTAAAAATCATTCCTGACCTTTCAATCCTAATTGGCATTTTTGATATATCAAGTGGGATTATTGCTAATCTCTGGCTGCCCAGATCTCATGATAATTAAGTAGTAATCACGCTTAATTTTTCCTGTGCAGCCAGCTGACATGCCTGAGTGCACAGAGGTTGCAAATTACTTGTGGGAAAGTGATATTCTACCAGGTCTTGGCTTCAAAGTGGAATCACAGCTGAAATACAGCCCTAAAATGACACTCCCTCCTCACTCGTCCCTTCTGTGTGACATTTTCTCTCTAGAAAATCCTTCCCTCTGCTCAGATCCCCCTGTGGGATTGCTTTTGATTGCTGCTGTAGCAGCAGAAGTTGGTGTGAGGGGGATTCAGGAGCCCAGGATGAGCAGAGCTTACTTTGCTCCTTCCCTGTGGAGAAGGAGAGCTCAGGGTGCTCTGTTTCCAAGCACCTGGTTTAAATAATGTCCTTCAAAGTCCCTCCCTGGACAACCCCACCACAAGGATGTGCTGTGGCTTCAGGTGCAGCAGGGATGGCCAAAACTCAAACTACAATTACAGGGCTGGCACAAATGTCACTGCAGCACTGGGGGTCTAGCACTGCCTAAAAGCACAACCCTCTGCACCACATATTGCAGTAGTACTTGTATCAAAGGGAAAATACTCTTGCAAAATGTTGGAGTGCATCTTCTACAAGCAAAAAAGCATCAAAGAGAACGAGGGATGAATCATCCTTGCTGTTATTTTCTCTATAATGTTACCAGATCTTCTGGGACTTTGATGATTTTTTTAAAAGGAGACTTTAGCAAACTTTTTCTTATGTCACCTCTGCCATAGGCTAAATGTGGCACATAAGAAGAGCAATATCCTCTTGACTAAAACACAAAAAAACTCCCCAGCAAACACCATCTTGCCTTTTGTAAGCACTGGAAATGAATGCTTGCAGAAGCAGAGGGAAGAGGGAACATACTACCCTGTGCTTTGTTTATAGGAATGTTGTGTAACTATTTTAAAGGTTTGGTTCTGAGAGTTCCAGACCCTTTGTACCTGCCAAAAAGGAGCTTCAATTACTCAAACTTCTGCTTTTCAGCTGTGCAAGGACTTTAGAGCTGTTACTGAATTCAGGTCTTTTTACCACCTGAGTAAAATTACCTGGTGAACATTTGTGGGACTCACAGGGGACTGAAACCTTCCAGGACCTGAACCTTGGCAAGGTGTCAGCATGGTGGTGCTCCCTTCATTACTTCAGTAGTACCTTTCCACCAAGGCATCTCTGAAAGGAAGGAGAACTTGTGGTTTGTTTTAGGCACTAAAAAAATGCCTAATTTCTCACATTCTTTCTTTGCATCATATTTATTAGATTTTTAATTTGCTACTTTGGAAATTGTTAGTTGCTTTGTCAACTGTTTGTTGCAAGATTTCCCTTAGGGGGAAACAGAGATTCATATCCATGATCACATATCACAGTATGAATAAGGCTTGCCACACTCCAGTTGACAAAGAGGAAATATTAGTCAATAATGCTGCAATATAATTGGCTTTATCTTCTCACGTTGTCATTAGATACAGCGTTCTTAGGGAGCCTGACCTGAGAAACAAGGACATATTTCAAATTCCAACAGGATTAACTCATTAAGGAGCTTCAATAGAGTTCAAATGTTGCTATTAACTTAATTATTGTTTTCGCCCAGAATAATGTGGTTTCAGTTGTGATGGTTATTTTTGTTGCTGTTTGGCTTAAGACATTTAAATGTTTACAGTTTTGATTGGCATCGCTGGTTTACAAATAATATCTCTCAAGTTTTATGCCAAACAACATCTGAACTGCAACAGATACTTACTGTAGCTCTTAAAATAATAGAAATATATATAAAATTTTTAAAAAAGAAATGCCCTTTTAGTCCTGCTTTCACAGCAGAGGCTATTGTTGCCTTTGTTGTTGCTGCATTAAACATATGTTTGAATATGATCTTCAAACTTTCATTGCTGTTGGGTTAGGAACACAAAGAGCATGCCCCCATCCTGATTAGCTACTCTTGTACAGCAGCACAGAAAAAAAGCAGCAATGGTAATTTCTCAGCTCATTAGGTGCATATTCATCTTATTAGGGCATCAAAGTTAAAAACTGTAATGCCTTCCTCTCATTTAATACTCCAGAGAACATTGACAGTAACCACATGAAAGCAAAAAGGATTTGAACACTGGAGCTGCAAAAGTAGGTGTCTTCATTCCCTCCAGGCAGATAGAGAAGAGAGAGAGAACTACTTTTTATCCTTATCCCTGCCTAACTTGCCTTGCTGTGCTGGCCACTGGTCACTGGGGCTGTGTGGATAGCAACTTTGACCTCTGCTAGTTTTTCTGGTAGGTCAAATTTTAAATCCACAGTCTGCAAACGTTTGGAGTCAGCTGAAGAGCACAGTGTGCTGAAATAACTTCCAGAGGGTTTACTTTTTATGATGGTGTGGTTCCTGATAGAGACCCTTCATCATACTGAAAAACTTGAAAAATTTAGGCAACCCACCCCCAACCCTTAAAAATGTTATCTTTGCTTAAAGTGGTTGTGCCAGCTTAAGCTCCAAGCTTTAAAAAGGCACCATTTCCTTGGGTTTAGGAAAATTAAAGTGCTCAATTTACTGAAACAACAGCATTTCCAGAACTACTTCTAAAAGTATTTCAGAGCTGGTGCCCTGCATGAGTTTTTGGGGTGTGTGTCCAGCTGCAGCACTGAGCCATGTGTGAATGCCACACTGACTCTGTGTGTGTGTGGCAGGGATGCTCTCTTGGCTCCCTGCCCCAGTGCATCACCATGTGCAACTAAATTTGCTCCTGGTTTCGAAGTGTTCTGCAGCATGCTGGTTTGAGAGGCTGCTGTTGTACCTCCGACAGAGCCACAGAAGAGAGTGTAATTTGTATTCCATGATCTGTTCTGTAGGATGCAGGGAACTGAAATATTACAGCATGGAGCCACTGTCTCCCAAACCCCAAATTCTCAGTAGATTTTGTTAGCTGCAAAACGATGGGCTAGGTAAAAATAACTGCTGGTGGCATGAGTGTTCATTCAGGATGGCAAACAAGTATTTCTTCCAGATTGGAGAAGTTCTCATTTTCTTTCAGTTCTGCCGCCCACATTAAGAAAGAAGCAGCCTGTCTCCTTCCTCCAATACTTCTAAAAGGAAACATTCAATATAGGCTGTATTCTGTTTGTGTATTTTTTAAAAAAGGAATTTTTATACCTATACAAAATATATGTATAAATATATAATTCTTACAGTGTATTTATGATGAGTTATTAATATTGAAAAATTTTAAAAGAGAGAAATTGATTATATAATTCAGGGGTTTTTTTAATATTAGTAGAATAGAGGATTGAAGGAAATGAACAGACTTCAGAGAAGATGTTTTGATTGAGGTAGATGAAAAACTAGCACTGACAAGGAATGCTGGGAAGCTCCTTAAGAAATAGAATGAAAGAAAACAGGGTGGATCCATCCCTCTAAAAGGCATTAATTAACTGGAAAAAGCAGAAGAAGCAGGCAGAAAACGTAAGTTCCTCATCTGATTAAATGATTAAGGCTCTCTGGTTTCAGTGAAGTTGTGTGGGTTTGTGTCAGCTGGGAGGATTTAGCCTTAAAGGGAGCCAGAGATGAGCAGTAATCTTAAAGGGCATCCCTTTAAGACAATATGAATGAGAAGGTAAAGCAGGCTCTGAAATGCCTGTGGATAGGAAATGCCAGTTTGGGGGTGGTGAGAAATGAAAAATGGGCTGATGAAAGGGAAGGAGGCTCTCTTTGAGAGTGGGTATGAGGAACTCTGCTCCTATACAGAGCTTGGACCTGAGTGGACTAAATCCTGGTTTTGTAGTCTTGCTGCCTTAATTTTCTCAACAGTATTTGGTTCTGGAGTCCTTTGAATAATAAATATTTTGAGAACCAGGCTCTTGGCTCTAAGTCACTGAAGGACAAGGGAGGACTGCTCTGTTCAGGTAGTGGAACTCCATTCTGTGATCAACACATATACAATCATGCAGCACATGTCCAGTGTTTATCTTTCCTTTTAGTACCCAGTTTAAGTTTTTTCTATATTGCTTGTGCATTAAATATTTTATTAGGAAAATTGCAAAATAACCTATTGATCATTGCATCGATGTGCGTTAGGGAAATTCAGTGCTCTGACAGCTACGTTCTGCCTTTGTTCATCATGGACATTACTTGTGCAATAATTTCCTTGTTATATTAGCAAATACTGCAACATTTAAAGGTTCTGTGCTGGCACTCAGACAAAAAAGATTGGTCTGTGTCAAAACAGTTGGCATTTGAGAAGGATTTGGATTGATCACTGGGATTGGGATGCTTTAACTTTCATGAAGTAATTTTTCAAGATGCACTGAAATAAATTCTTCTGGATTCATCCCTGGTGGAGGATTCCTGGGGGCACTTCAGCTAACATGTTATGGAAGGTGTAGACATACCTACATATCAGTTTGTTTTGTCCTCAAAATGATAAAAATTTAATAGTGGCAATACAGGTTGTTCTGCTCAAGTCATTAGCACTGTACTGATTTTAAAACTAATAATGAATTCATCTGTGTGCTTGGTGAGTTTTGAAGTCTGATTAAAAGACTTTGGCTGTAGGTTCATGAACCTGTTTGTAATAGCTTGGTTTCTGGCAGAGGATGTTTGTGGGTTTGAGACATGGGGAAGGCCAACAGCACAGTGCTGGTACCAGATATGGGAGATTTGCTGGCTGGGAGCCACAGGCCTTTCTTTCAAGATTCTCTTGAGGAATACAGAAACTTGAAATAATCATTTCCTATCTAAAACCCAAGCACAGGTTCCTCTATGAAACATAATAGAGGAGATGATATTTTCCAGTCCTCCTTTATAATAAATAGGGGGATATTCCTTAATTTATGCACAAAATACATATTTTCCTGGAAATAGAAGTCTATAACAAGCAGCCACCTGCTCTGTATGACCTTGTAGAGGCTCTGTTCTTTCCCATCTGCTAGCCTGTCTGGGTAGTTATTACAGCCTTTCCTTCCTTTCTCTGTGCATTTTTTTTTTTAATTGAGCTTTAATTTAGCCAGACCAACATTTAAATGTTCTCCAGCAATTTCTTTGGACATACACAGTACACTGATGTCCCTAGGCCATAACTTATAAACTCTCTACGAGGTTGCACCAGTGCATCTTCCTGAATGGCTGAACAAGAGGTTAAATGGAGGAAGGTCCATCAGAGGAGATGAAAATATATCTTTGGACATGTTATAATGAATCTGATGGTGAATCTCCCATTTTTTTTTAATGCTAGGAGACCACAGTTTGGGTGTAGTGATAGGTAAGATAATGACATCTGTCTGTGTCACTACCAGTGTAAATGTACTCCCTTCCTTCTAAGTGAAACACTCACTACTTTCACAAATTAGCACATTTTTGTGTTTCATTAATGTTTCCCAAGCATTCTGAAGACAATGAGATGACAAGCCACTGACAAAAACAATCAGAAGTGCACAAATTAAAACAGGCTGACTCGAAGAAGTGGAGAGAAGGAAAAGCAGCAAACCATGTGTACACTTCAGCAGGGAAAGCAGCAAAACCCTGACAGGAAAAAAACCCGTGCTGGTAGCACAGGCAAACCTGCTAGCTGAGCTCCCAGCACCAGAGGCTTGGCAGGCTAAGTAGGTGTCATTCCTGCTGGAAGGTGTCATTTCTGTGGCTAGTGCTCGTTTTTGTGGAGGCTGTTTTTTGGCCATGTTTTGCTCAATGGCAGAAATCATCCGCGCAAGGACGCGACAACCAACAGGGCTGCTGCCTCCAGGGGAGCCCTGCTCTCATGAGGACTTCATATTTCAGCAGAAACGAAGCTAAAGGGCACTGATAATCCTGTCAGGATGGCAACAGGAAAACAGGGAATAGCACAGAGCCCTCAGAAAAAGGCCTTTTATTTGTCAATAAGCACTTGTGGTGAGACAGCAAATCCATAAGTGGGGGAGCCTCCATCCATGCAAGCGAGACAAAAGACTTCTAGCTCTGGGGGTTTGGGGGTGTGTGGTCTTTTGGGGGTTTTTGGTTTTGTTTTTTGTTGTGTTTGTTGTGTTTGGGTTTTTTGTTGTTGTTGTTGTTGTGGAGTTTTTTATTCCCAAGAAGTCAAAAAGTGTATGGAAATGTAGCTCCACATTTTAATTGCTGGGCACAGAGTTTAAATGTGACTTCTGCTTCCACTTGGCTGTCTGACTAAGCAGTTCTGAATCCCTAAGGGTAAATGGTCCTTGCTCCAAGGACCCTTCTCTGAAGCAATATAAATCAATTACTTCTATATTTCTGGAAATTACTGTACACATTATCAGATGCCCAAGGGACTTTACTTCAGGATTGTATTTGATTCACATAGAACTGTAAAGGTTCCAAAAATGTTTGCAGAATTTTCTTTTCTATTTTTATGTTGCTACAGTGTAAATCATAAGGGTCTTCAGTTTGCCTTTTTGTCATGAGAAAAAAGTGGGTTTTGAGACTGTATTTAATCTGAGTCAGCACTAATTGTGTTGTCTGAATCAATACAGTCTGGAGAGATTACTGTGAGAAGGGGAAGGACACCCTGCTTAATGAAACAGGAGCTGCTCCCCTGGCTTTGTAAATCTGGCTAAGATGCCATTATGGAGAGGCAAATATTTAGGCTTAGAGTGTGAACACTTACAAGCTGGTGCCTGCAGAAGACAGCGTGCTCAGCTTCTCTTCTGAGATTTATTTATCTGATTTTCTGATCTCCTCCACAAAGCGAAGTTTATCAGATAGAGAGCAGCATGGAACTGGGAAAGGATGAGTGAGTGAACTGCAGCTTGACAAGCCCAAGATGATGTCCTCCCTGCCCCTCTTTTCTCTTTAGGCCTGGCTTGTTAAAATCTTTGTGCATGAAGACAATAGAGAACCTGTTTTCGTGGCTGATGAAATTTTAAAAACTGTGAAAGAGGAGGTCTGATGGCCAGCTGGAAAACACTTGCTACCCACAAATTTTGTGGAAGAGGAAGAAGTGACACAGAAGGAGAAGGATTGGATGTTGGAATTAGGTGATATTTCAGGTCCCTTCCAACCCAGACCTTTCTATGGTTCTATAAATTGTGTATCAGCAAGAATCTTCCTTCTTTCCAGTAAGAAATGTTTCTGCTCCATGGGCTGTAGGCATATATCCCAGCTGACTTCTAAAGCACTTCTCCAGCTGAATATTTTCTGTAATCATCTTCCTTATATAATAACTATAGGCTTCTTAATTCAATTTACAATTAAAAAGTGAAAACACTTTTTTTAAAAGCACTTCAGCTAGTTTTGTTAAAGCCTTGTTCTTCCTTGAGCTTTAATTTCATCATACTTCTTTTCTAATTAAAATCCAGTTTATTTCCCCCAAGTTGTTAGAAACAAAAGATCACTTTTCTTATTCACTAGACTAAATTGTATTTCAAACACAGAACATCCTGGGTTTTTTTCTAATGGGTTTTATTATAATATTTTGTGTAATCATTGTAACTAGGAATTGCATACCACCATTTTAACAAATTTTCCAGTCTGAATTTCACATGGATTCTCTATTGAATAGAAAACTTTGCGGTATGTTGCTGCAAACCTGCTCAACTCTGGGAACAGCAGCTGGGAAGTCAACAGAGAATCCTCATCTCCTTTTCCCAGCAAGGACTGTTGCTTAGATAGAGAGCCTGTGTGTATTGGATGGTGAAACCTTTCCAAAAACCTTGTAGCAAGTGAGGTTTTGTCACAGGACCTCAGCAGGTGCTGTTAGTAATTAGTATCTATATATAATCCTTAACAATTTCCATATGCTGTGTGGAAGCTGTGTGGTGGAGGTGGGTGAATAATCCACGTCACTGCAGTCACACATCCAGTGGAATGACACAGTTCTGTCGAGCACTGCAAACGGAGGAGCTGGAGACACACGAGGAGCCTGTTCCAGTCTGAGAGTGCACAGTGCACCATCAGCCTGCCAATTGTCACACTGGACACAGGTTTCACAAAGCAGTCAGTGGGACTTCCTCCTTTTCAGGATCTAATACCATATCTTCTAAAATTATAGCTTTAGAATGCAGGACAGTTTTGAGATTCTCTCTTCTGCATAGGAACACACTTTAGAAAGTTACTTGATGCAAAGAAGTCAGAATTTCTGAACTCTAAATAACCAGGGGGAAGGCTTGTAAAAGTTGTCCTTGCTTCAACTCTTCATGTCTCCACATAACCCTAAGGAGAAAAAGAGTTTCTCATTCATTTAATTTGTATAGATTCAGAGGGTGAAATGTATCAATAAGTGATGTTTCAAAGTCATGCTCTTAGTGGCTTGATCTTTGGCTAAAAGCAAGAAGCAATCTAAATAAATTTTGTACTTTTATTTAAAAAGTGGGTGGATTTGAGAGTGGTGACCACAATTCCTTTGGTTCGTGAAACACATTCACCACAACACTGATAACAAAAAAGATGAGAAGTCTCAGAGGTGAGCAATGTGAGGAAAACCAAAAAACCCAACAAAACAAATAAACCCAAGCTGGAAGAGCAGTAGGGAAAAATATAGTTTTAAAAAGTCAAATATAGATCACCTAGAGAGTGACAATTTTGGTTCAAATTCAAGAAAGCACTTAAACATTTACTTAAGTGCTGCTCTGAATGAGAATGCTTTCCTGAGTAGAAAAGGAAAAGAGCTGGCAGCAGTCTATGTCCCTGATGTGGGGAGATCGTCACTCGGGGAGATATAAATATTAAAAAGATACAATTCATCAGAGCAGAATATGATTTTTGCTATTTCAAGGGAAATATTTCTTAGGATTTTCTAAGCTAACAAAATATGATAGTAGTAAACATTTTCTTGGGAATGATTCCTACCTGGCAAGGAAATCAATTCATTGACCCCGGAGATTTTCTTGTGTTGTTTGCTCCATTGGCACACTTTAAAAATAACATTGGGAAAGCCAACTGGCATTTGCAGTGTTAACTTCCCATTAATGATCTTTGGAGGCTGTTGGGTGAAAACCCTCCCTCTTCCCTTCCACTTTCCTATTACCCTTAATATATTATTACCCAATTTAGCTTCCCTGCCAAGGGAATCTTTTGCTCTCTGATCTCTGCTGTAAGAGGAATGAAAAAGCACAAGTAAGCTGACTAAGTCTAAAGGAGCAAACTACACCAGGTTCATGCATAATGTAGCCATCACATCTTCTGTTCTTTTAATATTAGTGAGCTCATATGATATTCAGTGCTCACACTCAGAAGAGATAGAGACATAGCTATTCCTTGCTTATGGGTATTATTTCTACCTTAATGAATTCTCTTTCCTTTAACAGATAAAAATTCGGGAGACAGAGAATTGCTCCTCTCTCCAATCCTTTAGATTATAAACCATTTTTTTGTAATTACCCATAAATTATGAGTGTTTAGTTTTCTTAGAAAATATATTTCAACATAGCTCTCACATACCAAATTATAAGACTCTGTAATACTTCAGCTTCCAGATGCAAATGTAAGCTAAGCAGCATTCTGGATTAACAATTAGCAAAGACAACTGAAAATAAATTTAATTACAAAGCCAATCCACTTCAATGGCATAAAAAATTGATCTTATGTAACTTTAAAATGTATGTCTCCTGCCCTAAATCCCAAGGCAGTGGAGTATTGGTAAGTATGAAGTAGGCTTATTTCAGCCATGAGGGAACAGCTCATACAAACTTCCTAGAGCACTTACTGATATAAATATGAAATGTTTGCTGAGATACCATTGCAAGTGTTTCCTTCAGACAGATGCATTATAAACAATTAATAGTGGAAAATCTGCAAGGAGATTCACTCTTCTGCTTTAAAAAGGGAGAGGCTATAAAGAAAGGGTAGTGTGCAGCTTTTTACATATATGAATGTGTGTACATATATATATATATATATATATATAACAAAAAAATCCCCAAAAGCAATAAAGGAGGAAAATGCTTCTGTTCCTCACTCCTGTTAAAGCCCACGTTCAGAAGAGCACAGCTACTCTTCATTTGCCATTGCCAAGTTGCATACTACCAGACTGGGATTTTGTTTTAATCAGCATCATTTAAAAGGAGACAAATCACCATGTACGAGCTAATTCAGTTTGATGAGAAACCCAGGATGACAGAAGGGGAAGGAAGTGTTAGAGAAGAATTTACTTCTGAGTGACAATTAAGTTTAGTGCTCAGATTAGCAAAAAGCAGCCTAGTCATCATGTGATGCACTGCAGAGTGAGAAGACTGAAAACATTAAACAGCAATTTGCTTTTATGGAAAAATCAGCTGGAAGTGGCTGCAGCCTTGTTTTTAAATATCCAAATGGAATTGTACAGATAATGAGGTGGTGTGCAAAGACTGGAAAAAATATGGAGGTTCCTTGTTTGGGCATTTGTGGGTTGGTGAGAGGGAGGAAGAACCTACCAAATTAAATTTTTAAAAGATGATACTTAATGCATAACTCTTGGCCAGTAACTCTTTGTTCAGAAAAGTGTGAATTAGTGCTTTTTCCTCCACCCAGCTTTGCTAGAAATCCCTAATTTGATGTATTGAGATTGACACAGAAATTCTGAGGAAGCTCAGGCTGGGGCGAAACCCTCCCACATGGTACAATATGCTCCAGGCTCAGCCGCGACTCTGGGGAGCCAGAAAAAACTCTTCTGAGTGCTGGTGTGTGCGAGAGCATTTGTTCCAGAGGGGGATTCTTTGCTTCTGTACGAGGCTGGCGCTGGGAAATGGAGCAGCCAGCTTTCCCCCGGTGCCAGCTAGCGCTTTGCAGCCTGTGGAGACACGAGTGGGAGTTGTGCAGCGCTCCTGAGACGCCTCTTTCCACATCCTGGGGGTTGTCACTGCAAACTCCCCCAGAGATCCATCACAGGCACTCGGTCTGTGAAGGCTTTGGAGAGCAGGTCAGACAAATGTGCCACAGATGGCTCTTTGGAGATGGGATGGGATTAGATGACCTCTCACATTTTTTTTCCACCCTGTTTTCTGCAGCTCTGCAATCTGTCTTTTGAGGAATCGCTGGTGCCAATTTCAGATCCTAAATAGCCTAGGATGAATGAATCCTCTTGATGAAATGTTATTCCTCAATCCTGCTCCATATCTTCCAGCTTTTTTTTTTTTTTTTTCGTGAACACGGCGTATTACCAGCTTGGCAGGCAAAGCACAGGGACCAGGGAGAGCAGCTGGTGAAGACAGCTCTGGTGTGGGTGCAACTGCTTTAGGGGAGGTGACACAGGGCAAAAGAGTGGATTTGGTCTGAACCACTACAAGTGAGGGGATTAACTGCTCCCTGCTATCCAGCTGCAATGCTCTTTCTCAGCACACAGGCAGGATTGGGAGATGGATGAAAGGTGGACACAATTTGGGAGGCTCTTTTCTCACATCCACTCAGCACACAGTTATCTTGATCAGAGGAAAATGATCAGTCACCTGTGGTATCACACAATCCCATTAAAATGACAGCTAATACAGCAATTTTATGAACTTTGTCATCTCTCTTGGCAGGCCACAAAATGCTCTCAAAGGAAAGGCTTGCTGGCAGTGAGGGTTTAGGCCTGGGATGGGCATAAATGCACATGTAATTTGGACCACACTGTTCTGGCAGAGCAGTCCAGGGTCCCAGCAGGGCCCAGGTGCAGGGATAAGAGCTAGATAAACCGGCCAGATGTACTTGGTGGGAGTGCTGGTTCATGGCAAATAAAAAGGGACAGAATTGAGCTCTGCAACCATATTCCCAAGGAAAGGTCTAGTCATGTAGGCTGAGAGTCCAGCAAGGGGTGGAGGCACCAATCAGAAGCAGCAAAAAAAAAATCCAAGAAGTTCAGATATGATTATGATGTAGCCAAACCTAGTGTGGGAAATGGGGCATCTGTGAGAGGAGTGAAAGCTGCCCGGAGATTTGCCAGCTTTGGGGCTGTGACAAGCTGCTTGTTGTGAATTCAGATGCCTTTGTAGCCAGCATCTGGCTCACACTGAGCGTGTATTTTCAAGCATTGAAAAAAACAGAAATAATTCCCTGTTGTGTCAATAATGCTTCCTGAATATTACTCCATTCAAAATCGGGTGAGGTAGAGTTCTTATCAGCTATCCTGAGGCATCTACCAAGGCATTCAACCCATCTCACTGAATAATTTCATCAGTGCTTTCTTTTCCTCTTGGCTCCCCAGCATGTCCCAAAAGATAGGATGTGCTGTTTGTACACCCACCTTATGCATCTGAATCAGACACCAAAACCAAGTGTCTTATTTCTCACTGCAGCACACAGAAGGAGGGCACCCATTCCAGCAGAAGGGACCTGGAGGTGCCAGGCTCCCCAGGGTGACTGCCCCATCCCCTGTTGAAATCACTGGTCAGTGGGTGAATTGATGAATAGGGTTCAGGAATAAGTGTGGCCCTTTGGTTGGAAAAGAAAAAAAGATGCAACTGCTGTTGAGGATGGAAGATGGTTTAGAGAAGCAGCAGTTTGAGAACTTGCCTGGGGAAGAGCAGGAGAATGCAAACAGTTCGAGTAAAGCTAATGGGCATAAATAAAAGCCTTTAAAGTACAGTGTGCATGCCTTTGTTTGGGGCAAAGTACTCTTAGGTTAATGTAGTTTGAAGGCTGCCTTAGTCCCAGATGAGAAGCCTGTACATGGTGCTTTAACAGGCTTCGATACATGCTCATTAACTTTACACTCTTAGCTGGTTCTTCATAAATTTCTGATGTATTGACTCTTTTGGGAGTTCTCTTGGGTTTATTTTAGCTCTTTGTTGTAGTTTTACCAGAAAGCAACAGTCTCTGTGATTTCTCAAGGAAAAAAATAACCCTCAACCCCATTCCAAAAATAAAAAGCCAACAACCCAACCACCTCAAAATAGAAGAATATTTTAAAAGGCAGAAAAGTTAGCAATGGTAACAGAGACAGTTGTTCACAGGGGAGAGAGTGTACCTGTCACAGGAAATGCTGAATGCACCAAAAGAGTGACTCAGGGTCAGCTCTTAGAATGTGATTTGTATGAAAATATGTTGTGTAGATTCAAGGTCCAGTTTTGACAATCCCTATTATTACTTTATGGGCTCTCAAATAAAACGTTGAACTAAGTATTGTGCTAGCAATATTTATGAAATGGGTGTTACAGAATGCGATAAAAGTTTATAGGAAAGTCATTACTGTAACAATAAAGCACATTCTCATCCCAAATACCACCAGAGGGGAAGAATTGTGCCTGCATCAGATGAGTCAAGTGACTTCAGGGGGCTGATGCCAGCAGGGGTATCACAGCCCTGCAGGCCACCTGAGCACATGGGTCTGGGGAAATAAAGCCCGGCTTTAGCAGGAAGAGTCTCCTTGCTTTGTCACGGAGAGATGGGGATGCAGCGCCTGCCCTGAAGCCGGTGTCGGTAATTATTAACTGCTAATGGCGAGAAAAACCATTATGGTTACACAATAGGCTTTCCTTTCACACCACTAATTGTGTGATGAACTTACTTTGGCAGTAAATTGTCACATCTGCTGGGGAGAGAGATTACACTTGGGGAAATACAATAAATACAGTTGCGGTTCCTTTATCCCTGTGTGATTGAGGCATTAAAAAAAAATAAAAAGAAAAAAAAGACAACTTGGCAGATAGAACGTATTATTTGTTAGACAAGGGTTTGGGGAGAGGTAATAATTTTATTAGGGAATTGATATAGTAGGAAAACAGGTGGGCTTTCACAAGACCTCCTCAATTTGTTCTTTCTGCTCTGCTTGCACATCTGGCAGAAGCAGCACCCAAGGCCCCGGTGGAGGCACATTTTTGGTGTCAGTGCTTGCTGGAGATTCCCTCTGTCCATGTCCTTCCATTTGCTCCTGCTTCAGTAGCTTGATGCCCCCTTCCCTGCTCCCTCAGCTGTGACAGGGCAGCTGTCTGCATCTGGAAATAAATCGGGAGTGGCATCAGGGGATGGCCTCAGCTGGTGGTCACGGTGTTTAGGGGGGACTTGTCCCCAGGGTCATGGAGCTGATCCTGGTCCAATGGTACTTGGGCAACAAAAGCAACAAACAGACTCTCAGTGTTGGGAATAAAAAATGGGTAGCAGGGAATAGAGAAATTAATAGTGGTTTGGGTTTTTTCCCCAAGGAGAGAGGTAACTTTGGCACACTAAGGGAGGGGAAAAAGATGTCCCCAAGGCAGTATCACTGTGGACTCTGTGACTTTTAGTTCCTATTTCTAGCCTCTAGTTAGTAATTATTAAACAACTCCTGGCTTTTTCGTCTGGTCTATGCTGAAATGTTCTAGAATTTAATACTTCTAGTCCTTTTATTAGCAAAACAGTATTAGGAAAGCAGAGCAATTCTCACTGAGTGCATTGCAATATGATTTCTGTTACAGTCTTAAGTCTGTCACTAGTCTTTAGGTCTTTTAAATACTACTTTTCATTATTATTTATTTCTACATACTAGTTCTAAATGTCGGTGTCCTAGCAGGTGTTCTGTAGATTTTTTGGAGGGCTCCAGAAAATGTTCTCTTTTTCTTCACTTCTAAAAGCTGTTCTGTACTTATTCATTATTTGCATGGCAAGATGGATGACGCTTTATGGGACCAAAATCTGTTAGAAGGCAGAAGAAAAATTGTGTTCCATGAGCACTTTAAAGCACTAGAATAAAAGGGAAGGCAAGGAGAAGAAAATTTTGCACAGATATATTTAATAATTATTTCATTTTGATTATTGTTATGTTTTTCTACAGTAATCTGTACACAGGAATTGGATATTTATATCTTTAGCTAAGGAAAAAAAAATATAATGTTACAATAGCACTCGTTGCATTTTTGGAGATTCAGTTATATGGTTAAGATGTATTATGTCATAAAGAAAAGAGAAAACGCACGTAAGTGATATTTCTATATTTTTTAATAAATTTGAAAGGGAAGGCTGGGTCTGATCTGTATTTCCATGTTCAAACCAGGCCTTATAATCCTCAATCCACCAGAATTTCAGTTAGTGGAAATGGAAATTCTGGCCAAGAGATGAGCAGCAGTATTATCAAAATATTGTTCCTGATAGTCCTGAAGAGTCTTTCTAAACCTACCAGTGCAGCAGCAGTAGTTTCAGGTGTGCCTACAGTTAAATGTGTGCCTCTTTCCCTCAGAGGAATTTGCTTTTCCTGGTGCTTTCTGTGATTTTCTGTATAATATGTGCAGGCAGATTGTCAAAAAGTCACAGCGATCTTTAGGGTGCCTTAGCAATAATCTCAAATTGCTTGAGAGGAATGACAAATCTTTTATTTAAATGTCCTCCAGCAAGAGCCCTGTTTTCAAGCATATGTCTGTGTCCTGTCAGTCCCTCCTCTCAGTGCCAGCTGCCTTTTTCTGTGTCAGCTCTGTAAGGCTGGGTTTGCATTGCCCAAAGTCATATTTACACAATGCTCCTGTCAGTTTGATTGAGACAAATGCACAAAGTGACAGATGGGTTAATGGTCCCACCCCGGTGTCACCACATCACTTCAGGAAATGGCATCAACATGCAATCATGGTGTGATGTGCTATTACACTTCATTTGTCTTTAGAACAGTTCTGGAGTCAACAGCAAATCAGTGAGTGTCCCTTGCTTCACAATCAGCCATAACGCTGCACACCCTGCTCCTCTGAGCTGCTGATATTATGCCATGCCTTAGCTCCTGCAATTGATTCTTGAGCCTTAACACTGTCTCTTGAGATGGACAAAAGTCAGAGCTTCATTTATTCAGGAAATTTTGCTTTCATTTCAATTCAGAAGGAAAAAAAACAAAAACCACAACAAGAGAAATCCATCCTAAGTTCCAAACCAATTTCGTGCAAGAACCAGAAGTATCGTTGCGATTACCATTGCAGGTGCAGAGTGGAATTAATATTTTTGTAATTTTGTGGCCCCAGTATTGATGGCTGCAGTGACTATTTAAGTCCTATGAGTCCCAGGTTGGACTCAGTGATCCTGCAGCTCTTTTCCAGCCAAAATGATTGTGTGATTGGGCTCTCCCCTCTCTGCTGTTTGCAGTAGCTCCCCCTCACCCTGCCCACCTCTGCACCTCTCTGCCTCTTGCACTTTGGAGATGCACTGGGAAGGTTCAGACTCCTTGTGCTGGCTGCAGCAGGAGAGTTTTCTATTCACTGCCAGCCCCCAGCACCCTCAGTGCTGACACACTAAGTTTTGTAGCTCAGTTTTTTGTCTGCCTGCATTTCCACCACTTCCCTCCCATGGAAGCACTCCACAGTAGGATGCTTTGGCATTACATAACTTGGGTGAATAGAGAGGTATTTCTGTGAAAATGCATTGTGGAATGAGTTGTACTGCATTGTATGGGACACATAATATGACATTCTCTGGAGGAAACAATTGTTTTCTCAATACTGCCTATTGCATTCAGCTCCTCAATTTATGGTACATTCTTGAGAGGGCACAAGGGTGTGTTTCTTGGTAAAATAATTGTGTTTTAGCTTAGAATATCCTCTTTCACTAAACAACAAGCCTACATAAATTGTGTAAAAGCAGTCTCATCATTGTCATAACAGAAGTGGACTTTTTCCACTTAATTTATTTTGAGAAAATACATTTCCTGCTTATTTTCAAGATTGTCATTTTAGGATGTGGATGCCCACATAAATTAGATTTCTTCCTGTCTGAATCACACATACAACTTAGTATTGAGAGACTATACATTGCATGAGTCATTTTTCTGAAAGAGTATCTGTGGCACTCCATTCTTTAAAAGTTTTTTTTTTTAATTCTTTCCTTCAAGTCTTCTGTGGATTGACTTGCAAACAAAACTTTGCTTTTGTTTTATGGGATGAGATTTAAACTTATTTTTTCCTTCTAACAGCAAAATGACAAGATTTAAATGGCGCCTAGTAGTAGTTTTGTGGTGCCCTCATAAGTTTGGTTATCTGGTCTCATTTTTTAAAAAAAATCCTCAGAATATTAGCAGGTGTTCAATAAAAGGCTTCTTAGTTGTGTACTTATGTATGTAACATCTTCTATGCGGAACTGAGTAAGGGTTGGACTTTTTTTCTTTCTCCCTTCTTTTAATTCAGTTTTGTTATCTAAAATGGGTCCTCATTAAGTCTGATTGTGAGTAATCTTGTGCACTCTTGCACCTTCTTCTGTAGGATGCATTCAGGTGAGCTTATTTCAGTTTGTGACTTCTGTCAGAATTGGAAAGAAGGTAAAATAAGATATAAAAATATTCCCCCCTTAGTAAAGTAATGGCAGTCTAGCAGGGTCTGCATGGAGCTTTCCTTTGGCAGGGTCAGATAGGCATCTTAAAAGTCTGACAGATGATCTCTGATTAACTGAGACAAAAAAAAATCAATATTTATGTTAAGTAAATGGTGGTTGGCAAGTAGATGGGAAAATATCCAAAGTTTAAAGTAATTGACCCATATAACACACAAATGAAAAAAAAAACCCTTAAAACTTTTTCAATACCTCAAAATATGAGCATGGAGTTGCTCACTGCAGGTCACACTCAGATACTCTTTCTGCTTATCCTTCTCCCATTTCCTGATGAACCACCCTACTGCTGTTTGGAATTTGTCAAATTCAAACCAAGTGGGGGCTCTTACTCTGCACAGAGCTGAGCCTCACATTCATGCAGTGCCTGTCACATAACAATACCTTCAACAAAGAAATATAAATCTACCTTTTCCAATGCTCCTCTCTCTTTAAGAATTGTCATATAGGCTAATCTAGTCCATGTATATTTAATTTGTGCATTTTACATGCACTTTTTTGATCTGTGTATTCTTATCCAGAGCTGCCCTTCAGTTAAGATCCCTGATTTATAAAGACTGGTTCTGTTAAGATGTTAGTTCTATGTTTTACCATTAGGAAGACTATTCATTGTTAACTGTAAGAAGAGATAAAGTAGGTGTTTATACATTTGTCATAAACAACCCTAGCCCAGGGGTCAGGAAACCAAGGAAGAATGATGTAAGGGTAAAAAGAGCAAAACTTTTACTGCAGATGTTTCAGTTCATGTATATAAGAGTAAATGCTGGAGAAAGCTAAAGAATAGCATTGCTGGAAGACTCAGCTCCCTTCTGATTATTGTGGACACATGCCCTGAACAGCAGTATAACAAACTATTTAAAATCAAACAATTCAAAACCAGAGATGGAAAATGGTTTGCTGCTGAAGCTTCACTGGATGTGACCTTTGGCTAAGAGCACTCAAAGTGTGCACACCACCAGATCTGAAAATAAATGATGGACAGAAAATTGGCAGGATGCTCCCTGAGGGCTGAATGGTGTAATGCCGTGTAGTTTGTAGCTGTGTGGACATTTGTCACCGCAATCCTGCATGAAGGACACACACTGTGCAAGCCCTTGTTAATGTGTAACATTGCTTTTCAGCTCTGATGGTGAGAGTTGAGCCTGATGTTTTCCTTTGTCTTCCTTGAATTCGTTGTGGGAAGCTACCTGATACTTCATGAATTGCACAGTAGGGTCTGCTGTGAGATATTCAAGCACCTGATTATAGCATGTGTCTGCACTTGACAGCTTCATTGACAAATTTGTTAAATCTCTTTTCTCTTTGTGCCCCCTCCTGGGTATTATGAACTGCTGTGCCAGGGGAGGTCACCTGGGAGGGCCTCATTTGCCATCTCATTCATACCTCTCAAGATTTTTAAGATGAATTATTTATCAAAGAAGCTTCTGTCAGGAGTTCGGACAGCACATGTCTTCTTTAATTATTCCTGACTTTTTTCCTCCAGTGAAGCACATGGTGAGTTTCTTGAGGAGAGAGTAAATGTGCTTTGTCTTCTGGATACCACAGAGCAGGCTGAAGAAAAATGTCTCTGTATTTGCTTGTGTGCCAGCAGTGACTAAAGGCTCCAATGTCCTGATATCTCTGCCACAGATCCCTGCTCAGATATTCAGCTCACTACATCTGGGAGACTCCAGCCAGCACCAGGGAGCTGAAATGTGCTGGACTGACAGTTCTGGGTGCTGAAGGTCTTTTTGTCATGCAATCTGCATTTTAATGGACTAGACGAGACACCATCCAGTATCATCACAGTCTTGGTGATGAGGGGGGAGATGTGTTGAGAGGACACAAGAATTAATTACCCCAACATTGAGATCAGGCACGTGGGAGAGAGGAGAGTTCTAGAGGGAAGGCTTCACACTGCACCTCCATCTGCAGACTGAACTTGCCACTTTGGAAATCAACCTACGTTTTTGTCCTGTTCTTTTCATTTTCCAAAGAAGAATTCAGTGAATCCTGGATTCTGCAGGGAGTCAGCCAGCCAGCATTTACAAAGCAACTGCATGAAGACCAGAACACAACAACTTCTTTTAAAATCAAATTTATATTATTTATGACTTGCCATGAACATTTGCAGAGACATTTCTGTTAGTTCCTTAACATGTAAAACTCAAATGAACACACATTTGAAGAAGCCCTGGCATCCAAAGGCAGCTCCCACAAACATCCTAGAACACCTTTGTGAGACCAACACCATGGAACTTGCTCTTCTAACAGGTAAGGATTGCAACCTCTGCACAGGGAAAGGCATTTCACAAGTTCTTGTTCCCCAGAGCACCAGCCTGTCACTGAGCAAGGCTGGTGGTGTGGCCAAGTTGGGTTCCTGCTCTGGTCCAGCAGGAGCTGCTGTGACTCGTTAGGCAGAGCACACTGAGGAGGATTTCCCATTAGCTCGTGAGCAAATGTTCATTTCAGCCAATGCTTTGTGAAAGACAAATGGTAAAATGCCAGCAATTCCTGAATATAGGCATTACTTCACCAGAGTAAACCATGCATTTTTCATTAAGGTGTAAACTGTGACTTTAGGTTTTCGTGCAAGCTTATTCCTTTCCAGGAAACTGGAGCTGTATGAATGCTTGATGTACAAAGAAAAGCAGGCTAAGAGATAAAGTTGGAAAGGAATGAGAGTAAGGGAAGGAAAACAGCTAATTGAAGAGCTAATTATTTCCCCCTTCTCCATTTCTGAAATGACCAATGGGGGTTTGCCTATGAAGTTCCCTTTTGGAGCTGAGTTCCCCACCCAGCACCCACCTGCCCCAGTAGATTGTGCCATGGTCAGAGCTCTAGATAAGCCTCAGCTGGGCTGGCTGGGGCCAGAAAGCAGCAGGCAGCCTTGGTTCCTTTCCTGTGAATTAGAGCAAGCAGGAGCTCCTTCTTCGCCACCTGACAACAGGTAAGAATTATTTATCTTTAACTTTATGCTTTGTGAAATGGTACAGATAAAACAAGTTACCCTGATATTTCCAGGTCAGGGGCAGTGTGTGTCTCCCTGCCTGGTGTTAGCTGAGGTCCTGCTCTGCTCACTCTGGTTTCTTTGGAGTGTTGCTCAATAAAGCAAAGGGAAAAGGATATAGTGGCTGTCTGTGTGCTGCCATGTGCTGGGCTTTGGAGGAGGTGCTACCTGTGATGTGAGGGGTGAGCTCTGGAGGTGCAGAGTGGCTCTGGGCCCTGTCAGAGGGGTTTGCTCTGCTCTGCTCTTCAGGAGTCTCTGTGCTCTTCTGAGTGTGTGTTGTGGTTTCAGGCAGCAGGCTGGGGGTTTGTCATTTTGCATGATGATTGTCTGGGGCTGCTAGTCAGAGAGGCTGCTGGAGCTACAGGTCAGGATGTCTCATTTTCTGGGTGCTGTGAAAAGAAGTGTTTTTCCATGCTCTTGGTTCATCACATTTGCTGGCTGTTGGCTCATTTTGCTTCCTCGAGTGGTCATAAAAAGAGAAAAAAAATTAATTTGGGGAACAGAATTTTGGTCTCAACAAACTTCTGTCCTGGTGAATCCACCCCACCATTACACTATGTCGGATAAACCTAATCTTTAGCTGCTGAGTGGGCTATAAATCAGTTCAATAGCAGTTCTTCAATATTTTTCTTTGTCACCTTTGTGATAGCCTTATTTACTGCCTCCTGTTTCAGGGCACTGTCATCATTTCTTTTCTTGGATAACTTAGAGAAAATTTGGAAGCTATCAATACAGAATTGTTTGAATGTGGTTTCAAAAGTCTCTCTCTCTTGATCTGTGCGACTGAAAAAGGAAACCTTCAGTTCTTTAAAGACTTTTTTTTTTTTCCAAAGTACTGGTGGAAAAACTGTGGGGTCCTCTGCTTCTACTGAAACTAGCTGTAATGTGAGATGGGGGGAAGAATCTACTTGAGTTATCCATTTTAGTAGCAAATATCTGATCTTTCTTTCTCCCAAGGGTTTTCTGCCATTTTTGCACATCTCTGTTCTGTTGGTTTTTTGGGGGTTTTTTTATGATCTTATGGTGTTTTATATGCTGGGTTTTTTTTTTTTTTTCATATTTTATTTCCATGCATAGAGTGTCTAAATTTGTTATAAGTTGCACTGGAAAAGAACTCTGTTATCTATATCAATAGAGCTCTGCAACAAACCTTTCCTGCCAAACCATATTTACTGTACATACTGTATTTTTGAACAGCAAAATACTTATTTTGAGTAGAAAAAACAAACTCATTTTCTTAATTAACTTTTTTTATGGAGGGTTTAATGCATGTTCATTATAGAAATTGCAGCTCTCCTCCGAAAAATTGACTGTAAAAAAAGTTCCTTGTGGGGTTCCATATTTATTGTGCCTTAGTGATTTTCATATAAAATACATGCAGGTTGGGACTGAAAAGATGCTTTTGTTTTTCTACCTGGCAGCCTTGTGCATTCAAATGGGGCTGTGGCTCAAGCTGGGCTTTTTGTCTCCCCATGCATCAGCACCAGCAGGACAAATTACAGCTTCTGTTTACACCTGCCTTTTCAATGTGCTTGTGCAGGTGTGACAAAATACAGCCTAGCAAACCTTGTTGTGTGAGGGGACTCAAATCTGGCTTGCCTGCTGCTGTGCTGGCCCTGTAAAACTAACAGGACTTGGGAAGGGGGAAAATATTTTTTCTTTTTGGCATGGCCACAGGTAGGTTGACACTTGAGGAGCCCGTCTGCTAGACAGGCCAACAAACAGTTGACATCTTCACACAGTCATATCCTGAAAAACAACTGTGCTGCTAGCCAGGAAAATAAATCCTTTTGCATTGAGCTGCTGGTTGTGTTCTTAGCAGCTAGTGTAGGTATTTGCATCTGGGAGGCTGTAGGATGGAGTTTTTCCTGAATTCCCCAGCAAAAGGAAGCCTTTCAGTTGTTTAATTTAGAGCTGCTTTACAGCCCAGGGTTGTTGGATGGCTTCTGCTTGGATAGGCATGATCAGCACCCAGGTTCCTGCTGGGCTGCAGGGGAAAGAAATCCCTTAGCTAAAAATTCTGGTGGCCTCCAGTGTGAGTCACTGAGACAAAAAACTCTGAGGCACAAGATTCACTCCCTGAACAGCTTGTCCTCCAGGGTCTTGGAAGGTTTTAGTGAGGGGCCTTTTGGACACAGTTGGCTGCTCTGTGGATTAAAGTTGATCCAAGGTGGAGATGGGTCCCAATCAGTTTGTCCCAGGGTTTAAACTCACAATTATGTTTACCAAAGTTTTGGTAGACCAAGTAAAGCTTTGGTTTCTGAGCCAGCACCAAGACACCACTCCTCTGCAGCCACCAGGATCTTCAGGCATGTCACCCTGAAGCTGCTGCTTGCTGATATTTCCTCTTAAACCAGTGCATTCAGAGGCTGGACCAGACTCTGCAAAGATCAAGTGTCTGGAGAGATTTTTTTTTTTGTGCCATTTTGAAATCTGCTATCTGCAAAGTGAAATGCACAGAGGAGAAATCCACTTGTCACAGTTCATCTATTAAGAAATCTTGATGGTTATAAGAGCAGTTACACCTTCCTCCCCCATCCATTCCCTTGGAAATATCCAGCAGGATGAGGAAAATTCCTTGGGCTCTTTCTAAATAAGAGTTGCAAGATTTTTTTTCTGATTACATTGCAGATAGACATAAATGGAAGAGGTGATCATTTTGTTGGTTGGTTCCCATGTGATTGCTGTATTTGAGTTTTTTGTAGAATCCCAATTTGTGGCCACAGCTATTTTGTTTTATCCCTGTGATTTTTTTTTTTTCTCCCACGTTTTTTCCTTCATTTTCTTCTTGTAATATTGACACATGTTCATCCTGAGGTTACAATATTAAACACCCTTATAGTCCATCTTGTCACATCACTTTCAGTGAAAAGACTCTGCTTATTGTTTTAATCAGAGATTGCATTTTATTCTTTCGAACTGTAAAATTGTAAGTAGAAAGACCAACATAAAAACCCTGAGAATTAATTAGTTGCAAATGGGCTTCTTGGCACATAAGGAAAGGCTTTCATTTTGCTGTTATTATAAGGAAAATATTAGAATTCATCAGGGGGGAAAAACCAAACTTGTATAGTTTATTAGAACTGTATTGGGCATGAATAGCAGTTTCACACTTCTGTGGAAGATGCTTACCTGGAATTTAAGGTATGTGCCCCTTAGCATATGGCTCCTAATTATTTTCTGCAGTGTCCTTTGAAGCAAATTGTCATGTACCCCAGGGTGAATGGGTTTGCTCCTTGGTTTTGTACCCAAACAGCAGTACTGGCTGGGAATCCACTGAAGTGTAAAAATATCTCTCTGTGTCCAGGTCCTCTAGCTCTCTGAGTTGGCAGAAATAATGGCAAAAAATTAAAAAGGAGAGACGGAAACCAGAGGAAGAGTTCTCCACATGGGGACCACCCCTGCATGCAGCAGTGAGCTGTGCCAGGGCTGTTTGTTTGAGGGCAGTGGTACATGTCCTACAAGCAGGTGTCAAAGTCAGAAATCCCTGGGCTTCACACCATTTCAGGGGCAGCACATTCCTCAGAGCCCTGGGGATTTATTATCCTGGCTGCCCCTTTTTCTTTCCTCGAAGCAGGGGGAAGGGAAAGACAAGCTCTTTGCCTTTGTCCTCACCCTCCAAGTTTTGCAGGAGACCTGAGCCCTGTTTCTGTAGATGTGTCTGTAAGGGCAAGACCCCTATCATGACTCAATGCTGGCAATGAGACAATATTACCAGAAGCCTTTTTGGGGCTATTAACTGAGGCTGTGTGTTCTGCTATCCAGGGAGCAGATTAATTCCCAGGCAGTGGTCTTGTTTCCTTCTTTCATGGTGTGAAAGTAGTGTTTGGTGGGTTAATTATCTGTATGTAGCAACGAGCAAAGGTCAGGGATGTGTGCTGATATTCTGAATGAAAGAGAATTTTCTGAGTAATTGCTGTGAAAAGTCAGGAGTTAAGAAAACAAGCTGGACTTGAGGCTCGTGAAGACCATAATCACTCCTTCCTTCTGAGATCCTGCTTGTGCAAAGGTCATTAAATAAAATAAATAAAAAACTTATGTTAATAATCACAATCTTCTTGATGTCAGGAGACATGAAAATACCATAAAGAACATTGTCTCTCCATTCCTGCTGCTCAAGCTGTAGTTGTTTGTTGTGGCTATGAGTGAGCAGATCTCAGGAAATTAATGAGCTGCTGTCTAGTTAAGCATGGTAGAATTTAATGGAAATGTGTTGTTAATCTCTGGGACCCCATTTTTTACTTCCTCTCTCATACTTGCTAAGAAAGTGTTTGTTAACTTGCTAGTCATGCATCAAAGAAGGAGAGGGAGATGTCTGATGTCTCCAGGTTTATTATGGGAATTGTTTTCCACACTGGTATCCTTGCAATGTGTTTGCTACTAAAAAAAAAATAAAAAGGCAGCATTTTGTTTTTGCATGCTTTTTCACACTGTTGTGCACAAGCCTACGTGCCAGAGTACATGGATTGGAACCTTCAGAGACTTGGCCTGTTCATTGCCAATTAAAACCAGAAATTACAGAGCATTTGCTCTGGTTTAAGGTGGCATCTCTAAGAAGTGATTTTGAAGACACTGTCTTAAACAGCTCAATCTTTTGATGAAAACTGGAAGACTGAAAGCACTATGTTAATTAGTGGAGCAGTAAATCAATAAACGTATCACGGTTGCTTCATCCACTGTCCAAATAAATGAGCTCAGTATTTTGCATCTGCATTTCCTTCTTTACCCTCCACCCCACTGAGATAAAGAATTCAAGATCTTCACTGTGCTTGCAGCTGTATGAAGGGCAAATTAGAAACTGCTGCTTTCTGTGAATACAACAGACTGATGTATTAGAGAATTTCTTTCCGAAAATGACTTTCATTGGAACAGCCAGATAAAGTAATCTATTTTAGATCCATCTTTGCAAATAGGTCCTGTTGCAAAGGCTGACTGCTAAGGCTGTTTGGCTCTCTGAACGAATCTTGCTTTTGAAAAGTGTTTAAAGATTTAAGCTTAGCCCTAGCCGTCAATTTCCAAAAGCTTTTGGAGTTCAAACAATGAGCTTAACTAGCCTCTAGAATAACATGAAAGCTAGCAAAATGTCTAGAACATCTACTGAAAAAGCCTCTAATATCTCTAAGTGCGCAGTTTATCTCTGGGTTTAACATTAAAACTGATGGAATTTTTAAATGGGGAAAAAGTTCTAAAATATAATCATAAGCTACTCTAAAACACTGTTCTGAACCGTCTGGGACAGACACAGTTTCTTACATACCTATTTTGCAGTAAGATATGCTGCTAGAGCAGATGATTTACTGTTTCTGTCAAAAGGAGCTGCAGTTCCTATTGCAAAATTGTGAGAGGCTGAGTCTAAGGGGATTAGTAGATTTTAAGTTTAAGCTTTTTAGTGTGTCATTTAGTTAATTTATGGTACCTCTTCTAGTGGCTGTGAAAATGGTCTGCTTTCTAATATGGTACCATGGATAGTTTTATAGAGAATTTTAATTGCCTTACAGTTAGCATTTTTAACTCTCTTCTCACCCCCTTCTTGGCTCATTCCTTTCCAGAAGTGAGGATTCCTGCTGTTTGACTCCAATTCATCTGCTTTATCCTCACTACTCCTGCATTGTAACACACCCATGCTTTAGATGTGAATGAGGGATGGGAATAAGCAGGTTTGGCAGAGTGATGGCAAATCCTTAGATGTTTCCAGCTCCAAAATGATAAGGAGGCCATAGAGGACTTGCCAAGATGTGGCCGCATCAAAGCAGTCATTATGTTTCTGTGCCATTTTAAGTTGCATTAAAAGGGAAGGAAACAAGTTTGTCACCATTTATCGCCATAACTCTTCAGTTAAATTTGTTCTGCTGTGCTGATTGTTTAATCTAAGATGTGATTTAAGTGTATTTTCAGCTTCTGGGTAGGCCTTTTGGGTTATTTATTTCATAACCTGGCATGAGACCCTGGGGGATATCAGAATCCTGACCTGCCTTCCTTTTCTGGTAGTTTCTCCAAATAAGCTCTTTGGGTATTCAGCACTTCCCATGGGGCATTCTGGGCTTTTTCAGATAGTTTTTGATGGTGTCTCTTCTGTTGTCAGCTCTCTATTGGTCACTGTAAATAAATCTGAGCCCTCCTGGGCAGGGCTGTTGCCTTTTACCACCCTCTTGCCCCTCCCAGTCCTCTGGGTTATTGTTCATTTCTGGAGAGCTGGTGTTCTGAGGTGTTAATTAATATTTTACATGCTTGTCCTATGTTTCTCAAGCCCATCCTACCAGTCCCTTTTTGGGATTATAAATGATGGTGTTTTGAATCCCAGTTTTCCTTGGGAAGTTCGACTTAAAGACCAAGCAGGCATCAAATTACCCGTGTGTCTCCTTATCACAGAAGGTTGTTTGTGAAATTAATTTCCTTCTCATAGTCTCCAATTAAAATACAGTTTATCATGATGTACTTTATTGTGACTCACATGAAAAGGCTTTAATGGATTATTTTTCAGCAGGTGGAAATGCTATTTGTAAGGCTTTGGGTGATTTCATGTGGCACTGCTTATACATATGGGAGGAGAAAGGAAATTCTTGATCAGTTGATGGATTATTTCTAAATTGGCTTTGTCCTTAATGTTACAGTTGCTAATAATGATTTATAATGCTTGACCATTTTCTTCTCCTTTAGGAACAGATTTTAAAAATTGCTGTGTTTGAATGTTCTGTTCCAAAAAATATTGGGTTTGGGATTTTTTTTTTAGCACTTTATGTGTAGAACAGAGCAAGACAATAAGACACAATGTCATGCTATGAAGGATAACCTTGAGAGCTGCAATGTCACTGGTGACCATGAATGTATTTGTGCAACCTGAGGAAACTCAGTGTAATTATTAGCTATCAGGGAATATTACTCTGGTACTAATAACTATTTCAGAAGCAATAAAGTTTCAAAGTATAATATAAACTGGTTTCTATCGGGAGTTTTAATCTGCTAAAGCAACTATCAAGTATGCCCTTCATAAACACCTGAATGCATGTTTGAATCCATTCTTTCAAGAAACATAGCTAAATAATTCATTGTTTTTGAGGATATTCTGAAGTGTTACAGGTGTCAAATACTTAAGTTTTCAAGTATTTTAATGGTAGTTTGACAGATGTGCTTGACAATCCCAAATCAATTTGGGTCAGATCAGAATAATTTGACAGGTTTAGCTGTTGATGGCGGGGGTGGGACCATTTTGCTTCAGTTGTTCTGCCCAGCTATTCTAATTAATCTCCACTTAATTTAAAGAAATTACTTACTGTATCCGATAATGAGTTAATTTGTAATTCAATTAGCAGCCCCATTTGCGAGCCTTTAATGTGAACAAAAAGCACCTGCTGAACTGCTCAGCCCGAGTGACACCTGGGAGGGGGTGAGGAGGATCTCCCTGCCCTGGCATGCCAGGGGGGAAAGGGCAGCTCACCCCTCTGCCCACAAAGATGGACTGGCACCCCCTGCCTCAAACAGGGAATTTGGACTCCCTGTAAGGAGCTGTCAAGGGCTGTGGCCAGGAAGGGCTTTCCACCTGCAGTGTTTGGGTCCTGGTGTAGATTGGCAGAACTATAAAGTGGAGATTTCTGGTGCCCATTTAGCAAAAACAATAGGTCTTTTTTTTTTTTTACTTTTTTTTTTTTTCTCTAGTGCGATTGAAAATGGAAGGATGCACCACAAAATTTGTATTTTAAACGAAGGTTTGGGGAGTCTGGGAAAAAATAAAATAGGTGAATTTATTGCCTGAATATATATTTTGAGCTGTAATCTTGCCTAGATTGCATTGCTGGTATTTTGTGTCTTAAACAGAAAAGAGAGGTTTGGTTTTGAGACGTTTATAATGAAAATATTGACAAACAGCTCAATTTTAAAACAACAACCCCCCCCACTCCCAATCAACCCAACCAGCCAAAAACCCCATGAAATAGCCTGCAGATCAGTCACTTTCTAAAAGTGTTTTACATCTAATTGCTCTAATTAATTAAAAAATGGGAACATGTTACTTAGTTTTGTGAAGCTGTAATGCAGCAAGGAAGGTGGCTATAAAGTCATCTGCTCAAAATGTTTACACAAAGTACCCAGCCCTTGTTAAACTGAAATTTTTGGGGTGGTTATGACAATGTGATCTAAAATGCAGATAATGACATAACCAGAGTAAAAAAAGCAGGTCTGCAGAAAAGTGGCACAACAGGAAGGGTGACAGAGGGTGGCATAGCACTTAGGTCAGTGGGAAAGGAAAGGACAGAGGAGGAAAAAAGAGATCAAGTGTCTGTATTTCCTACTAGACTGTGGCTCAGGGTGGGATTTAAGCCAAATGACCAGATTTAATGCTTCTAATCACTTTTTTATTCAGCGGTTCTTTTTTTCCCCTCCATGACTAGCACCATTTAAGAAAAGACTTAACAGGCCAATGTTCATCTTAATTATGCTCTTTCAGGTTTGTGCACACTCACAATGCCAAGTATTCAGGGCAATCCAAATTTTTCCTGCCTTTGGCAGGGGGAAATAGATGCCTGCTCCTAACACTTATATCCTATGTGCTGTATGTCACAGCCCCATTGAAGTAAGAGTGGAAACTGTTCAAATGAGGTTATAGCTTCTGAATATTTTAGATGCTTAGAATCACAAATAGAGGAAGGTAAAGCAGAGTTCGGCTGCCAGTTGAAGACTACTAATACATGGATCCCTTTTATCTGGGAGTTGCTGGTTCTTGGCATGGTGGGTGCACAACTGTGGTGAGTCCTAAACACGCACACCTGTGGTGTCTGCATTCAGAGTTACACCAGGTGCCTCTTACAAAATTATTTTTGAATGAGCATCAATGCAAAGTGGCAACCGCTGTTGTATTTGTTGGGTTTTAGAGTGTTCTAGGGACTTGGAGGTTTTTGTTATTATGTGGTTCCTGGGAACTGAAGCTGCTATAAGGCCAGTCACTGGCTCCTGCTATTTCTTTGTCTACATGACTGGAAGACCTTCCTCTGTGGATTGATTAATTAAATAACTGGGCAGTGTAATTAAAATTGCACAGTATTTTTTTTCTTTTTGTTTTGGTCACTGACTTTTATGACTTACTGTTGTTTCCATATTCCCAAAATATGGGTTCCTAAATTGTAATGCACTATTTAGAAATACATTTCCCTTGGTGTGCAACTCAAGACATTAGTCCCACTAATTTAATGTCAGCTAAGAGCTCCTCTTCAACAACTTAACTCGGATCCTTAAACACTCTGTAACACATTTCATAGTTCCAGCCAGGGTTTTTTTCCCCATATGGTTGTGTTACACATATTCTTGGATTATTGCCGGTTTATCAGGTCACTGTACTGTCACCAATTTACCAACTCACTTTTTTCATCTTACTGCTGAAATAATCTTTGTGCCCTCAGCACTTTCACAAGTGTTTCCAGCTGTATGTGGCTCATTACTGAACTGCATCAAACCTGATCCCTTCAGGACTCCACTCACTCCAGTCTGGTTTGCTGATGTTGCCCATATCTGGTAGAAGCTGTACAACTGTTCACTCTTTAAATTTAGAAGGGAATTGTGTAGCTCATTAACGTGTCCATTATAAAGATCTTTAATTATGTTGTGAACATCTGAGTTGAGCTAATCCCATGGTAAAAGGCTAGCTTGTATCATTATTTTTGCCCTTATCGGTCAGGTCTTTGGCCTTCTGTGCTTGAAAAGCAGAGGGAGATTTTTTCCAACTCAAATGCACTTGTTATCAAACACTTTGATAATCCCATCCTAACTTTGAAGTTATTTTGTCTTTGGTTTATGTGAGACAATTACTTCCACAGGATCGTGGGATAATTCAGGTTCAAAGGAACCCCTACTCCAACCTCCTGCAAGCAGTGTTAGATGTGAGACAAGGCTGCTCAGGGCATTAACCAGGCAGACTTTGGAAACTTTCAAGTGTGGAAACTGCACAGCCGGTCTGGGTCCCCCTTTCTCTGTCTTCATGGTGAAAAGACTTCTTAGCCCTTTCACCCTCACACAGTTTTTATGAATATCTGCAGCATTTGAAGTTAAGGGAATTTTTTCATAGTCTTTATTAAGCTGGCCTAGGTTATTACTTTAAAAATGTTAGTGAATGATGGGACAACATATAGCTATAAAATTAATGCAAATCTGAACAGGAAGGGTTTTGCACAACCTTTTTTCTTTGACACAGAAGAGAGTTTTGTTGCAGAAGTATTTTCCACTCTAAACTGAAGGGCTGCGACGTTTTCCAGACAAATGAAATGTTTTAATACATTGCTCTGTAACAAGATAATAATCCATACCTTCAGGAGAGACATCTGAGTGGCTGAAGGGTGCTGCTGCTGATGGCAGTTGTCACTGTGCCCCGAGTGGATGCTCCAAGTCCAGTTATCACAGAAAGCACGCTGGGTTCGACAGCATCGGTTTGTGCTTCAGCTGGCAGAAAAGCTGTGCTGCCCCTGGGGAGCCTGGTCCGAGGCAGCAGGAAAGCTTTTCCAGAGCTGAGCTCTTTCTGTAGAGGAAATGACATCTGCTTGCATTGTTTTATACCTGTTTTGAGAGTCTCTGCTGAATAGTCTGCACTGGGGCTGGCATCCCCACGTACCTCACAGGCACTGCAATTTCCCTGTAATCCCTCCCATGGGAACTGAGGCACACTCTGAGTGAATTGCTGGGAAGAAGGATGGGAATTGTATTGTTCTAGTGGAAGCACTTTAGGAGCAGATCCTGAGTGCAGGGAATAACTCCTGCACTGATCATAACACGGTGTTTCTAAAGTGCTGTCCCTTCATCTCCCAGAGCAGACCTAAGGGAGTGCTTTGGTTTATTAAATGCCATTTATCCCTCAGCTCTTTTAGTTCTTCTCAATCTCCTCTTCCTTCTAGTGCTGAGGAAAACACAAGTCCACACTGGACAATACTTGGTAGGTCATTTACTCATTAAAACTCCAGCGATGTCACTAAGAGATGGGGAGCCAAATTCCAAATAGCAGATTGTTCATAATGGTATTCATAGATGTTCACAATAGTTCATAATGATGGACTTCAAACTATTCAAGCTTCAAACTGCAATTACTATTTGTAGCAACTTTAAAATACCCGTGTCCACATTTAAAACAGCAGCCCAGCTGCAGGGAAGTTTTAAGGATGAAATGGATCCATAGTTTTGCTAGCTGGAGTACTTTAGAAGTCTTGGTGTAAAGCCCAAATTCTTTGTTTTAAAAGTGTGATTCCCAGCGCTGTTGTTGCACTAGGTCGGGTGAATTGTCCATCCAGCTCGTGTCTTATTTCAAGCTGTGGGCATTCAAGGTTGCTTAAGGAAAGAGCATTTAAAAAGGTGTGAAGCAAAGGACGATATTTTTCCTAGTACACCTCCAGTTTAAAGACTCCCTGAGGCAGTGTGCATTAGCAAGTGTTCTGGAAGGTGTCAAGATGGCACACTGATGTGCCTAAGCTCATTTTGATCACTAGTTAGATAAATGCGGTGTTAAAATTGAGCTAGTGTTTGTCATCTCTTCTACCCTAGTAATTTCTTTCAAATTTTATCTGATAAATTGCATTCAGTCCAGGAAATTCAGCCTGATAGCCAAACTGTAAAAATCTCAAGAATGAGAATGTTCAGCTAAGTGGCACACATAACTTAAACACAGTCCTTTGCCAATAGTACACATTAATTATTATTTAAGTATTTAAATGCAGTCTTAGTTTGAATTAGCTGCAGAAAACCAGCAGCTTGTCTTTGGAAGACTCATCCAGTTCTTTTCTATTGTTTCCATCACTATAGGGCAGAGTTAAGGCTGTTTGGATGGCCTCAACTGTAATTACGCCATTGCAAGCAATTTATGAAATGTTTACATGCATATAATACATTGTATATTAACTTCATTAACCCTAATGCGCCTTGGATCAGGTCCAGCACTGATGTGTTGCTGAATTTGTAAAATGCTTTGGGATACTTCAGATGAAAGGCACTGTGATAAAGTGGGAGTTAGTAATTACCATAAGCATGAGGAAGTGGCTATATTTGACTCTAGCCATTGACCCATAACTCTTGGAAAGAAATTGAAAACTAAATGATAGAGACTGCAGAGCAGCATCCCATCAGAAAATCTATGCAATTTCCTGGTGTCTAATCTAACTACCCAGTTCTGAAGGCAGAGGGTGAGACATTTTCATCTGGTTACAGGTAAACAAATTGCTTCTTTTCCCAACCTGCTCTTTGTGCTGAGCTGCAGGCTGGCCTGCAGCCCCCAAAGCATCACCCTGGCCAGCTGCACTGTTCTGAAGGCAGTTCTGTTCTGCAGGGTCCTCCTTCCTCTCAGCTGCCATGCCCATCCCTTCCCCCATTGCCTTGGCACCACGGTGCCCATGCTGCACAGCCTTTGTGCTCAGTCACCTTCTGCTGCTCTGGTGCTGGCATTTACCTTCATGGAATTGCTCAGCTGAGTGCTGGCAAGGCTGCAGACTGGCACAGTCAGGTGCCCAGCAGAACAGCAATCTGCCAGGCTCCACATCTCAGGAAATCTGAGCATTGTTTGGCTACCAGCAGTGAAACTGGGCTAGCAAGAGACAGGAGAGTCTGAGAACTTGCAGCTCAAGGTGTCTCACTGAAGCCGGGTTAGGAGGAATGCAGTGGTTTTGCCAAGTGTGTGTCATCCCAGCCTCCTCAAAAGGGAAGGCAGAGGGGCAGGCACTGAGCTCTTCCTGTGGTGACCAGTGACAGCACCCAAGGGATGGCCTGGAGCTGTGTCAGGAAGGTTTAGGCTGGGTATTAGGAAGAGATCCTTCACCCAGAGGGTGGTTGGGCACTGGAACAGCTCCTTTGGGAAGTGCTTGGGGTCCCAACCCTGCCAGAGCTCACAGAGCATTTTAACAACTTTCTTGGGCAAGTGGTGGATTTTTGGAGCTGTTCTGCGTAGAACAGGGAGCTGGGCTTTGATCCTAGTTGTGTCCCAACCCAGGACATTCTGTGTCTGTCAGTGTAAGGAGGGCAAGAACATTCCTTCTGAGACAAGGAAGAGAAAACTTGCCTGTCTAGTTTGTACAGTCAGCAGCTACTAAGTACATCTTGTCATTCTCTTGGGATTTATATTTGGGGGTTTAAGTCATCTTTTTTTGCTTTTTGAACAGAAGATTGTTCAACTCCTGTATGGAAAATTCTACTGGAGGTGATTCCAATGCTGACTGTAAATCACTGAATGTCGTCATGGCATAGCCAAGAGCTCTCTGGAAACACTTAGAGAGACTTACATGAAATAAATACATAATTTAATAATTGACTCTTCTATTGACAATGAACAATGGTGAAAGGAACTCGGGCAAGAGAGTATCACCTCCAAAGGCTTGAAGGGGGTGGTGTAATTTCAGGTATAAAGTGAAACATGCTACTGAAATCAGTCTGTCTGCAAATTCTGAAAATAAGGTCCTGGGGAGAGGTTTAGTTTTCATCCCTCTTGAAAGAGCCATGCTGTCTGTGGCTCAGGAACATGAATCCATCAGCAGTGTGTTATCTGTGCATCCTGCTGAGGGGTGTCCCTCCTCTGCCAAGTGGTGGTGGGTGTCCTGCAGGTTGTAGTGCAGCTGTAGTGCCCAAAGGCACCACCAACAAAAGGGCTGAACTCCTCTCCTTTCTCTGGTATTTAATGATTTTCCCATTGCATCAGAAATAGTATTTATTGTATTTCTTGTATTACATGGCAAATATTTGTCATGGTGAGTAATCTGCATGTATGTCATAGAAAAGTCACAACAAATGTATGATCTGACAACAGAGTTATAAACCATCTCTTTCTTCTGGTGCCAGTTTTTGTGCACAAAAGCTACTTCTCACTGCTGCAGAGAGCACAGTGCAAGTCCCAAAAATGCAAATATGCTTAGTTAGAAGATGGATGTCAGAACCATCCCCATCATTTACAGGGCAGCGTTGTTTCTGGACAGAAAATGTCCGTGATGTATTTAAAAACAAAATAAAAAACTCCTCACAGCAAGGAGTTCAAACCCTCCTCTCCCAATGAGAAAGAAGTTAACTGTGCTGTGTGGCACTGGATATAATCTATTTACAAAGAGGGCATATTTTTTGCCAGTAAAGCAATTTATTTAGAAAAACAGACATATCAATCTAAGGTAATTACAAATTGCAACAAGAAAATTAAAGTAAGTACCTCAGAGGCACTTGTTGTGGAAGGAATTTTCAAATAGAAACATACTGGGTAGAAAAATACAATATGTATTGTTTCTGTCCACAGTGCAGATTAGTTGCTGCATTAATATGCAGTAATGTACATTTATGCACTCCTGCTAATCATATCCAGAGCACTTCTGAAGTAAATAGACTCACTGTGTTCCAGCTAGTCCTGTTGTACAAAGCACAGCACTAATCAAGCAAGTTATCTGTGCAATTAGGGAATAGAAATCACTGGGGACATCATGTATTATGATCTGTCTGCTCTATTTTTAAGATCCTGAGATGCAAACAGATGATAAATTGTGTTAGTGGTAAATTTTTGTTATTCTATCTGGAAATTAGTGTTAGACAGGCACCCAAATGGCACATATTGTCAGAAATTGCTGCCTTCTTCCATCCCTTCCCCCTCCCACTCCCCATGCATGACATGCTGTTGAAGCACCTACCTCCTTTTCCTTGCCAGAAAGGCAAGAATGGGGCCACTGTTAGGTCCTGAGCTACCCCAGAGGCAGATGCTTTTCTCTGCCTTGCAGCACAGGGGAGGCAGGGACAGAGGGGAGATGTCAGAGGGAGTCAGGGAAGCAACTGCTCTGTGAACACTCTGAAATGCCCATCCTGACAGAGAGCATCTCTGAGTCTGGGGCAGGGAGGGTGCCCTTGGGCTGGGCATCAGGAACTCTTTTTGTTTGACTGATTGCCATCAGGAGATCTCTGGCAGCCTGAGTCTTGTCGTTCCTTTTGCAGCTCCAAAACTGGTGTAGAATAAAGGTTGTGAGAGTGGAGGCCATCAGTGCAGAGTGGCAGTGGCCAAACTAGCAGATTTTTAAGAAATAGGAGTTGTCTTTGCACGTGGGGAACAATCATCTCTTTCACAAGTTTGCCTGAACCATTCATATTTTGGCTAGAGTATAGGCTTGAATTCCCAAAATTACTTATGGTGGCTTCTTCTATGTTGCCATTTGTAGTCTCAGAAAACTGTTGTTACAGAACCACATCTAAAATATGTCATTTGGGAGGATGCAGCACCACACTGGTTCTGGAAATCAGTAACCAAACATGATCCATGCATGTAGGAACAGATGTGGTCTGAACCAGGAAGAAAACTCACATAGCTAATAGGTTTTCAAGCAGAATTTACTTAGTGGGGAAATTTAATCAAACCTCCTTATCCTTCGGACATGTCTGTGCAAAGCTGTGACTGAAAGGTAGCAAACAACATAGGAAGTGCCTTACCAAAGTCTTGGAGGAAGATAAATGTACGAGCAGAGAAGGATCTGGCCCACAATATTTGTAAATTCAGGTTTTCTTTATCATAACATACCACTGGTTTCCCATAAAATAATGTAAAAATCTATCAAGTGAAAGATGACCACTAGTAGTTTTTAATACAAATGTGTTGGTGTGAGGATGCAGAATGTACAGAGTGAACTGTTCCAGCCCTCTGGGGAGGGGGGAGATTTCCGAATATTGAATAGTTTTGAACACTGGATACATCCCATATGTTATTACAGGTTGCAGAATAACCTAAAAATATTTGAAGGTACTTTGTTTTCTCTGACTTATTTGCTTATCTCCAAGTGCTATAAGCCAAGCACATGTGAGGTTTTTCTGGGGGATTGGTGTCAGCGTGCCATAAAGAGCTCTCAAACAGCCAGGCCTAGGAGCTCTGGATAAAGGGCACTTGTTGGAGGGTGCAGAGGTGGATGTGGAATTTATCCCAGGTGAGCTCAGAAAGAAAGCCCTCTTTGCACATGATATGGAGCAGTGCATCCTAGGGGTGCCTGCTGTCAGGTCATCTATTGATTGCTGCAGGAGGGAGAAGCTCTCACACAAAATATGGTTCTCAAAATGTACAGCAGCTGGAGCTGACCAAATCTATTAACTGCTAAAAAAGTGGTTGGCATGTTTGATCATCCCTCTCCTCTCTTTCCTCATATCCCTCAATGTGTGGTATTCAGATCTTTGTTTTTCAGGGTTTGAATAAAGCAGGTTTGTTTTTTTACAGACTTTCAGTAGCAGATAAATCATTATTTGTGGTCCTGAGGGGCAAGGGGGTGACACTGCCAGCTAGCCATGGGGTTTAAGCCAGAGCCACACTGTGGAAATCATCTGTTGAGGAAGGTAAAACACATTCAGCTGCAGAGAAAGGGAAAAGTTAGTGGGAACGAAAAAGGAGTAAGGGCTGCAGATGTTGGGCAGAATGAACAAGACAAAGCATGCTGTCTATTCAGTGCTTCTTTCTCTCCATATTTCTCATGTCTGCTGATCTTTGGAATTTTATGGGAGGTTTGCATTCATTTTCTTACAAGGTTCTTTTCAAAATGAAAATCCTGGGATTTGTTAAAGAAAATAAATTTATTACTGCGTTTTCAGTATTGCAGTGGATTCACTCTTGGGGTGCTATAATTTATAACCAGTAGCTTTGTTTGGCATCTCTTTATTGTTTGATGTTAACTAGATGGAAAATTCAAACTGCAAATATTAATCTGAATCACAGATGTTTTGAAAAGAGAAAAGACTTCCACTTTCCACCTACAGCCCATATAGAAGGAACATCTTGTTTTGGAGGGAGGGAAATTAAAAAACAAAAGCAAACATACCAAAGCCAACAGAACCCCAAAAACTGAAGCCACACCCTGCAGAGGGTTTCAGGAAGGTGCACCCCGAGGCCCTGGCTCAGTGAAGTGCTGCAGCACCTGCTTGGTTTCCAGGAGCAGTGCCTCTTTCAGCATCAATAACCGAGCACTTAGAGCACTGATCAAGCAACTCGCTCGTGTGAGACAAGATTAGCTTCAGCTGATTATATCTATAGCAGCTTCTGTCTCCTTCAGACCTTTCTCTACTCCCTTGAACAGAAAACAAAAGGAATGTGTTTTTACACCCCTATGGAAAATGGATTTGGGCTTCTCTGGAAATGTTGCCCTGCTGTTTGTATGGGACCCGCTTGCAGATGAGATAATCAGCAGTGCCTTTGTGTATGCTCTTCTAGTCATCCCTGCCTGAAGGTCATGCTCTTTTCTCTTAATTAAAAAGGGGGGAGAGGAGTTTTTAATAACTCAATTCTGAAAAAAAATCTACTTTATGAAGCATCCACCATTCAGTGGTGCTTTGTTATACAATTCAGTATGCCCCTATAAAACTCAGTGCCAAAGCAAAAAACGGGATGACAAAATCCTTTCAGTCCAGCAGCACAGCTGGGCTGCAGCTCTGGTGCCCTGCACAGAAGCAAAGCTCTCTGAATGCACTCTTGAATTGTCATGTAGACCCAAATAAGTGCCTTGGATGTGGGCCTCAACCTCCATGTGGTGGGAGAAGCTTGGTAATTTTGGGTGGGAACATGCTGCTGTCCGAGTGCTTGTCTGAACAGCATCTGCTCTGTCAAGGGGATCATGTAAAATCTGGCTGGATTTTGGTGACTCCAGTGCTCCAGTACTCTGTCACAACAATATCAGGGCATATCCAACTCCTCTGGGTCCTATTTCTGTTCGTAGAGTAACTTCTCTTCACCTCTAATCTTCTTCCCACATCCTCTTCCTCCAGTCAGCAGGTGAAAAGCCAAGACCATTGCAAGGCTAATGAAGCATCCTTTTCCTTGCTGGCCCTTACTGGTGTCTGTAGGTTGTGTTTTTAATGGGCAGGGTGACAGAGGACTGAAGCCAAGGGCAGGGTTCAGTGCCCAAGTTTTCCCCAGGATCACTATTAATGTACTGCTAGTTAAAAAAAAAACAAAAACAAAAATCCCAACAAAACAAAAACAAACAAAAACAGGGGCCTTTTTTGAGTAGCTGACAGTAACCTATTTTTGCCAACAAAAATGTCAGTTCGGGCAATGAAGTCAGACAAAGAAAATGAAAGTTTGCAGGTGCCATGGCTAAGTAAGTGCATTCCTTTCCTCCTGAATAGAAGCAATGTGGATCCTCATGTTCAAAAGCAGGAAATATAATTGTGGCTAACGCTCACACAACACCTTGGATAAAGAAGGACAACAATTTTTAGGTTTTCAGACACTTGATGATATGACTTTTGTCCCTGTAGTTGCCGAAGTTGTCTGTCTTATTTCTTGGATCCTCCCTGCACAACATTTCTGACCAGGCATCAGAGGATTTGCAAGGCAATGCAAAATGACACTGGAGGTACCAGCCCCAAACAAAGACAGGTGAATGTATGATAGATACCAAAAGGTCAAATTCTGCACTGACATTTACCAAGACGTCTCTATAGGTCTTGATATTTTTTTCCATTATCCCCACGCTTACATTTTATATTCATGTTGTCAAGATTCTACAATTCTCACCTCCAAGCTCACCTCTTATTTTAACCATCTCTTTGTACCTGTCCCCCTCTACGTGTGCCCATATCTTTAAAAAATTGCTGTACCTCTATACATTTCTATGAAGTTATTTTACTTGTTCTACTTAAAGGCAAACCATAGAAACAGAAGGAGGTAATCTCATAAGCTTCAAGTTATGGCCCTTTGTGGATACCATGAAGTTAAAAGAAGTTTTGCTCCATTTTCTAAGGGTAGCTAGATGAAACCAAGATATTAACTGCAAAATAACCAGAAGACCAAGCTTATCCTTAAATGAAGAATTTCTGAAGGCCAGGGAAGAGCTGGTCTGAATCCTGAACTTTGCCTTTGGATTTGTGAATGCCTCAGTAATTTACATTTCTCATTCCTGCCTGCATATCATGGGATATGACAGCTTTGAGGGTCTCCAAGTCCACTGTGGTCTATGACTGTAATTTAAAAGGTGGTGTTTGAAGAACTTGAAAGATGACAAAGTTAAGGTCTAATTTGTTCGGAAATGCTGAAAGTTCTTTGTGCCCCCTCAGTTCAACATCCTTGTTCATGCTCTAAAACACACTGTTTCAAGTACTTGATAATTTATATCAATGTGCCGCTTCTCTTTCTTTCTGAATTTGAGTATCTGCTGTGGGTTGTAAAAGGATCTTGCAAAATAGAAGGGATTTTTATGACTGTGCTGCTTAAGGTTGTGGAGGGGCACTCACCTTGTCAAAGCTTCCTCAGTGATGGGCAATTGCTTAACAGGGTCTTTTGTACAGGCAGTGTGTTGGAAGCAATGCTGTCACCTCCTGTATCTTCCCTTAAGTTAAATCAGAAGGACATATCTGGCCATTAAAATGTAACATCTAAAAAAATGGTGCGAACTGCTTGTGAAGTTCCATGTGAAACAACTTCAGTTAAAGGTATTTCTGAGCTTTTTTTCCTTCTACTGTAATCCCTAAGCCCTTACCCTCAACCAGAATGTTTGCAAATTAAATGTACTCATAGATGCTGCAAAACAAGACAATGCAAGACAAGGAAGTCAAAATAATCCTGTGGTAATTGCACTGTTCATAACAAGAAACTGAGAAATTTTTTTCCCCTTTTCTACCTTTTTGTACATTAGTTGCTTCATCAGCAGAAATCTGGGTCACACGGGATGGGTGTTCATGTGGTTTTTAAAAACATTGCAGAGTTAACAGAACCATAGAAACTTGAAGCATTCTTCCTGTAGTAATATTGCTAATCATAAAATGATGTGTGATTAAGTGCAAATTAAGTAGTAAACCAAAACAACCGAGTGAATAAAAAGATCATTAAACTGAACGTAAGGTGATATTAGGGGCATAAAACCGCTGAGAAACAAGTTTATATCAGAGTAACAAATAGGTTCTCTAATCTGAGATCTGTGTCTCTCAGCTTGCACTCAAAAAGCATTTCCTCTCTTTTAAGGGAAGCGGGTCTTTAAGTACTCAGAATGCAGGAGCAAGTTTCCCCTCTTGTCAGTCTGCATGAGGCAAGCACGATTGGGAAAGAAATAAAAGGATATTTGAAGTGTCAGTGATGACAAAGTATGATCCAATTCTGCTGCTAGTCTTTTTAAGCAGAGTGGTAAAACTGCATTTTTATGTAAAGTGACTTTCCCCTTTTGGTTCATCTCCCTTTTTAAAGTGCATACGGAGAATAACTCGTTCCACTGCTGTTGCCTCCTTTCACGGGTGAGTTTTGATCAGAACGAGGCTTTTGATGTCAGGTACCGTTTATTCTATTTCATTGGAAGCAGTTACGTGATCTCTGGCAAAGAGCAAGCGCTTTGCTTATCCTCCATCCGCACCCTTCCTTTTGGAATTGGCCCTGGGCTCCCCACTCACATCTCTGAACTGCTGCATCCCAACACGCTTCTTGTTTCACCTCTGAGTTGTGCAGCGCAAACCTTTGTGTATGCAGAGCAGTTCTGTAGTTTTGTCTCCTACTTCAGTGGATTCTTTGTGCCATTCCCACGTTGCCTAATTTATTTTTTTGCGCTTTTTTTGTACAATGCAGCTTGCTTCACTTGCAATGTGCTGCAGCTCGTGTGTGCTGCTGAATGACAGAGTCAACTTTTCTCTGATTTTAGTTTTCTGTGACTCCATGTCATTCTTATTTAAGACTTTATTTAGCATGACATTGCATTTATTGTAAAAGGAAGAATAGGACAGGTAACACTTTTTAAAATTAGAAGTAACAAAGTATAACATAGAAAAGAAAAAACCTCGGTTTTTTTTCAGTGAAACCAGCAGTAGACTTTCCCACCGATAACACATCAAATGTAGAAGTTGTGGACCTGTATTTGAGAGGAAAATGTGTATTTTGGATTTTAGGTCACTAAAGAATATTGTTGCCAAGGATTAGATTTGCAAACAAAAGGTACTTTAGTCTTGGTGAGGGAAGCAGAATTAAAAAGCTCAAGTAGCTGTGCATTACTGCAAACCAGATGCTACAGCAGACTTCTGATCTAACTACTCAGCCAATACCCACATTGGAAATGGGAATAGTTTTCAGGAGAGGAATGAGGTTCATCCATTCTCTCTGAATAAATGCAGTTGTCTTTGCTTGTCTCCCTCATTGTCCTCATTCTATGAACTTATATGTGTGAGGGACAGATTTTTTTTCTGTGTATAGAGATGCAAGGCTTATTGCTGGCTTCTCTAACTTGGAAGCTTCTGTCTGTAACAATTTCACCAACAATGAGGATGTTTATTGAGTGGAAACCCACTAGAGGTTGGGCATTTCAATTAGAGAACATCTCTCCTTGCCAGAGCCTACCATAGCAGATGTCTCATTTTCTAATACAGCACTGAATTCTTCCTGACATTTAAATTTTCATCATGGCAATGCTTCTCTGCAGATATGGAGGCAAACGAAATTAATCTGCTGTGCTTTAAGGGGAGGAGAAAAGCTTTGAGTCTTTGTGCATGTTTATGTGAAGAATGTAGCATGACAAATAGCAAAACTCTTGATGGCTTTGTTATGGCTGTTGTTTGTTTTTTAAGTAGTAGAAAAGTATTCTGAAGACATATGGAAATGCAAAACAGTCTGAGAAATGAGAACTATCTGATGGGATATGTGGTGAAAAGCAGGTGTACTGTGTGGGAGGCCAGTGGAATAGCCTCCAGGACTTTATTTGTGAGAATGTCCTTTATCTCTGTCTTCCTCCAGCAGACGTGTGGCAAAACTGCCTTTTCAAAAGTGGATCAAAGAATGCTACCAATACATTCTTCTCATCTCCCATTTATCCTTCTGTGTCTGTCATACAACCCATTTATTTTAGGCTCCAAGGAAAGGGGGGAAATTAAATTGTCTGCCAACTTGATTTCAATGCCATCTTCCTTTGTTTCAGATTAATTGGTGCAGAGTGTGATGTTCTTAAATAAGCTGTTATCTAACACAGTGAAGCGATGAGAGGCAAGGGGATACCTGACAGTGACAGTACAGCTGCTCCCTTCTAGGGGTGCTGTGGATTTTCAGATGTGACTTGTGGTCTTCAACTTCTCTTCAGTAAATCACTGATGGTCCCAAATAAGTTCAGTGGATGTAGGCACAGAAACATAATGTCACTTTGTACTAAAATTTACCAGAGTCATCAGACAGAAAAACTTGTCCAGTACTGCTTAGGTGCCCTGTGCACCTTTAAGGTTGTTTCTCATCTCTGCTGAGATGCACGATCTTGCAAATGACTTGAGACCTGGGGTTGACCTTTCCTGAAGCTGTTCAAACACCCTCCTAAATTTTCCCTCTCAGATATTTTTTTTTTTATGGAAGCATGTTAGAAAAGTATTGTCTTCTGTTTACTTGCTGGTGAACAGGAGCAGCCATCAGTTGAACGTTTTCCCTCAAGAAAGGAACAGACTCTTTTTAAAAAACACAATTATTTTATCCTTTGGGAAAAGCTCAGTTACCCTGTCTCTAGGAGGAAAAATCAGGGCAAGTGAGGGTGGAGAAGGGGGAAAGTAATGATGAGAGAACAGCTAGAAATTGGGGCCCATGGAAATGTGGGACTAATCTCATCCAGGTCTGCCTTTGGATCCATCTCTGCTCTCACTGAGATCACTGGCATGGCTCCCACTTCCTGCAAAGGCATGAGAAGGAATGCTGAACCCACAGCGCTGTCTGTTTTCTTAGGATACATGTTTTGGAGATGAAGACAAATGGAAAATCATCAGAGGCTCTGTCAGCAGCTGCATAATTGACTGTTTGTCCTGTGCTGTGTGATAGCTGCAGATAAGAGCAGGGGGGGTTCAGCTCACTGTAGGTCATCACTGCCCTCCTGCACACCTCTTGGTAAAGATGTGGTACAGACCTTCCAAGACAGATGTGAAAAAAGCAGAATAACTGGGATCATCTACATCCGTTGATTTTATGAATGGTATATTGGAAAGAGCATTAAATACCAACAGGAGTCCAAGTACCAAGCCTGCATTGTTTCTGTTCCAAGCGCACAGATGGATAATTCACTATGCAAGAGATTTTCATGACCAACATTTCAAGCAATCCTGTTTGCCTTGGACCAGCTTTCTTTAAAAAGAGAAAAAAAAGTCTTAACTTTTTGTATCTGGAAGTTTGGATTTCTTTTGGATAGAATGTAAAGAGAGGAAGCAGAGAAAAAAGCTGCCTGAGGAATTTTCCCCCATGACTGAGAGAACACAGGAGCCTTTGTTAAATCCAGTTAAACTGGAAAGTGGCAACTGAAGGTTGGATGGCAATGAGTCCTTCGTATGATGTGTGCTACACTATGAAAGTCAGTGCCACAAGATTGCATTCTAGCTAGAAATTTAATAAAAACCATAAAAGTGGCTGAAGTATTAATAATATTTTAAATACTCTTTCAGAAAAGAAAGCTTTAAAAGACATCTGAGTCTCTGTGGTGTAAGCTCTTTCTTAGACCACAGTGAGAGAACTTCTTGTATGATCCTTACTTCTCTGTTCCCTTCCCTTCCTCTATTGCTTCCATCACTGGCTGTTGTCCAGCTTGCATTCTGAATGACCAAACTCCATACCAAAATACTCTGGGTTTTCCCACTTTCGGCAAACTGAGCCTGCTCATTGTGAACAGCAGTGTCAATGCATTGTTCCAGGAGACAGTGTTTACACAGAGTGTTAAGTACTACTCTCTGTTTGCCAAGCAACAAGCTGTGAGTTAGTGCTCCTGGGTGCCCACCCTCCCATTTTTGTCTGATTTCTGTTTGTGTTCAGCAGACAGTGAAAGTGCTGGTGATGATGATTTTGGTACAATTCATTGTACTGGGTTGCAGTAACTGTTTAGAATCCTTGCTGGCTAGAAGGATTCTACCTTAGCATGCTTGCTGATGCCCCCCTCACTTTATTGGGCTGAATTCCCTCCTGTAATTGGGTAAATGAGCCTTCCTAAAGGACAGTGCTTCTCGTGGTGCTTAAATGCCTGTGAAGCTGATGAGGGCTTCTTATGTACATGTTCAATAACTGAGCTCATGCACGAGTGCATAAAACTGCTTTTTAGATCTTGAAATGCAAGCCCACTCTGGGGAATGTTTTCCTTTTTCCCAGAGGGAAGCTTTTAAATATCTTTATTTAAATAAACGCAAAATCCTCTGCTAATTAGTTTGCAGTAATAAGTTTTTTCATGTTCGTCTCCTCACCCATGTCCACTTAACGCTGTGGGTAATGAGCACAGGTGATGGGAGCAGCACTAAAATTTCCATCTAATCAACACCAAGATGAGGTGGATGCTGGCAAGAGTGAGGCAAACCAGTGGTGTAACCACACACAAGATACCTTAAGCATCTTTTCCCCCAAATTGTAAACGTTGCTTCCAACAGAAAAGCAAATATTTTGCCTTCTATTTTGTCCCACAGACATCTCTGCTAAAGTTTAGAGGTTGCTTGCCCCTTTCAGCCTCCACATGTGAAAATGCAACATTGCTATGGTAACAAGCTGTTTCTCCCATCCATAAAAATAAAGGGCCATCTTTTCTTCCCCAGTGATAGCATCTTATGTTTAACTGCCTCGAGCAGTGCTGACAGGGGCAATCCTTGTTACAATAGCTGGTTCTTCTTGGTCAAACAAATTAAAAAACTACCTGCAGAAACTGACTGTGATGGACCCAATCATAAATCCTTAACTCTGACTGATATTTAGTGCTCTAAACAAATAGATGAGTGTCCCTCTGGCCCTCTTTCCCTGCAAGGTTCAGAGCACTCACGTTGGTTTCTTATTTGGAGTAAGCATGATGTTGAATTCTAAATATTTTGTTTGGTTTTTTAAAATAAGGTTTCAATCCAGAGTGCTTTAGGTTAGACACAGTCTGGTAACAAGTACCAGCTGCTAAGACACTTCACAGGAGTAGAGGTAAAATACAGTAATTACAAAAATGTGCATTGTATCCTCTGCAAGGATTCCTGACCAGCCCTTGCCAACCTTCCTGCTGCTGTACCCAAATGCCTCTCATGTGCCCTGCTGAAGGACAACACCCTTCTCAACACAGAGCTGAAAAATGAAATGGAGAATGGGAAGCAGGAGTACTTTTACTCAAATGTGTTTTCACGTGTTTAGAGCACCTGTGCTAGAAATTGCAGGTAGATAATTCACAGGTTGTCGAGTTTAGTTCAAAGGTGTGGAGCTGAAAATCCAAGTGTCTCTATCATACCTCTGAATATACTGAGCTAGGGAGAAGGATGGTAGGACTTGCCACAATAGCCCAAACTGATCCCACAGCAGTGAGATGGGCAAGAAATGCAAATTGGCATCCTAGTGTTCAGTTTTCCTTATTCTCTAGTTATTCCCTCTATTATTCAGATGATGTTGAGTACAGCAGGCTTAAAACTTCGTCCTCCCCAGCAGAGATGCTGTCTGGGAAAAGAATGGTTTGGAAATGTTGTCTGGAGTGACAGTACTTTGGAACTTGAGTGTGCATCAATACCTTTTGGAACCTGCATGTGCTTCTCTTAAAACAGAAACCACGTACAGACAAGTAGAGCCTGAGACAGACTCCATTAAACAAAATAATTACACTTAATGCTAAATATTCCCTGCTGGATCTGCCACTGTGGGAAAATGTAAAGAATCTGTGTTTTTGAAATGTACCAGAGTATTCCAGTAATGTTTCAAAATGCATCCATAATGTTGCCAACGTGTCTGTATTTCACAGCAAAAGCTAATCCTTCCCAAGGTCTGAGGGCAAGAAGCTATGTTTACTCACTGGCTAATAGCAGGCTTCAGCCACTGACAAGTCAGCCCACTGATACACAGCATGCACTGGTAGCTGTTACTGCAAATGGACAAAAAAATATAGGTTTAAATAACTTGTATGGCTTTTTGTGCACTTGGCGTGCCAGCATCATCTTGTGCAAAGGTTATTCAGGGCCATTCCAGCCCCTCCTGTGCTTTGCTTAATTGGAGTCTAAAAGCATTTGATAGATAAAGAGATGCTTCTGCAAGCACATTTGAATGGAGGTCTTTGAGATTTCAGCGAGTTTTCTCCTGCCTTTACCAGTTTGTAAGACGAGGCACCTGGGGAGCACTTTTCATTCCTGCAGCCACAGCTCGGTGTAGCAGGGCAGGTCAGGCAGTGTCTCCTGTGCTCAGCACAGCTCCCTTTGAAGCAACGATGGGATGTCATTCCGGGGTGATGGCAGTCCTTAGCAAGCCTGTGTTCCCATCCCTTTCAAGAGAGCAAAGGAAATAATTGGTTTGTAATGGTTGCCAGCAGCAAACACTGTGAGAGGGCTGCTCTGTGTTGCTGTGCTGAGTGATGATTCCATGGCACCTCCTTTCCCCATTCTGAACACACCCAGGGCAGCTCCCAGCACTCCTCCAAGGCGCCCCTCTGCGTGTGCTCTGCTCGAAAGGGACAACATCACTGCTGAAAATCTTTGGCTGCAGCACTGCAGGTGTGTGATGTGGGCCCACACTTGGCTATCTGATCTGTGCATCTCTCTGCACGGACTGAGGCACTGACAATTGACTCTAAATTGTTAATATTGTTGGAAGGCTGTTTGCTTTTCAATGATCTTTCAAGTGTAGAAGTCCACCAAACACTGTGTTTTCTCAATGGGAATGCTTTCAATAGCATCAATTACTTTCTCCCTCCTTGCTTTCTCACCTTGCTCAGTAAAAGCCTTTTCTCTGTAGTCAGCACTGAAGCAATGTATCTAAGTATAATTTTTGCTTTTGAACGCTACAAATAATTAAAGAAAACCACCCACTGCTGCATGTGCTACTTCCTGGGACTTTGCCATCATTATCAGTGTGGAGTAAGATTGCCATTTTTTTTGTCCTGAGGAGGCATGCAGAAGTTTGATCAAATACTGCAAGATTTCAGTGCTTGTTCTTGATGTCCTCAATTCCATCACCCTGTAAAATTAGTTTTCCTCTATCCCTTTTTTTGTTTCTTTCCTCCCTTGCTTGTTTTTGGTTTTGTTTTGGTTTTTTGTTTTTCCTTTTTATGGTAGTGGCAATATCTGTAAAGTGACCCAGCAGTACAAACTGCTGGAAGAAAACTCTCAATCTTTATAGATCAGTCTGGAGAATTTGTGATGAATTTTATCACCCTTTAAATGAAAATGTTCTTCCCTTCTGTGTGTTTCCTGTTCTTGTTGAAGTTTTAATGTGAAACCCCAACAGACCTCAGTGGGTGAATTCAGGCTGAGTACAATGGGTAGAGGGGTGTGTTTATCTTGGAACATTTCTCACTGTGGAGGAGAGGAGAAAGGAAAAGGGAGAATGACCTTTCCAGTCCTGTCTTGGGCTTTACTTGTTGGACACAGAATGAGGAAAAAAAAGAGAAAAAGACATCTAGGTTTGCCAAAGAACATTATTAGAGCGAAAACAGGCAAAACTCAATAGACAAATTATCTTCCTCTGACTAGTCAGCTACAGGTATAAACTTTGATTAATTCATGCTTCTTTTAGGGCAGCAACGTATTTGTGACAGCACAAAGTAATTTTGCTATTTAGATAATTTCATTGAAAAGAGAGGGGGTTTGACACTATAAGCAGAGCTCTGGGGGCTCCCCTTGTGCTTCTGGGGCATGGTGACTTTCTGGGGTCCTGTTCCTCTGCTGTAGAAGCACAGGGCTGTGCAGATTTCCCCTCCCTGCCTGGGACTCCTGCATTAAAACACAAAGAGAAAAAGAAGATAATGAGCCTTTTTTCAATTTATGTCTGAGGGGTGTGGAAGGTGCAGCAGAAGATAAATGCAAAATCAGGCTTCCTGTCCATATAAAACAAGTAATAATTTATGCACTTTTAACTGGGTGCACCTCATTACACAGCAGTAAATGCTGATGCCAATATCTTACAGCTGGCTTGGGTTTGAAAGCCCTGCACGTTTAATTGTAGGGTACCATTTAAAAGGGAAACTCTCCTCCAAGACCACACAGGCATTACTGGAAAGGATATTGTGGTGTGGGACAGATCCAGTGGTAGGCATCCAGTGGTTTGCTTCCACCTGAACTTAATGGATGGTAATGCATCTTTTATGTCACGTATAATGATAAATTTACTACGCTAATAGGTCCATATGCCATAAGAATAGACCACTGCTCCAGTAAGCTCCTCTCTTCTATGAAAAATTGCTGGTGTATTGAGAAGAGGCTGACAGATAAATTGCTGGATGCTACCATCTTGGTACAATGATGAACTGTGTCTCCAGCAAATACTATTAAATCAAAGTCTGCTAATGAAAGAAGGAGGGGAAAACAAGAAATTAGGTAAGGAAGATAATTACTTTCTCTTAAGTAAACATACATAGAATAGGACTGCTACAAAGAAGGGCTCTGCTGGACTGCTGAGCTACAAAACAATACTTACAGCTATTCAAATATTAACCTCCAATAATACACTTCCAAGGCAGTTGCTAATCTTTTATTTTTCTTATTGCCTCAGCATTAAAGAATATGTGCAACTATCTACTCAAAATATATTGAACTATCAGTCAAAAGATATTCAGATAGTTTGGCTTTTTTACAAATTCAGAATTACTTGGAAGAAATCTATCACATACCCAAGATCTCTGTAAGTGCCTCCTTTCTCTCCCCCATTTCCCTTTCTGCCTCTTACTCTCATGCTTCCTTTTACTTTCATCCCCATCAGCTTAGTGGCAACAGGGAAATACATTCCAGAAGAAGATACAATCAACTCTTTAGACCCTAGATGCAGATGTTCTCCCTTAAAATAGGGCAGTAGTGCAGCTAGAGATGGGGAGGGTGCTGGCAAACAGTTGTTTATTTTGTGAAGGCAAATCTCCATTGAGAAGATGAAGGACCCCTGTAAGGGACACCAGGAGCTCTTCTGCAGTGGGAGGATCATAAGTGCATCATTAGCACACATTATTTTGGCTTAACTTTAGCTGAAATCTTTTAAAATAAATTAAAGGTGATGTTTCTTACTGGAGATCTCTTCAGTAGTGAGAAAAGCATAGAAAAAAAAAAACTAAGATGGCCATTTTTAGCAGATTGTCACAAATTTGGGCTGAGTGGAACTGTCAGCTGATCCTGCTGGAGGTCGTGGCTCAGGCCTTTGCACAATGGGACTGGATGGAGAATGGATGACATTTGTCCAGAATCAAAAATAAGCACAATCATCATCATCATTACAGTCTCATTGTTTGCTGCACCAAAGAATGAATGTCACAAGTGTGGGGGTTTTGTAAGGGCTATTATTAGATCTTGACCCTGAAAACATGTGCCAGAACTCTGCTAAAAAGAAAAAAAAAAAAAAAGGACATTTTATTTGAAAGAAATTCATTCTCCGTAAGCAAAATAAAAGCACGAATTTAACACTCAGCTATCATCTTTGAAAAGGCACAGTAGAATTTCTTCTCTGTGAATAACGAGAGAAAATGGACAATTGTGAGCCAATTTCTGCTCTAGGGGCTTAAAATCATCTCTGCCAGTGTCATAGAAAAAATCCAATTAACTCCAGTGAGCACTGGGTCAGGCCCATATTTTGTAGGGTATCTTGCTAGCAGAGTCTGTCCCAACAGTTCCAAACTCATGGGGCAAAATAATTATCAGTGTCAGGCTGCAGTCTACAAGGGCTGCATATGCTTGCATCAAAACTCCTCATGATCCCCCCTTTTCTACTGCTAAAATACATGTCAGCCTTCATTGTCCTGCTTTCCTCCACATTTGATTAAAGAATTATATCAAGTGAAGCTGTTTGAAAATGCACATATGGCACTTGAAGGATTTCAGATTTTTAATTATCAGTTTATCATGCCTTAGAAGTAACAGAGGGCAAAGCTGTGGTCAGGGCTGTGTGCATCTTGGCTTTCCTTTCAAAGCAACTTCAGACAACGTTCTTGTACTGCATTAGCAATGCTGATTTCTTCTCTGCTGGGGCCCAGGAAACGAAACCTTCAAGGGGCTCAAGGGCTGCTAAACCAGTAACCCAAATGTCTTCATTGACTGGAGAGCTCTGTAAGCAGAATGATCAGATTTATTATTTTTCCATTGCCATTGATATGGCAGTAAGAAGTAAGGCTACAACACAACAGCTCCAATGCAAACAGATTTTTGGAGGCAGACCCAGCTCACAGTGATGGCAAGGAAAAGCTTTTTGAGTTGCAGACTCCTGAGTAAGCTCTAACCTAGGTACCCTGCGTACCAAAAGAAATGATTTAGTGGCCATAGTGTGCAGCCACCTCACATCTTCTCTTTGGGTTTGGAACCTGTTTTATGAGCCTAACTTCCAGTGACTCTGGCAGTGGAATTAACATGTAAGGAAAAAAGCAGAAGTGAATGTAAGAGTTTATGAGACAGAGGTTGCACCCGGATAATTGTGAACAGTGGAGACCTGCTGGAGGCTATTTCAGCACAGGACATTTTCTGGAGTGTGCTTCTGGTTCTTGCTAGCCTGTTCTTTCAGTGCTCAGGCTTCTTCAGTCAGCTCTACCACACATTTACTCTTTGCTTTTCCATCCCTTGCCCCAACCTTTTGATGACCAAAGTGGCTCAATTTACCCTTCACAATCTGGGCAAATTCCACCGTAACTGGGCTCTCACTCTGATAGGTGTTAATCACTTGGAATAATGCAAAATTCATCCTTTGGTTTTAAGCTGTGTTTATGTAACAGGGACACGGTTCCCAGTTTAACTAAGCTTTCATGCTCATTGTGGCTATCCACTGCTGCAGAGCGCTGGAACAGTAGTCAATGCCCATATTATTAAATGCATAGCTATTTCCCAAACATTTTCTGGCAAATTCCACTAAAATACTCTTGAGAATAAAAAGCTTAATTAATTATGCTAAATGTTCGGGCATTGGATCCAAAATACCACAATAGAGAATTTAAGGGAGGAAAAATATTTGAAAAGAAATCTTGTTATGTTCCTGTTTATGCCAAAAGCCATATAATTGTTCAGCTTTATTTGTGAGCATAAAAATGGAAGTTTTATCCCCATGATCATTTTAGCAAGGAAAATACAGATAATATTTGTCAACCGTAAACAACTAATTCTAATGGGAAGTAAAGACTCTAAATTGATGAAGACATGAGCATGAGATAGGAGTTTATCAAGGAATTGCAGGGGATTCTGCCTGGGACAACAAAGAAAAATAATTAATTTTGCAGTATCACAGCCAGCTAAAACAAACTGATGATTTAAAGAAAGAAAAAAAAGAAGCCAAAATAATTCTCACATCAAAATGCCTTAGCAGTATTTCCTTAACTGTACTGCTTTCAAGAAATACTGTTCTCCTTTTCCCCTTTGGCTTGTACTCAGTTTCAGGGCTTTTTTCATGGCAACCTCTCTTTGTTCTCTACCTGTGGCCTGATGCTAATGGAGCTGATGGTCTCCACTATTCAGAATGTCCTGGCAAGTTTTTGGGTACAGCCAGCCTTTTCTTCTGCAGTCCTCCCTCTGAAAAGGCTGCTTTTCAAGTAAGCAAAGAAATGTAATTGAAGTACAGGAGATCCCATTTTATGCTGCCTTCTAATTTATCCAGAAGAATAAGCTGCTTGAGAAATTTAACAGTCATTTAGTAGTTGTTCAGATTCTATTTAAGATTTAAATATTATACCAGAATGGAAGCTTACATATCCTTCGATTTGATATGGTATGAATAACACCAAGCCTCCAATGTTTCCAATTAATTTTCTTTAGAAAGAACTTGGGCTGGATGCATCGACTTGGGTTGGATGCATCCAGAGCAGACCTGGGTGCTGCATCTGTCTATGTGATCCAGGCATCCACACTTGGAGAGGTGGAAGAAAATAACCCAGTGAGCCTTGCTATTATTAATAGAGTGATATTCTATTTTGTGGCCCTAGCTGAGGAACAAAGATGCCATGGAAAGTGGAATTGTGAGGATAACTTTTGTGTGAGTTAAAGTTCAGACTCATTCTTGAAAACAAACAGCTTCTAAATTTAGCATGCTTTATCCACTCTTTGTCGAGCTCCCTCATCGCCACTTTTCACCCATTAGGCTGTGACATCCATCATCCCCTCAGCCTGAAGAGCCAAGGGATCTGATCACTTCAGCTGGGGGTGAGCAGAGAGAGCCTGACACCATCAGCCAGTGCCCACCCAGGCAGAGTGCTCTGATCTCCCTCCACTTTGAAATATTCAATTAAAATAGGTGTAAAGGATTGACAAGACCCACTGAAAGTGGCTCAATATTTCAAAGAGAAGAGCTTGTCATGCTGGGCTGCAGGGTGTGAGAATCTACATAGGAGGGCAAAGAGAAAAAGATTTTTAGTTATAAAATATTCAGGAATATCTTGGCTCAGCTGGGGAAAGAGGATAGGAATTTGCTGCTGGAAGATAAAGCTCACAAGAGGAGTATTTCAAATTTAAACATATCTGTATTATTCATCCTAGCTTGAAAGAGATGAGGCAGTCCCTGTGCTTGGAGAAGTTGATTTTTGTTTTTTTAAATCCTGGGTTTAAGTCATGGCCACTGTGGCCATCCTGACACCACTGGTTAGGCTGTTGTGAGGTGAGTGCAGAGCCCCTTGAGCTTAAAAATGTGAATTTGCAACCCTAGGTACAGAAAACACAAGCAGCCTTTGCACTCTGGGCTAATTGTTGGCTTTTCAGTTACATTTTTTCACAGTGGCTGGAGATTTTCTTTACTCAGGTTGATTTTGAAGTCTGGTTTACTCTGGCAAAAGGAGAGACATTTTCTCCTTTTTCAGCAGACTCACTGCAGGTTGATGGTTGGTTTTATGCTTCTGACTCCTTCCACTAAGAGTTAAACTGGGTTGATAGTGAGCATTTAACACAAAATTATGTTTAATTCTCTCCAAGCCCACTAAAAATGCATTTAAAGTTTTGCAGCTTTTTGAGTAGGTGATGACAATTTCCCAAAATGACAAGAATCCTGAATTCACAATCCACTTGCTATTCAGAGGAGCAGCCACGAGCTGTGCTTGCTCTCGTGGCAGCACTATGAGGATTCCCTTCAAATCTCAGTTCTCCTGGTGGTGCTTGAGCATCCTGGAGCATTCAGCTGTTTGTGACTTCCAGCAGCAGCTGCTCTTTTCTCACACACTGCAAGGGGCGTGTAATGAGTTACTGTGAGAGAGCAGTGAGGAATAACCGGAGAATCTGTGAGAAAGGGGATCCAGAAATGTCAGCAGGAGAGCAGTGAGGATATGCTCTAAGGTCCAGCATGCTCCTTCCTCATAACTGAACAGACCCAGGCAGCTTCCTGGAGAGAAACCTCAGCAGATGCAGCAGCTCTTGCTCACATCCCAACAAATCCATGGGCAAGGCTTGCTTCCCCCATAACTCTGCTGCCTAGTCTTACATGGAGAGCTCTGCTTCGTTTACAAGATGCATAAATTCCCTTTTCTCCACCCAACTGTATTCCAGGCCCCACCTCAAGTGCCAGCCCAGGGATGTGAAATGCTGTTTCCTGATTACTTGCTCACAGCCAGCGTGTACAGTCCTGCCGTATAAATGATTTGCAGGAATTTTCTGAAAATGTCACACACACATAAATCTTGGGATGATTCCTACTCGTGCTGGTTTGTGGGGCTTGTCTTCATGAATTTATGGTTTACAGGAAACCAAATGTGCACCCTACTAGAAATTACTGGAAGAAAATGCTAGTCCTATTTAACTGGAATGGGGAAGACAGTTTTTCTAGCACTTGTGCAGGTCCTCTCCTAAAAAAGCAGTAAGGGAATTATTGATTCTGCATTTCTCTTCCCACTGCATGTGGAGTACACAGCCTGCAGCCTCTGGAAGTCTGCAATTTCCCCTCCAGCTTGAATATCTTTCTGTGGGTGTGCATTTTAGGGGCTCCAGTCTTCTACACTGGGGAATTCAGGCACTGTCCAGTGGTGGTACCTGCCAGGAAATCACCACTGCCAGTGGTGATAGCTCTGCAGTGCTCTCCCTCCTTTTATCCTTTTAGCATGAGGGCCAAAGGTGGCTCTCTTCCTCATGCCAGGGAGAAACAGGATGTTTAAGGTTAGTGTTGGGTTAGGGTGAAATTTGGTAAAATAAGGGGAATGTTTGGTAAAGTGCTACAGCCCCTTCAATTCTGGGAGCAGGCACCAGGTCAAGACAAGGTTCAGGTGAGAGCTGAGGGTATTGTTTGGAGGGGAGAAGGTCACACAAGTTCACAGACCTTGTCCCCCCCTATTAGTTTTTGCCTGTGTTTATATTCAGATCACAAACCCTCAAGTAACTGCATCTTTCCTTTAAATGAATGCTTTTTCTCTCCAAAAAATGCACACAGTTTCACAGCTGAAATACTTGCTTGAAGAACGAGTTCCTGCTATTTCTACAGCACTCATGTTTAGGCACCCCAATAGTCTCTAGGATGTCACTGCCATTGTTCTGGATGGGTCTGAGGGGTTTGGTGAATATCACAGATCTGTGCCTGGCCTTCCTCCTTTATTCATAGAGCAGACATAAAGCAGATCTTAAGCTCTTGTTTTCCGTGGTATTTCAGAACAGCTTTATTCTTGACTATCCAGTGGAATTGGCAAATAAGGGAGCCTTACCCAGCTTTAAAATCTAAACCTTTTGTATTTTCCAATATTAAGTGGAGGGCTTTGTTTCATTTTGCTGTTTAAAGAAGAAATGAGATCTGGCATTCCATTAAGTGACACAGGAATTCATCCCAAATACATTTCCTTGTGTTTCAGAGTGGAAATCAAGCAGCAGGAATTAGCACATCCTCTCTCTCTTGTGCACATGTGCTGAAATGTGTGTGGTGCCAGTGTGGTCTCCTGCAGGGTCTGGACCTTAGTTCCTGTGTGGAAAAGCAGATCCTGGTATTCTGGAAACCTTGGTAAAAACTGGCATAAGGGGAGAAATAATTGTGTCCTGGCAATTTCCTTGTCCAATAATCAATAGTGGGAGTTCAGGTTCCTCATCTTGTCCCTGTCTCCTGGTAGGGACAGGAGATGACAGCTGGTCATATTCTGAAGTTCAAGATAGAATTTATTAGAGACTGCTGTTATTAGCTCTGGTATTTCTGTTGACAAACAGGTAGTGGAGTCTCTCTTTCCACCTCAATCACAGCAGAGCATTAAGTGTAATTAAGACTTGAAGATAATCATTAATTGCAGTTGCACCGTGTCTCAAGCAGGGCTGGTTACATGGAGCTGGTCTGTGCTCCAAACACCCAGCCCTGTTCCTGGCATGGACAAGGCTCAGTCCAGTTCCTGGCATGGACAAGGTTCAGTCCAGTTCCTGTTCCTGGGATGGACAAGGCTCAGCCCTGTTCCTGTTCCTGGCATGGACAAGGCTCAACCCTGTTCCTGTTCCTGGCATGGACAAGGCTCAGCCCTGTTCCTGTCATGGACAAGGCTCAGCCCTGCTCCTGTTCCTGTCATGGACAAGGCTCAGTCCAGTTCCTGTCATGGACAAGGCTCAGCCCTGTTCCTGGCATGGACAAGGCTCAGTCCAGTTCCTGGCATGGACAAGGCTCAGTCCAGTTCCTGGCATGGACAAGGCTCAGCCCCGTTCCTGGCATGGACAAGGTTCAGTCCAGTTCCTGGCATGGACAAGGCTCAGCCCCGTTCCTGGCATGGACAAGGCTCAGCCCTGTTCCTGGCATGGACAAGGCTCAGCCCTGTTCCTGTTCCTGGCATGGACAAGGCTCAGCCCTGTTCCTGTTCCTGGCATGGACAAGGCTCAGCCCTGTTCCTGTTCCTGGCATGGACAAGGCTCAGCCCTGTTCCTGGCAGGGACAAGGCTCAGCCCTGTTCCTGGGATGGACAAGGCTCAGTCCAGTTCCTGGGATGGACAAGGCTCAGTCCAGTTCCTGGGATGGACAAGGCTCAGTCCAGTTCCTGGCATGGACAAGGTTCAGTCCTGTTCCTGGCATGGACAAGGCTCAGTCCTGTTCTTGTTCCTGGGATGGATAAGGCTCAGCCCTGTTCCTGTTCCTGGCACGGACAAGGCTCAGCCCTGTTCCTGTTCCTGGCATGGACAAGGCTCAGCCCTGTTCCTGTTCCTGGCACGGACAAGGCTCAGCCCTGTTCCTGTTCCTGGCATGGACAAGGCTCAGCCCTGTTCCTGTTCCTGGCATGGACAAGGCTCAGCCCCGTTCCTGTCATGGACAAGGCTGTTCCCAGCTGCCGTGACTGACTCAGCCCCACCAGAGCAAGCAGGACAGGGTGGGGGACATGCACAATGTTCTGATGTTTACACAGGTCAGAGTCTGCCCCCAAAATGCCAGCTGCACTAGACTCTGGCTTGGGCCACACAGCTAAAGAACATTGTTCTGTAACACTGGGTGATTTCCATGGTGGTAAATTCCCAGGGAATAAACAGGTTCTGTTTCCATTGCATTCACAGTTGTGTTTCAGTCCTAACAGCAAAGTGGAAAGGTCCCAGAAATATTCCAGTCCATCTCATGGCATCTTAAAATATCTCTCCCTAATTAAACAATATCCAGTTCCTTGTGTGGAAACAGAATGAAGCAATTAATCTGTGTCATGGTTTACAGGCCACGATAGACAGTGTTTTTTACTTTGCGGATTGAATAAAGACCTATGAAATAAATTATTTCAATTCTTCAAGCTTAATCCTTCCCAGCCTCTCAAAATACAAAATTGAATACAGTATTAAATATTGAACCCTTGTTTAAGCTGCTGTATTTGCTATCATGCTGCTTTATTTTGATGGCTTTTGCTGCAATCTTGTGCAACTCTTGTCAGAAATTTTTAGTGATATGTTAAATTTTTTGTGTGATATGTGATCTCACTTGACCAAGCAGATGCATATTCAACAATATAAATTCCACCAGGACAGTCATTGGCATCAAATAAGGTTTGATCACTGTTTTGCTATCGAGTCTAAAGTTGAAGCTGGTAACATGGAATAGTTTTCTGAAGTTCCATGCAACTCCACCAGAATATATTCATTGTTGTAACAGTCTGTTTTGTAATATTAATTATTTATCTTATTTTACAATTGATGGAAAGGATCACAATCCAGAAAACTGTGAGGAAAAGTAGTGGTATTCCACATAACTCCCCCTTCCTAACTTTTCTTCAAGATCTTTCTCCATCCTCCTTGGTTCTGCAAGCAGTGCCTTAATGTGAGCTCAGATTGCCACTAAGCCCTCAGTGCTCCCCAAGCTTATTGAAGCCAAATTTAACATAGTTTTGAAAATGTGTTCCTTTGTGTGCACTTACATCAGGACAATGGTGTTAAATTAAGCAAGACATAATATTTGAAAAGGTTTATTAGGTATGTACAACTGCTCCAGGGAATGACAGGTGCAAAGATGCTGTCTGGGGAAGTTCCTACCTACATTTGGATGGGATGTGAGCAGTGAAGGTCGTTAGAGAGGGGAGGAAGAGGCACTAAACCTAAAGTTACTCCCTAATTCTATGATCCTTCAAAACTTGAGCTATCCAGCAGCATTCAACTGAGCAGTTCTGTTAAATATAGTGTTCTGCTTCAGCTTTGCAGTTTGGCTGTGACTGTTTGAATTCTCATCCAGCCTCCTCCACTCTGTCTGTCTTGGTAGTTTTCCTGCTTCCTTTTCCCTGCTCTTGGCTCTCTGTTCCCTGGCTCCCTTGCCAGCCTGTCCCCCTGCCCTCCCTGCCAGGGAGCCTGAGAGGAGCTTGCTCCCCTGTGGCCCTGTGAGATGGGGCAGCAGGACCCTTCTCCCTCTGAGCACCAGACTCAGCACAGGCTGCATCAGGAGCCTTCTCTTTGCGTGGCTAAAGAGCAGCTCCTTCACAGCCTGCTTCAGAGATTTGGGAGAGAGAGCAGGGAATGATAAGGGCTGCTGCTTTCTTCAATTTTTTTCAGTCCTTCATCTCTCAATGCACCTGCCTCCTATTTCTTTAAATCTGCAGCAGAAAGATAGGCAGGAGGCTGGAGGGGGAAAAAAAAAAGTTTTAAAGCCATAACAACAGGTCTCTAAGAAAAAGGCAAGTTTTATCTGCTTCAGCTGAGGCAGCCTGTGAGTTGAATTCTGCCTAATTCTTTGTCCATCTCCCTTTCCAGCAATGCCCTTGTCTGCCCTGAGCACAGTCCTCACCCCCTCTTTTCTTTGACTATCCTCACATGTCAGAAAAATTCATGTTCTCATTTAAAATGCTAGTGTTGCTGGCTCTGACTTCTCATATTTTCTTTTCTTTAGATTCCTGTGGTACTTGGATGTGTTTTTCTAGACAGAGCTCAAGAATCTAAGGGTTATGTGAAAAGCTGGTTTTGTTTAAAGGAAGTTTTCCTCTGGACTTTTGTTTGAAAATGAAGAAAAGTTTGCCAAATAACTTAAATGTTCTCTAGAGGCTCAAAGGGCAGCCAGGGTGCAATTCTCCTCTCATTGATATCTTGGGGTTTGATCAGCCTTGTGGTTTCAGGCAATGTGACACAAGCTGGTTTGGAGCTGGAGGTCAGCAAAGCTGGGTGGAAGGGCTGCTTTCTGCATCTACAAAGAGCAAAATCAGGATCTCACATCCGAACATGCTGGAGTTAGATGTGGATTCACTTTCCTGAGCAGAGTCCTTTCTCACCTCAGTATCTATGTGATCCAAATACCTCAGAGGTGTCCCTTGAAAACATGCATCTAGTAAAGGCCTCCTGTTCACTTTTGCGTGTCAAAGCCCAGAAGAGGCCAAAAAAAATTAAAAATTCCAGTAGCAATATTCCCTTCCCAAGGCAGTGCCTTAACTCTGTGGTAACAAGGACTGAAAGGACCCACCCCAATACAAGAACTTTTCTTTCTCTGGTGAGAAACAAAAGCTGTGACGCATAGAACAGCTTTGCTGCTATTTAAGAGAGAAGGAGGAATATGGTGTTATGACACTGGTGCTGGGGAAACTGAAAAGATTGAAGACAATATTCTTATTTTTATTGTCCTGACAGGTCTACGTCAGTGGACTATATGAATACAAATAAAGCAGTGTTGTCAAGAGCTCCAGCAGCTTCTCTCTAAAGAGAGCTCACTGCTGTTGATAGATTCTAGCATGGCCTGAGAGGTCACACATCATCACCCTAAAGATTTCCATGTCTCTGCCCTCTTTGTGATGGATAGGAAATGGCAATTTCTAGGCAAAGTGTATTCTGTACACATGAACTCATGGGAAAAAAAACAAAACCAAAAACAAACAGAAAGATCCAGCTTTACTATCCCACCAGAGAACAGAGGGACCAGAGTCACCCCTGCTCTGTCTGAGCAGTGCCACTAATCCATAGACTCACTAGCAGCTAAAATGCAGCATGATCCCATGTCATTCATGGGGAGAGGGGGCACAGAGTGCTTTACCTTCATGTCCTGCAGCAATTTCTGCAGAAAGGTAAAAGCACATTGCTCTAGACCTGCCCAGGCCTCTCCTCACCACCCAGCTCTTCACCCCAGCAGTGGAGCTCTGTGAGTTCAGCATTATGGAAGGGTTGAAGGGGAGCACTGTGTTTCATTCTGTATTAGAGGGTTTATTATGTTCTTGGATCTGAAATTTTGCATTTTCCACCAATGTATCAGGCAATCTATTTAGTGATTGGTGTTGAAACAGTTACCCACTATTTTTGCCACAAAACAGAGTCTGTGTATTTCTTCTTTATAACAGATTTGTGTAGACCCTAGAAAACAGAGCCCAGATCTTTAGTTGCATTAATTCAGTGACTGACATGATTATTTTTTTTAAATTATGAGTACTCATGTGGTGGTTTGATGTACTAAGTCAGTCCAATGTTTATTAATATCTTTCATTTTATATTTGCTTCCTTATCTTTTTAATAAAATGAGCATATTACCGAACAAATGAGGTACACTTTCCCTGATATCAGCAAAAATGGATGCGATGACTGAATCATGGCCACAATTAAAAGAGAACAGATAAATCTGGAGACTCAACTGAGCAAATCACCAGATTAATATGGCAGATAACTTGCCAAGGGTTATGCAAAATGTATTTGCTTTGTGGTGCTTTGGCATGAGGGGAAGTTGAAGGAGACTGTATTGTTTCAACCCATGGCTTGAGCCAGTCCTAGGCAGCATGGTGTGGTGACCTAGACAGCAAAGATAACACCAGTCCCTTCTGGCCTTAGGCCCTTGCCAAGTGACACTGCCCAAAACAGATGGCAATCCATCCTGGTTGGTTTAATTTGCCCCCGGCAGCTCTCTGCGAATGCGCTCTCGTTAAATCTCACTGTTGTTGCAAGTTTCTCATTTATTGTTGGGTTTTGTTACTTATCCCTTCTGCACAGTAAGACAGAATCTGTCAGCTACATAAATGCTGTTTAAATCCTACACATTAGCAGTTTTTAAATGACATTCCTTGCTGACTGTGGACTGTACAGAAATGATGGTGGAAGACTCAGAAAGGGGCGCTTCTGGAAGATGAGAATGGCTAAGGAGCAAATACTATCAAACATTCCCTAAAATGTGTGTGTTCACATTCATTACTAGAACATGAAGACACCTTTTCATCTCGATAAAAATAAAATGCCTTTGAATTCTCTCTGCTTCTTTTTTTTTTTTTCCCTTTCAGTGTAATAATGTCCTGTGGTTGCCCGTGGCACCACAGCCAGTCTCTGCTGGAAGCTGTCTGTCAGGTTTTTGAGTGACTTGACCAGGCAGGAGAGAAGAGGCAGGTGACATTGATGCTGGCCAGAAAACTAGTGCTTTTCCTTCTTTCTGCCCTGCAGCTTCCCACAGTCCAATAAAGTGGTTTTGGGATCCTTGGTGTCCTGAGCAGTCTGGTGGGAAGGAGAGGGGACACACTCCCCTCACACCCATCACTGGGGGACTCCACATAACAGTGGAAAATTCCATAGCTAAATAAGCATGGATGCTGCCTTTCTCCTTAGTTTACTTGAACTTTTTTTCCCTGGAATTGCCACACTGTTGTAGCCAGGTGTTGTTCCAGAAAAGCAGATTAAGGGGAGGCAGTGGGTCTGTGCCAGGAAGAAGGGTGTTAGTGCTGCCACTTAGGTTAATGGACATTAGTTCTGCTGACTGTGGGTCTAATGATCTAATCTGCACAGTCACTGCCTTTTCCTTACAGTTGCTATTCCTTGATCTAAATTAGGAAATTAATAGTTGTAAGATCATAAATTGCTCTGATGACTTCTAACCTAGAATCAGAAGTTGCTTTTGCACATCTCCAAATAGATTGCTTTTCTAACTAAACAATTAAAATTTTCCCAGCTCAGCTGGAAGCCCAGCCTGTGTCCCTCATGTGTAGTCTGAATTGTATGTAATTATGTAGCTCTTTAATTTCTATTAGAATATGAAACAGCAGTCTAAGGTTCAACAAAGACAAGACAAATCCTGTAACCTTTGCAGGAGCAGCGTTAGTTCCGTGTTTGTGTGGTATCAGACTGGGGGCACAGTGGCAACTTATTCAGAAGTAGTTTTGCTGCTCTTTGCAAGGACTCCAACTTGTCCTTTTTTCTCCAGAATAAATCCCTGTTACAGAGTCAATCCTTGCTGATGATGTAGAGTAAAAAAGCAACAGTAGGTGTCAGAGAGCAGAAACCATTCTGAAAGCAGGCAGGAGCTAAGCCTGTCCCCATCTGTAACATTTGGGGTTTTACCCCTGCAAGAATCTTTGTCTCTTAAGAACAAATTCTCCCTTTCCACCTCCTCTGCCTCATCCCCTCACCAGGAGCAGTGTTTTAAAGTGCCACACCAGGGAGGGGAGATGGGCAGGGCAGACCTGTCCACAAGGCCATGCAAAACTTCTTGGAAATATTTTCCTGTTTAGCATCTTTCATCAGGAACTGATGATTGGCAGTGCCCTGGGAGAAGGGTCGATCCAGCTTTTGTAGAAGTTGTGCTTGCATTTTATTGATATTTGTCCCTCTCCTCAAGCAGGGGGGATTGAGGAATGGTTACTGTGTTGGCTCCTGTATGAACCTTCTTACTGCAATTAAGCGTTTAAAATGTCTCCTTATCCCCTGGTACTAGAAATAAATAGACAGCTTATTGTATGATTATATTTGGACATGCCTCCTGTGATACAGGCTGATTAGGTTTTAAAGAAAAACAGGAGAAAAAACCCCAAGAAACTGGGGAAAACTGGAAAGATCCATGGGGGTTTGTCCATTCCTAGGCATACATTTGTGTTGTGTGTAGCCCTCTGTGGCACTTGCTATACAGCTAGAACATTTTAAAATTTTCTCTTCCTCCAACAAATATCCTACTAATAGCCATTTTTCCTTATTTAGACTGCAGTAGCCTAGGTGTGCTATCTCTGTCCCAGAGACTGGAGCTGAGCCTCAGATTCAGATAAAATCTAGACAGAGCAGAGACACAGAAACACAAGAATGGGAGCAGGGGCAATGCAGAATCAAATGATCGCAGCAAATGCTGGGACAAATCTCATCATTTTAGATGTGTGCCTGGTTTTCTCTGTTAAACACATTTATTTCCCCTTTTTTCTGTCATATAAAATCAAATCAGATAAATATACTGACAATTCACGCGGATTTATTAAACAGGCTTTAAAATAATGTAAGAAGAGATACCTCTTCATCTCTCTCTAGGAAAAAGAATCTTGTTAAAATTTTAGTTTAAAAAATATGAGTGGAGTTGTTTTGTTGGGGATTTTTTTTGCCATTCACTATTGTGGGGCCAAGATCCAAGTCAGCCCTTCATTTCAGAGTAAATGCCATCCTTATTTTACTCCAAACACAGATACTGTATATGTCTCGTATATTATTAAAAGCTCCATCACAATACCTCATATTATGCATTTTCAAGATATAGGTGCTTTGTTTTGTCCCTGTTTTTCAGGGGACTGCCAGAACCATTTGGCTGAGGTCAGGAGATTCTGACACCAAACAAGTCTAAATGACAGATGAATCAAACCACATAGCTAACTCAGATATAGTTTGAGTTTGCTTGAGTTTGGTATAGATCTTGTTTTTCTGATCTCTCTGCACACAGATGAATTTTGTTTCCAACCATCATCTGCTGGGAAAATAGAGATGCCATATTTAGCACAATCTAACTCAAAGCTCAGTGAAGTGTGCAGAGATGTTCCTGTTGAAATTTAGGTTGGACCCATACAGTTTTGAACAAAATTCACATTACATTGATTAATCAAACTCCCAAAAGCAAGAGCGTTGTCACACCTTTACCAGTGGCACAGCTGTTCACAGAGGTGGCCCTCCAGCATGTGGGAAAAGCAGGATCTGTCCACCAGTCTCCTGCAAAAGAATCTCAAATCCCAGAAACTGCCTCCAGTGAGCATTCTCTCAGTAAGGAGAAGGTAGCTAAAGAACAGCTGGTTTCCAGCTGACTCAGAGAAAACAGCTGCCACCAAAACAGCCGCCGAGCGCTCAGCACAGCCTCAGCCAGGATTCTGAAGCACTTTCTAGGTATAAAGCCAGAACTTAGCAACACAGCATTTGTGATTTGCAGGCATAGGTTTATGTGGAAGGAATGGAGCCAGCAGGAAAGGAAAAGAAAGAAAAAAAAGAACAAAACCAACAAAATAGAACAAAACAAAAAGCCCCAAATCCTTCAACAACAATAATAAAAATCAAATTCTGCTTGCACAGTAGATGCAAAGAAGTGAGTTTATGTTCCAAGATGGGGAAGAAGCAGAATGCCACTTCTCGCTTTTGGGTGAGCATATATACAACAGCTGTTGTATCTGCATAACTTTGTGAAAGATGTGGCTACTTTTCAGAAAGCAATTTGCACCAGATGCCTTCAAGGAATGAGCAATTCAGAGGTGTAATTGGAACCAAACTTTGTGAGCAGAGGAATGATCATTCAGTGGCCCATCTAGAGTGAGGAGATACACTTTGTTTTGTCACCCAGAATTTTTTGCTGGCTTGGTCTTCATTAATTTGGCAGTGTACCAATGTTGCCCAGGGATAACACCAGGGATGTTCTTCTAAGAGCCACTTAGATATTTGCCATCTGTGTATTCTGTTGGCTGCTCAGGGATGAGATTTGGGTAGTTATGTCATGAAGGATGCACTTAAACAGAAGAGAAGTGATCTGTCAGTATGGGAGTGTGTTTGTTATCTTTCATAATTCGCTGCACAACAGTAGGATGATCCATGACTAGACTGAAAGATAAGCCATTTAGTTTCTGGTTTTGTCCTGGAGTGCCTACTGTACATGAAATGGGTGATTCTCTATTAATCTAGATAAGTAGAAGTAACCTTACTTCAGCATTTGACATGTCAGATTTGGGAGTCTTGGTTTTATGGTTGTTGCTTTTGGTGCTATTTTTCCCCAGAAAGGGAGATGCTTTGAGAAGTGAAATGATCCTAAGTAGAACAGAATTTCCATCCATTAAAGAAATTTGAGCTTTAAAGAAAAATTAATTAATTAGGAGGAGAAATTTAGAAAAAAACCTCTGTACACTATACTTATGAAGACATAAGTCTGTGTGTGCCCCATCAGAGCAGCTACCTCTGTTCTGCTATTGTGTCCTGTCCCTGCAAAAAGAGTGCATGAAAAGTGAGTGTGGCTCTGAAAGGACACCAGGGCTTAGCTTGTCTACAAGCAACAACTTTTCTCCAGCTGTTGAGGGTTAGTGGATTAGATGCCATTCCCTATGTCTGTGGGTCTTGATAGCTGATTGCCACATTTATATGTTTTTTCTACTTCCAATGGCTTTGTTTGGAGACCTGTTCAAATTTTTAAAATTTGGGATGCTAATATTTTCATTAAGTCTCTATAGAAAGTTTCTGGGGGTATATCATCATAACAGGGCATGTAAATCAAACTGCAGGCAGAGTACAGTCCTCTGAAAACCCCAGCTATCCTGAGGTGCTGCCTCTTCACCTGCTCTGGATTCTCTTCCTGAAGCCTCATTCTGCAGCTATGAGCTGTTCCTCTAGTGCTTCCCAGGCTGATTACACATCTTGAATCACCTGGAAGGAACCAACTGGTGTCAGGAGGGTAGGTGGTCAGGGAAAAAAAAAAAAAAATCCATGAAACAAAATATGTAAAAACACAATCTAGAAGACAAGTTATGCATTAAGTGGGAGAAAGGGAGTGTGGTAATTTCCTAATTTTCTCCAGGCTTAGGCATCTTGGTTTTGTCTTTGAGGTTCCTTCTTTGTGTCCCCACAATGTGTGAGTGCCTTACTACCTGTTGCATCTTTCTTTATAGAGATCAAAGGCATCATGCTCATTTTAGCATCATCATACAAATCCTAATCCATAATCACACAGAAATGCGTGGCAGAGCAGTGATGTCTGTCCAGATTTTTGGACAGTGTCCTACAGTGTCCTACACTTTCAACACATCAAGCATCCATGCCAAATGCAAGGCGCCTGCAGCAGGTGATGGCAGCTGGCACAGATTCATCAGCACCAAATTTGTGTCTAATTGTGTCTAATTTGTCTCCAAAGACCCTTGAAAAGGGTGAAAGTTACACATGGATTTTATTTGTAGTTGGTGTCATTAGCTGAATCTCCTCTTGAAGTCCTTTGGTGTCTATTGAAAAGGAGCTCAGTTCAGAGCATGTCTAGGGTCTCTGTCCTTTTCCTATTTGTCTGCTTCAATGAAACTTGCAGGAATTTAATTACTTTGGAGAAATCTGTGACTCTCTAGTTTGGTTGAAAGCAGCCAATTAAATAAATAATGTATGAGGGAGAAAAGAGTTGCATGCTCATAATCAATGTAATCCCATAAGCCCTGTTTCCACTGGAAAGGAGCTGGGACCTGACCTCCTCACCGTGCTGGGAAGCTTTTCAGTCTCTAACAGCGAGGATGCGGCAGGAGCTATCTGCACTAAAAATGAGCAATAACTGAAAATGATTCATGCCTCTGTAAAGAAAGCATACATAAGAACTTAATACTTGGTCTGTTTGAAGCTCTCTATGAAGTTTTTTTCCCCTAAAGTTTTCACAGTGTGGTTGTAGGAAATTATTTAGCCCAAATGGGCACATGCACTCAAAGCAAAGGTTGCAGCTGCAGCAAGATTAAAGAATTTCTCAAGACAAGTTAGTTTTGTTGTGGTTGTCCCACTAGTTAGATGTGATTTCATTAATAGCTTGCCATGTTCTGTTTCCTGTACAAGTCCTGATCTGAGCAACTTAGCTTTTTGAGCAATCATCATTCAATAAGCCAAGCAACTTGGGCTGGTTAGAGCTGCTGAAACTGGTGGGACAATGACTCACTGTTTTGAGTGCTCCTGAGGGTATTACCTGGGAAAATTCCCTTAACATCACACACCAGTTCCTACTCTGCTCCCTGCTGCATGATAAGCAAAGAGAATCTTGCTGTAATCTTGCTGATCTTCTCTTTGCCAAACTGCACATTTTATAAATGTGGCAAGAGGAGGACAAACCATTCCTTCCCCTTTCTCAGCATAGATGGAATGACAGAGTGGGAAATGATTTGCTCTGTATTGCAAAGGTTTCATTACTTTTTACAAAATACAGTGTAGTAGCCCGTTAAGAGGAATGATAAATTATTAATTTTAAATTACAGTTCTCTGAATCAATACACAATATACATTTTGGTCATAGTGCTTTTTCCTCTCCTTCTTCACTTACTTAGTAATTAACAAAATGCTGTAATGTGCTATGGGTCTCCTTGGCATTACAAACATTCTGGGCCATTTTACTTTCTGTGAATGATAGATATGTCCTAGGTGTATTAGAACAGATGAATATGACTGGGGGGAGGGTTTGGACTGGATCTGCCCCATCAGTATTACAGAAAAATGCACTGTTATGGCAACACAAACCCTTAACAACAGTTAAGCCTGAGAGAAAAGAAACAAGAATTATATACAAATAATCTGTGCTGGAAATAACTATTATTGACACAAGAAAAGAGAAGCCTTCTTCTCTGGAAAAAAAAAAAAAGAAAAAGTTGCAACTAAAACTTGCTGCTTGAGGTGAGGAAAGTCCCCAAGAGTGCCAGAAGGTCTCTTGCACGACACCTCGTACGTCACCTGGCCCTGAGCAGAGTCAGGCTCTGTTACTGCAGGAACACGTCAAAATTCCTCCAGCTGGGCTCACGAGCTCCTGAGCATTCACGTTTCCACACCACATTTAACAAACAGTGTGAGAGCAGCAGTTCTGCCTTTGTCACTCCTGAAGGCCTCGGATCTGGGATTATTTTGCTTCATTTGCTGAAGCCATTGGCACCAACCTCGACTCTGGAGACATGCAATGTTAAAGAATTTTGTTCACATCCAGTCCAGATTGTTTTAGCTTTCTATTTGGACAAAGCTGAGGAGGTGATAATCACCTTTCTGTGTCCCAAACAGGGGTTTTGCCAGCGTTCTGCCTCAGTATCAAAGAGCATTTCAGGCAGCAGGCTATTAAGGCAGCCATAATTTAAATTGAAAAAGATGCTTTGGCTTAAGTGTGTGTAATAGACACTGCTCTCAAAACAAGGGCCAAAACTTCCTGATGGCACCTGGCAACTGAGATGGGGGAGATGTGAGCGAGTTCAAACCTCTCTGATCCCTAAACATTGCTCAGACAATTGTTTTCAAGTGTGTGAGGAATTTCTGCCTTCTGGTCACTCAGAAAGTGCTTGGGATTTTTTCCCTCATGATCCCATATCTGTTCAGAGGTGGATTCAGGAAGCACCAAGATAAATGAAAGGGTTTTACTTGACTGCTAAGTAAGCTTTTCTAAATCTCCTATGCTGTACAGTTTGCATTAGTTTTAGATTAAGTTTATTTTTTAGATTATCCACACTGGTTCAGCAATCCCTTCTAAAGCCCAAACGATGTAATAAATAATAGCTGAGGAAATCGGGAACCAGGCTCCACGTGGAAGAATCTTTTTAAGGCACACCAGATGTTCAGACTGGGAGATTGAATCAGGGCACAGGTCCATAAAAGGAGAAGCATAATAAGTGAATTCATTCTATCAAATTTATCTTGAAAAATTCCCATCACCACCACCAGAACAGTTCTGTAGGTGAACCCATGAATTCATTAGATAGCCTGTATTTGCAGAACCACCACCTTGTCTTCTACACTTCAAGGTGAGCTTTTCTTTAATAGTTTCTAGTGCTGTAATAAAAAGAAATGAGCACAAGATTCTCTAAAGTTCATAGGGAGATAATAGCATGTAAATCAAGGACTAACTATATTAGTCATGAAAGCTGATGGTAAAAAATCCTGGCTAACTAAAATAACTAACTCACATTTATTTCCGTGGGATCAGAATGTCAGCCAACTTCCTTCCCATGCTAATACCAGCCTCTACCTCCTCATATGGGAGAAATCTGGGGGGAAAAAGAGAAATTATGACCTTGTATAAGAATGGAAACTTTTTTTTACATGACTCACACAGCTTCTGGTACCCCTATTAATACCAGAAGGGCTGCAGTTCAGTGATGTAACTCACATTAACACAGTCTGAGTCCAGCAGTTCCTTCTCAAACCTGAGAGCAGGGTTCCATGCAAGGCTTTGGAGAGTTATCACAGATTGAGTGACACTCATCTTCTGTAAAAGTTTCAGGTTCAGAAAACCACAGTAAAGCAGTTTGTTCCTAGCCCAACTTCTCAGTGAAAGTTCATCTTTTTTTTTTTTATTTTTCAATAGTCTGAAATACTAGATACTCTTAATGCAAAACAGGTGGCAGACCTAACTTGGCTGGCAAGACTTACCCAGCTACCTTCCCTAAATTACCTCTGCAGCCTATGGTTGGATTGGAGGAGCAAGCAAGAGGAAAGACGTGAACACACACAAACTTGGGAGCAGAGCTGGAAATTAGGAAGTGTTGTTCCTCCGGAGGGCACAGAAGGAAGGCACTCAGCACTCCTCACTTCTGCTGGTGCCAGTCCAAGCTCCCTGCCCTCACTCTTATTTTTCTTTTGGCTGGAAATCACATTGTCTAATAATGCTGTATTATGTTATTATCTTATTCTACCTTATTAGATAATACTCTAATATTCTACATATACTATTGCTTGATGGGGTTGAAATACTACAAGCCTGCATTTCTCCTTCCTGTTATAATGTGAAGCAGCATCTCTACACCTTCACTTTTATAGATGTCTTTATGGGGCAAGATTGAGAGGAAAAGGTATCATTAGGCTAATACTGAGTGTGTGAGATTTTAGCAATTTCAATTTCTCTCTACTTTGCTCCTGGAAAGGGTCAGGTACCTATAGGGAAAGAGATTATGAAAGTTAGTTTTATTTTCTTGCTAATCTAATGACTACAGAAACATACAGAGATGGTGTTTCCTTCCCTAATTATTTAGCCAGCAATCACTCTGGCTGTCCCTGACATGACACCAAGAAAAAGAAGGAGAATAATATATATAGACTAGGACTGCTGACCAGGAAAATATATCACAGTTGAGTGGCAGAGGTCTCAGTACATGCTTTGTGGGAAAGTACCTTAAAAATAACAACAAAACAAAGTTTAATTTAAAAATTAATAACATTGCCAGCAGAATTTTTAGTGTATACAATAAATGACTAGTTGCCTGAATAAAGTTGCGATGTACAAACTCTCTTCCTTGTTTTAAGAATGACTGAATAGCTATAAGAATTTGGTTGCTTTTGTTCTCTCTGTATTTGCTCAATTCACAAAATTTAGACTTGGGATATAAATCACCACCCAAACTGAGAATGCTCTTTCTCTTCTCTTTCTCCTTCTCTTCTCTTCTCTTCTCTTCTCTTCTCTTCTCTTCTCTTCTCTTCTCTTCTCTTCTCTTCTCTTCTCTTCTCTTCTCTTCTCTTCTCTTCTCTTCTCTTCTCTTCTCTTCTCTTCTCTTCTCTTCTCTTCTCTTCTCTTCTCTTCTCTTCTCTTCTCTTCTCTTCTCTTCTCTTCTCTTCTCTTCTCTTCTCTTCTCTTCTCTTCTCTTCTCTTCTCCTCCTCTCTCAATTAAATGCTATCTACTGTAGTTACACAGTACTAAAAATTCATTTCAATTCTCTGTAGAGTTTCTTACTGTGAGCATCCCTCCTGGACCCCCTCCCCTTAGGGGTGTTAGTTCATGTGTGCTTGAGAAAATCAACTCCAAATAGACATAGCTCAACTGTTTAGTTAAGAAAATCTGACTTATTAACTACATAACCCCGCTGGGACTGGCAGTACCTCCTCCTGCACACTAACAGGGGTACTGCAGAAGCGTTATCTCAGCTTTTCCCAGCCTACTTAAATCTCACTTAAAGAATTAAAGGGAGATCTCAAACGTGCTTTAGCGAGGAGTGCATTTTTGCCTTGAATTATCGAAAATAACAAAGCCAAGAACATTGCTATTTTTCGGCACGTCTGGGGAGATGATGCCACAGCTCCCTGCCATCCCTGTCCTGTCCCAAGGCACAGTTTGAGTGGCATGCAGCAGCAGCATTGCTGCCTAGCCAGGAAGGTGGCTCAGCCCTGTGCGAGCCATGGGCCTCATATCTGGAGAGCCATCTACTGGCACCTCCTCTGCTACAGTGCACATCCACACACCCTGCTCACTTCGCAGGTTTTACATCTATCTCCCTGCTATGGCGGAAATAAGAACCATTTCAGAGCGGCCTAAGCTCATAAACAATCTGCAGGGGATCTCTTGGAGTCCTTCTTGCTCCAGACTTCTCCATGCCCTGCCTGCAGCCTGCAGTGAGGCAGTGGCTAACGCAGGATGGGGGATTGCAGAGAATTTCTCAGAATTGCTGTGTGCTTCTCCTGCACGGGGTTTAACAGTGATTGCCTAGCACCAAGGTTGGGGCAGGTTTTAGGAAGTGAAGAAAATACCAACGGTGAAGCTGTATTCTGGGCAGAGTGTGCCATTTCCATAGGAAGCCAAAGCCTTTGCCAGTCCTACCCTCAGTCAGGTACTGAGATCCTCTAGCAGGGCTGCAGCAGCAGCAGGGTGGGCACTGAACCAAGACAAGCTGTGCCAGAGGGTCCCAGCAGGGTGGGAAGGTGGGGTGGCAGGGTGTGTGCTGTGCCTGGAGCTCTCACAGCACAGGGGCTGCAGCAGAGCAGGGTCAGCACAGACACGGATCACCAGGAGGGGAAAACAGCTGAGAGGCTGCGCACGGGGATGAGTGACTTTGTGCATATCACTTGTTCACCTTCAGGTTAGGTCTCCCAGTACTAAATGCAAAATCCACTTTTCATGTGTTGAAAATACCCGGGATGCTTTCTGTTTGTGTGTCACAGACCTACCAAAAATTATTTTACCAGCATTTTCAGAGTAGATGGGAGTGGTATTTAGCACTGCACTCTGCCTTTGATCCCTCTTTCTTTAAATGGAAACTATCAAACTTTCTGGTTAAGGCAACAAGGAGTTCAGTATTATTCCAGAGCTTTACTTGATGTACTTGACAAATCTTGTTGGTTTTTTTTTTGTTTTATGTTAGCATTTATATATGTAATTTAACATCAATGTTTTCATGAGTGAAGAATCATCATTTGCATTTTTTACTGTTTTGAGTTGATATGCCTTCAAATAAAGGTAACTATTATGTAGAAATTGTCTGAATGATCATAAAAAAATGTTTTCTACACAAGCAATGACATTTTGAATTAAAATTTAATTATGTGGAGTGAACTGTTTTCAGGTTTCAACAATACTTCACTGTATTGCTGTTCTGTTTCATTTAAGGTAAAGTTAAATACATGATAGCTTGCAAATCAGATGGGAGATTAGTGTGGCTTGCTAAGAAACTCTACCTAAGTATTGGTACCATACATTAAATGGGAAGCTATATTCATTTTCCTTAGAACACCATCTCTGTGCTTGCTCTTGGTAGCCTGTTGTGTACAATGTCAGTATTGCCAAAACATCCCTTTCAGATCCTGAGATGAAAGGTGCCAAATGATGCTTTACAAAACCATAGGTCTTCTAGGCCTGGCCCTTCTCAGATGTGGAATCTGATTTCATAATATGTAAAGCATTATATTTCATGCATGGGTGTAGGTATGAGTGTGTATGTGTGTGTATGCAAAAATTTGTAAGGATTTTGACTTCTGATCCAGGTGCAAATCCTTCTTATGCAAATCCTTCAAGAGCCTTAGTAGTTTCTCAGTTATACTTAATTTTCATTGGTGCTTCTCTCTCAAGGACAGCTGGAAATGCTCCTGTGACCTTTCACTCTCTGACCTGAGACAAGCCAGCTGAAGGCTGCCCACCAGGCTCTCACTGAGTAGCTCACAGGACCACACCAGCTGTATTATTCCAGAGCTTTACTTGATGTAGTTGACTTTTTTTTTTTTTTAACGTTACCATTTATATATATTTTGACATCAATCTTTTAGTTAGTGAAGAATCTTCATTTTGCATTTGCAGAGTGGTGACTGGTCACCACTTTGGCATGATACCATGACAGAAGAATTGAACTTATCCCAAACACAGGTGCTGCCACAGGTGCCAGATCTCCATCCCTACCCAAAAGGAAAGCACAGGCAGGATGTTATCTGTTAGAATGATTTAACAATCTATCAGAAGACACAGAGCAGGGCTTACAGATGAGGGCTGGCACAAGGTGCTGAATACCAAATGACTGTTTATTGCTTCATAATGCATGAGGTAGGAGTATCAAATGATGTTAGCAGGTGCTGAGTTTAGGAGAGTTATCTTCTCCCACAGTTGGTGAAGCTCATGACCACAGGTCGTCCTGGCTGCCATATGTTCGTGTGGTTTGTGGGGAATTTGTGGAAACAAAATCTATCAGGAGCTATTAACCACAGGGAGACTCCCTCTCATCCCTGAGCAGCACCATCCACCTGTCCTTAAGGCTTTGCTGGAGACAAGCCAGAGGTGGCTCCTGTGATGAGCAGTGCTGCATCTGTCTGTGGCTCTCTGCTCTACAGATAGACACAGTTCAGGTGCTTCTGTTGACAGCATTGCCAAGCAGAGACAGGAGGGATAGGTCAGACTACTTGGGATTTGCTCAGTTAAGCTATAAACTTCCCTTGGTGGCTTGCAGGAATTATATCTGGGTGGAAAGATAGACACTGTGTGCTCAGTTGAGGTGAGCTGAAGGCAGCTTCTGCAAGCTCCACTTTCACAGAGGGTAAAGCTAAAAGTTGACAGAGAAACCATTTGAAAATGCTGGTTTATGTCTGAGTTGTTTTTCTTTTTCATTGAAACTGATTTATTACCTGCTAGGAAGAAAAGCAATCGCTGCAATTCCAATGAGGTGAAGTAGCTAGAAAGACCAAAGGTATGCTAAGGCTGCACTTACTTTTACATTATAATCCTTTCAGGCCCTTTCTCTTAAAAACAACTCTGGGCAACAGAGCCCAAAGATAGAAAATGAAAACAAATAATGGATGTTACATTTCATCAGACAGACGAAAGTGTTCACATGGCCAATAAACTGATGTCACACAGAAATTACATCTGTGAATAGCCACTGTGGGTTTTCTCCTTGCAGGCCCTAGTTCTGAATTTCCATTCAATACTGTGCTGGGAAAAGGGCTGCAGAAATAAAGCTCAAGTATCTCCACAACAGTAAAGGTTCCCACCTTTTTGAATCCATTTGAATTCACCTCTTTGAATCCATTGCAGTGCTGAGAGATGGAGGTGACTTCTACTGCTGGTAGAAATCCAGCCTTCCAAACGTGCACATAAGAGCAAAGGTCTTTGAGAAAAGACTTTTAAGTTGGCTAACCCTGGTAGTAAACCAGAGTTATGAATTTCTTCTTTTCCCTTGAAGATATTTTGTTGCTCTTCAGAAATAAACACTGCTGAATAACCATGACTTTTTATAAATAATACACTCCCTCCTACAAGCTGCATGAAATGTTAAAACTCCAGAATGGACTATAAACGGATTCATAAATCTTTAGGATCCATGCATTTCAATCCATCTATTTAAAACTGAAGGTAAAAGGATCACAGTATTTATTTACGTTTTCCATGCCCTTTGTGCACTTTTTCCTGACATCAATTTCATGTGTGGAGCAGAACAAAATAGTGTTCCAGTATAAATTGCAATACTTTGTTCTGTCCCTTGGCATGTGCTGGCAAATTCAGTTGAAAGCAAAGCATAACACAAGGCAGCTTTTTTGGCACAACAGGTCACCAAAGCAGTGGAATGTTTCAGTCAAAACTCAAAGTGTGAGACATTGCTGAAAGGCAAGTTGTCTTTCAGGCAAAGCTGAGACCTTTCTTCATCTTTATACATGAGAAGTCTTGCTCTGAAGCAGTTAATTACAATGAAAAACATGGCATGGTTTTCTCATAATTGTACATGAATTGTGCTTGCATTCCATACTAGTTCCAGGGAAGAACAAGAGCCATATTTTGTCTCACAAGCAATGGGGGAGGCAAAAAGTCTGCCACAATGTGGATGAATGTAATCTATTTGTTGTTTATAGACCCAAAGGATCCCTCAGAGCATTAAAAATCCATGTGATATCCAAGAGTGGCATACTCTGCATGGAGATATGTGATTTAGCTGAAAGCTGTGCAGAATCTGTAAAACTGCATGTGGGCAAAGAGCACCCTCCTGCCTGTGCATTCGGGTGAAGCCATGTGTGCTTTTCCTGCACTCATGAAAAATAGATGATCATAAAATCTGCCTCAGATTTACAAACTTCTGACAGAAACACGTGTCTAGGCTAAGCATGCCAACTTTTGGTCAAACCAGGCCTGAAAATACACAGACCTGAAATGAGCATTGCTCTTCCAGGGTGAGGGGAGAAATTCCAGCTTTATACACAGCATGTGCATACAGGTTGTGTGTCCTTCACTGGTCATATGCTGGAACAGGTAACATCCTTTCCTTCTGCCTGGGCTCTTTTGACTGGCAAGTGTGTTTCCAGTCCTTTTCTGGTGGGATCTTTTGAATCAGACCCACATTTTGTCAAGAAGAATTACCATTGAAAATCGGTGACCCCCACACTCCATTCTCTCTAAGATTGGCTGGGACTACCATGTTTGGGTTAAATTGTAGGTTAAGTAGATTTTTTTTCCACTTTTTTCCTTAGGATCTACAGCTACTGGTGATAGCTTGCAGTAGGTCACACATGTATAGCTCTCATTCTCTCAAGAATTGTGCAGAGTGGGGTTTGGTTGGAGTTTTTTTCAATTCTGTAAATGTGTGTTTCATAAACAGGCTCTGACGTGGTGGCAACAGGGAAGAGGCTAACTCAAGTGTCCCTTGTACATTTGGTGGGATTTGCTCTTAGCAACTATGGAACATTAGCTCATGCTTCTAGTGCTGACTCAAAGAAAACATTGTTCATGAATATTAACTGAACTGTAAAAACTTTTCTTTCACTGGTATTCCTGACTAAGGTTACCTTCATAGACATCAGACACAGGACATAAAGTGTTTTAAAGATAAGGATCCATGAAGTTAGCTTCATAGTCATAGCTGCATAGATAGACAGAGAAGAAAGAGAACGGGTGTTGTGTACCCAGAGCTTGTGCTGCTGAGGAGGTTTTGGTACACTCATCTGTACCATTTGGCTTCTCCCAAGTTCTGGGAAACTTTTTGGAATCCGCAGCCTCCCTAGAGCAGCACAGCCAAGATGCAACACAAGTATGAATAACTGAGGTTGCGTAATTCCTCGCCAGTACAGCGTCTGCTGGCCGAGCACAGCGACAGAAGGCATTACTCACAGACGTGGCTACGTGGGACTGGGATCAGGTGCAGCCTGCCCCAGGCCCCTCTGCCAGCTGCTGCTGCCCAGTCCCAGCTGGAGCAGGGCAGTGCACAGCCAGGACTCATCCTGCCCTGGCTCTGGGACCTGCGGGCTGATCTCAGAGCACGGGTACGCACGGCACGGCCACGCGTGTGTGGGATAAACCTGCGGTGCTGTCAGCTGCCCTGGGTACACACGGGCATCTCAAAGCTGTGCAGGCCTCAGAAAAGCTCTGCAAGAGGTGGGCTCAATACTCGAGATGTAGCCTGCCCTCATCACGTACGAGAAGGGCTCTTCCAGGAAGGTTGTGATAGTTTTTTGCTGCTCACCTGGCGTTAGAGTCAAACACGCAGCCACAAGGAACCCCACTGGTGGCTCAGCAGCATGACCTCAGTGTTTCAGTGAGGAGATGCCGGTCGCAATTTGTACCTCACGCCACTCAGAGCTGCCTGCCTGGTTTACAAGTGGTAGTTTTTGTGCCGTGGTGAGATGGGATGGGCACATCAGGGAGTACAACACTGTAGATGTCAACTAGCCTAAGTGTTGAAGTATAGCTGGGAATAATGTGTTGCTGAGAGATTGTGTGTGCAGTGTCGCATTAAGAGGGTAGAATGCTTTGGAGCTGGGAACTACATGAAAAAATGATTGTATCTCAGTCTCTGTAATTCAAAAGAAATTGCTAGAGAGCGTAATTGAGAAAAGGGGCTTGTGAGTCTAGTCATTCCTTTTGTAACAGACAGATGTATTTTTTATCTTAAAATGTTTTTATAAGTAGAGTTTTCATATCAACAAGGAAAATCTTTTTAAGGAAGATACCAGTGCTTGTCAGAGCAAAAACCATGTGCCATAAGGAGATTGCCTTGCAGACGCTTTCAGGGTCACAGTTCAGGCAGCATGTTGTGGCAATTACAGGACATCTGGTGGAACTTCCACATCCCAAAGTCTGAGAACCAGTGCACAAACTGGCTTCTTCATCTCCCCAGGCAGTGCCTGTTGTGAGAGTGGCAGGAAATAAAGCAGGGTAATTGTTAGTCAGCACCGTGAGCCTGAAGCTCGGTGGCTGTGGTGTTACACAGCACTCTGGGGACAGCATGGGCCAGAGCTGGGCTCTGCTGCTCGGTTTAATGGGACTCTGTGAATGCCAGGCACACTTGTGGGATCACCTGAGACAGGAGGGACACCTCAGAGAGGATCTGGCTGCTCAAGGACTGACCTAGCACTTCCATTCCCCATGTGGTCTGGTTAAACTGGTCTAAAGATGGGGCCAGCAGTGCCTTTATGACCTGTAGCTATGTGGAAATGAAGGCAAATTGGGGTGGAAGAAGGGAGGAGAGTGAAGGAAAAGAAGGGAATAGAAACTGCAGGCATTGCTAATTGCAACCAGGGGAATGGAGAGAAGTGAGACCACACAGAAGAACCAGGGAAGGGGGGAGCAAAAAGCTAGGAAGGATGAGGAGAATATTCCCCTGGTGAGGCTGTGTGAGTGTGGTACCAGTGGCCAGTACCATTTCTGATTTTTAAGCACCTCAGTGATATGTCAAGCAGAGAGCTGAGTTTTAACAAGCAGTAATGAGTATGAGGGAAAAAAAAGAAAAAAGTTAAAACAAAAAGGAAGAGGGGACGGAGGGTGGGGGGGAAGCAGTGTGGTAGTATATGAAATAACTGAATGGCATGAAAAAAATGAAGTAAAGAGATAAAAGGAAGGAAAAAAATTGATCTGGCACCAGGTGCTCAGCTGGCAGATGCTCTGTAAGCCCACAGAAGATGAAAGATAAGATTCAGTGCAACCACTAGCAGGCAGTAAAAATTAGTATTTTCTTTCTGCTTAGGTCTTGATTAGTAAATAGGAAACTGTAGGCACGGATTTGTGTGGATCTTCATCAGAGCTTCCGAAGATATTGGAATGTGCAAATTGATACCCTTTAATTGCAGCAAAGACTTCTGGAGTACAGGTGGGCAGAAGAGGTCAATACAGATAGCAGCAGGTGGGCAGAGCAGGGAGCAGACACAGATGTACAGGGGAGAAAGGAGGCAGAAGAAAACCTGTTTTAGAGCTTGGAGAGAAGCTAGACGGGAATTAACTGAGCGGGAAGTATCCCTCGGCTCCCGCACACCATGCCCCTACAGAAAGGGATAACAAGCAGTAGCGCTGCAGTAAGGATTTGTGCGGACTCTCCGCTTAGGGGTGAAAAGGAGGTCGTGCTTTCGGGAACGGCAAACTTCCAGCAGGGTGTTCCCGCACACGTTCGGGGGTCTCCGGCGCAGAGCGGACCGTGCCCCAGTGCCGCCCGCAGCGCTCACTGCCGTGCGGGGCCGGAGCGCCCGGGGATGCCGAGCTGGGCGGAGGAGGAGGAGGAGCAGGGCCAGCCCAGCCCAGCCCAGCCCAGCCCAGCCCAGCCCAGCATCCGCGCAGAGCCCGCTCCTGCCCAGCCCGGCGGCTCCCACCGGCAGCGCGGTCCAGCGCCCGTGTTCAGAAAGCGTTTCCCTGCTGCCATCTGCAGAAATCGATCCGATCTTTATTATTATTATTATTCTCCCATCTAATCCTTGTCGCCCATCCGCGCTAAGCGCCGGTCGGGGGCCAGGGCTCGGATTTACCTGGCGGGTGTCTGCCGGCTTGGAGATGCGCGGAGGACGGGGCAGGCCCCGAGCCCTGCGGCGGGGCCGGCTGCGGAGGGAGGGCCGTGGGGACACTGCTGCGGTGCTCCTGCCGCCGGGGCAGCCAGGGGAGTCCCCCCGGCCGGCCTGCCTGCCAGCCGCCTGCTAGAAGTGAAGCCCCGGGCGGGAGGAGGGTGCGCGGCGGGGGAGGCGCTCCCGCAGCCCCGTGGCACACGGCCGGCTGCAGGCGCCGGGATGCTGCTCGGGGCTGCGCTCCGCCAGCCTGCCTTAGGTGTGGGGGCACAGCAGCGCTCCGTGCCAGCGTGATGGTGCATTTTCCTCCGGCTCCGTCGCGGGGATGGTGCCGCAGCCCGGCAAGACCTTGGCCGCTGCCAGCCGAGATCTTCCCTGTCGCTCTTGTCCCCGATTTCCCCGCAGTGCTCGTTTCTTCCCCTCCTCACCTCTCCGGCCCTGTACCTGCTCCAGACCCTACAGCCGTGCGGGTGTTTTATCTCCCTATAACGTCGCAGCCGCGCGTGATTAAACACGGCTTGGCAACTTGGGCAGCGCCCGGGCGTGTGCGGTGTGTGTGCGCGGAGCGGGGCACGGCCGGCCCTGCCCGCGGGCGCGCTTGCCACCTGCGGCTCGGTGCGCGCACACGTCTGGGCGCGGAGAGGCGCGGGCAGCCGTCGGGGCCGGCGCATCCCCGCAGCCGGCGGGACGGAGGGATACCGAGGGGTACCGAGCGGTGCGGAGCGGTGCGGAGCGCTGCCCGCTGTGCCCGCTGCCGCCCGGCCCTGCCCGGCCCGGCCCTGCCCGGCCCTGCCCCGGGCGCTGCCGCGGGGCGCAGCGGCTCCGCCGGCCCCGCCCGCCGGGCCCCGCACGCCGCTCGGCCAATGGGGGCGGCGCGGCGGCGCACGTGACGCGGCGGGCCGGGACCTGCTGCTTCCCCCGCGCAGAGGGATGCGGGCGGCAGAGCGGGGCAGGCGGCGGCGGCGGCGGCTGCGCGGCGGCGGCCCCTCCGCGCCCTCCCCCCGCTCCCCGCCGCCCGGCCCCTATGGCAGCCGCTCCCCGCCCCGCCGCCGCCCGCACCCCCGCGCCGCCCCGCCGGGCTCCGCCGCTCGCCCCAGCGTAGCGCCCGGCCGCCGCTCGCTGACCCGCTGCCGCCGCCGGCCGGGGCCCCGGGATGCTCAGCGGCCCCGCCGCCCGTCCCTGCCGCCCGCCGCGCCGCCCGGGGGGCACGCCGCCGCCGGAGAGTTGAGTTAGGAAGTCATGGTGCCCTGGGAGCCCTCCCCGCCCCGGCAGTGCGGCGGCGGCGGCGGCTGGACGCTCTGCGACTGCTGCTGCTGGCTGCTGCTGCCCGCCGTGCTGCTCGTCCTCGCCCGCCCCGACAAGCTGGCGGCCTTCCCTACCTCCTTAAGCGACTGCCAGACGCCCACCGGCTGGAACTGCTCCGGTAAGCACCGGAGCGCCCCGCGCCCGGCCCCGCCGAGCGTCCCGGCAGCCCCGCCGTGCGCTCGGAGTTACGCGGGCGAGCCTGGGGGAGGCAACTTCAGAGGGCGATCCCGTTGGATGCACGGGAATAGCGAAGGCTAAAAGTGCCGGGCGTCGGGGCTCGCCGCCTTTGCCGGTGCGCCCGGGGCTCCGCTTGCCCCGCGCTCCGCAGCAGCCGCGCCCTCCGCCGGTGCGGGCGGCTCCCCGGGCACGGCTCCCCGGGCACGGCTCAGCCCCGGCTCCCTGGGCACGGCTCGGGCACGGCTCAGCCCCGAGCGGGGCTCTGGGCGTGCGGGCAGAGCGGCCGCGTGTGCGCATCCTGCGGGCGGCTGTTCCGTGCGCACCGAGCGGAGAGCGGCTCGGGTACCGGCATCGCCGCACCGGCAGCACCGCTGCCTGCTCCTTAAAGTCGGGCTGACCTTTCTAACGGGCTTCCTGTGTGGGTCAGCAGCCGGTCCTGCTCCGATTCGTGAAATAATTGGGGAATTGGGCTGTAGTAGCTTTCCAAGGGGAGAGCGCTGTTTGGGGTGCTGCGTGCATCGCACATGACGCGTTAGATCGGGGGGAATTTGCGCTGTGAGCTCTTCGTTTTAAATCTGTAGCGATACGGTTAAGAGCACTCGGATGGTTTTTTTTTAAAAGATCAATGGATTCAGATCTTAATGGGTTTGGAGTCTGACATAGCTGTTTTGTTTAGTATCTTGCCACTCGCTGTTGGAGTGGGAAGTCAGCTAGCGAAATCTGAAATTCATGCTTGTATTCGTGAACGGAATCTTCAGTCAGTTCTGTTGGTTTTTCCTGGAGAATATGAAGGCAAAGAGCTCGGTTCACTCAGCGGCTCGTGGGGAACCTGGCACCTCTCCTGTTAACTTAGAGGTCATCAATCTTCATTGGGCTCAGGCAGACCATCACAGAAAACACACAGCCTGTTTGTCTTTATTATTGGGGGCTTTGTTGTGTCATGGGCTGGAGAAATTCCAATTTGGACGTTTGTCCAACAGATTTGTGATCGGATGGGAATGAGTTGATGACATTTCCAACCCAGAGCCATGAAATAGCATAATTACCGGGTGGCTTTTGAGGAAACCGAGTCTGTGAAATAGAAAGGAAAGTGCGTGTGGCAGTGGGGAATGGGAACTAAGAGAAGCACCGAGGGAGAAACAAGAGGAAAAGTGAAAAGCCGAGGGCAGGGAAGGACAAAAGGAAATCTGGGCTCCATCAATTTCATCAACAAGGTTATTGTGCTGTGTGCATTAAAATGCAATCATCCTGTATTGTTCCTCTTGCTAGACCAAAGCTGACTTTTTTTTCCCCCCTCTCTTTACATTTGAGGTTACGATGACAGAGAAAATGATCTCTTTCTCTGCGACACCAATACCTGTAAATTTGATGGGGAGTGTTTAAGGATTGGAGACAGTGTGACTTGTGTCTGTCAGTTCAAGGTAAGAAGATTGATACTTTGTTCTCTAATTCACTAATGAGAATACAAATCATGGGTGTCCCTTTATAACCTATCACTTGGCGATTTATTTCTGTATGTGCAGAGAAGTTAGAGGGAAAACCTGGCAGTGTGTGTAAAAGCTGGCAGGAGAACCAACTGGTGTCAAGAAGACATAAGTTTCTCGGGGAAAATGCAGATGCTGTGGCTTTAAATGTCCCTTTGGGTCTGTAGTTCCAGGTTGTGCATTTCTGATTTTTCATCCCTGCCCTTTTAACGAGGATTTAGAGTCCTTTCTAAATTCATTTCTGATACAGATCGTGGCTTATTGTATTCGGAGTTCTGATCTAGTTAAAGAAATGGATCTGTAATGTGCTTATGCAATATTTTCAGGAAGGGCTGCATAGTGACAATGCTTCTGCCTGTTTATCTGCCCAGCTGATCAGATTAAGGAGCAATCCCTCTGTTCCAAAATGATGAACTTCCTTTAGGTTTTATATAGTTTTAGAGAGCTATTACTGCTCACTAAGGGGTTTTCCTTCTATTTCTTCTCTCTTTCTCTCTCAGCTGCATCTAAACCTCAGCCCTTCTCAAAGTCAAACGATTTCATTATGAAGGATTCCATTTAATGTTTTAGCTAACTGGCAAAACAGCTGGTCTTTAAATAATGACCTGAATAGAAGCTGCCCAAATTAAACGAGTTTAAAGCATGTACCAGCACAGGGTTATATGCGTATTTATACCCCAATGGTTTTCTGCATTTTCATGTGGATTGGTGAAGTTGTGAAACTTACAGTGCTGATTTGAGTGTTTACAGTGGAGCAGGCCAAACAGTGCCCAGCTCAGGATTGTGCTCATCTGTAATGCCTATGTTAATATTGGCTTTGATCAGCCATTCACGTTAAAGCACTGCAAATATCCTTTATATTTCTAGAGCCAAATGTGCCTTCAGAGATAAAACACAAGTGATAAGTTCCTTCGTTTTAAACAAGGAAGGAATTTTCTATAATAAGAGCAAGACAGTAGCTCTTAAACACTTGTGTTTCCTATGTTGGAAGGGAATTCATATTGACCATGGGAATCTTTTATTCCATTTGGAGTTTGCATGCAATCAAAAATTAAGCTTGAGAATGCTGTTTTGAGCATTTGCCTTGGCTCAGCATATGCAGCAATACAAGGGTTGTGGTCTGGTCTGTTTTCTCTTTCTAAGGAAAACCTGTAAGGCACTGAAATGTCTGTGCCTTGTCCCACTGCCTGGTGGTAACCCGAGGCAGATGTTGTGCCACGAGCCTCAGAAACTTAAAGCAGCCAGTGAGAGTGCTTGGGTCTTGTCCTTGGTCTGGTTTGGTGTTGCCATTTGGCATAAAGCAGTGAACTCATGGCCTGGAGGCTGCAAATTCAGATGTTGCCATTGGCAGGGAAGAGGGCATTGGGAGTGCTGTTTTCCCAAGGCTGGTGCTGTTGCCTGGGGGTTTGGGGCAAATGAAGCCAGGTAAACCTCTCCAGGCTGTGTGGTGCCCTCTTTGAGAGGTGAACAGTTCTAAGTATGCTGAGTGTAGCAGTTCTGTAGGGGGCAGTTGAAACAGATTTAAGGAAATTAAGTTAATTGGCCTATGAATATGTAAATAAGATCAAAAGAGTGAGTTGGGCAGTCTGGGCCTGATCACTAGGAAATGGGTCAAAATCAACAGCATCTTAGGTTTTGGTGGCCTCTGGATCAGGCCCTGTAAACACTCAGAGCTCTTTGTCTTGCTGTGAGCCCTCTGTGGAGCCTCAGGGCTGGCTGTGACCTTGGAGGGCAAATTACCTGTGGCTGGTGCTGTGCCAGCACTGCCAAGGGCTCTCTGGTGCTGGGGGCTTCTGTAGCCAGACACGAGCACTTTGATACAGGCAGAGCTTGGGGGGATGTTAGCTCCTCTTGTAACATCAGTGGACAGTGTGACAAGCCAAAAAGATATGCCACTGGAGTAGAAAATTAATTTCTAGTGCAGTGTCTGAGGCTGGCTAAGTGAGGCAGAGCTGGCCAGGTAATTTGTATCACGGGTAAGGGGGACCCCCGTCAGAATTCAGGGCTCCCATTTCAGTGACAGCTCTCTGTGGTGATAGTGAGGAAATCAATAGCAGACTCCTCATCACTGTAACTGTGTTTTATGACTTCTTCAGAAATTTGAGAGAGCAGACAAGGATAGAGAGCTCATTTTGCCTCTGTACTGATGAAAAGTTTGAGGCTGACCAGCCTGTGTCTGGAGGGGCTGAGAACATGAAAGTAAAGAGCTGGGCTTCTGCAGCTTTTGTTTGGGTTTGTTCAAACCAGAATTATGGATGCTTCATGTCTGCCCAAGGGGAGTTAAAATGAATTTATTTTTATTTGAAAGGATGAATATGATCAGACTGCTCTGGAACACCCAAGTTAGACTTCCAACCCTGGAGAGCCAGCAGACACGTGCTGAGCAAGAGGTTCATATTGCTGGTTCTCTAGTCACAGTCTGCTGTGACACCTTTCAGTGACACATGTATTTTACTGAAAAACACCGTGTCCTGCTCTGATCAGGAGATTCAGACCTGTGTCCTGTGCAGGGCATGCCCAGAGTTTGGTGCTGCCAGGGAGGGAAGGCACTGGGACAGCACTGGCTCCAGAAGGAAGGCTGAGCAGGAGGGAAACCACCAGCCCTGCCTTCCCTCAGGCTCTGGGTCCAGCAGAAGGTGTAGAGCTGTGCCAGCAGGCATGGCTTGTTGGGGTCTATATCTGCTTGCCCAAAGCCATAGGTCTGGCTGCTGGACTCTTCCCTCTTACATTCCAAAATTATCTACCAGGAATTTCCATCAGTGTCTTTTCTCTTGAGTCACCAAGCCTGTGGACAGTCACTGTTTTTTATGGGAGGAAAGAACCCTCTTTTCATGCATGTCGTGTCCTCCATGTGCTTCAGTATTTGTGGAGCTGCAACATCAGCTGTCCAACTTCCAGCTTTGTTATATTTTCCAGAATATATCTTGTGCTTCTTGGTTCAGGATGTGGGTTGGATTTTTGAGAGTAGTTGATCCATGAAAGTAGGAGGAGGTCAAGCTTTTAACAGAGTTACCTGGAGGAGGAGTTCTACAGGTTACCATTATCTTTAGGAAACAAACCATCTGTTTTCAGTGCTCAGCACTGATCCAGAGGCTCCCAAGGATGGTTTGTCCCTGGCTGTGACAGTGGGCACTGGAGGCTGCAGGTGCTGAGGAAGGCAGCCTTTCACTGACACTTGATGGAATTGCCTGGGTCCATTTCCCTGCTCTACAGCTGTATTTTAAAAACTGGCATGTGCAAGAGAGAAGTGGACAGTGTGCCACTGTGCTGCTGGGTTTAGTGGGAGTTTTGACATGGATTTCCCTGAGGGTTTGCTCGGTTGTTACTTGGGGATGAAGAATTGTTCCTACATCTAGGGCCTGGGCTAGTGAGCCCTATACCTGTGACAAAAGCATGTCACTTGACTGACAGAAGTGACATCCAACACCTGATGTTCTCCAGCACTGGCAGGAGGTATTTGTGATGGTGATGAGCTGCAAACACTCAAGAGTCCAGCTCTGGTGGGTTAGGAGCCACCTGGTGACTAATGTCACAACCCTCTCATTGGTGGGCTTGTTTGCTTTCCTGGGTAACTTCCACTACAGTTTCCAGCTCAAAGCCAAGGCAGGATCCATATGGAAGGTGTCCCTCCCTTTGCTCCTTATGGCTCCTTATTTTTCCATCTGAATCCTAGTTGTTCAGAGGTGCTGGTGGGAAGAGTGGACTAGTACTTCCTGAGACCCTGCTGTCTCTCAAATACATTTTAAAGTTTCCAGCCTTTGGAAGAAGCTCCAGCCTAGCTCATAGCACTCCTTTGTGTGGATTGAGATTTCACCATTTATGTGGGGCTATCTAACCTTTGAGATCTACTGCTGAGTCCATGTCAAAGATCATCCCTTGCTCTGGGCGAAATCAGCAGAGGAGCTGCCTTTGTGTTTCTGGGGCAGAAAAGTTGCTGCTGTGTTTCTTGGGCAAAGAATCCAGCCCTGTTTCTACATGCAGCAAAGCCTGTTGAGATACTCAAGGCCAAATTCCCCACCAATCCTTGGGTGACAAGCAGATACTGCACCTAAAGCAAGCATGATTTGATGCTTCATGCTTTAAAAAATATGCACGATTGTGTTAATTGTCCTGGTTATGTATTCCAGATCAGCCTCCAGCAATTGCTGTTGAGCTTCTGGATGAAGTTGGCATTTTATGCTTGAAACATTGCTCAGATTTGGAACATAATGATGAAAATAGCCTAGAAACATTTTTAATCAACAGTTTAAAATCTCTGCATGGAGGAACCCTTCGTGAGGAGCAGAAGGAGAGATTTCTGCTGTTGTGACTGCTGTTTTTCTTCCTTGTTCTGAGGGAAGAGGGTGCTGGGGGTGGGCAACATCTTGGGAAGATTGAAGAGAATACAATGCAAAAGGAAAATGTCATTTGTTTTGGCCCAATCAAAATGTCACTCTGACCAACTATGAATAATTTCTTGGCAACTGCTCTGTGTGGAGGCCTGCAATTAATGCAATCTATGCAATTGTTTGTGTTAATCACTTCTGTAGTCATTCAGTTTAAAGCATTTTTGACGTTGATATCCCTGATATTTCAGTTCTGCATTTCACATTGTGCCCAACAAACACACCTCAGACACACTGTGGCATAATACAGCTAAAAAGGATGTATGTCATCTTCTAAATTTTTACGAGGATTTAGGCAGAGGTGAGCATTTGTCAATAATAATTGTGATCATTCCATTTGTTCTAATTAAACAATGAGGCATAAGAGGAGTAGGGTAATCACGAGATAATCATATCCCTGGTATAATTGCCATGTACAGGGCACATCCAACTATTTCTAAGCCTCCAAGCATGATTATCTTGTGATAACTGCACCCCGTAGGTTGCCCAATTTTCAGTGTAAAATGAAATGATTGTGGTTTTTTTTAAAATATGAAGGAGAAGGGGCAAAACTGTCTTGCAGTGGTAGAGGAAACTGGGCAGAGCTCAGCTGGAGCTGGAGCTGAAGCAGGGTGTGAGAAACTCATGCACTGGCTGAGCTCGCTGCAGGGCTGCTGCTCCTGCCCACTGGGGAGGGCGTGTGGGGCACCCAAATGTGTTCTGTTCCCCCTGCCTGTGTGACTAACACTGCTGCTCTGTGTCCCTTCCATCAGTGTAACAATGACTACGTGCCCGTGTGCGGCTCCAATGGTGACACCTACCAGAACGAGTGCTACTTGAAGCAGGCTGCCTGCAAGCAGCAGAGTGAGATCCTGCTGGTGTCCGAGGGATCGTGTGCCACAGGTATGTATCACTCACCCAGGCTGCCTGCCCCCAACAAAATGACCTGGGCATGGCAAAAGCCATTTGAATTCTTCATCTGAACTCATCACGGGTTAATTCTTTACGGTTTGGGGCATGGGAAGTCGCTGCCATCCTTCCCTATTGAGTAACTTACTCTAGGCTCACAGTCCCTGATGCACTGTACCCCTGGAAGAGTTCAGCACAGAAGTAGATTTATTTTTTAATTTGTGTCTTGTGCTCCTGATCATCCTGTGCCCTGCCTACACTTCCGAGCTGTTGCGACAAGTGAACTGGTGGCAGATTAAGTGAGCAGATGTCTGATAAATGGGCATCTGGATTACCACAAACCTCTCCACAATCCGGAGACAGATAACTGGAGCATTATTGCCTGCAATCCAGATTCTTAGATTTTTCCTTATCCTTGTAGGGCCAGATCCCTATTCAACAGACCCCTGGTTGTAATGAGTCCTGCCAATTCATACCAGCTGAAAGTTTAGTCCAAAGCACACATAATGAACAGGTCTGTGCCACAGGTGTTCTGTTCTGCACTTGAGAAAACTCACTGGCATGTGAGACAGCTTTGCTCAACTCTGAGCCTTGTGAGCTGTTTACATCTCAGCTTGTCTGAAAACAGCTAGAAAGGTGAATGAGCAAAATCTGTCAGGAGAACCGAGTTGCTTATGTGCAGGACTTCTTGATGTTTTTCTTTCGTGCTTGGTATCTGTTAGAGGTGGGCAGTGAAGTTAACTTGAAAAGAGCAGGAGCAAGCCTTTGTTCTTGAGAGAGTTCTTTAAACTTAAAGCAGAATTTTTTCTTGGCTGAGGATGGAGGAGTCAATAAAAAGTACATTAGACAAACTTTTTTCAGTGCTGTAATTTCATGTTTCATACACCTGAGAGAAAATAAACTCCTTTCTCTGGAAATGTTGTTCTTCTCTGAAGCTGTTACCTGACAATTTTCAAGAAGAAAAAAACATATGCTGCAATTTTTTTGTCCATAAATTGGTATTAAATGGAGCTCAGGCTGACAAAACCTACTGTGGTGTAGGATTTGTTCAACTTGGTAAATTCTCTCAGCACAGCAACTGGTCTTTTTGGTTCAAACTTTTTGATTAAAGGGATAATTTCACTGCATTGCTACAACTTTTCTGAAACTTATTTGCCTGCTGGCAATGACTGTGTAGGCAGCGTTCTCTTTGAAACACATAGTGGATTTCAGAAACAGAGAAGGAAAAAATAGATGTTTTCCTGAAGTCTTGATCAAGGTCTTTGGCTTCTTTTTCCTTTTCCCAAGGAGGAGCTCAGTGGAGAAGGGAGCAGCCATTTTCCTTAGGTTTTCCTTATGGCATGGGGCAGAAAGAGAGGGTGCTCAAGAACCCCCAGAATCAGGACAAAAGATGAGATCAGGAAAATTCAGGACATGGTCTCTGGGAAAACAGTGCTATTTCTGTTTCGTTTTCCAGCCACCTTTTACATCTGACCTTTGCAGCCTTGCCACATAAATCTGCCATTGAAGAAATTCTTGTAACCTATTATTTAGCAAAGACTTTCCTTCTCTTTCTTAGTTTTGAGCAGTGATGACATGTGCAAGTTCAGATCCACCAGGCCTTGCCATCAATAAATGAGATCTAACAGTTCACAGGGTGCTTTGATCCCAAACTCTTTCTATTAGTCATGATGCTGATAAATGCATGACTCTTCCACTAAGCTGGAAGTTTCCCTGCAGAAGAAACTCCTCTTGGGCATCATTTTTGGTAGCCCTATGTGTGTGCATTTCCATGCTCTGCCTTGCTTAGAAAGTTTCTTAATGGAGCTCTGGGCTTGGCAATTTTGTGATGTTGCACTTTCTAAATTTGTGACTTTCATCATTCCAGCCAGTAAAAGGTCAAGCAGAGAAGAAAGAGAGCATTTAGTTTTGGAAGTCAGCAACAACCTTGAGAAAAATGGCATTTTAATCATTTACCTGAAGACTTTGAATAGTAGTAATTTAATGGTTTATTCCAGCTAGTTATAATTTGATGATACAGCCTGTTTTCTAAAGATAATGCAAATTTACAATTGCTCTCTCCTCCTTGGTGAGGATTTAGTAGTGACCAAGTGGAGTAACTCTGTACTACTGTAGGGAACAAAGATTTATCAGTCTAAGTACAGCAAAGCAGGGTAGAGACTTCTAAGGACGTTGCAGCATTCTGTGGCTTACAGTATTTTCATCTGATAGAGAGACTTTAAAGGGAAAAAAAATGGAGAGACAAGAAAGATGGCTTGAGTGAATTACATTGAGATTAGATCTCTATAATTTACCCAGGGATGCCATCAAACACGAGGCACACTGTAGTACACTTCACTGAAGCCTTGCTTTGCATGCTCACAGCACATGCTGGAGCACATGAATATAAATTTCTTTCTGTTCTTTTCTCAGATGCTGGCTCAGGATCTGGGGATGGAGGTAAGAGCCCTCTCTTAATATCTCTGCTCTTATGTGTACACATTCTGTCTCCCACAATTTTGGATTGTAAGTGGATATGCTTTGCAATTTAAGTTGTTGCACTTATATTGTCTTTTGCTCAGCTCTGTCTTTGAAAAAAATGGTATTTTGCATTTCAGTCAAGCTGGAACCTAATCATGACATGCTGTCTTCTAGGGAAATTCAGAAAGCTATGTTACTTCTAATAGGGCTTGGAATTATTCATAGGTTGTGCTAGGAGCTCTATCTCCATCTACTGTTACAGCTGCACTCATTTGTTTTATGTTTAGGGTAATATTTCTTTTGTTTTTAAAACATGAGCCAAAGCCTTGGCTCCTCCTCACTGGAGGATTCAAGCCAAACATTTTGTGGTAGCAGAGAGCATTCTTTCAAAGATAGAAGAAATGTCACAGGGAAAGAACAATGTGTTTTTATAGGAAGAGCAGCAACAAAACTGAATGTGGAAATAGCCTGAGCCCTTTGTGGCATACAGGGGATACTGTGAAATGTAGGCAAATTAGCATTTAAGTGGTGTTATTTTGTTGGGGTTTTTTGTTTTGTGTTTGTTTTTTATTTCTTGGTGCAATCATAATGGATTTGCTTTTCTGATATCAGTCCTTCTTGAAGTGTTGGGTCTGGGCAGTGCCCTGCCTTCGGGCAGGGAGGAGTGTGACTTTTGGGGCTGGCAGGTCAGGCTTCTCTGGGGGCTAGGGATAGTCTGGGCAGCTTGGGAAGCTTGTCCTGGAGAGTTTCCCTCATTCCTGCCCCAGCTCCCTGGGTATGCTCCAGGAGCCCCTGGCAGGGAAGGGCAAGGCCAGCATCAGGCTGGGAGGCTGCTGGGGCAGCCACCAGGAGTTCTCACCTGGTTTTATGGCTACTCCTGGTTGGATTCAGGTTTTTCAAATAGTCATGTTACTTGGCAAAGTATCCCCTAGTCCTTGTTTAATTTTGGTGACCAGGATATCAGTGAGTGCTATGAGTATAGAACGTATTTATTATTTTTACCTGTGTATGGAAGGTAAGATTTTTACCTGTGAAGCAGTCAACAGCATGAGCATGAGGCCTGATTTTCTGGCATCACTCTCAGGCTGCTTTCTGGAACTCAGGGCACTTCAAGATGCTGCCAATCTGGCTCCCCAAAAACTGCAACATAAAATATTGCTAGTTTTTTTTCCAGCTATTCCTGTGTTCTTTTAGATTATCTTTTTAAACTGTTACACCAGAAAAATACCTTGTTCAGTGCTTATCAGAAATCTGCAATTTGATTTATATGTACGACAGAGTTTTCACACCTGTGGTCAATAAATTGGTTTTCAAATGAAGTTGCACAGAATTCATCATGCATGTACCAAGGAAGACAGATAAAGTTGTCAATTTGTTTTGTAAGTGAGGAGGTGGGAAAACAAACTTGGCCACTTTCTGAAAATAATGAATTCCATTCTCAGAAAGCACAGGAGTTTAAAAGCATGATTTCCACAGACTTTCATTTTAGAAGCTCAGGTTGACAGAAGATGAGCAGAGCAGGATCTTGAGAATGTGCAGGTAGTAAGGAAGCAGGTTTGTGAAGGAGACAGGACCAAGTTGGTACATGTGTTTAAGGGTCTACAAAGCTGCCTTGTATTACTCAAGATTTAGTAGGCAGCTATGGCTGTGTTCTTGAAGTACAAAACTATATTTATGTGCCCTAAGAAGCTAAAGAAGCTAAATCCAGACAAGTAAGTATTGTCACTACATCATTCTTTACTAGACATGGCCTTGTTGTAAAAGCTGTAATAAATTTTGGATGTCATCACAGTAAGTCTTGTAAAATCCACTCCAGCAGTCATGAGTGGGACATGTTCCTATGAGAAGCCCGAGGTTTTAGGCAATCATGTGTGGTTTCTGGTTTTTTCCTGAAAATTCTTTCTTTCTTATGCTTCTCCAAGCAGTCTTGATTAACAGAATTACCAGTGCACTATCTTTTTTAGCAAAACTACTGCCATAGGGACGGTCCCAGCCAGCCAACTGTGAGATAAGAAACCAATTTTTCAAGAGACTTGTATCTTAGGGTTGGGTTTCTTTGGTCTGATGGGGCACACATCTAGTAATAAATGAACTCAAGTTGTGTTTCTGGTTCTTAGAAGGTGGCACTTTTCCAGCTTTGAGGTGGTTTTGCCCATGACTGACACCAGTTCAGCTCCCGGTGCTGCTGTTCCTTCAGTGGGGCTTGTCACATGGGAACTGTAATTGCTAGAGGGCTCAGAAATAGCTGGAGAGGGGTTGGTGTGAGGGACAGATGTAGATAAGCACACCATGTGGTCATACCAGTCTCCTTTTCTCAGGAAAATGGTCAGAGCATGAACAAAACAGCAGAGGCTGTGTTTTGCTGCCATGTTTTCCTTTCAGGTATTCCCATCTGGGTTTGCAGGGGAATTCTTCTCAGTTCACTGGATAGGATTTGGGGTTTTTTGCTTTCCTGTCAGGGATGCTGAGAGTGGAGAGGTCTCAGCTTTTCAGCACATTAATGATCTTGAGGGCTTTCCAGAGGTGATTTAATCCTCCCTTATGCAGCAATAACATGCAGAAGTCCCGTTATTTGTACAGTGATGAGGGAATCATAATCTCATTTGATTACTGAGCCTTTTTTGGGGCTATCCAGTAGATGGGTAGGACAGTAGGTGTTCAAGTTTTTTACAGCAGAAGACATTTTTCCCTGTAAATGAAGATGAAAAACGCAGAATCAAGAGCCATTTCAGTGTTTTGATTGCAGAAGCTGGGAGTGTGGTGTGGAATTATTTAAAAACCCACATCCCAGAAAGATACTAATCAGAAAGCCAGAAAGGATGAATGTGAAAGACTTTATACAGAGAGTAATTTAAAGAGATTCCATTCATTTTCATCTATGCCGTTCTCTAGACAACTGGGTTTTTTTAGAACCCAATGATTCATGTTTTGGTCTTGAGCAGCTTTATAATGAATTCTTGCTCGTTTCCTGGCTTCCTTCTAACAGCAACAAACTCAAGATGCAGTATTTCATTATAGCCCTTAATGGGCTAAGAGCATCTCTCCCTCGGTTTCATTTTCACCCTGAGCACCTCTGCGCCCTGCCTGCATTGTCTGCACTCCCAGCTCTGTTGATTGGCTTTCCTTCACAGGCTGATGGATTCACTGGGGCTGGCTGTCACCCTGGGTGTGCTTAAGCACCTAGCCTGAATTCCTTTCAGAGCCTCCTTCAGTTTCCATTCAAGTCCTACTGACTCCAGTGGGACCCTGTGTACACAGATCTTAGACTAGTTTGTTTTTAGTGTTAATGCTTTATGATCTAGACATAAGCAAAATTAAAATAAACCAACCAGATGAGTGATAATTCATCAATGCCATCATCACCATTTATTTTACAGTAGCATCTAGAGGTGCTAATTCTGGGATTAGGACTCCAGGCTGGTACACCCTGGTACTCCCCTGGGGGAGAGAATAAAAACTGTGAAGCAGAGCCTGGATAGTCAAGTTGGGCAAGGACTGGAAGCTGCATCACACTCCAGTGTCTGAATTGGGAATAGCACATGCTGGTCCAGAGCTGGGGCAGTGCTGGGGCTTTTGAACGCCAGTGTTTGTCAACAAACCCATGTGACAACCAGAAAGAATCAGAGATTATTCTGCTCTTAAACTTACTCCTGATCTGTTAGACAAACCTGAAAGCCAACAACCTTACAAGCCATCTTCTTCTCCCCCCTCTCTGCCTCTCTTCCTTTGTGTGTGTGTTTTAAGGATGAACATGGCTTGTTTGTTTGTTCATTCTTTCAATTTATCCCTTTAGTCTTAGCCACAAAAAGAAAATGAAGTCCTGCAGCTTTTTGTACGTGCCAACATGTAGATTTAATGATAGATTTGGTATTCTGGTCTGCCTTTCCTGTTGACTTAGAGATGTGTGAACAAACACATACATATTATAAATCTATATGGAGCAGCAGTCATCTTGAAACACCAACCCAGAGAAAATAGGCAGGAAAAAATTAACACTTTGGAGCCTATGTTATTTTTTTTAAGGCAAACCATAATGCAGCATGTATGTAGTTTTCTTCCCCTTTAATCAACAGGTAAATGGCTGCTTTGACCCAACTGCATTTGCATTTGTCTCCATGCTGGTTTTGAATGGCTTACTTGAATACAGCAGCTCTGCTGCTTTTCCAGTGATTTTGCTTTCTGCTTTATTACAGTGTTGATTGATGGGCAGGCCTATGCAGAACACACTGAATATTGCTGTAAACACTGTCCTAGCAATCACACTTGAGCCAAAACACACCATAAAACCTGGAGTGTATATTGGTTTGAATGAAGCAGTGTATAAAATGCAGTGCTGATAAACACACGCATGCACACATGTTCTCAATAAAGGGGAGAATACTCTGGCTGTTCTAGTCTAACCTTGGAAAGAAAGGGAATTCATATTTTGAGCTACAGATTCTTTTCCTGGGTGTAATAGGTGATTCAGGCTTCTCTCATGTGAATTCAGAATATCTGCTGACCCCACGTGCGATTGTCAACTGCAATAAGGAAATGGGAAAGCTTCTTCTACTCTAATTTGATTTGGGAGATACAATTTAAAGCAGCATCAGAAGGTACAGAATCAACTGTAAGCAACGTGCACTGACTGAGTAAATACCTCTGGAGGGAATGTTTAAATCTTAAATGATTGACCTGACTGTGGTTGGTCAAATATGTCTCCTTTGTTAAACGGGTTTTTACCTTGTTAACCTCAGCATGGCACTAAGCCCAAACCAATAAGCTCTTGGAAAGGCCGGTTTATTAGCTCAGGCTCTTTGCTGTCCTAACATGATTACATGACTTCCAGTTCAGGGCTGGAGCTCATCTGACCTATACGAGAGTTGGATCAGGGAAAGGCGGTTTGTGTCTCTTTGTGGCCTTTAAAAATTAGGAAAGGTTGAAGTTATATGTTTCTGGAAGAGAAGCACTTGGGCATTCGCAAGTGCCAGACTTCTAGACCCCTGCCAAGGGCATTTTGTGCTGGGTAGGATGCATTAGCCATTTTGGAAAATCCTAGGAAGGTATGGAGACGACAGGAATACCAGTGTTTGTACTCCTCTTAGGCTCTCATTTAAGCTAAGTACTGAGCTCATCAACCCTGCTAGGCTGAGATGCTTGAGCAAATAAATCCCCATAGCTCCTAGAAGCTCTCCAGGGTTGTAGATAAAGTAGCAGCCCTGGAAGATGGTGGGCTTGGATTTAGTTGCATGGATTTTGCCTGTGTTTTGCTTGCTGCTTCTGAAGCTGGGATGCAGACACGCAATGACAAGTGCTGCATTTTCTACCTGTGTTATTGATGGGCAGCAGTCCTTGCTGTGCTCCTGGTCCCATCAGGCAGGCACTGAGAAATGCCACGGGGAAGAGTTGATGGGTAGTGAATGATTTGTGGCCCGTTTTCAGCCATTCATGCAGAACTGAGGGGAATGAATAGAAGATGCCATGAGGATTCTGTAGGCAGGGAGTATGAATGACGTTCATTCATAGCCTCTTCCCTGCATTATGCAATCCTTTAGGTTTTTGGCACTTAGTGTAAGTAGTTCAGAGCCACACAGGGATTCTATGAATGGAAGATGCTCACCTACATAAAAATACTGAGGATGCCCTGGTTTTGCTTTAGAAGTCAAAATTGCTTCTCTGCATAGAAACAGAGGGGAAAAAAAAATTCCAAAATATGCTGGCTAATCATGTGCAATCTGTAAATCCACTGATAACTAAGTCATCAAATCATCAAACAAATCCTATGGTACTCCAGCAAACAGATTAAAAAAGCAGTGCCCGATCACAAATACTCATTTATTGGTCTGTTATTGTAAACACAGCAAGAGAGTGATGTAGTGGTCTGCTACATCTCTGTAAACCTGGATTAATTTTCCTTGTGACAACTGTGGAGTCACCAGAGATTAGCCATGATGACAGTGAGAGGCAAATCTAGCCTGCTGTTTTCTCTTTTTTTTTGTGCAGGGAGTTCTTCCACAGAGGGGAAAAAAAGGGTTTTAAGCTTTCAAAGGGCTCTTCCAAGCTTGCTACAAACTCCTTCATTCATGGAGCAAGAGCATGTGTTCAAGCACATGCTTCGTTTTTGTGACATGCTTAAATGCCGTTGACTTTTAGATTTTTCCCCTGAATGTGGATGTCTTGCACAAGTGGGATCTGAGGCAGCCTGGGAGTGACCAGAACTGCTTCAGATCCTCATGCATCTCGTCATTATGTGTTGTGTGGTTTAGTGATTGAAGAAGCTGATTCACTGTGCACTTGCTTTGAACTGGTTTTGGTGTGACAGAGGATTTTGTGAGATGCTCTCATGAGATCTTAAAAAGAACAAATGGGATGAAAACTGCCAAGTCTCTCTAAAGGTTCATGTATTCGCTTTCTCAACTCCTGCATTTCAAACCTCAGCTGCATCTGGCAAATTTAATATATTCTGCACTTGATGTTTAAACTCCTTTTTGTCTAAGAGGTTTTCTTTCCTTTCAGAGATTGGGAAATGAAACCAGAAGTTTTGCCTGCTATTTTTGAAATCAGTGGGAGCTTATCTTAAGGAAGAGCTCCACTGATTCCTAGACACTTAGCAAACTGGAGACTGCCTCCTACTTTATGTAAATGTGCACACAGGACAAGTTTAACGAGTGTGGTGCAAGCCCAGGAATCCAGTTCATAGTCATAATCCAGACAGTTCATAATCAAACCCAGACGAGTTAGAGTTTTATGGGAGAGCACTACCAGTTTTTCAGCTGTTGCCATGAGTCTTCTAGCCCAGCCTTTTAAATAGCTATATAGAAAATGGTTCATTTTTAGTTTAAAAACAAACACATTGCTTGTTGCTCAGGAGAATCCTTGAATAGAAGCCTGAAGTCTTCAGCAATAGGGGGATCTCTATACTGCTGTTGGAAAATACCACAACTCAGGGAAGAAGAGGTCAAAACCATTTCATGTTATTTAGCATCAGTTTTTTTAAAGCCTTGGACTTCTTGCTAGCATTTCTTCTAGCTGCATGGGAGTAAGATAATGATGGTGCCTGTATAAGCCCATTGAAAAAGCACTTCTCAAAGCAGGGCTCTTTTTAGCCCTGCAGCCCCAAATATCTTGCAGGTGTAAAGAGAGATAGTTTAAGAATTTTAATGTTGGTTTTCTGTAAACCTGAAAAGATGGGAAAGTTGTAAAGATCTGAGAGAATGTGGATGTGTAGGTATTAAAAAGGGTAAAGGGGGGGGGGGGGGGTAAAAAAAATCAGATATTTACAGGCCTGCCAATCTGACATTGATTGAGGCAGAGCAGGACATGCAGTCCCGGACCTGCTCAATAAAGAAATAAATGAGAATTAATGCTGAGCAATATGGGGTGATGTAATAGATTCTGTCAACTAATTGAAATGTTATTTATGAAGCTGCAAGTTAGGTTGATGCAGTGTATGTGGATGTCAGTGAAGCATTTGGCATGCTGCTACATGACACTATGATTAAAGAACAAGAATCGTGCAAAATTGACGTGGTACGTAATTAGTGGAGTAAAAACTGCCTTTCAGGATGTAATTATAAGTGGATTTATCATTGTTAGATAGACAGCAAAGGATCTGCCTTGTGCTCTTCATTTGTTTGTTTTACCAGTGGCCTACATGGGCACATTTCTCACTGATTAGGTTCTCCAAAGTTAAATCTGGGAAACCAAGAAATGAGTGCTTCCCTGTAACAACCCACTCTGATTTACTTGGTACTCTGGTGTAAGAGCACGTCCTTTAATGAAAGACAACCACAGAGCAAAGACAAGGAAGCAGAAGGTGAGTGGGGAAACAGTGATGCTCCAGAGAAAGCTGAGTTTTGGTGCTGAGTGGGCTTGTGAGAGTGCTCTGCAAACACAGCAGGGCAAAAGGCCAGTGGGGTGTTTAACAATCAGGCTCTGGGGCAGGGGTAAGGATGTCACATTGCCTCCTCCAGGGGAGGTGACTGCAGCTCCAGAGGCCCTGAGGAGCAGGCTGTGCTACCCTGGAGGCTTTGATGCCTTAGGCTTTGTCAGGGGGGAGGAAAAGATTCCTAGGTCACCAGCAGCAAGTACCAGTGCAGGGAACTCAGATGAGCAGCAGGCTCTTTATGCTGACAGACAAAGGACTAATGAGATACTGGACTGACAATTAAAGCTAGACTAACTCTGAGTGAAGATTATATGTGTGTTTGTGAATGAAGGCAATACCACAATGAAGGAAGTGATTAAAAGTTATGTAGGATTCTGCAATGCTTGAGGTCTTGACCCTTGGGTGTCTGGATTGCTCTGCTCAAATGAGCATGAATTTCAAAGTCCAGGGCCTCTGCTGCATGGAAGATACTCTTCCAACAGGTACTCAGCAGTTCTTAGGTACCATGAATTAGTTTACACATGAATTAGGCAGAGTTTAGCCTATTTTGTTCGGCAAGATTGCTGTGCTAAGCAGTCCATAGAGGGATGGATTATGTGGATGTGTTTGTTCTTTTCAGAATCCACACAAGTGTGTTTCTCTCTGCCCTCTCCTATCTGACTGTGTACACTTACAGCTGCACGTAGTGGAAGCAATGTGGGCTTCAGTAGCTAGTGGAAAACTTCATGCATAATGCTCTGCTAATTGCTCTGTATTAAAAAATAGACCACACACACTGTATTTCATCCAAACACTTCCTTATGTTGCCAGGCACTGGATAACTCCAGTAGCTCCTGATTTCATCTGAGTTTGAGCTTCTCTCTGACCTGCCTTGCTTTCCTGATTCCCAGTGTATTTACTGGTCTACTCCAGCTGATTCTTGGAGGGGGTCCTGAAGGAGAGGAGGATCCCCAGATGTCTCTGGAGGATCTGTCCAGGATTCTTTTCCCTCTCATTTCCCCAGAGGAGGAAGCTCTGAAGTTCCAACCAGTATTGATCATGATTAAATATAATTTGTTTTTTATCAGTTGCTACAGAGAGCCTCTCTGTGTTTGATGTGGTGTGTGTGTGTGTGTGATGTGTTTGGGAGGTGAGAGATAAAGTACTGGAGTATGCTGGAATTGCTTTGGCTCCTACACATTGTCCACTAGACTCAGAGAGGCATTTTCATATTTGTTGTAATAGGGCCTTGATAAATAAATAAATAACTTCTTCTTTTGTACAGTGCCTGAAATTTTCATCAAAAGAGGAGGAAGCCTCTTGTATGAATCACAAGGCCCGTGCAGGACAGGACTGTGCTGTAATTAATTTAGACAAATGTTGAAGTGAATTGATGGACTCAGGTTTGTTTAGATTAGTGGCCTTTTGAAAAATGAGTTGTCCCATGTGTACAATTTTTCAATCTGTTTACATCTAATTAGCTGTTCAGATTGGCTAAAATTAAGCAGTGTCACTTGTAATGCATTCAGAGGTGAGGATGTGATAAAACAGGCTCTTTTATTATCTCTTCAGCAAGTGGCTTGGAGCACTGGCGTAGTGTGAACTGAGGGCGTGTGGCAGATCTGTCTGTAAGGTGGAAGCAAATATAATCAAGCAGCAATCTCAAAAATGCAGTGAATTGTCTACAGCACCTCTCTGGTGCTGATTCAGAGAGAGAGAACAGGTTTTCCTGTCATCCTCTCCCAGGACTCCTTTTTGGCAGATGTGCCTGGCTGGCTGGGGTGTGGTGTTGGGGCGACTGCCCTTGTGCACTGGCATCTTTACCTGTTCCTCTATTGATTCCTGCATGCTGCACATTCCTCCCTGGAGACCAGTCATTTGAACAGCTTGAAATCTAAAAACTGATTGCTGCAATGTCAGGTTTCTAATTCTGCAGCACAGCTGACAGCTCTGGAAAGTCCCTGTGAAAGGCAGAAAATACAACATTCTTCTGCAGACTTTGTTCTGCCACCATACGGCCCCAGTTCTATTTTACTGCTCCAAAGCCTACAGGCTTTCACATGTTTCTGACCAAAAATTCTGCTATTAATATGGGAGCTTCTTGGCAATTAAGCTGTGGTTATTGCTGCATCATTGCTTTTAGATCGTGACCAGCCAGCAGCACCCTCTGCGTGGCAGCAGCAATTCACTTCTCATGCTTAGTCATGGATGCACGTCCTAGGAGATTTTGGCACAGGTTTTCTCAAATATTTTTGAAAGTTTTTTGTTAGTCTTTTCTTTCTAGCTTGGCTCTCTGGAAGCTTTTGCTAGGAATGTGCAGAGCAATCCCCTGCCCTTGTATGGCAATCTCCAATGGAGCATTTGAGTGTTTGCAGAGCTGTGAGCTCTGCCATGCTGAGTGTTGGTCAAACCACAAGGTTCCAGCCTTGCTGTTGGAGTTTTTTGTGGTTTCCTCCTGGGGTTTTTCTCCTCCTGCCCCCATAGTGACTGTCCCCCTGCTGGGGTGCTGTCTGGCCAGGCCAGGTTCCCTTCTGTCAGCAGGGGAATGTTGCATCCTCCCTGTGCTGTGGGATCCTGGAGAAATGTTTTTCATCAAATCTGAGACCCTCAATGCCTGTGCTTTCTCAGCCTCCTAAAGGTAAGGATGACAAATGACTAAGCAGTGTCCACAGGCAGCAGCAATAATTTCGGGTTTTGTTGAAAAGAGAACATTTTACACAGAAAGGAGCTCTTTTAAACCAATGGAGTAAATCTGTATCTGAACCCATTAGTGCTACTTAAGGGCTCAGGATACAAAGGTGCAGCATGCACTAGCACCTCTGCTGTAAGGAACGCTTTTCTGGATGCCCTTAGTTGCACAACAGCTGCTTTTAGTCTGAAATTTTCTTTCTGTTGTCAGGAGGATTTTCTTGGATTCCCTTTTTATTTGAAAACACAACCCTGAGCCACTTTTGAATTGACAATAATACATATGAAGTGAAAAGTTTTGGGTTTAAGGCATCCATTCTTACTTGAAAAGAGCAGTTTTAACAGGCATGAGCTGGTACTGGGCAATCTGTCACAGGATTTTCTGTTTTCTTTGTGCCTATCCATTGAACCTCTACCTGAGATGCTTCCTTTCCATCTCAACTCCTGTGCTGCAACGTTTGTTGGTTGAAAGAGCACCTCTTGATTTCCATGGTAGGGTAAATCTGTTTTACAGAGGTCAGCTACACTGAGAATAATCTATGGTTTGATACAGTCTCAAGCCCGTACCAAGGTGGACAAACAATTACCCTTAATTTGGAAGTAATGCTGAGGAAAGCTGTCAGTGATTTATGTATTGGAAAGAGTATCTGAAGTAACTTTCTAGAGCATTGCAGTTATCTGCTAACAATTATAAATGCAGAGCACAAAAAGGTTTAAAGTTGATAAACAAATAGGAAGAAACCTCTACGCATAGTATCCTGGGAATTCACCAGGCTACTTCACCGTATTTTCCTGTCTTCATCTCTAGATTTTCCTGCTAGATTGCTTTTCAGCTTCACAGGAAGGAGAGATTTTGCTTTGTCTTAACTAGGGAATTAAACAGCTGCTCGGGGCAGGAAAAATGGTGGCACAAGCAATCAATCTTTCATCGTATTATACAAGATGTATCTTCTTTCTTGAAGAGATTACTGGTGCAATCTGTATAATTAGGAATACGCACCCCCATTTGTTTTGAACAACACGTGGTGCCTAGGCACATAATCTGCATTTTCTCCCTTCCCATAGTGCTGTGCCTTCAGGATCAGGGCCATCTCTGTCATCCCTGTGTGTTCTGTGTTTAATGGCCTTGTAGAGCTAGCTGATGAAATGCTGTTAATTTGGGGGGATGTAGAAGGAGCATAAGATCTGCACGGGGAGCTGTCAGACTGCACAGGTTGCTGAGGCCAGGTTAAATGAGTGCCCAATTACTTGTGCAGTGGTAGAAGGTGCTGGCATGTACGATCCACGTGTCACCATATAAATCCCTGCAAATTCCAGTCTTAAATTAATGGCACGGAGCATTCATTTAGTCGTGTCACTTGTCAAATGGCAGTGTCTCAGAGTGGGCAGGCAGTGAAATTCCTTTTGGCTTTTAGGACTCAGTATAACTTCTAGTGTTATTCATAAGGGGTTGGACTTAAACAGTTCTAGCAACCCTCATCTTCATTACCTCCCATCAAGGGGGAAAAATGGTGGTGGAGGTGCCATCATCTCATGGAGACAAAACTAATCACAGTCTCATAGTGGTGTTTGTACATGAAGAGGGGTAGGAGGGGACATTGAGGAGCCCCCTGGCCTTGTGACCCGTTGGGACACATGCTGAATACGTCCAAGAGAGGCAGTGAGGGGACACAGGGAAGCACAGGAAAAATAACTGGTGGTGAGGAAGGGAAAGCTCTTCTGGTATCTCCCCCTCCTTGCTGTGGTTGCACTGTTATTGTCTGGGAAGATTTAGTGCCAGAGGGTTTCATAAAAGACAGTAATCCTGCAGAACTTCTCTTGCTGTAAGGCAGGGTGTCACACACGGCTGCTGGAACGTGGCTCTCAGCAATAGCAGCCAGCTATGCCATGAACACCAGCGAGACAAATGTCACATTTACCAGAGGCAGCCACCAGGTCATTTATCCAAACCTTAGTCTGCTGCTGGCCAGAGTACAGTAGTTTCACGAATACAAGCCGCACGGATTATAAGCCGCACCCCCGGTGCCTCGACAATGTTGCTGTCTTTGTCAATAGATAAGCCGCACCCCGAATATTAGCCGCACTTTCGTTCGTCGCGAGAATCCGTGCGCAGCTTTCACAAATTGGCCAATTAGTAAGAGGATCGCGGCATAGCGGGCTTTACTGGCTCGGGGCGGGGCCAGGCAGGCTCGGCCCGCTCATGGTTGCCGACGGGGCCGGGTGGCCCAGCTCAGCGCCACGGCTCGGCGGGGCTGGCCGGGTGGTGCTGCCGCCGCCGCCGGGCTCGCTGGCCCCCCTCTCCCGTCAGCACCGCCCCGCTGCCGCGTTCGCTCGCCCGGCTGGCAGGGCTGCCGCCGCCGGGCTCGCCGTCCGCCCCGCTGCCGCTTTCGCTCGCCCCGCGCCGCGCCTCGCGAGCGCCGCGCCCGCCCCGCGGCGCTTTCGCGGCTCGCGGCGGCGCTTTCGCGGCTCGCGGCTCGCGGCGGCGCTTTCGCGGCTCGCGGTTCGCGGCTCGCGGCGGCGCTTTCGCGGCTCGCGGCGGCGCTTTCGCGGCTCGCGGTTCGCGGCTCGCGGCGGCGCTTTCGCGAGCGGCGCTTTCGCGGCGAGCGGCGGCGCTTTCGCGAGCGGCGGCGCTTTCGCTCGCCGGGCGGCGCTTTCGCGAGCGCCGCTTTCGCTCGCCCCGCCGGCAGGGCTGCCGCCGCCGCCACCACGCTCGCCGGCCGCCCCCTCCCGTCTGCACCGCCGCCGCGTTTCCTCGCCCTGGCCGGCACTGCAGGCCCCCCCACGCTGCTGGCCCCGATTATGCTGGGCTTCCCCCGCTGCCAGGCAGCCCCACCCGCCAGCCTTCCTGCTTCTGCCATGCTCCCCTGCACTGCTAGCCCCAGTTCTCCCGGGCTCCCCCGCCATGCTGGCTCAGGCTCTGCCGCCCTCCCTGCCCCGCCCTGCTGGCTCAGGCTCTGCCGCCCGCCCCCCACACTGCTGGCCCCGCCTCTGCCAGGCTTTCCCACCTCTGCCGGGGCTGGCCGGGCTCCAGCTTGGCTTGGGGCTGCCGCGGGCTCTCACTTCCGTGTTGGCAGCTTTTAGAATTTTGTTAATAGATTAGCCGCCCCGGAATATTAGCCGCACTTCCGGGTTTCCACCAAAATTTTGGTCAAATTGGTGCGGCTTGTATTCGTGAAATTACTGTAACTTCTGGAGTATTTTACATCACAATACTTTTAGAATAATAATCCTCTCCTAGCTTGAGTTTCTTCAAAGGGCTCGACAAAGATTCCCCTTTGTTTGGAGGAAGGGCAAAATGTGTGCTTTTCAAGAGCTCCTGTTGTACCTACCAACTCACTGTGTAGTTTACAGGCATTGTAGAGGATTAGCCAGAGAGTACTCCAGAGGTGCTCTTCTCCTGTCATCCTGCTGCTGACAATGTCATTGAGGGAGAAGAATGTAGGTAAGAAATGCAAATAAGCCAGAGAGCGGTGAAAATGTTTCTTTTTCCTTTGACTTGTCTTTCAAAAACAGAAGGTGTAATTTCTGATCCTTTAAACCAACCCATGAATGAAAGCATGTCAGGGCATGCTCCAAAACATTTCCCTACTAGTGCCTTCTGTGTAGAAGCCGTTCTGACTATGAAAAGCTGTGTCTTGGCTTTTACATTCAGAATGATATTTTTTTTAAAAAAAAAGACGAATTTTAAACCAGCTACAGTATTCTTATGAGAAAAAGAAGAGAAATGCTAGTGAAGCCTGTGCTTGGTGAGAAGAAATGCCACCAAGAGAAAAAAGGGGTGGTAAACTCAACCATGCTCACATGGGGCAAGCAAGATCAAGCTTTTCACTCCTTTCAGCTTCTCCTGGACAGTCATTTTCAACTAGATCCAGTCTTCAGCTAGATTTAATTGAGTAATAGATTGATTAATAGATTTAACTGGTTTTGCTAATGAATTTGTAGGATTTTACTGGCCCTGGAAGTTTTTGCTGTAGTGTGCTCAGTATATTATATTAAAAATGTATACCACAACGGAAGCAGTTTTGTAAAACAAGCTTTAATGCAGCATCTGCTTATTTGTGCCTTGGGGATGTGAGACAACAGCAAACTGCTTACTGCTTGAGAAATCAGCACACCACCACAGGCGTTGCTCTGGTGTTAGAAGTCAGGGCAGTGCCTTAATCTGGATGCAGATCAAATTGCTGTGTTGGTAATTAGAAGACAATAAGCTTGCATGAAATTGAACCAAGATGTATTGAAATCAGGTAGTAATTTTCCTTAATGCTGACTGGAAGTAAGCCATGTCAGGAGGTAACCAGAATGCATTATTGTTTGCCATTATAAAAAGGTCCATTTAAATGGCTCTCTCTCACCGAGGGCTATTTAACCTTTTGTAGGTATGAGCATTACAAGGGAGCATATTTTGTGTGCATTATTCTGCATAAATGCATGCCCACAGTTTTTATGTTTCCATGTGCGTATTCATCACGAATCAGACTGGGGTCAGTGTATTTCCAAATCGTGTCACTGGAGATAGTCATGAGCAACTGTTTCCAAAGAAGGTGAAAGAAGTTTCATCCTTGAGCTACCCTACTGGGAAATGGCTCACTGAAAACCACCAGCAAATGCTTGGCTTGTGCAACGAGATGGGAGTGTAAATGTGAACATGAATTGTCTCATATCAAAAATGTGTTTGTATTACATAGCTGTGACAAAACATAAGTGCTGCAGTCTGGCAATATGATGATGATCTTTATAGTGATCCCTTTGCTGGAATGGAGCCAATTGCACTGGGTGTTCTATTTTCCTTGGATTCTGAAAGCTGAACACAAGACCTTTCAGGATGCTGAGGACCTTTCCCTGTGCTGCCCCTTACCTTGTTTGCCTGTGTCTGCTCCTCTTAGCTCTAACTCCTTTGTAAATGATAGGTGTTTTAAATTTAGGGAGTGCTGCTACTCTTGGAACATTTTCTTTCCCAGCATTTCAGCTTGTCCATTTCCTCCCTGTGCTTTTTGTACACTGCTTTCTGTGCTAATAGGACATTACTAGTTATGTCTCTGTTGAGTACTGTTACTAATTGTTAGTGATTGACTGTGGTGCATTCCCACAGCCTGGCATAACTGGTTTTTTGTATTTTTTCATAGCGTTTCTTTCAAAACAGATGAGCTTGTGCTTATGTTGATCAGTAACTAAAAGGAAGATGCTAAGGCAGCATTTGAAAGCTCACAGATACAGTACGGCTGTGAGCTTTGGCTTGCTCTCATCAGCAGCCTTATGGTGGGTTTAATTTGGAAATCATTATTTGGACAAAACTGGGGCAGAGCTGCATCTCAGCTGGTCCCGAATAACATCAGCCTCTCAGTGGCTGTGCAGCTCAGAGAGCAGATGCACTGTTTATTTACAGACAGATGTAACTGGGAGCTCAGATCTACGCCTAATTTTGCACTGCCACAGTGAAGAGTTCTATAAAAACTGTGTGGGCACCTTGCCACCCCTGAGGCAGCGGGACAGGAGACAGCTCCTGTGGAGTTTGGCCAAGGGAGCATCCAGGAAACCTCCCAGCGACTCCTCTGCTGCTCTGAGCTCTGCAGCACCACTGCAGCTGGTGGTAGCAGTACAGAGCACGGTATCAAGATGAAGTTTCTGTTGGTGGTGTTAATTCAAGTATCAAAACCACAGCAGAAGCCCCTGCTGAAGGTGGAGGTGTCACTGTGCTGTTCATTTTGGCAGATGAATTGGAAGAGTTTTAATTCCCTTTCTGCACTCCATGCCTGAGCAATCTGGGTGCAGGCAAATAGAGAAGACCAGTGGCGTTGGCTGGAGATTTATATTTTCCAAGGCTGCAGCTGGAGGAGTGAATCTGGTGGTGGTGTAGCTCTGCCTGAAGCCTGATAGCTAAATTAAACCATTCTCCCAGCCACGACAGTGTGTAGGCATTTAATACTTCCCCTAATGATGTACTAGTGCAGAAGGGAGTACAGGTGATCTGAAACTTTGCTTCCTGAAGCCTGACGCCTCAGGAAATGCCTTTGTTTCTGAATTTTCTGCCTCTTAGTATTTATTCAGGCACTTAAGGATCATTCAGTCGGGTGCTTACAAAACAAATAAATTCCTGGAAATATGTTAAATAGTTTTAATCTATAATGTCTTTCAAAAAAGCCAGTGTAACCTCAGCCGATAAGTTGACTTGTGCCATTCCTCAGGGGGTGTCAGGATTCAAGGGTGTGCATGTAGTGCCTTCTGCTTCAAGGCATTTAAATGGGTGATCCTTTTCCTGCTTTGTTCTTCTGGAAGCTCACTTTCTCTAAATCTGAAGGCATTTTGTGGCTATTTCCTCTTTGAAGAGAAGAGCTGTGTGAGTGTCAGTGTTTGCATATGCATCACATAATATATGGGCATATAATAAGCAAGACCAAGTAACTTACATTTTTAAAAAATCAAAACGATTGGTTCATTTATTTTTAAAGCTGTGGAAAGCAGGATTGTCTTCTCTTTCTTTCTTTTTTTTAAAGGCCTGCAGCAGGCGCAGACTATGGAAACCTGCATTATTAAAATTGACAATCACAATAATGCTCTAAAATCCACAGGAAGAGGCTCTGATGATTGAAAAGCCAAGGAAATAATCAGTAGTCAAGGGCAGACAGGGTTCCTAAAGGGATTCCAGCTTGTAGAGAAGAAATAATACACCAGGAAGTAACAAATGGAATTAATTGGTTCTTCAAGTAGAACAGTTACAGAAGGAAAGGGGATTATACATATGTATTATTATTTAAATAACGTGCATGAACAGAGGACTCCAGACCTGCGGGTAGCACACAAACACTACTAAGAGACCCTGGGCTGCAGAAATAAATCTGCATTACAGCTGGGCAAGGAAAGAGGATAATAAGGTGCTGCAGGTCCACTTGAACTTATTTTGGCTGATGATGAATTCGTTAAAATGTTAGACCTTCAGGTTTTAAAAGCCCATTTTTGAACACTGAGAAGTTCCATTTGCTTTTCATTTGTTGTTGTTTTTTTCACGGGTCCTTGGTTGCTCCAAAATAAGCGTCTTCAGAGTTAGAATTCTGCCAGCCTGACATTTAAATGGCAGTTTCACTTGTGTGTAATTTCCTTCTCAGTCCTTTTGGGAGTGTTTTAGTGTCCTGTTATGCAGTGACTGTATTACAAACTGTGGTTGTCTGTGTACAGTGGATTGCATGTCCTCTTGCATTTCATCTCTGGCTCTAGGTGGGAGTTCTGTGTGGGAAGCTTGTAAGATTTGAGAGATGTTGTTGTTTGTGGCTTGACTTGTGTGCTCCTTGGGTTTGAAGGTATTGAATAAACACAAAGTACTGTTCTGATTGTGAAGTGGAAAATCTTCAGCAAGAAACTGGTCATAGCAGCTACACTTGTTTCCATTAGAGGAAATCCCTGTAGCATCTCTCAAATAGACTTCGTGCGTTTCTCCTAAAAGGCATAAACCAACTTTTTGCTTTTCCCAGCTCTTATAATTACAAGGGATAAAAATGTTTAGGATTTCAACGAACCCTTCTGCATGAGTGCAGATGTGACTCTTGGTGACTCAACCATTTCCCAGAACTTAACTCGCCCTCTGTGTAATTATCCCAAAGAATTATCCTTCCAAAGTTAGAAGGAAAAAACATATAATTACAACTGCAATATTAACATACTTAATGTCTGAGCATCAAGTCAGAGACCGTATTTTGAACAAGTGTGTATAAACTTGGGCCACTCAGTGTCTTCAGCAGAGATGCTGAATATAGAAGCACTAGAGCTTTAGGTAAAGTCAGATTGTGTAAAGTGAGCATAATTTATGAGTTTTGGTGATTGTTTTTTTTTTTTAATAAAACACCTGGTTGTGCGCCCTCTTTGGTTTTTTTTTGTTTTTTAAGAAGACTTTGTTTTGTGTGTTAGTAGCTGGTTTGACTCCACCTGTTTGAAAAATGAGTTTTGAGATTGCTCAGCCTGATTAAATCTTGCTTTAAATCTTGCTTGTGACTTCAGCTCACAAGGAGCTGAGAGAGCTGGAGTGTGGGAAAGGAAGGCAGCACGCTCATATGAGGGGTAGAAAATGTAACTTGCAGCACAGTATTACAGTTATGTGACGTGACATGCTCATGTGAGTCAAATGTGCTATTTTTACGGCATGTATTAAATGTGAAATTGTGACTGGTGTTAGAGCAGCGCCACAACTCCTGCCAATGTGCCGTGTAATTTTATTTTAAGAATGAAAGGTCTTGAATGAGAACCCTGTATTTCCAGCAAATTTATTCCATTTGTCTAGGGTCAGCTATGCCCATAGGTCATTGCCCTCTTTATGTTTGATTTCTTCCTTACACGACATTTGATTTCATCTCAGGATATGAGCAGAGGGAGCCTAGGTGGCTTCTGCAGCTGTAATTTTGTGTACAGTGCACGAGAACAGCCCTTCTGTGTGAGGTGTGCTCCACATCTTCAGCCAATGTTGGCTGAAGTCCCTGGAGCTGTTAGGGTGGGTCAGCAGAGGAAGAGCCTAACCCAAGAGGTGGAGAATTGAAGCACCCTTGGCTGGGAAATAACCCCTCCCAAAAGTGGGGTGCAGCCCCAGAACTGTTCTACTGTGTGCAGCAGAGACAGCCCAGGGCTCTGTTATTAGTACAGAGATTATCCCACAGCATGGTAACTTGTTTGTGGATCCCTGACTTGAGCTTTTTGTTTTATTTTTCACCATGAAAATGTGAGGTTTTAGAAGAACTGGCTCCTTAAAACCATGTCACGCTGTGCCAAGGAAAATGCCTGTCTGCTTTTAAAATGTGGCTTTGATCCCTCTGTGTCAGAGACGTGGGTAATGCCAGGGACAGTGGCACTGGAAAAGGGAGTCATGGTGGGCACCAGACCCCTGAGGGACTCCCAGCTGCAGCAGGGGTCAGTGGGGTGATGGAGCAGCAGCAATTAGTCACTGTTTTGGTAATTGGGGTCTGTGCAAAACTGGATCACTGGGGACAAAAGGAGCAATACACAGATGAGCTCAGCAAAAAAAACAGTGTTCTAATACCTCTGAAATGTTCCTTGTCTTTCATTATGTTCACCTAAGTTCATATCTCTAAAAATTAAAAAAAATCTCACAAATATAACATGATTTCAGGAAATTATTTTATAGTAATTACAGCTAATCCAATTAAAGGTGATTTGTAATGACTACAAATTAATTACGGAAATACTGGATTTAATGAGTGGATTACTATTTGTTTTGATAAAAGAGAAAATGCAACTATCAAGCTAGATTATTTAGTCCATTTAGATCACGCTGAGTTCAATACTGCTAGATTTACAGCACCATTTGTTTCCACAACGAGGGAGAGCACAGTCCCAGCTGAACACATGGGGACAAATATCAAGCCCTTTTCCTTTCAGATGTGATGTCTGGGGTCAGAACTTTGTGTGATTGTTAAGTACAGAAATATCTCTTTTTTTAGTGGTTTTAAAATCTAATTTTCAGTATAAGCTTGCTGGCTTGTACATGGGTTGCTGCTTGACAAGATGCTTCCACATGAGCTACACCCCATGGACGTGTTCTCCCCCATCCAGCAAGAAGCTGAATCACTGCTGGCTCTGTAGTGGCTGGATCCTGCAGCTGGGATCGTGTGCAGAGAAATAAGGCAGTGTGTGTTTGTAGGCAGGTAAATGGCAGCCTGGCAAAGTCAGGGTGCACTCAGGAGAGCAAATACATGGATGTGGGAATATTTAATCCTGCAGCTCTGAAGTGAGGCAAGGGCAAGTGCAGGCTGGAGATGTCCAGGGCTTTGATGGGTGGTACTTTTCTGGGGGCACAAAGCAGAAACCACAGCTCTGTTTCTTCACCCTCCTGGTCACAAGTTGTGTGATGCTGTCCTGCTTCCCATGGAACACAGGGGGATTTGGGAGCTAGCGCTGGGGGCTACCTGTGTGTGTGTTGGAAGTGGAAGAAACACGTGTTGATAAGACTCAAGTCTTGGGAAGTCACCAGGTTCATAAAGCCAAGAGGAGCTCTCATATCAGAGAACACAAGTGTCTTGAGGTTCTGATGGGGAATTCCCAAGTTACCAAGCATTGCACGGGTAGGGATGCAGAGCCTTGTTCCAGAGAGGTGCACAGACCTTGGCCAGGTGGCTCCTTAGTGGGTTGCCACCTTCACCACCCTTGTCCTGCCTTTATTTTGACTGTCCAACAGCTTCTGATGGGTGTGCCACCACCATACCATCCCCTTGCTCCCCTGGATTCACTTCATCATTGACATCATTCACTGCCTTTGCAGCTCTAAGTCACTCTTAAGGCCTTGATAATGCAGTCACATTAGCAGTTTTTCTTAGAATCTAACCCTGGTTTTGTTGCCAAAGGTGATGGACTAAGTAAATGGAAATGAGCTTCCTTCCCAGCAACTCTTGCAGCAAATTAGCAATGGAACAAACTCTGGCTCCTAAGGAAGTCAGAAACTACTGAGCAACCTGTAATCAAGGTTCTCCTAATGTTGTGTTTTAAGTAGACCCATTATCATAGCAATGTCTTCCTGAAAGCATTTAGACTTCATTACCCTATTAGAGAAATTAACATATTTTAGCTGATAAGCTTCTGGCACATTCAAAAACTTGTAATAATGCTGGGTGTTGAAGCTGCTCTAAAACATGCTCTCATTAAAGGGGGCTTGTGCCACATAGGAAATGTATAAATAGAAAAACCATAATTAAAATGCTGCATTATCTTGTTCTAAACTTAGTGTGTCTTGAAATGTAAGTATACAACACTATCTTTGGAATTTTCCAGCAGAGTTTTTCAATTTGTTAGTATAGAGGGAAAGAAACTGGATGTGGTTGGGGATTTTTTTGGTTGGTTGGTTGTTTTGTTTGTTTTAAAGAGCTGAATTTCGAATTCTACTGTAATAACTGTCTTTTTAGTTGAATTTGGAATAAGTCTTTTTAGGCCAGTCACTGATTCTAAGAGGTAACTGATCATCACTGTGGTATTCAGAGGAGAGACAGCACAGGAGCAGATCAGGAAGAAATGACAAGGAGGATCAGCAGGGTCAATGCAGAGCCCAGTGGTAGCGTTGTGTGTAATTGCAAAGGCAACAGAGAAGAGCCGGTTTATGCCAGAATTTGATCTTGAACAAGAATGAAAAATAACAGAGTCCATAAATATGGATGTAAGGAGACCTTCCTTTTTTGCTTTTTTGCAAAAATAGCCAAAATTCAGATTTGTGAATGCTTTCATGGTCAGAAGAATGTATAAAGCCGGTTTCTGTGATTTGGGTTCACAGCAACCGTGTCCTCCAGAGGTCCTTAATCCAGCAGGATTTCTAGCACAGCCTTTCCATCAGTGGGAGCTCTGGCTGGGCATCTCATCTGAATGAAGCTGCTTATTCTCGTGAGGTTCGCAGGGAATTAGTATTCTTTTAGAATCTGATCCAAAAGTTGTGGGAGTCATGCAGAGACTGACGGAAAGAGAAAATCAAAAAGTTATTGTGCTTCTCTAGCAGTGATAGAAAGTGGCATGTGATCTCTGGAGGGCAGATTTAACCACAGAAGAGCTAAAACATTTTTGTATTTGTGGTGCAGGGCTGCCCCACTCTGTTCCAAATCGGAGTGGATGCCTGGCTGTAAGGGAGCTGTGGGAGCTCAAGCTGCGCTGCATGGGCCCTGGGGTAACAGGGAAAGCATCCAAGGAGAGGGGATCAATACAGCCACTTGATTAGCAACAGGGTGATGCAGGGGGAAAGGCTGGATCAGTGGACAGCTGCTGATTGTAATTAGTGTCATCTCTTCCAGGTTGTTTCATGGTCTTCTAGGTTGGGGAGAGATTTTACAGGTTTTGTCTTTTGGAGTAGTCTGTGTTGAAAATTAAAAATAAACACACACCAAAAAAAACCCCACCCTCATTCCTGATTCATTCACAGGAATCTTAGACCCATTATTCTTTGCACATTTCCGTAAGTTGTTGTTTTTCACCTTTTTCAGAGGGACTGCAAACACAGGCAAATGGGGCAGTGTGCAATCTCACGTGAGCAAGTGAAGGTTTGAGTGCTCATACTTCTTAATGGGCCTTGGGTAATTGGCTGCCTTATTAGTCAATAAGTGACCTTCCGTGTGCTTATGGAAAATTATATCTTGATTGATTGTAGGCATGTTGTGTGTTTTTGTTTGTTTGTTTCTGCTGATAGGGAACACCCCAGCAGCGTGGTCAGAGGCAATCTAGGTGTCGTTCCCTTTGTGATATATTGGCCAGGCTTCACACAAAAATAGCAAGTTCCCATTCATCAGCCTGAGCTTCAGAAGCGTGGCAGGGAGAGAGGGTTGTCTCTGTACTAATGATCTAATACACACTGTTTGCATCAAAACTGTCATAGCAAGGACACTGGTGGGAGTAAGAATGCAGTCAACTCAAAGCTGTGCTTCTGCTGTTATCTGGCACATTGGCAAAATACATCCTCAAAAATGTAATTATGCAGAATTCACAGAGGTCTTGTGGAAAATGTGTCGAGCTGGATGTTTGTTGCGATGGTAAACCAGCTCTGACATTGCTCTCTGGGATGCAGTGTGATCATGTGTGGGTGTGTAATGATGTGTATTCATACACACATAGGTGTCTGTGTATGATACCCAGGCAGAACTTGTATGGCATTGCCTGGGTGCACGTTTATGTATTTGCTCTCCCACACCTGCAGCAAAGAGGTGATCAGATGCCAAAAAGGTAAATTTTCACAGTAACTTCCTAAGGCCAATGTGTAATTCTCTGATGTAGTGTCTCACATAAAAGTTTCCATGCGGCTTAGGCTTAAATCTGCCTTCCTCCTGTGCTCTAAAAGTAACTTCTGTGTTTCAAGTGGAGTTTTGAGGTCATGGGAGCCGCCTCACAAATGCATGGCTGCTGTGGTGGGCAGGTCAGTGGGCAGCAGGGGCTCCAGCAGCGCTGTGCTGGGCAGGGACAGCCTGGGGATGTCCCAGATACAGCCCAGGCACAGGTACAGCTAGGGCAGGGAGCAGGGAGCGCTTCCAAACCCTGCCGTGGGCCCCTCTCTGCCTGGCTTCCAGCGCAGCGTTTGACTTCCATGGCCCCTGCTGAATTTATAGAGGTGGTTATGCCAGGAAACTGCTCTGAAAACGCTCACGGGCCCTGCAGAGAAGACAAGCAAGCGGGCAAGGAAAAAGTAGTAGCTCTCCTTCCATTTTACTGCTAAAGAACTGAGATGCAAGAGATTAATGGATGTGCCCAAGGTCATATTGGAAATCTGCAGCAGAGCCAGGCGCTGAATCCAGATACCCTGCATCCCAGCTCAGTGCCATGGCCATATTTTTTTTTCTGATAGTATTTAAAAGAAATACTGTTCCTGGAGAGTGGAGCAAATAAGAAAAATAAGCTGGTGGTGTGCGAATGAGAAAAGGTCATTTGTCCTGTTTCATCACTTTGTTGTCCAAAGATCTAATTACTTCGGGAATTACCTCAATGGCTTTCAATCAGTGCCTGTCTGTCTTAGGTCATTCCACACACCTCACCTTGTCAGTTTAAGGTGCTTTGTAAAGATTTTTTTCCCCCCTCTTAATTAAAAAATAATGCTTCTGGCCAGCTCTTCCGCACGTGTTTTTCAAACCTATGCATGAGGCTGAATACCAGTAGAGCCAAGCACTTGTACTCCTGACATCTGCTGATTGCCGTGTAAGAAGCGAAGTGCTTTTACCTGTAATATAGCAGAGCTTTGCACAGATTGGAGGTGACTTATAAATTACACTGTGGAACTTCTTCACCTGCAATTGAAAAGTAATCGCCGGGGCGCTGGGAGGTGTGGGCATTCGAGAGCACAGAATTTCTACACTGTGCCGTCCCTTCACGGCACATTCTAAAATCAGGAGTGACTCTAAATCAGCTTGTTTTAAAAAAAATGTTTCAGTTCTGTTATTGCCTTTCAGTTTTCAGGATCTTTAATGGTGCACTTATATTTTCAAGGGCTTTTTTTCTCTACAGCCATAGAGTTGGGCAAGACATCTCCTCAGACATTCCCACACCCACTCCATGGAATCACTCCTGTGTTTTCTTGGCTCCAGCACCCAAGGCCTGAACAAAACCAGCGGGTATCATACATTTCACAGCAGAACCATGACAGTAAGTGGTTCTGTGCAGATAGCAGGTTATGCCAGCTCTGACCTGGAAGAAATAGAAAATCAAAAAGAATGTGCTCATTCTCAGCGAACAGTGCTTTCAGCCTGAAAGGTACTTGGGATCAGTCCTCGAGAGGTCCTCTCCCACTCAGCTCTGTAACTCTTCCAACTGTGTTTTACCCTGACCCAGATTGTGGATGACTGGTTTTGGGGAGGACTGCAGGTATATCTCTGAGTTCTCAGGAAAAGCTCCTCCTGGCCTGGCTTCTGGCGCCTGCTGATGTTTGCATGGAGAGGATGGCTGCCTGTTGTGATGCCAGAGAAGCTGGGCTTTCATGGGGCAAACCGAGTGTTAGATTGAACAGCCTTTCTCCCTTCTTCCCACCCTAGCTCACGAATCCCAAACCACATTTTGCCAGCTGCTAGTTTCAGGTGAGAGCTCCAGAAGTCCTTCAGCAGCAGGCAGAGCTCCTGGCACATGTCCAGCCCAGGCTGGCTCACCTTCATGGCTTGGGAGATTAATGTACTGGGGCCAGGAGCTCTGGTCAGGGACACAGCCTGCATTTTGCAAGACAGGCAAGTACTGAGAAGAGCAAGTCTTTGCCCCTAGAAATTTGCAATCTAAATAGGCCAAATCTCAGTTAATGGCTTGAAAATAATTTTTATGAAGCTATAATTAGGTTAGATTGTACCTTACCCTCTTTTCTTTCCCCCTTCTATGAATGGAGTCAGTGACCTAAAAGCTTTGTGTCTGACTCCATCCCTTTGTTTCTATAATTAACACTGTTTACTTCGTATTTTTCTCACTACTGAGAGGGACAAAAGCTTTTTTTGTTCCCCTTAGATGCAATTTGTTTGATACTGTATTTATTTCGAATTAATGACAATAACTGTGTCCATTCTGGGCCTTTATGCAATTAATCAATCTCCCTCAAATTCTGCAGGCATTAATGAGCTCACTTGGGTGGCAGAGAAAACACAAGAGTGAAGTTGCCTCATTTCACAGCTTTCCTAAAAGTGTACCCTCATTTTCTCTTCTCTTCTTCCTCCTCCCTCTGCCTTCTCTTGCTCCTTGTCTGTGCAGTCTGCTGAGCCTGATCAGTGTAGTACAACCTGATCTTTACATGAGAGCACAGTTGCAAATTCAACCTAGAATAAGCTCAAAGAGGCTTCTTAAAGGAAAGTAGAGACCTTTCCAATTTTTCACCTGCACCTTACAGCATTTGTTCATCTGGGGACGTAGAGGAATGAACTTTTCAATGGAAAAAGTCTGTTTTCTCAGATTCCTTGTTTACTTAGTGTTAGGACATTAGCTTTCCTCAAAATCTTGAAAGCAATGGACAAGCCAGTTCACTGCTGAGTAGAAGAGCAGCAGGTGAAGTCCAGCATTTTTGTAACAGCTTCTGTGTCTGTGAGATCTTCACTGCTCTTACTGTAGAGACAGACAGGCTGGGTTTTCCAAGACAACGCCCAGTTCACCTGAACAAAAGGAATGGAAGGAAAATCAGGCAGTGAAATAGAACTGCACTCTTTGCAGAGCTCTGCAGAGTGCCACACACCAGTTATCGCCCCAATGGGAGTGACTGTGAGATGCTCACACTGTTGGGGATGAAAGGTGTAAATCAGGGATTTTGGTGGTGCTGTGCTGAGGCTCTTACTTGCTGGCAATTGTGGATCAGATTTACATCAAGTCCTAAACTAGCAAGCCCCAAATTGAATAAAGCCGTGTTACTCTGCAATTCCTTTTTCATGTCAGCAGCTAATTCAAGTTACTGTTGACCAAAGGTCCTTTCACAGTCACCTGGCAACTTGTACTGAATCACATTAATCATCCTCATAAAGATGTGCGGAGGTGAAAGAGCTTTTACCAGTTTCAGACTGAAAGTGTCTTTTGAAGGAATAAATGGAATAATTTTGTGGCATTTAAAATACCACTGTGCCACGCTCCAGCCTGCACATCCTTGGGTGAGTTTAAAATTGCCCTTGCGTTAAGCACAGTGAAAGGATCTCTCCAATGTGTCTGTAACACTCTGCTGCAGGTCACACAAAGAATTGCTTTTTTCCCCCCAATGGGACAAGAGCAGCTTTATCAGTTTTGAAACTTTGGGGCTGATCCGTCAGCTTAGTCCTTTACTTGGCATGACCTTTATCATCCCATATCTTATTAGAGCCAGAGATTAGCGATTTGTCTTTTGAAAGATCAAACTCATCATTTCTAGGTGCTGTTTCATATCTGTATATTTATATCATGCTCTCCCTTGGCACTTCAGTATGTGGAATGAAGCATTGGGTTTAGCTGTAACAATTCTTAGAGGGGAAGAACAAAACACTAGTGAAATGTCAGCATTATTATCGTTTAAAGAAGAATATTACAGTGTTTGCAGTCAATGTGTGTCTTCTTGTGATGAAGCTAAGTTCCTCTCTGAGAAGAGTACAGTTATTTTCATTTTACAAATAAGCAATTGAGAGATAAATAAGCATAATAGTTTTACTGAGATTGTAGAAGGAGCTGTGAGAGAGCCAGTTCATCTCTCATAAATCTGATCAAATCAGCTAATGGAGGAAGATTTATGCAAGAGCAGAGAAAATAGAAATCACTGGGTGTGTGTGAGAAAACATCTACAACCACCCCAGAATGGTGCTTTCAGAAGTGTCATTCTTTGTACCTGGAACTTGTTTTCTGAGTATTCCAGTGAAGTAGAGAGCATTGGTGTTTATTAATACTCTTCCATGGTCAAAACTGAACACTCAGCACAGTAATTCTCATAGTATATGGGGTAATATTTCTCTCAAGTGGTAACCCTAAAACTGATATGGAAAACCTTTTTGTTTTCGTTTTTGAATTTTTATTTTTTTTTTAGCAAGAGCCAAACTTTGTAATATTTGTTGAACAAAATGCATGAAAGTTTATTAAGCAAAATAAATAGAGGAAAATCAAAATATTTAATCATACAACTACAAAGGGTGGAATGAAACAGCTTGGCAAATTGCATTTGCAGCACAGTAAAATGTGTACCGTGTCTGCATAAGTAGTAAATCAGCATTTTTATAGCACTGCTATGTGAAACCTCAAACTAGAGATATGTAAATATTGCAAAGTACAGATATGTTTGAATGTAAGAATGTAAATACACGGAACCATAGACCAAAATTAGGCAATCACCTCCTAATAATTATTTGTAAACATCCTGTTAATCTTAGAACTCTCTATTTGATGTTTCAGTACTCAGTTCGGGGGATGATACATTGCATGTAAGGCTGCATTTAAATAGTCATTAGTTTGGAAGTTTCCGTTGGTAGCAGGATACTGGGAAGATAAATGATGAGTTGTGGTTTCCTGATTCCATCTTTTCTTTGCTCCCCATAGGCCTGGTGCTGTCTCCTCTTGATTTATGCCAGCATCAGAGCTTGCTTTCAGTCAGACTGGTCTAGTCTGTACAGGCTTCCTTCTGCAGCAGGGAATCAATCCCTTTGGGAGCTGCCACACATCTTGTCCCTGGGGCCTGAGAAAACCTCCATCTCCACACTGCTGGTTCTCTCTTCCATGGCTCACAGACTGCCTGTCTCTAGAGGCTCGCTCTGGAGGGCCTTAAAAGCTTTGGGAATGCTGATACGGGCTTAATGGCTCCAGGTATAGCTAAATATTGTCAAGAGAGCTGTAAATAAATGCTTTGGGAAGATGGCTCCTTTCCCATGTGCATAGCAAGGGGTGGCACTTGCTGCCAAGTTTTGTGGTTTCATCATGGGCTCTGTGGTCTTTTGAATTTATTCACAACCTTGGGATCCTCTACGTGTGATTTATTGAAGATCTGAGATTTTTTTGATTTGCTTTTAAGGAGTTTCTCTTGTCACTCTGTGGTAGAAGGCAAGCTGGCAATGCAGTCTAGAAACCAAAGGGGAAAAGGTATGCTTCAGATTGATTATTTTTGATGAAAGGTATTTTTTAAGCTGGATTCATGGCTCCTGGGTCCTCTCTCATCAGTTTGAATGCTCGTCCTTGTTTGCTGAGCCCTTGCTCTGCAGCCACGCTGCTTTGCTTTCTCACTCCTCTTAACAGTGCAGGTATTAAGGTGTTTCATCCTGTTCGCCCAGTTTACAGTCACCCACAGTAACTACAAAGAGTGAAAACACAAAAGAGGCCTGAAGAAAGCCTGTGATTAAAATGGAAAAGAGGATGGAAAGGCAGGTCCAGGATTCAGTCCAAATATCCTGCTCGACAGAAATCTTTTAATTGCAGATCAGACCCCAGACACAGATGTGCTGTTGCCATGCTTTGAGTCTGAACCTTGATAAAGCACTTTGACATGAAAGCATCTCTGGGAATAAACAGCAGGTTGTCAGTACAAGGCACTTGTTCCAGCCCTGCCCGAGCACTGGGTGAGCTACTTATTGCTCAGGGCCTCTGCCAGCAGTCTGACAAGAGAGCCAGAGGAGGGTGGGAGCTGCAGAGGAGCTTGCTCCATTTAGCAGGAGCATCCCATCAGACCGAGCTGGGCACGGAGCACACTCAGGGTTAGCTCCAGCCTCTCCTTTCCCCCTGAACACTTACATAAGTGCCTGGAAAAATAACTTGGCTTGGCAGAACACGGTGTATGGAAAATGAGCTCGTTTCTCAGGATGATTTAGATGCCACGGAGATTACGAAGTTAAGGCTCTCGTTCTAAAGGGTTGCGGGCTTTTAACAGAGATCACAAGGAACACGGTGCTTTGGGATTTAACATTTATTCATTCAGTTCATCAAGTACTAATGTGCACATAGTACTTTGTTGCAAGCATCACAGTGCTGATAGTAGCCCGAGGTTATGAACAGGGGATCTCTAGACAGTACAGAAAAGGTTGGCCTTGCGTTGTTCTAACCCAGTTGTCACATAATTTTTCCTTAGATCTGACTTGCGCGTTTTGTACTTTGAACAAATACAAGCAGTGCTTTAGCTCACCTCCCCTGCTTTCTGTTGATAAAGGGCTTTACCAATTGATTCTCGAAGGAGCAGTGAAATGGGTGATTTTTCTTTCCAGTGAGTTTCAGCCATACCAGGACTGTGATAAAAATCACCGGAGCCTGTCTGTGCTGAGCACCAAAGTAATCAAAATGAACATACTACTAAGTTTTCACAGAAGCCTTTGAGTTAAAATTATTAAACACTTTCCATTTGCTTTGGAAACATTAACACAGCCTGGGTTTGCAGGGATCATAGAGTAACCAGAGATGGGTTTCAGCTGAGTTCATGTCAGAATTTCACTGTCTGCATTTGGGAGGAGGGAAGGGGGCATGATAAATACAGTGTAATGTTATCAACAACACTATCCATTGATTTCAGTAAGGAATGATATTTCCATGTGCATTTCCTTCTCTCTTGTGCTTTATTTTTCCCCCATTTTGAAAGATGTTGTTGCAGGTTTTAAAACCTTACAAAAATGCTGTCACCTTTTCCACAGAGGTGGAAAGTTCAGCATATAAATTCCACCTGAATAGTTGGATCTCGGGGTGATTCCTGCATGTGGGTCTTCCGTCAGGAAAGAAGTTGTCCAGGTTCACAGTCCAGATCCCCTCTGATGAGAGCCAGCTGAGTAACTCCATACAGAAGTGGCAGAGAGCAAATGGCCCATTGACCCCAGTTCTTTCCAATTCCTGACATGTGTCCTCTCTCTCCAAACAAGCAGCATCCTGTGGTAGGCACTGCACTTCTTCTCAGCCTCTGCCTTAGGTCAAACAGGCCAGTGTCTTGTGTGCCTTTTCTGTTTCCCCTTATGCACAGAAATTAGGTTGAGAAATCAGAATTCGTTCAGCATAAGCACAGTACTCCAGTGATAGGAATGGCACTTCTTTGGTGGTGAAAACATACCAGCAACTGTAAGGTTTTGTTACCTTTCTCCCAGTGGCATCAGATCTTGTGGTCTGTCCATCACTGCCTCAGCACCCCTGTGGTGTTTCTGTACCTGCAGTGTTTCTCATGACTAAAAAAGTTGTGGTCATTGCTGCTGCTGTCTAAACTTCGCTCCAAAGTCTGGGTGCTCGGATATCACTGGAAGTTGATGCTGGAAGTGACTTTCCTGTTGAGTTGCTGGGGAGGTTTTTATGCTCAGGCAGTGTGCAGCGAGTTTATTTAGTGCCCATCCACCACTTCAGCTTGTGGCAAGTTGTCTCCTGCGTCCCTCCTCTCCAAGGAGGCGAGGAATGCAGGTCAGGCGTAGGGTCACACATGGTGGGTGTCTTAATTTTGCCACAGGTACTTGCTGATGGATAGCATGACATGAGCAGTGTCTGTGCTCTGATGTGCGCTGTGGCTGTTGCTCACAGGAGCTTTTTCAGCACCCTGCTGGCTCTGAGCAGGATGGAGATGATGCTGGTTTTTCTAGTCGAGAAAGTGATGGTAGATGATGAGCTGGGTGGCATCAGGCTTGTTCCCCACTAGTGCTCTCTGTAACTGCACAGTACAGTGCCAGGACCCCCTGTACACAGTGTGTTTTCATTTGCACTAAGCTTTTTTTTTTTTCTCAGAACTCAGCTCTCTCCATGCTCACAGTAACTGTTGTCCTAGAAAACTTCATGAAAGGCTATTGCAGTTGTACAACAATTTGATGGAACAGCACTCTTAATGCAATTATTTATAACAATGATCACAGAAATGAAGAAAATACAGGTTGAAAAAACTTATTTAAAAACTGCTAAAAGCAGTATTGCTCACACTGTTGATTAACAGCATTCAGTTGCTTTGTGTTGCTCGTTACGATGAAATCAATGGGCTTGCTCACTTTTTTTTCCATTTGTGTAAATACAATCCATGCTAATGAATATGATGTTTGAGCACAGCCAAACTGTTTGTCTTGGGGACAGTTTATTTATAACCTCATTGGAATCAGATCAGCATCCAGGCCAAGCCTTTTTTCTCTCTCTTTATTAAGAGCATGGAATACATTCCATACAATTACATATATTTTGCTAGAGCAGAACTCATGTAGTGCAGGGAAGCTCACAGCACTGGATTATTTGCCGTGTCACTAATGTTTTCAGTAGCTGCAAGCTAACCCTTTAGAAATCAGTCAATGCTTTCACTAAATGGCAACATCTAATTTTTGAGTGCTTTTACAAAATCCACACAGTTGATGAAAGCAGATTAAAAGAGCATGAAATTAGTGGGGCTTGCATCTCTTTATGGTTTGTGAGCTGAACTATTATTGGTCTCCAGACCTGATTCAGAATCTCAATAAATGAAGGCCAAAGTTTCTTATATTTAGATTTTCTAAATAGCAGAGCTTTTAAATTACCTTCTTCACACCAGATGAGCACCAAATCTCTTGTACATTTGTGTATGAAATTACTCTCCGTTCTTCTCTTTAAGCTGTAACAAAAAAGAGCCAAATGTTGAATGAACTAACACTTTGGCATGAGTTTAAGGGCCGATGGTGATTACTAGGGCCTAGGGAGAAGTGTTCCCTGGGGCCACATTATTGCCTTGATTCTAATGATGGGCTGGCACTGACTGCATTTGGAAATCAAATAATGCACCAGACTGTTAAACTCCCATTAAAATGGTGGTGTCTGTGGATCAGAGTTTGTATTATTGTGTAAACCCTAGTCCAGAGTTAAAGAAGAGCTGCTCTGTAGCAGCACCTGGAAAAGAGCTGGGCTTGTCTGCTGGTCCAGATGACTCTATTATATGACTGTTTTATTATTTCCTATGATAATATCCATGCTGTGTTAAAATCTTTCTGGCTGAAAAAGCAGACCCTGAGAGTTCAAGTTCTCCAAGCAGAAAGGTGAGACTGTTACTGCAAAAAGACTACAAGGATGCAGACAAAGCTGTAAAAATAGTTTGTGGTCACATCTTAATGTAGCAATTTCCCTCTTCCTTTTATGCTGATTTTGTTTCCCTTCTCAAGTATGATGCAGAAAATGATGTTCAGAAAGGTGTCATGAGGGTTTATGTGCTTTATAGGCTTTCTGTGAAAGCAAGAAAGCAGTGGATGTAGGGTTTGTAGTGTTTGTAAGGGCAGGGAGATGGGATGGACACCAGGAAGGTGCCAGGGATTCAAATACACAGCAGGGGGAGCGAGGGAAGAGTGTTGTGCTGCTGGAGGAGATGTGATACTAGAGCAGCACTGCACTCCTGAAGAGAGCACGGCTGGTCAAAACACTCTTTTTGCTGGCATGTTTTTACTGAAGGTTTTTACTGGCAGAGTCTTGTATGTGTTTGCAAGGTGAGACAGAATCAAATCCCAAATAAGGCAGACAATTTCTAGAAGTGAGAAGTGGCAGGTGGAGGAGGATCCCCACTGTGTGATACAAAACAAGAGCTCAGTGGTGGGCTTGGTTTTTTCTCTCTGGGGAAGTGAGGCATCCCTGGGATTTATTAAATTTTCTGTAATCTTAGTTTTTCCTTAAGCTGGTGTCTGCCACGTGTCTGAAAGGAGGTGCAGTGGCAAAAGTGTTTTGTTTGATGGGAGGTTTTAAACTGTAAGACCACTTCAGTGTTAAAATAATCTGCTTTCATGCCAAACTTAAGGAGAAAAAAAGAAACAGGAAAAAAATGTTTATGATACAATCAGAAGCAGAGCAATGTGTGATTCCTAGAAAGCTCTGCTAAGCAAGGCTTCCACAAATGTGAGAGTCTATTGCTTAGGAAAAATAAGGTGGGAAAGGAAAAATATTTTCCAGATGAAAAGTTACACTTACACTTTGACATTTGGTATTGTTTTCATTTAAAAAAAACTATTCTAGTGCCTTGGTCACAAAAAAACTGGTTTTGTATTTGATGTTCTTAACGAACATGGGTTCTCAGCCATCTCCAGATAATTCTAGTTTTTAAATGCAGAGACTTTTATTCTTCTGCCTTGCTCTTCTTCACAGTTGTGCAGTCATTTTCTTTTTAAGACAGTAAATACTGCTTCACCTTCACAGTCTGTAGAGATACAGAAGCACAAGCCCTACTGGCACTGCCACACCAGGATAATGTGTAGCACAGAATTGGATCCCAGGTATCTGTAATAGAACAAAAATGCACGGTGAATTGCAGCTTATGCCTGTTCACTTGCCCTTAGCACAGAATAGATGTGTTGTAGCAGCTGGGGATGGATGGCAGGGTCTACTGCCCCCGAGAAGAGCCCCTGAAAAAGTCAGGTGTTTGCAGTGAGCCTGCACCACTGTGTAATATACAGTCAGAGTCACCAAAATAAGAATATAAGCTTGAGTTCTTGCATTGAAAAAAATCCAAACGTTTCCATTGAAGGCAGGAACTTTTGCATTGAATGCCACATTTGGGCTAAGGACATTTTTTACAGGAGAAAAGTTAAATTTTCAGTGAAATTTAGTTTCTTATGATTTCATTTTTCACCCATCCATCCATCTATTCACCAAGCACTTTAGCTGTGTCTGTGCTGCCTTTGGTTGCTGCATTGAGGTCTGGGTTTGAGCACAGGGAGCCAAATGTCTGAAGACAGCTGTCAGTGCTGCTTTTAATGGGCAGAGGCTGAGTGTGAGCCTTTCCCTCTCCCAGACCTCGCAGGGAGCTGGAGGGTGACCCAGCAAGGCAGACAAGCAATCTGCACAGCAGAGAGTTTCACCTGGAGCCTTTTGTGTGCTCCTTTTTTATGTGCTGGGTTATTGCTGAGTTATTGCACTCGTACCAAGGTACATAAACGTTGTGGGGTTTGGGTTTTTTCCTTCTCCAAATGCACAGCTATAAAACCCTCCTTGCTGGGAGAAAAGGCAGCGTAACAACTGCGTTTTCTTCCATGTCTTTTTGTTTCTGTTTGGTGTCTCTAGCTGAAAAGTATTTCAGTCATCAAAGGCTTGATCCGAGCTCAGAGAATATTCACATCCCTCTGTTTTCAGCGGGAGCTTACATTCATAAACCAGTTTTGATTAATATTAACGCCAGGTTTTAGATTCTCAGTTCGGATGACAGAAGAGACCTTTGAATATAGCTTGGCTGCATTGCCTGCATACTTAAACATCTTCACATATTTCAAGGCTGAGCAAAATCAACCCTGTGCCTACAGTGGTACTTTTGAGGTGAAGGACTCAGAGAAGGGCCAAGCAGTGACCTCTGAAGGCATCTCACAAAAGAGACAGGGCACCGTGATATTATGCAGTATCACAGGGAAAGAAATCAGAATGAATCCTTTTAATCAAATAAAGATCAGAGTATTAGGACCAGAAGATAGCTTTTTGGTCTACAGGAAATGAAATCCCAGATGAAAAATTCTCACAAATGTATGCTCACTTCCATCTAGCATAAATGCAAAGATCAGATTTGCTGTTTCACCTGTAAACAATTAAAGAAGCAAGAACTCAAAGAAATGTCTACCAGCAACCTTAAAATACGTCAGAACCTGAAATTTCTGGCAAACTTGATGTGAATCTCAGTCCCATTAAGTTCTCACTAGGCCTGCAAGTTAATTGTTGGCACCAGGAAAAAGTAACTGTTGGCAAATGATGGTACAATGTGCTAAGTGTTAAAAATAACAGTGAAGCTATTGTGTGGTTTGCTTAGAGTGCAATGAATGAACACAAGACAGAGCATCTAGGATAGGTGCTTGGTTCACTGGGGGCAGTAGAGATCTTCATGGCTGGCAGAGTTGCTCTCTGAGAAATTGCCCTGACTTCTCTGAGCTGGATTTGGTTTGCTTTTGTTGAATTTAGAATACCACTATTTTTGAGGCCAAGCAATCACAGGCTATTATGATTTCTTTATCTAACATACTGCACAAGAAAAGCATAGGGCAAAACTTCCCAGAAGGTCAGTCATAATATCTCATTTACCTAATCAGATCAACTCTCAACAAAGGGGTGTGAGCCAACGAGCTGTGCAAATGTTGTTCTGCAGCTGGTAAGCTGCTCTAATCTGCTATGTGAGGGTCAAAGCACAGAGAAACCAACCTAAAAACCTCTGTTGATTTTGGTAGATCATACCCTAGGCTTACTGACACATGCAGGTTTTACATCTGGTAGAAGATAATGTTTTATGTGTTCACCAACAAGTGATACCTGATGGTTTGGTCTGCATGAACAGTGTTCAGTATTTGAATGGAACATTACAAAAGACTTTTTTATTTCTAGTCTTTCCATTCCATTTGTTATCACAATTAAATTCTGTGGTTTATTTTTAATGGTTTGTCTAACAATCAGTTGAAAACACAGTCTACCTCCTGACTGAGTGAATTGTCCAAAAGTTCATTTAAAAGAAGTGGATTGACCAAGATAAATCCAAAGGCATGTGTGGCAAACTAAAAACTGTAGATAATTTATTTGCCACCTTTTTCAGCCAAAGACCCGTATACTATCATCAGTATCTGAAGACAAGAAAGTTGGTGCAAACAATACAAAATTTCTGTTGTATTAATGCCCATGTATGATTTTCTATTAGTTCTCTGACTTACATGTGTACTCCTTTAGTGACAGATTATAAGTTTATGGTGTTCATAACTTTAAGTAAATCTTGAAGGTGTATCAGACTTTTTGGACTCACTGTCAGTGGTATGATTATATGTGTAATCTTTCTTGCAATTCCAGAGGACTGGACCTAGTGTCTCACTGGGTCCCTGCCAAACCCAATTTTCTAAGAAGGGCAAATTTCTGAGATGGCAGGAATGGTGATTTGGGGTTTTCTCACTGCATCTGGTATCAGGCCATTGCTATCAAATGATTGTAAAGGCCACTGTAAGGGGAGAGGTGCTGACTTTCAGACACAACATCATTAACTTGTGGTCGTTAGAAGAATCCCATGATACTTTTAGAAAAAGTAGAGTAGTTAACCTTGGTGGCTTGGCCAGACTCCAGCTTTTGTAATTGCATCCTGCCTGACTAAAATTGCATTGCACTCATTCAATTGGATGGTGTATTCCTCACCTTTTACCCCTGGCTGCTGAGTAGCTCTGTTCAATATTTTCTATATTTCAACCCAGAAATATCTTAATTCAGCGTTATTTGTTTTGAATGATAGTTCTTAAAGTGCTTTGAAATCCTTCTGGCTGAAAGTTGCTGTCAGCTGTAAGTGTAAATTTTCTTTGTTGCCAGCTGTAAAATCATAGAGGATTTGACATCAAAAGATCTATGCCTTGCACCACTATGATTTGAGCTGAAGAGCTCCTGAAAGCCCGGGCAGAGCGTGCATTAAACACAGCCCTTTGCTGCAGGGATGCCGGGTGGGGAGAGCCAAAGCCAAGCAAGTAACATAATCTACCTGTGGATCAATAGTGTGTCCTTCAGGGACACTGATACTCTCAGGGAATTAGCTGCGTGGTGGTGATGGTCTTAGCTTCAGGAGAGCATGGCCATGCTCCCAACACTGCAAGAGCTTCGTGTCCTGTATGCCCCAGCCGTGTCTGAAATGCGACTTTTGCGGGCAGCCAAGGGAAGCTTTTGCTTGTTTGCACTGAAACCTGTCAGGGGAGTTTGGAGTGGACTGTGGTCTAAATATAGTGGTGATTGTTTTCTAAGGAAATCTCTTTTTTTGACAAAAGTCTTCCATCCATGCATCAAAGCAATTGCACTTCAAGGGACTTTATCTCTGTAGATAAGGCTATGTGATACAGGAATTAGGGAAGGAATAAAGCTGGAATTAGTGCTAAATCCACAGTAATATTCTGCTGTGAGATACTTCGACCCGCAGTTCTTTTCAAGTTGCACTGTGTGCACTGCCAGCCCCTGTATGTGCTCGTAATGAAACATTAAAGGAAGTTTCGGGCACCTCAAGGTGAAAATCACCTGTTTATTGTTCTCTTGGTGGTGTCTACTGTGAGAGTCAAAACCTGCCCATGTCCCCAGAAAGCAAGCAGAGAATTCAAGGGTGAACATGAAAGAGGAAAGAAAAAATCTGCCTAGGGAGAGGGGTAATAAAGACAAAGCTTTGTGCTTTGCCCAAGTGTAAATTCAGGATTATTTTCCCTTCAGATAATTCTCTGTACTTCTCCTTGATTTTTTTTGCTTGTGGGACTCAGGCAGAGTGCACCAGCACAGGCAATTCTCCTCTTGGGATGGCTTTTGCTGGCATCTGTGGCTTGATCCAATGCTGACCAAAGGCAACACAATGCTCCCTGTGGACTTGAGCGAGTTTGAGAGCAGAAAGCTCAAGTGCTCCAGCAGTGTCTTTATTCTGCCAGTCTCTTCAGAGGGGAGATGCTTAAAGCCACCTTTCATCCAAAAAGCCTGAAAGTTTTCAGGCTTTCATGTGCTCAGACTGGGGAAGTTTTTTTCCACTTTCTACTGCGAGCCTGTGTCCCTTGTTCCTGGGCTGATAACCTGCCCAGTGCTTGATGTGTCCGAGCAGAGCATCTTTCTGTAGGGCTGGTGTGGAGCCCAGCAGAGCTGCTGCCTGCAGGATTTCCAGAATGCTGCCTGGCATTTTCCAGCCAGGGCTGTCCTGTGGAGCATTGCCACAACAAGCAGTGTTATACTATCTGAGGCACAGCTTATGGATGTCATGAGAGGGCCATGGGTGTAACAATTACGGCCCAAGGAGCAGGGATAACGATGGCTTTGTGCTGGAGGTGGGGCTCAGCAGGGACCCTTGGCACCAAGCGTGTTTTGTCGTTCCTTGGGCTGGTGGAAGTGGCAGGCAGAGGTGACAGCCTGCCCACAGCCTCTGTTTTAGGGATTTTTGGGAGCAGGGAGCCCTTCTACCATCCATCATGGTGCTTTCCAGTGAGACCAGAGCAGGCAGGGAGAGGGGAAAACATTGGCAGTTTATAAAACAAACAGCTGACCTCTTCAGTCTCCTGGCAGCACGACTGCAAATCTGATTTCAGATCATGTTTCAATATATTCAGTAGCAGCCGGGTTTTATTCACACAGAGCCAACCCCCTTCCTTAATGTGATGACTTTCCTTCCCTACCCAAGGAAATACTGTACCCACCCTTCTTCATTGCTACAAATGGTTCAAATTGAGCCCACAAGGATTATTTACTCATCTACGTGCCTTGCTTCATGAAACGCTGAAGTCTGTGAAGTGAATCATAGGCAGAGGTGGTTTTGTTTTTTAAATACCATGATTAACCCTTGCTCTTGGCTCTCTTAATATCCACTTGCATTCAGAGCACGCAGAACTGCTACCCAGACACTGTTGCTACAGTAGGCCTTGATGTGTGTATTATAAATTTATTAAATTGCTGGTGGTATTCCAGATTCTCTTAGAAATGCAAAATTCATAGAAATGTGAGCTTTATAGTTGAACTTAGCAAGTTGGCAGTTTTAACAGGTGTAAATGTATGGTCTTATTTACTTGGGCAAGGCACAAATGTTGATGTAGCTAGCATTGCTCCTCCAAAGCCTGGTGTTGGGGGCCCTGGTATTCTTTGTCATTTTATTCTGTGCTTTCCATGTGTTCTGGCGGGACAGGCTGATTTTCAGGTTATCTGCACACCCAGCTGTTTTTCTCAGGTGTTCTCCAGCTGTGAAGATGAGTTTGCATTAGGCCTTGTGGAGCACACTGCTCTACTGGAAGCAGCTCTTCCACCTCTGACAAAGACACCTGGTGCTGCCATAGTATTTCTTTTTCCTGTCTGTGGAATGTCTGCCCTGTTTCATCGCTGCAAGCCCTGTCTTCTTCAAAGCCTTCAAAGCCTTCTTCTCCATAGTGGGATGCTTCCAGAGGAACAGTGTCTGGCAGTGAGAACATTAGCCTGGGTTTCTGCCAAGTTGAGTTCAGACTCTATTCCCAAAGACTGTGCTGAGAGTGGCCGTGTTCTGGTCCTGTACAAGGACAGCATATGGTGCATAATCCCAGCCCCTACCCTCAGCATCTGCAAAGTGAGAAAGTCCAGTTTTGCGGCCCCAGAATGAAGCCAGTTCTGCCAAGGCTGTGGCTGGGCAGTGGGAGCACACAGCTCTGCAGTGCCCATGCAGTGAGCACCCTCAGCACAGCTTCCATGCTTAGGTTTCTTCATGTGAAATGTGGCTTTCTCTCTAGGAAGGGCTCCATGCAGATATAGACACGTTGCAAAAGAAGGCTAGGGTCTTAAAAGGGCAGTGAAGAGCCAATGAGACATTGTAAATGACCATTACAGCAATTTCACGACTATAAGCTGCACCATTTTGACTAAAATTTTGGTCCAAACCCGAAGTGCGACTTATAATCAGGTGCGGCTTATATACGGACAAAGAACAAAAAGTTGCTGTTTTAGTTTGGAGGACAGGTGTCTGCTAAGAAAGGCAGGAACTTCTCTTTGAAATGGAGAATGTAAACCCCATCCCTCCAAATTATTATAATTTTGAAATCAAGGGGCTTTCAGGCAAAGATATGGGAATTAGGAATAACAATTCTTTACTAGGGAAATTAAAATAGAAACATAGTACTACAAAGAAACAAACTCCAAGCCCTGACAAAGTCAGAGCACAACCTGACACCCCGTCAGGCAGGGTGTTGGCAGCAGTCCCATTAAATGGTGGCTGCATCCTCCTGCAGTGACAGATGTGGCTCAGTTGGAGCAGTGCTCCTGTACAAGGTGCAGTTTCCCTCTGGAGGTCCAGTGGTAATGTGGAGAAATCCGGTTTTCCTCTGGAGTCCAGTGGAGAAAGGGGCTCCCTTAGTGTCCCAAAACCTCTGTTTTTATTTTGGTAAGAAATGCTGGGCTCTTCCCCCTGGCTGGAGCAACTTCCAATGGGATGCAGTAATTTTATCAGTCCCACAGTGGGACTCAATGGCCATGAGCAGAAAATGACTGGCTGGAGGAAGGATGGGTTGTGAAAAGATAAAGAACAATGCCCTGCCTGGTTTCAATGGATGGCCCATTAGCAGAATATCTGCCATTGAGATAAGGATCACTGCCCCCACCCTCAACAGATGGTGATAGAACAGATACCTTTTATCACACTCTGTATTGTAACGTGCAGCTTATAATCAGGTGCGGCTTATATATGGGCAAAGAACGAAAAGTTGCTGACACCCGAAAGTGCGGCTTATACTCAGTGCAGCTTGTAATCGTGAAATTACTGTACCTCTGGTATAATAATGTGATCAACAGGTGGCATCTTTCTTTCTGTTCTCCAGAGCAGATTCTTCATCTAGTAGCAGAGAGGTTAGCTTTGAAGCTTACAGATGTCTGCGTGGTCCTAGGAAAAGAAATTTCAACACCTAAAATCCCAAACCCAATTAAGTCATGAGGATGGGTGCTGGAGTATCTAGAGAGAAGAAAAATGTATTAGCAATAATCTGAAAGCATTATCTGTACCCCTCAGCCTTTTCTGTGGAGCTGGGTACAAAATTGCTATGAATTCAAGTGTACTTAAAAGGTTTGAAAAAATAGATCTGCAGGAATATAATGATCTGAGTAGACAGCAGAGGTTGTGGTTCGCTCCTTCCCGTCTCACTCTGAAGTAAGAGGCAATAGTGACATTCAGAATTTGTAGAAGTAATTAAGGAAAAAGCCCTGATGTCATGAGGCCTGTTCAGGATTTCAGGACTGCTTTATGGGCCAGCTGGAGAGCATGGAAAAACAGGGTGGCTAGCAGCTGCTCAGCCAGAGCAGCATGGAAGGGAGGAATATCGAGGAGCTTTGGCCTTCAGCACAGTACCCACCAGGGAACAGTGCTCTGAAACATTATATAGGTGCTGGGGAAATGCACGGAAATATCATATAGGTGCTGGGAATGCATTGAAACATTACACAGGTGCTGGGGAGTGCACTGAAATATTATACAGGTGCTGGGGAATCCACTGAAACATTACATAGGTGCTGAGGAATGCACTGAAATATTATACAGGTGCTGGGGAATCCACTGAAATATTATACAGGTGCTGGGGAATCCACTGAAATATTATATAGGTGCTGGAGAATGTCTGCTGGCACCAGACCAATTGCAGAAGATAAATAAAAAAAGGAACAATGTTACCAAAGACTCCCTGGGAATAAATCATTGAGTTCTGATTAAGTCTCAGGGATCTCAAGCCAAAAGAGTGTGAAGAAGGAATGCAGATGGGCTCCAGGAAATTGAATGTCTCCAAGAATGACCCATATAATTTTTTTCCCATTTGTTAATGATATCTTTGATGTGATTTAGAGCTCAGCTAGTTGGGCTATTTAGATGCATCCATTTGGATACTGGTAGCAAGAGAGAAGAGTAGCTCACAGAGACAAGGTGTTTATGGCCCTGGCAAGGATTTTTGAAGCTGACTATAATGTTTTTTCAACTGCTTAATGTCCTCCTTGGCTTTGAAAGGGTTCTGAACCAAATACTGGAGAAGCAAGCATGAAGCAGGTGCACCGTTTTACCTTGGCAGTGGTGAGAGACCACAAATTATTTGGGATGGCATTTACTCAGATGCTTAGGTTTGCCACTGTTTTAGAAGGATGAGAAATAACATGATTCAAAGTTAAAGTAATATTACTGTTGGTAAGTAGGAGCATACCTCAGCATCAGTGTTTAAATAGGGATTGGTTCAGAGCAAGAAGAGCCTGTTCTGACCTGTCAGGGAGGCAGTGACAATACAGATAACAGGGAAAAGACAGGTACCTGTCCCACAGGCACTGTGACCACATGAGATGAAGCTTCTGATACTGCATAACTTCTGTTAATCCGTTTATATTGTAAATAAAAAAGTAGCCATTGGAAGGACATTAGGGCTTTAACCCTCTATGAGTCACTGTGAAGAAAATTAACTGTACCTCAACAGAAATCAGCACAAAATCTTATTCTTCCAGAGGGAAAAGAGATGATCTGTAAGTGTTAATATCCAGAGTCCAGTCTAAGTATGGACTTCTGTTTGCAAATGTATTTTGTAAGGGGCAGGAATAAAATAAGTAAGAAAAAAATGTAGAAGCTGGTAGAAAAACATAATGCTGTGTATGCCACTGAGATTAGCTCAGTTGGTCAGAGCATGGTGCTAATAAAACCAAGGTTGTGGGTTTGATCCCTGTATGGGCCATTCACTTAAGAGTTGGACTCAATGATCCTTGTGGGTCCCTTCCAACTGAGAACATTCCATGATTCAGTGATTTTATTTTTTTTTCTTAGTTTCAAATAATTGTAGTTTGGTAGAATAGCTTAATGGATGTTTTTCCTTTGGCCGGATGCAAGTCCAAGAGCAAAATGGAATGCACTTAAGTAGGATATGCATATATGTCTTATAGGTCACATACTGCAGGGAGTATTTTAGTAAACCTGACCACAAGTCCCTAGACACTACTTCTGATAGCAGAGAGTGTCTAATGCGCACTGTTCTTGAGGGTAATTACCAGGAAATGCAGAGGGATCAATCATACTTGATGCACTGAGCAATTATATTTATTCCCTGAAAAGTCTTTAATGTTCATGGGATGCAAAGTGTGTGAATTTCATTTTAGCACGGAAAGATTGTTGGGAAAACAAGAGCATTAACGAAGCAGAGAGGCACAGTGTAAGGCCATGAAGCTGCTCAGACACCAGGGAGATGATCCCTGTAAAATAATCCCATTTTAGATACATGAACTGAGAAGGAAGCAGGAGTTTGCAAGTTGTGTTGGGGTCTTTGATAGGAACCATTCCTTGTGTGGAGACCAAAACTGTACAGGGGCACACGTGGTGCTTTTGTCAGGGAGGGCTCTGAGATGGAAAACAGTGAAGAAAATTAACTCAGATCCAGACAAGGATGTGATGGAGAAGGCTGTGCCTGATTTAAGAGTGATAAATGCCAGGTTCTTTGAGATAAGAGAGAGCTGTGTTCTGTGCTCTGCTGCAGGGTTTTGGATATGCTGGAGGGCACCTGGAGCTCTTTGCAGGCTCAGCTGCTGGAAGTGGTCCATTGTGTTGGCAGAGCCGGGTCGCCTGCTTTGCAGCCAGCTCAGCTGCCAACTGCCAGGTCACTGGAGGTTTCTGTTCCTCTAAAGCTTCTTTCTTGCAGCCAGCACAATGCATGGCTGTGCTTTTCCCACTTGCTTCATTAGCTCTTTGATTAAACTACCTGTGATAGTAAGAGCAGAAGAGGAGAGCTGTGTTTTCCTTGATGAAGTGGTAACTGGGAGCTAGGCAGAGCATCTGGTGGATGCTGGTTGTGTGGTGCAGCTGGGATCCTCTCAGATGGACTCCTGCTAACCACCTTGACTCCTTCCAGCCCTCCCCTGACTTCTGCAGCTGTCCATGGTGTGCTGCTGGTGCTCTGGAGGGCAGAGGATGAGTTCTGCTCTACCAAAAAGCGAGACCATTAGCGAACTTCCTACATCTGCAGTTATCTTAGGAAAGAAAGGGCCGCCAGCTCTGGTTTGGACAGCTGGGATTTTCTGGCCTGTCCAGGTTCTGGGCAGTGATGCAAAAGCCTGTGCTGTCCTCTATGGCTGTTGGGATTCAAAAGAAACCTGGAAGCAGGAATCAAAGCTGGTAATTGTTTCTGGTGTGTTGGACCAGTGTGATCAGAAAGGCGGTGCTGCCCGGAGCTGTGGCGGGCGGTGGGGGTTTGGAATGGGCAGGAGGAGCTGCCTGTCTGAAATGCCACAACAAGAGATGTGATGCACACACCAAGTTTTGTTAAGCTGAAAGAAGGCCTTATCAGATGGCAGGTCTTTTATGCATCACTTCTGTTTGGAGGGCTGCAGCTCATCAGGGCTGCTGGCATTTCGAGCTGTGATATTTAACCAACGATTTTTCTTTTTCTTCTTTTCTTTCATTTTTGCTCTTTGAAGTGTCTTCCTGAGATTTGTGATGGGGCATCCCTAAAGTTCCTCCTCCCACTCAGCCAGGCCATACTTGGGGGAGCTTTTTGCTCCTGATGCAAAAGGATGAGAAAATTCTGAACTCCCATGGTGAGAGCTCATAGCAGTGTGTCTTCAAAACATTCAGGTGCCAGGACTTTAGGTAGGCACAGAGACCTTGTGAGTACTGCTGAGGGAAGAGTCATGCCTGGGGGAAGTGTATAAACCAGATCACACACACCACATAAAGTCCAAGCCTGCGTTTGCTCTTCACCCTGACAGTGCATTAACATGATTCCACTTGCACCCAAAACGGGAAAGCAGCTTTAAAAAGGCATTTGGAAAATAAAGCAGGCAAATAATCAGGCTACAGAGAAGAATGTGTCTGGTTTTTTTTAAGGTGTATTCACAAGTTAATTCAGGTAGGAAATTATTCTGACAGGTAGAGAGTAAAGTTTACTCCCGTAGGCTGTTTGTGCTTTATTTAGGGCTTAAATGAAGCGCAAAAGCTCATGAAAGACAGAAAATTCTTCAACGTGGAAGACAAGCCTGTGGAGATGAAATGTTGCTATTCCAACACCACCTGGCCCCCAGTGGCTTCAACTGCTGCCTGAGAGTGGTGCAAGGGGCTGGCAGCCCTGTTAATCCAGCCCATGGCGTGCTCAGGGACCGGGCTCAGAAAGCCAATTTCTCCACTACCTCTCTCCACATATAAATGAACTCTTTTAAGCCTGCCTGTGTATGCTTCAGGGTGCCAGGCTCCCAAGGAGGATAAACCACACATGGTTGTTTTCAAAACCACGCACTGCTGCCAGTGGAGCTGTGAGCAGCCTGAACTGGGACAGTGCTGGACTGCTGGTAGCAGCCACATGGCTTTTTAAATGTGTGGCGTTCCCCTCAGACAAGTAGTTTTCTGTTTTTCCCATGTTTGAGACATAGATACAAGCTATGCAGCTTGCACTTACATTTTAATGTAGAAATGTTATTGCAGAGTCTGAGGTAATTACCTGGTTATTCCTTTTACTGCATGTAATTACAGCAAAATTCTACGGGGATAGTTTATAGCAACTCGGTGTGAAAATAAGGTACTTGAAAGCAATGGTCGGGTTAGGTGGTGTTTACGCTTCTCTCACTCTGAGCAGAAACTCTGAACAGAAACAAACAAGCTTTGAAAAGAAACGTACCCACATCTACCAGGTGCTAATTAGCTTTTCCTGGGAAAATTTCATGGTGAACGCAGTGGGTTTGGTCCCAGGGTGTTGGGGGGCAGCTCTGTTCCTCTGGAGTCTGATGGGCACCAGCTGAGAGGAGCTGAAAGCTGAGCTGCAAGCTGCCCTTCCCATCCATGAGCTGGAGTACATTCTCCTTCCTCACTGTGCTCTGTGTCTGGGGCCACAGCAGTTCCTGCAGTTTAGGCTGGCACGTACCAGGTAGAATTTATCCCCACGGGTTTTCCTCAAGTCAGATTTTCACAGTGGCTTGAGCAAGAGCAGCATTGCATCTTCTCTAAAATACTTAGTATGTGATAACTGAAGACTTTTCCCTACCACACTGGGCCAGATCCCTTTTTTCTGCCTCTCTGTAGGTGCACATCAGATTGCATTGCTTAGCTGTGTTGACACTGTTTGGCATCCCATGTTTGGGGGGTAGGACACAAGGTGTTTGTTGTCTGTGAGACAGCATCCAACCATCTTTATGTCTTCTCTGTGGATTCATACACACAGCTTCACTGCAGGGTGAGCCCAGGTGCCTTACCTGATGCTCAGCTGCCCATTTCAGTGGCTAGGCTTCCTTGCTTCTTACCTCTGTGCTCTGTCTACTCAACCAGACATAAAGGGTTTAGTGGGATTGTTAGCAGAGGTAATGGAGAGAGTCCCGTTGATTAGAACAGGACCTGAATCAGACCCTTCATTTTTCCTGGCTGTCACATGGGACACATTTATTATTCTGGCCTTCATTTTTTTTTTTTTTCCTTTCATCAGAATTCACTGTAGACACTTTTTCCCATCATTATCTAAGAGTTTGTGGAAGGAAAAGTTGCATTTTAAAAAGTGCCTGCCTAGCTGCAATTTATTCAGCTCACTGTTTCCTGATTCTAGCTGTGCCCTCTTGCTCCAGCAGGGTTATAGAGGTTGAGTTTCCCCAGCGCTAAGTAGAGAGAAAATCTCAAGGTGATCAGGAACCGTGCATGTAATAATCTTAATTGTTCCCTGCATCATTAAAATGTTCGCACGTTTCATGTACTTGGGGCTGAAAATTGCCCATTCAGCTTTAGCAGGTAATTACAGGAGTGACCAGGCACTCAGTGGCACCCGTGTGCTTATTGGAGATGACAGATGGATGTGCTGCACCCAGTCCATTATTCTGTGTTTCCTTTCTGGAAGGCTGTGTTATCACTGTGCAGATCAACTGGAATCCTGCCCTGGGCTGACTGCTCTCGAAGGAAAAAGGAGGGGAACAAAATGCTTTACCTGTATTTCTGTATTAGCATAGATTTCTCAGTCCATTTAACACTTTTTTTTAAGTGTCTTCCTTTTAAAGAGGTCTGTGCCTTTTCTGTAAAAGGTATTTTATTATAATGGAACAAAATCTTGGTCAAGTGGAACAGATATGTTCAAACCATTGTGTGTCAGAGAATAAACTTCCCTCCCAAGAGAGGAAGATGTGGTTGGCTCCCCTACCTCTTCAGGATCAGATGAGCTGAAATCTTGACCACAAGGTCTTAGGTGTGACCAAATCCTCCGTATTTGCAGGAGTCAGAAACTTTCAGAGATTATGCAAAAATATATACTGCCCCTATACATGGGCATTCATCACAGACCTGATGACATGGAGATATTTAACTGCATTACCAAAAACGTGCCGTGAATTCAGTGGGAATTTGTGCAAGTGAAGATTAGAGTTGTGCACAGTGTGGAGCCCAGCCATTCCCTGGCTTGCAGGAAAGGTGTAGCTTCAACTGATCATCTCATCCATTCTCCTCAGTCTGATGGGAACAGCTATAGTTAACCTGTCCCTTGCTCAGACCTTGCATGGAGCAGTCTCAGAAGCCACCTGTGAGCACAGCAGCATCATTTCAGTGCAGCCTGTTCCAGCCCACGGTAATTATTAGAAGCTGGGGGGACAAAATCTCCTGATATCTAACTTAAGTCTCCTTTGCTGTAAATTATGTCAATTATTTCTTGTCTCAGGAATAATGGATGTGGAGAACAATTGACTCTCCTCCTTTTTATAGCAGCCTTTTTTACATTCCTTTTTGTATCAGTTGAGTAGCCTCCTTTCAGTCTTCTCTTTTCCAAAGTAAAAAATTTCCATTCCCCTAAGCTCACCACAGAACTGTGTTTTCTAAATCTTGTCATCCTTGCAGCTCTCCCTTGGACTCTGCAAAGGTGGCTGTCCCTTCTTAAATGCTCTGCTGGAGCGCTTCTCTACATGAAACCAGAGCAGCATCAAGCAGAGTGGGATAAGAATGCCTTATAAATATGTCCAAATGTGGGGGAATAAATAGGCATCAGACTAACCAAAACACTGATTTTTAAATTTTTTTTTTTAAGCTCAGAATGAAACTGGAATTGAAGCTTCTTAATTTCTTCTGCATTACATGTTCTCTCTGCCAGGTGTCCTGTTTTGACCTTTCCTGTCCCTAGGAGGTTTGTACTGGCAACTTGTATTTTAACAATCTGGTCCTGGTTAATCAATGCACAGAGCTCTCTGTCTCCACGTGGCTGCATGTCTTTCCTCCTCTAAATCACTCATGTTTTCTCTGTTTTGCTCTTCAGCCACTCCACTAGTAAAACTTCTGAGAAAATTGCTTACCCTCTCTCTCCCTCAAAGAGTAATATCTTGAACGTTTCTGCATCTTGTAGGTCTGAGTTTCCTCTAAGTAATTGTTCTTACTGTGCCTTGGATTTCAATTTAAAAAAGCCTTAACCCGATATTTAATCAGCATTGGCAGCAGTAGACCATTCATGGGGTTTTATGTCCTGCGGGTAAATAGCTCGTTCCCTTCATCGTTCATTAAATACAAATACAGTCTGAACCCTTTGTCTCTCCCTGTAAAAAAAATTTAAAAAAAAAAGAAAAAAAAAAAGGAAAAAACCAAACCAAACTTTACTGTATTGCTGAGCAGTGAATATTTCATTATTTATTGTTTAACTGCTGTTTCATACTTGGCATAGAGGATGTAAAGTGGGGTGTGACTGCTGGAGGAGTCGTTGTTAGTGTGAGGTGTCGTTATCCAAGACAGCAAACCCTCTCAGCTCCAGTGAAGCCTCACACCATGGAGCACTGGGAATGGCTCCTCTGTGGCTCTGCACCATGGAGAGACACCATTTCCTGACTCACTCCTGGTGCTTTGGAATGAGATCCACGGGCTGCAGACTCGACCTCTCGGAAGGAGCCCCGTGCTCGATCGTCCTCGCCGTATTTAACTGGGGTTTATAGTGTCCACTTGAGTCTACTGACACAGTGGGTGAGAAAATACAGGATTAATCTTCCTTCACATTCCCTTCTGTAGAGAAATTTCCTCATTAAACATAGCAGAAAATTACTTCAAAAGTAGCAGGAGAAGGGGGGAAAATATCCCTCCTCTGCTGTGAGCATGGGCAGTATTAATTGAAAAATTGTAATTTATTCATGCAAAGCTTCTGACTGCCCCTCATGTCCACAGTTTTGCTCACATGAATCTAGCCTTGCCCCTAACAAGGACTTGTGTTAGGAAAATAGAAGAATGTGCTATAATTACTGTTTTGCTTCTGGTCTGTTTGCTTCGGCTTTTCTGTTCGCATTTATCGGTGTTTCCAAATTTGAGAAAAATCCCTTGATAATTGCCTCTTCTCTAAGATTTTCTCGCTGTGACAGTTGTCACACACACTGAGAATTTTCCATTTTAATATTCTGGTCTATTAGCTGCTAAGAGCACAGATAAGATAACAAGAAATGGAAGTCTCTTTTTTAAGCATTTTTGTTTTAAAATGACAACTTTAAATGTATTACTCTGTTTAGAAAGAAAAATCTGAGTGGATGGCATGATGGGTAATGATATGTAAATGACCATTCATGCATGAAAATCAGGGCCACAGTTGAATGTATTAAGCAATGACTGATATAATCATTATTTTGGATTTTGCATCTGAAGAAGGGGGGATTGCAGATATCAAGTGACTTGCATATTTAAAGAAAACATTAATGTGCATGTAGAATAAAGAATATTTATGACACTTTTGCATTAGGTATTCCAGTGTTATGCTGTTTGGGCTTAAATAAGGTCAATATGCTGGGTTGATGCTTTTTATGTTATGTCTGGCTCTCGCTTTGGCAGACCCTCCCTTTCCCTGTTGGTACAGGAGTGCCAAGTTTGTAATGTCAACTCTTTTCAGCTCCCTAGAATGCATTTATCTACAAAAAGCTGCCTCTTGCTCACATGGGGGAGAGCTCAGGGAAAACCAGTTGCTCACATTTTTTAAAAAATACGTGAAAATCCTCCATGGCTGTGATGCCTTTGTGGCTTTACAGGTGCTTGCCACATCAGTGGGATGGTGGGACAAGGTTTGGAGGTGCAGGTCTGCTGGGGTTATTGCCCAGGAGGTGACACTATAACTCACTCCCTTGCTTCCCAGCCAGGGCTCTGCAGCTGCTCTGCTTCCAAAGTGGAGAGAGAAATGTTTTCCTGCCCCACCTGGTTCTGTGCTGTGAACTTTAAAAGGCAAAAGGAATTCCATTTTGGAATGCGAGAAAAACGAGCTCCCGTTATACAATATCTACATGAACAGACTCCTTGTATCAAAGGCAGAAAATACCTGTGGTACTAACTAAAATTACTGCATCTGGAGTCTGGAGAGCATAGTGTTGAATGTCCATGATACATTCTCTGTCCCCTTCGGCAGTAGCGTATGATCAATTTTGCTTCTCTGTCCTTACCTAATTATCGCTGTCGCTAATGAAGGGAAGTAGAGAAAAACATGTCTTAGTGGGCTAATAAGCCATCCAGAAAATTATATTAGCATGATCAATTCTTAATGATTATGGTTTCTCATAACATTAGATCACCTGAAAGGTGTTTCTGACGGAAATGTGAGGGGCAGTATGTATCATTTCTCAGCCGTTCTTCCAGGAGTGCTCAGTTGGTGTTCAGAGAGAAATTCGTTCCAACTCGGGCTCAGGAGTTTTGTCTGCTCTCACAAAGATTGATTTACTCAGTGGAACTGGCTTATTTTATCATGCAAGGATCTGGAAGGGCAGCAAGTGTGGGGGATTTTCTGCTTTCCCTCCTTCAGCAAATATTTGTGGGCAGGCAGTGTGCATGTTTTGTGTTGTTTTTTATAAGTTTGGGTGAATAAGCTGTCAGTCTCAGATCAGTCTAACCACCTTCCAGCTGGCATTTCCCCCCTTCCTCTCTCCATGAGGAACATCCATTTGCAATCTAGTATCTGGATCTAGCATCTCTCAGGATTTCTTTCATTTCTTTGGGTTTTTTGTCGTTGTTTCTTCTTTAAGTACCCGTGTAGCCACTACTGCAGCATACTCAGGACGTGTTTGTTCCAAGGAAAGCATTTCTCTTAGAGCATGTCCAAAGAATTAAAGCAAATAGCAGAGGGTAACAATCCTCAAATATCAGACTCATCAGACTCCATTTTTTTATTTTATTTATTTAAAGATTTCCCCCGAATTAAGCTGAATCACAATCCTCCCTTTTAATTTGTTAATTACACTTCTGCAATGGTAATGCAATCAGTGAATATAGCTAAAGTGTTTGTGTGTGGGAATCAGTATTAATGAGAAAGAGCATATTTGCAAAGTGGGATATGTATCAGCTGTTTGCCTTGTGTCTTGTCTGCTGGGGTAAAGCTGCTCTCAGCTGGACCCAGCTCAGCCAAGGAGCTGCAGGGAGAAAAAGGAAAGAGTCCCTCCAGGTCAGGCATAGTCCCTTTTCCCATCCTCAGGGAATGTATGGGCAGGTGCAGTGCCTTTTGAGGCAGGGCAGTGCCTCACTTTTGTGCAGCAGAGCTGTTGGAGAGCCCAAGCTCAGCAGCTTTGGTCCCCTGGCCAAGGCAGCAAGCTGGGGCTTTTGCAGCCTGCATGCCCTGGTGACTTCACAGGTGACAAAACTCTGAGCGAGCTCATAAAGGTTAATCACGACTAAGTGACAATGAAATCTGGCATTTTCCTGCTGGGCTTCCAATTTTCTGTATATGCAGTGTATTGAAGCTAAGTGAGATTAAATGTTTAAACCTTTTGTGCCATATGGCTCCCCCTATATCATAAACACGTCTGTAAAATTATACTCAGAAGGGCAACGTTGTTCTGGTGTAAATGGATTCAAATCCACGCTCTCCTGCTACTTCAAACTCAAGGCTGAGTTTGAAGTGTCACACTCAGCCTGTTTGTCCTCTTAGTGGAGGTCTGGGAGGCTTTTTCTCCCTGTCATGTACATTCTGGGTGACAGCACAAAATTAGATACCCTGTTTATTCACAGACCTGGTTCATGGAGGCTCCTGCTCCTAAATCCTGGCCACCCTTGCAGGAGTGGCTGTGCTACTCATTCATGAGCTGCCTTGCCTTTCTGCCTAGATTATCAGCAGTGCTGCCAGTGTTTTTCATGGATTTTGTGTTATTCCACTGCATAAACCATAAACCAAGGAGTGCTTTAAGCCAGTACTCATGGACTGCCTCAACCTGCCCACTAATAAGGGGAATAAAAGGGAAAAAAGGGGATTGATTGGGGGTTTTTTCCCCATTTGTCCTGAAAGATTGTCTTCTACCAAATATTTTCATGCAATTAACTGATGCCATATGTTTTCATGTTTGTTGAAGAGTAGGATTATGTAAAAGATAGGATCTGTGTGGCATAAATATTGTACCTCCTCCAGCAAGACTTGGAGGCTTTGCAGCTGCCCTGGTCTCAGCTTCTGGCAAGTCCTGCAGCAGAGACCCAAGGACTACCAACCTGCAGCCTTGGGAAGGCAGAAATGCCTTCACATGTGTCAGGAGGGGTGTCTTAGCAACATGCTCTGAGATGCATTTTTGATTTTTGGTTTTTTTTTAAAGGGAGTTCTCACAGGGAAAGGAGCAAACTCAGGGTCTGAGCCCTGCTTGTACAGTTTAGAGGATCAGATCAGCAGTGGCATTTGCTGATCAGGGGGTTCTGCAGAAACACTAGATTCTGGGGTAGGAGCTGTGAAGGGGGATTGGGGATCCACTGAGCTGGGGGAGGAAGAGGCAGCTGAGGAGCCATCTCTAGTCATTCCTGAAACACTACCCAGGAAAACAGGTAGTTTGCATATTGCAGAAATAAGTGGGTGTTTTATTTCCAGAATGAAGTAGCACTTTGACAAATATTTTTGTGCTGTATTTCTTTAATATCTTCTTCATTAGTAGTGTTAACTCTGTGCTTTGACCAGGAAGGAAAATGCGTGCTTCATCTTTATTCTCTTTATACATTCTGAACAGCAAGCTAGAGTGAGGTGTTTTCTAGCTACTCACATAAAATGAGCAAAACAAAATCACACAACCAACCACAAAAAAGCCTGGCTGAACATGGGTTGTGACTGGCAGTTTTGGCACCCCCTGAACTGCCCCCTGAGACCCTGTTACTAAGAATGAGCTTGGCACACACCCACTTGGTGCTTTTGAGCCCCAAGGCAGCTCCAGCTCTGTTAGGTGTGTGTAACCTGCGTTAGCACCACAGAAATCAAGAGGAAGGAGTGTTACATGGAAGGAAAGTGGAGAGGGAGAAGAAAACTCTGTTCCTCTTGTTGAATCCAGTGATAGGTAGACCCAAAGTCTCTTTTACAGTGGATCCATTTTACACACTGCTGATTATGTAAATGGGACATAAACTAAGTTGGACTTTCACTTGCTCTGACACTCCCTTCTATTGCCAGAGTGATTTTACAGCAGCTTTAGTGTGAATTAAAACCAGGACTAGTGTCTGCTGTCTCCATTTTAGGATTTAAAACCAGTCATTTCCCAACATAATTGTGGTGCAGTCGAGACCAGGAGCAGCTTCCCAAAAATTGGTTAATACCCAGATTTGGGTTTCTTCACTGGCTTAAATGGAGTGGCATATTATCTCCTCTATAGTCTGCCTAAAAGATAGATTTGATGTCTGCAAGCAAAGACATGAAATTGCTATAGGCTTCCATTCTTATAGCCTGCCACCTATTTGATTTATGTGATAAGTGATCTCAGATGACCCTCCAAGGCACTGAACCATTAGAGAGTTATGTTGCACAGTGATAAGAAATCTTCAGAGATACCTAAATCTTCTTTTACCACTGGGAGTTTCATCTGTTCTGGAATAAAGAACATTTTTATGTATGATGTTGCTATCTTGCTAGCCATACTAATATTCAGAAGGATACACAGACTTAAATCAATAGCAAAGTGACAAAGATCTTAAAACTGAAGTAGTCACCAAGTGGATGCCAGGCAGCTCTTTTAGGTTTTATCTTTGTTCCTTTCATTCTGCTTCTTGAAAGATGAGTAGCTGTAAGCATTCACATTTTTAGACTTCTGTTAATCTTTCCACCAGGTAGGAAACTGGCAAAAGTGCTCTTTCAGTGTGGAAAGCTCTGGAAAGTCATATCACCTGTTTGGGACTTGCTTATTTTAGGCTTTGGACTTTTTTGGGTTTTTTCCCACTGAATTTCTGTAAATTCAGTGATGGGGGTTCCTCTCTGCCTAGAATGAATGAAAATGCACAGAACCTCAGGTGGGATGTGAATTCTTGGCAGAGGTCAGGGAAAGCACAGATGGGTAATTCCTGTGGTTTATGTCTAGCTCTAAAACCTTCTCCTACAGAGGATGGCAGTGCTTGTATTTCTCTGGACCTACATCTCATGTAAAACGTTGACAGGATTTGTGAGTGCTGTGTTCCAGCATGTATAGAGTCCATACATTCCATCTACAGAATTCCATCCTGGCCTACTCCACTTCTTTCTGGCACATAGGACCAGCCAGCCAGAAGCAGCTCACGCTTGACTGTGCTTTGGGGTAACCTGTGATGGCCATTTTCTGACAAATCAGAGAGGCATTAAGGCATTGGGCACTTTCCTGGGCTGCAGCTTCCCACCTGCCTTGACACAGTGCTGGGGTTTAATGGTCTGTGTGGCCAGCCACGTCAACCTGAGGGAGGAATCAGGCATCATCTTCTTTTATTTCTCCCTGATCCTGAAAAATCTTCCAGTCCTTGCAATTAGGGCTACAGTAATTTCCTTTCAGGCTCTTTAATAATGACCTGTGGCATTGCATCCTCCCAGCTGTGGCCATGACCACTTGTTCATTTTGTCCATCCTGTTGTGCATATTGAAATACATGAAAGCAGGGACTGATGCCACTAAAGCTTTGGCAGCATTGCAGGCATGTTTTTACAAAAAGATGTATGTATTTCTTGAATATTCCCCTCCAAGGAACTGAGGTTTCTCTTTAAATTAACGCAAGGCAGAGATGAATAGTCCCCATGTGCTATTTTGGCATTTTACTCAAAGCTGTTTATGAGGGGAAGCAAAATTAAATGAGCCTACTCTTCCTCATGCTGTCAGATACTGTCAGTGCTGGTCATGGTGCACCTTCATAAAGGTGCTGGCACCTAAATCTGCACAGACACTGGGCAAACATCAAATTTTGTAGGGGCACCACAAAATGGTGCAATAAGCACAGCTGTTTCGTGTCAGTGTTAGAAAGCTTGCAATAGGGTTTTATTCCATGAGCCATTCCTTTTGTAACACCATTAGATGTATCTGTGAGGAGAAACTGGCCCCAACTAATCGCATTTAATTTTTTATCAAATGCACTGTGGGAGCTGCAGGAATATGCATGAGCCAGCAACGAGCGAGTGGTGTTTGTTTAGAATAAATACACTTTGAGTAAGAATTGAATCCATTCCCTCCTGGCCACGGTTGTAGAAATGCAGACAAGTCCTGGCTGTGTGTTATACTCACAAGCATTTTCTCCACTGCTCTGAAGCTTGGGCATACCTTTCAAAGCAAATGTATACGTGGGAGCTGAGATCCTTATACATTGAGATAATCCTCTGGTTATGATTTTTAAGGAAAAAAAACCATAAGCTGAGAATCAGAGTGTAAATACAAGACTGAAAAACGCTGCAAATTGAGTCTGGCATCAAAGCAGTGCCAGGCTCTATCTACATGGTCTTTAGCAGTAAGATAAGAGCACATTTTATCAGCAATCTGAGCTGGCTGGGTGCATCCAGTTCCTCCTGAAAAGCCCTGCTAGGTATTTACACCGTGCCAGAGTCATCCCATTAACCTTTTCCATCGCTTGGCTGAGAGTGGCAGCACAGAGGTATCCCAGGATGGGACCTGAGGCAGTACAAACCCCGAGGAAGGGTTATAAACCCTGATTTCCCAGGCAGCCAGCTCAGGTAGGGCACAGCCCCAGGGCTGTTTAAATCACTGCCCACACAGCAGAGAGGAGGTTTCAAGGACTCACCTGTGATGCTGTGGAGAAGCGAACCATCAAAGGCATGTTGGTGTGCAGGACAATATTTCAGGTCTCCTTAAGAAGTTCTGTGTTGGGTGCTGAGCTGGGCACAGACACTGTTTCCCCCTGCAATGAGTAATTTCCCCAGAGTGTTTATGGGTGCGAGAGAGGGCAGATTTGTGTTTATTGAGATGGAGCAAAGCAGAGCAAGGCACGTCAGAGTTTGAATTTATTACCAATACTCAAGGCCATTTTCCTTCCATTCTGACGGTAATGCCGTTCTGAGCCTCTGCCAGCCTTTGAGGGCAGAGTCATTGGCGAGCTGACCCCCCGCTTCGCACCCTTCATTTTTCTCACTTTGCAGGTTTTGACTGAGCTAATGCTTTCAGGAAAAAAGGCTTATTGATTAGAGTGAAGTCGCTTGCAGCATCTGGGCTTTTATTGGTGCGGTTTGTGAGGTGTTGTTGGCCGGCTGGTAGTGCAGGAAGTGCTTGTTCTCACACATTTAGTAAATTCTGCTGGCTTCTCTGCCCTCCTTGCTTAGAGCTTTCTCACTTTATCCACTCACTTCTCACCTGCACAGAGCACTCCTGTTAGGACTGGAGCATGTGGCAGGATCACCTCAGCTGGTCTGTAGAGCATCCTCCTCCACTACATTTTAATTTGCACATTGTCTTGCATTCTGCGATACAAAAATGGCCATCAGCTCTCATCTCCATGTGATTATTGTTATTACCTAGATTTTATAGCTGAAAACAAGCATGTATCCTGTTAGGATGAGCTAGAGCAAGCCTTTTTTTTGAAGCTTTTCTTTCAACAATAGCAAAGATACCCCACGACGAGGAGTCGAGTCAGAATCAGGGGTTGTGATGAGCACGTGTCTGATCACACCGATCAAAGGAAGACTACATAAGAGTAGTCATAATTCATAATTCATTATAGTCATAGTTTGTATATTCAAGCATGTGGTGATGTTTTATATCGTTTCTTTGTTGTGTTCTCCCGTGTAGTTGAAATATATTGAATAAGGATTGTTATAATAGTCCTCAAAAGCTAGGTGAAGACTGAGCTGAGCCTTTCTTTGCCCTATTGCCTTCAGAGGCGTGTTAGCAAAGAGAGACTCAGATATCTGTGTCCAGCCAGTGTTGCCACCTCTCTCGCTCTCATGGCTCACCAGTTTGCTCCTCTGTGCGCCAAGGGATGTGGATGCGCCCTGTGGCACTTGGTGTGCCAGATCAAGATGCTGTGCCTGTTCCTAACCATCCCACTGGAGCTGCTTTTCTGCAGAGTGCAAGGAATTTGTCACCATGCCAGCCTTGCCACTCGTCAGGCACCTGGGGAAGATGCTGAGCAGGGGTTATTCAGAAGCTGGAGCGCAGAGATTTTGATGTCTGTGTTTTAAAACATCTGAACCACCAATCCTGCTCCTAATAGAGCATGAGTCTGGGAAAGCTGTGTGGGTAAAGTCCTAGCATCATTTTGTGGGGTTGTAGCACCTGCAGAACTTGATTCAAAGAGATCAAGTGTAAAGAGAAACTAGAGATCTCTGCAGTGGGAGTGGGCAATTTTGAGGCTTTTAGTTTTCTCCTGATGTTACAGGAAAAAAGCACAGGGTCAGACCAATCTACCGATGGTACTTTCAATCTGCTTTTTTTTCATCTAGGGAGACAGAGTAAAATGCCTCAGAAATTGTTTCTTGTGGGACCTGCAAACTATACAGACGTTCTTGAAATCACAGCTATCTAATCTGAGCACTGAGAATGCCAGAGAAGGACCAAATGATTAAAACAGGAGCTGTTGTGGTTACCACAGTCCATTGACTCTGTAAATTGTGTGTACTGCCTTCACAGCTGAGAACTTATATTGCTTAGGAGATTGACATAGTCTCTGAAGTGACTTTCAGATAATGTTAGTGACCTTCTAACCCCTGTTAGCACATTTCTTTGGATTCTCAAAGTTGATAATCTTGCTAATACAAATAGGAATTTGCACCTTAACATTTCTCTGTTGTAGAGTAATAAGTGGTGGGCTTCAGTGATTAGCCTCCCTGGAGCTTGCTATGTTCCTGCAGGACCTTGGTGTTAAAACCTCAATAGTTACTAATATTAAAACTGCCTAACATGCATGAGAAGGAGACTCATTCTCTGTTTTAGAAGAGGAATCCAGAAATGAGATTATTTTTTGCTAACAATTTTTTCCAGTTGGGTTAGAAAAGAAGTGCAAATCAGCAAGTGCAGTGAGGGGAAAAAAAGGAAAAAGAGTCACCTTAGAAAATAAGCATCCACTAGTCCTCAAGCTAGAAAGCAGCAGGAAATATTGGGAAAATAACTCGTTGTAAGATGTCTGATTTATCAAAGCACTTATCTGCACAGCATGGAGAAAACAAGCCCTGTGTGTGTGAGGTGTGGGTGGGGTGTATATGCCAGTGGCTATGTTTGTGCAGGGAGAGAAAACACCTTAGAGAAAGGTAAAGAATAATATTATGTGAGTTACTGACAACAGCAGGAGCATGAAGAGGAGATCAACAGCTGTCTTTTTAGTGAGGACTGCTGCACATTTGCACATTTAATGACAAGGTGCACATTGTCCATGGAAAGCTGCTCACAGGGCTCCTTCAGAAAAACATGGAGGAGTGACCTATTATTTTCGAGTAGAAATTCAGGACTGCAATGTGCCGTGGAGTGGATGATCTTCTCCAAATCAGTTACTTCTGTTCAACAAGCCCAGTCTTTCAAATGCCTTTTTTAATGGTTTAAGTAGCTGTTTCACTTATTCTGTGATGTAGAGCTGTGTGAGGTCCCCAGCCAGGCGACACGTGCTGGGCAGTTATGAATAGAAACATTACAGGGAGGAAGAAAGCAGGGCATGTGTTTTAAATTAAAAGGAAATGCAAGGGAAGTGATTTGCAGAATAACAAAATAAAGAAATTAAAGCTCCATTCCATAAAGTATATATTCTCACCCTGCTGAACTGGAGCAATTGTCATGTTTCTGATAGGTGAGGAATGCTTGGCTGTTGTGAGAAGTCATCTGCCCATAGGTCCCACTTGTTACACGTCCTACCTAATGTCTTAACCCCTGGAAATCCCCTGCCACGGTTGGCTGTCCAAGTTACCTCCTCAGCAAAAGAGATTTCTGTATTTAAAATGTAAATTAAACATTGCAGGCCTGGATGCAGCTGCAGGGAGGTGGGGAGGGAGGATCATGAGCCTGGTGATGCTGTGGGGCCAGAATCACACAGGCAGCACGTGGAGATGCTCATGGTGTGTGCATGTGGCACTTGGGCTCCTTGTCCACCCTCCTACATCGGCCTTTGTAACACGTGAGCCTGCAGAGTTTCTCAGACATTTAAGGAAACAGAAAAAACACAGCTCAGACCCTCCCTGTAAAGCTTGACAATGCAGCAGAGCAAAAATCCAGAGTGCGTTTTTCCTGGTTTCCCCTTTGTTATTTTGTACATGAATTTTATGGATATAAAGGTGAGCAAATTTGTACAAACAGAGCAAAACTCCTTTTTTTTTTTTATTTCTGGCATAATCGGAGTCCTTTTCATAGGGGAACTTTTTTCGGTTTAATATAGTCTAAATTCAAGAATGATAAGAAATTAATGCAGCATAGTCCATACCTAAAAATACCAACACTTCCTTTGACTATATTAAGGCTCAGGAAAAAAGCATTTTAGATAAGTCATCTACCTTTGGTATTTCTGTGATTTCTATCACTGTAGTATCTAAGCATATCACAGTATTTTAATACACTCATTTCCACATTCTCTGTTGGGAGGAAATTATATTATTCCTGTTATCCCATAGTGGGAAGCATGGCAAAGATTGCGTAACTCGTCCAGGATGGGGAAGCAAAACAGGCATTGGAGTCACACTTGCTCTTCTAGGGGCGAGAGCCCTTTCTCCTCAAACAGCTGGGTGAAAGCCTGGGATTATTGTGCTTTTCTGAGTAAAAAACAAAAGCAGCTTACTCAGAGTCAGAGCACTCTGACACAAAAGCCTCTGGTAACAACCTGGATGTGCATCAGGCAGATGATTTGTCCAGTGGATGTTGCTGGGGCTACCAACATACTCCAGTGCAGGAGAATGGTTTGTAAGCATAGTGCAGAAGGCAATCTTTCCCAATGAATTACAGCTGTGCTGATTACCAGGGAGTGGAAACAGTGAGGATGGATGTTATAAAAGAGTGGGTTAGCTGGTTATCAGTTAGTTGGAGCTTGAGCCCCAGAGTGTGCTGCAGTTTGGGATGGAGGCTGCTGGCTGTGCTGTGAGGAGGAAGGGACAGGTGGCTGTGCAAGGGACAGACAAGGTAAGAAGATGCTGTGTGAGGGACCGACAGGGTTAGGGGCTGGGAAAGGGACAGGCTGGGGTTAACCAGGCATGCAGAGAGGAGAGAAGGAGTCAGTGCTGTGTGGAGCTGCCTGTGAGGGAAGGAGTCAGAGTTGCCTGAGAGAAGTCTTAAAGAAATCATGCAAAGTTTCTAATAAAGGACTGGTGGTGCTGTCATTCCAGTCCATCTCATAACTGCTGCACTCCAGTGTGTCCCCAGCTTTGGTGGGTTGCACCCAGGTGTGCAGAAGCCTGCACCAAGTGCAAGGGAGATGGCACTGCAGCAGCTGTTGGTGCAGATAACAACATCAGTCAGAGCTGATTGATGCTGAAAGTCTGTGCTGCTTTAATAACTCTGCACTGGCAGAAGGATATCGCTAGCTACGGTGTCTTGCTAGAGAGAGGCGTCTTTCAAAAGATATCAAAGGCTGTTTATACACTTCAGTGGGAACATAGATAATGTTTCTTTTGGATCTTTTAACAAACCTTCCTTCATCTTGGTGCCTACTTTAGTGGTCTCTTTCTGTCTTTCAGTACTCAGCCATTAGTATTTTTTTGCAGTCATCTTACACCCATATTTTTATTTTCCCTTTAGTCCCTTCTTGTTTTTGAGTTACTGGCCAGGTACAAACCTTAGACAATTGCAGACATCAGCATTGACTTTTCCCCTGGTCTCACATTTAACCTATACTGGAGATTGTCCTCTCCTCTGGACAGCACTAAATCTTCCCTGCCAGAGATAACTAGTCCTTGGGGCTCCTAGCCGTGCTTCTGCAGAGAAAAATGTTTTGCCTTTGGAGTGGGCTAGATTGCACCACACGGCAGGTAATTTAAAAACATTTTCGAGGAAAGCATCCCCTTGGGGCCATCTCAAGCAAAGGACACGAGGCAGCATGTGATGCTATCAATGCCCCTCCATTATTTTCCCAGGGAACAAAGCAGTGAGACTCGGAGGGGACACGACCTTCCTGGGCTGCAGCTTGAAGGGGTCATTGTTTAAGGGGAGAGGGAAAAGGAAGGGCTTTGCTCTGGTTTTCCTTTTAACTCTGTAATTGAGGGGATTTATCACAGGCCAGCGTGGAAGTCTCTGTGTTGGCCAGCTCAGGAGCGCTGTTGGCCAGCTTTGTGAGCAGGGCATTAAGCTGATGCAGTGAATAGATTTTTCTAGAGAGAGAGAGAAGTGCTTTGCTACAGTGCTGTCGTTACTAATGTATGTTCTTCTGCTTTCCATCAAACAGTCAATGAAGGCTCAGGTGAAACCAATCAAAAAGAGACATCGACCTGTGACATTTGCCAGTTTGGGGCGGAGTGCGACGAAGATGCAGAGGATGTTTGGTACAGTAATTTGCTCTACTCTTCTATTTTAATGGATGTTGTATTATTTAAAGGTACTGTAGTTTGGGAAGCATTACAAATGCTAGATACTCAATTTTCTGCACCCAGACATTTATCTCAAAGTGACTGAGTTGGTTATTACTCTGAAAAAAAGTATGAAGCACTCTGGTTTGTAGTTTTGGAACATACACAATTTAGACCAAGTTTAGAAACACAGTTATCCATTTTGTTGCCATTATAACTTATGTTATTCCATCTGGGGTTTTACAGCTTCATACTTCAGTAAAAATAGAATTGGGGAAAATAATTGACCTAAAGCTTTTCCAGTTAAAAAGTATCATTAGTATTATCATCATGTTAATTCATGTGTGGCATTAGAAAAGCTGGGAAATCTGTCTCGCTTTTTCCTAGTTTGCTGGAGTTGAAAACCTTGTCCTCAATTGCTTGAAAAAATGAGAGTGTACATTTAGACATTTTCTCAATGGAAATGGCTTTAATTTTTATTTTTTAAAAGGGGTTTCAAAATCATTCAGATATTTTTTATTTTAAACCTTAATTACATAAGCTGAAGGGAAATAATTCTATCAACTCAGATTTTTATTTTTCATTTTGCCTAGAATATATGCAAACTTACATTAAGCCAACTCTGAGCTAATAATTTCATTGTGATTTTGGAACAGCCAATAGATCAAAAAGGTCACTATTCACAGAGCTATATTTCTAACACTGCCCTAATGCCATGCCTCATGTTTCTCTCTAACTAAAACAGATTTAGAGAGACAACAAAATAGCCAGGCAAGTGTCAGAGCTGTTGTCCGGATGGAGCTGTGGGCTAAAGAATGGATGCACAAACTGGGCAGTGAGGTGTCAGTAAAGCAGTGAGGTCAGAGCTCTAGTGTGGACAATCAGAATGGAGCAGAGAGCAGTCAATAAAGGAATGGTGAACATGATAGCTGGGCCAGTGTTGGGCTGCTGAGCCCACCCAGGCAAGGCATCCATGCACCCTTGGTCAGGCATGAAATTAGGAGCAGTTCTGTTGAGTGAAGAAGCTCAGGGGTGTGGTCGTGGTTATCCATTTGTGCTCCTTTTGGTTTTGTCTCAGTAATCTCTGGTTCTAGTCCTTAAAAATCCCTGAGCAAACCAGCCACTGGGTCCTTGCTCTGGCTTCAGTCATCAAAGGAAACTGGTGTTGAAAAACAGGAGCAAGGTGCATCATGGTTATAGGTTTCAGTAATGTAATGGAATTTGTGAGTAAGAAATTGCTTAATGTTGACTTTGCTTAAGAAAATTACCCCAGGTGTTATGATTTTCAGTGTCTCCTTGACTGGTTGTCCTTGAGAGCTTTGGTGGCGCAGTATAGAAACAAAACCATGGTGAAATTAATATATCAAAATTCACAGTCTAGTGCTCATGTTTTCATAATTAAGTGCGCTTCCAAATTGGAAGGCAGGAGAAGAGAGGGGCAAGGAATAAAATTAGCTACAAGATAACATTATTAATCATAAGCACTGAGTAGCAGTGTTTATTTTTTTTTCCAGAAATAGCTTGGTAAAACTGCCTGATCCAACTTAGCCCAGTGTTCCCACTGCAGCTTTTGCACAATCTAATTCCTCCCCTCTGAGACAACGTGGCTTTTACAGAGCAGCCCAGTGATGGCAGGAGCTGAGGTGCTCAGTCTTTATTGCACTCTTTCTGCAGGAGAAGGTGCTTCTTGGGGCAGGGAGCTGGCACTGGGAAGATGCTCCCAGACAAACTGTAAGGAGGCAGGAAAGCTGATTCCAATCCAAAAACCCAAACCCCATGTAAACCTGTGAAAGGTCTGCTTTGAAGTTAACAACTTCACATGCCGCAACAGAGCTCTACTTTCCTGTCCTTGCCCCGTGATTAGTGTCAAATAAGCATTTTCCTAAATAGTGAGCTTCTGGCTGTCAGCTTTTCATTATTTTTATTTCTAGAATAAAAGTGGACTGTATGTAGGGGTTGTAGATCCCTGTTTCAAATGCACTTTAGCTGAATTTTCATGTTTTGCACCAGTGGCACACACTGCCCCACTCCCCTTGCCAATGAATGTCAATTTATTATTTGTTCACTATTTTTATGTGGATCAAGTATCAGATGTAAGCAGGGCTCCTTACCTCTCACCTGACTGATGGGGTTTGTGAAATCCAAACAGAGTCAGCAGTTCCTGGTGGTCGTGGGACCTGTTACTACAGGATGTCAGTCCCAGCACCAGCAGCGAGTCCCTGTCCGTCAGTTTTGGGGGTGCAGGGTCAGTGCCTGATCTGAGGTAAGGAGAAATGCAGCCTGGTGGCACAGCCACACTTCAGAGAGCTGGAGATGCAAGGCTGGCTGTTTGCCTGCTGTTTCTAGGGTGCCAGAGTAGATCAGAAAAGAGAGCACAGGTGTGATAGCAGATGTTGGGCTGCTGATGATTTAAAGTGACAATTGACATTCTTCTGAATTGTCACAGTCAATATTCTGCAGACCATTATCTCTGGTTTAACTCTTCTTGTCTTTTTTTTTTTTTTTGTTATTCATTGCCAGTTGTCACTCATCTAAATTGTGCTATTGTACCGTGTCACCATTATTTTTAAATCTTTTTATTTGCGTAAAACCAATCTGTTAATGGCTAGGCTCCTGGGATTCTAATGGGGGGTTGGCACACAGAAGATTAGTTGAAGGGGTAAGATTTGTGTGAACATTTTCTGGAAAGTACAGAGAAAAGGCAGGCAAGAAACCTCTGTAATAACAGGTTTTCCATGGCATGCAGAAGCACACATGTGTTATTATCCTATTCTGCAGTCAAGTATCATGAGAGTGAATGCAATTTGGCATTCCATTAGTGAATCTCTTTCTCTAAGTTAAAAACAAAGACCGTTCACTTGAAAGTCTTTAACATCTTGCTGCTTTAATACGTGAAAGCTTCTTGTCACTAAGAGGATCGTGTATTTACTGGCATTATTCCCACCTTTAATGCATTTTGCACCAGTGGGCTTCATGAATATTTAAAGCAGGGCAGTGGCTATGCTCTTTAGCACGGGGTTGCAATCTATTGGTAAATCAGACATTTGGTGTTGCTTGCTTTGGGTTTTATTCCTGAACTGGCTAAGGAATAATTGATTTTGTAAGACAGGGCTACTCAGCATAACACCCCAAGAGATATACTGAAAAGGAATTGAAGAATGAGATGTAACATTTTGGGCCATGGTGTGTTGCTCAGATCTTCCAAAAAGCATCTATGAAACACTCACTGTATGTAAACAGTGCTCACCAAATGGGGTGCCCACTCTCTGCTGGACTGGCTTGGTGCAGAGACATGTCAGAAACCTGGGTTCCAGCATTAATCTCCTTCTTTTGGGCCACTGAGGAAATAAGAGCAAGCCATGGTTTGGATAAATACCGGGCAGCTGTTTCAGAGGTCCATCCAAAGTGGAAGGAAGACCCTCTGGTTGAGTTTCCAGTTGGAAAATGCTGACAACAGAGGAAGACAGGAGTATTTTCTTAAAACATGATTAAAGCCTGCAAACCTCTGACTTGCAGAGTTAATCAAAATCAAAATGATGAATTGGGGTTAAATATGCATGCGTTCCCTTTGAGTTCCAGTGTCAGCAGGTCAGCCAGCAGCAGTGTGGTAAGATGCAGGTTCCTAGCTGGGAGGCAGACACACAGCAGTGTGTGCACAGAGTTTCCACTCCTTGCAAAGTGACAAGGATCCCACTGGGCAGGTTCAGCTCAGGAGAAGATGCTGAAACCGTTCTTCAGGGTCATTGATGACCCCATACACAAAAGGTATTACAAAGAGGAGCTCTGAGTCCCTCATTTCATATTTTACTGATAATCACTGGTACTTTCAGTTTGGGTAATGCTGCTATAAGGCAAGCAAACAGCCAGAAGCACTGAGGAGGGTGAAACCACATTCTCATGCAAATAAGTGGCTCTGTACAAAGGAGATATCTGTGCAAATCATGCAGCTGCCATCTGCAGCGACCCCTGCAATCAATAGTGCCCCAGCAATCAATATTTATCTTTATTATAGTATAGAAGGAAAACATATAAAAGAAACTGATGATTTTTGCCAGCTTCTCAATCCACACAGCAATTAGGTCAGTCAGCTTTGGGTCCCTTCCCCCTTCCATCAGTTGCTCTCAAGCAGAGCATTTGCAAACAAGATGCTGTAGTGCTATAAACTACTAAAAGGTGGTTTGAAGTCTCACATACATTACACAGGTTTTGGCTGCTTCATGTTCAGCAGTGTGTATAATAACTACGTGTGACCTACTTGTTCCAGATGCAGAAACAACGAGCTGCTTTAACATCTGCACCGTCCCAGGCATTATACAGTAGATATACTGCTGCTTTCTGCTGCTTTTCCTTCTCTTCTTGTGAAAAAGTAGATCTTCCTTCATAGCTGGGCATAACACTTGCACATACATGTTGGACATGTGCCAGATAAGCACAGGAATGGAATCAAATTATTAAAAATACACAATTCTGCAAAAACTTAAATTTCTGCTTAACTAGGGTTCATACCTAAGGCATGAAGCGAAGCTGCTGCTGCATAAATCTTCACATGGAGCTTAGTAGTCATGTCTAATAGGGGGAAGTAAAGGCACTGGGGCACAATCTCTGCAAGCTGACCAAGCAGGTTGCACCCTCTCACACCCATGTCACTTCTCTTGGCTCCAGTCTGATAGCAGAGCTACCTCCAGAAATTAGCCCACTTCTGTCTCTGTTACCTGGTAATGTGTCATTTAGTGTGAGTTCTGTGGTTAAAAGATTTTGAAATAAAAGGAAAGCAGCTGACTTCCAGGGAAACTGTTGAGATGCCCTGTTGAGGTAAGGGTAGAGATACCCTTCAATGGGTTAAGAGTCAGCAGTACTGGAAAAAATGTAGCCTAAGCAACTGGAAATTAGTCAGTGAAGCGTTTGCAATGAAAGACAAAACATGAGGAATGTTAGAAAAAGCAAGATGATGCCTACCCAGCTGTATGTTGCATTTTAATTACAAAGCCTGCTCTGAGAAAGGGCCAGGTTGGGGGCTTTTACAGGAGGCTGCTCATCCAGATCCTGCTGCCTGGATGTGAGAGCTGAAAGGAGAACCCAGCCAGGTTTCTTCATCTGGGACTTGGGGGAAAAAATGCCGCGTGCACGGACACAAAAGTGGGAAAACTGGAAAAGTGCAAAATTGTAGCCTGAATTGCTGTCCACAGCACAAACAAGAACAACACTGCAGCAGCTCCAGCTTGGGTGAAAGATTTGGCTTACTAGAAATCAGTGTCCAGACACGATGTTAGGGTCAGAAAATAAGGTCCCCAGGTAAGCACTGCATGACTGATGGCACTATTCGTGGCCTGGCTGGGAAGGTAATACTTGGAAAAATGATGGCTTGTTTGGCCATCTGGTGACATTGTTTCACTCTACATGTGTATTATTTGGGTTTAGTTAAAACCAGCCATTTTTCCCAGTCAGGTGAGTTTCACAGAACCACTTTGCCATCTCTACATCCTTCATCCTGTGCCAAAATAGCCTATTTAATTTTGAAGTGAGACTGATTCCTAACTCCTTTAAGATGATGGTTGGGAGAGTTTGACCTTTCTCTCCATTGAGTCAACACAATCCTTCAGAGGCTTATGTTCATTTGAGTAAGTCCTGCCTTTCTAGATTCTCAGGATTTATTTTCTTAATAACATTCTTTAAAAAAAAAAAAATCTTGTTTTAACATAAGCCAAGATTGTCTGGAGTTACTTATACTTCATAGTGTTTTATTACCAATACACTTTGGAACACTCTGGTAAATAATTCTGCCTACACAAAGAAATTGGCTATATTTTCTCTATACATCGAGGAAGTCTGTCATGTAGACTATATATCATGTCTCTAAATGTTCTCAGATAAATGCAAACCCACATTGTATTCCATCTGTACTACTCACCCAAGCAGGTTTTTAAGGACCCTGTACGACACATCCATCTCTTATCCAAAAACCAGAATCCCTAATGTTTGGTTTTGTAATAACAAAGACATTTTTTTATCTTTTGCAATTACAGCAAAACCTGCTGTGTGTCCAGGGAACAATACTCTATGCAGTCATAAAGCTTACAGATTTTTTTTTTTCCCTTGTGCTCCTCTTCTCAGATACTCGCCCAAACTTGGTTTTCAGTTCAGAAGGTGAACTTCCAACTTAGGGAAGTCAGTGAAAGTTATCCCACTGCCCTCAGTGAAACAAAAGTTCTCTCCTAGTTTGATAACTTTGGAGTAACTTCTCAGTAGCCTGTGGAGCTTTTTGCTGGCAGAAGGGAGAACAAACTCAGTTGGGGTGTGAATGCTCTGTCACTCTTGCAGTGCAAAGAATAACTTGGAAATTGTGATGGTAAAAGCAGGATTTGGTTACTGACTGCTTGAAGTGGTTAAGAGGAAGTAGTGATTTGTGAAAAACTAAAAGTAATTTCTGAGATTCTGGGGGTTTTTCATGTCTTACCATGCCATGTTCTTGTGGGAGCAAGACATATATTGTTCTGAAATTCAAGGGAAGGAAGACTTGTAAGAGACACAGCCATCATTTGTCTTTGCAGTTAGTAGTCTGTCAAGATTAGAGTTGGGGGGAAAAAGCTGCAATAATTTTTAAAAGTGTGATGTGATAATTTTAACAGGTTGATGTGCCAGGGGCAGCTGGAGGATGTGAGGTGGCAGCACCGAGGTGCTGTGGGACTGTGGTGACACCGACCTGTACCTGTCACAAGGGTGCACCTGTGTGGCTCAGCATTGGGTGGGGCAGCAACAGCATCCCTCTTTTTTCAGGAAATATCTAAATACAACATACACATGTGGAGAGCCAGCATTTCATGTGCCCAGATAACAGGGGAGCAAATCAACCCAAGGTTTGAGGGTTTTTTATTCCTCTGCCACCAGCTATGACCGTGGTTTTCAGTCCTGGGTAGCAGAGTGTCACAGCCTTCAGAGCACATGCCTTTTTTGCATTGGGAGGAGTGGCTTTGGCAGTGTGTTTGGTGCTCCTGCTGTAGGAGAGGGAGCTGTAGGATCACCCAGCTGCCGGTGCTTTGTGGAGGGACGCAGCAGGGTCCCCCTGGGCTGGGTCTGTGCCCCCATGCCCCCACAGTGACACTGGTTGTGTAACCCCACGGCTGGGAGGAGAGCCTGGGCTCAGCAGGCTGTGAAAGTGCACATAAGGGATGATAATGTGGTCGTGCACATCAGATATTAATGTGCATTGACACACAATCGTCCGCGCACGCCGAGGCATCACGGCGCGAGAGCAGAGCCTTGCAGAGCGACGTGCTTCTGCGCCTTTCTCTCCCCCCTGCTTTCTCTCAGTCTTGTCATTGCAAAGCAAGCTCTCCTCCCTCCCTGGCCCCCCATTTAGGCAAAGCCATGCCCCAGCAGTGAAGCGAGCAGTGCCGTCCTGGCTGCCTATTTAGTCGCAATAAAAAGCCGATTGGCCTAATGCGCAATCAAGAAAGGAGTGACATTTATTGCTCGGGTTTTATGATGCTGTGAACTGAGCAAGATTTGGAGCCTTGCAGTGCCTTCAGGGGGCAGGAGATCACCAGCAATGAATTGTATTTATACCTTTTCCAATTTCCTACTAGCGTTTCAGCAATAAATAGACTGTGTTGTTATTGAGTTTTATGTAAGTATGTTTACGAAAGCAGGAATACAACTTGGTAGCTCAGAATTACATGTGTTGGCTAAATAGATCAGCAGAGAGAATAACTATGTAAAACACTGGGAAAGCACTTAGCAATTTATTATCAAATGTCTTAATAGAATGCTTCATCTCCTCCATCCCACTTTATGTTAACTATTAAAATAGAACTGCATCCATTGCAGAAGGTCAGAGGCTCCTTCACACGCCCATGTAGGAACATCAAGGCCACGGTTTGTTCACACATCTAAACCATTAAAAATGCATCCCATGCATTAAATATGAGCCTGAGGAAAACTCAGGAGGAGCTGACGCACAGGGCTGACCTCAGCTCTCACAGCCCCTGCAGAGTGGCAGGTGTCCCTTCCTCACAGAGCCCATCTCCTGCCCCAGTCCTGCCCACGTGCGGGCTGCAGCCAAAAGCCTGTGTGAGATGTGCCCAGACGTTCAGATTTAATTGCTGTGTCTCAGCCTGCCCATTTTGTAACAGAGCTCTCCCCTGTGGAACAGCCCAGGGACACCTGTCCTGCCCAGTGCTCAGCACTTCTCCTTCAGGGAGCTGCAGGTGGGTTGCACTGATCCATGTGCCAGCCCTGGAGAAGGTTACTCTCATCCCATTAGTGTGCTGGCAAGGATGTGTCCTTGGGATGGCACATTGCAGTCGTTTGTCTGCCTTCCCTTCCCTGGCAGCAGTAGTGTCCCTTGGGGCTCGATCCCAAAAGCAGCCAGCCACCGTGGCCATCACAAGGCACATTCCAGCCAGGAACACCTGGCTTTGTACAGCAGCTTTCACCCTCAGCCCTGAATGCTCTGAGGAGGAGGGTTGCTACAATGCCCTCCTCCATGCAAATGCAGTGATTTGCTTGGGTCCCAGGCTCATACCTCAGGGCTGAGATCTCGTTTCACTGCTTTGCAGGATGAGGTTATCCTGCCTCCTTTCTGCCTGTGCAGGAGGTGCAGAAATGCCTGAAGGAAAGCCTGGAAGTATCCTCCCAAAATCTCACTGTCTATCAGACTGGATTTTATTTTGTACTTGAAGACAGCTGACCAAGCTGGGTATTCTGGAATATGAGGCCAGTTCAGATGGTGCTGCCTCAGGCAGGTAGCCCTGGTCAGAGTGTGGTGTTCATAACACCAAGATTGTGGCTTAAGGTGATCCTTGTGGATCTCTTCCACCTCAGAGTATTTAAGGATGTATTTAAGGACACAGAGAGGTTTATGGGGAGAGCTGGTCTGGGTTTGCACATGTGGAGGCAGACTTTACACTGAGCAGTTCCTTTACCACAGTTTTCACTCCTTTTAGGAAGGTCCCCACTCCCTTCTCCACCAGCAGTGGATGGCTCAATGTGCTGTAAGGAATGGGGCTGGCAGTACCCTTGTCTCTGCTAGCCAAAAGGCCATCATCTCTTTGCTTTCACTGATAAATCAGAGTTCATTCTCCACTTTCCAAAGCAACTTCTAGTGTTAGCAAAACTTTTAGTGGAAATTTGCAGACAGAGCTGCAGGTCTTTGTGGGCAGATGGATCCATCCTGCACGGCAAGGACCTGCAGATGGATAGTGTCCCATGCTTCCCTGTGGATGCTGCAATATTCTCACTGGTTATTTGGTCCAGGGTGAAACTGTGGGATTTGTGGGAGCAATTTTCTTTATTCTGCTGGTTTCAAGATAGGAGTGAGCAGTATCAGCAGCCTGAGGCACACAGCAATAAACCTGTTCATGAAGGACAGCCTCAAATGTTTACAGAGAGAGAAACAGTCAGCAAAGCTTTGCTTTAGCACAGAACACAGAGACGTGAAGAACACCAGGGGTAGGAAAACCATAGAAAGGCATTTATTTTGTACTATGAGTTCTAAATGAACTTTGCACATTAGATACCTGCAGACACTCGGATTGGTATGTGCACAGAATTAGAATTTTCTTCTCTGGCCACACAGCTAGCATGAGGGCTCTTCCATGACTCTTCAAACCCAGTCATCAGCCTTGTGATTCTCTGTTTGGCTTTAAAGCATCCAATATAGCAAAGATCCCTTTCTGCAACTTAGCATCTTTTAAATAAGAATGGTATTTAGAAGGAAAAAAGAAAAAAAAAAAGAGAGACATTTATTTTGCCCTAAAGTTGTTAGCACACAATTCAATGGACTGTTGAGGGCACCAGAGGTGCTGGGAAGCCAGGTGAAGGTCATGCTATAATTGGTGCTGTGAATTGTGAAAAGGAAGCAAAGGTGAAGTTTGTAACGTTTTTTGTCAAAAATTAAAGGAGAATTAGGACTCAAGTTGTAATGTCTTGCACTGCAGATTAAAGATTTTTTTCTTTATGAGCTGCAGTCTCCAGGGTGACTTCTTAAAAACTAGAGGAGCATGAAACCAGCCCTTCAGTGAGCTCTGGGAAGCAGCCAGTGCTCAGGGATTCTCCTCAGGGATGTACAGCAAGGTGTCTGCAGGAGCAGCCCATGGTTTTGGAGCATTCTCCATGAGAAAAAGCATGCTCTGAAAAATCCATGTGTGCTTTAAAGCACTGCCAGTCCATCCCTGCTATGCAGCAGTGTGGCAGCTGTAGCCCAAGCTCCTGGCTCTGTCTCCAGCTACACTCCCAGAGTCTGCTGCATTTGGTATGCAAGGAAGGCCATCAGTAAATATATTCACCACTTTAGTGCATTTTAGCTTGACATATGTCCAGTAAACAATATTTTGGGCTCTTGCAGTTAAAAAAAAAAAATCACCTGATTATTCAGCACTTCCTTCTGTTATGATGCTTTGGGGTCCTTCAAATCATTTTCATTATGCACTACATAATAATAAAAATCTCCATGCAGTATGCTGATAATTCCGTGCATGGTGTCTGTGATTTCTAATTGTTTGAATAACAGAATGCTATTGAAATGCTATGCAGAGGCATTGCATCACCCTGAGGGAATCAAGCTTTTCTCCTTTTACTCCTGGTGAAGATAAACATTTGAACAGTTGAAATAGGTAAAATATCCTAGGGAAGCCACTGTGCAAAGTAGGCATGCTAAAGCCCTTAGTGCAGAAGCAGGGCTACAAAGGACAAAAAGGAAAAATAAATTAGATAAATAAGTAAGTAACAAACATTGGGTGGAAGGCACTCAAAATAAGCCATGCTTTTCTTCTCTTGTGATCTTAAAGCAGAAGAGAAGCACTAGCAGGCCCAGGAAAGAAATATTGCGTGCTATTTTTGTGCTGCCATTATAAAATATGTATTGTTTATTGTTCTGCACTGCAGCTAAAGTTTTGCATCAACCTCAAAAATTACAGCAAAATTTGTTTTGAAGGAGACACGCAGAGTCTCTATTCTTTAAGCCTCTTAATGATGTTCTTAAGAGTGCAGTGATAGGATTCCAGTCTCCTGGCAAGCACAGACAGGTTGTAGGGTATGATTCATAGAAAGTGTAAAACGCTGTGTGCCAGCATGCATTCTGAATGTATTTTATATATATGTACGTCAGCGTGTATGTGATGTTCAGTGCATGCCAAGCCAGGCAGTTTTGGGTGCCATCCTCTTGGGCTGTGCAAAGACCACTGTGGGGTACCTGAGTTTGGCCAGACTGCCAGAAGTCCCTGGTGGCTCTGCAGTGAGCACGTCAGGACTTTGCCTCTGTGCTCAGGGGTGTGTGAGGGGCTGTAGGGTGTGTGAGGTCACTGTAAAGCTCAGTGCTGTGCTTGGGCACGGGCTCAGGGTCAGAGGCAGAAGCTGGGATTTGTGTGGTCCTCCTGACACATCAAAACAAAAGTGTGTCCAAGGCACCTGGCCCAACCCAGCTTTGCTGGCTGTGTGTGCAGGTGGCTCTGTGTGTGGGTGATGTGCCCAGGTGGGCACAGAGGTGACCTGTCACTGCTCCCCAGTGTCACAGGCTGTCACAGGCTGCGTGTCTGGGCAAGGCTGCTCTGAGCAAGCTGCCTGCGCTCCCAGAGGCTCACCTTGCCCAGTCCCTGCCTAGAGCTCGTTCAGATGTCTCTGCATGATGTTGTGTCGAGGCATTAAACATCCCCAAAGCTGCCTGGGTAAATGAGAGCTCCCCCCAGCCTCCTGACACGCGGCTGAACCGTGCTGCAATGCCTGTTCCAGTGTCGAGGCGTAATGTTAAGCCTGGCTTCATTTCAGCTTGCCTGCTGGTAATGTCAACAAAGATGCCCTGTGTACCAGAAAGAAAAACCTTGCAGGAATCCAAATGGTAGAGAAGGCTTTTGGGACTGATTGCCAGGCTCTTTAATGCAGACATATACTGCCAGGTTCACTTTAAGTGGGCATTTAATATTCCCCTCAGAGGGGCAGGGGGCTTGGAGAGATCTGTGCCAACATCCAGAAATTCCAGTTTCTGATCACCATTTTCTAGTCAGAGCAGAGGAAGATAAGAAATGTCTCTGGTGGAAATATCATAAATGTACAACAACGGTGTTTTTATTTATACACTATTTTGTGGCAAAGGAAAGGCTTTGGGCTTTTTTTATGCTGCAAAATGTTGTTGGGGTTTTCATTGCCTTTTTATTTTTTTTTGCCTGGAGAAAATATATGACGTTTAAAATTATTGCAGGATGGAACTTCACCTTCCCTGTAGAACAGTGCTCTCTGAGACATGGTGGGATCTCACACTTGACCAAATTAGCATATGCACTCAAATATCAGAGCTCCGACTAGTAAAAATAACACTAGATTTGCATTTCCACATTTTTAGCTCTTGCCTCCCTGTCTCTTTGGTTTTATGCCTTTTTTCTTGACTGACAATTCTCTTTGTGGCAGATTTATTGCTGTTCTGCTGTTTGGACTCTGTAATCAGCTAGACACTTGGCTGAAGACGTTAGTCATTTCATTAAGTACTTCTCTTTCAGATATCTCAGGCACAATTTTCTGTTGCTCTGGTTCCAAAAAGCAAATGACCCATGGCCAGCAAAGTCTGAATATGAATCTTTAATAAACAGAGGTAGTACCAACAGTGCTCTCAGGTTTCCAAACAGCAGAGGGCTAATTAAAAGATGCTGAATGGGGAAGAGCTGCCATTGCCATCTCACTCTGACAGAAATGTGCCTGCATCTGTTCCCAGTGAAACTGCTCTTTTGGAAGCATTGTCTCATTTATCCTCCTTGCTTCCCATCAGAGCTACATAGGAAACCTTCCTCATGCTACGTGCAGATATTGCACAGTAATTTTTTAAAAATTATTTTTCAGTAATGCATTGCTGGAAACAAAGACTGAATAGTTGTCTTAGGAGTAAGGATAAAGAGTGGAGTGCATTTCTTTTTGTCATCACTGTGTCACTAATGATTTTATTCTATTCATGAACTAAGGAAATGGAATTACAGGATTCTCCTACTCTTCATGGGCAGAGAAACATTTTCTCATTTTATTTAGACTACTCCTTAAAATGCAGTTCCTCCTTTCAGGGACAGTCCTTCATGGCCATGAATCCTCTCTTCAGTAGCTTGCTCTCTGCAGGCAAAGGTACTCTGTGTGCCCAAAAAATAGCACCATATGTTATTTGCAGAAGCATGGGGCGTTAGGAGACTGTGCACTCACCCCTGCCTGGTTTATTGACCCCATTAATTTTTATGGAGACTGATTCAACAGAAAGCCAAGTTGTCTGCTCCAGCTTGGCCGAGCAGCCTGGTGCAGCACATCACCATCACTGCTGGCACATGGACCAGACTGAGGGCTGGGCAGCATTTCTTCATGGTCAGCATCCAGGCTGGAAGGAACTTCTCTGTGCTCTTCTCTCATTTCCCTGGGGAGGGGAGAAGCAGGATAAACAGGTGAAATCCCAAAATGCCTGTGGGTTGCCTTGTGCTGCCGAGCACCCTCTTTGCAGTTCATGCCTTGACAGAAGCTCCCAAAGCTCACAGAGCAGAGTGCAGCAGCACACACCCCACAAGTGGGTGGTGAGGCACCAGGAGGTGCCTGCCAGCATCTCACCTGCCTCAGGCTAAGCTCAGCTCTGCCAGCTCTCCCCCAGGCATCCTCCTGGGCCCCTCCTGCATCTTGTCTGCAGGGCTGCACCTCTGCCTGCAGACACTTTCTGCTTCACCCTGGGTGTGACATCTCATGGCATCAAGCAGTGTTGCAAGATCCACCGTGGGGAGCTAGCCCAAAATCCTCTCAGGAGGTGCCCAGGCTTGCCCCTTCAACACTCTTAGTTTGCTTTGGTGTTTTTTGCTTCCATGATTACCAAAGTAACCACATTGATTTCTGAGTGTTCAGCTCCTCCAGGGTTATCATCCTGTGAAATGAAATGGAATGAAATAAAGCCTATAAAAGAAGGGGAATTCATTGGAGACTATCACAGTGACCTGGAAGAAAAGGCATAAGAAAATGAGCCTTGTTTAATGGCTGTTTATGGTGGCAGCCCAAATTTTAATCAATTAACATATGAGCCCATTGCCTGAAGATGCAAAGGGCCTGTGGAACAGCATTTCTTCCTTTCCCAGAGGAGCTGCAGGGTATCTGCTGACATCTTGGGGGCTCTGCTTCCTCACAGAGGCTTTTCAAGCTGTATTTCTGACTGCAGAAGGCTTGGTTAAATCTTACACACATCCTCTGTGTGTGCTTTTGGGTACAGTTTCATTCTGTGACCCCCTAGGAGACCTCATTGACCTTCCCAGAGTGTCTTGAGCCCCAGGAATGCTCAGTCATCCTTTCTGTTGCCAGGCTTTCTCCGGTGCTGCACTTAGGAACACAGAAACCAGATGGATTTATTGATAGAACTATAAGCAGAAGTCATAGGCAGGATGGTCAAATGATCAAATTACTTAAAATTCAAGGCATACTGGGGTGCCTCAGGGACTGGGAAGCTGCAGCAGCCAGCCAGCACCTTGGACACACCCTTGGCAGTGGGATGGGGGCTGCCAGCCCTGTGCATAAGTGTTGGGGGGAGGCTGTCTGCAGGAAAAGTGTCTTCTGTGTCCCACAAGAGCTGAAGGTGCTCTCTGTGCCCAGAAAATAACAGCCTGGGTGCACCACTGGAGCTGTCCCCTGATGAGCAGGGATGTCACAGCTTGGTTCTGCTTTAACACAACAGAGCCCCACTCTTGCATTTTGTGGTGCTTCAAGAAGTGGAGGCACCTTTGCAGATTTTCATTCAGTCAAGTGCACGAAGTGCTGTTCATTATGTGTTTGTTACCTCACTGGGGGATCCCACTTAGGTCTGAGGTATGCTCAGAGGCTCTGTTTGCCTGGGCACACATTTGGAATTCGTGCCTCACCTCTTTCCCTGCAACTTGCCCTTCTGGAATTTGGCAGTATGGTCCAAATGGAAGACTGTTGCTTCCTCCAGTTTGAAAAGGTGTGTTGAAATACCATCATTTTCCCTGATAAGGGGAGCACTATAAATTAAAAAGAGCCAGCAACACAGGCACATTAGTCTTCCTGATGCAATCCTACCTTTGGCATTTCCTGACATATATTTGATGTCAACTTAATTGTGCAGCCTTAAAGTAGGATTTAAGTGTATAAGTGCAGAAGCAGTAATAAACTGTGGATGCAGGCTGGAAGTTGTCTGCTGAAAACTGTGCAAGGGGTGGGTGACACACAGATCCTTGCAGCAAGGAGATCAAGGTGACGAGTTTGGTGTTTTTTCAGCATCCCTCTAGCTGGCCCTGAAAATCAGGCTTCACACAGGAGAATCCTGGAAGGCTTTGGAGCATGTGGTGTCATCCTGGGGGTGTCCCTTTCTGTTCTCCCTGGCACAGGAGTGATCTGATCCCAGCTAAAGCACACATGATTCACGGTGCTCGCGTGGCACATCCTCTTCATGCGGCTGTTGCAGAGGTTTGCTTGGAAAGAAAGGCTGGTGTCACAGTGGAAATTCTGGAATGGGGTACAGAACAATCTTGGTTTTCTTCTCAGTTTTGCTGGAAGAGGTCAGGAAAGTAATTTTGGGTCTTTGTGTTTTGGAAGGTGTCAGCAGATGTAAATAAATGCCTAGTGGGCTCTGAAGCAGACTTTGGAATCAGTGGGAGATAGGTCTCTGAGATACCAAAAATCCCACACAGAGTGTTTGCATGCATCTTTAAGCATTTAAACACCTTTAAAAATATGTCTCTAAAGTGTCTAACTCTGAGCATAGGTTCCTACATCCCGTAGGTATTTTTGAAATTGCATCCAAAGTTGCTGAGTTTTCCCCTAAAGAGCACCCTTTCGTCGTAATTTTCCCGTTGGCTTAATTTTCTCTTGACTTGAAACATAATATATATTAACCTTCACTCATTTTTCTGTAGCAAAATGTAGAGAAGTGAAGCTGTTTCTTAGCTGCTTTATTACAAAAAAAGGAGCATATGGCTGATTGTGTCCCATCTGAAATGCAAATGGTGGAGCTACGTGGAAAGAATTGCTATTACTTGAGCAGTAAATGTTTCCTAATGAAGTGAGTTTGACTAAGGTGGGAAGCTGGAAATGGCTGCAGGAAGAAATGATGATGGTTAATATTTCAGTGGAGCAGAACATTCTTATTCTGCTGATAAGGAGATTCTGCACAGCATTTTTTTTAAAATATTCTTCTGTATGTTTATCAGTGTGGGGAAATTGCTACGCACGGGGAGCCAGACGCTTTTCTTCGAGTTATGAAATCATGTAATTTAATTTATAACCACAGCTTTTCACCGCTGGCCTCTTTTTGAACTGAAGTTTTCTGTATTTTGTGAACATTTGGGGTAAATAGACCTACCCAGTGTAAATAACTGAAGACAAGTACTGGTTCCACTGTTTTCCATCACCCTGGGCACATTCCTGGAGGTCCAAAGCCAAATGGGGTGATGGACAGATCTCACCCACACTCTCTAATTTCCTTCTTCCTCTTTCCACCTAAGTTTTGTGTGTATCCCTCTACAGCTCCAGTAGTCAGAGGTGTCCAGATGTCTGCTGCAAATGGGAGGTGGACTGACTTTTAAACACTTCCTTAAATCAAGCAGCGAGGCTGGAGGCTTGACATTTCCATTAGTTATCTTTCCAAAGGGGGGCTGTGGAGCTGGCACTGCCAGGCTCAGCACAGCCAGTGGGCTGGAGATGGAGCATCAATGGCATTACTTTGCCTTAATGTCAGAAGGAGCCAGGAAGAGTTTAGGTAGCAGCATGTGCACAATTAGGTGCTCAGAAGAGCTGAGCAGCTGCCAGGTTAGAGCTCTGGCTTTGTCCCCAGGCAAGATCCTGTTGGGTTTGCTGAGGCTGGGCTGCCTGTTACACACCACAGGCGGGGCACAGATCAGTGTCTTTACCCTGCTGATGCCCAAGGGTGCCTGACATTGCTAATGGGAATGAAATAGGTGCTGTGATTATTTTCAGAATCATAAATCAATATAAACCTGCATTTATATGGTATTGCATACAATGGACAGCACCTCAACAGAGGAGAATTCTGTGGCTCCTTTAGCTGGCAGGAGGGCTCAGCAGCTTGCTTTATCTGCATATCTCTTTGGTTTACAGGAGATTACAAGTGGTAATGCTGTGGTACAATTTTCCATGTAAAACACACTTCTTTTATCTTTCTTTTTGCTTGCTTTTATGTGCATGTTCCCTCTCCTTGCATCTTATTTCCATCAAGAAGTACAATGACCTCTTGACAGAACTTTCCTCTTACATTATGTTGATTTGCATTGTACAGTCAGGATAATACAAACACTTATATTTCTGAGATGCATTTATGATGTCTGAAAAAAGTTTCTCATATTAGCCTCTTCTTTTTTCTCTTTCTGTATCTTTTCAGGTGTGTGTGCAACATTGACTGTTCTCAAACCAACTTCAATCCTCTTTGTGCTTCCGATGGGAAATCTTATGATAATGCATGTCAAATCAAAGAGGCATCATGCCAGAAACAGGAGAAAATTGAAGTCATGTCTTTGGGTCGATGTCAAGGTAACTCTCATAACAAAACTCATTTCAAAGAATGTTTTCAATTTTTGTTCAGGGAGGGAAAAAAAAAAGGCAGCAGGGCTGGCTTCTTATGTGGGAATTGTTACATTTCCATTAGACTGCTGCTGTTTTTACTGCAGAGCACAGGCTGTGGTGGGAGGCAGAGCCCTCTGTGATGTGAGGCATGGTGGGGGCACCACTCCTCACCCTGCCCAGAGTAGCAGGGCACTGCCCAGCCCTGCTCTGGGCTCTGCAGCAATCACCAGGCTCTGTCTGCAGCAGCTCCTGCCCAGAGCTCTGTCTGCCAGGCAGCAGCTGCAGCAGGACAGTGGGGATGCCCCTCAGATGCATTTTGCCACCCAGGATGGATCCTCTGGTGCTGCCTGAACTGGAGCAGCATGAGGCTGAGATTCTCTGGAGTGGTGCTCCTAAGCACAGTGCTTGGGCTGGTTTTACAAGTGACCCTTGCTGGGCCCCATGATGCCCAAGGTGCCTGGAAAAATGTTTTCCAGTGGTGGCTTAAGGCTCTCTCTGTTTCTCCATAAACACAGTGCTTCTCTGTGGCCACCTCTTGGGCTACTACATCATCTGTAACCCTTGAGCTGACTTTAAAAACCCTGTTTTTCTCTAAAATAAAAATGAAGAGAATTTGCTTTTCAACAGCTCCTGTAAATAAAGTGTCAGAGAGGGTCAGACTCTCAATAGCTTTTTTCCTTAGCTTCTGACCCATAAATCCTCAGCACACAAGGCCATAGTATACAGGTGTATTGAACACATTCCAGTTAATTCCTCTCTTTGACCACCCTAAGTGGCAGTTCATTTCAGGGTACATATTAAAATCCCCAATTACCTCAAGTAGAGCGGAAATGACAACTCCTGCTTCAGACTGATATATTTATCCCAGCTGCAATCTGTTATCACATATTGTTAGAAAAAAGATCCTGCTGTTTTCACCTGGCAGGCCCAGGAGAGCCTTGCAGCCAGGGATGATGTGTGTGCAAGTGAAGTGAGCTCTGCCTGGGCACTGTGGTTGGGGCATGGGCTGTATTGAGTCCAGGCTCCCCAGGCAACTCAACACATTTCTTTTCACACAGACAATACTACAACAACTACAAAATCAGAAGATGGGCATTATGCAAGGACAGATTATGCAGGTATGGTTCCTATTCTGTGAGAATCACAATTCACAGGATCTGTGTAAGTCTCGTTTCTCCTTCATTTGCTGAGGTGATGTGTCCTCATCTTTTAGTATGGTTTTTGTGGCTTACTTTAAGAAAACATTGTCTTTCCATTGCTCTTTCTTTTGCTACATACTCTCTTTTTAACAAATGGGCTGCTTCTATTTTTGTCAACCTACAGCTATGCTGGCCTTAAAACACCTGTTCTGACAGAGGAAATAAATACTGTAAATTATTTGCCAGAATTAGCAGACGTTACTGAAAATTGCAGAATCGGTGCACTAGATTATGCATATCTTTGTCATGATATACAGGTTTAAGGAAGTGAAAATACAGCTCATAGCACTGGCTGGGATACTATGAAACTCTTCTATAATAGATATTACCTGTCGGCATTTAACTATGACGTTAATAAGGTTCTTAAAATGTGGGGGGGTTAAGTGATAAATGGGTTTAATTTATTTAGAAGCTCCAGTAAAATATAATGGCTGAATAGCCCTATATGGCACTTGAAATTAAAAACATGTAAATACTAGTGGGGTTTGGGAGACACTTTTTACACCCTGTGCCCGGGAGGATTGATTTGGAAATGGAACGTGTGTGTGTGAGCGCCACGTGTATGCAAATGTTCACAGCTCACACTGAGAATGAAAGCCTCTGGGAAGGTCTGGTGAAAATGGGTCAGGTGATGCACTCATTGCTTCAGCTTTGTGATATTCCTGTGGTTTTGAAGTGTTTGGGGAGAGTAGGTGTGGATTGCTGGGCTGGCCTGAGCTGCATGGCTGGGGTGAGACGCGGCTGACGGTTTCACAGGTGTGAACATTTCCTGCTGGGACAGTCCTAGGCAGGAGGGAATCCAGCTGGTCATCTCCTGTGCAGGTCCTCTGTGCCATCCCTGTGACAGTGGGGTACCCAGCCTTAGAAGTGATTGTTCTGTTCCTACTTAAAGCAGGGCGTGATGATTAAAACATCGAGCTGTGAATAAATGATGTCTCGGTGAGACACAGCACTGCGAGGTGTTGGGGGTGGCTGCAACACCAAACAGGGAGGCTAAGAAAGAAAGAAAATGCTGGGATGAATTTCTAAAAGGTCAAGGGTGAGCCACAATCCAGGTGTTTCCTGCTGACAAGGAATCCTTCCATTGGTGAAGACAGGGATGTGCAAAGAGAAGAAAAGTCCTCAGTCTTTCCTCCAAACTCTTGATCACCCTCAGATTTTCATGGGAGGTAGTGGTCAGTTTTCTTACAAGGCTGGAAAGGCTGATATTGTCCTGTGGGAACAGGGGACAGGAGGCCAAGTAAGCCAAAATGTTTTATGTGAGAAACAAGACCAAGTAATGTTGTGTTAAATCCTTTCTCTTTCTTGCTGGTAAGCTGAGGAACACTGGCTTCCCCAAACCGAGATGAAGGCTTGGAGCCCCTTTTCAATTCCCTGTCCTGGAAATAATCAGGGAAAAGGAAGGCAGCAGTATAAAACTGAGGCTCAGTGAACATTCATGCATCAGCATTTGCCAGACAGGAAGTTCTGTGCCATCCTCGTGTTCTTTCAGCTGCAGAAACATTTAATGCTGGTGGCTGTGATAAGAACGTGATGCGTGCAACTTTTCCCCCACCTTCGTATCTCCTCAGACAGGAAATGCTGCCCTAACCATGGGAAGCTTTGTGTGAAAAAGCAACAGTTCCTCAGGCTCTGAAGCAATTTCCCTGAGCCTGTGGCTTTCCACACAATACCTTTGTTCCCTGCCATTTAATGGCAATAAAAATCGCCGAGACCGTGAGCACCGCACGCTTTTAAAAACATTGGCTTGTATGGACAGCCTTTCCCAGGGGGGAGTACAGCAGTGGGCATAATTGATGTTGTCAATTATGCTAATGCAGCCAAATGCTCTGTGCAGGGACTGTGGTGGCTGGTTTTTCCATAGCCACCCCCACACACCCACCACGGGGCCCGGGAAGGCGGCAGCTCTGCAAACAGCCACAGTCCCAACACCCAGCTGGGATTTTCCACACTGAACTGTTCAAGCTGTCTGTTCCATCAGTGCCTGCACAAATCTTGCAAAGCTCAGGGTACCCCTTCCTTTGGGGGGGGTAAACATCTGCATTAGGTTTGCATTGTAAGGGCTCTTGCTTTACCCAGGTGAGATTTATGCCAGCACTGTAAGTGCCTGACCAATGTCAGAGGCACCCAAAAAGCAGGACCCCCTTTTACAACAAAGCAAACCTGAGAGGGGTGAGCTGTAGAACGCCCTTCTCTGACCCTGTCCTGCCTCTCCAGGGTCACCATTGCCCCCTTGCCATGCTGCCCGTGCAGCACAGTGTCTGTACACTTGTGCATTTGTGCCTCTGTGCAGGGCTGGCCTCTCCCTTTTTCTGAAACCCCAAGGTATTTATCAGACTTGGGGAGATTTTCACTCTCCTCAACAAATGGCAGATGGTTGACCTTGATCAAGTTTGTGCAGTGAGATTTGGTTTTGCTGAATAAATGAATGGGTGCGATTTTTCCCTCAAATCCAATAGAAATACACTTTATCTTGCAATTTCCATGAAAGAGCATTTTGAAGCATTTTAAGTGTAATGTATGTTTTAGCTGAAAGTCCTGTGATGGATGTTTTCTTGAATTTTCCCATTATATGCATAAATAAGGCTGTTCTGGTGGCATTTTGGAATTCAGAGTCCAGGCAATCAAGGAGTTCTCGTCCTGTTAATCCATTTGCCTATTTATTTGTATTTTTCAATATTTATAGTCTCTTCTTAAGATCTGAATATTAGCAATTATCCCCCTAATGACTTTATCCTTTCTCATTATCAAATTACAGAGGGTTTTTTCCAAGCCATTTTGAGCACCATAAGGAATAAGTCAGTACGGATGTGCCATATTTCAATGTTATATATTCATGAAAATTGTCGGCGAAGACACTGACAAATTTGATAGACCTATTCAATAATATCATCTCCCAGGCCAGACAAACCTCCCCATATGAGCATTGATTAGATCAAGTCTCAGCAGCTGAATGCCAGCAGCGCAGAGAGGCTGATGGAAGGGGGAAGGAGGCACTTTCAGCCCAAACAGTGACAAATACGCATCCACAAGTGGTCAGTTTGGGCTGCATTTCTGGGTTCCTGGAGGGCAGTAACCTCTCCCTTGGCAGCAGCCTCAGGTGGTGCCTTCTGGGCTCTTGGGCAGTCCTGGGGCTCTCCTGCAGGCAGTGCCTTGGCCCATCTTGCCAGTGCTGTTCCGTGCCCAGAGCTGATAGTGAGCACAAAATGCTGCGCGTCTGCTCGTGGCTGCTCTGTTCCCTGCTCTCCCTCCTGGCTTCCCCTGGGATTCCAAACCTGCATGACAGCCTTGGATGTTTTTCAGAGTGCTGCCTGGCACCAGGGCCGTCCTGGCACTCCCGGGGGTGCTTGGGTGAGTAATCCAACAGATGGCTGTGTTGCCCAAGCAAACTCAGAGCTCCACCAAAAAGGGCAAAATCCATCTGTGTCAACACATCATCTTCCCTTGGCTGGGGCATGGCTGGGGAGGAAGGCCATGAGAGCCATTGCAAGCATAAAGAAGAGTCTCAGACTCTTCAGCGAGTCCCTGCAAAAGTCCAAGAGTCTTGGACTCCAAAATAAATACAGTTTATAGTCACAGCCATCTTGGTTGTCTGTAACAGGCCTGGAGAGGAGCCAGGAATCAGAATAGCAGAGCTGAATTTCTATAGTGACTATTTTTTAATTTCCACCCCCCCACCCCAGACTAAATTATGAGAACTTCAGACTAGATTCCTTCTCCAGATGATAACATTTTCAAAGTAGGTTAAGTTTGGAGTCTAAACCACTTGACATTGTCTGTTTAAATTAAATTTTGTGTCTACTACTATGTCAGCCATTTGCTGAACTGCTGAAGAATAATAAAGCCCCAGAGCTTAGCTATGGGATATAAACTATGGTGCATTTTTGCTCTGCCTTTGTGAACCAGGCTTTCCTTTCTTCTTAATGGAATTAGCAAGTGAGACACAAAACTGAACAGTGTTCAACCACCACAGCTAGAGAGAAACTATTTCTCATCTGCAGCTTTGTAAAAATGTGGGAGAAATTACATCCTTGCATATGCAGATTTGCTTGGCTTTCAATTCCTCAGCCTCAGAGTCAGGGGTTGTCACACTAAATAAGTAGATTATATAGAAAGCCTTCCTGCTATTCCATCAAATCACTTAAAAATTGAAAAAATCTAGACTTTAATATTTTGACAGCTGTGTGGCAGAATGAATGCTGTCTAGCTGCAGCCTCCACCTGCTCTCACAGACACACACACTCCGACCTGTGGAACAAGAATGCTACAAACGATACATTTTTATAGAAATGGGAAGCTTTTAAATGTTCCTCGAATTGCTATTCGCATTTACAAATCACTGTTGGCACTTGTTTGCAAGGTTTTATGAAAATATGCTTCATGCACAGTGGAAGTCCTTGGTGGTCACAGTGAAAAGGTGGTAGATGAGCTGTGCAAAACACAGGGAAAAAAACTCAGTCTAGGTTCTTCTGAGAGGTTTTCAAACACGAGGGAGATCACTGTTCTGGTAGCCTGGTGGTCTCCAGCCCCTCTGTTCTTGCAGCTCCTCCAGTGTTGATGATAGCCAGAGGAAAATCTGAAAGGCAGTGACAGATACCAGCTGTTAGGTCACTAAATCAGTGTCAGCTGCTTCTGAACTCAAGTCTGGGTGGACAGCAGAGTCAGTCCCAATGACTCTCTTGGCCCCCAAACCTCCACTTGTCCTGGATGCTTTTGAAATGAAAACCTGCAGCTGTTTCTTTTGTGGTTTTAACTCCAGGGCTGTAAAAGGTGGAGTGTGGAAAGTCCCACTCCAGCATTTTCCTGAGTCATAAGTAAGACTGGATGTTTTATTTCTAAATAGGAAAAGCTGGGGCAGTAATGCAGTTTTCTTGTTACGGGCACTGCAGCACAGGCTTTTGTTCTGTAGAACCATCTCAGCTTTACCTTCTGATCCTGCTTGGCTCTATCTTGCTGAAATCTGCATAATTTTTTGGGATGGGAGGCAGACCCACTGTGGTAGGGGTCACATAATAGCCTGACAAACAAGCCCCCTGCCAGGAGGGAAGCTGCAGCACTCCAGAGAGCTGTGCCATGTGATTTAACAGCACTTACTCCTAACAGTCTCTTCCTGAGGAGCATGCAAAATAAAAACAGGCTTATGGAGATTTTAAAAACAAGCGAGAGGGAGAGAGAAATATTGCTCATTTAATCTGCCAGCCTCAAGAGAATACCTCACTTTTTATGGGAGTTCTTCTCTAACTTTGAATTGCATGCACTAAGCTTCGTAAAATGTGCCTTGTTTTTTTGGATTTCTTGGGGGGGGTTTGGTTTTATAATGAGATAAATTGTGCCTTTCCATTACTTAACAATTTCCCAGTGTCATGCTCATGGAACCTGTAATTGTTAGCATTAAAACTTAAATTAGGTCTCAGGTGAACTGCTAGACATCTCTTTACCTTAGACTGATATAGCTCAAGGAGGAAGAACATTTCCATTTGTGCCTCTAAAGCTTAGCCCTTAATTCAGTCACTAATGAGTGTGAATCAAAAGTTGCAGAATTCGTTTGTGCTTTCCTCCCATAATAAACAAATTCAGTATTGTTGTGAGTGAACATTATAAAGAAAGCTATTTGATTTGCATTAAAGCTTGGGAGCCTGAAAATTCAGCAAATCCAGGCTAAGAATTTGATCTGTAGGAAACAAACGGTAAAAACAAGTTCCAACTTGTAACACCAGTGTTGGCATGGGCAGCCTAAAAAAAACCCCCAAAACCAGACCAGGCTGTTCTAGTGTTGTCAGCATCCCTGAAGCATTTAACTCCTTGAAATGGATTCAGGTGTAAAGCTTCCTCAAGATCTGGGGTGAGGGTGGAGGTTGTAATCCAAGTATATTTTGTCATGTGGGATTTCCATCAGAGCTGTGAGAGATTCATGAAGCTTGCTCCAAGCTGCTTGCCCAGGACTGTGCCTTCCTTGTTGGCTTTCCCCTTATGCTGTCGTGTTAGCAGTCTTCTGTAACATTTTGTTCTCTTAAAGGTTATGGATAAAAACAGAAATTCAGTGTGCAATAGAGAGGAGCAGACCTGAGTTCATGTAGGCATTTCTACAGATTCTTCCATTTGTGTCCCAGCCCATAAACACATAAGGTTCCATTTACATATGTTTGGTGTTACTTGGAGCACAGGAGCCCATCTTCAGAAGCAAACCTGAGCCTTTCAGTACTTGCTGATCTTTTGCTCAGTATCTGTTTTGATCAGAGGAGAGGCTAAGCTGAAAGGAAGGCAAAGCTTGCAGAAAAGAAAGACACCTTCCTGCTTCCACATAACTCAAAACAAGTTGAGCTGTGCCTGATTTCTCAAGTTGTCTTTAACCAGATATCTACTTCCTAACTAGGACCTCTAATGGCAAGGGTAGGGACCCTTGAAAAACTACATTTATGTTTTGCAGTCATGCTAGTTTTTATGCTCTAGTTACAGCTACTCCCAAAATTTGTTTTTCCTAACCTTTGTTTTCAGAGGTTTATGGGACTGAAACAACATGATCTACACCCAATGTTCAGCTGCCATGGATATATGGAATATGCACCATAATTCCTGGCTGCAGCCACTGCCGTTGTGAAGGGATTTACAGTTACCCAAAAAGGTCTTTTTATATCTGGCTAAATCACTTTGTAGCACACAGTTAATACTGCATCTTTGCCATTTTCCAGCCCCCTCCTTTGAGACATACCAGCACTAAATAGCAGAGTTCTGAATGAACTCCATCTAACAATGCAGGCCATGAAGTGGCTTTGCAGATCTTTATTTAAATTTACTGCAGACAGCCCAGACCCCCTGCACACCAGAAGTCCCAGGGAAGCTGAAATTCTTCTCCCTTTGGGGTCTAGAAGGACTGTGCAGCCCAATTCCTTTGCAGGACCAACAGTCTGACATGTAGGGTGATGCAGGGTGGTTATCAATCTTCCTCAGGAAACAGGGTGGGCAATTAATCCTGTTTTCTTGGATTTGGGGAGGAATTTCCCTCACCCTTGGTTCTGCCCTTCCTCTGGGCTCCAGGCACTTTGATCATCTCAAGAGTCATCCTTGAAGGATACTCTTCCAAATGGTGCACAGCAGCTGTTTGCCATCCACTACACTAATTTGAATTAGATGATAGATATTGAGGAGTACCACAGTGTATTTTTATGCCCAGCAGCTCTATTTTAGGCTTGGCTTCTGTGAATTTGCTGTTAGGAATCAGAGAGCCTTCCCAAGGATTTGAGAGTTAAAGTTATAATGAAATGCTAGAATATCTGTTTTCAGGAAACATCAACATTTAAATATTTGTGTTTGATCTAGTCTGAAATGTTAAAAAAATTATTTTGAAATATTCATAGAACTGAATTTCCTCAGAATTTTATTTCATGGGATGTTTTTGGCATTCTTTATGAAATGTTAGATATCAAAATACCACGAGATGAAAGCACATGACAGTTGTAATAAATAAGTTGTAACCATAAGGAAAGTTGCTGCTTAGAACTGACTGAAACAGCCTTTTTTGTAGAAGGAGTATCATCATGTCAAATTGCAATACAAACACGAGATAATTTGATCATTTAGACACGTGCAGTGGTAATCTGAGCCTTGAGATAACAAAGGCTTTCACCTGGATTCAGGAGTATAAATGCATCTGGTGGAATTAAAGGAAATACAGTTGGGGAAGAAAAGAAGGAGCTGGTGTATTTATTTTTAGTAGACCTTCAGAATTAGACTAGATGGAGAAATTTTGCCTGGTTTATTAGATTTGGGTAAAGAAGGTAAAAACCAACAAATATTTTGCCACAACAATTTCACTTGGCTGATGGTTCCACTTCTTCCCATTGAGCACACCTGCTGAAAAGTGCATTTACCTTTTCCATTGAGCACACCTGCTGAAAGCCACACCCTGCACTGATTTTTCAAGCAATGCAACATAACTATTCTTTCCATATTAACATTTAGTGTATGGAACCATGAGTGGCAGAAACTTGTTTCTGAAGGAGAATGGAAATGGTTTAGAGAAAGTATGAGTTTCAGTGGGAGAGGCAGCAGTTTGAATATGAGCTGTGCCTTCTCCCATGCTTCTGGCCATACAAACCTTCCTCAGCAGTTTGAGGAGCGCCTCTGTATCACTGAGCAAGCAGAAGTGCTCTCAGTAACTCGGGTTTGAAAAGCAATATTTACCTGCCTAGAAAGGTGACTTCTTACACACTTGGGCTGTCATTTTAGCTTGTACCCACGAGCGTTAAGTGACTGTGAAACTCTCTTCTTGGAAATACAACAGCTGTAAACAAAATGTGCTATTAGAGTACCAGTGGCGGTGCATGTCAGAATATTATCAGCACTGAATCAAAATGCACTGCTGTTATCACAAGCCTTAGCCATTTTAGACAGCATTACATAATGGCAAAATATTTTTCAGGGTGGGGGAAAAAGAATTAAAACTCTCCCTTATGGTTTTAATCTCCCTCTTTTTTTATCTGTGGTTTAAAACTGTGTCAGGTATACATCAAAAACACGCCTTCCCTAGAGTATTTAGTTTACAATTTCATTTAATAATGGAAGTGTACTTCCATCCAGCTAGGAAGGAAAAGGATTAAATAAAAAGCACTAAAATTCTAAAATCCAGTAACAGTAGTGTAGCCTGTCTTCATGCTCTGCAAATGAAGTAGCCATGCAAAAGCTTGTTATTAGTCTATAATATCAAAACTGATAAACTATTAGTGTTTTGTCAGGCATGATAAATGCTAAACATTTTCCTCTGCAGATCGCCTCAGCAAGAACTGTGACTGTTTTTAGACACATCTGGCACTGCAGATTTTTTCCCATCCTGCATTTCAGTGATTTAAAAGGCCTTGGCTGGGCAGAAGGATGTCAGCTGTTTGGTTTAAAATACTGTTATAAGAGTCAATAAGATTTAAAGAGGCAGTAGGTAAAATTCCAGCCTTGCTGGAAGTAGTGGGAGAGTGACCATTGAGTTTAATGGCTTTGAGATTTCTCTGTATGGCTTTTTGTCCATTTTTATTCTTGGTAAATTTTCCATTTCCCAGAATTGCCCTTTCTTTTCTATTCAGCTTGTCCTGCTTTCAATATTAGCTCTAGGAGTGAGCGTGGAGTTAAAATACCAAACCCTTTACTTTCACAAATGCCATATTTACAGCTCACTTCTGTGGCACTGCTGCAAGGCAATAATAACAGGTGTGTAAAAATAGTAAATGCAGGTATTCATTTATTTTAAAAAAATGTTCTTAACAGACTTTTCTGTCTTGATGCACACCCAAGAACATGCAAGGTTTTTGGCTCCTCTCTTGTTGCAGGGTTTCAAATGGGAAACTGTTTTTTGGTAGAATAGGTAAGGAATGTAGTAGGTTTTGCTACAGTGACATTTTACATTGTTTTATCCATTTTCTCCCACACTGATAATTGGGAATAGTAAGGGATGTCTCTCCAGCTCCAGGCATGGGAAAGGATGCACACTGCTTGGTGTGCTCCTGTTTACCAAGCAGGAAAATCAAACATACAGTCTGCTGAAAGCCAACCCTCTGAGCAGCCACAAAAGATTTTAACAATACAGCTGGACTGATACAGAAAGCAAGGTTGTAGACTGTGTGGACCCACTGCCATCACAGTTTTACAATGCAGGACTCAGGGCAAAGGAGTGAGTAAAAATAGCATCAAACCACAGAGGATTCGTTTGATTTGTAAGGAGGAGTGATCACGGGTTTGCAACATGTCAATAAAATGTTCCTGAGCATAACAAAACTTTTTCTGAATAGCCTGAACAAAAGCAGTGGAAAGTATGGCTGAAAGCATGCTTTTAGCCAGCTACAGACATGTCTCTGAGTAGTCACAGGCCATTCAGGGTCATGTTCTGGCCACTAAAATAAGCAGGATATTCGCAAGGGATTTGCCAGGCATGTGATTCAGGAAGTGTACAAAAATACCACATATAGGAGTCAAGTATTTTTATTTCAGTCTCCTATTTTCTCACACACACTTTCCCCAAATTCTGCAGCTCTTTCTTTAGTTTCCTGGATGAATCCTCTCAGGCAGCATGTTTTTACAAGCACAGATGCTACCTTGGAAAAAAAGAAAGGAGGGAAGGGAGCCAAATGGGTGTCACACTTCAGCTTGGCAGCATCTTGCCAACATGTGCCCCGAAAAAAAAAGGGACTGATTTTAGTAATCAAACTGAATATAAAAGCAGTGCAAAACTAGGACTGTAAAACCTTCAGATTGTCAGAAGGGCTGAAGGAAATGCCTTGTAGCCAAAATGACATCCCTGACCTACTTGTCCATGCTGTCACGTACCTGGGTAACCTTTTCTGATCCGTGCCTTCCATCAAACCTCTGACAATTTTGCCATTCATACTTGTTTTCAATTGTAATTTTTTTGAGTTTGTTCTGAAGTGTGAAACCAGAAAGTAAAGTCTCATAGCACCATGCTGGCAGACCTAAATATAAGTGAGACCTTTTCAAACACTGCCTCTCTGTGGAAAACAATCCATTCAGACCTGGAGTTCTTATTGGAAATTAGGGGGCAGCCTGGTAATTGGACTAGGGTGTGCTTTTATGTGTAGCAGCTTCTCAAGAGGAAGTTCCTGCTTTGTTTCATTGATTGCCTGCCTGATCTTTCTGCCAGTAAAAGCCATGCATGCAGCTGAAGGGGTGAGGATGGATGGAAAATGCAGGTCTGTGTTATGTAAGATGTGCCTGTTCTCTGAGTGTGATCAGGTGGAGAATGCTTACAGGTTCTAAGTGCATCTCCACACAAACTGGAAGCATGTTTTGTTAATCTACAGTTTAATTGCTTAGAAGCAATTTCTGTCAGTGTAGTCCTTAAAACCTGGAAGAGCTGCTAGTTGCACCAGTACTTAAATTGCTGCAGGCCACCTGCAGAGGTGCCAAAGAAGAGAAAACTTCAGGGCATCTGGGATTGGATTTGCAAATTGGAGACCTTTGGAGTCTACATTGTTCTAGAGATTGGAGAGAAAAGGAAGAAACCATATCTGATTGCCACATTTCCAGAGAGGGTTTGGAAATACCAGATCAAATTTACAGGTGTGATCCTGGGAACACACCAGGCTCAGTCATACATGGTGCAGGAGTTAATGTGGCAGGAATTGCAGAGGCATAACTTAGGGCACAGCAGTGCTGCTCAGAGAGGACTTGCACCCCATTTCTCCAATTTCATCCTCCCCATCAAGGAAAAGATACGCCCTAGGTGGGCAAGATGAATCCTGGTTTTTTTCTGGATGAGCTCCCATTTTTCTGCTCGAGCTCCCTCGAAGCACACCCTCAGCTGGGAGATGGAGACATCATCAGTCATGCAGCCATCCCCCAGGGCAGCACCAGCCAGACAATCCTGCTCCTTCCACACATCAATATTCCTGACACCCCTCTTAAAACTTAGGTCATGCATATCCATCTACTTTCCAAAAAGTGTCAGAAGGATACAAATATCCCTTCACTATTTTTAGAGCCGTATCAAAAGTATTTATCAGCTTCCTGGCACCTCATCCCATTTGTCACAGTGGATGCTATCTACCAGTCAGCAGCAGAGGGTGAGGTGCTCTAGAAAGGCACTGGAGGTGGATGAAACTCCAGTGGCTGAGACCACAGTGAGGGTGTTGTTAGGTGTTCCCCAGCCCAAGGGGATGTGGAGGGAGCAGGGAGCTCAGCCTGGCAGAGCAGGACAGCTGATGTCTGGTGGGCACCATGCACTGTGCTGCCCACCAGCCCTCCCACACCCCAGCACACACCCTACCCTGGCTGTGCATCCCAGCTCCCACGTGCACGAGGACGGGGCTCAGGCTGCGTGCTGTGCGTAATTCATGCTGCTCGTGCGAGGTGGCACAGGAGAAGTGCCCAGAGTTGTGTTTTTCCATGCACACATTGCCAGCAGGAAACTCTTCCTCCATAGCACATACCTGGCATCAGGCAGCTCTTTAATGTGCAGGTGACGTGTTCATCAGCCTCATGGCACAAAATGGGGCTGTTTTCATAGCACTGTTGGTTTTTAGGAGGCAATGTATTCAGGTTGAAACTTTGCCCACATACCATCTGCTTCAGCCTTATCTTCTTTGACAAGAAAGCTGAATACATAATGTCCACTTGGCTTTCCTGGTGTTACATAAGGTTGTGGTTTTGTGTTAGGTTTGCAGTTTCGGAGCTCCTCAGCAGCTCCTGCTCCATGCTCCTGCTCTTGTTCTCAAGTGGAGAATCAGTGACAAAAATCAATACCATCTTCATAGCTATAATGAATGTGACCCACAGGCTTTTTTAGGATGACCACAAGCTTCCATCATATGTCCAAGGCCTATTTGCAAGTATTGATTGGTATTGCAGATTATCTGTAGCCATTTCATAGGAAATCTCAAGGTCTCACAGCTTTGCTCTCTGCGCTCGGGTTTGCTATCAAAGGTACATCTGTAAATCACAAGACCCACCCAGAGACACTGTTGATAGCCAAGGCTGCTGAATTGTGAAAATCAGGTGTTTCAAGGTTTCTGTAGCTGCTTAAGGAGGATGGTTCTCAGCCAGCTCCAAGTGAGGGAAGGCACTGCTTTGGAATGAAGCAGACTCTGTTTACTTGAAGTGGGGGGGGGGGGAAAGTGGGACCTTCATATGCAAATGTATGGCATTTGGAAATGTCATATAGCCACATCTACATATAAATAAGCTGCTCTGGAGTGCTGCACTAGCCAGGCTGCTTTGATACAGAAATTGCATAGTAGCACACAAAGCAGAAACAGCAGGACGTCACTCAGTAAAGTTTGGGGAGTTTTGTTCCTTAATGATCACATAACTAAGTTAACTAATAGTGCTGTGTCACTGCAGTGCTGGACTGGGAAGGGTTGTGAAGAGCTGCTGGTTGGTGGGAATCATGTGTGTGTGCTGGGGCTGTGCAGTAGGGATGGTGGTCTGTGCCCCAAAACCAGCACTGAACGTAGAGGCATTCCCCTGGCAGTGTCCCTCCTAGCCATCCTCTGCAGATCCATGCCTGCTGTCTCTGAGGGAGACACGGTTTGCTTGTATAAAGCATCTTCTGCTGCTAACATCCTCATATTGGCATGGTATTTCCATCTCTGTTTAATCTGGTATTAAACAGTAAATTGAAACTCTCAGGCACACTTCTTCAGAGGGGAGGACAGAGAGAGGAGCCCTGATCTGGGCTGTTCCTGTCCATTTTTTACCCCCTCCAGCAGTGGCACTAATGAGTAGCTGGAGGAGAGGTGGGTGGGAGAGAAAACAAGCCCTTGGCTCAGCTGTTGGGAGGAATTTCTCACAGAGGGTGGCTCGTGGTGTGATGGATCCAGCACTCGCCCCTCTGCCTGCAGGCACGCAGCCTAATTGAGGGAACCTCACAAATCTCTAAACTGACACCAACTCTTTTTCAACACAGAATTACAATAATAATAAGGTTAACTCATCCTCTAAGGGCTCTGTCATGAGCTGCCTAAGGAGATCATATGCAAGGAGATAAACTGTGACTTTATTTCTTTACACTGCTGGTTTCTGAAGGGGGAGGATGCTGCTCCCACAGGGCTGGTGGCATCTCTCTTAGGCAGGAGGATCTCAGTGAAGGGAACGTCAGCAGCTTGCCAAAAACAAAGAGTAGCTGAGTTAGCACGGAGAGGGATTTAATGTATTCTAAGAATGGGGTTAACATAGATTTATTCAATCCTGACACAAAAGAAGGCAGTACAAACTGTAAGGGCCCCTTTACCCAGGGCTTTGATAAATCCACAACACAGCCCTGCATCATTAAATCACAAACTAGCAGTGATTGCAGCCCTCAAGACCAGCTCCTGCAGCAGCTGCCTTAAAAAGCTCTGCCTGTGTTACTTCATCCACCAAAATGGGGAGATGGTCTGGGGACAGCTGACACAGAGCTGGCACAGGGACCTCCCCAGTCTGCTGCCCTGGGAACAGCAGGTGCTGCTGATGTTGGGGACGAAAAGCTCAGTGCTTCATCTGCCTCTGGATGTCCTGGAATCAAGTGTGGGGTGCAGAGGGGACAGCTCAGTGCATCATCCTCCTCTGGATGTCCTGTAATCAGGTGTGGAGTGCAGCATCAAGGAGCAGTGACTGCTGCTCTGGGGGTGGCCTCAGTCAGGGTGAGAGGCTGCAGTGTGGTGGGGAAGCAGAGGAGGTTGGACAAGGTGAGGCAGCAGCCTGCCTTGCCTCCCTGAATGAAACAGTCACCCCAGGGAGGAGCTGAGCCTAATGTGAGCACCTGGACACGGAGCAAATGCTGCTTTGGAGCACACATCAGCCCCTGTGGTACTTTTTCTCTTCCAGTTCAGCTTACATTGCTCAGTGTTCCCATTTAGATGTGTGAGCAGTGGTTGTTGCCATGTGCTCACCTCACTGTGCAACTTTGGGTTATATTGCACCTTGTGTTCTAGTGACTACTTAGAGCCTTCTTTTACATGCAGGAGCCTTGGCTTTTAGGGGCCTGTACAATCTCTAGGGTAAGCATCTGTTAATTCAAGGGTACCACAGACACTGTGCAAAACAAGGGTAAAAAAATACAGAAAAACAGTCCTGGCTTAGTTTTGAGTAGACAAACAGTCTTGTTATATATGCAGGAAAATGATTAACAAGTTGCTTGATTTCAATCAGTTTTCTCAAAGAAGGAAGATACATTCACAGATGTTGTAAATAAAAGTGCTTCTTGATTTCCGAAGTTCAGCAACAGCTTTAACATATATAGCATGGCCCCTGTATATATGCTGACAAGCTGAAAGTATTTTGTTCTCCATTTGAACATCTGGGGATTATTAGTGTCTTAATTCATTGGTTTCTATTATTAATTATGGCAGCAGGCTGAATAATTACGATGCATTGCTGCAGAGACAGAGCACAGTATTTTTTTCAAAGTGCGCTAGGACATCTTGCCATCATCTCAAACATAAAAAGCCCTAGATTATTTTTAAAAAGGAAAGTGGATTTTATCTTATTCCAGGGAACTGATTTGCATAGGGACATTTAAAATTAATAAATTACTGTGTTCAGCAAGCCTATTTTGTGCCTGAGAAAAGAAGTGAATGTAATTTATTTCACCATGTTCCATTTCTCTTTTTCCCCTTGGTGAAGCAGCTAATACAGGAAGGGTATTTTTTGTGCAGTGTATGTAGCAAAACTAGCTTCAAGTTTGCACTTGGAGTGGCTGCAGGAGGAATTGAGGCTCAGGCTGCAGCATAGTGGTGCCAGACATTTTCAGCTGACATTTGGTGTCTCATTTTCCTCTTGCTCTCAGGGAGAGTGGGCTGGTGAGCTCCCTCTTGAGCAGCAGCAAGCACTTCCCTCGGAATTCTCACTCAACGCCCACCCAAACAGTGATTTTCAGTTGCTTGCACACATTTTCTTCGTTGTGAGGAGGAGCTGTGTAATTGTAAAAGCAGTGTTTCAGGAGAAGGGGATGTGAGGGGTGGAGGTGCTGGCCCTGAGCAGAGTGCAGCAGGGTGGCTTTGCCAAGGATGCTGTGCCTCGGAGCTGGTCAGCAATTGGAGAGCAGAGAGACAGAGAAATCTCTGCTCTCTCACCAGAGCTGGGGTTTATCATGGCAGTTCTTCACTACAAGCCTGCCTCAGGACTTTATCCCTAAGCTGCTGAGGGACCTCACTTCCTCTTGGATGCCTGAGGAGAGGGGGAAGTGCCTGCAAACCTGCTAAAGCAATTCTGCACTTTCAGAGGGAGCAGCACCATTGCCATCCTTCCCCTGGACCTTTGAACCATTCCTGCAGATGTTCCTGGCCTGGGAATGCTCCCTTTTACATCCCAAGAGCAGCAGTTGCTGACTCTGTGAAGTCTGAAGTTGATTAACATAAACTATCCCTAGTCTCATCCACACGGTTCAGATTTCCACCCACAGTCAATCAACTTCAGCTCTTTCCCAAAATCCAGGGCATCCCTGCCTTTGCTCCACAGGTGGATACTCTCTGGATGTTTGTTTGGTTTCAAACAAGAATTGCACACAAAGTCTCTTTCATGCAGAGCAGAAGAGCTTTGTTCAGAAGGTTCCCAGTGCTGTGCTCTGCAGCATCTTTTTGGGAGAGCCACCAGGGAGGTAAAAGGAGTGAGGGGGATTTGCTTCCAAAGGGGCTTGAGAAGGTTAAAGACATGGACTTGACCCAAGAATCCCTTTTTCCTTTCATATGTCCTCTGATAATGTGATGTGTAAGGAGTCACTACTTCAATATCAGTGAGAGCTTCCATCTGCAAATTTGACTGACCTCAGCAGTATTAAAAGATTAAATTATTATGTAAGTCAATTCTCCTTAACCACTTTTTCCAATGAGATGGGTGTCAAAATAGTTTCTGCTGCACATCATTCATTGTCTCATCCCTTACTTGATTAAATATATGTGTGTATGTGTATTTTCAGGCCTTCCCTGGTCCAGGGATGACTGTGCACTAGGTGTTAATGTTGTACATGAGCCAATATTTTCTCATATGGGCATAGCCTAATAGTTATTATTTCCAAAGCTCCAACATTACCTGCTGTACATCAGCCAAATGCTAACATCAGAATTTACAGACCCTCTACTTCGCTTGCTTGAAATCACCTAGAAAGTCTCACTGATTACCTCATGAAGAATGACAGAATTATCAACCTTGCAGAACTAATTGATAAGTGCCTGGCAGTCAATTCTTGGATATAAGAGTCCTGGTTTTGCCTAGATTTTTATTTTAAATTCTCTAAAGTGGATTGTAGGACCTTATGTCTGGAAAGAATTTTCTGGGCACTCCAGACAGTACTTCATATAATCCTCATCAAGGGCACTAATGGATTTATTCCTTTGTCAGCAGCACTGGTGCACATGTTTAGTTGTGGAACAGAAGCTCCACATTTGCTCAGATGGGAGCTGGGGACCAGAGAAGAGTCTGGCTGCCTTGTTCCCATCACTTGCAGAATTACAGCCTGCCACCAGGCAGATTGCTCCAGCTTTTGATGAAATTTCAGCTTTCACTGAAGTAGTTACCTGAGAATCTGAAGGGTGCACATTCAACCTCCAAAGATTGAAGGAAAGCTGTGTAGCTAAACCAGAAATTAAAATTTAAATGATACAAAATATATTTGAAACAATTCCTCTGAACCATCATGATGAAAGACAGGAACAGGCACAGATATTAAGGAATTTAGACAATATAGCTTTGAATAATTTATTTAACATTGCAGAAGACAATCCATCAGGAAAAGCAAGGGGCCAGCCACACTGGATTTATCCCAGAGAAATAGTTCATCATCTCAGCATCTGCCTGCCATCCACAGAGAGGCTGGAGAGCAAGGGTTTAGCTGGGAGACTTTTCCAGGGAGAGAGATGATGAGCTGTTTCAGGCTACACAAAGTAGCATCTGGCCTCCACGCACTTAAAAATAATGTGTTTTGACTAGTGTGTCTTATTTGATAGGCTATCATGTCATGTGCTGGCACTAACAAAGAGATGTGAACAATATGAAATGTCATGTTAGGCTAAAGATGAAAAAAATGCTGCAGAAATGCAAAAGATGTTGCCTTTATCAAAGTGACTTTTTCGATCAGAAAAGTGCTTCAAGAAAAAGGTTCTTGAATACAATTGATCTGGAGGGTGAGGGTGTGTTTCTCTTTTGAAATAAAAAGGACAAGCATTTGGAGAAACACGGCAGGAATTTCTTGTGTCCAGAGATAAGAGAGACTGACCCAGTCAGTCCAATTTTTCCCTGTTGTCTTTGCAGCTGGCTTCTGCCTCAAATCCTGTCCATCACAAAAAAGTACAAGTCTGTCCTTCTGGCACAAATAAAACTTTCCCACATTGTTGCCAATAAGAATGCAGCAAGTCTAGAGTGTGAAGAGGAGCTGCTGAATTTAACATTACTGAAACCTGAGTAACTTTGAATTTGGTCTGTGTCGTTGCTTTATGCATACAGATCTGCTGTGCTTGGGAAAAGTGGGTTTGTATTTAGCTCAGCTCTCTGTAGGTGTGAGTTGGTGTGGTAGAGGGGCTCCTTAGTGTAGTGATACTGAAGTTTGGTTAGTACAAATTGCATCCAATACTGAATTGATAAACAACCCAAAGTTTTTATAAGGGTGGAAGTCTTTAGTTTAGGTTTAATTTTTTTAAGATTAGCACAGTTCTTGTGTGCTTCATAACTTCAGCATGGTTTTCATTTATATTCTCTCTTTTTAGAACCAGTCTCTAGTTCTTGTTTCATGGTGATGTAAACCCTGTGATGCATTCATAAGAATTGGTATCTCATCAACAGCTGGATTGCTGAAAAGTGCTCAGGTCCTTCCAGAAATGGGAGCAGTCAGGTTTTAACATGAAGGGACTTTTAAAGCATGCCTGGGTGTTTGGGTCTCTACATTGGCTCCAAAAAGATGGGTTTGTAATGAGCAAAATAAGCTGGTTTGAGGCAGGGAAGTACTTTGTGTGCATTCAAAATTTGCTGGGAGGGGGAACTTCTCAGTTTGACCAAAATGATGTTTTTATTGTGGTCTGTATTTCTCTATAACCTAAACAGCAGGTCAGACTTAACATGCATTTTCCCCCTCTCTGCCTTTATATAAATCCCTGACTCTTTTGGAGGAGTCATCAGTCTAAATGAGATACAGATAATTTGTGTGTAAATTTTGTGGGCTCTTCTGGGACAGGTGACAAGTGTTCCTGTATGAAGTGTTTACTCTCAAGAGTTCATCCTACAAATGGTAGCAAAGCTTGGGCCATCTTATTTTAGATTCAGTAAAGCATTTTCCATCACAACATTATGCTCAGAGGTGTAATTACAAGTTCTGCATGATCCTAGATTTCCTTTAAAGTATGCCATAGACCTTGTTAAAGAAAACATGATTTCTACCCACAGGTTGCCTGCCCTACAGCCAACACACAGTGAGAGCATCTGCATGTCCAGATAGGTCCTGGTCCCCCTGTCAAGTCCCAGATTAGTCTGTCCTGAAAGTTAAGATTTCCCCCCTTTTTGAAGTGTACCTTTAAAAAAAACAAAATAAATAAACCAAAGGATTTCATTCTGTTTTAACCACACTGAAGGAAACGGTATTATGTTTTCCACCATAGAAGAAAAAAAGTGTATTAATAAGGATTAATAAGTGTATTAATACTTCTTGCTGCAGTTTCCTGGACAGAAATAGACTTGAATGTGGGCCACAGCAGAGGTCAAGCACAGCCAGAACCCATCAGGCACAGTGCATAGGTGATCACTGCATGGGTGTGGAGTCCTGAGCACACACAGTGTGCCATGGGCAAGTCCACTGGAGGCTGGCACATGACACACATTTATTCTGTCTGGGAGGATTTCCAGGGCATAAAAGAGCATGCAGGAAGGGGTGATAACTGTGGGTGTTTATTTCACGTGTTGGAAGCCAGTGTCTCACTTAGATGGTGATAGGTGGCCAAAAATGTTTAGTGCCAGACCAAATGGGACCCCTTGTCTTCCCACCTTTTTCCTGTAGCAAAAAGTTCCTGGGCAAGCTGTCAAAGGAGGTTACACCACACCTCTGACCTGCCTCTTGTCAGCACATCCTGTCTGTGCTGTCCCAGAGACAGCTGTCAGCCCCCAGCCCAGCAATCCTCACTGCCCCCATGCCCTGCCCTGCATGGTCCCTGGAGCCTCCACCAGCCTTGGAGGTATCCCAGTGTAACCAGGGAACAGGGAGAGGCACATGAGCTTGTGTTCAGCATTTTGAAAAGATGCAGTATGATTCACAGTGCACAGGTCCTGAAAGCCCTAAGGATGAAAGGGGGAGCTAATGCTGTCAGCAGGGACATAGAGGTTGCCTGTCATTCTCATTTGCTGGGAGCTGGTCCTCGCCTGTTTTCACATCAGGACAATATAACCAACTTTATTAGTGCAAGTGGTTAGAGACTCTTACAACTCTCCTTGGACAGCAGCGACAGAAAAGAAATTCATTATGAAAATCTGAATCTTGGATCTGCTGCACACACTTTTCCCAGAGGTGGGATAATACCTAAGCATGCCTGCTGCTGGCATGACTGGCTTGGAGGCAGAACACAAATTGCAATTGTTTTATAACACTCAGGGACTTCCTTTGGAAGATAAAAATGCTTCAACTTATTTGCGTGCAAACTCCATTTCCTCAGACATCCATCATGAGATTTCTTTTTTCTGTTTTTAATTAATCACAGCTAGAAGATAGTATCACAGAAAAAGAAAGTGTTACCGTTTGAGATATCATAAATATTGGTTAAATGGAAGAATTTGTGAAAGGTACCCAGATTAATTAATACCTTGGTGGCCTACAAAATTCATGTGAGTTCATGGTGGTAACACCCTGTGAAGTTGAGCACATACCTGCTTCAAAACTGAGTGAAGCCTCCATTTTCCTGGCTACTGAAAGGATTTCCCAGGATTTGCACTCTGAGTAACTCTTTAATTGCTCCAGAAAGTCAAGCTGGTTTAAAGTGCTGGGTGCTGTGGGGTGTGGAGGAGGCCACTGGGCTTTGGGGCATGGGCATGTAGCACTGGTGATAAACTTCTCTACTTCAGCCATAAAGTTGTCTTTCTGTAGTGCTGAATTACCCAATGCATTATAATGTATATTACATGCAAGTGTCCAGAGTCTCTCTCCCAACCTTGTCTCCCTTTGAGGAGACAGTACATCAAGTAAAACAGAAATAATCATGTATTTTGCATGTGCTATTCTGTCATCAGGTTTGAATAGTCACGTTACTTTCTCAGGTGTCTCATTTGCTGTAACTTGACAGGAATTATAAAAGACTGATATGAACCCTGGCTCTTGCTTCCCATTAACAACATGTTTCGCATCTTGTCCTCCTGGTTTTCCTTTCTTTCATATGTTGAGTTCTTTCCATCCCTTCCCCTTATCCTACATGGTCAGGTTAACGTTCCCCTTCACCTGTGTTCACAGAGAATGCAAATAAACTGGAAGAAAGTGCAAGAGGGATCTACATCCCTTGTCCAGAGCATTACAACGGCTTCTGCATGCATGGCAAGTGTGAGCACTCCACAAACATGCTGGAACCGTCCTGCAGGTAACCCTTCTCCTACACACATGGAAATACTGACTTGCAGCCACACTTAATCTAGATCAGCTGTGGAAAATAATGGCAACCATGGCCCTTTGTGCTAGGAAATCCATCAGACTTAAATTATTCAACAAAGTCCCAGAAGTGTATTGAGTTATGAACAATGTTAATTGACTGTAAAGCCATCCAGTAAGCTTCAGTTACATTTAGATGTGTTTTTAAAAGCCCTCCACAAAGCATTCAGACCACTCTAGGTGCCCTCCTCTGCCTGAGGGGCAGCAGGCTGGGGCAGAGGTGGCTGCTTCAGCAGGAGCTGATTTTGGAGGAGGTTTGAGCAGGGAGGGGGAACACTGTGAAAGTGCTCCTTCTGAGTCCACACACTGTGACCAGGTGGCTGGAAAAGGGCTATTACACATGAAGCACCATTTTCCTGGGACACTGGAATGGGATGCAGAGATACAGACCAGACTCTCCCCAGGGCAGAACCTCAAGCCAGCTTCTCTCAGCTCACACAGACAGCCAGGACACATTTTGCTCTTTGCAGCTTCTGCATTTTAGGTGCTCCATTCAGCTGGAAAATGTCCTTTCCTCAAGGTGCTGGCAGCTGTAGAAGCAGAAGCAAAGGGAGGATGCAAAAGGCTTTAACCCATCAGGGTTAGTGCTCCACTCACACACCTGAGAGGAGCCCAGGCCATCTGTCTCAGTCCCTGACAGTTGCTGCTGCCATTGACCTGGATTTCCACATCTTGCTTGGGCAATTAAGGGGAAGCAGGGCAAGAGCTAAAACTGTGAAAGCACTGCTTGGCCCCAAAATCACAGAGCAGAGTGGAGATGTCAGGCTGCAGGATGGGAGCTGGTGTGCAGTGCAGCAGCAGCATTGGGGTGGATGGCTGCAGCATCAATAGAGGAGTTTTTTATAGCATGCAGACGAAATGTAAATGATGTATCCACTTTCAGGAACATCTAATCACATTTCATATGGAGCCTGGATGATTGCTTATCACCTCCTTAGGGGTAATCTGCATAAGGAACCACAGCTCCATGGCTTTTCACCCTCCCCCACCTCCCCAAAGAAAGGGAGAAATCTAAAGTATGTTGTGCAAGGAACTTAATGGGTTCTCATCACAACGTGCAAGTAGCTCCACTTGAAGCCAGTTATGTCATGATCCCCTGGGCACCTCCTGGCACTCTCACAGTGTTACTCACTCTCACAGACCTTGGTGGCACTGAGGACCACAAGTCTTCCCTCTCAGAGATTGAGCACTCACTGATACTCTCTCTGGGAGTCCATTCTCCAAAAAAAAAAAAACCCCACATAAGCTTATGCTTCAGCCACTAATTTATTTTTTTTCCAGATACAATTTTTCCAGCACTCTTTGAAAGCAGCAGGTGTAACGAGAAAAAAAAAACATTTTTTATTTCAGATGTGATGCCGGCTATACTGGACAACACTGTGAAAAAAAGGACTACAGCGTTTTATATGTGGTTCCAGGTCCAGTACGATTCCAGTATGTCTTAATAGCAGCTGTGATTGGAACCATCCAGATTGCTATCATCTGTGTTGTAGTCCTTTGTATTACAAGGTCAGTATCTCTGGTGCTTTACAGTAGAAAGAGAAAAGACTTTTGTTTTTCCTGCAATGTGCGCTGATTATACCGATTTCTGCAGTGACACTGCTGATAACAAATGCTATTTAATTCACCAACAAACAGAAGATATCATCTGGTCCAGCCAACCAGTGCTCCTTCGTTTTTATGACTAAATTTTTACTTCCATCTTGATCAAACTGAGGTAGCAACGGTGCCTACAGCAAGTGAAGTTCTCTATTTTGTATTCAGATGCTTGGACAAATACTGTTCATATAAATAAGGGGAATATAAATACAGCAGCTGGATCAACACTTAATAAAACTAATCATATCTCCATCTGGTTTCCTTAAGGGCCCATTCCCTTAGTCCTAATCAGGCAAAGCACACAAACTTTTAAGCCTGTTTGCAACCCTGCTGATTAAATTATTTCATTAGGCTTGAGTGCATGTTCAAAGGCACTGCACTTGTTTTAGGGTCTTCCACATATGATGTACTTGGGGTTTTTTTCTTCAGTGAGGAGCAGAGGGTTGTGTGAATGGAAAAAGCCCCAGGGTAGTTCAGAATGAGAGGGGTAAATGCAATCCTTCCCCTCCATGGGCTGCTCTGCTCCCCCACCTGACTCTGTTACTGTCTCTGGGAGGGCTTGGGGTAAGTTCTGAATGTCAAACATCTACAGGCTTCTCTTAGAAATCACAAGGTGAAATTAATTCAGCCAGCAGCACTGATAAATCACTCTTTTAAAAAGTGTTTTCTTTTTAAAATAAAAACAAAATGCCAGGCATCATACCTCCATATAAAATAAAGTCTCTACTTTATTTCAGTCCCTATGTTGCACTACCTGGCTGGAAGACAAGTGTAGAACATTTGTTCCTGAAAAAGACAATTAAAAAATAATTCATAAATCCTTCTCTGGCCTAAAGGCACAAAACAAAACCTTTTTTGGCCTAACAGAGTTCATCACCTGAATGGCAACTACAGAATGAGGCAGTAGATTACAGGAGGTGATATTCACAGAAGGTAATTCAAACCACCAAAAATACAGCTTGTGATGAGAGAAAGAAGGTGGTGTAGTAACTGATAATGGAATAAATGTGTATTGTTTTGTCAAGTGACTCTCTAGTTTTGTCACCTTGATGCAGTGAGCAAAGTACTTTATCCTGAAGAATGAAGACAGGGAGCTCTGAGTGATCTGGTACTGTAATGCAAATTACCAGTCACACTGTTTTCATACACAGTGCCTTTCCCCCACACTTCCTAACCAAGTCAATTTATGATCTTTTGACTTCTTTCTGTAATGCATGTAATTACTGCAGAGCATCCTCCATCCCAGCATAATGATTTGAGGTACATTTGCAAAAGTGTGCTCTTAAGTGGCCTAAGAGAAAGCCACATGACAAGAGAGCGTGGTGGCAGCATATGCATAAGCAATTGAGTTTTTGAAGTTGTCTGCTTTGGAGAGCCTGACTGTACTGGTTTGAACTCCACACCCTGAATTCTTGAAAGTGCTGAAATCACCTTGCCAGGTTCCTGGGAAAAAGAAGGGAAACTTCACTCAGAGGGCACTGCAGCCAAATTCTTTGCTGCTCATTTCAGTGTAACCTCAGCTAATTAATTTATCCAGACAGTTTGGTGCACTGCATCCATTTCAGCCTCACAAAAGTATTGTAATCTTCCAGCTGTCATTACTGTTGTTGCTCTTAAAATTTTACCTGTACAGTGGTGCAGATCTGTGGAGTGTCCTGCATTGCTGGAAGGCTCTGAGCAGGTCCTGGGAAGTTTTAGGGTTGTTGTACAGACACTTTAATCTGAATAAACAGGCTGCTGACTGCTGAGGTTTGCCCTGCCCCTTCCTCTGCCTCCTGGGCACTTTGCACTCCAGGTTGCCACCATTACCATTTCTGTAGCCACACAGCCAGCAGAGTCTGAGGATGGACTCAGCTGAAAATGCAACCAGCAGAAGTGATGATGGTTGGGGTTTAAGTGCTTGGCTACCCATCACTAGTGCTAGCAATGGGAATAAGTTTCTGGGGTGGAGGAGCAGGGAACCAGAGGCCAAGAGGTAAAACAGCAAGGCACAGTGTGCCCAAGGACTTCCAGCTTCGAGACAAGGCAAAAAAAGAAGCAGTGATAAAAGTGAAGGAGGATGGCAAGTAATACAGGTATAGCCTAGTGTCATAATGATTCTCAGCAGTTTTCTTTACAGCTTTGCATTTTTAGTGCTTCCCTAATGTTTAGTCACAGCAGCTTATTTATGTGAAGAAATAACTTGATTAAAAATGAATGCATAACGTGTTTTACCTGCTATGAATCACATTGTGAGTAACTCGAGCTCTCGAGCAAAGCTCCAGTGGAGGGAGGGAGGGAGGGAGGGCAGCCTGTGCTCCAGTGCTTGGTTTACATCGATGTAGCTGCTGTGCTCATAAATGAATGCACCCCCCACACAGTGCACTACAAAGGACTTTTGATTAAAGAGTTAAGGACCAAGGAAAACCTATCACTCAGTTTTAGAGGATGATTAAGTCTCAAAAGCTGGTTAAATGCCAGTGCCCCCCTTAAGAGTCCCTGCTGCACTTGAGACACAGCCCACCTGTAAATGCAATACCATTGTGTGCAGGCAGTCTGGGGCCTTCCCAAGCTCCCAGCCATGGGTAATGTACAATTGAAACATGGGCTTTTTCATCATCTTAATTGGAGTAATCTCTGCATTTGAATTGATTTCTCTCGACCTTGAAGTGACTGTGTAGATACTGTCAGTGTTGGTTTGGGAAAACCATCTCCTAGCTTGCAGCTGGAGCACTTGGTACCCACCAGGCACCCCTGGGATTGCTGGCCATCCTCATCATCCCCCAGCCCCTGGCTCCTCTGTGTTTCAGAGAAAATCAGCCTGGTTGTGCCCACTGTGCCCTGGTTCCCTAACCCTACTTCACAGAGTGCTGGGGCAAAGCAGAGCTGCAAATCCAGATGCTGGAGGAGCCCTGGGTGTTGGTGGGGCTGTCCCAGCTGGTGGAAGTGTCCCTGGCAGTGTCCAGGAGGCTCTGGCTGTGCACATGGCACACAGTGACCCAGCCCTGTGTTTGCTAGCATTGGCTCCCTGACTCACTCCCAAAGTTTGATGGCCTTTTCAGGGAGCTCACAGTGAATAATGAGATCACAGACCAGCTGAAGTCTGCCTTAGCTCCGTAATGAAAGCTCTGCTGTGACCCCCTAGAGCACAGGAGACACAGGCTGGTTTTTCCTGGAGTAATGATAGCAGCCTACATCACTGCTTCCCAGGAAGGAACAAGGCAAAATATAGCCCACAGCCATACAGCTTCTCATGAGGGGGTGGTCCTGGTGGCTTAAAAGCGAGCCAAGTCAGGACAGTCTGACCCATATTTTGCTAGACACTTACATAATTGTATTCCAGCATTTTTTGAAAATACTTCCTAAGTTGTTGTGCTCTTGCTTAGCCTTTCAGTTGGCGTCACAAAGCTATAGCATCACTCCCATTCAACAGAGGGGTGGGGGGAAATGACCTCCTTTATTTTAAGGGGTCAGTAAAAATCTATTCCACTCTGTTCTGCTCTTAGTTATTGTTTGACTCAGAGCTGCAGGCTATAAGTGCTTTGAGCTCTCAGAGCACTGAGGTGGGCTCTCCCCAGTGCATAACCCTAGGGTGTCCCAAGGTGCTGCTGAAAGCCCTCCTGTAACAGAAGAACAACTCAGCCCCATACAAAGGGAATGTTTTTCCATGTCAGTGTGGTCTGAAGTGTTGTGGGGCCTCTTCCCATGGCACTCCAAGAGGGTGTTTCAATCTCTGTTGTACAGCTGCCCACAGTTATTACCTTAACCACCCTTGGCTTTCAGCTGATTAGAACATCCTGTGGCCTCCACCTGGGATTAAACTTCTCCATGCTTTCTGCCTGAGGGTGCCTTTCCATGAGAGGGAACCAGAAACACCATTAGCTTTCCATTAGGGGGAAATGTAGCATCCACAGCAGGTGCTGCTGCAGGTGAAAGGTTGAAATGTGCCCTTGCAGAGGAGCACTGGAGGTGCTGAGACACGAGGGGTTTGCCCCTGCAGCTGTCCAAAGGAATGTCAGGCTTGGGGCTTTCCAGCATGATTGCTTTCCACACCAAGCCAAGCAGCCGTGGCACCTTGTAAGTAAAGGAGCTGTTTGCTCCTGGGCTGAGCATGGAGCATTTCAGAGACTGCAGACAATTAGGGCCTTGGAAAGGCAGCCCCTGCAGCCACTGTGTAAACACTTCACAGACCTGGGACACTGGCCAGGTCAGTGTGGGACCATCCTGGATCCTGCACCTGGCTGAAAATAAACCCACTATTGCAGTTGGGATCCTTGCAATGCAGCAGGAGTGTCCAGTGTTGAGGAATCTGAACATCTCCCTTGCCATAAGTGTGTTCACAGTACGTTTTGGGGGGTTGTGATGGCTTTTTGGGGTTTTTTTGTGGTTCCATTGCCATTAGCCAGCAGGTTTCATTCCACTGAGGAGGAAGCACACTGAGGGCTGGAGGGTGCCCCTCTCACCCTTGTGCCCCTGCTGCCCCCAGCACCTCCTGAGCAGATGTGTTGCTAAGAACCATGTATTCTCACAACTCTCTTTTCCAGGAAATGTCCCAGGAGCAACAGAATCCACAGACAGAAGCAAAACACAGGGCACTACAGTTCAGACAACACAACAAGAGCATCGACAAGGTTAATTTAAAGAGCGCATGTTTCCACAATGGCAAAACTAACTGCAGAGAGCTTGGACTACAAAATACAGTATTATAGACAAAAGATTAAGACAAGATCTACACATGTTGCCTTGCATTTGTGGTAATCTACACCAATGAGAACATGTACTACAGCTATATTTGATTATGTATGGATATATTTGAAATAGTATACATTGTCTTGATGTTTTTCTGTAATGTAAATAAACTATTTATATCACACAATATAGTTTTTTCTTTTTCATGTATTTGTTATATATAATAAATACTCAGTGATGAGAAAAAAATTGCCTTTCTTAAATTTGCTGTATCTCATAGCTGTGTATAGTCTTGGGATATTGTACTTGGACACTAACAAATCTCTTTTTTTTTCTTTTTCCAGTTCTAGTGGCAATTTTGAGTCTACTGAACTCAGTAGTAGGGTTTTGAGTTGGTCCAAGATCAGCGACAATTATGGATGTGGGAAAGGTGAAGAATAATTTAACCTACATTGAGGAGGGATAAAATATTTCAGATCCGGAGTCAACTACATTTCATCAGCCTTCTTCTCCCATGCCATCTATCTTTACTCTCCCATAGCTTAGGAAGTGTTTTCCTTCTAAATTAAATCCTAACCGAAGGGGAAATGGAAATTCTCGGTAACCGCAAGGAGAGTGTCGGGGGTAACGTTTCCATTTGGGATGGAATTAGGTGTCTGTCAAGGTGAACCCTATGAGAACACTTTGCAGAATCTCCAGCTCTGGTCACTGGAGTGAGTGAAAATTGCTTCTCACTCTTGATTGAAAATTATTAGGTTAAAAAAGTTAATAACATAATAACAGCTGAAATGCCAGTCCCATTTGCACCTCGTGAACATGCTGATATAATTTATTTTTTCAAAGAGAAGGTGAAAAACACTCAGAAAATACCTTATGAATAACTTCGTGGGTGACCCTACTCCATTAAATGTAATGAACCCAAATGCTGGCTATACCTCAGGAAAATAAGGGCATGTGTTTTGTCACATCCACTTGATGGACAAGATGCAAAGTTATTTCCATGGTAGCTGGAGCTCTCCAAAACACATCCTTTCGAGAAGGTACCTCTGCTCTAGTTTGTGCTGTGAATTTTGATGGTGGCAGAGTGAGACTGAAGGGCACAGTGGGGTAACATCACTGCTGCTGCATAACCTCCACTCCTCTAATGGAGTGCCCGAGCTCTAGTCCCAGGGAGCAGCAGAACTGAGCTACAGAGCCCTTGTACCAGCAGTCACTGTGCTGCTGCCCTCCAGAGGCTCTGCCCAGGCAGAACGTACCCAAGACAAGAGTTAGGAGTATTCCTCACTGCCATCACCATGTCAGTCAGACCTGGGCTTACCTGGGATGATGTCTCATGAGTGTGTTTCCATTTCCTGCTTCAGCATCCATCTGGTCACTCTCAGCAGTCACCACCAGCCCAGCAGTGACAGCCCACCCTGCCTGGCCTTCAGGCACAGGTGTGGCAGTCCTTCTACTCTAACACAACTTTTGGTCTTCCCCTCCCTCCCCCAGCCTGCTTTAAAGTGAATCCATTGCATGATGTTCACACGGTCTCAGTTTTTGTCTTGTTCTGGGTTTCTTGGCTTTTTAAAGGTAATAAAAGGTGATTGGCAAGAGATGCTTCCAGACACCTGGTCTGTGCTGATTGATGGGAGTGGGAGTGGTGCTTGCACAGGCAGAGGGGCAGATGATGGCACAGGGCAGCTCTCTGGCACTGGGCTGTGGCCCTGCAGGGACCTCCAGCTCCCTGGAGCCGTAAGCTGAGCCAAGGAAGAAGGAGAGGGCTCCAGCCACCCCTGTCCTCAGCCCTCACCCCAGCTCTCAGGTCTTGGAGCCTTGTTTTCAGACTGGAAGGGTGACCGAGTGGGGCAGGAGAGCACAGGCTGTGAGCAGGTGTGATCCTGGCTGGCTGCAGCACGGGGATGTCTCCATGCTCAAACCCACAGCAGAATGCTCCTCTGTCCCAGTCCTTGCTGGCTTTGTGTCCCACGCCAGGGTGGTGTGACAAGGAGCGCAGGCCAGGCACTGCACAGGTTTGGTGGCACAAGATCCCCTCCAGGGAGACTGTGCAACTCTAGAATTTCATGCCCCGGTGGCATTACAATGTCCCTGCTCAGCCCCCTCCACCTGACAGTGGTGGCAGCGAGCTCCTCTGCGGAGCAGGGTGAGGATGGGGCTGGAGCAGGCAAACGTGGCTCTACCCTGCAGACACCCTCCCGTGCTTTGTGCTTCCTGAGCAAAGAGCTGGAGTCTAACAAGTGCCAAAACCGTGTATTTTGAGCCCATTCCAAATGTCACTCCCCCCACTGGGACTATCAGGTCTGGATTGTTTATTTTGGTCACTTACATTAGACACAAAAATCAAATGTTGGCACATACACACTGCCATGGAGCTATAGCAATAAACCTAATTTTAAAAGGCAAGGTTTGGTCTGGACAAAAATAGCACAGCATCGTTTAGGAGTGAAAACAGGAGTGAAACACACTGTCTCCAAACTTCCCAAGATGATGAGCCTGGCGTTTACTGAGCAGTGGCACATTTAATCCCCAAACAGCCTGCATTTGCCAGGTGTCATTAGCAGCATCCCCAGCTGCAGGGCATGTCACAAAGCCTCACACCTCCCCAGCAAGGCCAGTGTTTAAATACCTGCTGCAGACAGGAGGGCAGAGAGGGGAAAGGGATTTTTGTTTTAACACCCAGGCAGCAGGTCCCACCTCTTTGGGTCTTCCAAACTTAACCTTCAACATTCCAGCATGGGCACACAGTCTGACAGGAACCATGTCTTGGGGTAGTTCATACAGGAACGGACATTTCTACCAAAGACATTTGCAGTAGCTGTACAAAATACAGCAAATTTGGAGGATTTGTGGATTTTGCCTTTTCTGAAGGAAAATGCGTGTTTGTTAGATCCCTGTGCTGGCCAGAACTCGAGCATGGCAATGTCTGTGCAGTTTAACAAGGTGCAGGGAGGTGGGCTGGGCACGTAAGGCCATGGCCAATGTGCCATGCACAAAGCAGAGCCCAGCTCCTCCACCTGCAGTCACACAGAGGGGTGACAAAGTGTTGCTGTTTGTTCTCTTCTCAGTGCAGCTTCAGCAGCACCAGCGAGGTCCCTTGTGATGCCCATGGAGATGGACTCAGCCCTTGGGCAGGGCAGTAATTCCTCTCTTTGGGCTGTTTGATTGCCTGTTTTTGCATAGCACTATGGCAACTGTAAATAGCCTCAACTACCAACACTCACCTACTTTAAAAACCACACTAAATGACCAAATGTGCAAAAACCACTGAAAAGACCAGTATTCCACACTCAGTGTGATGGCTTTGGGGCAACACAAATGGCCCAACAGCCTGCAGTCACTTGCTGGCCTATCTATTTGTTTACCACAAGCCACAAAAGGTAAAATTAAGAGGTAAAAATAGGACTGTTGGCACACCCATTCCCTGAGGAGCAGCCTGTCACATTTCTGGAGCACAAAACCGTGTCTTTATTTCATATGTGATGCATTTATCACAACGGCATCCTGACCTCAGTCCTCAAAATAAAGCCAGGTGTGCTATTAGCAGAGCCCCTCACCTCCCCAGCCTGGGGTGGTCAGATAGTGCCCAACACCTTCCTTTTGGATGCTGGGCTGGATCCCAGGCCGTAAGGAACTCGCCTGACTGACCTCACCTCTCCCCAGTGCTGCATTACAGGACAGGCACAGCCCCCACTCCTCACCATCTTCTCCTTAAAGTCTGGTCAGATGTTCATTATCAGTCCCTTTCATCCAGAGATAATAAGACATGCCTTACAGAACATTACCATTACAAAAATATTATAATTAACGAAGGGATGCCGGACACCCTATTCCAACTGCACACTGAGGAACAGGGATCACCTCAACAGCAGAGCCATTGGGGCAGTTCCTGCTCCACCAGCACAGGCAGCTGTGGTTCTGCAGAGGTTCTCTGTGCCAGCTGTGTTGGGCAGGGATGCCCAGGAGTGTCCCATGCCCAGGGTAACCCAGCGGGCAGGGGGACGCGGGTGCCGTCTATCGCCGCCTCCTATTTTCCAGAAGCAGCCCTCAAAAAAAGCCTCATCTTCAAAGAGCTCTCTAAAGCTTCTTTGAAAACAAAATGATTAAAGGCTATCTTCCCTCTCATCCGACATCAGACACATCGCACGCCGCATCCTTGCTTTCACCCCTGATTATGCATGCAGCTTCTCCCAGCTCCCGCTCCTGCGTCGGCATGGAAGTTACAGCCCCGAATTAAAAGCCAGGTTCATTACTGCACATCAAAGCTGGTGCTGTGCCTCGGCCAGCCTGGCCCTTTCTTTAATTTATGGGTGCGTGGCCAGGCTGCAGCTCTGCTTGCAAGGCGTCTACAGCCCCCACAGGTTTGTAAGGCAAGCTGAGGGTGTCTAGCACTGTTGGTGGGGCTTTTCCAGAATAATCAACAACCTCAGCTGAACTTGAAGGGAGATGGAGAAACACATTAAGTTTTTAAAGTAATTTAAAACTATTATTAAAAATAATATAAATAATATTAACATTTCATCTGTATTTCTGGTCTCAATGGGCCACAGCCTGGCTGATGAAGCCTCTTACAATATGCTCTGTCTCACATGGAAGCCAAAAATCTTTTTTTTTTTACCACACACACACAGGATCTGGGATGCTGCACCCTGGCAGTGCAGCCTCTGCTGGCACCTGCAAGCAGGTGGGGCAGGGGGACAGGAGGAACAGGCACAGCAGCTCCTACCCTGCCAGCCTTTGGGCTGATGCTTTGCTTCCAAATGCTTGTCATATTAGGTGGCCTTAATTTATTTTAGTTTCAGTTTAATTAACAGTTTTGTCACAGCAGGAGGGCTGTTAAAAACAGAGATGCACGTAAAAAGGGGGAAAAAAATAACAGGCAAGATTTTTGTCAACTTTTCCTTTTTCTTTTTTTTCTTTATTTGCCGTATTGAATGCGAGCCACAAGGCAGTAAAATATTCCGCAGTCTCACACAGCAGCAGCCAAGCTGCAGAATTTTAAAAAAAAAAGCATGTGAGGAATCTGCTCTATAATGCTAACGAGGTGGCACTTTGTCAATAAAACAGGAGGTCAATTCCACCCAGTCCAGGGAGCACGGACACCCAGGGAGGAGCCTTGGGTCAGTCCCTCTCCCCTTGGGTTTTCCATGGGCTGTGGGAGCCACGGTGCAGCCACTGCCACCAGAAGGTGAAAAATGTTAGGAAAATGTAGTAATGCCTCATAAACTTGCCATGAGAGAAGCTTTGAAAGGGGCTTGGTTTGCACTGGGTCACTAGGAGAAGTGGTGTAATTATTCAGGGTAAGATCCTGTAAATGCAGCATCATCCCCCCATCTGAAATCAGCCCCTAGCCCCGACAGCAGCGCGGGTTTCACAGCACAGCTTTCAGCAGAGCAGGGATGAGCACAGAGGTGAGCGAGAGCCGTGTAATGTGACCTGAATTAGCAGCTATACATAGTGCTTCCTGCATGTTTTACATTTTCAAATAAAAAGGATCTTCTTGTTTAATGGTTAATAAAAATGATTAGTGCTCCCAGGGCATGGATCCTGACAGATGCAGACCGTGCTGGAGGGACCAGCTACAAGCCACGAGAGGAGATGAAACCGATGATTTTATTTTTTTTTCCCGTGGAGTACATCACCACCAGCATTTGCAAGTTAATTTGTAATATAATTATATGTTGCTTCTGTCACAGAAGCGCAGCACGTGTGTGGGCCGGCGGCCCTGGCAGTGCCACAGCCCAGCCAGCAGTGCTGCAGGGAGGAGCAGCCAAGAGCTGGGGGCTCTGTGTGTGTGTGTGTACACAGACACAGACAGGTTGGGATGTATAAATGCATATGTGGACACATACATGCACCTGTGTGTGTGCATACACACATGTACACTGAACACACGCTCATATACACGCGTGGATGTGCTGTGTACTCATGCACGTGATAAATACACATGCACATACAAAAATGTGATTTTATATGGAAGAATAAAATTATATTTGATGATGGATACTGTAGAGAAGAGCCAGCTGACTGCCCTGCAGCACGTGCTGTGTCAAAGCCACAAAGAATAACAGGGCAGAAGAGCTGAGCCCTGCTGAGCTCCCTGTGCAGCTTCCTAACAAATCCAAAACCTGCCATGCCAGCCTCATGGCAGCATTACAGCCTCACTCTGAAAGCTGGGTTGACTTTCTTTTTAAATTAATTTATTATTATTATTGTTAGTTCTTTTCATGGCATGCCATGTAGAGGATTATGGTCAGTAATAGTTTTCCAAGAAATAAAGTCTATGAAAGTAATTGTTAGGAACAAGCTGCAATAGCAAATTGCTTAGTGGTTGCCATAGTGCAGCAGCACAATTTGAGATTTAATATCATTACTAATGATATTTACTTGGCCTGCAGGAGAGAGTGAGACTTGTGCTCTCTAAATGTCATTTGACTGCTAATATGTCAGGGTGCACACCCAGCCTGGCCGTGGGGAGTGACCAGGGCCAGCACTGCCCGCAGGCAGCGATGCTGTGCCCGTGTCCCCTGCCCAGGCTGTGACAAGGAGTTCTGTGAGACAGGGGACCCCAAAAAGCCACACACGTGTGTAGCAGCAGTGCTGGGGCTCAGCTGCTCCCTGGGACACCCAAAACCACCCCCAAAGCCTCCAGTTCACTGATCTCTGGCTCATCTACACAGACGGCGAGCTCAGGCTCCCTCTCCCTGTTGGGCTTCTCCCTGGGAGGGGGAGACATATTGCCTTGCTGTAAAGTGAGCCATTTAGCTTATTAAACGCTGTTAAGGGTGCCCTGAGGTCTGTGCACATGTGGGACCATCAAGAGGGAATCATTATTATTATTGTTCTTATTAGTCATAGTCATTTTCCCAGCGATAAGTCTTGTGTCCAGATGTCTTCCCATCCATCGTTAAATTTTCTGAGGCCAACACAAAACAGTTGTGAAGATGGACTAGTCCAAGTCACACTTGAAACAGTGCAGGAGCAGAACACCCATGCAAAAATAAATATATATATGTTTTTAAATTAAAAGACAAGTGAAAGAAAGGGTCATAGTTGGCTAAAAATGAATTGCGCAGTGCGTAAAAGAGAAAACAGATTAGAGAAGATAACGTTTTAGTTTAAGTGTTCCATCATTATTAATTCATTTGGTGCTCTTTATGATAATACCAATCATTTGGAATTCATTTGGTGTTTATGTGGATGTCATCTCGACTCCTGCAGAAATTCCAAAGTAATTCAGCATTAATGTGCTATTAAAAATTGTTACCAGCCACTACCTTCATTACTTCACCAGCACAGCCTAATCTTTCTTCTCTCATTCTCTAAGTCCAAATTTCAGTGTTTATTTTGCTTTTATCTTTATTAGGGTTTTAAAATGTAATGCTTCTATTTAAAAATTCTCCTTATGCTACATGAGTATTGTCTTTTTTCTGACAGCATCAAAATTACACAAATAAAAGAGGGGGTTAATAGTGATCCTTCATTTTATTGCTGGCATGTGGCTGAGAAACAGCCAAAGAGGCTTCAGTTTATCGTTTACAAGAGTTATTTTACCAAGCTGGTACTTGTGTGTGCAGCAGATACCAGGGAGCCAAGTGTGGATGAAGTAACACCTGTCCTGTGTGGAGCTCTCTGGGTTTGGGCACTGCAGTGCAGGGTCCCCAGGAGAGACCAAGCTGCCCCTGACGACCCCTTTGTGCACTCACCCCACCAGTGGAGCACCCCTCTGCTTCCAGCTGGGAGCAGCTGCCAAAATGGATATTCTGGGTCCAAGCCCCAGCAATAGAGGAAAAAAGGCTGCACTTTCATGTAACATTAACAAAACAAAACAAAATAAAGGAGATTGAATGCGAAAACCTTACATTAAAGGAATATTAATTAGCTTTTATAGTCAAGAACTTGATGGCTAGAAAATGCCAGATTGCTGGGGAAAATAAAAAAGAAAATCCCAAGGCTAGAGTCAGCCCCCAGCTGTGCCTGTCTTGTTGTGCAGCTCCATAATTATATGATCCATACTGTTTTCCCCCTGGATATCTGCTACTTTGGACCACACACATATAATGGCACACTGGGGCAGAGTGAAGTCTGGGCTTGGCAGCTCTCAGCATCCACAACTGTGGAGTGTTGACCTTGCAACCAAATGACATTCTCCTAATGCTGTTTCTTAGCAAATACCACTTGTCTGAAACCACAGACTGCCACTGTGTGAGCAAAGGCACAGGGGCAGGGATGCTCAGTGCTGTGTAGCCCAGGGGGAGTGGGGAACACACCACAGAGCTGGTTTTCATGGAGAGGAGAGTCAGAGCCCCCCAGGTGACCCAAGCCCATCAGCAGGGCCAGGTCAGTACCCAGGAGGGAGAAGGGGAGCAGCCAGGGCTGGTCACAGCAGGGCTGGCACTGAGCACCCCCAGCACTCACCTGGGCCCTGGCTGTGGAGCAGGGAGGTGACAGCCCCATCCCACAGCACGACCAGGTCCCAGCTGGGCATCCTCTGCCACTCACACAACTGCAGAGCACAGATTTGCAAGGAGAATAAGCCCGTTGCAGAGGAATTTTCCACTTAATCAAAACCCTGCGAAGAATATGAATGCTTACAGGTTAAAGGAACCTGGCAGCTCTAACTTGTCTGTCATGTCTTTAAGGATTGCCATTAAGTCATAAACGTGACAAAGATTAAAGAGTTTATTAATGTTATTAGAGAGTTGAGATAAAATGCTATGCCTTGCAGGGTCTCTCTTCCTCTCTCACTATTTAATGAAAACATTTTCATCACTTTCTGAATCTATTATACCAAGTATTCATTTCAGGAGTCCTAAGATGATTTTATTTTAATTAGAAAAGATGTGGCAAGCACCTGAAAGTAATACAGTTAAAATACCTCGCCACGGTTCCCCTTCTCACTGCTGCCATCAGACAAGAGTTTCCTCAGCCTTGCCACGGCAGCAGAGTGAGCCCAGGGTGAGTGAAGGAGCACAGGGAAGTTCTGTAGAATGGCAAGACCATCAGGCCAGTCCCTCCTGGACATCCTGAGAGCCAGCAGCACCTCAGCCCAGGCCAAAGTCATGGGGTGGGGAGAGCCTCTGCATCCACAGGTGGGACCAGGGAGCATCCCTGGGGAGCAAGCAAGGGCTGGGAGCATCTTCTGCAGGCACACGATAAAGTGAGGTGCTGGCTGGTGGAGCAAGGCAAGTGAAGGAAAAGAAGCTTAAGAAAATGAAAAAGGGAGTTTGTGATGGCCTGTGAAAGGAGCCCTATCCTCTGCAAATCTCTGGCAGCTATTCACAAAACCAGAAGCAGCCAAAAGCCTTGATGCCGGTGCTTTGACTTTGGTTTGTGTTATACCATGACTGAGTTTTAATTCATGGTTAGAGCAGCTCCACTCTTTTGCTGATAAAGACTGGAAATCAGAGCAGCACTGGGACATTTACATGTTTCTGTGTGAGCCTTCCCTTCCAGCTCAAGACTTTGTAACTGTACTTGTAAGGCAAGCAACTCACAGATGCTCCTCCTTTTTAAACTTTCCAACTAACCCAATTTAATTTGTTAATTTATTCTGTAACCTGATTTACTGTTAATTTATTTTGGTGAGTAAGATATCCCAGCTTTAAGTTCCAATTAAGTAAAGGGGAGGGCTTAATGCTTTTGCTGCACAATATCTTCATGCCACATTGTACTCCATTTTAACACCACACTGAAGCATTGCCAGTTTATTGCCACTAATACAAATCCATACATCTGCAAATTAATGTCATGCACACAGCACATTGCTCCTTGCAAATGTACCTTTAACAGGGCAATATTGGCAATATTGGCTGCAGCAAGCATCACTTGTTGCTTAGTGACAACCTGCTTGGGGCAGGTCTATCCTAAACAGGAATGAAGAGCCCAGGGATGTGACTGTCCACCCCAACTCATTCACCCCTGCAGATGCTGCTCACCCCTGGTTAATAGATCCAGGATTTGATAATTTCTTTTTTTTTTTTTTTTTTGAGGTGTATTTCAATTTAGGGATGTTAAAAATGATAAAACAATCCCCAGCAGCAACCCAAAGCGTGCTGATCACGTTGGCAATGCCAACCCAAGTCAGCATGAGCACAAACTGCTCAGGTTGTGCTACGCTATTGCCAGCTCAGCATTTTGCACCGGAGACTTTTAAAAAATTTACACACAGTTTGTTGCAATCAACTCAAGACGACAAGAGGGAAATCAGATTGTATTAAAACCATCCTGAGGGTATCCTGAGGCTGTTCTAGTCTTCCTGAAGCCCAGGGAAAACCCCTAGAGCCAGAAGCTGTCAGCTCTCACCTCTACTCTTGTGACCAGCCCCTGCTGTGACAAATTATTTTTGAGTGGTGGGTGCATCCCTGCACCCACCCACTGTGTCCATCCATCCATCCACTCATTCATCCATCCATCCATTCATGCCTCCATCCATCAATCATACATCATCCATCCATCATACATCATCCATCCATCCATCATCCACTTATCCATCCATTCATCCCTCCATCCATCCCTCCATCATCCATCCATCCATCATACATCATCCATCCATCCATCCATCCCTCCATCTGTCCATCCTTACCTCCATCCATTCATTCATCCATCCATGCATTATCCACCCATCATCCATCCACCATCCATCCATCATGCATCCTTCCCTCCACCCATCATCCCTCTATCTGTCCATCCATCATCCATCCATCCATCCACTTATCCATCCATTCATCCCTCCATCATCCATCCATCCATCCATCATACATCATCCATCCATCCATCCACTTATCCATCCCTCCATCCCTCCACCCATCATCCATTCATCTACCCATCATCCCTCCATCTGTTCATTCATCATCCATCCATCCATCCATCCCTCCATCCATCCCTTCATCCATCCATTCCCCCACCCATCCCTCCATCCCTCCACAGTGCTGTGCCTCCCCCAGCCCCTCCCCTGGGTGCTCTGCCTGCCAAGCAGCTCTCCACTGTGCTGCTCCTGCCTGCCCTCTGCCAGCTGTGGGTGCCAGCCAGCTGCTGCCCTGGGCCAAAAAAGTGGCAAGTAAATAATCTAACAGCATCCATTAGCCCTGCCTTGGACAGCCCGAGCAGAGGGGCCCACAGGCTCGAGCCCAGGTTTTTAAAGCCATTATGCCGTGACTGTAGGCACGGCTTATTCACAAAAGATGAATGCAGGGTTTGCAATCAAGGGGAAATTAGCATCTCTGCCAGCAGAGAGGGTGAAGCTGCGAGCCAGCCAGCACTGCCAACAACCTTGATTCTGTTTTTGGCAAAGCTGGCTGGCTTGGCAAACACAATGGTAATGAGATAAACTGAAATACCAGGCAACAGGGCTGCTCTTTGAAGTAACTGTCCTCCAGGGCAACAAGGAACAAGACGAAAAGGTTTTTAGAGACATGGTTTGGATGCACAGGGAACATTATTTGCATTCCTGAAGTCTGCCCTCGGTTTGCAAGGCTTGTGTGTGCTGATGCCAGGCAGGCAGAGGAAGGGCAGGAAAGCCCAGGCAGCAGGTGCAGTGACAAGGCAGTACAGAGAGAAGGGCAGCCCTGCAAGGAGCTTGGCAATGCTGGGGTTAAACCCTTATTTCTCCTGAGAAATGCCTGCTGGGGTGCCCACTCCATTCCCAGCGCATCCAGATGCTTTGTTTCAAGCATTTAACTTTCAAATACGTATCTATGTAAGAGAACTGGAGACAAGACAAAAGATTAAATAATACACTGTCAAACCTCAGTCAGGAAGCACAGGTAAGCAGCGAGTGTGGGATTTCATCAGGCAGGATCTGCAATGTCATGGACACAGGAGAAGGAGGAAAAGGCAAGGCAAGGAAAGGGCAAAATGTGGCACAACGTGCTGCCTTGGGCTGTGAGATGGGATCTGAGCACGTCCCCAGCCTATATGAACCAGAGGGTGAAGCCTAGGTGCGTTCTCCAAATCCCTTTAAAAATGCAGCATTTTAAAGAAAGATTGTGCAGGAACACCTCCAGGGGGCTAGCCCAAGGCTCCTGCCCTGGCTGGATCCCTGCAAATTGTGATTTTGGAAAGAAAAACTCCATTCTATCAAAAGTGCCACGTTTTCCTCTGCACCAGAAATAGTCCTTCTTAGAGTGGAGCCAACTGAGACGAAAATGTTTATTACATAGGAGAATTGTAAGAGAGAAGTGCCTGAATCAGAACAAAATGTAAAAGAGGGGAAACAAATGTAAAAATCTCTATAAAAGTTTTAATGGATCCTTTCAGATGTGGAGTGGCATTTTAATGTGACACTTAAAATTATTTCTCTTTTTTTTTTTTCTTTTTTTTTCTCTCTCCAGCTTTTAGGCAGACCATTAATCTGAGGGGGCTTTTTCTGCCTGCAGAGGAGCAACACTTCAAAGCAAGCACCTACCAGATGCTGGCTGGTGGGCAAAGCACAGATGGGGTGGGAGAAGTCAGGGCCCTGGGCTTTGCAGCACACGGAGGACAGCCTCCCAGATGCCAAAAACCCAAAGAGCACCCGAGCCCCAGGGAGCTTTGCTGCAGGTTTGGTGTGGAGGGACAAACAACCAGCAGAAAATGGAGTGGGAACATCTCCTGCTGCTTGCAAATGCAGAGAGACACAGCAAGGCAGCCCTTGCTGGAAGCTTCTTCTTTCCTTATGCCAAGGACCTACTTTTAGGAGTTGGCTCCAGCCTATGCATTTCCAACACCTTAAAATTCTCCAACTCCGTGCTTAAATATATTTGGCCTATTGCTGACCTTTCCCAATCCTGGGAACAGCCATTTCTTCTTGCTGATGCAGATGCAGGAAATTCTTAACTAAATCCTAACTGAAAGCCAGAAAAGCAGATAAGCAGGCTAATCCCATCAGACCCCAGGCTCCCTGGGACTGCAGGTCGAGCCCTTGCTCTGCAGCCCAGCTCAGCAGTGCGCTCGCCCCTCTGCAGGGCTGGGAAGGAAAGCCTCCCCACTTTCCAAATTTTGCTGCCCTAAATTGATTTCCTGACATTTGTGGGGCATGAAAGCAGTCTCTGGCTACTGCTCCCTTCAAAACAGACCTTGCAGAAATCTGTGGAAAATCTATTTGAAGAAGCACACGTGGTTCAGGTGGTGGGGTTCGTGTGCAATTTTTTAGGTTTTGGGTGCATAAACACCCCCTTCCTGAAAATCCAAATTCTCACCAGAAATATGTGATAATACTCAATCAGGAATAGCCATGACTTTTAGAGACATGTTTATGTTAGTCCACAGGGGAAAATAGTGCAGTGGCACTGTATATGCAAAAAGTGTCCATTTTGATGCCTTCTGCTCTGGTTTAAAGGAAACCAAAAAAGAAGAAGATGGGATTAATTTAATCTAGAAAACCATCGCTTTTGTCTGAATTCGGTCTGCTTTCTCAAGGAGGGGTCTGGAAAGCCAGTGCAGGGGAGAAAATGAAATCCCAGGCACTCACTCATTAATGGAACAGCACCAAGCTCATTAGGAGCCAGGGCTGGTGCCGAGGGTGCCCCGTCTGCAGCAGCTGTTCTGCACAGCACAGCCCTGCTGGGAGCCCCAGTTGGGCTGAGGGCTGGAGGGGACCAGCCTGCCCCAGCAATTCGGGGAGCTGTCACAGTGACAGAGCCCCCCTGATGTTACAAACAGCACAGGGACTCACTGCAGGGCTGCTGCAGAGGAACCCGGCAGAGGAATGGGCAGTGTGCTTACCTGCAGTGCTTCTCCATACTTGGCACACACAGAGCCCTGTCCCCTCCATCCCCAAAGTCTCCAGTCTCCTCTTTTTGCCTTCCTTTCTCCCCTGGGCAATTCCCCCTGAGCCTGCAGGCAGGCAGCATTAAAGCCACAAGCAGCATGAAGAGTGTGAGAAAACAATGAAGGTGGTTGGAAATAACATTCGTAAACTAACTCCCCTGGAGGTTGGTTTTGTCCCCTTGCCTTTAGGCTTCTGTAAGAGCACTCCTACCGAGTCTGCTCCCCAAGAAGGGACCTGCAAACCCCAGCCATCACCTGGTTTGCCTGTGCAGCTGGCAAGGATAGCCTGGCACAAGATCAAAAGATAAGTGGGCAGCCTTTCAGCTTGGAGTTGTCCACAGCCCATGTCCCAGGAGCTGACAAGTCTCGTGCTGGGGTGGAAGCCTGAAGGTCACAAAAAATTCCCATGGCTAAAAGTGAAAAAGTAATTTCAGAAGAAGGTGGGTGACACTAGGGACATGCTGTGCAGAGAGCACGTGGGGCTGGAGCCACGGCTGCAGGACAGCCTGGTGGGTTGGCCCTGCTCCCCTTAAAGCTGGGAGGAAAATCATCCTTGGAGGACAAGAATACGACATCTACAGTGCTGTTGTTTCAAGAATATTATTTTTAAATGCATTTGCTCTACCAAGTGCCTCTTAAAAGACTGGCTACAAGTGATCAGTGTAATTTTTCCCTCAGGGAGCTGAAATTCTTCACCCCAACACACATCACCTGCTGAGGCAGCCACAGCTGCTGTGCCAGGGGTTACACAAGGAACACAGGGCCCCACCAAAGGTCCAGCCAGCCCAGCTCCTCACCCCTGGTTTCAGGCAATAGCAGAGCAAGGCTGTGTCCTCAGCGTGCTGTGTCCCTCAGCAGGGCTGCCCTGAAGAACACGAGCTGCTGCTGCCTTCCAGCAGCCACCTGCAGCCCTCTTCCATCAGTGCCCGTGGATCAGCACTGGGGAAGGGCAGCCTGGGCACTTTGGGGTGGGCAAATGCTGCTCTGGATGGCCCACCCTGCTTTGTGCAGCAAGAGCAAGGGGGACCTCGTCTTCCCTCCCTCTTTCTCCCAGGTCATCACAACCTGTACATGTTTGCTTGGTATTAAAGTTGGTGCACATTGATGTTGCCATAATTAGTACTTGGAAAAAGTAAGAAAAAAGCCAGAATACTAAGAAACACTAAGCTCAAAACCAGGAGTTCAGCAGCACAGCTGAAGTACTTCCAACCCTCTCCTATCAAAAATAGACAGAGAATGAAGGAACCTCTTGACCACGTCCTTATCTCACCCTTGTGAGCTCCAGGGCCTGGGGGAGAGCTGTGTGCTCTGCACAGCAGATTATTAAAGGTTGCTCTAATGGATGCAGAATGCATTTGCATATCATATACTACACAGGCACTCTGTGTTACACAGCTTCCACATCTTCAGATTCACCCACATCACTGGGAACAGCATCACCTCCCACGAGTTACTGGACTCCCCAAAGCCCCCACAAGTACTAGATATGGTTCTCTCACTGGTTTGACCTGCCCTCCCATGTCCCCACACCTTTGGTTGCTCTATGTAGGTGTTTAGTGTTTCTAGATGAAATTTTTTCCTGGGGCATATCAAAATATGTCAATCATAGCAAGGTGAAGCAGCAAAACCAACAGTGTTACACAGCACTAACCCTCACCAGGCTTAGACCCACCCTGCTGTGAGAAACCTCTGGTCCCACACCCAGCAGGATTTGGGAGCAGCAAACACCTAAGACTGATCTGGTCAACTCGTGACATCATGCTGAATTTGGTTAATATTGTAATGAGGAAAGAAAACCCTGCATCCAGAAATAAATGTTTTGAAAAAGGCTTTGACATTCCCTCAAACTTTGTTTTCTCACCTTGAATTTTTCTAGAAGGACACACACAATAGATTGCAGACATTTTGTCCCTACCTGGTATACTCCCTTTGCAACTAAAGGAGAGATTTGTTTAAGATGCTCTTAAAATTAGCTGCTGAAAAGCCTCTGCAGACAACCATCACCTTGCACAAAGAAAGTGTCAAGGGACACCAGCTAGCACTTCTAGACACTGCTGATGGTGAAACTTCTCCTCCCACCGTGTTTGGAAATTCCCACGTGTCTTAATGCACCTGGAAAGACTGCTGAAAAGTGTTGTTTGCCCTTTAAAAGCAGAAACCTTTCAAACCTAAAAAATAATTACATGGATTTCACACGAAGTGACACTGGCAATATGCTGTTAAATAGAGATGTGCGAGGCAACAAAGATGTCGAGATCAGAAATGGACTAATCCTAAAAAGCCAGTCTTACAGGAGAGACAGAGGAAAGGAAAGGCAAAATAACCATGGTCTGAATAATACTGGAGAGTAAGTACAGGAAGGTGCAGAATTAACCTTTTCCTAATTGATTAAGAGTCACAAGGCAAAGGAAATCAGCCAGCTGAGAGCGAGATGGGGGTTTCAGCCCCTGAAACACTTTGGCTGTCCTTTAAAAGCAGCAGGAGAGGAGGGCAGTGGCTGCCAGGAGATGGAGCACAGGCACTGGGAAGGGTCTATTACAGGATGTGAGCCCACCAGATAGGGATCAGCAAACACATCTGAACGGGCTTGTTTGAAAGGCAATCAGATTTTTTGTGAGAGGAAAATTAACCCGGGAGGTGGGACTCTAAAACACTTCTTTAACCTCCCATAACCTTCTATTTCATATGCTCCTACCATCAGTTCTTAATTCTTCAGATATTACCATATTTACTAACAGGAGAAGATGTGAAATTATTTGCCCTAGGTATAAAGTGGAGAAATTTATTTATTTTTAGTCTAGAACTGCAGTTCTCAAATCATCTGACGACTCACTGCAAACCTCCTGCATCATCCCTGTGGCACATACCTTGAGTGCAACTTGGCCAGAAGCAGGGTTTTTTTTTTTCCTCTTTTTTTTAAATTTTGAAACCACTTCATTTTTATTAACACCCACCCTCTTAGATCTCATGATGGAGAGCTCTCCTGGACACTGGGCTCTCACAAACGCAGATCTGGCAAATGACATGGAGAGGATTCAGGTGGAGAGCGACACTGTTCTGTCTGCCTGGTCCTCTCAAAGCTCATTAGAGCAGCAGAAGGTGCAGACCCGCTGTCTGGCACAGCAATGTTGAATCTGGGAAAATACACAGCTTTAAAGAATGCTGCTTGCTTCCTTGAATTACGTGCTGTCACACCACACAAAGCTGTCGACTGATGTGATGATAAGCAGGGGAAAATACTTATCAGCACTAAAAAGAAAAGAGGAACAGAGAGGATGGAAAGAGTGCTATGTTTTAACACAGAATTTAGCCTGCCTTTTTTTCCCTTGCACCTCCCATTCAGCTGGGTGTTGTCCAAGAGGACAAGAAATTTTTCTGAGTCCCTTAAATGGTATTTTTCAACTCAAGTCAGCTGAAGAAGCCAGGCTTTCCATTCATATCAGTCCTTGCATTTACATGTAGCTCATTTAGAGCAGCCTGCTTTTTTTGATCTGTGCATGGAGGTTAAAAGCATCTTGCTTGCCTTAATCCAGTGTGGTATCCTCAGATGCCTGGAAGTCACTCAGAAACAAACAAAAAACCAACCCACTGCAGCACTGAACACTGCAGAATAGTTGCTATGATGTCTAGTGCTAAGAAACAGAATTATTAGAAAAGCTCTGAGGCTGGGCAAACATGTTTAGCAGTGAGGAACCAGGCTTCTTTTGTTCTTCTATACTTTTTAGGGCAAACTTTAGTAAAGCCAAATGCCAATGGGAAAAAAGTGTTTCTTTTTGGAGGCCTATAGGTTATATGAAAGGGAGTTTATCTAAGGAGAAGAAAAAAAAAACCAAGCAAAAGGAAAACCATGCTGTTCTATTTCTTCAATTACAACTTTCCCCTGCTATGGCCTTCCTTGCTCCCATTCAATATTGGATTTGTGGCTACTGCTCCTGGCAAGCAATGAAGAATCTGGAAAGGGAGATTCTGTGGAGAAGGCATGCTAGGAGAAAAAGCCCTTCCCAAATGAAGATTGATTTTCTCAACCCTTCTTTCAGCAATCTGCAATGCAGTCATAAGATTCAGAGGGAAAAAGAGAAAAATACTTTGGTGTTTGTTTTGGGTTGGTTTTGGTTTTTTTTTTTTTTTTTTTTTTTGAGGGATAAGGTCCCTTTAGAATAGGGCTGCACTACCAACAATCAAAACCCTACAGTGAGGAAATCTCTCAGGTACGTGAGATCCCCATGTACTCCTCCTGTGCTCCCCTGCCCTCCCTTCCCAAGGGATGAAGAGCAGGGGAGATGGATCTGCACTCACAGGGGAAGCTGCGGCACTTGGGACCTGCCTGCAGCTGGCACTGAATTTCTGTGTCACTTCAGAGAATTTTTAGTGAAGTGATCCAAGCAGCACCACCTGAGGATGACATCAGGGTGAGAGCCAGTTGAAAAGCAATGGCCCAGCAGCTGCTTGGTTTGGAGGACTAATTATGGGACAGACACATCTGGGTCATGGCTTTGCATCCATGGCAGCTGCATGCCAGCGACAAGGTCATTACTCTTTGATAGCTCCTTGGTGGCAGACAGGAAATACCTGCAGGTCCAGACTGCTTTGTAGGGCACTGGGATGCTCCTCAGGGTACCCTGCATGGCAGGGACTAATTGATCTTTATTTCCATCAGCCTAAACAGAGATCTCAGGGCTGATCTGATGCACAGCAAGAGGCCAGCCTGGAAGATTGGCTACCTTAGCAGCTTCCCTGCCACCCAGAGAACAGAACGCTCTTCCACGAGCTTGCTCAAACTGCAAACACTCCAAACACTGCAAACCAAAATGGACTTTGGCAAAGGACCAAGGGTCGCAGAGAGTGCACCCAGTGCAAGCCCTCCACCATCCTTTCTCACAGCAGGAGTAACCTTTATGTGGCTGCAGCCCTGAATCATCTGAGACATCTCCAGAAAGCCTGGCAAGACAGCCTGGAGCCTGTGGACAGAGCCAGGCTTTAGTAGCTAAAGATCCACGAGCTAAAATAAAGCCAGGGTATCCATACCCCCCACCTGGGAGCTGGGGCAGCCCCTTGGTTGGGCAGCGGAGATGGCAGAGGAGGAGGTGCCCGGCTCTGGGGTGGGTGACAGGGCACCACTGAAACCCTGAGCAGCAGCACGGGCTCAGTCCTGCAGCCAGCACATGGAAATAACTCCTGGTGAACTGTGCTCGGGTTAAAAACCAAGTTCAGGCCGCTCACGGCTGTGATTTGAACGCGGGTTCACCGCCTCTAACCCAGGGCAGACAGCACGCCAGAGAGCAAGTCTGAGACCCTCAGTGCTTGCTGCATAAACAAACTAATTTGCAGCCTGACATTTTAGCCGTGTCCTATGTAGATTACTTTCTGCTTATTCAATACTTCTGAATAAAAATGCTTAATGCCTGTGAAGTAATAAATAAGCTATTAATACTGTGCACCATGGATGCTCAGTACCTGATTTAACCTTCTTTTTCTTCTTCTAACCTCAACGGGGGCTCTGAAATACAGGCGATTTTTTTATAACTAAGTTAATAAGTGGTTTGAATCACTGAAAATAATTACTATCAAGAACAGACAGCAGTATGCATAGGGCATATAAAAGCCAGCAAGGGTACAGGTGAGGGAGGGAGAACAAGAGAGAAAATACTTACAAATACCCTAGATTCTTCCAGCCTAGATTTCTGATTTTCACATATAAGAATAAACAGCTTTCAAAATATTCCTCTGTGAAGAGGAAGTAACTCTGGAGGTCCAGGATGCACCCAGGCTCTCTCACCCTGTCTCTCCCAGGGGGCTGAGCTGGCTTCTCCCTGGAGCCCTGTCAGGTCACACCAATGCAGTTTGCATGACAAACTGGCTGGGCAAGGTTTACATCCAGCTTTTGGTTTTAATAATTTGATTTCAGTTCCTCATTTAACCAGTTCACACAATTTTCCATATTTTTGGGGAGCTGCTTTTTCTTTCCTTCTTCTTTCACTGCCTTAACGCAGGCACGCTATGTGCGACCTCTGCAGAAGGATAAATGAAAACCCAAAGTGCTGCGGCGGGCAGAGGCTGTCAGGGAGGCCAGCTGGCCTGTGACAGATCCTGTCTGACTATTTCTCAGACTGCTGTGCTGCCCAGCCCTGTGATCCTGCCCTGCCCAGGTACTCAGCTCTGGGATGTGCACCCGGAGCCTGCTGCTCTTTCATCCTTTCCATGCCATCATGTCCCATGAGCGCTACTCAGCACAAACAGTAACTCAGGTTGACATCGTTCCTACCAGAGATGGGAGCTATTGAATTATCTAAGGACAAACCTAAATACTAGCTTTTAAAGGATAACTGATCTACTAAAAGCAAGTATTGTTTTGGACACGCCATGTCATATTTATCACGCTTGGCTTTGCATTGCACTGTTATCTTCTGCCATGTCATCAGAACAACATGAAGTCGCATGCACAGCATGACAGATGCCTCAGCAATGAGGGAAAGACACTCTCTAGATTCCAAGTCCATTATAACTCCTCTCAAATAAAAGATTCAAAGGATATGAATGATGGTGTGTCTGCAGGCCAAAAGTGACTCAAGTCCCCTCAGTTATCTGCAGAAAACAGATCTCAATTCACCTGCTTTTCACATAATTAATGCCCTACTTGCTTCCATTAAATGTTATTTCATTATCATCCTCTTCCAAACAACCTGATTACATAGTAGGAAAATCTCTTCTTTCAGCTTTGTAGCAACAATAAAAATTCTGGATAAAGGCACAATTCCTTTTAACCACAATACTCATCATAATCCCTTATTTACTGCTAGAAAATCTCCCCTCTGTTAAGAAGAGGCATCACCTCAAGTAATCTCCACAACAACACAAGAACACTTTGTCAATCTTCACAGGAGCAGCCCATTCTTGTCTTTTGCAAGAAGGTTGATTTCTTAAATACTCCTCAAGAAATTTCAGAAGGCAATAAATCATTGAGAACATATTGTAATAAAAAGTATCCTAGAAGAAAGCATCCGTGTGTATTCAGCTTCAAGTTATTAAAATTTCTAATTTTTACTCTCTTTTATTGAAGAGAGAAAGAAAAAACAGACAGGTTATCCTGCCTTTCACTGAAAACTACATCCTCTTTTCCCAGAAATATCCAAAAGTGGAAGGGGAAAGCTCTTCTGTTTCCATACACAGCTTCTGATCTGCAACTGGGAAAAACAAACAGCATCTTTTTCCAAAGAACACAGCACTTTTGAAAGAAGTTACAACATTGGTGAGCATTTCAATCACACTTCCTAACAGCCCACCCTCCATTTGGAGAGGGCATTTAACAGAAACAACAAAACCCCTTCCCTGAAGCCCAGGCTGCCTGGTGACCTTGCAGATCCCCACAGCCCCCACAAAGGCATCGAGGACGGAGCTGGCTCTCTGCTGCAAAGGCAGAGCTTGCTCCCTGTAGGTAACCACAGCCCAACCTGCAGATCCTGCCATTTCCCACGTCCTTTCAGCATCACCTCTGCACCACTTTTTAATGGACTGCTCCTCCTGCTCCGTGCCCCACATATCTGCTGGAGGAATACAATGCTGCCCGGCCATATGCTGTTCAATTTGTTACTGCTGGTGTCCTGACCTCGCTTTTGTCCGAGCTGCAGAAACCTCCAACTGAGCAGCTGAAATATTCTCTTCTATCTGAAGCTAAGGAAACTATTTTTTCCCCTTTGTAAGACTTAATTTGCTTTTCAAAGGGGAAAAAATATACACATATTTTAAAAAAGCACATAGTTTATTACTGTGCTCCTCGAAAGTCTGAGGAAATACACAGAAAATGCCTGGCACATATGGTATTTTTATGTGGCTTATTTTTTTCCCTTGTCTGCGAGTCTGCACAGAATCATTACTACTTGGCACACAGCAAAAGGAAGTCTCCTGTGCACAACATGATTTAGTCTGGCCGATAAAGTGGAAGTGGATTTCTTCATTGCATATTAAGTTCTGCTGGATACCATTTGCACAAGAGAGTAAAATTGCAGTTTCATGTTCTTCTGTGCTGATACATTTCTTGTCAGACAGCACATCTCTCTCTTTCCCCAAATATTAAAATTTCTCCTAGCTGTGACTCTCCAAATTGCCCATTCTCCAAACACAGCTACTCTTGTGAGCACAGAGGTGCCAGCTGGGAGCCAGGCATTGGGGTTCCCTCCTGTGGGCAGCAGGCTGGGTGGCCATGGGACAATCAGAGCCCTTGCAGGGAGGGCCCTGCTCCCCTGCACACCCCAGGCATGGTGCTGCAGCAGGGGTTGTGGATTCCTGGAGCTTCCTGAGCCACTGCCTCACCCACGGTCTCTCTCTGCTTCTCAAAGGTTTGCACTGCCAGTGCACCAAGGATGCTGCTGCATCCTCCTTCTACAGCCCCATTCCACCAACCTCCCTCTGCTCCAGCAGAAGCCCCAGGGCCCACATGCTGCCCAGATCCCAATCCACCCTGTGCACGGGTGGTGGGTTTCCCCTTGCTCCCCTCATGCTAAATATTCCATGGACGTGCCAGGCTGTGTGCTGGATCCCTCACCTCGGGAGCTGTGGAGCAGTAAAAGGTTTCCCTTCCCCAGCTCAGCTGCTTGCTCCTCTACACAAAGCACTACATCACACCTGAGACACTGATACCTTCCCAAAATGTAAGGGCTAGCAACTACTGCTAGAGGAGAGTCAGTCCACAACCCACTGCAGTTACTGGCATGCATCAGCAGGCTTGGGTGAGCTGTACAGGTCCAGACTGGTTGCTCAGTACCAAAGACAATGCAGGAAATCAGTCTCTCCTTCTCTAACCCATCACATTTCTTCTCTAATGCTTTCAGAGCACAACAAACAGGGTGCTTCCAGTGAGACTGACTCATGAAAGAAATACTACTTTCTTTTTAAAAAAAATATCAAAGGCAACGTTAGGGGTTCATGGATCAATTTCTCTGGGCTGTGCCCCTGGAAGAAGCAACCTGTGCTGTGCTATCAGCATTGTTAGTCTCACTGCCTAATAACACAAACCTCACTCAGCCATCACACGGGTTCAACAAAGCAGCCAGTCCAGCCCCTGTTTCCCCAGAAGCCTCTGACCTGTGTCAAACAGCCCCGGCTGAGCAGCAGAGGTGCCAGCAGCGTGACAAACATCACTGTGACAGATGGAGCAGGCTGACAGGAGGGAAATGGCACGGTGACCCAGCCCTCAGAGAAGCCCTCCAGCAGCAGGCAACCAGATTCCATGTGCCCAGCCCTTGCTGGGTGCAGACACTGCTGGCTCTGGTGCCTGAGATGCAGCATCACTTGTTCATCCATATCCCCTTTTCTCCCCTGTCCAAGCACAGCAGCCATCAGCCCCCTCAAGGTACCAGCCCTGCCACGCTGGGCTCTCCTCCCACGCCTTCCACAGCTCTTCCCAGCAGCCTGCCCTTCACCTCAGCAGCTGGATGGCCTCACACCATCTCTTTAAAGTCACTGCTGGCTTGGGCATCAAATTCAACAAGAAGGAGATGACCTATATGGTCCCTGCCGTTCTTCCCTCCCCTATTAATTCCCTTCTCCATCCTTTCCTGTCATTTTGTTTTACCTATTACTCCATGCCTAATAAATTATCAGTAATGCTCTAGCATCAAACATTTATTATCCTGGGCACCATGTGAGTAATGAGTGAGTTAACCTCCAATTTTTGTCCGTATAATTCACACATATTGATTTTACATGAAAAGAACTCTTGACTTACATTGGATGACCCTGATAAATTTAATCTCTTTAATGCTTCTTCTTTCTAAATAAATGTAAAATGTTTTCCTCTAGAAAGTTTCTCACCAGTAAAAATCTGTATTGAAACTTGGCAAAAAACCTCCTCCACTACTCTGCCAAATTAATTGATAAAATTAAAACCCCCAAACCTGCATTAAAATTCTCCAATTCCTCCAAGCACTGGCAGCCCAGTAGCCTGACAGTGTTGTTACAGAAGTGACAGGTAAGCAGAGTTGACAGCTGATGTCAAAACCCACAGCTGGAATTTAGCAGCAGAGTGGGACAGGTATCAGTTTGGGGCCATCTTTTCTCCTGTTCTCATCACCCCTCCTTTCCTCACAGCACTGCCTCAGGGTTGATGGCCCAAGCAGCAATTCTAGGAAGGGAGCACAGGGACAACACATCCCCTCTTCCCAAGCCATGGGGACCCTGAGGAATCCTCTGCCAGGGGTGTCCATGGCCCCTGTAGCTCCATCAGCCCTGCTGTCACTGGATTGGCTTTGCAGGAAACAACTCTGTCTTTTGTGCTGGTTCCCGTGGGGTGTCACAAATTTTCTGCAGGATGCACACGTGGCTGGGAGTTTTAAACACTCAAAAACTTGCAGAGCCTTTGCAGAAGGCTCACAGCTGGAGTCAGGAGTGTTTCTTTAGATTCCACAGGCAGGGCAGCTCTCTCCTCCATCATCCATCTGTGCCAGGTACAACAGAAGGTGGATGCAAATAGGCTGGAGGAGACAGGCTCCAGAGATGGGCTGGGAAGCCAGCTTGGCCAGCAGCTGGGACCACAGCCAGGCCAGGGCTTAGCCACAGCCCAGCAACACTGAAGGAAAAAATTAATTTGGAAAATTAAAAAGATATTTTGCCACAGGAAAGATACGTAGCTGGGCATGGAGACAGGTTGCTCCCTGCCAGAGCAAGGTAAGCTACTGCTCTCTGCAAAAATTCCTCCTCTTTGCCTCAGCTCCAGGTGCCAGCCAAAGCCAAGGGAGGGAGAGAGGAAGCGAGATGGGCAGATCCTGTGCTGAGAGGGGCTGACACTGGCAGCCCTCGGCAGACACAAACATGTCCTTCCTTCCTAGGGAAGGGCGTACCAGGTAGTGCTGCCAGGGAGAGCTCCTGGAAACACAAGGGGTTTGTTTGGGTTGTGCCTTTAAAATATGTCCACTCCCCTCGCAGCCTGCATATTTTACAGTCTCAGCATAGTTTCCCCTGTGGACAGCTCTGGCAGACTCGGTGATTTTTTTTCCAAAGTGAACTCACTCACAAATGCATTTTTCAAGCTCCCACAACTTGAGGAATAGAAGTTGCAGCCTGAGGGAAAAAAAAAAAAGAGCAAGGACCAAAAAAAGGTAACATTGGAGAATATTCAGGGGCTCAAGCACACAGTATTTGAAGTGGGTAACTCATTTGCCTACTTCTTCAGTCATTAGCTTCTATTCTTTTTCAAGGTAATTTTTTTTCTTCTGTGTACAAAGGAAAGGGCAGGAATCATGGCCATTTGGACTCCAAATAGATGTTTTTAATCTGCAGGATGTAGGGAAATAATGAAGTACAATGAAGTATATTTGACCAAATAGTAAAAAAATATTTTATACCAGCTACCCAAATATTAGAATCCTATATACCCAAGCACTGGAAACACCTGTGTCACAGCTAGAAGTCCTTTTTCCAAGCAAATGTAGAGAACACAGATTATTGAGTGCTTGAGAACATCAGTACAGGATGAGCCACCCAAGTCCACAGAATTTTGCAACATTTTCCCTGGTGATAACAGCTTTGGGTCCGTCCTGGGAACAGTTATGCACTATTCTAAATAAACAGCTTGGTATTTCTTCATGCCAAATAGCTCCTTTTGGTGCTTGGGAACACAGTGCCTCTGCCACCACACCCAGTTTATCACTACTCCCCCAAAACAGCCACACTGAACCTTATGATTCTTTCTTACTGAAGAAACCCTGGAGAATCCAGGCAGGACAACCAGAGCGCTCAGCCAATCTCCACTTCCCACGCAGGGAATCCAAGCTCCTGGCACTCCCTCCACAGTAAGCACACCATGCAACACCACAATCGTTTGTTCCAGATTTTTTGCTAACAAAACCTAGAAGAATAGAATAGAATAGAATAGAATAGAATAGAATAGAATAGAATAGAATAGAATAGAATAGAATAGAATAGAATAGAATAGAATAGAATAGAATAATCATCACCTAAATTATTTTTAAAGCCTGGTAATAGTAACAATAATGACATTGAGGAGATAAAAAATATTTACGTTATTATTTTTAAAAAACCCAAAAACCCAGTCTGGTATTGCATGGGGTGGAAGGAATTATGTGAGATTTGATTCACCATGAGTAAATGTTTTATAATTTTGTTAATTATTATGACAATTATTACAGATCATCATCAGGATGCTGACATAAGAATAAATATACTGCTACTATTTTATTGTATATTGTCAGAGCACGTTAATATGTGATTAATGCAATAATTGATGCATTAATTAGAGTAGTAATTTACTTTTTTAAAAGCATTTCAGTATATTATTATTGTAATATACTATTATGCTATAGTTGTAATGATTATTACAGCAATAATTTGAACACTTTTAATTATTCTTGTTAGTTTAGACTATACGATGGGCTTGAACTCCACTCTACACCCACAACTGAGAGATTTGAGATCTCCTGGACCATCACCACCAACACATTCCCCTTCTCCTTAGGCTGAGATGAATAATTAAGGAGGAAAGAATTGTTCATCAAAAGTAACTAACCAAGACAATGAGGAACGCCCGACATTTACTGTGCTTGCAAAATCGACAGGAGAGGCAGACTAGTTTAGGATAAACCAACCCAAAACTTGCAAACAGGCTGAGGGGTGCAAGGTTACCAGTGCTAAAACCAAACCCTGAACCATCAAAAACTAATCTCAAAGCCCAGAATGTGCCCACGAAGCTAAAACGTGTGCTCTGGAGACAAAGTTGAAAAGTTGGAGTGCGATGGAGAGTTCAGAAGCCTTCATCAGAAACTCCCGACAAACCCCAAATTAAGGAGGTGCGAGTGCAAAAGAATTTTGGTCCATTTTAGTGCGAAGCGAGGATAAGTAAAACTAGGCGGGGCTAAACCTGTGTTAGGCATATCGTGCAATCCTAGAGATTAATCTATTAGGATCTAAAAGGATCTATTAATCCTTTTAGAGAATAAACAGAGCAATAGCTGTGCTTTAAGAGGCGCTATCCCCCATGCAGGCCAAGGCTGAATAAACGCACACCTGCTTTATAACCCAATTTCCCACAAGTTACAGAGCTCTCCGCGTGTGGAGGGGCCGCATTCCGCGGTATCTCCTGCCATCTGCTGCTGCTGCCGGGGATGCAGCGCCGCTCCGGCAGGGACGGGGCTGGGACGGGGCCGGGACGGGGCAGGGACGGGGCTGGGATGGGGCAGGGACGGGGCTGGGATGGGGCAGGGACGGGGCAGGGCCGGCCAGGCTCGGGGCAGGGACCGGGCAAACACAGGGCAGGGATGGGGCTGGGACGGGGCAGGGACCGGGCAGGGAGCGGGCAAGGACGGGGCAGGGACGGGGCAGAGATCGGGCAGGGACGGGGCAGGGACGAGGCAGTCACAGCGCTGCCGGGGCAGGCACGGGGCAGGCCCCGCGGCCCGGGGCGGTCACAGCGCTGCCGGGGCGGGCCGGGGCCGGGCTCTGCCCCAACCTCCGCGGGGCAGGGCGAAGGCACGGCCCTAAATAGCGGCTGAGCCGAGCCAGGCCGGGCCAGGACAGGACGGGGCAGCCATGGGCGAGGCGGCGGCGGGCAGCGCCGTGCCCCCGCTGCCGGCCGAGGCGGCGGGCGGGCAGGTGAACGCGCTGACCGTGCTGGCCCTGCTGGAGAAGCTGGTGTCCATGCTGGAGGCGGTGGAGGGCCACCAGCGGCAGATGGAGCAGAGGCAGCGCGGCTTGGAAGGGGCGGTGCGGGGCATCCAGGAGGACCTGGTGAAGCTGTGCCGCAGCCACGGCGCCACGGGCGAGGCGGTGGAGAAGCTGCTGGAGAAGTCGCGCAAGGTGTGCGCGCACACCCGCGCCGTGCGGGAGCGCCTGGACCGCCAGTGCGACCAGGTGCGGCGGCTGGAGCAGCACCACGCCCAGCTGCTGCGCCGCGACCGCTTCAAGGTGCTCATCTTCCAGGTGAGAGCTCCGGGCAAGCTAGGGACCGGCCTGCCTGAGGACTTGGCAGGCGTGGAAGGAAAAACTTTCCACCCTAGCAAAGTTAGGGAAAGAAGAGTCTTTTCCTATCTCCTAAACTTGGGCGAAGTGCCCTCTTGTATTCTTAGCAAATGCAGGAGAAACGCCCGCTTTTCCTCCAAGTAGAGGTGGGGGAAAGCATGTTGTCCTAACTCTTAGGAAATCTGGGAAAAGAGCTGTCTTTCTTTTTTTTTTCCTTTTTTTTTCCTTTTTTTTTTCCTTTTTTTCCCTTCTCTAACTTTCAGCAAACTTTGGGAAAGAGCCCTCTTTAACTCTCGCAGTCTCGGAATTAAAGTTGTCGTTTACTAACTCCTGGCAAACGTGAAGAAAGAGACCTTGTTCTGCTAGCATGAGAAAACTGCCACCTTTTAGTCTTTGCAAAGGAAGGGAAAGAGCCAGATTTTACTAACTCCAAGCACATGTTGGGAAAGGTTTGTTTTAGTGAGTGTTTTGGGGCTTAAGTAAACTTGAAGAGTTTTTCCAAACTTGAGGAAAGAGCCTGCTTTGCAGACTTGGAGTAGAAATGCCCCTAAGAAGTGCCTCTGCATCTGCCCTCAGAAGCAGGAGAGGGGCAGGGCTGCATCTCCCTGTCTCCTTGTGCCCTGCCTCACTCTACTGGACTGATCTGGCCCATTCAGGGATGAGCTAAAAATTCAGTTTAAAAACTCAGCTTCCTGGGAGTCCATCCAGTGATAGCAGCAGTTTGCATATTTTCCCCTTTTAAAGCAATGGTCTGGACAGAACACGCCATGAGCTTTAGCTAAACACAGGACGTGACTTTCACATATTTAAAAAAATATAAAGACAGTCCTCCACAAATCACTGAGGGAGGGCAGGAGAGCAAATGCTGGGCAGGGGTAGTCACAGCTCGGGCACTTCACCATGGCTTCAGGCTGGACTTGTCAGCTTGGGCGTTCCCTCTGTCAGCCACTAACTCTGCTCCTTGGGCTGTTGGGGGTTTTTCCTAAACAATCCCAAAATAAGAGCACTGCTTGATTGCAAAAAGCTGGCAGGCCTGGCTAGTGCACAGGTAAAAGGAAGCCCCCACCTCCCTGCTTATTGTTCTCCCAAATTACAGTCCAGGCTTGTCAGCCAGAAGAGGAGGAGCTGCAGCATGTTTCCATCCCAGAAGGAATGTGGAAATTATTCCAGAGACTGGGTAAATTAAAAGACACATGTTCTCTGCAGTTCCGCAAGTTATCTAGGATCCATTTCTGTGTGTCAGAACGCTGCCATCTCCCAGGTCCTGTTAGCTAATGACTGCCTCCAGCTTCAGACCCAGACCTCGAAAATGTCCTGGGGGGTGGGTGCATCAGCAAGGCCTGGGGGAAGGGAATTTTTAACATTTCTCCTACCTCTGAGCTTGGGAATTAAGGCCTTGCTGTTGCAAGGAGTGTCTTCCTCCAGAGAGCTCAGTATTTACTATTTTAAGATGACATAATGCAGAGAGGAAAGACAAACAGAGCTCTGTGTACCAGGACAGGTCACGTTAGCTCGGGTGGGGATCTTCCACTGGTGGCAATTTGCAGGGACTGGGTTAAAGCAGCAGTAAAAATCACCAAGATTTTGTAAAAATCACCAGGAAGGGTTTGAGGGGTCAGGCAGTGTCCTGCTGGCTCGTTTCCTGACACCAAATAGTGCTGTCATGCTAAGGACTGTTTAAACCTCAAACCTTTCCTTAACACTGCACAAACCTAAGGCAAACAACACAGGCCCATGTCCCAGTACAGACAGAAAAAATCCACTGCCTGTCTCTGGGCTGGTGCCTTTGGACAGCAGGTCTGTTCTCCACAGCTCTCACAGGGATTTAGGTGACTCTGTTCCCATCATACCAGAAAATACATCACCACAGTGCAGGATGATGAACTTAACCAACCCCAAGCCAATGCAGATCAGGACTTAAAAAAGGAAACACTGCAGTTAAATTTACTTTAAAAAAATTAATCAGCTGTGAACTGGGAATTGCTCCTGGCTGTACCTGCATGCCCACTTCCTTGAAACCTCCCTGCAGGATGATCTTTCAGGCTGCAGGAGGGACAGTCTGGTAGACAGCAGGGCCACTGCCTTGCTAGGATAATTGTAGAGGGGAAAAAACAGCAGGCTGGCTGGGTTTCTGTCCTGCCTTGCACAGGAATCCATGGAAAAACAATTGCAGGAAGGAGAAGTCACAGTAATGAAACAATATTGATGCCAGATTTCTGTGAAAACAAAGGGGAGCATGGATGTATGAGACTCCTCTTCAGCTGGGGGATCCTTCTTTTCCACTGAAAAAAGCCATGCCAAACTTCACAGAGCGTGTTTCTCATTAGAAGCAGCTTCTGCAGCTTAGGGAGACAGCTCAATATGGAAATAATAATTCACATTAGCAGATTCAGTTCTGCATTCACCATGTACCCTAAACCCCCTAATTCTTGGTGGGAGCACTGAGCAGAGCCAAAACACACGACTGAGCTCCAGCTCTGCATTTTATGAAGTTGTGCTGCCACGCACCAGCATCTGCTTTCCCTCTGCATATGCACTGAGAATGAACTGTGTTTAGAAAAGTTCACCTATTTACATATTTTCCATTAAAATGCTCTTAGTTTTCTCTCCCTAGAATGTCTGCATACATTTCTTTAATTGGTGGCATATTTTAAGGGAGCTCCATTCCAAGAATTTGAGGATGCAAAAGTTATTATAAATGACACAGCAATTCAGCAAAACACTGAAGTGACTGTTTTAAAAATCCTTGTTAAGCTTTGGCATTGTTCCCCTCTATTTTGTTCTTGCCACATGACCAGCTTTTTGGTTCTGGTTTGGTGGGGGTTTTGTTTGCTTTTTTAGCTGCAAAAGCAAAATGGAAGATAAAAAAAAGGCTCATGTTTAATTTATCAATTAAATGTCATGGAAATAGGACAGATAAAATAAGTTAAAATTGCAGCTTGGGGTCAAGCACACTAATATTCCAGTCGTTTTCAGATGCTGCTGTTGGTAAACCCTTCATCCTAAAGTGAAGCAAGAGGAGGGCACAAAAATTGTATTTTCTTGTATGGATCACTGCAATAACCTTTTGCAAAAGCAACTTCAAACTCAAAAATGAACAAGCAAGGGAACCAGCAGAACTACAAGGCGATAATGCTGTATTTCCCACTGCAGGGAGAATACTCTGGTATTGATTAATGACAGAAATACCTCCCACAGCCTTTGGACTCAGCCCAGCTGTGCTGTGGGAGGTCAGGGGGATGATGCATAGACCTGCAGCTCCTCCTGCCTGCCCTCCCTCCCCACCCTGACATCCAGGAGATGTGAGGAGAAGAGCTGTGTTTGTCCAAAGAAAAGTAGGTGGAGCTGGAGCTGATTTCAGGAGGATTTGCCAGGTTCTGACCTATTTTGTATAGCAAAACCAAGTTTCAGGCTAGTGATCATTTGGGCATATAACAGCAACATGCAGAGGAGCCTGGACGGGGAAAATGCCATCTCTCCTTCTTGAAGGTGGTGGCCTCATACAGCAAATGTAACAAAAAAACCAAACCAAAGCAGATTGATTTCCCTCATGCAGCATCAGAGAATCAGCACTTCTTGAATAAATCAACTACCTGTTCACTCAGGCCACCCAGATTTGTAGTACACTGTTATGGATCTTATTCCTTTTGGTTAGAGATAGGCATGAAATGATGACCTGCAGGAAGCTGCCAAGGATGGCTGATCAAAGCCACAAGGAAGGCACTGATTTTAACTATGCAAGTATTACTGGTGTTAGCAAGAGTTGTTTTATGCAGAGAACTTCCACTATTCTATTCATCTCCCATGTGGAAAAACAAAATTCAGAGGAGCTAGCTACCTAGAATCAAGCCCATCTGAGGGGAAAAAAAATTGCAAGGGCTGTTTTTGAGCTCAGATATGGAAAATACAAAGATGTATTGCTTTCTTAGAATTTTAGATTAGATCAAGAAGAAAAGATCAAAGTTCTACTTCTTTTGGCATGGAAAATAGTTATGCAGTTTGTAACAGCTGGCATTTTTCTGTGTATTGTTCTAGTCTTCCTAAATGCAACAGCAGATTGCTTAAAAATGTATCAAAACAAAATATAGCTGTCACATAAACTTGTAAGACCAAGAAGTTATCAATAGCCCACTTACAATGTGTTACCAGTAACCATATTTGAAACAGAAATGTTCCACCACAGAGTATTCCTGCTATACCCACCCTCATGTTTTCAAAGCACTTTACTTAATGTATTTTCATTTGCATTTTAATAGTTCCCGTAATCCCGAGGTCTTTCGGAAGCATGACATAGGAAAGCGTGTCATTCCCATTTTATGAGCGCACAAATAGATGCCCAGAGGCTGATGTTTTCCAGAGCCATGCAGCAAGCTTAGACAGAGGGGTGATCCCTTCAATTCCACTACTGCCTGATAGCCAGAGACCACCTAGGATCTGCTTTTAATCGAATCATTAGCTCAGTATTGTGCAGTATACTTTTGTTTCTTACTTTTCCCCTCCTTTATAAACATGGGTAGTTTGACAGTCACTCTTCTACTCAGAAATTTGATAAAAATTGTAATCAAATCTGTGTCCATATTCTTCTAGAGACTGCTGCAGTACTTCAGTTTAACATGAGTACTGTAGACAGAGCTAAACTGACCTTGAGAAGGACCTTTCAGCTGTGATTAAACTCATATGACACCACTTTCCTAGATAAAACACTTAAAAAGTAACAACCCACCTCTCTGCTCATTAAAATCAGAGTTTTCTATCCCATTCAGGCGCTTACACCTGAATGTTCAGATGTCTAAAACTGTGCATGATTACCTAGATTTGGAAAGAATGCACTACATATGAAAATTATGTTTTATACTGAGTTTTTGTGCTCTGGGGAATAATTCAACGCTGCACCCACTCATGTAATCCACATTTCATTAACAGCAGTGGAGAGAAAATATAAATATTTGTACAGCAGTTAACAGCTGGTTTCACTTAAAGCTGGTGCAGGTTTCCTTTGTTTTGTTATCTTGGTCACTGTTGCTGATAGCTGCAACAGCATAATAGGTGTCAGGAGAAGAGTGTGGGCTTCATTAGATGTTCCGCTGCAGGCACAGGGCTTGTAAAGCTGTGTGCCAGCCTGACTGAGGCCACTGGCCCAGAAAGGCAGAAACTGTAGGAATAAACCATGTACAAACTGGCAAACCAGCATCCATTTACTTTATACTTCCCATTTTTATATCCACGAGGGATATCAACCAGCATACTTGAATCACTATGTGATATATATATTTAAATATATATGGTATAAAATTATTCTGCCCATCTACATTGCATATTCCTGAGTTCCAGAAGGGCTACAAAGTAGTCCTAATTTTTAATAGAATCACAGAATAAGAAACAATTAGGTTGGAAATGAGATTATTGAGTGCAACCTGTGACCCAGCACCACCTTGTCAACCAGAGCATGACACCAAGTGTCACGTCCAGTCTTCTCTTAAACATCTCTGTCTTCTCTGGGAGAAGAACCTGACCCCCACCTGGCCACAACCTCCTTTCAGGGAGTTGTAAAGAACAATAAAGTCACCCCTGAGCCTCCTCTTCTCCAGACTAAACAACAGCCATGTACAACAGCCTTGACAGCAAATTTAACCCAAGACACTGTTCTCTGCAGTGATCACAACTGTGTGCTCAGTCCTGAAATAATGAGCATGAACTTGGAACCTTTTTTCCCCTTAACTGTACACTCAGGCCCACCAGGGACAGATCTGAGGCTATTACAGCCATTTCACTCAGCACTTACTGCTTTTTTGTATCTAAAGATAAACGTGGAGGGAGGAGGGAAAAGAAAATCCTCCCAATGCATGTGAGGAAATGAAATTGCCTGCACTCTGTCTGAAAGTGATAAAAAGGGTAATGAATAGAGACTATGCAGATCCAAGGCTCAAAGTGCTGAGAGGAGAAGGGAGTGTGGAAGGAGCCTCATTTTCTTTGCATGGGCAGATGCCTGCAAAGCCCCCACAGAACAGTGAGTTCATTGTGCTGCCTCTGAGCTGCTCGGGGTTGCACAGTTTCTGCACTCAGTGGGCACAGACATCCCTCGTTATGACCTGCAGCTTCTGCCCTTGCTCAGCCTGTTCTGCTTTTGGATTCTTTCTTTCTTTCTCTGCCCTTTCTTGGTTTTGTTTCTAAAAAGCAATAGTTCTCCTGTTAGCTGCAAGCTCCTGTTTTCTATGTGGTATAGTGTATTTTTATTTTTGTATACCATGAATTTGTATCCTTACATTTCAAGGGGTTGTCCTAGCCACACTTTAATATTTACCAACAAAATTTATTAGTTTGGGTTTGCTTTTTTCCTGTAAATAACTGTAAAACAGGATATACTCTAAACATCATTAACTTAAAGGTTTCTCAATATCAACAACCCATTTTTAACAGCCACATACATTTTCCAGGATTAAGGCAGAAGTGCTAACTGCATTTGCCATTTGAGATACTTCCCAGATACAGCCAACACCTCTGCAGGGATATTCTCAGTCTTTGGCTCAAGAAACTGAGAGCTGTGTGGGGTTCTGTGACTTCTGGTGGTCTGCAGTACAGCCTCCCTCCTGCCCATACCCTCCCTTCTCCCCAGAGACAGGTGCACAACCTGACAGCTAAACTCTCATTGAAGAATATTTAATATAAATTAAACCAACAGGATTTCCATTCTGCATATATTCCAAGTCACTTTGAAAGAGTGATCTCGCAGCTGACAGCTCCTAAGTCTTAAACTTTACCAGATAATGGTTCAGTGGTTTGTTACTGGTTAAATGTATTGAAAAAAAACAAAAAAAACCATTCAGCATTCATCTCATCATGGGTGGGGGGGAATAATTGTTCAGGGTTGCACTTTGTTTATTAAATTTGTGTCCTGTGAACTATGAAACTCAAATATTGCCAATTCTTTCAGGAGGAAAATGAGATCCCTGCCAGTGTTTTTGCAAAAGAGCCCGTTCCTAGCATTACAGAAGGAAAAGAGGAGCCTGTGGATGAGAACAAAACACTGGAAGAAACCTTGCACACAGTGGAGCTGGGTTCAGATGATGATATGTTTCATGATGGAGACGACTTGGATGACAGTGCAGAGGAGAAAACAGAAGAATCAAGAGCTGAGAAACTTAAAAGATCCAGCCTCAAGAAGGTGGACAGCCTCAAGAAAGCGTTTTCACGCCAGAACATCGAGAAGAAGATGAACAAGATCGTGTCACCCGAACGGAGAGAAAAGATCAAGAAATCTCTCACGGTGCACCACCAGAAATCCTCCTCTTCCAAGGGCTCGGGTTTCAAAGTGTCTCCCCTCACCTTCAGCTCCAAGAAGGGCCGTGAGGGAGAGAGCCCTGCGGAAGCCGAGGACAGGCCGTCGGAAACGGCGAGCGCCGAGCAGGCTGAGAACGAGGACGAGGCGTCCTTCGCCGACACGCACTCGGATACGGCACCCAGCACCTCCCTGGCCGAGGAGGGCAAGGCAGCCGTGGATTCCCTGCAGAAGGAGCCCAGAGCAGAGGGCAGGGCCGTGCTGAACAACATCGAGCTGTCCATCGTGGAAGATGACGAAGAGTACGGGGTGCCTCTGGAAGTTTCTAGCCAGAAACTGTTCGATGAGAGGAGCAACCCAGTTGGCGGGGAGATGGAACAATGCGATGAGGAAACCACCCCAGCAGCCATCCTGCAGGTGAACCAAACAGCGTGAGCAGCCGGAGCCCCCCTTCGCCTGCCGGGCACACACGGATCTCCTGAGCAAGGAACTGTTCCAGCTGCACGGGCAGGAGAAGCGGCTCTTCCATCCTTTTCTCTGCAGTGATAATTTCTTGCGTCGCGGTGGAACGCGGAGTGGCCAAGGTCAATGACTGAAGCTGCGACGTGCTCTGCTCTAGGCCGAGCCACTGGTGTTGATGAGTTCAGAGATGCTGCCAGCTGCTGTCAGGGACTAGCAGGAAGAGAGGATGTCTGGCTATAGAGTTAGGGCAGAGGAACGCATGGAGGCTAGTCAACACCCCAGCATTTCTGTTCTCTCTTCTTCCCCCAGTACTTCCCAGCACTGTGAGTAGTCTTGTATGTCATGTAGGAATCCCAATGAGAACACTTGATTTCATTGCCCTGTCGTGCTCTGTGAATACTAACAGCCTCAGTGATTGTGCACACACGTGTAGTTTGTGTGGGACTTTGTTCCACAGCACCATAGGACTAAAAGACAGACAGGAATTCTTAGAGGGCAAAGCTGAAAATCCAGTTCCATCCATTTCAGTGGGGGAAAGATTTTTGCCAGTAGTCACTCACTCGTCATTTAGAAGAAATCACCATGTTTAGATGGAGGGGGGGGGGAAAAGTATTTTTCAATCTAACAGATTTATGGAAATATGATAATGACAAGCATGAATGTGTGATTGGTTACTGCACCTTTGAGGGTTCAGAAATTTAAAAGAAAAAAATAGGTGTTTGACAGGAGCATGAAGGTAGCATGAAGAAAATATGAAATGCTATGAAATGCAAAAAAAGCAAAAATAACCCCCACAGTATTCAATCTATACTCCCAGCTTAAAGTATATATACTCAGATAACACTAATTAATTTGCAGTCTTTATAGCAATATACTATCAAACTTTGCACTTGCACAACTTTGTATCTCAGAGTATTTTGAAAATAGCATAATTTATCTTTTTACAGATTATTTCATATATAGAGCTATATCTACACAGGAGAGTTAGATAATTACAGGGATGTAAGGACAATTTCTACAAAAAGGTGAAATACTCTTTCAGGCAAAGGGAACAATGTGTTATGGATTGAACTTCATGGCAGGGATGAGTTTATGGAAGCATGAGCCTGCAAAGCCATAGGATTTGGTTCTCTGCTAGTAACTTTGATCAAAGTCACCCACCTCCTCTCAAAATTACTAGTCTGTAATTTTTCAAAACTGATTGAAAATGAGAGGTTACAAGGTAGTTTGTTCACTATGAATGTTCATTCCTGTCACTTAAAGGTAAGGGGCAAGGGAGGAAAGGGAAGCACAATACCCACAACAGTTCCCTTACATCCTTGGTTGTTTATGCAGTGGGTTATTTTTATTTTTTTATATACATAAAAATTCTACTGATACTTAACGTTGCACTAAAAGGTTGCTTCCTTTTGTGTTTTAGAATCACAAATTACAGGGGAAATAAAAGCTACAGCAGAAGTACCATTATGAAATAATTAACAGGTATTACTCCACAGGGATAATACCTGTAACCAGTAAATCACACTGGAAGTTAGTTAGTCAGACCTTAGTGTAGGCAAGTACTATTAAGAGTTAAGCTCTTAAGTGCAAGGTATCATGTAGAAGATACTGTTTCTAAGGAAAATCATGGCATAACTCGTGCAGCTATATTTTTATTTTGTATTAACTACAATGGATTTCAATAATTTTTACTTGTAACTAACTATGAATATGACAAATAAAAGCATAATATAAAACACAGCCATGTCAGTCTTTGGGAGAAGCAGTCTGAGAAGCTGGAAAAGATGAAATTTAAAGGTCAAGTATTTATTACTTCACAGTTCATGTCCCTCTTGTATCTATACCATTTTCTTTCTCATCCTGTGCTGTTATTTAGCAATGCAAACACCAGTGCTTTGCTTTCCAGACACTTATCAGACTTCTAGCCCATCTGAACGTACTCAGGCACTTTCCAAAACTCCTGGCTCATTCTGCATCTTTTCATTGGGCTGCAGCATACTCCTAGTACTCTAAATAGTCCTGAAAGCATATTTATATTGAAGTGTACGTTCTGTTTATGCACAGAGATAAACTCTTGTCTTCTGGAGTGCCACATAGTCTTTAGCAGGCTTAATTTTACTGACAGACCAAAGAAAGCACGTTTAACCTTTATGCAGCAGCTGTCAACCTCTCGCAGCCACCAAGTGCTAACCAGGAGCCCCAGCATCATGTTTATATTTTCCTTTCAGATGTGCTGGTTTGTTTGTCCTGCTAAGCTTTAATTCAAACAATACCCCGGCCATGCTTCACCCAGTTTTAGGGATGCTGAAATGAATCCCAGCACACCATTCTGAGTGCATTACAATGCTATCCAGTAAAACCATTGGAAATGCAGATACTGGGCATCTGGGAGAATTAACTCCAATACAGCACACACAGAACCAGTAGTTGCAGGACTAGAATTAAATGTTTTCTCCATCACAATTGCACGTTTCCAAGGACGGGTGGGTCTGTAATCCTAACAAAGCATGCTTTGCAAGAGAGAAAAACATTCACTCAACTCAGGAGCATCTGCTTTTGTGCTGCCTTACAAACCAGAGAAGGAAGCAAGTTTAGGCTCCCAAGATGCCCCTCAAGCTGTTTGTTCCCCTGCCTTCTCCCATTCTCAAGGCCTGACTGAAAACACCACCCTGCAGAACTTACTGATGGAGGGAGGAGACAGCCTGTGGGACCAGCAGCACTGTACTCCTTCAAGTATGTGCCTGGATCTTGTCAGGCTGGCAGATGTCGGGCATATGCATGAGTATCCCATGACCGTGCTGACAGGTTTGTCTACATAATTACTTTTTTTTAAAAACTGCTTGTTTACGCTCCCTGACACAGTAACAGTGAGCCCCACTTGTGCCATTATTCCTTGGAGGACCTGACCTGTGAGTGCTGCACAGATTCAGAGCCTGACCTCCACCAGAACCGGCGGCAGCTTTGCACAAAGAAAAAGGGTGTGATAAAGCCCTTATGGCATAAATATTTAAACAAGCAGCACTCAGCAGCTGCTGATACTTCCATTTTCAATGACACAAAACCAGCTGACATTTCTGTCCCCTTTTAGGGGAAAGAGCAAAGAGCATCCCGTTGACCCCCACGTGCTAATCCACGAGCTGGCTCCTCTGTGAAAAGGCACAGATTCGGGTTTTCTGGACCATTTCACTGTCAGATGAGAGAGTGCAGTGTAAGCCATCCTACAGGCCTGACTGAACATGTTCTGTCTCTTTAACAGACACTAGAAAGGGAACAAGAAAAGGATCAGAAGGTAAAATACACCTGGATAGCCCTTTGCACTGATGCAGGGAAAACCCTTTGTTGTTGTAATGCCAAACAGCTGCACAACTGATGACTGATAGCCACACACTTAAAAAAGAGGTAAGCTCAGAAGAATTAGCGAAGTAATGGCAATTTGTTCGAGGTCAGACTCTTGACAAGGGGCCAGTCCAACCCTGAAAGTTAGTGAAAAGCCTTCAGCTGGCTCAAAAGACACTTTGAGCCACACAATGGTTGTGGGCCACACACACAGCTCCTGTGATCATCAATAAGCTGTGTGCAGGGATGCAGGACATGAGATCCCTGTATCTCCCCAGTCCAATCTGCTTAGCTCATCAGCCAAACAAAAAGTTTTCCTGCCATCAGCACAGCAGGCAGAAAGGAGGGCTCTGCCCTGCTTTGCAGGGTGCACTGTGAGCAAAATGTCAAGCTAAGTTCTGACTGCAAGGTCTGTGCAGTCAGGAGCTGCCTGTGGACAGAGTCAGTGCAGCCACAGCTCTTGAAAACAAGCCAGCTTGGCAGGGGGAGAAGTTTTACTGTGACCCACCAGGACACACACACTCACTCTGGGTGTCGAGGGGAAGGTGTCAGGTAGGCTTCCTGCAGGAAAGGAAAAAGGTTCACCCATGGCAGAGCGAGGCCAGCAGCAGCTGTTTGCTCAGGGCTTTGCCTCGGAAAGGAAACGAGGGGCGAGAAAGAACTGGCAGAGCCCCGGAGGTGCTGACTCAGCACCCAAGCATCCACCGCTGCCTGACTCACCCTGGCTGTCCCAAACACACGGAAAAAGGCTGAGAGCCACTTTCCACCACTTCAGACTGCCCGCTGCCAGGGTTTTGTGTCGGGATTTGCATTGAACCGACTTCCACCCCAGGCTGAGACTAACTGCAGGCAGAAAGAAATTTTAATCAGCATACTTGCAGCTGTCGGTGGTGGCTGATCTTTCCTGCCCTCCTTTTGATCAAACTGCCTTTTTCCCCTTCCTCTCCCTCCACCAAGTCATTTGTGGGAGTCTGAAGCGCACACTAATTCAAATAAGGAACTCTCCCTAAGTGCATGTTGAGAACTGATAATCAATGTCATCTTTAATTTTTCTTAGGTGGTTATCCCCTTTAATGGAGTGTGCTGCAGTAACCGAGAATAAATCTGCTTTGGGTTAAGCTAGAGATTGTTATTTATTTTTCTTTCAGATCAGAGATTAATATTGCTGTATGACCATTGGCACTAACCTCTTTTTCCATAGCAACACCAAAGAGAACATAAACTATGACTCATAATTTCTCTCTGGAGGACTTTTTTGTAATTATGATCATTCCACAGTTCCTAAAATATGTTAGCTGATATATAGCTCTGGTATAACAGCTTTGATTTTCCTACATTTGAACACCCAAACAGAAAGAAGAGACTTCCATTATTTTTTCTCTCTCAGGCTGAGCTAAACACTACACAAAGTATCATATATTCATTATTCATTATAACTGTGTGGCTCCTAAAAACTCCACAGCAATGTTTTCTTCATAAAGGTGGAATAGGTTTACTCACTTTCAATAACCTTAAATAATACTGACCTTCTAAAAGAAAACTCGTGTCCTTCCCACCGTGGTTAGTAAATTGGGGTCTGAGAGCTGGAATTGATCCAAACTGGGAACTGCATTACACTGCATCAGGGCTGCACACCAGCATTGCTCCTCTGCCAGTCAATAGCTTAAAACACCCCAACATTTCCTCTCCCTCAGAACACAGCTGAAATACACTGTCCGAATCCCGTAATAATGGTGATGCTCTTTACTCCCTTCAGTGAAAATCTGGCCTTGGAACAACTTGTCCGTACAGCTCCCTGGAATATCTCAGCAGATAATCACACTGGATCATCACAGGAGATTACATGACTTTTTGTCTGCGTGTGTGGCTGTCCAACATTCCCCTTACAACACAGTCTGCTGTGCACTGGTGCAGAGTGCTCAGAAAATCTGTAGTGCCTGTTGCTGGAGAATAATCACAAAAGTACAATTAGCAAATTCAAGGACACACACGTTCAGCCAGCAGCCATGATCCAAAATGAGTTTGCATCTCTCTGGGCTCTGCAGGGTGATCCCCAGCAGCTAAACCAAGCCCTGCACTAAAAGAAGGGACACGTGGTTTGCTCTTGGCCTTTCCAGCGGGAAGCTGCACATACAGGCTCAGACTTGAGCAGGCGCACCTGAAAGAGCAGAACATCAACCAACACAGCATCAATCACACTACAGGCTTCTCTACTCCTCCCTAAAGGTTTGTGGGAAAACACCCTGGACCTTCAGATTCCTGAACGTAGGGAGCAGAAAGTCACAGTAACCCTATGCCATTATCTGCAGTGAGGAGACTCTGGCTTTGCCTTCTTTACTCCCTCCCAGCAGCCTTAAGCTGTGCAGAAGTGCAGGTGATGTGAACTGTGATGGATACTGGAAATGTGCAAGACACTGCCAGGAGCAAATAGCACACGAGGGATGGCTACACTGCACACCACATACACATACTCATTTAGATCAAGTACCAGGCACAGCCTAACTACAGAAACACAGCACTGCTCAAGAAAATTCATCTTATTCCTCAGCTACTTAGCTCCTTATGTCCTACACTATCCATTTAAAGGGAGTTTCAGCATCCTTTCAGTATGCTGCCAGCTACAGTTATATATGCCCTTATTTTACTTGTTCCTTCTGACATGCCTGTAGGCAAACGAGCCCCGTGAGGGTGACAACATGAGCTGCATTAGCTCTCTGCAACTCAACACAGCACTGCCAGAGACATGGAAAAAGGGACACTGAGAACATCTGACCAGTGGTAAACAAATTATCAACACAAGGAAGTCGCCTGCATTTGCAGCATCAATTGTCACTTGCACACACAGCCACAGTGAAAGCTGTGAGCATTGAGTGATGACTCCTAAATAACCTTCATTTCCCTGCAAAATTCACCATTCCACTGTTGGCAGCAGCTGGAGACTGACAGTCAGAGAGCAGGTTATGACTGGAAGCTGAAGGGTGACATGTCATGTAAGACCTGTGTAAATATGTCCTGAGCAAAACCGAAAGGAAGGAGGTTTCTTTTGGCATATTCAGGAATATAAGCTCTTCAGAAGAACACCTGTGTCCTCTGCATGCCACTGCACAACTCTTCAAAGGAAAAGCAAGCTGCAGGACACAGAAATATTCATTCCTGGGCTAGGCTCAACAGCACAGAGATCTCAGCTGAAATAAAATAATGTCACACTGTAGCTATTAAACACTATGTATGTCACAGATATGTAATGTATATGACACACAGCTTCAAATAAGGTTTGAACCTGGAAAGGTTTTAATGGATTTTGAAGTGGCTGTAAATTCTTTTGCTGAAAAGGAAACAGACTGATAGGATCCCACAAATCTAGTCCTAAAAAACAATGCATCAGGGATATTTATTTTTCTTTAATTAGTTCTCGGTACTTCTTAATGGTACAATAGTTGACACGCAGCCAGAAGTGGAGGGAGGCATTAAACAAGAAGTGTGTAGGAGGAGAAAAATAGTAGGAAAATGTGGATAAGAAATGGAACAGTGGGGTGTGCATGAGAGAAGGGAGTGTGTGAGGGAAGGAGTCACTAGGAAGGGTGGGGAGCTGGAGGAAGGAGCTGAAAGGCTACTGAGAAACACCAGCAGAGTGGCCAGAACAAAGGCTGGGACAGAACCAAGAGGCACCAACAAAAATGGGAAAAAGGAAAAACAAGAGTCAATAAGGTCTACAGTTCAAAAAGATGGAAATGGGAGTAGGAAATCAGAAATTACTGTGGGACAGCTGCCATGTAAGAGACAGCAACAGTCAGGAAAGAGCTCAATATTTATCATCTCTCTACCAGCCACAATGTATTGCTGAAGCAATGCCCAGGATTAGGTCTAGAAGTGATTTTTACTGTGCAATCCAGTCAATCATTTTTATTTTGCTTAGAGTTTTTGGGTTTTTTGTATGAGAAAAGTTGGTCCAGAATAGGCAAAAGCAACACCTTACACCCAAATACTGAGCCTGAGCCTGCAGAAACCCGTGATGGTGACAGCACCTTGCCAGGTCTGCAGTGCAAGCTCACACATCACATTTGCCATCTCTTCTTGCTTCCAAGGCTTGGGGGAGAGAGGGCAGGGGGAAGAGGAGAGGTGCTGTGAGCAGCAGGATGGGGTCACCTCCTGCCCAGACACTTGGGTAATTCTCCACTGAGTGCAGCCCTCATGCACACAAGGGGCAGGCAGGATTTGCTGGAAGCCCCTCCAGCAGCTGGATTTCACTGGCAGATCACCAAATCCCAGTGCTGTGCTGCCACACAGCCTGTTTGCAGTAGGAACGGGATTTCTCTGCTATTGCAAACAGGTTTTGGGGAAAGCAAACCAGCTCTCCTCCTCCACTGGGCCTCACCCCCTTGCCTTGCCAAGAAGCTGGGCTATATTAAGCTATGAGGCAGCCATGCTGGCTGGGCCATTTCTCCTTCGTGCTTGGCCTCCCGTGGGAGTTGCTCCATTCTCACGTAGCTGTTGAGAAACAGCTTGTTCTTTCTGGCTTTCCTCAGGTTCTTTATTTAGTGGTGCAACTTCACACAACAGTGGAAGCCAGGTTCTGCTAACTCCAGAACAGACCTGCCCAAGTCTCCTTCCCTCCATTCATTCTTCACAAAATAAAGCAGTAGCTCTCTCCTGCTCCACTCCTAACGTTTCAAGGTTGTTGCCTGACATTTTATTTATTCTTTTGCAGAAACTCTGTTTGCTATATAACTCTCTCATAAAATGGAAGGCTGTACTATGAATTCTTGTTAATGACTTACAGGATGCAGGTTAATAGATTCAGGAGTTTTCATAATTGCCATACTTGGATCATTTCCTGTGCAGAAGACATGGGGAGAAAATGATGACAAGCTTTGGAAATAACACAAGGGAAAAGCTGGACTAAGGTTCTGATCTTTAAATGGAAAATGTCTCCTCACCTATTTTTTTGCTGCTGTCAAATTTCAGTGCCTGAAAATAAAGTCTCCTTCTACAGAACAGAGCAAGGGGAAGGTAGAAATATATCTCATGTGTACATCTATGTAATTAATATACATCACACACATACCTCCATATGCTCAGCTTCATATCCATCCTTGCTATTTAATACGAGGACTAACGTGCCAAACCCAAAAAAAAAAAAATATTTAGCATCCAAGGCTCTCTGATTTTGAAGATGTCTGCACTATAAACTGATAAAGTTCCTCAGAAGTTTTCCTCCTGGTATTTTTTAAAGTGCCTATGCTATCACAGTATTCAGCATCCAGCCTGAAAACTAAACACTTTCAGACAGTTCCCTTTTGCAAGATGTGACAGTAGTCAAAAATCTATGCCAGCAGTGGGAGACAACCAAAATCAGTGTTTATAGAAAATCAGGGACAAGAGAACTTGAACTGGTGCTTCTTGATCATGCACAACCTACTCAAGCTGGAGCTCTAATAGGAGTAATTTCCTATTACCGAGAGCATTTCACTTTATAACAGTTTCACAAAATCACTTTGCAAGTCTTTCAGGCACAGTTTTGCGCAATATTTTTCAGGCAGAGGCGATGTTCGCACTGAGACAGACTCCAGCTCACTCTGCCCATGCTTCAAGCCAAGACATGGTAAATGTCAGATGTTGCCCCAAGCTAATGTGGCACATCTCTCATCAGGGCACAGCACTAACTGCATCCATATGGTGCCTGGTCAGCTCGAAATGCAGACAGGGTGAGGTCATCTCTGCCTCCACAATACTCCAGGGCAGTGCAGACAGGGAGTTTTGCCTGCATCAACAATGCACTTGCAGGGGATGTTAATCCACTGGTGCTCTGTTAGTGCCTCATCTACCCCAAATACTGGGCTAAAATGGATCCTCAGACTGCAATTTAAAATAGAAGAAATTTGACAGGACAAAGAAATCTGGTGATTGTTCAACCTGTAATAAGTACTGAAACCAGAGGTCAAAATGTCTACTCAGAACTCAGGTGACTTGCTTGTTATAGCCAGAAGTGTGGCAAAAATCCCCTTCTGACGGCATCCTAATGGAGCCACCTGAAAGATTATTTTGCTTCTATAGATCCTAATCATCACACTGCAATACAGAGCTTGGTGTCTGTTCTCATTTCCTTTGTACAAGGCTCAATGTGAGAGTAAAGGAGGGATCAGCTAAACCCTGCAAGGGTTTTCTTCTAGTTTAAACCCTCCAGGGAAAGTCAGATGAAATACAGCCTGTGGACTCAGCAGCAAGGCATGTGCCTGCCCCTCCGTGGCACACAGCCCTGTCCTCTGGGGCCCTGGGCAGAGCTCACAGTCACATTTATCACCAGCAGCAATTCTCCTGCCATGGCTGGGCCATCCACATGGGGCCTGAGGTGGAAGAAAGGGAAAGAGGCTTTCCTGGCATTCCTGAGATCCACAAAATAATTCCTTTATGTAGGTAATGAAGAGACTTTAGGCTACACCTGTATGCCCACTGGGATGGAGACAATTTATTCTTGAAGGCTGCCTATTATTCAGTGTGTTCTGCCATCTTTTTCCAAATATTATTTTCGCTCAACAGTGTAGCTGGCCAGAAACTGCAAAAAAAGCATTAGCTGAAAAAGCTATTTGTCAGGAAACAAGGTTTCCTCTTCTCCACCTAATGCACTCCAGCAAGTTCCAGCTACATTGCTTCCTCCCAGCATTTAGCTTGACAAAGCATGTGGTGAGCCTGGCAAGAATCTGAAAACCCCAAATGTTCATGATTATCAGCATTAACAGTTGCTATTGTTCTTATCTCAATAGTTTAAAGCTTGCCCTTAGCATGAAATGCTATTTTTCCTCATTACTACAGATTTCTTTTTGCACAATAATCCTCTTTTCAGAGCTTCATGATATTTTCAGGTTTTCCTGTTCAGCTTTGGATGCTACATGAATACTGCCTGGTGAGGAAAAACATACTACATACTACTTTAATACAGTCATCATTTGTTGTTGCTCCTTTCCCCAGTTGCATTGCTGTGACTCTGCCCTCCCAGTTCCTTACCATGCACATTTCACTACCAGATTGGTTTTCACAGGCTTCTACAAAGGGATGTTAAAGTTTGCAGCCACCTAACTGTACTGTTTGTTCTGAGGGGGTGGTGATGGGGAAGGTGGGGCCCTGACATGCATCAGCAATGGCATCCAGGAATCATTTGTTTTACCATCCATTTATTTACCTTTATCCTGACCAATCACTAAGAGTCCTCATGTTGCTGCTTGTCCTCAAATCGGAGTTTGCATGGGGAGAATAATTCTACTTTTGGATGCAGCTTTGGAAGGGATGCACTGAAGGGACGGGGCTGTGTGAGCTCTGCTTGTGCTGTGTAGCAGAGGGGATAAATGTGGACCAGGCTGCCCTGCACAGCCAGGCTGGGATTGCACAGCTCCTCTTTGCAGGAGTGCAGAAGTCCTGCTCGAGTTTCTTCAAAACACCAACACTTTACTACCTTCAGGACCAAAACCTTGAGCTGAAAGGAGGTTGATGGATTCAAACCAACTCCATGATGAAAACCAAGATCTCCCTCGTTGCTATAACCTCCCCAAATACTTTAACAACATGAACTAGCTTAAAAGAGAGCCTGCTCTGAACAGTGAATACACATCTGCAAGACATTTCTTTGGATTCAAGGTAAAGTACCCAGATACAGTTCTGAGGAGGATGACACACAATATCTTAATTCTCACTCAAACAGTTCCTGTTTATCTTCAGAGAGGACTAATGCAAATATTAGCTTTGGGATTTGATAAGGGACACATTAAACAAACACTGCTGCCTGTATCATAAAAAACTGGCTCCCAGCCAGATAAGTGAAGCTCTGCCTACAAATTAAGCATTACTATATTCAGGGTGTGCTTGCAGTGGTATTTTCTTCCACTGCCTGCATTTTTTTCCAGCAGTGCATAAGCATACCTAATAGAGTAGCTTGCAGGGAGATTTCAATCAGCCCCAGCACACAAGAAATGAGACATTTCTGATGCCAGCTCAGCTGCACACAGCACTTGTCTCCCTCCCAAGAACCCTGGTAAGAGCTGTGGGTCTGAGTTTTGTTACTCCATTATCAGGCAGTCACGAAGGAAACACCACTTTAATTGTTTTCTATCCGTGAGATAATGAATTACTCCTCTCTCTAAAACAGAGAGGCAGCAAAAGAGGAAACATGAATACTCATTTCCTTTTCCAGTAAACAATTACAACGCTTGTCAAAAAATATGACAATTGGAAAAAAAAAAAAATCAATGCAAAATTTGGTAATAGCTTGGCACTTTCAATATTGCACAAACTCTCACCTAATAATCTCAACTAATAGCCTTAATAAAGCTGATTGGTTCTTTGAAATTAATGGTGCTTCCTGTGGGCTACGCTGCTTCTCAGCACGAATTAGACAAGCAAAAAAATCCAGTGTCTTACAAAGGAGTTCTGAAGAAGATCTACAGTAACTCCCAGGGAGTTCTTTTCATTAAAAAAATAAAAAGAAAAGCAAAACCAAACTCAGTTAACAAAATAAAATAGAAAAAGGCAGGTAAGAAAAGGTCACACTTAACAGAAAACAATGAAAATTTCCAAAGATATTTACCAACTTCTTTACCCTGCCACCATGCAAATGTTTAAACACGTTCTTACTAAATCTTCCAACAGATGGGAAACAGTTTCCCCCTTGAAGATGACTTCTACATCTTCTCAAACCTAACTGTACCTCAGATTTTCTTGAAAACACAGGTGCTGCCTAAAAATGCCAGAACCTGCCACCATAATGTGCCACCTGAATTCAACACCCCCTTTGCAATTTGACCTACAAACTCATTTTCCCAGACCTCAGCCTTCCAGTGCCCACATGCTGAAGGAAAATGCTGAAAGGGGCTATATTGCCATAAATACCATCAGCTGCAACACTCATTTAAGAATGAATGGTTTTCTTCCATAAAACTTGAGAAAAAACATCAAACTTCAGGCAGCCCCGGAGGAGCTGTCGCCTTTCATCCCAACCCTGCTCACAATCAGTTCCCTGCACAAGGGGGCCCTGAACTGTGGCTGTGGCTCTCAGATACTGCCACAATAAAGAGTGAGCAGTGGAAATAACACCAGGTTTCCCCGGGGAGGATTGCATCCAGGCACTTGCCTCGCAGCGATAAGCGAGCATCCAAACAACCAGAGGCTCTGCTCTCAAACAGTTCCTGCGTTCCCCAGTCTCAGCAGAGGCAAAGGAGGGATTTCCCTCTCAGGAGCCACTTCCAGGCACACACACCTCCCTGAGCCCTGGCTCACCCCTGGCCCTTGTTGCTCAGTCTGCCCTGCCCTCAATTCAAAGGAGAAAAAGCCAGAATGGGAAGCAGCACAGTTCACTTGTGCACTGTTTGCCATTAAATTTCATGTGCTCTCTCTCTCTCTGTAAACCAGCCCCAGGTTCAACAGTGTTGGCTGTACCTGGACACTGCTGTCTGCTCAGGGAGTAGTGCTGAACCAGGTCACTGCTGAGGAGGGGGGTAAGCAAAACTCTATTTCAGAAAGACTGGCTCTATCTTTTTCACTCAAAGCAGTGAAAAAGCAAGGACGAGTACAGGCTTTTTGCCAGGCAGGCAGGATTCCATTAGGAAGCTATTTCCAAAGCTCTAGGATGCAGTGATACCTGCCAGGTGATGTAAAGCCCCCAGCAGCCTCAGCAGATCTTGTTCCACAAGCAGGTGAGCAAGCTTCCTGCAGCTGAAGTGCCACAACACCCAGCTTATGGCTCCCATGGAGCAGAATCACCCAGGAAGCAAGATCTGTTCTGCTGAAGGGTACAGAAGGTCTGTTCCCACAGGAGAGCTTCGCTTCCTGCTTTGGGAAAACTAAATAGGTTGATTATGTCTGCTACAGGCTCATAAATCCACATCAGCTGCTGCCTCAGGGACAGCCATTGCTCCTCTGGGTGATTTTCTTCCTCACTTAGAGAAGATGAACAGCTGGTTATGTATATCACAGCTCCAGCAACACACTTACCCGTAGCCTTATGCCCCTGAAGGAGCAGGTTTGTGTCATTGAAACCACAGGAAAGCAGGAGGTAAAGCAGAGGCAGCTTATTTTCTTTTACACCAGCTTTTTCAGGTCAGAAGAGAAAAATGGTAGGCAGAGTGGGCATTGGTAGCTGGCATCCCAAATGGAGCTGGAAGGCAGACCAAGGAGTCCAAATTTCAAGCCTGCTTATGTAATTTTAATTTGTAAAATAATTGTGATTTGCACACACAGTAAAATAAACTTACAGTAATTTCACGATTACAAGCCGCACTGAGTATAAGCCGCACTTCCGGCTATTGGCAACTTTTCATTCTTTGTCCATACATAAGCCGCACCTGATTATAAGCCGCATGTTACAATACAGAGTGTGATAAAAGGTATCTATTTTATCACCATCTGTTGAGGGTGGGGGCAGTGATCCTTATCTCAACGGCAGATATTCTGCTAATGGGCCATCCATTGAAACCAGGCAGGGCATTGTTCTTTATCTTTTCACAACCCATCCTTCCTCCAGAGAGTCATTTTCTGCTCATGGCCATTGAGTCCCACTGTGGGACTGATAAAATTACTGCATCCCATTGGAAGTTGCTCCAGCCAGGGGGAAGAGCCCAACATTTCTTACCAAGATAAAAACAGAGGTTTGGGACACTAAGGGAGCCCCTTTCTCCACTGGACTCCAGAGGAAAACCGGATTTCTCCACATCACCACTGGACCTCCAGGGGGAAACTGCACCTTGTACAGGAGCACTGCTCCAACTGAATCACATCTGTCACTGCAGGAGGATGCAGCCACCGTTTAATGGGACTGCTACCAACACCCTGCCTGACGGGGTGTCAGGTTGTACTCTGACTTTGTCAGGGTTTGGAGTTTGTTTCTTTGTAGTACTGTATTTCTATTTTAATTTCCCTAGAAAAGAACTGTTATTCCTAATTCCCATATCTTTGCGTGAGAGCCCCTTGATTTCAAAATTATAATAATTTGGAGGGAGGGGGTTTACATTCTCTATTTCAAAGAGAAGCTCCTGCCTTTCTCAGCAGACACCTGTCCTCCAAACTAAAACAGCAACTTTTTGTTCTTTGTCCATATATAAGCCGCACCTGATAATAAGCTGCACTTCAGGTTCGGACCAAAATTTTAGTCAAAATGGTGCGGCTTATAATCGTGAAATTACTGCATGAGCCTAGATAAGGCAGATGGTACACTGTGGAGAGGGGGCTGGTGCAGAAATGTGCCTCACAACACAGGAGCTTCCCCTGCAGGTACAGGAGGCTCCAGCACCAGGGCCGTGTCACACAGGCAGTCCTATTGCTCAGGATGAACTTTAGCCTGGCCAGGGCACGGCACATCCTGTAACCCACCCCAGCCTGCCAGCTGCACCAGCCTGGGCACTTCTGACACCAACTCACTGCCTGTGCTCACTCATCTGGGCCCCACATCATCCTGTGGGGCTTCTGACCCCAGGGTTTTGTCTCCAGGGACAGCCCTTAAGATACAGACATACAGGCAAAAAGATTAATCTTCATGAGCAGATTTAGTAAAACCACATCATCACAAGCTCCAGGAACTATGCAGCTCTGAAATTTTCTCTAAAAAACACATACAGCTCCACTGATAGCAACAGGGGTACATCAGCTCACACCCACAAAATGAATTGGGGTAACACTGGCATTTAATAGCTCAGTGCTTCTAAGAATTTTAAGACACTCTGCTTTGCGCGCACATGGCAAGTCCACAAGGAACATAAAGTTCCTTTGTACCGGGGCAGAAGCATTATCACACGAGTTCTCAACAGCCTGTTTTTCCTTTCATAGCTGGACGTGTCAAACAGACCACAGCCAGCAGATAAGAAATGCCTACAGAATCAAAGTGCAGATTAGAGAGGCGGCAGCAGCAGCTGAGAGACCGATCTACTGCAGCTGGGAGACAGATCAAGGGAGCTGGGGACAGCTAAGTGCAGATCCAAACTTTACATGGCATTCAAATCTATTATACAAATAAACAGGGCATTACAAGGCTGTCAAAACGTGGATTTTTCTCTCCTGCTTGTTAGCCATGGACTCTGTGACATCACTTGTGGCCAGCGCTGCTGTTGGTGACACCGAAAGGCACGAACACAAAGCAAGAGTTAATTGCTCCCTTTCCTCTGCTTAGAGGGGAGTTTTCATGTACCAGGGCTCGTGAGGTTATGTGCATCTGTTTTCAGCAAACTGTCACAGCAATGTGAAAACCTGGAACTCCTAATATGGGAATGCTCTGTGATTGAAAGGCATGCCTGATGGGCAAATCGCTCCCTGCAATGTACACATTACCTGGAACTAACACAAGCACAGAGTCTGCATATCCAGGAGCAGATTTCTGTCATGAGTATCAATGCAAGGAATGCAGTAAACAATGCATGGACAAGGCCTGCAGTATTTTCCAGTCCCTTAGAGCTCCAAGCTCTCATCAGGAATCCTGCCCCAACACTTTGTCTAAGGGAAGCTATGGAGTATGGAAGGGGTCCCCAGCAGAGACCCAAAAAAGGCCAGGAGCTCATGCATTCCCCTCACTCAGTCAAACAGGGCTCTGATCAGGCATCCTTTGCCCATATTGGTGAGCACCTGAGGCAGCAGCATCTCCCACCAGATGACAATCAGCATTTATGGGTAACCTGGGGGCTTCAGGCAAGCAAAAATGCTGCATCTGTGGGAAAACCAAAGACAAGCATTTGCTGCCTGGGGTAATATGGGCAGAAAGCAGTACAAACTAAGGGAACTTAATTCCCTTTAATAATGTATTGCTTGTTAAGCCAACCGATTGATGTTTGCAAGTGTGGAAAATTAACTTATTAGGCACCAGGTAGTTCAGTTTAATTGTCCTGAATTTCCAGGACACCAGCATTTAGAAACAAATCCCTCTCTGTTTAAGCTGGGTCCCTGCAGCTGGATGCCAGCCAGAAGCTGACAGGTGCTTATCACATCTATGACAATGAGAACATCACCTGACAAACAACAGTGTAGCCCCAGCTAACACTGAAGGAACTTACAACAGCCATGGAGATTTCTTAGCTGCTCCCCAGAAGGCAGGGCACAGTCTTGCTATTTAATCTTGGCTTTGTTCTGTTTAGGGACCAGAGCACCCTGAATACAAATGGCAGAAATCAGACGACACAGACTTTAGTGTCAAAAATAATGTTTAACAAAAAAAATAAAAATTAAAGACCATCTTCCTCTTCTTCAAAATCATAGTCCTTTGATCTACAACAATCCCATCCTCTGAAATTCACCATTTCCAAACACATCCTTCGTCTTGGTATGAGAACATAAATTCAAAATGAAAACATCACATGAATGCAACTGTGCTCCTGATGTCAAAACAGGAACAGAATCTAAGAGTAAACACACAAGAGGTACATGTCATTTGTCCTTTCCTGAAAAAGGGTGGTTATGATTCTCTGAAGTCCACAATGCTCTTTGCAGCACAACATCTTTTTGTATGGCTTGAACCACTCTCAAGTACTATATTTACCCACTCACAATAAGCCAAATGAAAGGGTTTGAAATGAAATTGCCAAACTTAACAAAAAAAACACTGTGGCAGCTTCAAACCTCCCACCCCATTTCCTGCTCCATCTCAACACGGCCGCAGATGCGTTTATGCTGTGATGATGAAACTCCTACAATGCACACACAGTACAAGAGCTAAGACAAACATCCAGGGTGCTATTGAATTTCAATAGAAAAACCTTACAGCACTTAAAGTATCCAGTTATTTTTACCTGGGGTTCTGGTGATTAACAAGCTGTGAGTGTCAGATCCACCTAACTCACCCTGAAAGCACAGGAGAGGGAACCAAGGAGCAGGTCCTTAGCACCACTTACTGGAACAATACAAAAGTAAGAATTATTATTATTGCTGGCTCCACTATTGCACTTCAATTTAACTGAAAATCTGCCCTGCCATAACACAAAGGTAACTCGGGTGCCTCGGGAGATGAAAGAACCAGCATTTTCTCCAGCTCAGTTTATATCATACCTTCATGAGAAATCAACTTTCTCTGGATCCCTCACATACACAAGTGCTTTCAATTCACAGCTCTGCCTTCTCCTCCTCTCCCCATCAAAATGTCAGAATGTTATGAATATCAATTAAGATAAGGCTGTGGTACTAAAGGCTTAACATGCCTCACTACCCAATATCTGCATGCCTGCGTGGCCAAGCATCAGGCCAAAGCAGGAGACAGTGTGTGCTTCAGGAAAAAGCGTGTAGTTGGGAATTACCTTCCAGTGGAAAATATTTAACCAGATGGGAATGTTATTTATGTGTGATGCTTCCCATTAGCAGTGACTAACATCTATGCTATGAAATATCTCCTTATTACAGCATTAGAGTTATGACATGCTTTTAATACTTAGCACTGGTGGTTTTTTTCCTTCCCCAGCCCATAATTTCAAGCCATCTATGCAAGAATCACTGAACTATTATGGTCTGGTGACTTGCTTAGCACGAAGCAAGGCAGCAGCCAGAAGATAAGGAAGGGAAGAGAGGTAGTGTCGGGGACTGGAGTTCGTCACTGAGTTATGATTCATCACTAATTTATGTGGGATGCTGCGCAGCACAGGCAAAACCCAAGGACACACAGACGCATTTTCTCTTCTGCATATAGGTGGGGCTCAGTTCACAGGATTTCCCCTTCCTCTGACATTATGGATCTTCAAGGCTGCTTATCCGACAGGGAACATGGGTTGGAAACTCTCTGGGAAAAGCCACAGTTCACCCCAGCTGAGGGTGGGTCAGGGCTATCTCCTCAGGACAGCTCAGGCTGCAACACCGCAGGACAGGAATTTTTTGGACCCGAAAAACTCAGCATGAGTCAGTGTGTGTTCATGCAAAGGCCATATTTTCCTTCCACAAGGTCTTGTGCTTAAAATTACAGTATGTCCAGTGTGTGTGCATTTGTAAAGAATATTTATTTCATGTCCAGCAGCACAGAGTCTTGGTGCAGCCATTTGTGAGCTGCCACACCTGGGACAGCCTGGAGGTTACCAAAACTCAGGGAGAAGGATGCTGTGGCACAGCCTGGTCTGCTGCCACCTCAGGACCACGCTGGTCAAGAGTAACATGGTGATAGAATAAAAGGACACGCTTGATGGAGTGATGTGAAACAGAAAAACTTTTAATAAACAATAAAAACAGCAAACAGGACAATCCAAAGGGAAGGTATAGGAGCACTCCAAACAGTGAGGTCCAGGGTGGATACAGAGTATATAAAAGGTAGGGTGGGGGTCCAATGAGGAACAAGGGTTAGGAATATTTAAATCCCTGCAGTAAATCTTAACCAATAACAAGAAAGGGAACAGAGAACCTTCCAGTACCAATCCTCATAAGGATATAAATATTTACATGCCAATTCCCAGGGGGCAACACTGGTGGAGTTCTGCTCACCCTAACTGCAATGAAGGTCTAAAGACTGGACTCCCATGGTTTTAAGATGATGCTTGGGTCTGATTGACCCCCACAGGATGTACCCTTGTAAAGTGCACCAAAAAAGATCAGAATTTATGGGCCACAAAGACATTTGGCAGATATACTCCCAAGATGAGGATAAAACTAATAAAGCTCCACAGCAACTGTGCTGAATCAGCTCCAGCTGTATAAAAGGACAGATCACAACCACCAACTCATGGCCACCCACCCAAAAAATGCCCCAACCCAAAAGAAAAGGGTGACTGAGCATATGGACTAATTAGCTTGCAAAGCAAGAGATTCATGAACCAATGGAAGATATAACACTAATTCATAAGAGAACTAGGTAACTTGTAGCCAATGAACAATGATGCCTTTGTTTCCTAAAGTATATCAATAGTCAAAAGTTTTGGTAATCTTTATGGTGGCTTTGGGGATTTGCCACCCAGCTCCCCTTTCTGTGCAGAACTATAAATACATCAAATACCTCAAATCTCTGTGTAGATTGGCCTCCTGCTCACCAGGTGAAATAAGAGAGGGGCCAGGGCAGATCACCTGGCTGCCTTCCACTCAGCATCTCTTCCTGAGCCCTCCCTGTGCCCCTCAGGCTGCAGGCTGGCAGGGCAGAACCCCTCTTGCCAAGGCAGGCAGGAAAAGGGCAAAACCCAGCTCTCCAGCACCCATCTGCATTCTCCTCATTAAACCTCCTGTGAACACAGCCCTGCTGAGACAGCAGCTCTCGGAGCTGGTGCGTTTGCTGGCTGCACCTCAAGTTGAAAGCAATTAAAGCTGCTGCTGCTGCTGAGCTCCCCAGGGCCAGCCCTTGTTTGGGAGGTCAGGGCTGGCAGGGCAGAGTGAGAGCATGTCCAGCCAGCACGTCCCTGCTGGGGTGTGCAGGCACAGCCTGGCCAGGGACAGCAGGATCACACCAAAGAGACCCACGGGAATGGGCTCCCCAACACACAGCTCTCCTAAGCTGGCTCATCCAAACCCCAGAGAGCTCAGAGGAAAATAAATAGGGAAAGGAAATTCCCCCCCATGCCCATTTCTTTCTCCTTGGCCTGTTCATCACGTTTGTTCCTGTTTTAATGGGATCATGTAGTAGGACTGGACAAAACTTGCCTGAGAATCCATGATCATCTCGTGCTTCCCTTCTTTTTAAAACAGCAGCAATGACAGACATTTTGCCCTTAGCAAGGCTTTCCTTGCAGACATAATCATTAAAAAGGGATACATGACCTAGACTACAGAAGAAACTCTGTTCTCAGAAAGCTGTATCAGTGGTTCACTGTCAAATTGAAAGGATATTTTCCATGATGATCTGTCTTGGGAGACTTGAACGCTTTCATAAATAATCTGGATGATAGAAAAGAACATGCTTACTAATCCTTCAGATGACAAAAGCTTTAAGGAAGTTTGACAACAGAGCTAGAATGAACATGGTTTTGATAAAGCTGAAGAACAAACAGTTTAAAAAAAGGTAATCCGGGAAAGAAAAAAAATGCAGTGGTCTATACTTAGTAAAGATAAGCACCTGTATGAAACAGGGAAGGGCATGGCAGTGGCACAGGAATACTTCTGGGGTGTTTGTAAGGAATCTTAAAATTAATGTGTGTCAAAATCATATTGCTGCAAAAAGACTTAGATCATAAAACACAGTACCTGTAAGAAATCCCTATGGAGCAAAAATAACAGCAGAGCCAAGAGTCCTTAGACCTTGGCTGAAGTACTGCCCTCACAGAGCTACAGGCCAGTCAGAGAGCCAAGAGTGTCAAAGGAACAGAAACTAGGACATGATGCATTTGTCATCATTCTTTCAACCGTGCTGCACAAAGCGAGGATTGAATGAAAAGGTAATTAAATGTCAGGTACAAGGAGGACTTCACAAAACCAGGAAGGAATCCTCTAGGTATTACGTTCCTAAAAGAAGCAGGGAAAGTAATGAGATGAGGGGGGAAAGTAATGACCTGAGATGTCAGCAGTGAGTTGGAGCATCAGAAGGGGCGAGGGGATGCTCTTTACCAGCAGCCACCATGAATCACTAGTGAGATTCAATCACTAATAGAGGCTGAGGAGCCACCACCATCAGCTGCTGGTTAAAGCAGGTTGGACAAAGCTCTCTGCCAGGAATGACATACTTGGAGATGGTGGGACCAGACCCTTGCAGCACTGAGCTCCAGGTCTGTTCACTGGCAAGGGTGGAAGTGAGGGCATTGCTGAGTCAGCCCTCCCCAAGTCACATCAAGTATCCACTCAGCTTTTTGCTACCCTCTGCCTGCAGGAATGCAAACACCAGGCAGTTTTAGGAGATTGACCAGTCCTCCAAACAGCACTGCTTGAAATACCTCCCCTCCTCCTGGGGCTATAAACAATCCCAGCATATGAAATGCAAAACTGGAGTTAAGTCTCCCAGAGGCCACAGGAAATACAGAATTGTATACTCTGACTCAAAGGGTTTGTGTGAATCCAGTCAGACCCTTCTGAAGTGGAAGCCTCAGATCAGGCCATTAAGTCCCCACACAAAAGCCTAAATCAGTGGCCTCATTTTCAAACACACACTGAGCACTCAGCAGCTCCTGGAGCATCCAAGAGGAGATGGTGATTGCTTGTCACATCTGAGAACTCGTGCCACTTTGGCTCTGAAGCATCAACCTGAAAGCATTTTTCTATGCAATTTTTCACAGTCCTAATCTTGGTGTTTTGTGAACACCTTCCCTAGATTTTTTTTTCCTAGGCCATTATTTTCTTTGTAATGTAAAAATAAATATTTCACATTAAAGCAACTCCAAAGCTCTAACTTTAGAAATCTTCAATAGGTGCAGAACTTCAGGCTGAGAACTGCAGCACACTGAAGATTTTACCATATCAAACATAGTTTGCACTCCCACATCCCCTCCTGCATTCATAATTACATTCTGACTCACATGATAATCGCATTTGGGTCCCAGTCCTGCTTTGGAAATTTTGTGGCTGCAGGCAGGGACATACCTTCCAAAGCACAGCACCCATCTCTGGGTAAGCTGTGTGGAATCATTACTGCCACAGCTGAGGAGTGGATTCCTGACCACTTGAATGCACCAGTTCCTGCACCTGGACCTGTGGCTGCAAAAGCCTGCAGTGCAGAATCCTCAACAGCCTCTTTTATAAAAGGAGAGAAAAGGGAACACTGTTCTAGCATCAAATGGAGAGATTTTCTTACTCTCTCTGAAAGAATGCTAGATTTTTCAGAGCTTAGGGATAGAACAACTATGCTCTAAGAGGGATAAGAATTGGTTACCTGCTCTTCTAGCAAAACAGAAAAAAATCAATTTGACTCCCAAACTCTGTATTTTAAATTTTTTTAAACGCAAAATGCATCAAATGCACACTTCAAACAGGAATTCTCAATTTTTTCCCAGGGTGCATCCTCCACAAACTCTAAGAGCAATTTCAGGAATTTAGCCAGGAGGATGCACAGCCAATAACAGATGCTTGGACCACCAATTAATGCTCAAAAATAGGAGAAAAGGATCCACTTAAAATGCTACCCCATTACTATGGAGCACATGTGCTGGGCCAGCTTACCCAGGGTAGCAGCATGTCCACAGTAGGGAAGAGCTCCCACTTGCTTTAATGGCTGGTTTTCCTTGGATTGTCAGATGGCTTTCCTCAGTCTACTGCATTTATGTCAGGTGGTTTATTTTAGAGCACTGCAATTCATACAGCTCAAGTTTGCTCTCCTTTCCCCCATTCCTCTTCATAAATCTCTTAACTGTTTGTGAGGTTCATGCAGAATCACACACATACCAGAGAATAAGAGCCCTTACCTGACCTAAACTCCTTAAATTTCAGCTATTTTAAAGAATTACAAGATAATCACAAATCCATTTGTAGTATACTAAGGACATATTTCTTAAGAAAGTTTTATTTTGTGTGTGTTCATGCTGTCCTCTCATTTCTCCACCTAGAAATCAAAATATCCCAAGGATATCCATGAACCATGCTGAAACTGGAACCACAGCCAGCCAGTACCTGCTGATCTAAGAGATCAGATGCAAACATCAACAGCTTCCCTTATTTCAGTAGTTTCCACTTCCCAATTATAAAAATGTGACTTTTTTTATTTTCCCATTAAAAATCCTACTGACAATGAAAAAAATCCCCTCCCACTTCCAGTAAGTCACCCTGTCATGCAGCAGCCATAAATCTGGAAATAGTGATATAAATTATATATATTATTTATATAATAAATAATAATCTATAAATGTGTCACGCATGACACCTCCAGTTCCTCAGGATGAAGTCAAACACCTGCCTCTGCAGTGCCTGAGAATGCAACAACAGAGCCAGTAAACATTTCCCCTCTCTGTACCTGTTTTAGTACCTTCTAGAAACAAATCAGCAGCTGGAAATAAACCAACAGAGGAATCAACATCAACAGGCTGAAGCCATAGATCTAAAGGTGCAACAGTTCTGCAGGAGGCTAGCAATATGAACATTATTTTAAATTATTATTAATTATATATTTCAATAAGTGATTTTGAATGCTTCCCCTCTTACCAGAAGAGTTTTTGTTACCATGAGTTATTTTGTCTGAAGTTAGAGGAAGAAGAACCAGCAGTGAGCTTCTCCTCTTAAAAATTTGGTTGTACTTTAGGGTGAATAAATAAATCCTAAACCAGTCATGTCTATTAGCTAGTCCAGTCAGAGCTGTTCAGAACAACTTGGGCAATGATAAGGCACCTGAGTTTGTGCTTAAAAGCAAACCCTAAATCACCACCCTTGAGGAGTTGACTGAGCAGAAGGGTTGGGCTTGTGGGCAAGTCCAGCCTGATGCCAGGGCTCAGTCTGCCCTGAGCAGCCACCACACAGAACCTCTTGAATATCTGCTGTCAGCCACAGGAGGGCAAAGCGAGCCTGACCAAACTGCAGACACCAGGGAAAGCAGCCAGACCGGGGCAGGATCACACGTGGGAAAAGGCGGCACGACCAACTAGAGGAAGTTCAGACTATGCCCACACATCCTCCAGACCAAAGGTTTGTTTCCCCACTTCTCATTAGCAGCAGGAGCCCCCAGACAATCCAGAGAGGAGCAGCCAGCCACCAGCAAAGGGGTTTGGGGACCAGAGTCCCTTTGTGCAAGCCCAGACCCAACTGGCAGCTCTCTGCACACCAGAAAATTTGGTCCAAAACCCTCAATAGCCACGGAGCCATTTGCCAACCAGAGCCCCTAGCACTGATTTCCAAGTAAACTTATTTAGCCATGGCAGACACAGCGGCTATTCATAACTCAGCCTCAATCAAAAACAATTTTGTGATTTGAAAGAATACTCGTTTTTCATAAAGGCTGGCATCTCCTCAGCAATCAGTGAACTCCCTGGAAGCTGGCCAGACACATCCACTGGTGGCAGCAGTAATTCCTCCTCATTATAATGTTTGTATGTGCATAGATGTAAGCCAGGTGAATTCACAATGTGCATTAGAAAGACAAATGGATCACATACAGCAAAGGGTTGAGAAGGTGACTCTGAAGATTTTGTCACTAGATGAAAGCATGATCCAAATATACTGTTGTCCAGATTTTGGAGCTCCCAAATTTATTGCCAGAGTTCTGCTAGACTGTAGCCTTTTACTTTGGCCACAGATTTCCTTCAGTTTTCATTAAATAGATGATAAAGGTAACCAGTGTTTGATTTGTTTTGTAACTTGGTTGAATTTTTAATTTAAAATCCAGAAACTTTTTTTCAGAGTAAATCTGATTTTTGCCTTAGATAAAGCAGATCATTCCCAGTTTTGCTGCAGGACCTGAGGGAAATAAAGGGTGCTTTTTCTATACATTTTTCATCCTAGCTTAGAGCTGTTATATACAGCTTTACGTTTTTGCCTCTTGGACACATTTTCTTTTCCCACTATCAAAAAATCAAGTCTTGGGGGGATCCAACAGAGCAGAAAGGATACTGTGTTTTAATTTGTTCCCTGTGTGTTTACATCACCCAAAGGAAAAATGATTTCAGCA